>NC_134644.1:14463179-15691929 GCF_030463565.1 Pelecanus crispus
TGATGCTGGGCAAGCCTGGGAACCCAGAGCTGCAGCAAAAATCAAGATTTGCAAGAATGACACTCCAGGCCGATATATCAGCATAATTTTGAATGGTGAAAGCTATTGGTCTGAGGCTTGTTTTGGTAAGGAAACAACAGGGAATGATCAAATATGTTACTATGTAAAAGAGAGACTTCTCAGGCAGTTTTATAAATCATACTTTGATGTCCTTAGTTTTTTTAACAAGTAGATGACATGAAACATTTTATTCTGAAATTTGCTTTGTATTTATTTGTCTGTTTCTTAGTTTGGGAAGAAAAAAATTGTTTAGATCATGTCATATTCTTTTTTACATTATTTATATTTGCTTTTGATCCAGTTCCCAAATCCCCACGTTATTCACACAGCCCTACCTCATTCTCCATAAACCTAAACTTACAAGGTTTAACATATGCTTTGTGCTTATTAGGCCTTTGCATAGAAGTAAATTTCACTGACAGTCAAAGTAAAAGTGTAAGTTATGCAAAGGTGCACTCTTGGTCAGCACACAGATTAAAAAAAAAAGGTATAAAAGCCATCAAGAAATAACAATATTAACAGTAACATAGAAAATCATTCTAAAAGATAATAATCTGGTTCCAGAGGAAAAAGAAAATGTCTGTGACATTATGAGTTTTAAATTATTCATTTAGCTCAAATGTTAATGTTTTTCTTAAACATACGAAACTGTAGCTGTTGTGGAGATACAGGTATATGGATTTATAAACCAAATGTATGAGTCTTAGGCACTTTGGATAGCTCCAAAATCTGACTTGTTTTTGATATTCAAAACATGCCATCTTCACCTTTAAAATGATAACATTGCTTGGAAACATGTGATTCTACAATGAGCTGCAAATGTTTGCTGTAGAGACATGAGTTATAAAATAACTGTTGTAAATAAGGCAGCTGCCAACCTCATTCCCAGATCAGTTTCAGGCATTAATGTTCAGTTAAAAGCAAACACTTTAATACCTGGTTATGTGTTCAACTAAGGATGCTATTTATGATTTATTTTTTGCCAAGCACGCACTTCTTTCCTCTCTGACATATTTCATGTTTTCAGTAGCTGTGACCACAGAAATACTCTACTGGGTTATTATTCATTTGTTTATACATCAGACAATGACCATCCTAAGAAATCATTAATAGGTAGCTATGACGAGAAACAATGGTGACCATTCAGTATCTGCAAACATATGTAAAACAGTGCACTGTGGAAATGCAGAGGAGAACTTAGTATGGCCTAATACTGAGGTCTGCATTTACTGAGAATACATGAAAATTTTACCTGTGCATTTATTTTGACCTCTCAGAAAGCTGCAGAGACCGACATTTACAATAATGGGGAACAAATGTTTGCAGCAAATCTCTGCTAGCTTTATGATATGCATGTTTTGCCACTAGGAGACAAATGATACACTTACTTCTTTCAGGTTGCTATTTTTATTTTACTCTCTCTTTTCATCTCTTTAGATTAGTGTCTTCTTCCTGTGCCTGCAATTGCAAGCTTAGGTTTGTTATCACAATTCAGAAATTCCCCAGGAAAATACAAAAAAGACTGTGGGGTGCAGGGTGGGGTTGTGTGTGTCCAAATGACACTTTTTTCTTTTTCAGTGAATAATGCAGAAGGCAGGTCAACTGTGAGAAAATGAGGCTGGTAGAGCTATCCTGGGTCACCGTGGTCAGATATTGTCAAAATGGAAACCATGTCTAAAGTGAAAATTCAGTGTATGTAGGCTATGTGGCAATATCAATTGTGTCAGTAGCGCACTAAGCAGAAGAGATTGCTGCTCATTTGAGAACTGTCACTACTCATTGCGGGGAGGCTCCTGCCCTGCACTCGCCTGTGGTTCAGGGCTGGGTTATTTCTCACTTCTGCCGTACTCCGTGGTTTCCTCAACCACTCACCGCTCTGAAGGACCAGAACGCAACCCCGTCCCTTCCCCAAAACTTCATATTTGGTTTTTGGATTCCAAACTGGATCTACACAGGATAGGTGCATTTTGAACTCAAAACAGTACTTCAAATCTGAGCACTCCCAAAGCCAGAGAAGAACTCAGATCCTGACAAAAATATGAACTCTACCGCTAGGACCCAGATAATTTTTTTACTTTTTTTTTTCTTTTTCGGGGGGGTGGTGGGTGGGGGTGGGTGTTTAAAATATAGCATTCAGCACTCTCAGTTTTCATGTTGTGACATCAGCATTGTATGGGTTATGTATGCACTGTTATGTGAGTACCTTCCAGTGTGCAAGATTCTTTCTTCTTCCAAACAGAGTAAAAAAGGAAAAATCACCCCCACCGACTGTGTCAGAGATCTGAACTGAATTGTTACCAAATTTACTGATGTGAAAATCTCATTCAAATTCTTTGATCCTTCTGTTGTATGTAAGTGTGTGTAAATTTTCCTTCCAGATGATGAGGCAAGAGACTTAACTTTCAATCTGTCCCAAACACATACACTCCTAAATGATTTGCCAGTACCTGTTCAAGCTTGATACATATCTGATGCTACTTATTTATTAGTGATTGTGAACATGATTAGTGGATAATGTTCTACTACAGCCACACATGGTATAATAGAATGACATTGCCTCTTCTACTGTACTCACTGACCTACTTCAAACATTTATAGAATAAATGGAATAGCATACATTCTTTTTATTGTCTGAACTTTGAAGACTTTTCTTTTTGTAGGAAGAAAATGCAAAGTATTGAAGAAAAAAAGCAAATACACATTCCTTTTTTTTTTTATTTATATAAATGAGATAAAAATAAGTGCCAAAAGCTTGACTTTTTTAGCAAATATTGTGATTTCAAGGAAGAATAAAAAAATTATCTTATTTTTAAACAGTTTGGGGAAAGAAAGAAAAAGAGCCAAATATTGAAGGAAATCGAAAATACAGGATATCTGAATGTAAAGTATTTTTTCTCTAAGAATGAATAGCCTACAGAATGATAACCTAAGTGTTAGTGTCTTTCTTGAGATATTCAAAATGATAGGTATCATGGGAAAAGAAAAAAAAAAAAAAAAAGCAAGCCATACTTGAAAGTAATAGTTCTGTGAAAAATTTGGTCATGATAGACTCAGCATAGCTTCCCTCTTGTAATTTTTCATGAGGAGTAGTCCCAGGTTGCTCTGGTATTTCTTGCAGGAGGCCATCTGACAGCTGTAGGTGTTATGTCTTGTGCCTATAAAGCAGGAGATTGTGGTGGAAAACTTAATAAAATAACAGCAGAGAAATGAAGCAAGTTGAAAGGCTCTAACTGGCTAATCCTCTCAATCAGACAGTGGAAAATTAGAATGAAGGAAAACCCCACCAATATAAAGATGTTATGAAATGTTCCTAAAGATGTTCTAAGTAAGGAATCTAACATCTGTAATGAAGGTGGACATTTACAAAATGCATACTTGTGTGTAAAAAGGCAAAACTCAGTAATATGTCTCAGCCATTTTCCTGGTATTTTGGATCCTGGAGTACCAGGATCCCATGAGATGCATTCTTTCCTTGATCCCCAGTCTCAACTTTACTGTACGTTCCATAATACATGTCCACTTTTTCTAGCAGGAAATTTTTGAGGGTTTTATCCATTTCCCTGACTTTCCAGATAGTCATGAGTTCTGTAAGATCTATATTTCTACTTAGACTGCCAGAGAAATCCTGGCTTTTCTTCCCCACACACGTGCAGATCAGCTCTACAGTAAGTGAGCATGATAGTCACACATCCAACCTACCCTGCATGCCCTGTGAATAGCACAGCAAAGCTGATTTTTTTGTACATTAGGCTTACTTTTTCATGTACAGATTAATTATATAACACATCACTTTAGGTCCAACATATTCTGGATGCAGCTGACCTTCTGTGAATGTTTTACACAAAACGGTTTATGTGAGTGTGAAATAAGTCCAAGGTACATGGCACATAGCAGAAGGACTGCAGTTCTGCAGGTCACCTGCTCAGCATGGACATAGAAGGTACAGTATGTCATGGCATATCTAAATCCACAAGAAACACCTTTTCACTTCTTTCAGAAAGGTGGTTCTTCTTCAGTGATCCCATGGACCCGTGCTTTCACAGTATGCCATGAGGTTTATCTGAAGGTATAGTCAGAACAAGATCAAAAAATTTAGAGACAGTATTTCTAATGTATCCTTCTGAGGTGGTACTGCAGTAATTTTTAACTTTCCTTAGCAGCCAACCACAATCTGGAGCAAATCTTAGCTAAGAAGAAAAAACAGAAATGTTCCAATTAGGAGCTGAACTGAGGAGGAAGAGCTGTATGGAGTGTGTTTGTGTGTGCGTGCATGTGTGTGCCCCTGGACAGTGGAGCAGCAGTACAAAGGTCACTGTAGAAAGCAGGGAATGGAGTTAGATCTCATGAGGCAGTTACAACCATAATTCTATTTAAAACACAGTCTCATGGAGTGCTCCTCTTACTCAAGCTTCCTTTAGTGTCACTTCTTGGTTGAGTAACTGCAGTAATCAGTGTCGCAATGTGGTGCTCAGACTAGGAATTTAAGAAAAGCCTAAAGGAATTAGAGGCCTTTGAACTAAGTTGGCTCCCTTAGGCTCTACTGAAAACCTCAGGCTTAATCTTTTGTTTTACTTTTTTCTTTAATCATGTCTATAATTTTTCCCCCTCACTTGTGGGCATCAAAAGGATTGCATCCCTCTAGTCCAGAAAACTGACAAAATTTAGTCACTGATGGAATAAAAATTATTCTTAAACTCACCTCTTGAGAGCCCATGCTCGTTCAAAGCAAAAAGTGACAGCTGTCATCTACTGTCATTTGCATTGGAGAAATACTGATATTATATGCAAACACTTGAATGTGAAAGCTTATCAGGTACTTAGCTTGGCATCCTTTTTTTGCTCTGCCAGAGCTGATGTGTACTGTTTATGTCTAACAACTATATTATTATGGTTATTGAGCAAAACAGCTGCAGAAATGAATGTTCATTTATTTCCCATTGGTTTTCTAGAGATCAGGTGATGCTAAATTGCAATGTTTGTAGTTTCAATCTTAGTGCAAAATGTAGCATAATTTTAAACCAATAATTTTAACTTTTTAATTTTAATTTTGCCTTTATAGAAAAGCAGTTCAAAGATGTAACCTGATACAGAGTACAATACTGTTCACTGGCAAAGAGTCACCTTATGCTAGTAAGTTTAATTAAATTTTCAAGGACAAGACTAAATATGTTAGACTGAGCATCTGGTTTTACAGGCATTTGCTGCAGAAACCAGGAGACGGGAGGAGTGGTTCACAAATCATGCTCTGAAACATTTTTGTCTAAGTGTTTTATGGAGACTCAGAGGCCCTTTATAGATTCCCCCAGTTTGCAGTCACCATCTGAACCAGTTCAGTTTGTCTCCTGGTGGCTTGAGGCAGTTCAGCTGGCAGTTTTCTTTATAGTAGGTCCAAAAAGGATTATCATGCATTAACCTCCCATTACATGCTTCCAGGCACCAGCAGACACTGTGGGACCAGCGAGATCTGCTCTCTTAATTTATCTGACCTTGCTGAACCCTCTGGCTTCCCTCTACAGGCATCCAATCCATGTGTGGATGGATGTTTCCATCCAGCACTGCCATACTTGTGTCACATTTAGCATCTAGGTACCAGCCCAATATTAATTAATAATTCATATTTCCTGAGTGGAGGAATTAAGAAAGTCTGGTTTCCTGTGGCTTTGTGTCTTATGGCTGGATTCTTTGGTGCTAGAGGAAGAATAAGGTACGAGTGAGCAGTGTTGCTCTGGAGGTGGGATCTCCAAAGAAGATCTCAGAAGGGTGGATTCTCTAGGGACCAGTGATGGGCAAAAGCTTACTCTGCAGGGGGGGACACCACTAAAATATCCATTTTCCTTTGCTTGACCTTTTTTTATGAAATTTTTGTGAAATTTGGAGGAATGAGAGCTCTGCTCTTGTCAGAAATTCACCAATAGGTACAAAGTTATTAATGGGCAATGGGAAAATTGGTAAATGAATGCATATAAGCACATACACAGAGCAGCATGCTGGAAGCTTCATTTCAAAAAGAAAACACCATAAAAAAAAACAATGAGAAAGAAAATTTTGTTTGTGGGTGGGAAAAAGAGTTTCTTTCTGACTCTTCCTGCCCCTCCATCTATCACCCCCTCAACATCTCCTGCAACTACTTTGCGATTTCTAAAGGTCAGGCTAAATCTCAACATATGTTTTTAATTTGAGGTCTCAAAGCAGCATTTCCCAAAGTAGGAAATCTGGAAGCAAGCCTGGAAGTGCAAATAGAAGTGGAGTCATGAATGGAAAAGTTTGGCAACTGTGGTATAAAGCTTACTCATTCCATCCAACCAGATTTTCAGCAAGATGTTGGAAGTCTTCAGTTTACAACTGAAGTAGCAACTTGCATAGATGATCTTCAGAAAAAGGCAGCTTATAGAGCTAAGATGCCTGTTATACTTTTCAGGTTGCAGCCATCATATTAAAACTCAAATATTTTAAGCAATATTTAGTTTTTCCTGTGCAGCAGGTCTTAATATCTGTGGAAATTCTGCTATAAGAAGAAAAATACCACTACTCCCTTCCCCTTTCTCCCCTGTGAGTACTAGTTCTTTCACAAAATGGCCTCATGTACAAAGACAAGTGCAAGGCTGTCGCTGTGTGATCTGACTACAGGATGCAGCCCTACTGCTGGTGATGTTGAAATTATCTCATAATTATTGGCTGAAATCCTGCCCTTGTGGGCAATGGCAAAAATTCCCTGGCAGAGTGTGTGGGAGACAGGGTTTCCCCTCTTGTCATAGGCTGCAGAGGGTGAATTTCTCAGTGTGAGAGTGTTTGTCATTAGCATTGCTGCATTTGTATTGCGCATGGTTCTAAGAAATTCCCCATGACCGTATTTCACTTTAATGGATAAAATTAGCTCCCTGGTTGTAACTCAGTCTTCTCATCAGTGGTTGTATGATTTTCTGTGAGCATCAAAGCAGAAGAGCTTGGCAGGGATTTGTGTGAGGAAAAGGAAGGACAGAAAAAGAGAATCATCCATGGACTAATTCCAGGGTGTTTCATGTGTAAACTTTCTTTTTTAATGTATTTTTTATTTATTTACCTTGCTTTTTTTTTTTCTTTCCTTTAAAAGTTTACTCCCATTTACCTCCATTAGGAACTGTCCTTATGGAAAATGAAAGAAAAAAAGAATGAAAATAAAAGATGCCTGCTATATTTAAGCAGACTAGGAGTAAACAACTGATATGCTTATGCTCAAGTGATTTTGAGACCTTTATCATAACACTGTCTACCTTTGTGACCTTTAAGTCTTGAATGGTTCCATTTTCAGTCACGTATCCAACTTGCAACATTTTTATACTGCTGCTGTGCACACAGATCCTGCAGATAATTACTATAATCGCCTCATATTTGCAAATGTTCTCTTGGGACTTGAACCCAGGTTTCTTACTCCTGGTCTAATACAGGGGAAGTAGAAGGAGCAACTCCCCTAGTTCGCAATAGCATTGGCAAGGAGTAGTTAACCTGAACCCTCAATTATGTGTAGAAAATCTGCACATCCTGCCCAATTAAGATTTCTTTTTCCCATGGAGCAGGTTCTAAATTTTTAAATAGTTTGATTGGAATTCTAAAAACAACAAGAGAAGATTAATCGTGTTAATAATTAGAAAGCTGAATGCTAACATTTTTCCCCCATAGGAGCTGCCTCAATGTTATTACTCTCACAGCTAACAGTAGTTATAGTCTGCATGTAAAGAACCTGATATACATGTAAATTGACCAACAGTTTGTGAAAAATTATTGAAAAATTAATTCTAAGTTTAAAGTGAAGAGTTTAATTGTGTCTGCCTCTTGGTTTGCACTACAAAAAGGAAGGATGCAGGGACAAGATAAATCAACTGGTCCCATGACTAACATGGTCAACGTATCTCTTTGCTGTCCTTGTGGTATAAGGAAATATTGCTTCTAACTAAGCCACATCCTCTTGCAAGCCAATACAGGGAATTATGTGCAACACCTCTGGCAACTGAGGATGCATGAGCTGCTGTTCAAACACTCCTTTTGCACTCTCTACATTCTGGATAAGTCTGTCTACCACTGCTCAGTGCAGGCAGAGTAACCCTGAGCAGGAGGCATAAAATCCTTTTGATATTTTCCTCCAGTAAGGTGGTTCCCAAATAAGCTTTATTTGTTAGCATCAGTTTTCCTTGTCCCCATAGTCTCTGACACAGGTCTTTCAGAGGCCTTCCACATAGCAATTGCCACCTAAAGTTCTGTTTAAAAGTATAATTTTTAGATCTACAGTAAAGGGGATTGTCCTGGTTTCAGCTGGGATAGAGTTAATTTTCTTCCTAGTAGCTGGTATAGTGCTGCATTTTGGATTTAGTATGAGAATAATGTTGATATAACACACTGATGTTTTAGTTGTTGCTAAGTAGTGTTTATACTAGTCAAGGGCTTTTTAGCTTCCCATGCTCTGCCAGGTACACAAGAAGCCAGGAGGGAACACAGCCAGGACAGCTGACCCAAACTGGCCAAAGGGCTATTCCATACCATACAACGTCATGCTCAGTATAGAAACTGGGGGGAGCTGGCCGGGGAGCAGCGATTGATGCTTGGGAACTGGCTGGGTATCGGTCAGTGGGTGGTGAGCAATTGCATTGTGCATCACTTGTTTTGTATATTCTTTTATCATTATTATTATTATTATTACTACTACTACTTTCTCCTTCTCTGCTGTCCTATTAAAAACTGCCTTTATCTCAACCCACAGATTTTACTTTTTTTTTCCAATTTTCTCCCCCATCCCACTGGGAAGGGGAGGGTGAGTCAGAGGCTGTGTGATGCTTAGTTACTGACTGGGGTTAAACTACAACAGGGATCCTGTAACTTATTACAACCTTGGCAGGGTTAGCAAGAAAACAGAGCGCAGGATGACTGCAAGAGTAGTTGTCGGATGGTGACTTCATGACCATCTTAGAGCAGAAATTTGAACTAGGGTCTTCCTCTTCACTTGTGAGCGTGCTGATCACTATTAAGAATTTATGCCTCTTTTTCTTTCTCTCTGCTTTAAATATTTAATTAATTATACAAGGAAAGAACACTGACAACACAAATGGCTGGCAGCGATAATATACCAGTCTGCCTTTGATGCTACCAGTTGCAATGAATGAGTTCAGGGATCATTACTAAAATGAAGATACAAAAAAATACTGTACCATAATGCAGAAGGGAGATTATAACGATTGCAAAATAACAATAACTTGGTTATTTCTTTTCATTTCTATGCTTTATTTAACAACTTCAATAATGGTATTGAAATATACATAACCAAGCATGTGTGTTTACATGTGTATATTCATTTTTTACTTTCCTGCATTTATTAAAAAGTTTATTCAAAGCTAGCTCTGGAAAAAGAATTATTTTTCTTACTACAAAAAACTTTTAAAAACCAAAAACCATCTACCAGATTCCTCATTTAAAAGCCATCGCAGTTCACTGTTCAGGTCCAATAGTACATTCTCTGTAAATACATGTATTTCTACCCTGAAAGTACAACTATATGAAGTGAAGGATTCTGAACTGAGATTAATAGTTGTATTCCCCAATTTTTTACTATTTTATACTAAAATAACTATAAATTTAAAAATGAAAAGTCATAAAAATATAATTATTTTTTAATATTTTTTGACAAATTGTTAACTTTTTTCCTATATTAATGGTGAAGATATTAATCACAACAGATCCTTTAATTTTTTTTCCCCAGAAACCAGACTTTTCAAAAAAGAGAAAAGATTGTTTCTTTTCAAAACTTCCCACCTACTCACTATACATTAAAACAATTAAAAACTGTGTAATATCCTAACCATCATCAATATAATCTCTTTGCACCATCAATGGAGTTTGAATTTTGAAACATTATTCTTGCAGCAAAATATTTGTGATGAGCAGTAAGATAGAGTAAAAGGAAAACCCAAAGAAACCTGAGGCATTACTTTTCTGTCTTAAGGTCTTAGTCTTCCTTGCACCTAATGCAGGGAATTTTTTTGAGGGAAATTTCTGTCTGAGATAATATACAGATAAAATTTACTGACAAATCTGAAGGAGGGAGCTTAAATGCTATTAAAGCCCTGCTTACGTGTATCACTTTTTCTGGTCTATGTATCTCTTCCAGAATGGAGAGAGATAATGAGTCATAAATTAAGTTTCAGAAAAACTTGCATAATGTGGTCCAGAAGTTTCCTATTTTTCCCAGCTTTCCCCATAGTTCAGATATGGCTTCTATAGTTACACCTGAACATGAGCTCAGCCTTAGATTTTTCTTGCATACAAGGGTTCTATAAGCAAACTTATTTTTTGAGTAAAACCAGTACAATGACTGAATTGATGATAATATTTTTTTATGATTATTTCAACATAAAAGGATAGGAGCAAAAAGTCTGTTACATGTTATAAATATAGCTTAGCTACAAGATCCTTCAGCAGTCCAAGAGGTGCTGTTGTGATGGGCAGAACTGAGAAGAGTTACGTGACCAATCAGTCATGGCAGTCATGACAGGACAGCCAGCCTTATATCAGCATTTATTTCTTAAACTTATACAGAAGTTTTGAATACCTACCCGTTGCCATACTGTATTTTTAAAATGGAACAAAAATTATAATTATGAATTACCATCATCAAATATAATTGTACATCATCATCTCTATCAAAGCACTGCAAGTTAATGTCTCATATTAGCAGTTAATCACATATTTTAAATGGGTCCATGATGCATTTTTATGAAGTCTTTAATGTGCATTGGTGAAGAATGCAAATTGTGGTACGGGAAGGAACTTAAGCAAAACCATTTTTTATATTAATTTCAACATAGGAAACTGAAAGTGGTCAGGGTGTTTAAACAGACATTAAACATTCACTACAGTACAGAGGTTTCTTCTAGATTGGATGCCGCACGTTACAAAAAAGAGTGCTTCAAAAACTGTCAGAACAGTGAGGTGGGAAATTCAAAACTTATGTGGAAATAGCTTCAGGGTAACAATTCATGAGACACCTCATGAAAGAACCTGAAGTCATTTCTCACCTAGAAATTTGTGACATCAAGAGGTGATTATTCTACTGAATGTCTTTTTACAGTCTTTGCAACCAAGGTTCAAAGACTGAAAGGGGAACAAGACAATTTACTTCAGTACTGTAGAAATGCTAATTTCACAACCGACTTCATTTTTTGTCTTTAATCAGAAAACCTAAGTTTGTGTGTGTGTGAATGCATGTGCGTGTGTATACATATATATATATACATATTCTTTTTAATATAAGAACTGGAAAATTTGGAAATAAAATTTTTAGAACAAGATAACAAAATTGTCAATCCTTTTTAAAGTGGATGTGCTGGTGGAGGACAGATCTGTGCAGGCCTTGGCCTGCAGGGAGGGATGGTATCAAGGCCAGGGCTGGGACAACAGTAGCCTAGCCTACAGTGGCTGTGATCTGGAGACATCAATGGACAACCTAGTCAGCAGGATGAAGGAGGAGGAGAGCAGATCATGTCACAGCAGGGAGGACGACTGGGAGGTTGATGGCTTATTTGCAGAGACCCTGTAGGGACAAAAATCCCAGCCCCATGTTGTTCAGAAGGAAGGACAGCCAGTGGCTGTGCTCATTTGGAGGGGACAGGGACTCCAACCACAGTGGGAGCTGGAAGATGGTGACTTCTGGCACAAAAAAGGGTGTTTCTCCTTAGAAGTGTTTACTTGGAAAAATGGGGTCTGGAAGCAGGAGAGGAGGAATAGGCAGTGCTATGGAGACACCTGGCTGATCATGCTTGACCCAGGTGATGGAGCCAGTGACTCAGAGAGTAAGGGTAATGACGGTCTTTCTGTAATGGACAGTGAAAGCCACCTACCAACCACATTTGCTGTCTTGGGAGATTTGCTGCTCATCTGGGGCCCAAATCTGGAATACTGTGGAGACTGCCAAGGTTCATCCAGGACTCAGGCTACTACTGATTGCTGCTTGTCCACATGGGTATCTGCCGATGGAGACCTTGAGTAGATCAAGGGTCACTACATGGTCCTTAGGGTTAGAATGAAGGGCAAAGAGAAACTAACTGTTGGTGTTCTTCTCAACCCTGCTGGTCAAGGGGAAGCATCAAATAGGAGCTGTGGATCCTGTGTATCAACACCTGGCTGTATGGTTGGTATTGCTGGCAGGGATCTGTCTTCTGTGGCCATGGAAATTTCCTAATGACTGGAAAAGAGCAAATGTTACAGCTATTTTCAAAAGATGCAAGATGAAGGATCCAGGGAACAGCAGGCCAGTCAGCCTCACATCACTGCTGGAAGGACTATGGAAAGAGTCCTCCTGAAAGCCATTTCCAGACACACAAAGGACAAGAAGGTGACTGGGAGAAACTAGTACAGATTTACAAGAACAAATCATGCCTGACCAACCTGATTGCCTTCTACGATGAAATGACTGGCTCAGTGACTGAGAGGGGGTGTCTTTTACTTTGACTTTAGCAAGGCTTTTGCCAGGATGTCCTATGGCATCTTTGTAGGCAAATTAAGTTATATGGACTGGACGGGTGGACTGTAAGGTGAGTGAAAAACTGGCTGTACTGCAGTGTCCAACAAGTGTTGGTCAATGGTTCAAAGTATGACTGGCAGACAGGTACAAGAGGCATTCCTCAGGAGTTGGTACCGAGGTAGTTAGTGTTTAATACCTTCATCAACAGACTGGATGATGGAATGGGACACTCCTTCTTCAGATTCTCAGAACTGTCACTTAGAGGGACCTTGGCAAGCTGGAGGAGCCAACTGCAGAAATCTTATCAAGTTCAAAGAAAACAAATGCAAAGCCCATGGGGACTCACGGACTAGGAAGCAGCTCTGCAGGGAGTCCTGAGGGACTACAGACACAAGACATTGCAGAAACAAAGACTAAGTATGTACTGGGATGCACTAATAAGCTATGGGGTAGCCAGCAGGCTGAGAAAATAGATTATCACACTCTACTCAGCATTCATGAGGCTTCATACGGCGTATTGTGCCCAGTTTTGGCACCTTCCCCCAGTATTAGAGCTACACTGAAAAATTAGAGAAAGTCCAACAGAGGTCCAATGAAGTCAGCATATACCTGAGGCACAGGACATGTGACAAAAGGCTGAAGGACCCAGGTTTGTTTAGCCTGGAGAAGAAAAACCTAAAGGGAATCTAACTTCTTTCTTTAATAACTTCATGATGGTTATAGAGAAAGTTGCCAGACTCTTCTCTGAGATGCACAGGGAAAAAATAAGAGACAAAATTCATAATTTTTAGCAATGGAAATTCTGACTAGATAAAAGGATATGTAATGAGAGTGGTTAAGCACTAGAACAGATTGCCCAGAGAGACTGAGATCTGCAGCTTTGGAAATATTCAAAAGTTGGCTGGAAAACACACTGAGCAACTTGATTTGACTTTGAGGCTACACCTGCTTTTAGCAGAAGGTTGGACCTAAATGACCGTCAAAGGTCCCTTCCAGCAAAAATTATTCTATTATTCCATATCTGATTTATGTTAAGGCAGTCCTGGAAGTGGAGGATATTTTATATGCTTCTCCAATCTAGGAACAAAACTCAGGGCCACAAATAATTCTTACTCCAATTAGGATGAAAGAGCTTTCTGCATCTGATCCTCTCTCAGACTTGTTGAGTAGCAGATAGTGCTATGTGTAGAGAGAATACTCTTATGCATGAAAGCTTCCAATAATGCAAATGTTTACAATCCTGATACGGAGAAACCATATGTAAGCAGATGATTCATGAGATTCAGGCTTGTGTTCCCTGTTTCAATCACGTCTGATTTATGAAAAGTAAACAGTGGTTCCGAACCCATCCTAGTTGTCAGTGGTCCTTGTGAGGCAGTAAATATCATGAATTTCGAACTGTTAAAAAATCTTTCAAAACTGCTCAGCATGCAACTGCTTTTATAGTTACACGAGCCTTTAAAATGCACATTTCCTGAAAGGCAAGCAAGCGGGAATAATTGCTATTCATTTTTTTCCCCTCAGCTTAGAGAGTTAAATTGTACTCAACAGTTATTTCTCCCTAGTGCATGATACAGCAGAAATCCTTCCAGAGCAAATGCACTGCAACCACAGAGTTGGCTTCAACAGCAGAAGCACTAAAAGAAGTAATACAGATTAATGAATGGATGATGTAGATACACTTTGTCAGCACTGTTTGCTACAGGGATCTCCTTAAGCTCTGGAAATGAAGACTTCCTCTGGAAGGTTTGTTTGCTCAGCCTGTGGTAGGTACTGAGGATCTGCCCTTTTAAAGACCCTTCTTTCCCCACCCCACTGATTTCAGAAAGCTTGTGTTTTCTTTTTGAACATGAAAAGGCTGGACATTGCAAATAATAAAACCCAAGTGTCAAAAGACTTCATCACTGTCAGCAAGAAGTTTGTGATTTTTTTCTCAAGGATCAACCCACACATTCATCTGTCTTTAATAAAAGCAGATCTGCCTGGCTGTTTCAGCTGATTTGCTGTGCTTGCCTTGGAGTAAGTATAATTTGTTGTTGTTTCTTTTTCAGTGGGAGGGATTTCAAGATTTATGGGTGTGCTGAGAAAACATGGGAGGAATCTGCCTGGAGGGCTGATGGGTCTCCATGGAGTGAAAAATGTACTCAATGAAGTGCATTTATACATACTGTCCTTGGCTTGCAGTGCTG
The DNA here is from genome assembly GCF_030463565.1 of Pelecanus crispus. NCBI lineage: Eukaryota > Metazoa > Chordata > Aves > Pelecaniformes > Pelecanidae > Pelecanus > Pelecanus crispus. Next base: position 14,477,913 of record NC_134644.1, read on the forward strand.
CTTTCCAAGGGTAAGCCTCACCCAGCCTCTTGAGAAACAACCTATTTACTAGTTCTCCATGGGGTTTGTTAATTTATGGAAACAGAAATGTTGAGACTTGTTGCAGAAACTCGAGTCATCCTATTAATGAAAGTTGCTCTGAAATGGGAGGACTGTGGAAAACGAGAGCTTGAAGTTGTGAAACACATATATTCATATATTGTGAAGTACTTGAACTTTCCAGAATTTAAGTAAGGTGTTATAAGAAGGTTCTACAGCATTTTATAGCAAATTCTTGAGAAATTTAAAAAGAAAATGACACTTCGCAGAAGTTCAGACTAAATAGGTGCAAGGAACAAATACTTTATAGAAGATGCCACCAATAATTTAATACAGTAAAAAAAGAAAAACCTGACTGGATCACAAAGAATAGCTCAGCATAGTATAAACAACTAGCCAGTTAACCACAAACACTATATACTAGACTAATCTCATCCCTGGAACTGAACTATGAAGTGAGTGTATGTTCTTCTAGGAGAGAACTTGAAATTATTGGTTTTTGGTCCCATCATGTCTTCCCCTTGCCCTCAGTAATCTAGTAATTAGTACAGTCATTTAAGACCTATAAGACACATATTCAAATCTCTTCTGTCATGCAAACTAGCAGAGTTAACCCATGAACTCCTAACCTTCTGCATTAGCTTAGAAAGTAGTCTACTTAATTTTTTCCTCTTAAATATCCCATGTTTACATAAAATATTAAGACTTTCACTAAAGGAAGAAAGAAAGATAGCTACTAACATCATGAATATGACTAAAGATCTCATTTTTTTTCCCACATAAGGATTCTGTTCTTGGCCTCCACTGCTTAAGTGTTCCAGTGACCAGAAATGTGTATATAAAAAGAAATTATCCCGTCCTTGTCACTCTTGATGAAAGTACCTTTCTACTCCTTGAGTTTTTTGAGAGGACACAGATCAGATAACAATAGCTAAAATTATTCCTAGGTACAAAGCAATCCACTACCACCAATAGCTGCATTAAACTGTAGATTTACTAGGGCTGAACCATCAGTTTCAAGTGAAATTTATTAGGAGCTATCTAGCCAAACTAGGAATTCTGATGTTTGCAGGACTGCAGATCACAGCTGATACCTCTTCAGTTAGTAGCAGAAACAGCAGTTAGGGGTTCAGGAAGTTTGGGTTTCTAGAATATTTAGGACAAAACAATCCCAATGAACCGCAGATCAGGCCTAGGCATACAGCTGAAACAGAATTTAATCTAGTCCTGGCTATGTTACAATACCATTTAAAATGCTTAATAGCACATAACATGGACTCTGTGTACACAAAGTAGATGTTAGTGGGCATATTTATTTCTCTATGTGTTAGCAAAGAAAACAAATTGGATTGCAACATTAATTACATCCCCTTTCCCACCTAAATTAGCCTTCTTTAATCTTTGTTTCTTCTATTGTTCTTTCCTTTCTAAATGTATAGGTGGATGCCTACCTGCAATTGTCCTCTTACCTGGTCTCCAGCTGTAAAGCTCATGTATAACACTTTCTTTTGTAGCTTTAATTTATTGCCTTGCTGGTTGTGCTGTAATTAGACAGCACATAAGATAAACTCATAAGCTGTAAACTCCCTCAGTATGTGTTAATAAGGGTACTGCACCTGCTTTGATATAACCCAGCCTTTTAAAATAGATGAGTTATTGACCTTACTGACTTCAGCAACATTTCCACTAAAACTACCGCTAAATAAAGTAGTTGAGGAAAACATGTAAAATAAAAGCTGGATCTTTAAGAAAAAAGGGTTTAGCTAAGTGTTTGCTATCTGAAACTGATATTCAGTGTTGATGGAAGGAAAAGTAAGTCTTTAAATCTAAGTTGTATGTAGAGTATCTCCAGAAGTCAGTGGCACACTGACCCACCAGTATCATGTTCATAAAACATCAGGGAGTCTACTTAAGTGTTCAGTAAACTGCACAGGTTGTGGACGGAAACCTGCTTAAGCCCGCTGCATTAGTGAACCCTGGTTTTGACTCAAATTAAGGATAAATTCAGTTGTGAATATTCTTGTGGAACAAAACTTTGCATTTTGATCAGTGACAGTGCAATGAGGCATGCAGCTCAGATGTGTCTGAGAAATTGCATATAGCCCAATCTGTATGACACCAAGTAACAGCTGTAGGTCCTTCATGTCTGTATAAAATGTAGCAGCATATAATGCATAAAAAGTCTATGCCTACACATCCAGCAGATGACGTTTACAAAATCTCTTGAGAAACCTACAGGATGGGTTTTTGTGCACATCTCCAAACTGGATTGGCATCTTTCAAGGAAAATACTGACCTCCAAGAAGCATCCCACAGGGGTCATAATATACAGGGAAACAGATAGATGTTTCACACAGACTTTGAGGACTGCTTGTTCATAAGTACTTGCAATGTCTCGATTGCTTACTATTATATGTTAATTCTCTCATAGGATTCTTTTATTTTGATGATTCTTGTCCAGGCAGTGTTCACCTAATTTTGAAGTGTGCACTGACACAGGTCTCTGACTGCCTATGGGTGGTGGCAAAAGGTCTACTGGTCATAGTAACATGTTTATGGTTTGGATTACACCAATGATAGCTGAGAAATCCACTGTGCTTAGCCATATATACTAAGCAAATAGGTGGTTGAGTTTATATTCTTTCCATACTAAAAGGGACAGAAACATGCTGACAAGCTAAGAGGTGGCTGAGACAGAACATAGATACCAGAAGAACAATCACAGACCAAGCTTCACCATTCAGGGGAAAGCAGAGGTTAGCAGCCTCCCGGATGACAGCCCAGAGAACATCTTCAGATGGCTTAGCATTAGCATTTTCTGAAGCCAATGGCCAATATGATGCCAGCCAGAAATCCAGACTTCCATAGTTCATTCTAAGCAGTGGGAAGATGGTCAGAGACAGTCACTTAGGCATAGACAGAGGGGAAGGAGAAAGGGAAAAATACATAAGTGTCAGCTACCAGCTCTCAAGTTCAACAGGATGAAGCACTGTTTTCTGGGTCTACCAAAGTCAAGTATCATCTAGTGATATGCTTTCAAACAGTGCCTTGTTGAATATTCTCATTATTTTACTGTCATCTGTTTAGAAAAAACACACCAAGTCTGGTTCGTACTGAAGTATAATTTCCTTGCAGGCCTGACACAAGCTAACATTAGTCCCAAGATCTGTCAGACTAGAAAGTCAAAGAATATTCCAGTGGTGCTTTTAGTTGTCTCCTTTATGACTTTGCTGTCCCTAATACAATATTTCATTCCATCAAGCACTGCAAAGATGCATACAAAAAGATTAATCTCTGCCAAAAATATGAGTTTAAATAGACAAGGCAGGCAAAGACAGAAATACTCTTCTAATACATTCAGATATTTCAGATCATCTAGTTTGAACTCTTCTATAACACTGGCTGATGAATACCCCCCCCACACACACATCCCATAAAGGGACATAAACCTTGAGGGCCTTATGAAAACACACTGCATGGGAAGGCAACCACTTTCAATATAAAGTAACTGAGTTCCACTACTTCCCTTCCAATACTTCTGCTCTCTTATGGCACTCTTTAAAGGACTTAAAAGAAAGAGGGGATGAAGGGGGAGGAGGGACCAGATCTGTCAAGTGTTAAAAAGTAGTTTAAACTGATGATTAATTTCCTAATGTGCAGGGGTATTCATTTCTCTCATTGTAAGGGGCAGTACTGAGTCCAAGACAAATTTTGTAAATCCCTTTATGAATAAATCTTCACAGCATAAGAGATCTGACCATTTCACAAAACAAGACACAACATCCCATCACAGATGAGCAAAATTTGAAGATCATCCAATTTAACAGGAACATGTTTGGCAGTTTTCACAGGCTTTGGATCAGTTGCAGGTCTTTGGAGTAGCCACTGAACATACAGGGATGAGAGACGTAGCAGATTTTTCGGAGACCCACAGAAAATAGAAGGGTTGAGATCAGTCTTTTCATGCCCACATCTTCTCCTCTCAAGCACCCTTGTACTTGTACTTGAGTGTACCAATGAAAGCACTGTAAAAACAGGTTTATTAGCAGACTACTATCCTTCCATATGTAGTAGATACTGTATACATGAAACCCTCTCTATTTTATAATCTCAGAGGATACAGAAAGAAAAAATTTACTTTGGATAAATTTTCTCTGAAAGAAAATCTCTTTACAGAACATTTCACACATTTCACATTTGCACATGATTTCTCTTTTCTTTTCTTTTTTTTTTTTTTTTTTTTTTTTTTTTTTTTTGCGTACATGTTCCTCATCTTGTTGGTGAATGTTTAGGGAAGAAGTAAGATCCAACCAGACTGACATTTAAAACCAAATGTCTCAAGGTAAGCATAAGAACAGCTGTCAGTAAGAATTAGCAGGAGCCAGCACTTGAGACGAAGTTGTTATTTGACAGTGTTCATGAATACTACATTTCACGCTGAAGATGTTACCTTTCAAACTTTAGGTTTTCCTTTTCTTTTTAAGCAATGTCTGGCCTTACTCACCCTTTTAATGTTATGAAGTGGTACAATATTTTATACATGACAAGCATGAGGGAAGAACCCTATTATCATTCTCCCGTGTACGTGTTGTAACATGAATTAATGTAAGTAGGGAAATATTCATCCATTTCATGAGGACGGCTGAAACATTTGCTGCCAAAATTCCTCGCCTGTCATTTATTACTGACATTGAGAACATTTTTTATGCACTTGTGAAAGAGCTTTCCAAAAAACATTGAAGTTTATGAATTGCTTGCAAATTTGCAGCTGATAAAGTTGAATTTTCAATACCTTGCAGAGCTTAAATTTCTCTGTGCTTTTGGAAGTAACTTTCTGTACATTTAAATTGCCTTACATGGGAATTTATATTTGCCCATAATATGTTACATACTTAGTGATGTTTTACTGGTGTTATTATTACAGTTAGCAGTTAGGTCAGTACATACTTACACCTCCTGCAGAGCAACCCAGCTCAACATGGGGAAATCCTTTGAATTCGGCAAGGTTTCCAAATTCCTTTTGTAAAAAGAGTAAATATTCTGTGGATCTCTAATGCAGCCTACTGTTAAACTACAGGGAAAACTTGTCAGACCACAGTATAATTACCATATTCATAGTGGTATTTAATTCTGCAGTGCACTGAACTATTTTGACAAATTTTCTCTGACTCAAAAGGAAACTGAGGTTCTTCTTAATTTTCTGAAGGTTGTTTAGCAGCCTATAGCACTGAGCTCATTCCAGAGCACTTTCTGGAATAAGCCTAGAATAATGAGAATACCAACTCTACAGTGTGTTCAGTGTCTCATTAATTTATTCTGAAATTGTGTTAGGCAAATAAATAAATATTTTTAAAAAACTAAATAAAAAAATTGATTAACCTGTAGTTTCATTAAATCACTTTATTTCTAGAGGGAAAAAAAAATACAAAACATCAGTACAGGATGGAGTACAGGATGGAGTGGTCAATATGTATTTATGTCAGAGAGTAAATCAAACCAGAATATTGTCCTTGAAGGAGAAGGACTTCAGGATAAAAATCAGAAATTTTCTGCTATAAAAAGTTTCCAGCTGCAAAGGGAAGACTTATCAGAACTGAAGTGTCCCAAAGAACCATATCAAATTTGAGAAAACTAACACATGGAAATGTTTCTTAAGTTCAGGATAATACTTCTGCAGGTCAAAGCCAGAGACAGAGAGAGACCTGCTGTGAACTTGTATAAGCAAGGCCATTCTCTAGCTCTGAAGAACAAGTGCATGGCTTATTACCATCTAGGCAAATGCTCTTCCCTGAAAATAGTGAAGTGCCTCCAATCTATTGAACACCAAACTGCCTGGGCAGTGTTTAAAAGAGTAACAATTATCACAAACAAAAACTATGTGGTAACCATGCTGTTAATTGAACAGTAAAGATGATTATGGGTCTCCTGCTGTTACTGGATTAAAAGGGATTATCTATATTCAGAATATATTCTATATTTCATTCTCAAACACAATGTAAATGTTGTTTCCTGAGTATGTGCCTGGCTGTAGAAACATGCTTTGTAACTCTTATCAGTGTGAATGAAAGAAAAATAAAATGCAAACCTATGAATCTCTAAGTCTTTCTTTCCTTCTTCCCATTTTTTCCCCTGTTTCCTAAGCACTACACTGATTTACAGCTTTCCTAACTTTTTGATATGAAAGAGCTAGACAATTACCATAAAACCAGAAATATATGTATTTTGTTGAATGTGGTGTAGATTTCTTACTCTTTTCCCAAAGTATCTCAGAGCCTGTGCTGCTGTACTAGTCTGTGGCTTTTTCACACAGACCTCAAGGGAGCAAAGATGCAGAGGCATATCCCCAAGTACTTCCAAATATATCCATCCTTGTTAGTGTATTGCTCTTTACAACTATTTGCTCCTCACCTTGTTTATTCTGTACAGTTTCTGCCAGATAAAAATATCTATTGAAATTGGTTCTTTCTCACTTCTAGTTTCCCACCTTTCAGCTTTTTCTTCTCACTGACATCTGTGTGCAGCTACTCATACTGGTTTTTGCATGCTCCAAAGTGTTTTTTGAGAATTTCAGTTGGAAAGGATGGGGAAGGTGGGTCTCAGGGGGCGCAAGAGAGTGCTACCCTAGTGACAATACCGAAGTGAAAAGTGCATGTTGGTCTTGTTTTAAATAAATTTTAATTTTCATGTGTCTGATCCAGCAGCAGTAAAGCAAGAATCTGTTTTGGTAAAACCCAGTATCTGCCAACTGGTTCAGTTCATCTTAGCCATTGAATGTGTACACCTGCCTTCCGCGTGACTAATGCACATCCTCAAAGTTCAGTTTAGGCTGAAATGCTCAGCTGAAATGAGATCTGGATTATTCTGCTGAATAAGCCTGTTATGGCAGGTCAGTCAACAGCAAATCTGTTTTACACAGACTTAAAAAAAAACGCCTACCTTTTGTATTTAATTCATTCAGTATTTACAGGCACATTTAAGGGGGTGCTGCGCTTAGCTGAGAAATAAGGATAGACTACAACTTCTTTGAACCTTAAAATAACTTCTGTAAATAAGGCCTAAATATCTAATTTTACATTTTCCAAGGACATTCTGCATTTACTAGTTTCTGTGACTGTAATAGCATGAAATGAAAAATTAAGATGTTCTTGCTTCCTTCTCCGACCCAGCTCTGGCCAGTACTTTTCTGTTTCCAACTAACAGTTTGCTGTCCCTTCAGCTGTGACATGACAAAAGTTTTGATAGGGAAGGATGCTGTAGATAGGATCACTAAAACCTCTGAGTTAAACTTCCAGGAAGAATAAGAGGAGTAGATAAGGAATGTAATATATTGGCCTTGCACTAAAGTTGCTGTCCCTTGAAACTGTATTTTTACTCAAGTAAATAAGATAAGTACATGTTGCACAGACAATGCTTCAAGGCTTATTAAGGATAGCTAGTATTTTTAAGTACATTTAAGGTACAAGAGCAATCAGATTTTTTTGAATACCAAATTCTGTGTAAAACTTAGAAAATGGAAGAAGGGAAAGAGTTTCTGAGAATCAAAAGAGAAGAAATTATTTGTGAAATCTCTACTTCTCATTCTTTTTCTGACAGCTTGTCTTTTTTAAGGTCATATCCTACCATAAAACTGAAAGATATACAGAAATTTTCTTACAAAAACCATTTTCTAAATAAACTGTGCTATTTTTTCCCATTATGGGTGTTTTTCAAGGTGAAACGGATATGCTTATACATTTTCAATAGGAAAATTAAATGAACTGTAAACATGTGCTTTACTGAGTGCAGCATAAGCATAATTTCTACAGTAATTTCTGATAAGAATACACATCAGTGCATATTTGAGATCAGTGTAGCTTCAAACATTTAAGTAACCCTCTGGGAAAGGTCATGGTTTTCCAAAATACAAATGCAGAACTCTCTCTCATGCTCACAGCAACAGCAAATACTCCTCAGTAGATGTTTTGGTTTCCCCCCTCAGCAACTAAATAGCTCCACGGTTGTTGTGGCAGGATTTATATTCTTCCCGTTTGCCACAGTTATATGGCTGGAAATGAGAAAGACAGCTTGTAGCACTGTATCTCCAGCTTGCCGAGCGTCAGGCGCCTCTGCAGTGCCATGGCCCCATCCTGAGCACTTCTGGTTGCTATGGAAGCAGCACAGTGCAGCACTCTGAAGGACTGGGAGATGCTGGGGAGACTATTCATCATTTGATAGAGATGTACCAGTGCTCTCATGTAAACTTATACCATGTCCAATTTCATTGGGACTGAGTGGTCATATATCCTTTGCTCTCTGGAAACCACAGATTATGACTTTTGCTTCCTATGAGGGTGTGCAGGAAGAACAGATTTTGTACATCTGGATCCATTTCCCTCTGAGCTTCACTATTCCATACCTTTTGGGTTTTTGTATGTAGTAGGACAATATTTCTCTACATGCTTTGCCATGTTTTCCAGTGGGAGGTAAGAGAAGAAAATGGTGGGTGAGATGGATGCCCCCCTGCTGAACCTTCCTGACGGTCCCCAAAATGATCCCCTGCTTGGTGGGCTGGCAACCCAGGAGTGAGACCTGCCCAAAGCTGGCCCTGGGAGGCTGCTTCAGCTCAGACGCTGCAGTCTTTCAGAGCAGGAGAGACCAAGCACATGCTGATGCATCATCACAGTGACAAGGCACTTTTCAGTCCATTGCAGAGATCATATCTTGCAGGGGACCAAATTTGCTGCATCCTAATCCTCTAGCAAGTATCTTAAATTCAGTTCTCCAAAAGAAGATTGGAGACAGCTTAAGCCTGTTAAAGAGTATTCCTTAAAAACGTCCACATATAAAAAGGAGAAATTATTTTCTTAACATCCTAGGTGGGATTTTGTTCACAGGATAAAATGGCCAGATAGAACTATCTATATGTGAGGTGTATTCATTGAAGATCTTATGCATGTCCTCTTCCCAAAGCTATAAAGATCAAAAATAAAGCAGTGTTCTGCCTTTGATTCTTGTATCTAGAATTTGTTAATTAGTAATTTTCAACAGAAATCATCTCATTCAATTACATTATTTAAAAATTAGACATTTAGGTTAAGACTCTTTTTGGAGTTGCTGGAGAGAACTCTTTCTCAACCAGAACCAATATGCAATATTTCTAGAGTGTGATCCCACTTTCTTCAGGTGTTTTTTTCTGGATGGGATGGTTGATCTCTGAAGAATCCTGTCTCACATCCTTGATTACATACAGCTGAAGCACAAAGACTAGTGTCAACAGGAGGTGGTTTATTTTTTTATATAAAGGAACCTGACCACAAGCCTGGATATTTCCTGCTAATAATTATCAAGACAGAAAAATTTAGGTGATGAGTATTACCAGTCTTATGTATAAAAACTATTCTGTTTAGGTTCTTCTACAGAGCTTACTAGTTTATACCATGGGAAGAAACCCAACACTGAGCTCCTTATGGTTAAGAAATAACATTATGCAGTAGTTGTATGTCTATATAATAATACTTTGAAGGACCAAGAAACAAGTGACATCTTAGTTTGCAGGCAAGTAAAATCATTTACATGAAATCAATAATTCATTTCTTTTTGCCTACTGAATGATGCCCCATCATTTAGTGTCAAAATGGTTCCTTCTGTGGAATGGAGGTGATTTACAGCTAACAAACTCCTCTTGGAGCACCCACCACATAATGAAATTTCATGGGGAGTCATTCACATATGTTCTGGCATAAAGCCAGAACAGTTAGAATCTCTGGTTCTTGTTGAAAACTGGATTGGATTTCTTGGTAGTTTATCTTTCTGGCTTTCAGAAGGGACTTCCAGCAGAAATTAAATCTGGAATTGCTTCAGCTCTCAGCATCTAGATGCTTCCCAAAATAAAAAGGGCATCTGTTTGTAGCATATCCCCTTACAATTTTTTTGTTTATTATTGCAACACTTGCATGTAGACTTACTAATGCACTGAATGTATTTTTTTTGTGTTGTGACACAGCATGTGACTTTAAAAAAAAAAACCCACAAAAAAATAGTTGGATGAAAACTGTGAAAGTTTGGCAAGTAAAGTACATTTTCTCTTTTAGAAGATTATGATTTCCTGTAATCTCACACCCTTGAGCAGATGCTATCTGTTTTCCCTTCCAGAGCTTTAGGCTGTAACCAACAGGAGACAAAAAGGAGGCAGAGGAAACTGAGAGACCGCAAGGATTTCTTAACATGCTTTTATACAAAAAAGCAGGAGAAGGCCCATTTCTGCACTAGTTAAAATAGTATAAATGATTATGGAAATGAAAAATTGAATTTTAATGAAAAAAATTTCCACTTAGAAGAAAGGACTACAATATTTACTTTTTGCCTCCTCTATTGCGTGCATTAGTCTTGCTGAGACATATACATCTTTCATCATTGTAGCATGTCTATTATAATTGATGGCAATGACACTGTTATTTCTGTGGTACAAATCAATTGTAGTGGATACATAAGTGAATGCTTTTTGCCGGTGTGCATACTTGTCTATATCATAACTCTGTAACTGTATATAAAAATATCTTATTTTTTCATGGTTTCTTATATGCCTCATTCTGTATATAATGGGTTGAGAGTGAAAACCTATGTCAAGGCTTTATTAGAAGACCAGTGATGTAAGAATTAGAAAAAAAGCTCTTTAAACACCAGTTGAAGCATTTGATTTTAGAAGATGTGAAGAAAGGCACAAAGAAAACAAAAAGGTTGTTTCAGAGAAATATTGACAAAGGGAGATAGCAATTTTTCTATGAAAAATCTTTCTAAGTAAGGACCTTGTTTCGAGGAGGTTTAATGCTCCGTTCTTCCTGACAGAGGCATAGGCATACACAGACTCGAACTCTTAGGAAAAATGTCCAAATTATTAAGACGGATAATCAAGGAAAGAATAAAGTATTGGCCTGAGTATTTCTGCTTGATGGTGTTAGTTTTGTGCGAGCAATTAAATATTCTGTTGACACCCCTTGGGTTTCTCTTTCCGCTGCAAAAGCCTGCGTGTAAGCCAACAACGCTGTTAACACCTTGTTTGCTCCACTGGAAAGAATATTTCAAGTGCGAAAGCTCCAACAGAAGGAAGAGAGGGAACCTCATCAAAAAATGACTGGTGATCTGATAATTCAAATATTCACTTGAGAAGAAAGATCACCCAGCTTGAATCTCCTGGTTGCAGCAGTAAGAGGACATTTACAGCCATGTTCCCCTTCTCTAGGGAGTGTCATAAGCATTCTAGTGAGTTATTTACTCTCTGGCTTAATTAAAATTCAGATGTTTAATAAAGAGTGGAACAGCTCCCACAGGAAGGAAAAGGAACAGTTTTCCTGCTGTGGTGAAGGAGATGTGAGTCCACATTACTTTAGCCAGAGATATAGGTGAATCTGAGTCTTCGAATGCCAGAACGTTTGCCTGCTTGAAATAAACAAGATGATGAACACCTGTCTGGATATTTTCTTTAAGTGGTGCTGACTCTAATTGATTTACCAGTGAATTCAACCAGAATTTAAAAATACTTCATGAATGATCAAAATAATATTTCTCATTAAATATACTTTTATTGAAACAATTCAAACATTTTACCAATAAGTGAATTAACTGTGTCACAGAAAATTATTGTAGGAGTGGCTATCATCAGCACAATAAATTCTCCATTATTTCAGTTGGTTCTTTGAGGAGAAATTCAGCCTTACCTACTAATATAGTGATTGTGAACTGCTGAACTGAGACCTGTGGTATGTGATTTATACAAACAGTGATCCTGAAACCCTCACTATTATTTTCCTCAATGCTTTAGAATTTTTGTTGCTTTTGACAACACCACTAAAGTGTATTTTTTTTTTTTCCTAGAGACCTCATCTATTCTCTGATTTATCTCAAACCTTTTCTAATTGAAAAATACTTAGCTGGCAGAAGTCTTGTGAGCTTAACAAACTCAGTGAAACATTATCTACAGGTAATATATGTTTTTCTATTCAATGATAACCCATGTTTGAGTAGTCTGTTGGTTCATTCAGCTTATCACTTACAATCTGATGCCAGACCTCCTAGTAAGAATGCATATCTGCATTCATCACTATCATTTTTTCACTTAAAGAGAGCTGAGAAATAATTTTTTTTCAGAGATATTAGCCTCTCATGGCTCTGAGGTACTGTTGGTTTGCAATGTGACCTTTTTAAGAGTCAGAAAAAAAACAGGAAAGAGAAATGTAACAGCATGTCAACAGCAGTTTTCTTCATGCAAATCAGCAGTTATCTGAAACACTATTTTATCTTGCATATTTTTTCTTTGATTCTCTGTAATTTTCTCCATAATTTTTGTTAATCTTATTTTGAAAAATATTTAAATATTGCTATCATATTCTTATTCTGATAATTCTAGGTGTGAACTTTCTTTGGGTTTTGAGTGCCACAGTTGAGATTACTGTGTTTTCTGCTTTTCTTCTCATAGTACTTTTTAAATTACTTTTATTATACCAGGTATGTAGGACCTATTATTTGGCATGGTTTAGTATGTGTTTTCACCTGTCACACCTCCTGTGTTAATGGCAAAAACTCCAAAAATTCTCCATTGCAAATGTGAACAATCATCAGTTTTCCTATAGATTTCCATTTAATCTTTAATTTTCTTTATTTTTAAATTTCTCTATCTCAATAAAATATTTTTATTAAGTTATAAGGGTAATATTTTTGTTCTTTACAATTGTCATTAATTTTTAATACTTTATAATATTTTTTCTCTTTAAAAGGGATCTCAGTGAAGTGTTTCTGAGCATTGTTTAGTTCTATAGAGATGATTTTATAAAATAATTTAATATTCTGTGATACAATGCCAAAATGTAAAAATCCAGTTGTCTTGATTAAAATTTTAACTTACTGTGTGTTCAAAAAGATGTATAATTCCTGTAACATAAAAAAAAAAAATCTAAAATAAACTAGACTGTTTTGACTACACTGAGGTCTGTTTTCATTGTCTGTTTCATTTTATGAATACATAGTCTTCACATGCATTATGGTTTATTCAAAGATTTAATCTTTCTCTTTATTTTTTATGAAAAAACTTTTTCATGAGCTACTACACTAACACAAATTGATACATCCTAATTTTTAGAAGTCAGAATAACCTGCAGAAATATGCATTCAAATACGGAGAAATACCCTGAATGCTTTGGAACTGCAAAACCTCATCTGAAGTCCACGGGGTCACTCTCATCTGCTGCTGAAGTCAACAGAAATTTTGTCCTGGTTTTCAGCTGGTGTGTGAAAGAGCGCTGTGGGAAAAGATTATAGTGAAATATGTTTCATACTCATTCCCTTTTCAGTGCAATGGAGACTGATTTTGTGAATTTAGGTCAGATGCTATAACATTTTCATCAGACCATTCCATAAACCTGTATGCTTGTGTTATGACATAAGCTATGTTCCAGCCATTGCTTGACAATAGAATTAAGATTGCATGTTCTAATTTAACTTTTAGCCCATGTGAAAGCCAGTATCACTTGCTGAAAAACAGGGTGCCTTTTTTTCTCAAAAAAACCTTTTATGATTTCTTCTAATATTTAATAGCTATTTTAAGAATAAGATTAAATGAATAAAGGTTTTCAGGGACAGTCAAAATATAACTGAAATTAAGCAATTCTAACAAGAATATTCAATAAAATAATCACCATATTATTAGCTATAATAATAGCAATAGTAGTAATAATGAAATATGATCCGATAATAGAGTATACTAAAAAGAAGGTATAATCCTTAAAATGAAGACTTTGTTCTCTCTTTCATACCTCAAATATTCATAGAATCATAGAATCATAGAATTGTTTAGGTTGGAAAAGACCGTTAAGATCATCCAGTCCAACCATTAACCTAACATTACCAAGTCCACCACTAAACCATTTAAGGGCAGAGTAGCAATTTCATGATTCCTGGCTTGGTGGCTGGATTATTTTTTAATGAAAGTAAAAACTAAGAATCATTAAGATTGGAAAGGACCTCTAAGATCATCAGTCCAACACCACCATGCCCAGTAAACCATGTCCTGAAGTGCCACATCTACCCATTTTTTGAACACTTCCAGGGATGGGGACTCCACCACCTCTCTGGGCAGCCTGTTCCAATGCTTGACTACTCTTTCTGTGAAGAAATTTTTCCTAATTTCCAACCTAAACCTCCCCTGGTGCAGCTTGAGCCCATTTCCTCTCGTTCTATCACTTGTTACTTGGGAGAAGAGACCAACACCCACCTCGCTACTACCTCCTGTCAGGTAGTTGTAGAGAGAGATAAGGTCTCCCCTCAGCCTCCTCTTCTCTAGGCTAAACACCCCCAGCTCCCTCAGCCGCTCCTCATAAGGCCTGTGCTCCAGACCCTTCACCAGCCTTGTTGCCCTTCTCTGGACACGCTCCAGCACTTCAATGTCCTTCTTGTACTGAGGGGCCCAATATAATAGCATGATTAGTCAAGTGTTCTTTGGATGATATTTTAAGAATTTAGATATAAGCATGGGATGATAATCAATGTAGTAATTTGTATTTTCACATGGGAAAATTGTAGTACCTATTATTAGATATATTGTAAGATCCAGTGATGAAATTCTTGCCTCATTCAAATAAGTAGGCTACTTGCTAGGAATTCCAGTAGAGCCACAGTTTCAGCCCACATCCTCAGCTCATAATTCAGTATGTCTCCACCGGCTTCATTGATTCCAAGCCAAATCAGACATGTTAAAGTTCCTGGGCACTATTTTTGAAATATCATCCAAATGCAAGAAATAATACCTTCCAAATATCACACAGAATGTTAGTTCCTCATATTTTTCACAGGACTATGACATGACTTTCTAAGGCATGTATCATCCACACAGATGCATACAGAAGATGTCCTTAATTACTCCTTGGTAAATTAACTACCTTATGCTGTGTTTCACCAGTTCTAACTGTTTTAGAAAGGTTGCACTTGAAAAGTTTTTGGAATTCCACCCAGGAAAACACAGGGGGTACAGAAAACAGTGTTTTCACCAGCCTAGTGGCCCTTGTCCTTGTTAGCCTGAATGGAACAGTGGTCCCTTTCTCAGGTGTGTGGGTCGACTGTTGTAGGAGCTGTTCTTCACATGAAAATTAATACTAAAACTCTGGCTGGGTATGATACTACAGGTATCTATTACAGAGGAGTAGGTATTATAATTCTGGCTGGTTTGGCTGAATTCCAGTATGAGTAGCTTCATTCCACCCACATAAGAAATTCTACTATAACTTCATGAATGGTGTTTTGTGTTCTGCATTAGAAACATTCTGGGCATTAGCTGTGCTTTGACGCATTGTTGCATGAAATATTGCAGTTCTCACTGCAGACAGAAGATACTGCAGAGGTGTATATACTGAAGCTCAGATATAAAGCTATCATGTTCCCTCATTTTAAATTTTGCTGCATCTGTTTTTGTTTAAGTCTCTCCTCACTTCTCCTAGTTTTTAACTTCTTGATGAACTCTTGCTGGCAGCCACTGCATTTTATTTCCAGCTGGCAGGTCAAAAAAACACCTTCTTTGAGAGCTGATGTTAATGCACAAGCAGACCAAAAGATGTGTAATGTTATGTAGCAACCGAGCCAGCTTCTCTTCAGTCTGTTCTCTGCCCTCCCAGATGCTTATTAAAACTGCATTCCTATGAAACGTTGGACAGGTAATCCAACCTTGAACCTCTCACATGGCAACAGTCTATAATGTTTTATGCCAAAATATCTGTTATGTTCTCTGTGAGCATGTAGTTTTCCAGGATGAAAATTATTATCTCAGCTTGAATTTAGGAAGCAATATTGTTTTCTCCCTCTCCCAAGCACTATCCATTCTAGTGGACAGAAGTTTATTTTATAAGACACTTGTTTTTCATGAAGACAACGCCAAAAAGTCATATTAATCAAAATCCTAAACTAGCTCAAGCAATCTACTTGAGAGAAACTTTTGCCTTCTAAGTAGCATGTGCTTTCTCTTGGGGCCTTTCTGGATGGCAAGATTGAGCTAACTCCCCTTTGACCACAGCAGAATAAGTCTCCAGCCTCTTCGTGGTGCAGAGACTCTTGTTGCCAGATTTTATGGACGTTAGGTAGGAAGGACTATCATAGAATCATAAAATCATAGATTCATAGAATGCTTTGGGTTGGAAGGGACCTTTAGAGGTCATCCAGCCCAACCCCCCTGCAGTGAGCAGGGACAGCTTTAACCAGATCAGGTTGCTCAGAGCCCCGTCCAACCTGACCTTGAATGTTGCCAGGGATGGGGCCTCTCTGGGCAACCTGTTCCAGTGCTTCACCACCCTCACTGTAAAAAATTTCTTTCTAATGTCTAGTCTAAAACTATTCTTCTTTAGTTTAAATCCATTATTCCTTGTTCTGTCACAACAGGCCTTGCTAAAAAGATTCTCCCCATCTTTCCTGTAGGCCCCCTTTAAGTACTGGAAGGCCACAATAAGGTCTCCTCGCAGCCTTCGCTTCTCCAGGCTGAACAACCCCAACTCTCTCAGCCTGGCCTTGAAAGAGAGGTGCTCCAGCCCTCGGATCATTTTTGTGGCCCTCTTTTGGACCCTCTCCAACAGGTCCATGTCCTTCTTGTGCTGAGGGCCCCAGAGCTGGACGCAGTGCTGCAGGTGGGGTCTCACCAGAGCAGAGCAGAGGGGCAGAATCCCCTCCCTCGACCTGCTGGCCACGCTGCTTTTGGTGCAGCCCAGGATACACTTGGCTTTCTGGGCTGCAAGCCCACATTGTTGGCTCATGTCCAACTATTCATCCACCAGTACCCCCAAGTCCTTCTCCGCAGGGCTGCTCTCAATCCCTTCATTCCCCAGACAGTATTGATACTGGGGATTGCCCCATCCCAGGTGCAGGACCTTGCACTTGGCCTTGTTGAACCTCATGAGGTTCACATGGGCCCGCCTCTCCAGCTTGTCCAGGTCCCTTTGGATGACATCTTGTCCTTCTGGAGTGTCAACCACACCACTCAGCTTGGTGTTGTCTGCAAACTTGCTGAGGGTGCACTCGATCCCACTGGCTATGTCATTGATGAAGATGTTAAACAGCACTGGTCCCAGTACGGACCCCTGAGGGACCCCACTTGTCACCGGTCTCCATGTGGACATCGAGCCATTGACCACTACCCTCTGGATGCAACCACCCAGCCAATTCCTTATCCACCGAACAGTCCACCCATCAAACCCATATCTCTCCAATTTAGAGAGAAGGATGTTGTGGGAGACTGTCTCAAAGGCTTTACAGAAGTCCACATAGGTGAGATCCATTGCTTTTCCCTTGTCCACTGATGCAGTTACTCCTTCATAGAAAGCCACTAGGTTGGTCAGGCAGGACTTGCCCTTGGTGAATCTGTGCTGGCTGTCTTGAATCACCTCCCTGTCTTCTATGTGCTTGAGCATAGCTTCTAGGAGGATCTGTTCCATGATCTTCCCAGGCACAGAGGTGAGGCTCACAGGTCGGTAGTTCCCAGGGTCCTGTTTTCTTCCCTTTTTAAAAATGGGAAGAACATTCCCCTTTTTCCAGTCAGCAGGGACTTCACCTGAGTGCCTTGACTTTTCAAATATCATGGAGAGTGGTTTGGCAACTACATCAGCCAATTCCCTCAGGACTCGGGGGTGCATGTCATCAGATCCCATAGACTTGTGTCCATTGAGGTTCTTCAGGTGGTCTCAAACCTGATCTACCCTTACAGTGGGAGGGGCTTTACCCCCCTGCTCCCCATCTTTTGGTCCATCGACTCACGAGGGGTGAGGAGAGAGGTTGCCGGTGAAGACCGAGGCAAAGAAGTTGTTGAGTACCTCAGCCTTCTCCTCGTCTGTTGATACAAGCTGGCCATTCTTGTTCGTCAGCAGGGGTACTCTTTCTTTAACCTTCCTTTTCTGGTTGACATACCTGTAGAAGCCCTTCTTGTTATTCTTTACATCCCTTGCCAAATTCACCTCCATCCTCGCCTTGGCCTTCCTGACCTCCTCCCTACACAACCGGGCAGTTTCCCTCTACTCTTCCCAGGACACCTGTCCCTGCTTCCACTGCCTGTGCAGTTCCCTCTTACTCTTTAGTTTGACAGGCAGGTCTTGACTCAGCCATGCTGGTCTCTTCCCTTCCTTGCCTGATTTCTTACACTTGGGGACTGATAGCTCTTGCGCTCTATGGAAGGTGTCCTTAAAGATCTGCCAGCTCTGTTCCGTTCCCCTGTCCCTGAGGACCATTTCCCAGGGGATCCTTCTGACTAACTCCTTGGAGAGCTGGAATTTTGTCTTCCTAAAATTTAGGGTCCTGACTGCACTCCTCACTTTTCCCATATCCCTCAGGAGTGTGAACTCCACCAACGCATGATCACTGCAGCCCAGGCTGCCTCCAGTCTTGACATGACTGATGAGCTCACTTGCATAGGTGACCATCAGATCCAGTATCGCATCCCCTCCAGTAGGGGTGTCTATTACCTGGCTTAGGAAGTTGTCATCTATGCATTCCAGGAATCTCCCGGATTGCCTACAGCTCGCCGTGTTGCTTTTCCAGCAAATGTCGGGGTGGTTGAAGTCCCCCAGCAGGACAAGAGCCTGCAAGCGTGAAGCCTCCCGGAGCTGGAGGAAGAAGGTTTCATCAGCAGGCTCCCCTTGATCAGGCGTGCCTGTAGTAGACACCAACCACAAGGTTCCCTTTGTTGCCTCTGTCTCTGACTCTTACGCATGACTCTTACCCTGACTATACTCAGGGCCAGTCCACTTGATGGTTACAGTTGTACGAAATGTGCTTCATCAAATGTCATTGTAGGGCTAGCTTATTTCAAGAGACCCGTGCATCATTCATGAGGCAGGACAAGCATGCACAGGGCAAAAATAAAGTTGCCTGGGCAATGGTTAATATAGTATATCCAGAGTTTAAAGCAAATTATCTGTGCACCAAATGAGCTGGATCTTGTTGAAATGCAATCATGTCATCTAAGTAATACTATATCAATGTGGCTTTTTTATAAGCCTATTAGCTATACATCCTACTGAATTATACGAATATGTGCTCAACGACAATAAATTTGAGAGCCCATCCAATCATCATATCCGTCTAGTAAAGCACACTTTTTAATGTACATTTAACAAAATAATGATTTGAACAGTTGACTATTTCATTTTCACCAGACAGACTGATGTGTCCATATTTCTTACAAATAAGAAAAGGCTCTGGCTGCAGGAGGTAAATGTACATCTCTTCAAGAGGAGTGATTTGTTCTGAATGCAATTCCTCTCTGGGATGCTCACAGACCAGCAGTATGACCTACTGTACATTGTTTCCTCTGCAGCATTTTGCTGGCTTCATATGTTTTAATTTCAGAGCTAATGTCTTTCAATGTTCTTTTTATTGGAAGTAGTGCAGCACTAATGAACCAGTGTTCAAGCCAAGAGACAATGAAACATAATTTTATCTTTGCAAAGATAATGCTACAGGCCAAATGAGTGATTTACTAATACCTTGAAATACCCTGTTAATGGAAAAGTTTGGGTTTTAAACAATAAATGGTAAAATACTGACCACCATGTAATTAGCAATAGGTGTTTACAAGGTTCTTTTCAGATCTCTTTGACAGTGTTAAGAAGTGTTTGGTAGATACATTTTAGCAGAAAAAATTATTTCTCTTTCTAATTCTAAAGGAGAGCCATTGGCTCCAGTGCTACATCACTCAATAGTTACGAATTCAAGGAAACCATGATACATAGCCTAATCAAAGAGTTATTTGACCACTGCTAGCAGGACAGGTGTGCCCTTGGCCCTTCCTGTTTGTGTTATGAGCTTATTTCATTCTCTTTTTTTCCCCAGCGTCTGTTACTCACCAGGTGTCCATTAATGATGTCTCCTGTCCTGCACAGATTGCAGTGCAGATCCAGGCAGCTGCTACAAGATAAGTGCTCTGTGAGTGGACATTAACCCAGCAGGCTGCAAGGGTCAAACATCCTAACTTAAAAGGTCTCACAGAGGCCAGAAATTACTTAGAAAAATAAAAAAAGGGAAGGATGTGTGAAGACAGGGGTACTGAATACAAGGACTGTGACCACCAGCCACTTCTCTAATAAGAGTTTATTGCTTTACAGCAACACAGGTTTCTGTGATTGAAACCTCAAATGGAGGAATATTAAAGTGACATTATTACAGGATAGTTTAATGCTTGCAAAAATTTCTCAGCAACTCTGGAAGCTGCATTACACAGTCATTCTCTTAGTGAGATCAATCAGCCCAGACAGAATATGGTGCTAATGCAGATATTCTGTTTCAGGTTTCAAGCTAGTTTGGAATTGTTTCAGCTCCAGCTAGCACAGCTATCTATGTGTTGATATACCCATAAGAGCCTCCTCAGAAGAGGAATGAGTCTCAGTACGATGAATCAATACATTACATTGATCAAAAGCAAAATAAAACAACAAAGTACAGAAATGTGGAACAAATATTTAAAATAAGAGTGCTGTAGGGAAACTACTTCCACTCTAGGCAGACCTTTGAGTGATTGTGTTCAAAAGCTCTGTAACAGATGCAACTAGAAAAAATAAAGGGAAAAACATGGGTTGGCAGGAGAAGACAAGCTATTAATATCTTTTAGCAAAATATGGTGGGAGACAGGACATATTTTCTCTTTGAAGCTTTGGTGTTCTGTGAGATAGAAGAATAGCAGTTGGACAGCCAACTGAGTACAGGAACTGCTGTTTTGCTCACTGTTTCTTCACTTCAACAAGAGAAAAGGCCAGCCAGCAGAGCTCAGTAATGTTAAGTTACATAAAAAAGACTTACTTGCCACATAATAAGAAAGAAGAGGGAGAAATTGATAGTGAGCTGACTTTCAGTGTGGGAGTATGAAACATATAAGCAATATCAAGATTTGCTACAAGCCCTGCTTGAATTTTCATGTTATGTTTCCATGATGGGTATGTGGTATAAGTGTGGGAGTGACAAGATAATCATATTCTTTCCCTTCACTCCACATTATCACATTAAACATTGAAATGCTAGCTTAAAAGAGGTCATTTTTATGAGGTCAGATTAGAGGATACACTTTATTTTCTGGTATATTAGGTTTTGAAATTCCAGACACCATCAATGGGATAAATCTATGAACCAAATTATTGTCCTTGGACCCTTTCTGAGCATCTTCATAGGAGACTGCAAAAGCACACTACATGTTCTCTTCTTGCAAAGCAAAGCTAGTCTAGTGCTTTTGCAAGTAGATGGATTTAAATTGCTTCCAAGACACTGTAAGGCTTCATTCTTTATTTGTCCAGGTGACCCTCTATCTTTCTCTGATGTACTTGTACTAACCAGCTTATACAGACCAATCCTTTTTCTTTTTAATGCCTATTTATTTGGTAATAGTCTTTCCAAATCATTTGAGATCATGCTACTGGTGAGTAAGTGAGTCAGTCTGTCCTGACAACTCTCTTTAATAACAGTAGATGGGATTTCTCAATATAACCCAGGTGACCCAGAAAGTAAAGTACAGAAGATTGTCTATTTTGTCAGGCAAATAGTGGAAGATTTCTTCTGGCTCTTTCTCTATGTTTCTTCCTGCTCCCTTCATTATTTATAGTAAAATACCCATTGACTTCCATGACACAGAATTAATACTTACATGCTAATCACACCACTTCTGACCCTGGAAGTGAGTGATCTTGCCATTGCCTTTCTTTTGCCAGCATACTGCATAGAATATAAAGATGGGGAGTGGAAGCCAGGACAAACCAAATCCTGAGGTCAGAATATACTACCAGGAATATTTTAGAATGACTGTTTTCACTTGGAAAATACCGATACATTAAAATAATTCTTTTTTTCAGGAACATAATAGAATTTGCATTCTGTTTATCTATTTTAAGGTTTTCAGATCTTGAAAGGAATTTCTAGTCACAGCAAAACCTGAGAAATCTGGAATTAGCTGATGGTCAAATTACCTGACGGTCACCTAGGAAAACAGGAGCAAGATCGGGTTTGCACTACATTTTAAGAAACTACCTGTTTACTAGCCTCTAGGCTATTTCAGTATGGGTTACTCACTATTTGAACATTCCCAGCTTCATGGTGATGATGGAAGGTAAAATATTTTCAAAATCAAAGGTTCATTGGGTCTAAATGCTTGTCTTTGTGGCTTTTGTACTTGTATCACATTCGTGTTGTGAAAAAGTAAATCTATTCATCAGATGGTTTGTTTGTAACTTGAGAATTTCCAAATTTCACAAAAAAACCTATCTAAAAACATCACTGGGGCATCAGATGATATCAGATGAAGAGATCTCCCACTTTTTAAAATGTGTTCCTCATTATTTTATTCTTATAATTTTATTTTGTCTTCATTGGATAGCACAGACTGCCTGTAAACTGGGGGGGGGAAGTATGCTTCTAAAATGTCATCATTCTTTAAAAAGTGGTGCTTTTTAAAGATTAAAAATTAAACTCCAATTTCTAAATGATTTACAAAACTCAAAGTTTCATCAGTCCCACCTCTATTTTTAATCCTATGTTCATCAATATAAAGGAGTGGTTGATGTTAGTATGATGTTACTGAAACTAATGAGTAGCTTAGGCCACATGAAATTTTGGTTGGAGCAGACAGAGTTAAATCTCTTTTATCAACCACACACACACTTTTGAGAAATTCTGAGAGCACATGAAAGACAGTAGGGACTTAGAAGAGAATGAGCCAGACAAAATACTACCCTACATCTACTTTTATATATGAAAGAGATTGAATTGTATCCAAATCAGGCATTCACGAAAGCAGGGGAAAAATTAGGAAGCATGCAAAATACAGCAGAAAATGGTTGTTAAAAGGTTATAACTTTTTAAAATTGACAAGGCTCCTCGGCCAGATTACACATACCCAGGAGTGCTGAAGGAAGTGGGGGATGAAACTGGCAAAGCATTAGCAGCATTTTCACAAGTTCACTTGATTTTTATTCACTTCAAGAGCCAGAGACAGATCTGAAGATTGGGAAAATGGGTCACACCGCTTCTTTACTTCAAAAAGATGAAGAAGAGGAAGGGATACAGGCATGATAAAGTTGATTCAGTCTTTTTGATAGTGTTGTGGGAAGAGAGAGAAAAATGTTATGAAGGCTTGGGAAAAAAGAGATGTAAAGTATAGCAAAGGGTAAAATGTCACTCTGTTCGGCACTATTCAATTAAGGCCATCTCACATCTCTCCAGAGGAAAGCATTTCTCTGTGCTTAAATGTATTCATATTCTTCAGGTTGATACTATTGTGGTAGATAGGGAACATCAAAGAATAATAATCTGTACACACCCTGCTAATTTCTCCACATAAAATTACATATATCTTAGAAGCTCCTTTGAGAGCATCCGACTTCAGGGTCCTGGACAGACAAGCACAGAACATGAGATACCTTTCTGTAGTTCCAATTTCTTCATCAAATTCAAGAGGATAAACTTTTAAAAAAGACACAAAATAAAAGACAAAAATAGGAATTCCAATATGCTATATCAGGATGCCTTTTTTTTTTTTTTTTGACTTTTTACAGTGAATTGTGGCTTAGGTCTGTTTTACACTCTTGACTGTAGACCACACAATTTACCTGCAGCAGTGAGAAGCTGTTTCAGACATCCTGCACACAAACTCAACTTTTTTGTGGCTGTTGTTGAAAGTGGCTATTCTATTCCCATTATAAGAAAATCATGATTCCCTGAAGAGCTGAGAATATTATGGTTTGCCTAATTCTTGACTAGCTGCCATTTTTGTTAATCTTTCTAAACAGTTCAAATACTGGACCATGAAACTGCCTATTTTGAAAGTTAGAGTAATGTGTGTGTATAGAGTCAGTGATACTGGTCAATACAAACTGCAGACAACACCACTTGAAACCTGTAAATGCTTATTAACAAAGCTCATATAAGTAGAACTTCCTGTATTTTTCTTTTAAGAGCTGACACAGAAATGCTTCCTTCTTCTTATGTGTGGACATCACAGTTCATTCCCACCATGCTTGTTTGCTCTGGCATTGTTGATGAGAGCAACCTTCTACCACTTACTTCTTACTCATAGACAAGAAAATTTACCAGATACCACATGCAGCTGTTTCATAACTCTTGTCTGCAAAGTAAAGAACACATTTTTTGGAGGGTCAATATTCCACTCCCTTTATACTTTTACTACAGATATTATAAAAATTTGTGCCTATTAAGGATACAGCACAGAAAGAATGATTCCATGATCAAAAACTATTTAAAAATTTTTACTTTTTCCAGTTTTTAGCACCTCTTACAGCTCTGAAACTAGTCAATTGACTATTACTTGGCATCACAAATTGATTGTTGTGGTTTAGCTCCTGTTGGCAACCAAGCACCACACCGCCACTCGCTCACCCTCCACCCCCACTGGGATGGGAGAGAGAATTGGAAGGGCAAAAGTAAGAGAATCGGAAGGGCAAAAGTAAGAAAACTTGTGTTGGGTTGAGATAAGAACGTCTAATAATTGAAATAAAATAATAATAATAATAACAATAATAATAATTGTAATGAAAAGGAGAACAATGAGAGAGAGAAACAAAACCCAGGCAAAACAAGTGATGCAACCACTCACCACCTGCCGGCCCAGGCCCAGTCAGTCCCCGAGCAGCGATCACTGCCCCCTGCCCCGCTCCCCCCATATACTGAGTATGACATCATATGGTATGGAATAACCCTTTGGCCAGTTTGGATCAACTGTCTTGGCTGTGCCCCCTCCCAGCTTCTCATGTACCTGGCAGAGCATAGGAAGCTGAAAAGTCCTTGATTTAGTGTAAGCACTACTTAATGACAACTAAAACATCACTGCGTTCTCAGCATTATTCTCATACTAAATCCAAAACACAGCACTGTGCCTGCTACTAGGAAGAAAATTAACTTTATCCCAGCTGAAACCAGGACATTGATATTAGCTGTAAACTTTAGTCCAGTTTACAAACCCATGTTACAAAGTTTTCATGTGGCCAAAACACAAGACATGCACACTAATTTCAGAGGGCAAAGGTAAAGGGGAACTCCATAGGCAAGAAACGTGGTTCCCCAGGAGACTCAGGAGTGACATAAAACATGTTTCACTCTCCCTCTCACAGCTGGGATATTTAGATTACTCAGTAGGAGTTCTGTGGCTCTGATGAAATTTTAATTTAATTTTTTTTGGTGAAATACCTGCATTTCAAGAGGTATGTGTTACCACCTTTGTTACAGACTGCTCTTAATTTCTGACTTCTAGAAGAATAAAACAAACTCACATGCTCTTAATCAGAAGTGATATGCTTTACAAAAGAATGTGGAACAACCAAGATTATGCAGATATTCAGAGTACATAAAGTCCTCTCTTAGAATCGCAAAACTACAAACACAACCTCATGTAAGTAGCCTATCTTATTCAGATAAAAAACACTACTGATTTTCTATTAAACTGGGCAGAATGATAATGTCTTGCATTTAAATAGGCACTTTTAAAGGAAAGATGATGTGGTTTGGGGTTGTGCTCTGACACTCATCTAACCTAACTTCAGACTCCTAAAAATTTGATACTCCATGTGGGATAAATCTCTAGTTTTGTTATGTAGTCCATGGAGATAGGCACTTCCAAGATGATTCACACGGCTTGGGTGGGAAGTTTTTCTCTTGGATGTGGCATAGGGTGATAATGAGTCACCAGCTTGAGGTCCTTACATCACTCACTGGAAGTTCTCCCATTATCTATAAAGGGATCAGTCAACTGGTTTAAACCAGGAGCACCCAATTTACATGCATTAGTGAAATGAAACTTCCCCATGAAATAATGGATATAATTTAACAGCTTCTTTGAAACAACTGGCTACTTCCTATAATAAAATCTTGTTTCTCATTGCTGGTTTCATCAGATGAGTCCTGGATACAGTAAGAATCAGTTTAATATAGTAAGCGATTATGGTAACTGAGGAAAAAAATGCAATAATTTGAAATAATTAACTTTAAATCCTTGTACAACATTGGAGGTAACTACAACTGTTATGTCTGTCCAAGAAGTAAATAAACTCTGTAAAGGTGGAGGAAAAACTGCAGAACAAGTGATTTCTTAAAGGAATTGTAAATACTGCCAGGAAACCTGAGGCTGAGATATTTGCCCATAGACATGATATGTCTTCTTATGTTTCAACCTCAAAAAAAAGAGCAACATTCAGGACTAAGATGACAATAATTTTCTATCTGTTCTTTTCTGAATAGTTCTGCATTTTTAATGCTATCTCTTATCCAGTAATTACTCAGAAAGGCTAAGAAATCCATTTAAAACTGCGGTACATTATACATATACATACAGTAATGTTTAGTCACTGATTATCTTCTTTGATTTTAACAAATTGTCTAAATGATAATTTGGTAGCCCATTACAAGTATTTTTGCTGTAGAGATGCTGTTACTTTGCCAGCTTAAGTATCACTTTTAATTGTGACCATCTTTATTTAAAAGAAGTTCTTGGGATTTACCTATCTGCTGCTCAAAACCATTATTTTTAATGACAAACCCATAAAAGGCAGAAGAAAAAGCAGTAGCAATGATCTTAAATTTAACCTGGAACTGTCAATCTCTGTTATTTCCTCAGGGACTAAACTGAGGCAAGACTGGAGGGTTGTGCTAATTATTATACAATATGGGATTTTTACAAGTACAAATCCAGTCTGGAATACTCATAGTCTTCCCATGTCTTCTAGCTGGGATTAAAGCTGTATCTCCCATTTCCTTTTTCTCCCTCCCCCTCAGAAATACTTTCTTCTTTTGCAGAACCTTAAAACCTCCCAATAAATCCATTACTGCAAAATGAAGACCAGTTGTTAATATTTTATGACACTGATGAATATCTCTCACCACTTTGGCAAGATAAAATAAAAATGAACATTTATGGTATAATAATTAGCAACTTTGGAGATGATTCAAAAACAGATGTACATAAGACTTGACTAGAGATGTAAAAAACAAGGAAAATAGGCTTCTGTTTTCAAGACTGACATGAAGCTATGGTTGTCATATTTTAGATCTACAAATATTTAATGCAGTGTGGAAATTAATATTTCATATACTTAAGTCCTATGCGACACAAGCACTTGGCACTTTTCTTTCAAAATGAAAAAAAAAGAAAGGAAGTTTAACTACATTCTACGAGTTTGACCCTGTAACCTTTATATTTTGCCATTCTGAAAGAATGCCAAGATCTGTCCTACCGCATTATCACAATAATTTCAAAAGTTAGACATGTAAATCTACATGCTACCAACAAAATAGAATCATAGAATCATAGAATCGTTTAGGTTGGAAAAGACCTTTAAGATCATCCAGTCCAACCATTAACCTAACATTACCAAATCCACCACTAAACCATTTAAGGGCAGAGTAGCAATTTCATGATTCCTGGCTTGGTGGCTGGATTATTTTTTAATGAAAGTAAAAACTAAGAATCATTAAAGTTGGAAACGATCTCTAAGATCATCAGTCTAACACCACCATGCCCACTAAACCATGTCCCAAAGTGTCACATCTACCTGTTTTTTGAACACTTCCAGGGATGGTGACTCCACCACCTCTCTGGGCAGCCTGTTCCAATGCTTGACCACCCTTTCTGTAAAGAAATTTTTCCTAATTTCCAACCTAAACCTCCCCTGATGCAGCCTGAGCCCATTTCCTCTCGTCCTATCACTAAGTACTTGGGAGAAGAGACCAACACCACCTCACTACAGCCTCCTTTCAGGCAGTTGTAGAGAGAGATAAGGTCTCCCCTCAGCCTCCTCTTCTCTAGGCTAAACAACCCCAGTTCCCTCAGCCGCTCCTCATAAGGCCTGTGCTCCAGACCCTTCTCCAGCCTTGTTGCCCTTCTCTGGACATGCTCCAGCACCTCAATGTCTTTCTTGTATTGAGGGGCCCAAAACTGGACACAGTATTCCAGGTGCGGCCTCACCAGCGCCGAGTACAGGGGCAAAATCACCTCCCTGCTTGTGCTGGCCACACTATTCCTGATACAGGCCAGGATGCTGTTGGCCTTCTTGGCCACCTGGGCACACTGCTGGCTCATGTTCAAAATAAAAGCTTTCAAAGCTGTTATGATACATGAAATCCATCCATGTATTGACCATCAACTGAAGAAGAATTTATTACAGAAGCTATCTTAAAAGGACAAACACAAGCAACAAAGTTGCCCACAGTTTGCTTTTCACTTTGTTTTTTTTATTTACTTAGGATCATACACAATATATATATTTTTGAGTAAATCAAACAGCTAATGTTGAATAATTTATTATAGTAATAATATGACAACAATGAGAGTAAAAAGTATTCACAGTGATCACTTCCCAAAGTCAGTGCAGATGTGGCCCGAGACAATCTTGATAAATCAGATTTAAAGTGAGTATTGTGAGTATTAAGGACTCGGTTTCAATTTTCACTAGGGAACTAGATTTGTGGATCCAGAAAACTCTTTGCTGACCTGGATTCATAACTGGCTAACAAATTTATTATTCCACTGTATCACCAGACCCATTATTTTGTGTACATAAAAAGTGCATATTATATGAACTTGTTCTCCGATTAAATTACCATTTGTTTCTCTAGCAAATAGATGAGGATTGGCTGGTGTCAAGGCAAGGGCAGACAGCACAGTTGGCTCAGTCTCAACCTTGCTTTCGTGGGAACTGTTCAAAATAGATGAAAAGAATTTGATTCTCTTCCTGTGCCCAGTGAAAATTATACGAAAACATTGGCAAGGCCAACTGATGTCTGAATTTGTCATGAAACCTCAATTCAGGCAATATCTTTTCTTTCAGTAATTTTAACAGTGCTAATTTAAACCTCTAGTATATTACATACCACTTCAACACTCCAGAATTATTTCACCAAACAGAAATCTGATTAGCTTTAATATTCTACATGCATGTTAGAGAATAAGAATATACTCCTCAGTTTAAACGGTTTATTTCACAAAATCATATATTGTTGATACACTGTACAGCTCTTAGGTCATAGAAAACATTTACAAGAGGTTTTGCAAGTAGCTTTTTTTCACTTATATTTATTATTAAAAGTCACATGATTTTTATTCTGCATTCTAATCATCAGCTTAATTGCATTACTGAATGGGAAGAATTATGCACATTTTTAAAGATGCCTGCAGTGTTTTTAAAACCAAAATAAAATGTGAATGAGAAGGAGTGGTTAAATATTTATTTTATCTTATGTTATTTTTTTAGATGTGTTCTATTGCCTTGCCCTAAGAAAAAAGAGGGAGATTTTTTTTTCTGTAACTTTATAAATGGTTTTATTGCACTGAACAATTTATTGAAACATTAAAAAGTGATACCTTAAAAAATAAGTTCCTAGATAAAATTCTGAATTTCATATGAAAGTTCAAAATAAATTAAAAGATAATTAGCTAATAACTGACATTTTTTCAAGTAGAATAATTTCATAGTTATTAGTAATTCCTTTAAAATAAACATTTTGAAAATGCATCATATTGGGTCACAGGTTATGCTCCATTTATTATAGCATGTAATTTTCCCTTTTTTTTTTAATTTTTTTTTTTTTTTTTTTAATTTGGATCAATGCAGAATCCGGAAATAGGCATGTATTCTGAAAGTTAAACCTCTCCAACAATCTAAAATGCAGTGAGAATGATAACTGAGAACTAAGACACAGTTAACATTCTTTAGCAATGTGGAGAACTCAGAGGCTTAAACATCTTGCTTGAACAGCAATTCCTTCTTAAGCAATCACCTCAATTCCTATTTAAGGACTTCTGGCTTATTAAACCAAGCAAAAGTCTGTCCATTTGTCCTAAGTTATCTTATTACACAATTTTTAAATTTTTGGCTAAGCTCCTATTTCTTCTATTCAATACACATATTTTGTTGCCTTATATAAAGAAATAAAAGTCATTTAAATCCATCTGAAAAGTCAAAAGAGGTGGTGTTGGAAAATAATACTACCTAATTTAAATCCCTTTGGTCTCTTGTTTTGATCCTTATCTTAGGATTTGGCAAACTGGTCTTTCAGAAAGAACTGTCTTATCAAGCTGAACATCAGCAAAGTTGTCTTTTTCCATTACTGAGCAATCAACAAATTCTTGAAAGATCACATCATGGAAGCATATAGTAGGAAGAATTGGACCATTTCTCATGCAGTCAGCAAAAGAACATTGCTAACAAGCATTTAGAACATGAGAGATCAAAGCCATGCATGCATTCACTCCAGAGTATTTATCATAAGCCTTCTTTAACAGGTGCATAAATCAACAGGTGAGCTAGACTTTCCTATATTCAAATAATTTTCTGAACAAAGAGAATGTCATTATGAATTCCCTATTCTAAACTTTTTTACAGAAAAGTTTTAAACCTTTCTCTTATGTTCTTATTTTAATTAACATCTTTATGTATCTTGTCTTTATAAAATGCCATGACTGGATGATCAGACAATACTAGAGGGTAATGAGAAAAAAGACATCACATTCACAAGACACTCAATAATTCATAGTGAATTTAGAAAGCCATGTAAGACTTTAAAATAACCCTTTTGTCCATTTTTTCAGCAGTTGCCTGGCATTTTGTTTGCTTTCATTCATATCCTAGATATGAGCTTATTTGTACATCTTTAATGTTAGCCTAACTACAAACTTATCAACTATGTCCACTTAAATTATTGACAATGTAGATCTTTAAAAATGCTGCAGTAGGTTTCTCATAAGGGCTAAATTCAATTAACATCTGTTATGTTACATTTCTGTATTTTTCTCAGTGACTGAAATAGCATGCTGTGGCAAATTTCTAGATAATTTTATTGGCTTTAAATATTTTTTGTTCAATGTTTTTCCATTAAAAATGATTTAAGGAAATTTGAGGTACTTTTGAGTAAATCCCAGCTTGTCAGGAAACATTTTCAAAATTATTCAAAGAATCTATTTCAGAATTTGTTACAAAAATGTTACAAAATAGAAAAAAATTTCACATGATCTTGATCTGAATTGATCTGAATATTTTTAACATTTTTTTTTCAAATTTTATGCATCTTTATCACTTTATCACTAGAAACAAAAAAAATTGAAAGATCAAGAATTCAAGGAAAGGAAAGGAAAGGAAAGGAAAGGAAAGGAAAGGAAAGGAAAGGAAAGGAAAGGAAAGGAAAGGAAAGGAAAGGAAAGGAAAGGAAAGGAAAGGAAAGGAAAGAAAGGAAAGGAAAGGAAAGGAAAGGAAAGGAAAGGAAAGGAAGGAAAGGAAAGGAAAGGAAAGGAAAGGAAAGGAAGGAAAGGAAAGGAAAGGAAAGGAAAGGAAAGGAAAGGAGAGGGAAGGAGAGGAGAGAGGAAAGAGGAAAGGAAATGAAAGGAAAAGGAAAGAGGAAAGGAAATGAAAGGAAGAGGCTTTTCTCTCTAAACCTATTAAGCATTTCTGTGAAGTCTAGTCTGTTCTCCATATACCCATGAAAGATATTTAACTTTAAAAGCAGAGGAAATAATAGAAAACTTTCAAGGGGTATCAACTTGTTTAGTCCATAATCTTGTTTAAATTAAAAATCATAAGTTGGCAAGGTACTCTTTCTATGGATTATGTCTTTCGTTTATATATATTACTCTCATGTAGTTCACCCATTATGCACGTGACCAATTTCTCCTTCTAAATAAGGAAATGCACACTGTTGGGGCACAGAGGCGACTTGCTACTCCTTCAGGAACTGGGCGTCAGGGTGACCTAGGGTGGTCCATGCCTTCCCCAATAAGGCACAATCCCACAGGGGCTGGTAACAGGGTCCATCAACAGCTTCCAACAAGGCAAGAGATAAATTATGTCTTGGGTACATCCTGGGGGTTCACTCAGGAGCAAAAGAAGATGGAACCAGAAACAAGGCTGGAGACTAGCTACAGCATGGGTCCAAGGTCCATCCAGGCAGCAGAACAAGAAGGAAACACACCTACAGCATTGCTGAAAACAGGACAATGTGCCCCAGCCTGAGCATAAGTAGTGCGGAACCATGGAGTATTGTGCCCACTTCTGGGCTCCTCAGTACAAGAGAGATATGGACATACTGGAGAGAGTCTAATGACGGGCCACAAAGATGATTAGGGGACCGGAGTGTCTCTCATATGAGGAAAGGCTGAGAGACCTGCGGCTGTTTAGCCTGGAGAAGAGAAGGCTCAGGGAGGATCTTATTAATATATCTAAATAGCTGAAAGGAGGGTGCAAGGAGGATGGAGGCAGGCTGTTTTCAGTGGTGTCCAATGGCAGGACCAGGACAATGGGCACAAACTGAAACACAGAAGGTTCCCTCTGAACATCAGGAAACACTTTTTCATTGTGGAGGGTTAGTGAGCACTGGCACAAGTTGCCCAGGGAGGCTGTGGAGTCTCCATCTTTGGAGATATTCAAAAGCTGTCTGAACGTGGTCCTGGACAACTGGCTGTAGGTGTCCCTGCTTGAGCAGGGGGATTGAACCAGATGACCTCCAGAGGTCCCTTCAAACCTCAACCATTCTGTGATTCTGTGATTCTGTGACCTGTAGGGAGGTAAGGATTATGGTCAACACTGAGCCCAGCTTTCTGGCCCTGCTTAGAAGCAATAAATTTAAATTTCCATCATTTACGCCATTACAGTCACATGGCATAAGGAACAAAATGTGGCTTTATTCTGCCTATGATCAAGCTGGCTAGATGGGAGCTTCTAGCTTTGGATTGTGCAGTAATGTGCCCAGGGTAATATACTGCCCCTCTCTACAGGGTATTTTAGGTATGTTGGAAGAGTGAGACTTATTTAACCAATGTGTGATGTTCACACCAGGAAGGCAAGCTTCCCACTCTGGATACATCCAGTCCTGTTTATACCATATGTCTTGTCTTACTGATAGGTAGGTGGGATTATTGCTCTCATATCTGTTTAAAATCCACTTATTTAAGCTTTTAAAATTAGTCTTTGCAAAGGGCTGATTTTTACTTGCAGACTCTCTCACTGCAAAAGCTACAGACATAAATTAGAAAGCTGCTTCTTTAAGTATTTTGCAGGGACACTTTCTCGGGAAACAGGAGACCTGAGCTGTAAGTCTCATCTCATTCTTGTGTTTAATTGTGTCCTGTGAACCTGTCTACTGAACTCTGGGTGGGTATTTTATTATTGCTCTTTAATGAACAATAAAGGTATTTCCAGAGGGCAGCAAACAGCACCTTGGAATGTAAAATGTATGTATAAGTATTTTAATTTATTCATGATAAAAAAAAAAAAGGGGGGGGGGGTGATAATTTAGTTGGCTCCAGAAGTCTTTTCACACTGCCAGTAAGGACCAGCCCCTTGAACAATAAAGAAGTCTACCAACGGGTAGACTAATGGCAGTATTCTTACAACGGTGTAAATTGCTTTGTCAGTATCAGCCTGGCTGCACTGGGTAACTTCTGCCACAGTTTAATCCAAAAAGCTTCCTGAGCCGGGAAGATAGGCCAGTCTATGAAAGCTTGAATCAACATTTTGGTATCTTCACGTTACTGGTTTGCTTTTGTGTTACTATGCCTCTGCTTTACTCATTTCCCAGTTCCCAACTCCGTTTTTCTAAATCTTTTCTGATCAGATTACATGCAATTAAATTACTTCACTGAACAAATCATGTTCATAAATTTGTCTTATTGATTGTCCAGAACACAGTGCTTCAAGAACCCAGTGTGCTGCATGGCTCTTGTACATCTCTGCAAGACAATAAGATGATTTATTCTAATGGATGACCTATTTATGATGGAAAAAACAAATCTAATTTCAATTACTGCTCTAATTAGGATGACTCATGAAAACTGGAACTTATGTTTTAGTATAGGTCAAAAAACAATGAAGAATGATTATTATTCATTATGCAGACTCCTTCTATTTGTTATTTACCAGTATAAATAATATATTTCAGTTTGTGTTTTTGTTGACAATAAATTTTCAAAAGAGAAAGGATCTGTAAGCTGCTTTCATTATTCTTTTAGAGATGCCTGCAAAAAGATATCAATATTGTGACTAGTAATAATACTTGATATAGATGTTCATAGTGAAAGAAAAAGGCAGTCCGCTACATCAGGTTTCTGTTTATTAGAAGGATTTTTCAGGGAGTAAAGACCAAAGAGGAAACAGCAGACCCAGCCCTGCTGGAGCAAGAGTGATTGACTGTCTGCTCTATCATTGTTCTCTGTGTTTGATTTCCAGAAAAGCCAAACTAGGACATGTGGGCCATCAGCAAGTGTTGGTGGTAGTAGCATACAGCAAGTGTCACTCCTAGAAAACGTGATTATGTGCCCAGTCCTTCCACATCAGAGGAGGCAGCAAGTCCAGCTCCCCAAGAACACGTCACTGACTCTGCCTGAACTTTTCAGTCTAAGTCCACCCAGTTTGCCATCCATCTTTCTCTATGAAACTTCTAGGTCTGTGTAGGTCCCAGTCTGTGATGCTTGGTGTGGTTCTTGATTGCTTAAAATTCTTGATGTTGCTCTGAAAAGCATAAAGACATCATAAGCATGAACTGCTGTACTGATTTGGACAGGTGCAGTCTTCACTGGGTAAAAAACTGGCTGGGTGGCCGAGCCCAGAGAGTAGTGGTGAATGCAGTTAAGTCCAGCTGCAATCGGTCACAAGCGGTGTTCCCCAGGGCTCCGTTTTGGGGCCAGCCTTGTTTAATATCTTTATCAACTGGATAAAGATCTGGATGAGAGGATTGAGTGCGCCCTCAGTAAGTTTGCAGATGACACCAAACTGGGTGGGAGTGTCAATCTGCTGGAGGGTAGGATGGCCCTGCAGAGGGACCTGGACAGGCTGGACCGATGGGCCAAGGCCAACTGTATGAGGTTCGACAAGGGCCAAGTGCTGGGTCCTGCACTTCGGTCACAACAACCCCATACAACGCTACAGGCTTGGGGAAGAATGGCTGGAAAGCTGCCTGGCCGAAAAGGATCTGGGGGTGTTGGTCAACAGCTGGCTGAACATGAGCCAGCAGTGTGCCCAGGTGGCCAAGACGGTCAACAGCATCCTGGCTTGTATCAGGAATAGTGGGGCCAGCAGGAGCAGGGAAGTGACCTGTACTTGGCACTGGTGAGGCTGCACCTCAAACACTGTGTCCAGTTTTGGGCCCCTCACTACAAGAAAGACATTGAGGTGCTGGAGCATGTCCAGAGAAGGGCAATGAAGCTGGTGAGGGGTCTGGAGCACAGGCCTTATGAGGAGCGGCTGAGGGAGCTGGGGGTGTTCAGCCTAGAGAAGAGGAGGCTGAGGGGAGACATTATCGCTCTCTACAACTACCTGACAGGAAGTTGTAGTGAGGTGGGTGCTGGTCTCTTCTCCCAAGTGGTTAGTGATAGGACGAGAGGAAATGGGCTCAAGCTGTGCCAGGGGAGGTTTAGATTGGATATTAGGAGAAATTTCTTCACAGGAAGGGTGGTCAAGCATTGGAACAGGCTGCCCAGGGAGGTGGTGGAGTCCCCATCCCTGGAAGTGTTCAAAAAATGGGTAGATGTGGCATTTTGGGACATGGATTAGTGGGCATGGTGGTGTTGGGTTGATGGTTGGACTGATGATCTTAGAGGTCCTTTCCAATCTTAATGATTGCTAGTTTTTACTTTCATTATAAATAATCCAGCCACCAAGCCAGGAAACATGACATTATTACTCTACCCTTAATTGGTTTAGTGGTGGACTTGGTAGTGTTAGGTTAATGGTTGGACGGGATGATCTTAAAGGTCTTTTCCAACCTAAACAATTCTGTGATTCTTTAATTCTATGATTTAAGACCCTAGTGAAAACACCTTTCATGAAATAAGGACAATTCTTCTGGACAGTATGAATTGCATGAGCCCCCAGGGTGGCTGTTGACATCTCTGTGCTCTGTTAATGACAGATGTTGAGAACAAATCTCACAAAACAGGTCAACATACAAAATCATCAGAGTAGCCTCTGGTAATATATTAGTAGCAATATTAAGGTTACCATTTTATTTTGCCGTAAATATTCAGAGTCCTTCAGGATTTTCAGTAGCTGTTGTGTAGATAAGCAAACTCCAGAGGCAGAAAGTGTGCTTTTCAGTCATAATTTATTGAGAAATATATTTTTTCCTAGTAAAGAGTGAAGGAAAGGAGGCCTTGTTCTACTGCTCAAAGAAGTTTCTAAAGCGCTCTGAGAGGCTGACATGTATTTCCAGTTCTTGTTCTCAAAACTGTTTTGGAAAGTGTCGTGGTTTAGCCCCAGCCAGAAACATCTGGCAAAGAATTTTTCTGTCCTCAGATTAGCTTCTCCTGTAGAGCCAATCTTTGGACAAAACACTCCAGGATATGTGAATTCCCAGAAGAAACTTATGTATGTTGAAGGGTTGAGGCGTCAGGGCACAGCCTCTGAGAAGTGATGCCTCCCAACATTTAATGACAGTGATGAAAATCAACCCAACCCTTAATTCAGCACTGTGTCTAGAAACCTTAAATAAAGACCTGTTTTCCAAGTGAAAGGGAATAAATAAAACCTTTAAGCAGTCGAGCAGCAACAGGAAAAACACATCAAAGTCAGCTGGCTCGTCCTTTACGAAAATAGGCTTGCAAATATGCTGGTCAAGTCAGTGAGGTGGGGGGCGGGAGGAAAGCAAGTATACTTTCTTTTCTCCAGTTCTTCTAAGTGAACTGTCATAAATATGCTCAGAACGTGGCCCTTTACCCAGTAGGATATATAAGTAAGAGTAAACGTGTAACTTCTTTACTGCTAAATATTAAAAGGTCCTTACATAGAACATACGTCTATGTAAGAGACTGCATATAATTGCACTATAGTCAGAAAGGGAATTCCAATTCCATGAATCCCAGTGAGTGTGCAGGACTTCAGTTAGCAGACAAGTCCAAAACAAGCCTTTCAGATGCATTAAGAAATGAGTTTGCTCAAAGGCTGATGTTCATAACACTGAGTTTTGGAATGTTAGCTCTTTTATTTTGCTAATTTGATTAGTTCTGTTTGGGGTTTTGTTTTTATTTTTTATTTATTTATTTTTTTTGGCCAGAATGGAAGTAAAGGACTGAAACAGCATAAGAAACTAATTTCTGCTATATTTCTAGTATTTAGCAATAAGTGATCTTGTAGGATTTCCCAGTTTCTAAGCCATAGGAGTATGAATATATTGGCATAACTAACTGAAAGTAGAATTTTCTGAGACCTTGTTTGAAAACCCATCAAAGTCAATGAGAGTCTGTCCAATAATTTTAGTGGGAAAAATTCCTAATCATTTGTCCTGGTTTCGGCTGGGATAGAGTTAATTTTCTTCCTAGTAGCAGGCATAGTGCTGTGGTTTGGATTTAGTAGGAGAAGAATGTTGATAACACACTGATGTTTTAGTTGTTGCTGAGTACTGCTCATGCTAGTCAAGGACTTTTTCAGCTTCCCATGCTCTGCCAGGCGCACAAGAAACTGGGAGGGGGCACAGCCAGAATAGTTGATCCAAACTGCCCAAAGGGCTATTCCATACCATATGACGTCATACTCAGTATATAAACTGGGGTGGGGGTGGCCAGGGAGCAGCGATCGCTGCTCGGGAACTGTCTGGGTATCGGTTGTCGGGTGGTGAGCAATTGCATTGTGCATCACTTGCTTCGTGTATCATTATTATTAGTATCATTATTATACTGTTACTATTATCATGACTATTTTACTTTATTTCAATTATTAAACTGTTCTTATCTCACCCCAGGAGTGTTTCTCACTCTTACTCCTCCAATTCTCTCCCCCATCCCATCGGGGCAGGGGGAGTGAGTGAGCGGCTGCGTTGTGCTTAGTCGCTGGCTGGGGCTAAACCACGACATCATTCCAGGGAGATCAGGATTTGGCAGAAGCTATCAAAGGAGTGGAATTAAGCATAAAAAAGAATTATGCCTTACAAGCATACTATAAAAACTTATGCCAGAACTTAACAGTAAGACCATTTTTTTCCCAAAGGGATTCCTTGACCATGCCTGTGTCACCACAGATTTCTAATAGCTTCCCATCCAAATGCTCGTGAATCCCAGGGTTGTTTTGTGTCTGAGATCTAAAGTGACTGCACTGAAGCCATTCCAATGTCTATAGAGAATAAGAATGTTTACCAAGAGTATAAAATAACAGAAGTAGTAAACAGCTATTGACATTTATTTAGAAAAAACCCAAAACTTAGATATCTGGTCTCTGGAATCACAATTAAACTGCAGTTACTTTCATAATGACATGTGGTGCAGTAGCTCATAACAGTGAAATCTCATTTTTTTTTAACGTGCAAAATTCCATTTGATGTCACTGGGAGATCTGCGCTTCTTCAAATGAACTCATGGATGAATGTGAACTTCTAAGATTAGTTTTGTCTATAGGGAAGTTGGTTTTCAAATAAATGTCTTTTCATTATCAGACTTCCAATGTACTTGGACAGTACCCTCCACATTACTTTGTAAAATTAAACATGTGCCTGTCATGCTGACCATACCTGTTACAAATCCATATTAAATAACTAACATGATTGGTTAACAAGAGCCAACCTATTGGCAATTTGGCATGCAATTAAGGGTTTCTGTGCTGAAGAAATATCCCTGGCTTAGCTTACTGGAGACTATTAATTTCTCATCAACTTTGAAACACCATTCAGCCTTTTTTCAGTTAGAGATTTAATTTTAACCCTTGTAGAATATTATTTGTTTGACTGCCTCATTATTTTCTGGTCTCCAAATGACTGATTCACTGCAAGTACTTAGTTGGTGCTATTGCCTTTTACATTTGTTAAGACACTTTCCCTTTTATTGCTGGCCCTGCTGTTGTCTGGGCACAGATTCATCTTATCCTGGAAACTTTCTTTTGTTTTTTTTAGACATGTCCTAACATATACTTCTTTTTTCTTTTTTTTTTTTTTTTTAACCCTTTCTTTCAGAAATATGACAATATCCTCAAATCAGTTCAGTTCTCAAGGACTTTAAGAAGTATAATTTCAAAAGATGTTTGTCTGAACTAAATGTGTGGGAACTAATTCACGAATGCATTTTTTCAGTATTAGTCTGGAACTGTACAAGGGTGTAAAATTGTAGTGGAGGATTGGTGCATATCAAAAATAGATGGAAGGTGTCCTTGTGTTGTGACTAATGTTTTTTGACTTTTGCTTTTACACTTTGCTGCAGTTTTGATAGAAATCAACAGGTTATTCCACTGAGTTGAGTAGGAATTGGTTTAGGTCTTCAGTTACCCACCTAAAACTTGCTCTGAATTTGGCATATAAAAAAGCATTTTTAGTCCTGTTAGTTGAATTTGTGTTTCCACAGAGTAAAAAACAAAATTCTAACCTATTCCCAAGGGACTAGGACTTGGCTTAGGCCATTACTAAGACTTCAGTACTAAGAACTTCAGTATAAACATGAATACAACAGTAGAAGAGATAACAGGACATAGTTTTAAAGTGTTTAACTATCTCACTGTCTGCTGAAAGTTAAAATTAAATCTTTGCCCCAACTTTAACCAAGACTGATTATTTTGAAGTATAGTTGTCATAATCTAGTTTTTACTTTCATTAAAAAATAATCCAGCCACCAAGCCAGGAACCATGAAATTAACAATTACTCTACCCTTAACTGGTTTAGTGGCGGACTTGGTAGTGTTAGGTTAATGGTTGGACTGGATGACCTTAAAGGTCTTTTCCAACTTAAATGATTCTATGATTCTGTGACCCTGACATCTACCATATAACTGCACAGTACCACTTCTACAGCTGCTTAAATACTGGAGAAATGAAAGTGCAACACAAAAGAAGATAGAGTATCTGGAGCCCTGTCTCAAAGCTGTTTATCATTGCAGTGTTGGGACAGTTTTCCAGGTCATATTTAGGTTAGAAATAACTTAATTTTTCTAAAGTGTTAATGACCATCAGTTCTACATAAGGGAAAAAAACCACTAGCTCTAGTGTCAAATCCTAATTTCTCAGAAGTTTATTTTTTATTTTTTCCTCTTTCCTGGTCAACCCTGTTTACCTGTAGGTTGCCATTGGAACTGCGGAAAATGTTTAGACCTACACAAGCAAAATGCAGCTGTTAAGTTGAAAGATATTTAATGCAGTGCACTAAACTGTTAAATTAATCTGAAATAAGAGAAAAAAAAGATTAGCCTGTCTTTCTTAAGGGCCACCCTCTGTAATGTTAATATGCAGGCCAGTTTCTTTTCAAGTAGGTTTTTTTTTTTTTTCAGCTAGTTGATGGACACATTATATTTATCATTGTCTTAAAAAATTTTAATTCTGAACAAGTTTTATTGGTATCTAAAACAGAGAAGTTGGGTGGGTAATTATGCAATGTCTTCATCAAATCATAATTTTATCAACAGCGGAGATGATAATTAACTTAAACTGAAATTTTGCACAGTATTCCCCATGCACATGTAACCCATATTAACATGTAGACTAGCAACACAAACGTAAGTTGGGCATGGTGATGAGTACCATTTATCTGGAATCATTTAAGAGAAAAAAACACATTGTGGAAAGACAGATCATCCTTACAGACACAGCCAGAACTAGCTCCTTACAGAATCCTCCCTAAATTCTCACAACTTGCATATAGTTGCTGCTACACATGCGTGCTGGCTGTACTGCTCAGAAAATACGGATTTGAAGGAAAGACAGGATGAATCCTCTCCATTTGGGCCAATGTGCTGCTGGAGAGAAGACTGAGAAAAGTTTTCACCTTCCAGTGAACACCTGAGTCTAAGGTCAGAAAGAGGATAGAAAAGTTATTTGGTCCTCCTTATCTTGTTGTTCATTTTACATTCATGTGCTGATGGGGATGTATGTGGTCTTAACAAAAAGACTTCTTGCCTACTTACATATTTTTATCTCATTTTAATTGTTTGCTCTTGTCTCAAGAAATGGATTTCAGCCAGCATGATTAACATTTTACAATACACAAAATCATTGTGATTAGCACTGGGTAAACTAATCCCCTGAAATAGTTTAGCCATGCCTTTTCCTCTCTGCAAATTTTTAATGATTTTTTTTCCTTTTTTTTTCATTATCTGCTGGACTTTAGTTCTACTTTGGTTTCATGAACTCAGGCAATTTTCTTGAGCATGGCCTGTTTCTTACTACACTGCATGTATTTATTACAACTAAAAGTATTTAAAAGTCATTACAATCACAGTCACCAAAGTTAGTAAGTTGACTTAAAAATCATGAATATTTTCCAGCATTATTACATTTATGTTCCTTTAATTTACCTCTTGGTTCCTCAGCTTGTAATATTATGCTTAGATCATATTTTCCAACTTTTCTCTCCCATACTAAAGTTAGTTTCAAATTCCTTATATTCAGACAAGTTTATCTGGTCGTTTAAAAACTTACATACTCTGCAATGAAATGAGAGCCATTAATACATGGTCAGGGTTTTGATTTGTAGATTAAAGACTTTTTCCCCTCTTGTCTGTTGAACAGAAGTGCCCAACAAGCAGAGTTCATCTGTTGAACAAAAAATGACCAGCAGGCAGAGTCAAGTGGACTTTAATTCTCCCAGCTTGTTCTCAGTTTTGTCCTTCACTTTGTCTAGTGGTCAGAGTGAGCTGCTTCATGGAAAATGCTTGGTGATGCTTTAAAGAAAAACTGGCCTGGAAGAGATCTCAACAGTCATCTAATTCATCCCTTACTCTCAGACAAGGCCAACATTCCCAAGAAATATTTGCCTAACCTTTTCTTAAAACTGTCCTCTGTGTGATAAACTAGATAATATGTTCCAGTAGTTAACTTGCCTGACAGTCAAATTCTCTTTTCCTTGATGTTTAATTTATCTCTCTTATCTCACTTCAATTTCTGCTTACCTTTTAACTTTTCATGTGTTGGGATTCTTTATTTAAAAATGGGAACAGCAATTCCTTTCCTCTTTCCTACAGGTCAATTTTTGTAGAAGTTTGATCATTCCTGTAGCACTCATTTGAACTCTCCTTGATTCCTACCTTTGAATGCACTGCCCAGTACTGGACACAAAGCTTCAGCTGGAGCTCCTCCAATGCTTTGTAAAGGGAGGTGATTACTTATGGGTTCTATTTCTGCTTACACACACCTATTGATATTTGCCTGTTATTGGAAAAGCATAAATGTTGCTTTTATTCTGTTTGTGGTCTGTTATATCCCTAGACTATTTCTTGCAAAAATGTGATCTGAATCACTTCTTCATTCTAAATCTGTGCTGATGACTTCTCACCTAACTTTAGATCTTTGCATTCTTCCTTACAGAACTGCATCCTATTTTATCTTTTCAGAACAAATCTCCAATCTGTTACTATAATTCCAGTTCAGTACGTTAACATGACACCAAACACTTTTAAATGTGTCATCTGTAATTTAAATGTGCAGACTTTTTATTCTGTTTTCTTAGTAATTCGTGAAAACACAGCAGTACCCAATACAATGATGACCCCAGAAGTCTACAAAAATGAGCCAATATTATGTATTCTCTAAATAATCTTCTAGCTGGTTTTGCCTGTGTCTGACTGTAGATCCAAGCTGGCAAACTTTTAGCCTGTGTCCTGGTTTCAGCTGGGATAGAGTTAATTTTCTTCCTAGTAGCTGGTATAGTGCTGTGTTTTGGATTTAGTAGGAGAAGAATGTTGATAACACACTGATGTTTTCAGTTGTTGCTAAGTACTGCTTATGCTAGTCAAGGACTTTTCAGCTTCCCATGCTCTGCCAGGTGCACAAGAAACTGGGAGGGGGCACAGCCAAGATAGTTGATCCAAACTGACCAAAGGGCTATTCCATACCATATAACGTCATGCTCAGTATATGAACTGGGGGGAGTTGGCTGGAGGGGCAGTGATTGCTGCTCAGGAACTGTTTGTGTATCAGTCGGCAATTGCATTGTGCATCACTTGCTTTGTATATTATTATTACTATTATTATATTGTTATCGTTACTACTACTATTTTACTTTGTTTTATTTCAATTATTAAACTGTTCTTATCCAAACCCAGGAGTGTTTCTCACTTTTAGTCTTCTGATTCTCTCTCCCATCCCACCGGGGCAGGGGGAGTGAGAGAGTGGCTGCGTGGTGCTTAGTTGCTGGCTGGGGCTAAACCACGACAGTCTTTTTTGGTGCCCAACATGGGGCATGAAGGGTTTGAGATAATAACAGATTAACCAGAGTGTATTAAGGAATCTGTTAACAGTTGCCAGTCATGATATTAGTTCATCTGATCTGCACCATGTTCTTTTTTTTTGCTGTACATGTTAAAGCTTGATGTTGGTTTGTGCAGTGTGCTATGCTCTGCAGTGATTAATGATGTTTTGCTTGGGAGACTCCTTATTAAAACACTGACCTTGAGCATTACTTGGTATTTGGGTTTTGTACTGAAGTCATTACTGTACTTTGGGTACCACCTCATGGAGACAATTAGCAATTATACCTCTTCCTTTTAGAGGCTTGTTGTGGAGGAAATACAGAATGGCATCTTTGCTACCTTCTTCTATGATGTTTCCTCCTTCATTACAATAACTTTTCAGTATCTTGAACATCCCTGGGCAGTTAAGATACTTCTATTGATACTTCTTGGGAATATTGTTTCAGTTTTGACAAAGGTCAGTAAGAGATTTAAGAATATCATCCAGAGATCTGCCCCAAGGCTGGATAGCTATGAGTGGAAGGGTGTGTGGGATAGTATGGGAAAGTACCTAGGACAGTGGGCACCTCCAGTGTTTTGGAACTTCACCCCTGAACAAGTGCAGAGTCCTGTAAAGTAAAGAATTTGGGAAAAGTATGTTGTCACCCTGGCAACTCCAGAGAGACACAAATCATTGCAACATGCTGGGGCCTGGCCCATGCCTATCGAGCCCTGTTCAACACTATTCAGTACCCTCAAGGGAAAGAGAAGGTCTCTGGATCTGACAACAAAATGACAGGCACTGCGGTGGCTCCAACCCCCATCACAGGCACTGCAGCCACTCCGACCCCCACCACAGCACTGTGGCTACTCCAACCACAGCCACAGGCACTGCAGCTACTCCAACCCCAGTAACAGACACTGTGGCTAAACCAGAGAACCAACCCACGCTGGTATCATTTGCCCCTATACAAAAGAAAAAAAAACACAAGAAAATCAGCATGTTTAGTAAGGGATGAAGATGAACCAGGGCCTTCACGAGAACCAGAGGAGGAAGAGGCAGAACCCATAGATGAGGTGGTAACCATCCAATCCCTATCCCTGAGTGAGTTATGAGATATGCGAAAAGATTTCAGTTGTCATCCAGGCAAGCGCATCATCACCTGGCTGCTCCGATGCTGGGATAACGGGGCCAATAGCCTGGAATTAGAGGATAAGGAAGCCAAGCATCTGGGATCCCTTTCTAGGGAAGGGGACATTGACAAAGCAATTGGAAAAGGGGCACAAACCCTCAGCCTCTGGAGGCAACTTCTGTCAAGTTTGAAGGAAAGGTATCCCTTCAAGGAAGATGTAATATATTGCCCAGGCAAATGGACCACCACAGAGAGAGGTATCCAGTACCTGAGGGAATTAGGCATGCTGGAGGTGATTTATGGTGACCTGAACAATGAGCAGTTATCCAAAGACCCAGGTGAAGTCAGGTGCACACGACCCATGTGGTGGAAGGTGGTACAGAGTGCACCAGTATCGTATGCCAACTCATTGGCATACTGACTTGGAAAGATGAAGAGACACCAAAAGTGGTTGAAGTGTCTAGCTGACACTGAATATGAAGAAATTCATATGAATATGAATATGAAGAAAGTATCTCTTCCTCCTACAGGCCTGTGTCTCGGCTGTGGAAAAACTGTTGGAAAAACTGTCTGAAAAAAACTGTCCCAAGAGTTCCAGCAATTCAAAGAGGATACGTCCTACTCCCCACCTGTATGGACCAGTATCTCAGCCATTAGGAGTCAATGTTCTTCTGCTCAAGAGAGAGGATATAGAGGATATATACCACGGGGCAC
Organism: Pelecanus crispus; assembly: GCF_030463565.1. Classification (NCBI taxonomy): domain Eukaryota; kingdom Metazoa; phylum Chordata; class Aves; order Pelecaniformes; family Pelecanidae; genus Pelecanus; species Pelecanus crispus. The sequence goes on from NC_134644.1 coordinate 14,522,893, forward strand.
CCTGTGGTTTTACTTGTGTGACCACGGAGAGGAGATGAGGAAGTGGGATGGAAAATCTACCTTGACCCTAGAGGCAAGGGTGTGTGAGTTGCAAGGAAGAACTATTAAAAAAGGCGGTTCTTCCAGGAAAATTGCAGCTCCAGTTTCCAGTGTGCAGTTCCCCAGACAGCGTAAGAGGGCTAATTTTACTTCTGATCTTAATCAAGGAACCCTTGATTCACATTTACAAGCAGTGAACAACGAATACTATGACCAGGACAGTAGAAGAAGATCATACAGGACATTTTAAGAACCTTCCTCTTGCTGAGATATATGAAAACTATGTTTTCTTCTTTGTCCACATGATTTGTCAGTTGATATATGAAAGTATTTTAAACTGTTTATTGTTGAGAATCGATGTTGGCTGTTTCATATTTCCTGTTATTTTCTAAGATAATTGCTTATAAATAATTTTAGTATTTCACCTAGCATTTTTCTGTAACTGAAACCAAACTGAATAGTTTATAGTTGCACAGCTCCTCCTCATCTTCCTCTTTTAAAGATACATATTACAATCAAAATACTTCACTCATTTATCTGTGGTACTCCAATTAGGGATCTTGACAAATTAGACACCCTTTGGAATCACTGCAGAGAGACAGACAACTTTTATATATTTGGATTAAATACTAAATAAGTGTAGTCAATTAGCTAATTTAGATGTCTATATTAAATGCTTAAAGTTAAGGACCAAAAAAAGCTTACATTTATTCATGAAACATCATCCATCCTCCATGAGGTCTCAATTCTTCATTAATATTTTAGAGGTTGTTTAGGTTACTTCTCTAATCAATCCAGAATGAATTTCACCGGACTCAGTTGTTCTGAAGACACACATCTGTTCTAGCTTGATTTGTTTACCCCTTATTTTTTATGATGTTAAAATCAACTGAAACCATTTTAAATTTCACTGAAGTATGATGTAAAAATGACATTAAACACTGCATTCTTCACATTATCATCCATTGATAGCTTTCTTTACTGAGTTGTAAACAAGGTGTCTTTTGTCATCTTTTCACTACAGTGTGCTCATCCTTTCTCATTATATTTTATAGCCTTTTCTACTTCTATATTATTTTGTGCTTTGGTTTTCTCATCTTTGTCCCTAGAGGCTTTCTCCTGCAGTTATCTGAAGTCATTTGACCTACTTTCCTATATGCTTCCTTCAATATTTGTGATCACTGAAAAGCTGATGTTGTAGAAAAGTTAATAATTGAAAATATTTTTTAGCCTTCCTCCACATCAAAATGGTGGGTGCTCATACACTATTAACACAATTTCCTTCAGGAATTGCTTGAATTATAATAATGATGAAATGCCACCAACAAAATAAAAAATTAAATTAAATAAAAGTCACAAATGAGATTTTCATTGCTGTGATGTGTACTCTATAGGATGGACAAATAACAGAAAAAAGGATATAATAAAACTCCAGAGCATCAAGGATTCATTTTAGCAAGGCTGCTTCCAGGCAAACTCAGACTTCTCACTATGAGTGGCTCCTATATATACTTAATAAATATTTCATTCCTACTGTTCAGTCTGCTCAATCCATCTCTTGCTAATGAAACAGTTGTTTTTGAAAGCTCATCTATTTATATCCACCTGCTTCGCATGCACGAGCAGACTTCTTGATATAGAGAGATGAGAGAGACATAAATATAGATGTACATTGATCTTATTTTGACTGCAGTTATATTTGGTATTACTAGAGTAACTCTAAATCTAAAGATACATTAGTATAAAACCAGTGCATTTGAAATCGGTTTCAGACATGTACTGTTGCTGACATGTTTGTTCGTCATGCTAAATTTCCTCATAAATAGAGCATTAGGAATACAATACCCAATCTGGTAAAGAACAGTCATTAATAACATTTAGTATACTTTACTAAAAAATTCCTTAGGCATAAGGTTTTGGTATTGCTTCAAGATTTTGATGTATATCTCCTTTAAAGGAGCTCAGGTAGTTAAAGGTACTGTCATTTTTCTTTAGCTGTTTTTTATGTATGACTTCAGACATAAAATATTATAATGTCCAAGGTATTATCTAGTCCTTTGTCTTTCTTATATTACATGATCAAAGACACTATGATACCAATGATGAGAATAAATTGAGCTCTGCTTTATTTCACTTAAGTAGAGAAAATGCTTTTAAAAACGTGTTTGGTTTCAAAGTCTGAGGAATGTTGAGGTCAGTGTTTCTAAACTATCTTGGTTTGTAAGAAAAAAGAATTCTTTTCACTTGGCATGAGATCATCATCTGGACCTTGACACTCAATCTTAACACAGAAGCAGAGGGCTAAGTCTCCATTCAAAAATACATTTCTAGAATCTGTGTTTGACATATTTTCAAGTTTTTAAAAAGATATAAATCTACCCATCTGTCTAAAATCTTGTGTTCTATGGTGATAAACATTTCCCAGACATTGCAATTCTTTGGCCTGTGTTAAGTAGAAAATTGGATTATAGTGGTCTCTCTTAACCTTAAAATTTATTAATGTAGTTAAAAAAGGAAATGCAAGTTCAAATTCACAGAAGCTATGCAGAGTGGCATAAATGATTCCAGGTGTAAGCCACTGTGTGAATGTAAGTGAGCAAAAGAAGAGATTACCTTTTGGAGAAAAAATAGGAAATGGTTTATTGTTATTTAAGTGGAACAATAAAAGGAATTAACCAAATGGAAATAACCACAATAAAGTACACCAGAGCCTAAAACACAAAAGGGATAGGTACCACATTGCCACTTCAGGAACCTATGCTTACCACTTAAGTCACTCATCCAAAAGTCAGGGAGACCTGAATACCAGACCATACTGTCAAGATTGCTTTAGTCTGTGTTACATTTACACCGAGTTTTACATCAGACGATCAGCAGATAAAAATGGAGAGGGGGAGGGGAACAAAAAACAAAAAAAACACCCCAAACCATCTGCCTAACAGCTAGTCTAGTTTACTCCTTCTCTCCAGCAAAAATCTCTTGCACTTGTGCTATCAAGACAGGCAGAGGGCTCCTTCTCTTTAGACTATTCTGCACTCTGATAGCTAGGAAGATGAGGATCTAAACAGGCTCAGGTGGATGAAGGATTATCCCAGCTGCCTTCTCAAAGAGTGGACTATTGCCCCAAGGAAAGAAGCAGGATCACCTCCTCCAGCCAGCTTTAGGCAGCACAGCACTTCTCATTGCCAGAAACATGGCTCTGGTGAAGACCTAGATTCTGGGAAGAACAGGGATATCTGAACCCTAACTTGCCAGAACGTCGGGGGAAGAGGAGTCCAGGCAGACTCCTACACCAATTATTCCTTCCTCAAGCCAGCATTCAGAGTGGTGTTTGTGGCTTGTGTGACACTTCCCAGAAGTGCCTGACTCTCTCTGGGCACCATGCGTGGGGTGTTCTTTACCTAACTTTAGGTGTATGTTGTGGAGAGGTCCCACCTAATCTGGTTGTCTAGCTCCTTCTATAGCCAACTGAGCCAGAGATGCTGCCAGAGGGTGGGTGGCTCATCGTTCCTCAAGTAGGGACATCTGGGGCTGGTGGATGGATATCCTCTGGGCTGGTTATTCCTGGCTGAAGAGGAACCCTGCATCTTCAGCTACATTCCTAACTTTTAGATGACTTAAATTATGTGAAATTTATTCCAGCCCAAACTTGCATATTTTAACAGGAACATCCATCTAATTATTCTAATATGAGTTGGACATTCCCAGCTAGGCACTCTGAATCTCACTTTATCTGTTCTTAACCCAACAGCACCAGTTAAAATGTCTCATAGTAACACCTTACTGACATCTGCCTGAGTTGTCAAATATATTACTTACAGGTTGGATGAAAACACTTAAAAATTGATACTCTTATTAGATTTATATTCATCGAGTATCAGGTTTTTTTACTGGCAGTCATTTAGCCCACTTGAATGCCAGACTTCTTAGAGTGTGAAACTACATACTTTAATAAGCTCAGATTTGCTCCAGCATCCTTTGACAATATAGTTAAATGACCCACATTTCCCCGAAGATGCATGTTATGTACCCCAAGCTCCAATTTTTTACATATTCTCAATAAATTTGGCTATAAATTCAACTCCAGTAAGCAGACCTTCCTTTCACTTTCAGCACATTCTCTTTATTAAACTACATACATTCCAGACTTTATTTAAATGAAAACAAAGAAAAAAACCAAACTTGGTTTCTTAAGGTGTATTTTGTGTTCATGGGGTGTGCAAAGAAAACCATGCAGGAAAAAAGTGTATGTTTTCACCTTCTTATGAACCCTCCAGAAAGCAGTAACACAATTTCTTATTTATAAAACCAGAGGAAAATTTTTCATGGAACCTCAGAATTTGAATGTGTTGTTCTGCAGTTCAGTGCAAAAATAATTATGTTAGGAACCTCAGGTTAGCTAAACAGGTTATTTCCCTGTTTATTTGTGTGTATGAGTGAGAAAGAGGGAGTTACTATATATGGGATTTCTTGGTTATTTGTGATACAAAACAAAGTCTGCAAAAGTCAAAAGTATTATTTGCTTTCCTGCCCATGGGATCAGGGATACAAAACCAAGAAAACAGTGTGGTGCAGATCCAAGTTTTTATTTAGGAGAATGCAGCTGGCTTTGATGTCTTAATAGTTTGAATACCCAAACTTCTGAATGGGTTTGGGACACTAAAATCAAAGTTTTATATCTACATAGTTTTAATGATCTCTAACTTCCTTGATGCCATCCTCAGTCATCACTGATATTGTTCACATATACTCTTAGAATAAGAAACAAACAATTTTGTTTTATCCACATTTATAAAGGAGATGAGAATATCACCCTTCATCTTAAGAAAATTAGAAACTTAAACAGAAAAGCATGGATACTACTGCTACTGCTAATAAATTTATAACTTGGCCTAGTCAGAGGCTGGAATAATGCTGAGGGTGTTCAAATACTTTGCTGCTGTCTTTTTTTAGATTCCAAGCTTCTTTTCAAATAGAGTAAGGGCGTGATACACTTCCTATTTAGACACTTCTTATAAAAGGCATGTTGAAGAGGTTAGCTATAATCTGAGTGGTTGAATCAATACATGGTTCACGTCAATGACTCCTGCTTGGAAAGCAACTCCTGGTTGCAGCAACAGGGTTTCCAGAAATATTTGGATCCCTCTCAAATCTGCAATAAATAATTTGTGGTTGTTAGAGGAATCATCCCTTCCTTGTCCATTGTGTCATTCTCCTGTGCAGTGTGTCATTATCTGTTGAAACTGGTCCCAAATGTAAAGCCTTGACATAAACAAAAAACCAGAGTAGTAATGCAAAAGATGACTCCTTTTACAACTGCCTGAGGACGCCATCAGTTTCCTCCTGCATTTTGACTATAGATCACCATCTAACACTGACAGTAGTGTTAGAACCACCATCATGCATTGGCTCTATGGCACTGTTGACTTTCAAGTAAATAACACAGAGAGAACTATTTAGGTTAGAAATCGGACACCTGCACAAAACATTTAGAAAGTAAAATCACTTCTAAGGCTTTATGGGAATGCTTTGAAAACAGCATGAAAGACAGTAACACTGAATCTTAATTTTTAACCACTGGTATCTAAAGAGATAGTGACAAGCTTGCATAGCTGGATAGCTTACTGAGAAGGAGAAATCTGAGATTTTCATGTAATTAAACTATAGAACTTTTATGGCATTAGTCAGTGTCAGCTGAGGCCTCTTGAAACAACTTTTAATTAAAACACAAGATTTAATGTTAAAAACTGAGTATGTTCCTTTCACAGCATTTTAACTACACTAGGAGGTAATGCCATTTGGTGACACATTGCAGAGCAAAAGAGCCAGATAATCAGACTCTTACCTATCCAGTACATGATGGTCAATTCAGATGCTTCAATAACTTTGTCATTTATGTTTATTCATGAGATGCATAGAACGACATCTTCTTAAGTTTTCTTTGCACAAAGACATCTGTACTCTTCCACCAGCTTTCTAGTCAACTTCAGCAAATGTAGTATTAATAATTGGTGAGTCATCTGTGAGGACAAACACATGCAGAGGAGAGAAAAGGGTAGAAAAATAAAGCCACTGATCTTCATTCACGTTCCTACTCCAGTCTTTCACTTCTTTTCTGTGCTGAAAATTGTGTTGATATGATGCAGACAGGTGTAAGTTAAGGCATTTAACTATGTGAAATGTTTCCTACCTATGTGATTATAGTCCACAGAACCTCACATAGTAAAAAAAAAAAAAAGAAAATAGTATCTAAGTATCTACAATTACTTGTACATTGGCATTGCTAACTCTGCTTATCACTGAAATTAATTATACAGAGGTGAAGGTAGAGCAGAGGATGTATGTGCTGTTCATTAAGTCTCAGGGAGTCCAAATTTAGATGTGTCTTTTGTCACAAAAAAATAGGATCCATCACACCAGCTCATGATGGGCATGGTGAAGCTCATGGAAGAGCAGGATAAATATATTCCTGAAGTTTGTCCAGAATGTAGGAGGTCAGTATATTAGGCCAGAATCACCACACTTAAATTTAAGGACCTTGAGGTCCCTGATTTAGGACGGAAACATTGCCTTTAGTCCCAGGTAGAATGAGCCATTTGTGGGGGTTGCTTATGCTGGTGTTTACACAGGAACGTCTGTTCAGGTCAGGCATGTACTGCTGTAATGAATTTCCCAGCTGACTAGTCTTACCACCCTTGTGTTTGCATCATGGAGAAATTCTTACAGCTCAGGGACCAGACTGCTTTCAGGTAGAAACTAAACAAGAAAGATGCTCTCCAGAGGGTATCCTAATGATTCCCAGCTCCTAATGGGCACATAGCTTGCAGAGCCAGACCGAGGTAATCTGACCTGCAACTCCAAAATGCAGGTAATGTGGATTTTTGGGTCTCAGTAGGAAGTGTTTTGTTCTCCAGATCTGCTCTTGGTGTAGTGCACTACTTGCTGGCATACATATATCACCTCTCTGTGTCTGTGGGCTGAACAAGAAAAGCAGTTTTTTAATTAGAAATAAAGTAACTAAAGGGACTAGTTTCCTAATTTAAGATTCACAGTGAAGTGCTTTAAACTACTTATAGCCATGTGGTTCATATGTCATGTTCTGAAGGAATCTGCAGAGTGTTTTAGTGCTTTGCCCAAATCAGAAAGGTCCTTGACTCCGTCTGGAAGCAAGTTTCTGTTGCCTGATGCATTACATTAGAGAGGGAGTGTATTCTGAGCCTGAAGACTATTATGGCAAATATTCCACATCCCTTATTTTACTGAGCTAGTTAGAACATACTTGGATTGCCTGGCGAAGCTAAATATTGCTGCTGCAGTACTAAAATGGATCAATTTCAGATCAGTATCTTCACCAGTGAAACTGTGAAGCAGAGAGCAGATCCTACCTTCGTCACCCTTTAAATAGGGCCAATTACACTGATGCAAAATAGTCTTTTGTAGACTGTTCATAAATACGATGTCAAAACAAAACACAAAATATTGACCTGTGTTGCTTGATCTTTTGTTTAAACCTCTTCTTCTGAACCAATACACTAGCAATTCTGATATATTATTAAAATTAAATATTAGATTTATTTTCATGTAGTTTTATTCTCTTTGAAATGCGTAACCCTCTTAATAATGTATTATGTGCTTAGGCCCTATTTGTGCAGTAAGACTTGTGAAAACGACACCTTTGGAGCATACACAGGTGCAAATGTATTTCACTGCAACCTTTAAAATAAATATAACTCAGATTTCTTCTGAAGAAACCCTTTAATTATGCATTACTTTTTATCTTATTATTTGTTTAAACGTTTGCAGTTTTTGCAGAGCTGACATTGAACCAGCGGTTTCTGTTTCTGTGTCCCAAAGGCACCGGTAATTCCAAAACACTTGGGAGATTTATGAACTGCAGCAGACAAGTTTTCTGAGTATCCTTCGAAGACCACACCAATTTACTAGTATGCCATTGTGACTTTTTAAAAATTAAGGACAAAATAATAAGTTTTCTCATCCATCTACTGAGACAGAAATTGCATTTTCATCATCTCTTGTAATACTTTCTATGTCATATTCTTTTTATTGATCATAGACTAGAATTATATGGGAGGTTTCTTAGCAGGACTTATGAAATATTCAAATAGGTTATCATAATCTGTTATAAAAATCTGTTCCCTTGCTTGCTTTGATTTACTGATTTTTATGTATGCTTGCTACTATTGCTGGGCCCAGTCCTCAGCTGATAAAAAGCAGTCAATCAGCCAAAGTGATGTAATAGAGAGAAAAATAATAATATTTTTTAGGTACTGATTAACCAATCCCATTTTCTACCATTCTGAGAATTTTGTCTTGTGTGCATAGCTATTCCACCTGCTAGCGAAGAACAGGCATCTTCTCCATTAGGTTCATTAACATGGAGCACTGACGCTTTGTCTTTGTCATCTGTGAACTACATTGCACAGAGCCAGTCTCATGGAAAACCAAAATAATTGATTATTCTGATAATACTTTAAGAGTATTTGAGGATGATTTCATTCTGTGTCCATGCCAAGCCATGGACATCAACCTCGCCACAAACATGCCTAAATGACATTTCAATTATTTGGGTGAACTGTGTTTGACTTCCTTTCTGAATGAAGGGCCCAATAAGATAGATAGAGTATCAAGACCACTTTCTGTTAAATTAATTGCTTTAGTATGTTCTTTAATAACTGATTAGGAAATAAACAACAAGGTGAATCCTTGTTCTCTGAAGACAATAAGAGTTTTTCCACTGTTGACTTTTTATTCTCAGATTAAAACTGTTAAGAGTCCTCATTACTGCAGTTTTCTAGGACATTGGTGTCCAAATTTCTCTGGAACTTTGGAACCTTATCTCCTTACTTTTAATTGCCATTTTTGTCATTGTCAGGTGTACACTTACACTAAGCGTCTGTTTTCATCATCAGCTATGTGTGGACTTTGCATTTGACTCTGCAGTAAAATCCATCTGCTAAACTGTGGTTCCCTAAGAACAAGTACATTTAATGAATTTATCACAAGATTGAGCAGAACAGGAAAAGCTCTTCAAATATATGAAAATTACAAAGAAAATGCAAGGAATTAGTACATAGTACAATGATTTTCCTAGTAAAATTTGCAGCAGAGCGCAAATTGTTTTAAGGATTGCTTATAGGAACATTTTCAAAGACAACAAGAACAGTTAGTTATCCAGTTCTCATTGAAAATTAATGGGGCTTAGGTACATAAGTCTTTTTTGCATTGTCAAGAACTTCTTCAACAGTGGCATTTTTTGCAGTTTTCCATGTGTTTGACAGTTTTGAGTTTTAGTTACTGTATTGCATTTTTTTCCTCAACCTTGTTTCTAGAATAAATTTATTTGTGAGCTTCTGTTTTCATTTTTAAAAAACCTTACTTTTTTCCCATTGTAACCTTTTCCTGAAGGCAAGAGGAAAAAAAAAAAAAAAGAGAAAATTAAACTAATCAAATAAATAACTTCCAAACTATTATTGCTTTGTAACAATTTAGCTTAAGCAATACTGGTGATTTTGGGACGGCTTTCTTGATCTTCTGAATTCTCACACTCAACTATAATGTGCTTTTTTTAAAATTATTCAAAACCATTTTAACTTTCATGCTGCTTCAAGAGAACCAAATCAAGATTATCTGAGTGGGTGCAGCACAAGTAGAAAACTCACAAACAAATCAGCTCATACTGTTATCCCTGCTAATGTAGCTGGTCAGCCTTGCAAACCTTTCAGACATTTGGAAGATTGCCATTGTGGTTGTGTCTCCTGATACAGTGCCATAAGAGGTTTCTTCTGGATATCTGTCACACAATCTCTTTCAACTGTCTTGTGACACCTGTAATAGAGATCAGTGTATTCATGTTATAGCTTTTGACAGTCTTTATTTTTTTAAATTACTTCAGTGGTCTTCCAGCTCATCCCCAGCATGTCTGTTTTCCTGTTTTCTGTCAGCATGCCATGTCAAAATATCTATCAGAACTATCACTACTCAGACAGAAAAGCATTCCAAATGTAAAAATCCACATCTGCTACTTATGCATCTTTGCTTTCCAACATCACGCAAAACAATCTCCTTAGCAGAACTTCTATCAGGTCAGAACTGGGTGCCTGAAAGGAGGAGTTGTGGGTACTGTCATCCAATACCCAAATGTGATAAGTGAATATAAAAAACCAGATCTGTGCTTGCTTTTAGAACACTCTAAATCCACTTTTGACAATTGTAAAGGGTGTCATTGGACATCACAGTTTCTGTCTGCAAGCAATTTTGAACAGCTAAGTACATATTTATCTGAACGATGTTTAATGTTTCTTTTCCATATCCTGTACAAATGGTTGTTCGCTCAGTCATTCTCACTGTACTAATGATTTTTAATTGCAGAATAACTTGAATAAGAAACAGAGTTCCAAGAAGGAATATCCATGTGTTGTGGATTTATACTCAGAGTACTAACCATGATTCTCTTAAGTGTTTATATTGTCTATCCTTTGGTATTCAAAACAATTGTAGCACTAAAAGTAAAAGAACATTAGCTTTTTCAGTGTTTGAGTCCAGGCATACTTAGACACCACACCTTCCACATCTTATTTAATTATCTTAACTAGGCTGAATATGAAAATAGGAATGATACATAGGAAAGTCAGGAGTAATTCAGGGCATTTAGGATCTAAACAAGAATTTCAAGAAAAATTGCTGAGCAATATCAGTGCATGTTGGTTTACACTGTTTGGGAAGTTGTTAACTTAGGTTCCCCAGGCTTCCCTGATATATAAGGACGATATATATACCAGAAAGATATAGGTACTTTTAGGCCATGATCCATTTGACCTCTTTATCTGCCTACTTAGAATGAACTAAATAGCACCCCGGACTTTAATGACTATTGCCTTCACAATGCTCAGTTCTCCACTGACTATAGACACTCAGGGTGAAGAGCACAGACATAAGTGTAAATGAACTGAACATCAATCAAATGATTCAATTCAGGTTTAGTTTATCTTGTGTCCTGGTTTTGGCTGGAATAGAGTTAATTTTCTTCCTAGTAGCAGGCATAGTGCTGTGTTTTGGATTTAGTAGGAGAAGAATGTTGATAACACGCTGATGTTTTCAGTTGTTGCTAAGTACTGCTTATGCTAGTCAAGGACTTTTTAGCTTCCCATGCTCTGCCAGGTGCACAAGAAACTGGGAGGGGGCACAGCCAAGATAGTTGATCCAAACTGCCCAAAGGGCTATTCCATACCATATGAAGTCATACTCAGTATATAAACTGGGGCGGGGGGTTGGCCGGGGAGCAGCGATCGCTGCTCGGGAACTGTCTGGGTATTGGTTGGCAGGTGGTGAGCAATTGCATTGTGCATCACTTGCTTTGTATATTATCATTATTATTATCATTATTGTATTGTTATTATTATCATGACTATTTTACTTTATTTCAATTATTAAACTGTTCTTATCTCACCCCAGGAGTGTTTCTCACTCTTACTCCTCCAATTCTCTCCCCCATCCCATTGGGGTAGGGGGAATGAGCAAGCCCTTGCGTGGTGCTTAGTTGCTGGCTGGGGCTAAACCACGACACTTGCTACATTATATAGAAGATGTAAGGACCTAGATTTGCAAACCAATGCATCCTTCTTACTAATTTTAGCCAACTGAAAGTTGCTTTCAGAACATGATTGATCCCAACAACTCATACACCTACCTTACAATGTCATCTATGGCACTCTGGAGGTGAATGTTCTTTTCCATGAACTATAGTGGAGGTTAGGTGATTCATTTAGACTTAGACAAATAACATTTAGGTGGCTAAAATTAAGTGAAAAGAATATCCCTCATATACCAGCTTTGTGGTTCTGAGTTGGTTTTGAGAATCCATTTATGAAGATTTGAGCTATGTTGCTTGGTCAAAAATGTTGCCTTTGCAGAGGTGGGAACAGAGTCAGTATCATTTGACTATAATGTTGATGACTTTAAATTCAAAGTGCTCAAATGGAAGGTTAGGATGTTCACACCTGTGATTTATAGATGTCAGTCAGGCACTGATGTCAGTGGAAACATGACATGATACACCACTGTAAGGGAAGATCAGGTTTGAGACCACCTGAAGAACCTCAATGGACACAAGTCTATGGGACCTGATGACATGCATCCCCGAGTCCTGAGGGAATTGGCTGATGTAGTTGCCAAACCACTCTCCATGATATTTGAAAAGTCATGGCAGTCAGGTGAAGTCCCTGGTGACTGGAAGAAGGGGAATGGTGTGCCCATTTTTAAAAAGTGAAGAAAGGAGGACCCTGGGAACTACCGACCTGTGAGCCTCACCTCTGTGCCTGGGAAGATCATGGAACAGATCCTCCTAGATGCTATGCTCAAGCACATGGAGGACAGGGAGGTGATTTGAGACAGCCAGCACGGCTTCACCAAGGGCAAGTCCTGCCTGACCAACTTAGTGGCTTTCTATGAAGGAGTAACTGCATCAGTGGACAAGGGAAAAGCAATGGATCTCACCTATGTGGACTTCTGTAAAGCCTTCAACACAGTCTCCCACAACATCCTTCACTCTAAATTGGGGAGATATGGGTCTGATGGGTGGACTGTTTGGTGGATAAGGAATTGACTGGGTGGTTGCATCCAGAGGGTCGTGGTCAATGGCTCGATGTCCACATGGAGACCGGTGACAAGTGGAATCCCTCAGGGGTCCATACTGGGACCAGGGGTGTTTAATATCTTCATCAATGACATAGACAGTGGGATTGAGTGCACCCTCAGCAAGTTTGCAGACAACACCAAGCTGAGTGGTGCGGTTGACACTCCAGAAGGACAAGATGTCATCCAAAGGGACCTGGACAAGCTGGAGAGGTGGGCCTGTGTGAACCTCATGAGGTTCAACAAGGCCAAGTGCAAGGTCCTGCACCTGGGTTGCAGCAACCCCCGATATCAGTACAGGCTGGGGGATGAAGGGATTGAGAGCCGCCCTGCGGAGAAGGAGTTGGGGGTACTGGTGGATGAAAAGTTGGACATGAGCCGGCAATGTGCGCTTGCAGCCCAGAAAGCCAACTGTATCCTGGGCTGCATCAAAAGCAGCGTGGCCAGCAGGTTGAGGGAGGGGATTCTGCCCCTCTGCTCTGCTCTGGTGAGACCCCACCTGCAGCACTGCGTCCAGCTCTGGGGCCCTCAGCACAAGAAGGACATGGACCTGCTGGAGCGGGTCCAGAGGAGGGACACAAAAATGATGCAAGGGCTGGAGCACCTCTCCTACGAGGACAGGCTGAGAGAGTTGGGGTTGTTCAAGCCTGGAGAAGAGAAGGCTGCGAGGAGACCTTATTGCAGCCTTCCAGTACTTAAAGGGGGCCTACAGAAAGGATGGGGACAATCTTTTTAGCAAGGCCTGTTGTGACAGAACAAGGAATAATGGATTTAAACTAAAGAAGAATAGATTTAGACTAGATATAAGGAAGAAGTTTTTTACAGTGAGGGTGGTGAAGCACTGGAACAGGTTGCCCAGAGAGGTGGTGGAGGCTCCATCCCTGGCAACATTCCAGGTCAGGTTGGACGGGGCTGTGAGCACCCTGATCTGGTTAAAGCTGTCCCTGCTCACTGCAGGGGGGTTGGGCTAGATGATCTCTAAAGGTCCCTTCCAACCCAAAGCATTGTATGATTCTATGAATTCAGTGATAAAATAACTTGTATGTGATATCAGAACTGCGACAATACTTTCTGGCGTGGACCATCTGCCCTTCCTTCTTCCTTGGCCTCCTTCAACACAGCTTTTTTTCAGCCATCACTATATGAATGTCCATCCTCTATTCTCAGTCAGCAGCACTGTTTCCTTGTCAGATTCAAGTGTAGGCTCCTGGATTTGGAATAAGCTTTTCACATTTGCCACCTTTCTGCATGAGGTAAAGTAATGGCTCTGTGTAATTTCAGGAAAAGAAGCAATGGGCTGGAAGAAAAAAAAAAAAAGAGTGACAGGACTTTATTTATCTGCAGCAGGGTTAGGATGATACTTCTGGTTCATATAATAACAATCTAGCACAAATAAGAAAGACAACAGCTCAGTTAAACAAAGGACATTTCAACACCATTGGCTGCTATTTAACTTGTTGGCAACAACTACTCAGTAATGATGAAGGGAAAACAATCTGGTGCAATTAAAATGTTTCCGTTAAGTAATTGTGTCCTCTATATACTAATTCCTAGGCTGAAAAGTTTTCATAAGAAACCATTTCTGTATGAAATTAATAAAAAACATCTTCCTTTTGTAGATTTCTCTAGATTTACATGTCTTATATTAGGAAATTCCTAATAGGCCACCATGCTCAATATCAACCGCAGACTCAGTTGAGAAAATGGTTGCAACAATTCTTAGGATTTTCAAATCCTGTTTTGATCCAATGCAAGTTCATGAGATAGAAATTGCTACAGTTTAACTAGGAAATTCTTGTAGTTTTCCAGATACTTTCTTCTGCTATGTAAATAGCAATGGATCAAATTATAATTTCTTCTTATTCAAATCAGGGAAATCTAGACCCATTGTGAGCATGTGTTTGCAGATCAAACAGTAAAAAAATGGGAAGCAAATAAATCGCTGGTATCAGTTTGTGCCACTTTTTACAAGAAACTGAATGTTCCAAAAAGAGGTTTAATTGGATTTACATTTCTTAGCTGATTTTGATACTGTTTCTTAGCTATATGCCTACATTTCTGGACTAAAATCATCACAGTAACATTTGATTTCATGGAAAGACAAGAAAGGAACATTTACTAGTCAATATAGACTAAAAACATATACGTTGTGGAATTGTCTAAATAATACTTATTGTATACTAAACACAAAACCTTCACAAACCAGAGTTAGACAGCTCCTATTCACTTCCAGATCTGTGAAGAGGACTGGAATTATTATTGTTACTGATATAGAATGTTTTGATGGAAATAAATAAATATATTTAACATATTTTCCCATAAATCTTTTAACTCTTTAAAGACAAAATTGAATATAGAAAATTTAGATAAAACATACCTCTTTTCCAGTGGAAAACTTAAATTTTCAATTTCAAATTTTCGCTGCAGTACCTTAGTGTACTTGTGTGTGCCAAGAAAGCTGCAGCTCCAATGCCTCATGTTCCCAGTCTTCCTTGGGGACTGAGCTCATGTGTGTTAGTTACCACATCTCCTAGTGCAGTGGGTCCCTTGCTCTGGAGCATGCTGAACACACAGTCCAGTCATGGAGAATGTCCATGCTGAAGAAGATGAGAGGGGCTAAGCAATTAAATCTTCAGAAAAGCTGTACTGCAGCATATCAGGCTTAGCTGTTTTGGTTGTTTATTTGGGAAACCAGTATTGCTTACTGTATTTTTGTTTTGCTTTGTTTCTTCACAAAAATTTAACTAGATCTCACACTTAACTAGAACTTCTAATGAACCTCACTAAAGATCAATGAATCATAGAATCATAGAATCATAGAATCATAGAATCATAGAATCATAGAATGATTTGGGTTGGAAGGGACCTTAAAGCTCATCTAGTTCCAAATCCCCTGCCATGGACAGGGACACCTTCCACTAGATCAGGTTGCTCAAAGCCCAGTGGCAATGGCATGTGTGAATGTTTTCAGCCTAAATTAATCACATGGGGAAAATTAATAAAGTTACACAGCAATCTTTTTACAAGAGAGAGACAGAAATTTTCCAAGAGAATGGCATTTTATTTTTTCAAAAAAGGTCAGTTTGTTGAAAACAGAAGATGGAATGTCTTCTTCTGGGCAAACTTTCAGAGAATCCTGCCTGTCACTCTCACAGCTTCCTGGAGGCATATGACAAAAGAACAGCCCTTGGACTTGTCAGATGTAGTTTTCCATGCAATAAAGAATATTGAAGCCCTTGAAGCCTTAGCCGCATTTCAGGGAGTTTTGGATTCTGATACTGCTTGCTCTTTTCGGGGACTAGATCAGCCTTTGAAGTTTTCTCTCTAGACACAGGTTTCAGGGGTTTGGGCTTATGGAAGAAGGTTACGGTTACTTTCAATGAAAATTTGGGCTTTTTCAGTTTTGAAACCAGCTGTTTGATCAACCTGGAGTGTTGCCTAATTGTGACAGCAAAGAAGGTCTATAGATCGAAGGAAAAGGGAAAGATCCCTAAAAGTAAAGTCAACAATGGCTTTATTTTTACAGTAAATAACAATGGAAACATTACAATTTTTATCCAAAATGAAATATTGAACTGATAATAATGAAAAGTGGAAGCTTTTGAGACCTTAATCCATAATGTTCTGAGGCAATGATAGTCTTTAAATTGACTTCAGAAGGACTTTAATTCAGACTTCAAATGTTATTTCAAATAATCTTCTAGATCGTAATATCTTCCCTCATTCAAAGCACCACCTTACCTGTCAAATGCCATTACTAAATGGGAAGTGAAACACCTCTCAAAAGAATGCTAATCTACTATCTGTATCTGTTTATGATAATATAATTCTGCTGTCTTCAGATTTTTTTCATAAAATCATAATATTTTTGTTGTGGTTTATTATGAACAATTTTACAACTAAATATTAAATATATCACTAAGAAAAATCTCTTTTCAGTTGCTTTAGAAAACACATTCAGAAAGTAATTATCATCCAGTCCTGTGTCTAGAACTTCTCTCAAGCATGGTACCTACATGGAAATGTAGGTGTCTGGGGCTAGATCCACAGAGAGACTTAAGCAAGAAGTGCTTTTTTAAGTGGCTCATAGCACGCACTTCTTTCTTCAAATCCCACTTGAATTACATTGGTATGAAATAATAAATAATTACTGGCTGGCAAAATGAGGGGAGAGGGGAAGAGTGCTAGCCAGAAGAGGCAGAAAGTATGTAACTATATAATGTAAGGGTCAGTTACGAGCAAGATGAAATGTTCAAATTCTTGTACCAATGAATATTTAGTCTGGTATATGGTGTTGAAAAAATCCAACAGGAGACACTTCAGGAGTCTCAAATAGTTCATACTCTGCATTAAATTGCTAGTCTCGGATATCTGAAACTTGGATTCAAGTTCCTGTTCTGAAGCAGGTGAAATGGGGATTTGAAATACAGGACAATATTTAAGTACGTCCTTAGTGATTTCTATTCTTCTTAGCAACAATTAGAGCATAATGAAGTGGGGAAAATGGGACAGGCAGGTGTTTGGGTTTTTTTGTTTTTCTGTAGGAAAGATCAACTTACTTAAGGTCCCATGGGAACAAAAGTTCATAATTGATGGTCCTAAATGAAGAAAGGTGCCACCATTGACCTTCATCTTCCCTTCAGAGCGCCCCTTCATTTATGAGGGAAAAAAGTTGGGGAATTTAAAGTTGTTACTCAAATGGCAGGTTTGCAAGCCCTCTGTGAGACCTGCAAGAGGCTTCTTTCACTTGAGGGAGTCCTTTAATTTAATTTTGCTTCTGGATGCTGAGGGACAGGTTGTTCAAACACAGTTTCTGAGTTTAGCAGTCTTCATTACAACAGTATTGAGTGGTCACTTCTCATAATGCTGCTATGTTGTAAGTGCTCAGCCCTTTTGAAATGCAAACTTCTATTTAAGTGTCTTTGTACTTTCAAAACATTGGTTTGTATTGCTATGGGATATTTTAATTATAAAGGCAATACTAAAATATACATTTTTATATTGGTTTAGTTAATTTCTAATATCATATATTTCTGGTTTTAAAATTGGGTCCTGGGAAAAAATAATTTTGCTTTCGCAAGAAATAATCCCCTTCATGAATTATTGACTAACCTTATACATAAAAGCAAGACGCTCAAGGTTTTTTGAGGGGTATTACTCATAAATTAGGAATGTTGCCAAAGATTGGGATAAACTAAAGAATGCAACTATAAATCTCTAGGGTTCAAGTACAGAGAGTGTTTTATTTTGAACATGATTCAGATGATCTCTCAGTGTATTTCTTTGTTCTTCAGCTCTGTAAAGCCCAAGCTATCAGTAATTCAAAGTATGTGTCTAATGTGTACTTACACCCTCTATATTTGGAAGGTGTAACACAGTACATTTTCTTAGCTGTTTGAACTGTTCATACTCTAAAGCAAACAATAAAAGTTCACATTCTTGCTCTTGTATAGAACAACTGTTAGGTGTTAAATTGCCCTCAGGCATTTTTTCTTTAAAATACAATTAGTAGTCCATTTTTTGTCCCTCTAGCACAATAAGTTCTTTGCTCTTGAGAAATATAGGCAGAGGTGTTGCCAATATTCCTCCGCTCCCATGAACATGCATCTTGATAATGCACAAAGTCAAGTTGGAGTGTAGAAGAAAGACCAGTTGCAAGGTTACTAATGCCTTACGTTCAGAGGAGGGAGGTAAGAGCTATAGGTCTGGCAGACTCTTCATTCCCCACAGGGCAAGTGACGCATCCTGGACTTCATGACAAGCTGTTGTAGGCACATTCCCAGTCCCTCAAAAGGGGAAAACAAGAATTGATTGTATAGTGCTTCATGTATATACTACCGGGAACTTTGTCATACCATCAACAGACGCAGGATGAGGCTTAAGTCAAAATCCAACACATGAAACAGTCTAAACACTTACTGGCTCCTAAATAATACTTGTGGAAAAGTCTACAGATTAGAAAGAATCAGTTCTATTTTTTGTCCAAGACATCCTACGACATTAACTTTTAAAATTTAAATAGCTTTCACATTAGGGTAATAACAATAATAATAATAATAACAATAATAATAACAACAACAACAACAATAATAATAAGTGCAAAAGAGGAAAGCATCCATAGTTTTGCAAGTAAAACTGATGTAGATTCAATCCTTGCTTACATGTGCACTAAGGTTCAGACAGAATTTGATCTACTGAATATTTCATTAAGGTGTTGACAGCTAAGCATGTGAGATACAAGTGCTGAGATTATATATGAAACATGCCAACAGAGAGTAAATAACAGGCTACTCAATCTTCCTCTCTATTTTCAGTCTCTTTGTCTCTCTCTTTCTCTTTTTAAACTGCATACAGTGTAAAAACAGGCTCATACGTGTTTCTGCAAAGAAAAGGCAAGAGTTGAGGTTCTGATTGTTCTGTGAGATTGTAACGGCCGTTATTCATACAGAACTGCCTCTGTAATTGAGAAAAAGCCCTGAATCCTAGAGTTAAACACAAATAAAGTCTATCCATGTGAAAGCTAACCCAAGAGTCTTTATTGGACTTAATGACTTCTTTTTAGCTTTAAAAAATCTTACATAGAAAACAACAATGCATAGGGTGAAACAGAATCTATGCAGACGTGAACAGCTGCACTCACCAAAAGCACTAACTTGCAAGCATTGTTATTAAGCAGTTTGCAAACAACTGGTAAGTCCAATAAGCATTATTTAGAAAGTTTTGATGAATAAAAATCATTCTTTTCCTTTAAATAATTCGGTAACCCTATGCTACTATAAATATATTTCTTTATTTTAGTATATCAGCCTACAGCTAGTACAACAAAATGGGGAATTAGGCCTAGTTCATATATTTTACAAATTAGGACTAGTGTGTCTATGATTAATTAATAGGAAAAGGGTTACATTTGCAACTAAATATTTTGACAATTAATAATTTATCCAGGTTTACTTTTAGCATATTGGTAAAGCAAGCTTCATTTCACATACTGCATAATAAATTCTCTCTAAAGCAATTCATGAGAGCAAAAAATTACAAGCATAAAAATCAATTGCTCATTTCCATTTAAAACATGGAGAAGAACTATATAGAGTAGATTTAGGATCTACTCCTAATATATGTGATTGTCTCAGAAGGATATAGGTTCTGTTATTCCCAGCAAGAACAAAATTGTTAATTTCACTAGAAGCAAGTTGTTTGTGTTAATTTATTCATTCACATATTCCTTATCCCCCTGAAAATAGTTCTTTGTGAAAACAGAGAAAAAAATATAGTAAATTAAACTTGGTGCAGTGATTTAAAGAAACAGATATCTTGTAAAGGGGTCAAAAGATAAGTTATCTTAATTTATGAACCTTACAGTCATGAGTCATGCTCTGTTGTGGGTATTATATTTATGAGCTCTAAATGACTGCTAAAATAAATAACAGAACTATGATGATCCAAAATGCATGATGAGAATGCTATATAAAGCCTTCAAAAACATACTGAGATCACAAAAAAATATTTAATTTCATTTAGTTCACTCAGCAATTTTCAATAGCAACAACGATGTATACAAATATGCAATACTGATTTAACAAGCAACCTTAACTGACAAGCAGATTCTAGAATTTGGAGTTATTCTTCTCTAAAGTTCAAATAATGGGTGGTATTGTGTTCTCTCAAGAGACAACAGGAACTGAGATGCTGATGCAAAGAGAAGGACTGACATGTTACTGACTTCATGGATGTGACACTCACAAAAAGGCAAGAGAATTGAACTTTTTGTGTATCTGGCTGGTTATATAGCACAGAATATCAATCACTGATGAAAAAAATGTACCACATTTCAAAGCAAAACTCTTTATTGTACATTAACCATAGAAAAAACAGTAGAAAATTATTTTCCATCCAAAGTTAGCAAAGCTCTTTTTGCTCTAATGGCCTAATGTGAATTGACAATGAAGTATATCCCTGGAGAACCGAAGCACTATGCTGTAAGTGAAGTAAAGACAGCACAGTTCCATTATTACTGACATAAATGCCAGCTTATAGATTTCAGTAAGAAACAGTGATTTTTTGAGACTTCTGTGGGGGTTTTAACTAGTGTAGATTTAGGGTTTGATAATGGCTTCTTCTCTTTTTCCTCTTTTTTTTTTTTTTTTTTGCTTCTTGTAAAACCACTGATAACATAATTGCCATGTCACATGTTTCGTCACCTGAAAAGAGAGAAAATAGATGACTGATCTGAATTTGCTGCTACTGTAGACTGCTAGAGCTTTGTACACACCTAAGCCTCTGCCATACTTGTCCATCCATTTCAACCCTTCGGTGGCAGAATCTTTAAAGAGAGCCACAACCACTAGTTTGGTTTCTTGCTGCCTTTGAGGATTGGCTGATCAGTTGTGCAGCCTTAATTTCATTGTATAGTTGTCTCATTCTCTTTGTGTCAATTGCATTATATTTTTGTAGATTGAAGTTTTCACGTTTCCACTAACTGGTAAACAAACGACCTTTTACATGACTACACAGTAAACTGCATCTGCAAGTGCTGTGTTGGTGTACGGATTCAATAATTCAAACATGAATGAGACAGGAAAACATAAGGCATTCCTTCTAAGCTTATTATTTATTGCAAAGAAAACACAAGAAGAAAGAGTTATGCCCAGTAAAGGCAATTTCCCAGCTGCTGTGCCACACATTTAAAAGATAGAGGTGCTTTTATATTTAAAATTCTTCTGATAGGTGTGATGAGGGCATCCGTTGGTAGTCCCGGACTGGCTACCAGTACTATCCAGGAGCTAATTCTGCAATCAGCAGAGTGTAGTAATTGTAATTACAGCCAGCATACCCTGTGGGATCAAGGGAGAAGACTGATTCCTTGCTACCTCCCACACTTTTTGACCCATTGTTGCAACTGAGTAATCAGAGTTTGACTTTTATACAGGGTTCCTATGTCTGCAACATTTGTGTCACAAAATACTGCATTGTCAAACTCATAAGATAAGAAATATTGAAGTTGCTTTTACTAAACAAATTGTTTATTGCAGTGTTCAGAACACAGTGGAGGTTTTAATCTTGTAGCAAGTCCAGTACTGTGGTAACATCTGAGCACAGTACAAGGTGTACTCCAAAAATGAGGTTTAGGGAATTTCTGTTGTCTTGTGTTTAGGCATTTAGACCCAGCTTGTATTTGGAAGGCAGAAAGTCTGACCATCTCACTACATGGATAGCCTTTACATTGTGGAAGATATTAAGGGTGTTAATGATTGCCATGGCCAATCTCCTTCTTCTTTTGACTCACAAGCTGGAGAACTGGGTAGTCATTTTTTGCTGGAAGAAACCCACCACAATTCCTTTTACACTCTTGCACTCCATGACTACTATCTTTTCATGGTTAAGTCTTACACCCAGGGAAAATGGAAATCTGAATGATGCAGCAGTGTGGTAAAACAGGACAGGAACTCACTTCCTTAAAGTAGGGGCCTATGCCACCTTAAAAAAAAACTCTTAAAAAAAAATTTGTACAAGTGTTTCAATAAGTCATTCACAACCTTGCCCTCACAAATGCAAAATCTTGACAATATGGAAGCATTCTCAGCTTGATTGTTGCAAAGAAGGCAATGTGATATGATATTCTCAAATGAGACGAAGCTCAACAAGTCCTTGGACTCAGCTCAGCTCAATATGTAAATTGACATATTTGTTGTGGGTTCACTGTAGTCATACTGCTTTACATCAGCTGACCTTGCTAATACACTTGTCCTTTTATTTGTACCCACTGAGGTGCTCAGCATGAGAATTTCAATGATTTAAAACTTTATTATCTAATTATGCCTTTAAGTTGTTATTTTTTTCCAGCTAGGAAAAGTGTCATTTCACTGAGTGAGTGCACTATATTTTTATATTTTTTTAATTTCAGAAGGGAGTAATTTTTGATGGATACAAAAAGAAAGAAAAAAAAAAGCATAAAGGAGAGAATATTTTTCAAATTCACATTTCTAGAAAACAGCTGAAAAGGTTTTTCTTTCTCTTCTAACCTTCCATAAAGAATATATTTGAGGTCAACAAAGTAAGAAAACTCTTAGCCACAAAGGGCACGTTTTCATAAAATTATGAACAAATGAAAATGGAAAGCTAGCTAGAAATGTTATAGGCATAAGGTTCATATAACTATCAGTGGCATGAATGCCATTATACTTTCACTAAATATGATTTCAAACATTAGCCACTGGCCTGCTGGGTTAAATATTTATTTTCTTGGAGTCCCATCTGTTTCAAGCTACCAGCCAAAAGAACTGAATAATAAAATGTACAATATACACAGTCACAAGGTACAGAACAATATTTTTCAGGATGTTTGCACTTCTGTTAACAAGAACAGGCAAACAGATCCACCAGTGGCCAATACGCTTTTTACTGGTGGAAGTTTTATCCAATAATCTGCTAACTGTTTGCTGTGTCAAAGAAGTCTATAAACACTATGTTTACATGCTGCCTCCCATTGCCAACTTTTAAATGGCCAAATTTTTGTGGATTTCAACACTCTCTTTCTTGCTGTGACTAAGGTGTTGCAGTAAATAATACACGATAATGCTGAGGGTGGGGAAAAAAAAGTGAAACTATAGCTTGAAAATCAAAGATATATTCCTATCTCTTCTGTAATGAAATAGCATTTTCTTAGATAGCATGCCACAGAGCAGAACTGCCTTAAAAAAAGAGTTTACGGTGAATCTAATAACCTCTTATATAAGGAAAATTTCTGTGTTTACTTTGTTTTTTGTTTTTGTTTTGCTTTGAGTCTGAGATGATATTACAGAAATCATGGTTTCCAGCAACCTATATGCAGTCTATAAATCCCAGAATATTTCAGCTGTTTCCGAGAATAATTATTCTGCAATTATGCATGCAAATCTTAATCCAGTAACTGTCTGAGACTAAGCTATGGCTGTAGCCTGTATGTGGCACAACCGGGAAGCTGCAGACATGCAGTTTTTATCTTTATAATCTTGACAGCTTGGAAAATGTTAGTAAAAGCAAAGGGCAAAGAGGTCCAAAGGAAATTCATTTGCATTTACACATGCACCCATGCAATGCCCCTTTCCGCACTGTTACAATTTCAAGGTATCACAGAGGAGAAGGCCTCTGGAAGCAGAATCTCTAAATAGATAGATTGCTTATAGTTAAGAAATTGTGAGAAAAACATAATTTATAATGACATGCTCTATGAAGCACATTTCTTTCTAGTAACCTCAATGAACTGCAGGCATGAAATAACCTAGAGTAATATTTCCTGGTGATGCAAAAGGGAGTATTATTTCTTCAGATCATTTTCTAAAAGCACGATTCTTCTTTTTTTTATATATATTTTCCTGCTTTATCAACATCATTTACAGACCTCTGCTTTAGTCATTTTGAGTCATAGTCACAAACTGTACTGTCTTCTGTACTTTGGCAGTGATACTGTAACTGGATTTCCGTAGTGATCTACTAAACAGATTATTTTTTCTCCTCCTATACAGAGTACATATTTCTGATGGCATCCCTGTTGTGTGGGAGGGCAGCTCCACTCCATTCACACACTTGCACTCGCAGCTGTGGCCTCCTGGGTTTTGTCCTGTCAGGCTTTCCAACAACCGCACAGTTGTAGCCTCAAGGCCCCTCTCCAGCCTTCTAGTAAGCAGTGGGGGCATCACAGCACAGGCTTTGTTTGTTCCTTTTGTTGTGGTTTGGGTTTGTTTTTTTTTTTTTTTCTGTGAAGCTGAGAATTTGTCTTTGGAAGGAAGGGAGGAAGGGAGGAAGGGGAAGAGGAAAGGGAAGGGAAAAGGAAAGGGAAAAGGAAAGGGGAATGGAAAGGGGAAGGGGAACGGGAAGGGCAAGGGCAAGGGCGAGGGAAAGGGAAAAGAAAATCGAAAGAGCTTAGAAAAGCAACCAATTTTGGTATTTTCTAAAACTGTCAAGAAGAAAAGCCCTGTTCCATTCATAATTGCTGTTTTATGAATAATTTCACTTACATGGTTACAAAGTAACATGGAATTTTTGAGTCCCTGGAACAAAACCTTGCTTGAAGCCAGTGATTTGATCAAGAAATGCCATGAAATACATTGTAATCTAATCTCTTCTCAGGCAGTTAATGGCATACATGAATGACAGAGAAGAATACATTTAAATCATCTTATTTCTTTGAGAAATGTTACCCCAGCAAGCATTTTATCATAACAGCTGTAGCTGCTGCTTCTGACAACAGGACATTTAGATGACTGTATAGATCAGCACAGGTTATTTCCTTCAGGAATATTTTATTCTGTAACTAAATTGGGAAGATAAATACCTGGAACAGAGTTGAAGGATATAGGGACAGGGTTATTTTAAACCAAATTTTACTCCATAGTGTACTTCCTGGTAGCTTGCTAATGGAGCTTTCTGGTATATGGTAACGTAACACAGGAAATCCAATGGCCTCATGAAAGGAAAATGCAACTACGTAGCTGTGCATAGGGAGGTTGGGGAACTGATAGCTTCGGTGCTAAACTTGTACTACAAGAGGGAAGATGAGGTCATTACTTCTGCATGAAAAGCAATATGCCAGACACAAGTAAAAAGTGAACCTGATTCTCCCAAAGCATCTTAACATATTTTCTCTGCCTGGAGAAGACAAAGAGAGGTTCAGTGCAGAACAAGGCTATTTCCATTTTCAACTTGACAGTATTCTCATAACAAAGCATGGGGAGAGAGAGGAACAAGGATTTCCCTACATTTGATTGTGATCATACTCTCTCTACCAATAAATACTCCTCGGTTCATAAAGATTCTTCTAAAGAGCAATTCAATTTGTCTTTGAAAAGCACTGGAGTGCGTCAAATGTCATTAGTTCTTTAAATACATCCACAGACTACTGCAGGCCTGGAGCTTTGTGCAAAGTCCCTTGTGACTCCTGGCCCCCACTTCTCCTTTGTAGGCTTCCAAACTACAATTGTCCTGTGTGCAGTTCCAGTAGCTCACAGGGAGTAAAGGGCTTTAACCCATTCTCTATATCTGTAACAAGGTATAGTGGGTTAGTCTCCAAGATATGCTTAAATTGCATGATTATATTTTAAGGGATTTTTCCAAAGGCAAATCTTGAGGCAGTAGCTTGAAACTACACAACAAATCAGAACTATTTATATTAAATCAGTAGTATCATATTATCACTGTACTCTTTTTTTGGCTGTACTTATTTAGCTAAACCTCCTTGCTTTATTCTTGCCTAACTGCTAAATTCTTCAAGAAATATCTGATACTCTCTAACCTTAGCAATTGCATTTTTCTCTTCCCTCATGCCTTTCACTTACTTTTCTTCTTTCTCCCCAACTCCAGTCTCGCTCCTTAGGCTCTCCAGTTTTCCAGTAAAGATAATTATTCTCCTATGTCTTCACCTTCTTTCTAACTTGAGTAGTGTCAGCTATTTTTCTATACTAAATAATTCAAGCTCTGCAACTCCATCTTTAAATGTCTCTCTGTATCCATTCCTCTATGCATCTACTAAGCATCACTCAATATGCTTTTGCATATTCCATCCTCCAGTACTTCCTTTCTCCTAGATGCTCCATTAGGAAGTGATTGCTCTGATCTTACAAAAAGGATTGATCATTCAGGACTGCCCTATTCAACTACGCCCTTTTAGAAGTGGTGCTACTTTTGAAGACCTGCAAGAGGAAATCTGGGCAACTAGGTCTAGTGCCAAAACTATAATCTACCTTCCCTGGGAAATGACATGCCTGCTCTGACTGAAACCAGCTTAAGACACAGACTGTTAGAGACAATTCAGGCAGTACGTGTGTTTAATATTGGACACTTTTGTAGAAAAGCCTGCCAATCATATCGATTTGTGTCAAATTAAGTGAGTGGGGTTTTTTGTTTGTTTGTTTGTTTGTTTGTTTGTTTGTTTGTTTTTTAATCCATGTGGACAGCTTAGAGGCAGGAAATTAAACAAACCTTTTTCAATAATCATCTTGGCTGAAAGTGAACTCTAGTCTTAATAATCAGAGAGGGACAATCATGCTTTAAAAAGCTGTCCCTCAGGTAAGGAATGCTTGCCAAAACTAAGCTCTCATAAAAGCAACAATAAGAGAGGCAACTTAACAGGTGTGATCTTGATTTTACGAACAATACTCTAAAATTAAGGGATAATTCAACACATTCGCTGGGTTCCTGTGAAGTTTCTCATCACCTTACACTATCAATTGATTATTGTTAGGGTACCCCTGTGAAGCAGGGAAATATTATCCTAATTTTAAAAAAATGTGTGTCCTAATTTTATAGGTTTCACAAGTCTATTGAGTCCTCACTTCACTGCCAAATTCTTTAGAACATCCTTTCTAACTTAAAAAACAACTTTGCTGTGGACTATTGTTTTAAATGAAGGCAGAGCCAGCAGTAACACTGTGTGTATTTTGCGCAAAATTACCAATTACTTAAATCAAGAAGATATATATATGGGTCTGCAACACAGAGCTTTTGGGACTCAAACTTGTACCACCTGTGAAGGTGAAGACAAATACATTTCAACTTTAAAAAAAATTACCATCAGGATTACTACTGAGAAGTGTTACGGGTGGCTATTCTTCTCCTCTCCGTCTTCTGCAGTATCCAGTTCAGATTTTGGTTACTGCACGACTGATGGCTGGTTTTGATACCCGGAGCAGATAATAGTACATCATTTGTATGAGATCTGAGGGCTGGCAGAATCCCCACTTGTAGTGATTGGAGAGCACTCAGAGCAATCTTGTCATATCTGACTCACTGGGATGTGGAACAGCAACACTTTTCACAGCCTCTCTTGTTAAGGTGATAGAAGAGGGAAGGCAAATCACAACTGAAAAAATATGTTCCAATAAGAAATAGTAATACATTTTCCCATATATGTCACCTTTCCAGGAAAGAACATAACTAGCAGAACTTTGCATGTGCTCTTGATAAATAGAAGTGACCCATGTCCACAAGAGAGGAGAAAAAAGCCCAAGAAGTTCATCATGTTAATAATCATTTACTGAAGGTGCAAAGGTAAGGAATCAAGAGATACCTCAATACTTGCTGCCAAGAAGGATTCTTCTAACCTAGCTTTACACATTTACATGCAGATACAATTGTAGTGGTTTCTACAAAGCCACTGTAAGCTGGTTTTATAGTAAGTTTGGTTGTAAGGCATGACTAATCTAATGCATTTTAGGCATTTACTTTAAGATGGATAAATTGTGTCTTAGATGCAACTTATTATCATGACTTGATGTTCAATAGCAGCAAAGAGAACTCAGGGTGACTATTTGTAGATGTCTACATTTAGTCAGATAAATCCTATCTTGGCTTGCTGCTGAAGTTATGTATATAATCTATCTCTAAGGTATAATAGTGAGAAGACATGTCCTTCCTTCTTTTGCTGCACATGGACTTATTGCCTATGGCCATGCAGTTCACAATAAAAGAGAAAAGCAAGAGCAGCCTCCAACATGAAATCACTTGTGTGTGGTGCATGGCATTTCCTAATTTTCACAGTTGAAATGCTTTAGAGTTTTGGCTTTCAACTGATATGAACAGGTATGAGAGTTTCCCTTGACCCTACCTCCATCACCACTATAGTCGGGGGAAAAAATAACAATTCCAGGGGGACAAGGACACTTGCAAATGTTCCTTTCCTAGATGACAGACTGCTATCTCAGTCCCTGCCATCAGCAAATAACTTGTCACTGGTTTTTTTTAGAAAGACACTGAGACACCTTGCCTTTGTGAATATTGCCTTAAGTGCTTTTTTTTTTTTTAATAATATGTGGGGTTTTGTCATTTTTTGTGCATCACATAGAGGTATAAATGACCTATTTTTGTGTGTGTGTTTACACCTGTGGAGGACTGCTTCCTATGCTGCATTGTTGACAATTTTGCCAGATATAGCTTCAAGAACAGGACTTTCTTGTTTAATTTCAAAGACACACTAGACATATTCACATTTAACCTTTTTGAAGTTCTGTTTAGATGGGTACAATTAAAGGTTTTTCAGTGACTTTGGTTGCTTATTGCTTTGTATATACCTAATTTGAAAATGTCACTGCAATACACAACTGCTTTTTTGTGGTATCTGAGGCTTTACTTGATAATTTAAGCCTAATTCTTCTAGACTTATGTCTTAGGCTTCCATTTCTGTCCCCTAAAAGAATACAAATATATATATATGTGTATGTATATATGTATGTGTGTATATATATTTGAAATCTCATAGAGTAGGTGTCATAATGACAGAGATTCATAGACATTCCAGACTTGAGATCATCATAATTTGTCATTTAGTCTGTCTTCATGTCAATACATCTAGACTATATAATTTGTCTCTCTCCAACAAATATCTATACTGTGTATTTTCCAATAACTCAAAAATTTGTCTTGGTATGTTGGTCTTCAAGGTGTGTACATTTTCTTTTCCTGAATTGATTTTGATCTGATCCTCTTTGAAAAGTGATTATATCTCCACTAATTTCATTTAACATCTCAGTTGATACAGAGTAAGAAAACAGATTTTTGTCAGTTCTGTCCTTTTGTGAAATACATAAATCCCACTAGTCATGAACATTCCTCATGATGATATAGTATGCAATATCTTTTAAGGAAATCTGTGCCACAAGCTAATGATATTTGCTAATGACACACTAATAAACCTTACCAAGTTGGATGCCTGGCTTTAATAATACATTGTGAATAGACTATTGTGATCATTGCTATTAATTTTTTTTTCTTTTCATCTTATAGTGGTGTCCTGAATGCCAAATGGCATTCAGTGCTCCTTGGGCTCAATACTTCATAAGAAAAAATAGTGACAATAGATGGATAATATAGAAGCTGTGTAAGCTGTTTCAGAAGGCCTTTGCCAAATCTGAAGACAGGTTGCCTCTACACTGTGCTTGTGCTAGATACATATACCTCTTGCTTTAAACAAACCAAATTAGACGCAGAAACCATTTAACTCTTCAATGTAAGACCAGGTGCAGACATTTAGCATTTCATGTTGCTGTAGAGAGGTTTGGTTTTTTGCTCAACTCTCCAAGTCTGCTGCAGAAATACTCCAAGTTCTTCCAAATCCCATCCTGGTGCCTTAACCTGATCAAAGCTAATGGTCCCCTCTGCTAAAGCACAGCCTGTCTGCTGAGTGGAGGAAAAGTCTTCCTGACACTATTCCCAATATCAAATACCAAGTACAGCAGAGAGAAGGATTTGCCCCGACATCATATTCTGTTTTAATCAAGTCCCTAACCTATTTTCTTCATAGGCTTCTTGGTAAATAAGCTCTACCAAATATTTTCTTTAGGAAGAAAATTTGTTTTAAAATTTGATATACAAATAAATTTTATTTAAATCCTTTACTATATCTTCCTTAAGTTTTTTAGTTATGGTCATTTTTTTTCATGTACATCACAGGTAGCTTCTCTGTACTCATTTTGTAAGAATTTATATATATATTTCAATAGAAAAGCTCTTGATTTTACTCTTGAACCTCATCAAGTTCTGCACTAACACTCTAAAAATAATGTCAGATCTATGCAAATGACTTCTGGTCCTATTCTAGCTAATGCTGAGAAAGGCTAAACTGCCCAGGCACAACAGTTTCAGCACCAGGTATCTGCAAGCTTATTTTTCAGATCTGCAATTTTAAACTGAGAATTTTGCTAAGCAGAAAACCTTTAAGACTATTCAGGCACTTTGATATTATCAGGCCTTGTGCTTTTACCACAAACTTAGCAGTACTTGTGGTGAAGTCAAAACTTTTGCATTGACTTCCACAGGTCCTAGCAATTTATTCATAGTAGTGCCATTTTTCTGAAGCCCCAGATTCTGGCAGTACAAAATTGTAAATGAAACTCAGGTTTTATTTTTTAATGACAGTTTTTACAGACACAATGCTTGGAAAGAAATCCAAATACCCGAAGCAAATAAAAACAAACAAACAAGACAACAAACAAACAATCTCAAGATCAAAATAACAAACCCACTCCTCAAACAAAAAACAAAATACATTTTGGGGGGGTTAAAGTTGCACTAAATTTAGTCAATTGCATTTTTAGGAGCTTGACAGAAACTACAGGACCACTTTTAGTTTTCGAATCTGTATTTTGAAATATGTCTTTAATCTTATATTTTACTTTATTCTCATTTTTATTTTGAAGTATACATTTCATTTTATTGATGTGCTTAAGGTATTTACTATATGTCCCCAGCCTTTCCTTTTCTAAGCAATTTTGATTTTTATTGCTGCCTTACATTTTTAATGATTTCCCTGTTTGTCTTTTCATAATTTTTTTCAGTTTATGGATGACTCTTTGTTCACATGACATTGGTTTATAGAGTAAAACAGATGAGAGGTGGTAACAGGGTTTTTCAGTGGTCACCTCATCTAAGCTCATTTGCTATCCGTACGTATAGATCACTAGCAACATATTGACTGATGTGTTTAAGCTTCAGGAGTTTTATCTTGCACCACTGACATTAATGAAAGTTTGCAACTGACACAGTAGATGGGGATAAGAGGTTTTATTGTTACCATATCGTACCAATCTAAAATGAGCTTCAATTTCTGCTCTATTTTGTATAATCATAATTTACTTGATTATTTTCCTGTAATGATTTCAGTATACTTTTTATACCTTCATCACAGAATTAAACTTTTTCCCAATATTTTTCCAAAGAGAGGCAAGGACCCAGTTCACACTAATCTGTTTTCAACTGTTTTTTGGCATTTCCACAAATAATTGTCAGGGCACTATTATGATATTTCACTACATTTTCCAAGTACTGAAATACCTATCTTAGCATTTCCATGGGCACCTGCTTGATATGCATGTTCAGTTTGAACAACTGTGTGTGTACCCCTGAGAGTAAGATCTGAGATAAACTTTCAAGTGTCTGATCATGCTTTCTTTTCTAGTTCTTAAATTCCTACCTAACTCGAATGTGGATTTCCTAAAAACATGCCAGTTACTTTAAGTAACATTTCAGATAAATGAAGAACATTACTGGAGTGTCTGCAGAAATTCAGGATGCTCTTATAACACAAAAGAAGTCCAACAAGCAGACAGTATATGTCTAGAAGTCTTGATATGTCAAGATAATCTACATCCTTGAGGTATTATAGCATGTCTAGGGCCAAACTAAAAAAAAAAAAATATATTAAATGTACATTTGCTTCAGTCCCTGTATCTTTCTCCCCTACAAAATACTAGAATCTAAATCATCACATAATGGGATTTAATTAAGAAAACTTCTTTGGAATTTGGGAAAAAAGAAGGGGTTTTTTGTTTGTTTTACTTCTACTACCCACTGACAAGATATAATATTCACAGAAATTAATGCTTAAAGGATAGACAAATTTGTAGAGACAAAATTTACATACCTAAATGGAATTACCCTTCAATTTTGAATACATGGGGGCCAAGGTCTGTTTTTAATTAAGAAACATTACAATCTCATATACTTCATAAGTTGACATTTTAAACACAGCATAAAGTTTTCCAAGGTCAGGTGGGTATTAATGCAGTTGTGTGTCTTCCTCTCCATGGTTGGTAATGGGTGTATTTGTGTCTTTTACCCTTCTTATAGTTTTCTGAAAAAGCCACCAGTGACCTGGAGAAAAATCATTCCTACAACATACATGTTTCTCAACACCAGTTTATCTTCTTCCTCCCTTTGGCCATATGTTGGCTTCTGGTATCATCTCTCCATCCTCCTTGTGAACAATGAAGAATATGGTTAATCTTGGTCTGTACTGAATGTTCTCTTTAATAAATTATCTTTGCTGTCTCTTAGAAGCACTAGGTTCTCCTTTGTTGATTTCTTGTTCTTCGTATACTTGAAATATTCATCTTAACCCCTTCTGTAATTATCTTTTTCTCCTCTTTTTGCTTTTCTTATCATGTTTTAAGTTCTTTTGCCTTGTTTCAGTGACGTCTTAGTCCTTCTCCAGCACATGTGATGTTTTATAGCTCATCTCTGCTGACTCCTTAATTTCTTGATCATTTTATGGCAAATCATATTTTTATTATGAAATGTATTTGTCTTATATGCATATATTCCATTTTTCCTATTAGGGTATGCAGATGCCATTTTATTTGGAATGTACAGCCCTGAGAGAGAAGGAAATAGGGACTTTAAAAATTGATGTGTCCTAATATAGGGCTATAGCATTAGTTTTACCTTCTAGATTAAAAAGCGTATTTCCCCAAATCCTTAAATATACAAATGCACACATACAAATATATATATAAATAAACTTTATAAATTAGCTTGGCATATGCTAGGAGAAAGCAAACAGAGCCAATTGCCCAGTAACTCAGATGCACCAAACCCAGTATTCTGGGAGCTTGCTGAAGTCTTAGAGAGTGGAGCTTTCCCTGTTACATAAGTCTATGGACAGGAAATTCTATGATTTCCTGGGTTTTAGATGCTACTTATGCTGCTGCAATTCTTCTTCTCTCCTCTGAGAGTAAAGACAACAGCTGTGGTCACAGATGGGATGTGCTTGTCACAAGTAGGACTCTAAACACCATAAATCTAGAATCAATCATCTCTATGAGCGCAGTCTGTGAAAGTTCTTGGTTACTTTGCAGTTTCTTGAAAATGCTGTAGAAGTATACAATAACGGAATATGTCTTCTATTGACCTAAAGGTAGGTGGTTTTCAATAGTGTATATGAATACCTTTAATGGACATGGGAATCTTTGCTACAAGGCCCTTAATATGCCTCTGAAATAACTACAGCAATATTTTAGAAGCCCTTGAAACAGGTTACACAGGACTTTAAACAAAGGGGCATTTTTTCAGTGTTATTCAGTATTCATAGAGATAGGTCACTAGACTTCTTTACTAGTTGTTGGTAGATCAACTCCATTGTTATAAGGTACAAACAAGAGGTGAAGGAACCTGAATATTACACATATCTTCTTTTTTAATTGCTGTTCCTCTTCTTGAAAATCCTGTCAGAAGGTATATTTTCCTAAATTAACCATAACCAGATCTAAATTACTTTAAAAATCCTATTCAGTTGACTTACAGGTGTAGAGCTTATTTGTGCAGAACACAGAATTAAATGTTTTGATGGTTCTGAACAATCAGAAAAGTGTTTAATAAAACAATAAATAGATGATGCTTTTTAAATCCAAGATTGTAAAAAAGTAAGTTTTTCAAAACACATGTGAGTTTAAGTACCAGCTTTAAGTTAGTTCTTGAATGGATCTTCTTCCAAATGAAGGCTTTGAACTCTGATTCCAATCCATGTGCTCCAATGGTATTATTCATAAACTTGAATATGAATTAACATGATATAGAACAAACACCAACATGAATAAAAAGTGACAATATGGATCAAAATGTTTGAAAAGTTTGGCTCATCACAAAAGTCCTTTTACTGAAGCCCTTACATGTGAGCATCTCCTCATGAATTTATTCTTCCACTTCCTCCTACTCATTCTTGCTGTCATGTCCATCCTCAACTAAGAACATACCTTCTTCCACAACACAAGCAAAGAAAAATAAAAAAAATATATACAAGTGAACTGCAATCAATAATATGTTACTTCAATACATCTTTATTCTTGCAAACAAAGAGTGAGAGATTGGCTGGCAATAGCCATTAAAGTTAATTTCTTTTCTATTTAATTTAGGGGCATAGGTATATCAATAATTAATTGTTTTGAACCACTACCTGGGTTTATTCGTTATTTATTTGTGCTTTTTTTCCCTCAGTTTTATTAGAGATGTGCAAGGATACAGATCCCTTCTGCTTTGGGACTTGTGTTCAATATAAGGGAAAAGGTCAACAAGACATCATGAAAAAATGTGCTGATCTGGATGGCTCTTGCAGCTGGTCATATATTTTATAAAAAAGCACAGGAGAGATTTCTATATTTAGAGGCTCAAAATAACTTTTTTCCTGCCCTTCAGCAATTTACTGTTCCTGGGCCTCTATTTTTCTTTCAGTTGAAAACAGCAGACTCTACTACAGTTGTTATATATTGACCTAAAAGATGACATTTTTTGTCTGCTTTTTATTTGCTTCATGAATCACACAGTTCAGCTGATTGTGATTTTACTTTGCATTCATAGTTTTTTTGCTGAATATACTTGATGAAAAAGTTTGAGACTGTGACCTATTGAGAGCTCACATAACAATTGTTACATACTGCAAGAATGAGAACACAGGCTCCAGGAGCTGTTCATGGAGGTCTGTTAGTATTTGTGATTGTGTTTTTAGCTTCCTATTTTTCCTGGTATAGTATTGGATTGTTGCTGGGTCTCTCATTCATGAAAGCACCCTCTGCTTAACATTTTTCTTGCTTGTCCACCAACTTACAGTACTGGGGGAACTCAACTTTGAACAGAAAGGCACATTTTGTTTTAAACTGAAAAGAACTAAGGTTAAATGTAATCACATACCTTTGTCATTACTGCCAGAAAGTTTAAATTCTGGATGTGTTATGTATATTGTTTACTGTTGATCCTGAATTTTTGTATGTTTTCCCTACTTTGATGTGGTTGGTTTGAAAAATTTTAGCCCATCTCCCTTTTTCTTGTGGAAGTAATTTTAACAGATAAATTAAACTTGTATCATTTAGTTGTTCTAATTCTGCTTCACTCCCTTCCACATTTTTTTTTCCCCTCCCTATTACACCGTTGCTTCAGAGGAAAATAACTGGAGGATATGTTCTCCTTTTTAATCTTCCTTTGCCATGTAATAAGAGGGTGGGTAGAGTCTGGGCAAGGAAGAACAAAGAAGATATTGTACCAGTAGGAAAGTCTTATTCAGGTTCCTAAAGGCACAGAGAGAATCTGGCCAAGACTTTGCTAACATTTTCCATCATTTTTTATTGACCTCAGCTTTGAATCAGAAAACACCACCTGGATATACCGTCTGCAATGTATCCCAAAATAAACATTGCTGGTTGCCACACACTCAGGGGATTCCCTTACTCTTGTAACAGGAAACAAAAGCAATAGCAAGTGCTGAAGAATTTATATGGTGCTGTAAATCTTGTGTTCTGAAAGACTGGAATCCTCACTATGACGTTACAGCCATGGTAACTGATTATCCAGTTTTTTAGCTAGGGTTATGATAAGCACCTAGGCAGAGTTACTTAGTTTTGTCTGATTCTTATTTACGTACACCTTTTCTAACCCATTAAATATATTGCAGACTAGACGCTATCTTTTAGCCAAAGTCCTCAGTAGGAATAGGTGCATAAGGGGCACATAGCCCCCCCAGATAGGAGGGCAATTTCTTCAGGAGTTGGCTGATATAACACTAAAATTCAATTTGAGAATGTTCCTAGGCAACGATCTAGCATAAGACAAGCAACAGAAGTGCAACTGAGGGGACATTCAGAGACCCACATTCAGAAGGCATAGCCAAATAAACCCCAAACTCTTCCTAACTTCCTCAGTATCTGAAATGGAGCAGCAACCAAATATGGAGGTAAATATTCCTGTAAATAAATAAAATTCTACTTTATGCTTGGCCTGATCATCTAGATCTCTTCCTTGTGTTTTATTTCTATGGGTTCTTAAATAAAGTCTTTGAAGCATCTATGTTATTAGAAATACTCTGAATGCACCTAACTGCATGATACTGCCAACCTTTTGTATAACAGCTCTTTCATTAGAGATAGTATAACAAATTGGAAATAAGAGTGAAATGGGAAACCTGAGCTTTTCTCTTCGATTAGGTAGGAAGGAAATTGTATCTCCTCTTCTGAGGGAATTATTATAAAGTGTGGTTCAAGACAATGGGGACAATCTTTTTAGCAAGGCCTGTTGTGACAGGACAAGGAATAATAGTTTTAAACTAAAGGAGAGTAGATTTAGACTGGATATGAGGAAGAAATTTTTTACAATGAGGGTGGTGAAGCACTGGAACAGGTTACCCAGAGAGGCAGTGGAGGCCCCACCCATGACAACACTCAAGGTCAGGTTGGACGGGGCTCTGAGCACCCTGATCTGGTTAAAGCTGTCCCTGCTCACTGCAGGGGGGTTCGGCTAGATGACCTCTAAAGGTCCCTTCCAACCCAAAGCATTCTATGATTCTATGATTGATTCTAAGACACCTTTCTCTCAGTTTTTCAGGTTATGTAGCTTCAGCTTGCATAGCAAAGTTGAGAATACAAAGATACCAGTGTTTCAGAAACTTTCAGCGCAAGATATAAACCCTGAATTCAGAAGTAGTTTCATGGTGTTGATCAGACACAGCCCTGAGACCGACAAACCTCATCAAATCACAGGAGAGACTCAGTCCAGAGAACCTTGATAAACTTTGGAACCAGCCCAACAGAAACAGCAGGAGATTCAAGAAAAAGTGCAAAGTTCTGCATGTAGGGCAGAATAATCTCAAGGAATAGTAGAGGCTGGGAAGAGACTGGCTAAGAAACAACCTTGTGGAAAAGGTTTCTATCACATTCTTTATGGAGAAGAACCTCCTAAGCACCGGATGAGACAGGCAGCCTTACCTGTTTCTTGTGCATGCAATGGGGATTTACAGTTACAAAACATGGCTTTAGCTTCTCAGCCAGGCTGGGCAAGACTCAGTATAGAACATCATTGTCCTGTGCCTGTATTTTATGCTTTGTACTTCATAGGTGTGTCTTCAGGTTCTGTTTCAAGTATTTTTTGTTACTAAGTGGCATATCTCCAGTAGAGGTCAGCAAACAGAATTTCTCCCAAATCCCACTCCTATCATCTAGTTCTTGGAAGCTTCTACTAAGAGCTTGTGAGACAGAGATTTAAATCTCTAAGTGCATAGAGAAAATGCATATACTCAGTACACTTATGTATATGCAGGTGAATGTCTCTTGGTTCCTCCTTCTGGGTATATTTCATTTTGCATGGGATACATATTTATTCAGAGAGCAAGTAAGAATGACCCTCTCAGCCTAATGATTTCCATTTCTGAGATGAAAAGCTGTGGTTCTTTCTGCTCTCTCAAAAGTCATTCTAAGAAAAGGTCAACATCCTTAGAAGGAGAGCCTGAGACCACACCTAAAAATAGGCTAAAGAGCAGCAAAGACAACACACTTCTGGGGTAAAGGAGACAAATAAAACCCATCAGTCAGAAAAAGGACTGAATCTTAGCTCTCCTGCACCTGAATGTTTTTCTTCCATTCTGGACTGCTGCATCAGATAATGACACCACCTGCTTCTGGCTGCTTCTGGCCCATTTGCAAATGTAACCTAAACATGCAGAAATTTTTTCTCAATTTCAAACAATGTAGTTCACATTTTTTTCAGTCAACTCTAACTGCATTTCACTAAAAAATGCCAAAGCCTGGTTCTTGAACAGCCTTATTTTACACAGGAAACAAGTGGAGCCATCATGCTTAGCAACCCCAGGAATAGGGATCCAAAAGGAAGGCAATTTCTGTGCCTCTCCTTGAAAGCTACACAGTAAAGATTGCCAGTCTCATTTAACACATAATGTATAAATGTGCCAACACGCAGATTCACAAGCAGCAGTATGTAGCACTCTGGCTTATATCCTAAACTGGCAGCGAAGGGGTTAAAAGGGCCCCAGGACAACATTCCTCCTTCACTAATACTAGTGGCATCTCTGAGTCAGAGATGATCTACTCTTGCAAAATACCAGTGGTTCCCTCTGTTATTTCTCTCTACATCTGTCTTTAGGGTATGGAGATTATTTTCACCTCAGAGGGTATCAGTCATTACAGTCACACAGTACATTCATCTAAATATTTCTGGAGAAGAAAAGCATACTTTCATTTATAACACTTTACCAATATAACTAGGGCTTTCAAACTAGTATATTATCAAAACACACATTTAATATTTGTTCTCTTAGTGAACTCACTGAATGGAGTGAGGGTTTTTTTCCTTTTCCTTGCTGGATGTTGCCTAGCAATATATTACACTGACTTTGAGCAAATCTGTAATAGTAAATATTATGGTTTCATCTAACATTTCAACTATGAAAATAAACTGCATAAAATGGAGTTCACATAAAAGATACCAGGGTCAAAGACCATTGGAGTAGGCATTCTGCATCCATTACAATACACTACCCATAGGCAGTGATTATTTATTGGAATATGTTATGAGTCATGGCAATTCATAACACTACAGTCTCTGGAAAATTCCATTTTCCACTCTGAACCAACATTAGGCTTACAGTACATACATTTTGATTAACTGAGACACAAATGTATCCCAGCAGTTACAGGAGAGTTGTTTCCTATCTTTCCTAAAATTGAGAGATACTTATTATTTCCAGGAAAATAAATAAGGTCATGTGGAATGAAGCATTTACAATTCTTGGCAGGGCAGTTAAAATGAATAAGACTGTACATGAAAGCTTGTTTGACTGTCTATTTAGTTTCATTTTAAAGATTTTAGTCTTATCATTCATGATTTATGCACAACATGTACTGCCACTTGCTGGTCTGTTCTATAAATACCTTCATAATTTGAATTAAGATAATGTGTTATCTGTGCCTGGTAGATGTATTACAGTTTTGTACTCGCTTAAAGTTCCACCAAACCATAAAGCCTTTTTGCATTTTAGATTTAGCTAAAAATATTCCCCCATTAAAATAGCAATCATCATTAAAATTAGTTCCCTGATTCTACTGATTAATTTTTCAGTAACAAGCAAGGTTTCTGAAAAGTTACAATTAAACATATTTTTAGACAAGACCTGACAGTTTTTAAAAGTCTAGAGAAGCAATTACCTGGCATAAAAATCTGCAGGACACAATTAGAGGGAAGAGGAAGTAATTTGAAATAAAAATGTATATTAATATACACACAGTCATAAGAATATGGCCAGAGGCAACACAATGGTGTTGCTAAAAAAGTTTTAAATGAGTAGACTTGAGATCTTTCTACTTCTCTCCACACAAATGTGAATCCTTGTATAAACGCAGCAGATTGATTGTTTCTGAATGTATTGTTTCTGCTTAATCAGGTTTCAAACCTTTCATCTTCTGTCACCTCTGTAGTCCTACTAAGACAAATGTTAGTACTAGGTTTATGAGATGCAAGATCAGGATTTGTAATTACATTATTGTAAATGGACATTTTTAGCCACATGAGTAATTTGAATCTTGTGCTCAGTTTTGGCTGTTGTGAAAGGGGAGGGGAAAAACCTGTCTCCAAATCTGTGAGACATAGAACAAAAAATGATGGAGTCAAGTTGCAGCGAGAGGTATAGCTTATGTCTATTAGGAAATGTGGAATCACTGGCAGAGAGTTCTAGGAGAATTTGTGGAAATGCTATCACTGAAGACCTTTAAGATAAGTTAGGCAGTAAAAGGTTGTAGCTTGATGCCTTTATTCAGTCAATCTAAGTATCATATAAATGTTCTGAAAAACATTTAAGAGCTATGTAACATTTTTTCAAATAAAGCCAAAAGCGCCTTGATTGTTTCTTCCATATTCACCTTCATTTACAATCAGAAAAATTTGAGATTTGAGTCTTCATTTATTGTTTTTACTTTTCCTATTTTCTTTCATTTGATTACTTGAGTCTATGAGGAGGGCTTCGGTATTTGCAAATATTTTTGTGGAACATTTCTCATGTCCTGTGGTCAATCAGTTGGTAGCCACTGGACTAGAAAACCTCTTGAAGGTCTCTCTCCTCTTGTTTGCCACAAATAGGTTGTAAAAGATGGCCTCTCCATTTACCGTTTAAACTATGCTTAAAACTCAACTGCAAAAATACAAATTCTAATTTCAAGTCTGAAAACAAGCCAGTGAATATAACTGCCAAATACTGTCACAGTTTAGGAAATATAAACATAGGTACAACCCCTTAAACTTTGGCACATTCTAGAACATTTTCAACTGTAGGTTGATACTCAAAGAAATCTGCAATGGCATGTATTTTTAAATTTAGGTCTGTCATCACCCTTAGATGATGAGGGCAGGGGGGAGCCCTGCACAGGTCAACAGTTTTTTTGTTTAATACAAAAGAGCACGACGTCTCTTGAAGTGGAAATGAAGCCCAGTGCTTTCTCTTAAATAATCTGCGTAACAGCCAAGAATTTCTTCTGGTTATCACCTTTTTAACTTCTTTTATGACTTTACTGCTCATGAACATTACACATTCTACAGTAAACTCTGACTTCCAGCAGCAGAACAAATAAAAAAGAAAGCAAGCTGCAAATACCACTAGAAGCATAATAGGGCCTGAGAATGTGTATTTGTTGACAAGACAGAGTTTGTGACTCAAGCAATTAAATATTGTTCAGCTGACAGTAACTGCAGATGCAGTCACAAAATATTGCTGATGGACTTAAATTGCAAATAATAGCAGGCTACAGGCTGTCACAGGTGACCACCAGATAATAATCACCCCTGAAATACCATCCTTAGACTTTTAAATAAAGAGCAGTGGTAGATTTTTTGAAAGAGTGGGGAAAGGAAAGGAGGAACTTGTAACAGGCTGTTTTGGTGTGTCGGGGCAAGACAGAAATAATTAATTCGGACCTACCTGTCTGCACTGTACAAGGAGTGCAGTGTGCAGAACTCA
Source organism: Pelecanus crispus (assembly GCF_030463565.1). Lineage (NCBI taxonomy): Eukaryota > Metazoa > Chordata > Aves > Pelecaniformes > Pelecanidae > Pelecanus > Pelecanus crispus. The sequence goes on from NC_134644.1 coordinate 14,564,108, forward strand.
CAACTCCCTCTTTGCCTTTCTGAACGTTGCAGGAGCAAACAGGAATGACTGAAATTTCAAGAAATAGCTCCAAAGCCTTCCGAAGTCAACAGACTCATAATCAGCTCCATGACTTGGCTCAGGTCCTTCGTGTGGATTGCACCCACTCAGTAAAGGCTGTCCTGAACCTTCAGAATAAGCCAAACATTGGGCCCTGGTCGATAACTGCCTCAGCTCTCAGCATACTGGGTAACAAACTTTGGCTCCCCTTTTGTTCCATATTTCGCAACAAGGACAAGCATCCAATAAACATATAAGCACTTCTGGCTCCATCCTTTTGCTAACCAGCATATCGAGAAGGGCCTGTTCATTCTTCACGCTTTGTTGTTCCCCCATCAATGTTCCCCTGATCCACATCCTCATATTTAGCAGATAAAGGAGATCAATGCAGCTGAAACATTTTTTTCACTCATCAATCAAGAAGATGGAAGGGCCTCATGGGCTATATTGCTGCTTCAATTTATGGAAAAGAAAACAAAATTCCCCCTTCCTCTGTAAGAAAAGGAGCTCTGGTCTGCTCACAGCTCACTGTCATCATGTTTCCATGCAGGGAAGTCAAAGGCAACTTTACTTTCTCCTGCGTGGCCACACATGGTGAGGTCTTACCTTCAATACGATTCCAGTAGGCTTTGAATTGAGATACTCACCCCAAAACTCCTGGTATAGTGTCACTTCTGACTCAGAGCAGTTAGTACATACTCCTAGCTATCTGAATAAGAAAAAAGTCTGCATCCATTCCATCAGATTTCGGCCATGTAAAAATAACGTGGCTAGTTTGGAAAACTGCCTGTGTTCTCACTGCAGCTGAGGGAAAAGGAGTATTTTTTCCCCCAGTTGTATAATACCCACTTCAGTACTAGATAAATCACTTTCTAGAGATGTCTGCTTCTCTCCAAAGACAATATGGGCTCCTGGAGGACAAGGCTGGAGGAGGGTCCTACCTTTTAGACAGTGCAAGTTAGGTCAAATGAATTCCACAAACATGCTGGTGCTGCTATAAATCACAGTGTGCTTGTGCCCGGTCCTGTACCAACACTGCTCTCTCAAAGTACCTGTAAGAAGGGACAGCTGCCTGGCAAGATACTAGACTTAAATGCGAGCAGATAAGAAGTGAGATGCAGTGATTTTGGATTTGGAAGCATAAAAAGGAAAATATGAATCATCCATTTTATACAGTATATTATATATTTTATGGTTCAAAGCAATATTTTTGTGACTCCCCACAGAGCGTAAATTTCAAACAGGTTGTCCCAAGATGCTTTCGAGACATGTAGCAAAAATGTTCTAATATTCATCTGAAATGCAATACTGCCCCTCTATTTTATTACTTCCTCAAAAAAAGAAGAAAAAATTTAATAAAGAGAAAATTTCTCACAAGACTTTGGCTGCTTCCAAGCATCAAAACCAAGGAAAAAGTTATTTCAGTAAGATTTCATGATTACCTGCTTTAAATCCTGGACCAAAAAAAAAAAAAAAAAAAAAAAAACCCAAAAAATAGAGGGAGGGAATATCAGGGGTGGGGGAAGAAGCTTCTGAACTGATTAAGCATGGAGATTTAGGTGAAACATTTTTGGATTTACGGCAGGTTTTATGTCTGGCTTTTATGGTTTTGTTGACCATTAAGAATTCCCTTTTTATAAGCAGAAATCTTCTAAAAGGCCTTAAAGTGAACAGTCATGTTAGCCATTTCTATTATGAGTGACTGTTGTTATCTATTTGCTTTGTAAAGAAAGTTTGGCAGTATTAATCTTTTTAAAACAAAGGAAAAGCAGACAAATGCTCAAGTGCCAATAATGGCTAAAAGCAATGTAAAAGCAACTTTATTGACAATGAAAAAGGACTAATGAAGGGGTTTGTGACTGAGATTTAAATAACCTTTTTTTTTCTCTTTCTGTTGTATTTTGTGAACAGAATTAATTAGGAATATTTAGAGAATAGTGGATGAAGAGCTGTTTATTGATCATGGTTAGTTCTTCTGCCTGCCATTCTTGCAGTGCTTTGAGATTCATGCTTTAGTTTGCAGGAACAGGGATGATTGACCTGTGTAATGATTAATAGAGTATTATTATTAATTTGGAAAACTTTTAATTACATTTTAAAGGAATTGGTAATAGGATATTGATGGCAATGGGTATATTTTCAATGGTTTCAATAGGTACTGATTAAGTCCCACAGAACATTGCATATGTAAGGAGACAGAGATAAAACTAAATAGGAAGCTGTCAATAACAGCTGGTCAAGTCCTATACAATATTTCTATGCTGTTATTTTGGATCTACCTTGAGAACACATTAACTAGGTTGAGCTACATGAAATCTTCATATCATATTTTGTAGTGTATATGAAAACAATTTATATTTTTCTTTTGTATTTAGAATGATGTGGCTCTAGGGATTGATTCCTTTCAAGGAGTTTAGAGTCACAGAACCACAGTATGATATTTCTTCCCTTCTCTCTTACTATGAGGCACAAAAGGAAGAATCTTGGTTCAGAAAGACCTTCTTTCAGGGAAAGGAAAGATGGGAATCCAACTGGTGGACATCCTGTTCCTCAAGAGCTCAGTCTTCATCAATTTCACACACACAGCAGAAAAGGGAAAGCTGAGGGACCTCTTTGCATCTGGCAATGCAACAAAGCTTCTGGGAGGTCAAGTTACAGTGTTTGCAACACAGATTATCAAACTCATTTTGAGTTTTAGGACAACTTCCAGACTGACAGATGTAACATTAACTAGAAAATCAGACACTGTGATGAGCAAAACTAAAAATATAGACTAACTGGAAACAAGATCTTCACTTTTGGAAACTATGTGAATTGTCAGTGTTTGTTTTAATTTCACTCTAGCATGAGAAAAACACGAGAGAGAGAGAGAGAGAGAGAGAGAGAGAGAGTATTCCAGTGCAGTTAAAACATAGGCTCTCCCTGATGTCCACCATGATTTTGAACCTGCTTTGCATGCAGTAAATTGCAAATATTTGTTTCATTTGTTGTTGTTGCTATTTGTTTGTTTGGTTTTTATGTGTGAGCAATTGTCATTTTTTAGTAGTCAAGAAGGGATAGTTGTTAAATACAGTGGCACCCTACAGTCATTGTTATATAGGTTTTTCCATGGAAACTGACATTAAAAAAAGGAACCTTGAAATCAGCAAATAAACTTATTCATCCAGAATAGGTGAAATTGGACCAAAGTGCTAATTTCCCTTTCTTTGTGAGTTAGAAGAACCAAAATGTCCTCTCCACTGCTGGATACTGTTCTACAAACTCCTCCCAGGCAAGCTCACACTAGTCTCATCCATCTACCCACTGTTAGCAAAATATAAGAAAATTCAATAAAATTAAAGATGTAACATAGTCCAGAAAAGCATTAGATACAGAAATGCATAACAAATATTAAATAACCATCTTTTTTTCTTTTTTTGTAATCAGTTGCACATTATGCATTTAAATGATTGAACCCATGAACCTTTATTCACATCTCCATTCCTCAACAGATTGTTAACATTTTTCACCCCTTTCCAACAGGATTGAACTAAAAGCCATACCTATTCCTGAAAGCACTTACATATCTGCTTGATTTTAAGCTATGGTTCAGGCATATTTAGGTACTCAAAGGGGCAGAACTGTACCTAGTGGGATTTTCTGAAACATGAGAGTACCTGTCTGCCAGGGAGATATTAATGAGCCCCAGTGTCCATTTTTAGCTGCATAAATATATCCAAAGATCCTCTGATTTGTGTAAAATATTTTGATGTGCTTATGAATTTTCAGATTCACAGTTATGTGACCAGTCAACTGTATCAGAATCTGTGTCGCTGATTGCAAAGTCTAGGTGAGACCAATAACTCCAAGGCATGTGAATAACCCAGACTCGCATGAACAATTCTGTTGAAAGCAACAAAAATGAAACAAACATCCCAAGGCAAAACCCAAGAATAAAGTCCTCCTGCTGTCAGAAGTATTCTGGGAAAGCATACTCTCTTAATCAATGTCTTTATAGCACTAAAATTTGTCTATCGGTCTGAGACAAATTTTAGTTCTATTTTGCTATAACCCTTTTGTAAAAGGCTGCCCAGAGCACCTGTACGTGGTCAATACCTGAACTTTTTCAAAATCATTGCTTTTTTAAACAGCATTTTTCAGCTCTGAACTTGAAGATATTTCCCCTCATTTCTCCTTAATAATCCTTCAATTTAAAGACATCTGTATCACAAAAGTTATTTCTACTAAAAAAAGAATGAGTGCTTCATTTTCGTCTGCTGTTATTCTTGAAGTCTGGTGATAGCAGTACTGCTCTTAGACTTAGTGCCAGTGGACTTTCAGAAAATTAGTGGCTGCTAATCCCTCTTATGCTTTATTATTTACATGTGCCAGAGTACATGTGCTCTGGAGCACACCAGGCTTCCATTACAGTGAAAATCTCTAATAAAATACTCCATCAAGTTTTATTTTCTGAGAAAGTTATTGAACTTGGCTCCATTCATCACAAAGTTTGTAGAGGCCAGATTACATAAAAAGCACATGCTGATCAGACACCATGCAAAAAAAAAAGCAAAAAAAAAAAAAAGCTTTCTTGAGATTAATATATGAAAAAAACCAAACAAAACCATGCAGTTAGAATGTTTAAATAAGGTCATGTTACTAAGTAATGAAAAGATTTGGTGTTTATCTTTTGGAATTCTGAAATCAACTTCCACTCCTTGTATTATTTTTCTTAATAATTTTCTGTCTCTGTGAACAAGTATTTCCAGAATTATGTCTGTAATGGATCAGTCTTCTTTAACAGCAATATGAAATATCTAACAGAACACTTTTCTTTCAGAGGTATTAGTCTAGCATGGAGGAATCTCTTTTCATAGTCCATCATGCATATGCTGGCAAACAAAATTTTGTAGTGTGAGCAGAAAAGCTGTGTAGATATCAGGTTACCATATGGGGAAAATAAGAGGACGAACTGTTAGTATGGGAGAAATTTTGCTAATGATAATCTTATTGCCATGAGCTTACTCAGCAATAGTGTAAGTGTATCCAGAAAAACCTCCAGGCAAATCCTCACCTGAGGACAAGCAAGGAATTTCACCAGCTGCACAAACTGTAGGTAAGTGAAGTACAGTCTGTCTGAGGCATGTGCATACGAGAGCAGCCATGTAACCAAGGAGGGTTTTCCTCACCTGATGCCCTTGCTGAATCTCTGCTAAAGTTGCCCCTTTTCTTGGATTTGCTATTTATGCTGTCTTGGAAACAAAAAAGAAACTGTGAAGTGCGAGACCAATTTTCTCCTTTACTGTTGTCTCTGTCTTTACTTCCATCTGGCTCTCAAAGACAATCTCATTCTTTCACAGTCCTGGAATTGAAAGGATCCATGTTTGATAGGAGGGTTAGTCAGCATGAGAGCTTGGTATCTGTATGAAGGACCCTTAGAAACAGGTATGAAAAAACAGATCATGTTTGCAGATTATATTACATCTCATTATTATACCAGAGGAAAATGTCTCCATTTCTTTCAAACACTCATCAATATGTTTTTATGCTGACAATATGTCATTTTATCTACCTCTCAGCACTTCTGCAATGATTTCTGTTACTGCAGGTATCATTTGATGGTGTGGTGGTTTGTTTTTTTTTAATAATTTTCCTGGAAAACTCATATGGATATAGGTTGGAGATTTTTTTACCGAATTTTACCTTGGAACAGTTTTGCATTTAAAAAGTTTCACTGAACCCTGGAAAATATATCCATTCTTCCTTTGCCAACCTGGTCTAGTGGATGGTGTCCCTGCCCATGGCAGTGAGGTTGGAACCAGATGATCTTTAAGGTCCCTTTAAGCCCAAACCGTTCTATGATTCTGTGTAGTTTGAAGCTGTCAACAAGCACAGTTCTTCTGGTGATCCATGAGCAAAGCATCACAATGTCAAAACCTGACAGGGAGAGTCATCAGGAAAAGGGACATAACTTTGACAGTCTCTAATATTCACCAGTTCTAGAGGATCCTAAGCTAGCTTGAAGACAACCTCACTCAGCAAAGGCACTGAGAGAGTGATGACACCAGAACCATCAGCCTTCTTTTTAGCAAGTGAGTACCACCTGTGATTTTGCAGCAGCAGATGTCTCAGCTGTATCCACTTTATTTCACAGTGGAGAGAAATGAAGTTAACATTAGCTGAGAACAACCAGACCTGAACTATGCAATTCTATGTAAACCATGCAGTTTATTATTTTGCACCTTTAGAATCTGGCTGGAATTATTTCTTAGCTCTTTATACATTTATTTCCACTATTTATGTTTGGCTATGCTCTGTCCAGGTCTGACAAAAGAACTTGATTTTGGCTACTTGGGTATAGAGATGGGTGACAAACCATTAATTTTCCGTCAACTGGTATGCCAGTATGACTGATTCATATACAGGTCTCTATATAAAGTTGAGTTCCTTAAGCATGCCCATGATTCTTCCCTCCTACCATGCAGTCACATAGCTGAATTAATTTATTCTAGTTCAACCTCCAAACACTTTTGTTAGAAGGCAATTTATCTGTGAGAGGGTTAGCTACTAATTACTCAATTCCCTACACCTTTCTAAAGACTTCTACTCATCCCTTTAAGAAATGGAGGGCTAAAGTAGAGGGCCATAGGTCTGATCTAATGCAGGGAAATTGCCAGGTTTATTTATATCTGTAGTCAAACAATTAGGCTTCAAATAATTTACCTCACCACAGACAAAGCCACTTCTAGAAGCAACTATATGTTTCTGGAAGGCATTGGCTCCCTGCACAATGGCTGCTGCAGCTTTCCACTACTCTCCACTGAACATGTGCCCCATGCACCAAACACGTGTTTCTTTTCACCACTGGATGGAACAGCACAGAAATTGCGGAGAAGAAACACCGCTGGAATAGACTGGTCAAACCAGGAGAAAGCACTAGGAAGCAGCCAAGTGTTTAAATAATTTTTCATTTTATCCTCATTAGACAGCTGACGTAGTTTATATGCTCTAGCCAGATACAGTAAAACTCATTTGGTTATATTCATAGTGGAAAAAGTCTATTTAGTGCTGATTTAATGCCATTTAGGGTGATATTTAATATTCTATTCAGCACGACAGTGGTATTAATGTCTTTCCAAAGCAACAGTACCTACTTACAGACTGTGGACAGTTAAGAAGCAAGCAGACCAATTTCAATTGCTGGGCCTACACATAATCTCTGGAGCAAACAAGACCCCATTTATTACTAGTAAGATTAAAACACTCTCTTTCTGTTGTGTCCCATGAAAGGCAAAACTGCAGTGAGCACAGAAGAGGATCCAGGAGTTTGGATGAGCAAGATGTCAGCTTACAAAGAGCTGTACATCGGTGTTAAACAGTGGATGTCAAACTGTGAGCACACGAGACAATTCCTAGAAACAATTTAGCCCTTTTACCTACAAACTTACTCAGAATGAATCAGGGTTACTGTTGTTGTTCTTTCAAATACTTACCTTTCCAGACACAGCATGTTTCTTTTTCAAGCTTTCAAATGTGCAGCCTGCTCCTTTGTATGCTGCTGTCATGGTGTGATTTGCTCCAGGTTTGTGCCTCGAGCTACATCTCTCTGTCCATGTGCGCATGGCGTCACTATGGATTTAAAAGCTACAATTACTTAATTTTTCTCTCTTAAATATGAACACTATGAACACTTGTAATGCTATGGTTTAATTTTCACTCCTTCATGTAGTTTTCTATTCATGATAAATTTCTGGGTTCTTTTTTTTTTTCTTGGAGGCAAAATGAAAGTTGCAATCATTGTACGTATATATGTGTGTATCAGTGTACATGTGTGCATATGTATAGATATCCATATACTTATGAGCCAGCAGTCAGTTGGAGATGAACAATTGTGCTTCACAGTTGTGGGGCTAGCACTTTTATAATGAACAAGTCTTGGGACACATTGTACTCTGGTGGCAAGAGAGGAAAAAAGCCTTTTGCTAATGCCTTGGTAATGGACTGCTCACAGGTGAAAAAACAATGACATAAAGTGAAGGGTTTGGGGTTCTTTTGTAATTATTTTCCTACCAAGTGTTTTCTAGAGCTTGAGATGTCTGGATAAACATACTCCCCACAAATTACTGTGATATTTGACTCACATGGTGTGCTGGTTTTGTCTGGGGTAGAGTTAATTTTCTTTATAGTAGCCTGTATGGGACTATGTTTTGGATTTGTGCTGAAAATAGTGTTGATAACACAGGGATGTTTTAGTTACTGCTGAGCAGTGCTTACACAGTGTCAAGGCCTTTTCTACTCCTCACCCCACCACACCAGCGAGCAGGTTGGGGGTGCACAAGAAGTTGGAAGAGGACACAGCTGGGACAGCTGACCCCAGCTGACCAAAGAGATATTCCATACCATATGACGTCATTCTCAGCATATAAAGCTGGGGGAAGAAGAAGGAAAGGGGGGATGTTTGGAGTGGTGGTGGTTGTCTTCCCAAGTAACCATTATGTGTGATGGGGCCCTGCTTTCCTGGAGATGGCTGAACACCTGCCTGCCGATGGGAAGTAGTGAATTCCTTGTTTTGCTTTGCTTGCATGCATGGCTTTTACTTTACTTATTAAACTGTCTTTATCTCAGCTCACAAGTTTTCTCACTTTTACTTTTCCGATTCTCTCCCCCATCCCACTGGTGGGGAGTGAGTGAGTGGCTGTGTGGTGCTTAGTTGCTGGCTGGGGTTAAACCATGACAGTCCTTTTTGGCACCCAGCATGGTGCTCAAAGTGTTTGAGATAACTACAGGTTTGATTGGAATGGAATTTATAGCTCTTATTGCTGTTTAGCTATTAATCAGCAGGCTTCTGTGCTTGCCATGGGGCTTGCTTGCCTTACTCTCCGTTACAGTCTAGTGCTTGTTAGTGGCTGCTTTTTGCTTTTGCTGTACTGCTGTACTGCTGTACTGCTTATCATCTTACTCTGCTGTGCCTGGGAATGTTTTGATAACAGCAATGGCCATGTGCCTGGGCTGGCAGATGGCCAGGGCATCGCTGCTGTTTCTGTGCTGCTGTACTGGACAGGCTGGAACTCCAGTGTGAACTCGAGTCAAAGGGACTGTGACCTCTGGATGAGTCCACGTGGGAGCAGGACACCCCGAAGCATCTGTGGCCATGGATAAGCCCATGCCAGAGCAGGTACATCTCGAAGCATCTGTGGCTGTGGATAAGTCCATGCTGCAGCAGGTACAACTTGAAGCATCAGTGGCTGTGCATGAGGTCATGCTGGAGCACCTCTACCTCAAAGCCTGTGGCCATGGATAAGCCCACAACAGGGCAGGTATGCCACTGGAGGGACTGCAGCCATGGGTAAGGCCATGTTGGAGGAGGTTTACTTCTGAAGGGACTGTGGCTGTGGGTAAGGCCACTCTGGAGCCGGTCTATCTCTGAAGGCATTGTGGCCCGTGGAGAAGGCCACGCTGGAACAGGTGCATCTCAAAGTGACTGTGGCTGTAGATAAGCCTATGCCACAGCAGATATACCCCTGGAGATACTGTGGCGCACAGCTAAGGCTCCACTTGGAGCAGGAGCAGGTACGCCCCTAAGTGACTGCAGTCTGTGGATAAGTCCAAGCCAGAGCAGGGGCAAGAGAAGGAGTTCATTGCAATGTTGAATCATATGGTCTGACCCAAAGGGTCCAGGCATGGAGATTGTAATGGAAATAGCTTTAAATTGTTGTAACCTGGGATTTGAGTTGCATGATACAGCAATTACTATAGCAGGAACCATCTGAACCCATGGAGGACAAGCCTTACAAGAAGCAGTGCAAGTGCAGCAGTGACCCAAACTCAACTCCAAAACCTTAAGGGTCAACCTCAAGTCTCCCCTGGTGCTTTCTGCCAGAGAGTCCAGGTAGGGCCATTCTCCCCAGCTGCAGTGTAGAAGACTGTTTCAGTCCAGTCCAACATACTCACAGTTTTGCCTGACAACTAATGTACAAAGCATGTGCCTGGTACACTAATGGTGAAACATTCCAAACTGGGAATACAAGACTGCCAGTCAAATGCAGATAATTAATGTCAGAGAATGAAGCAGAGATTAACAAAGAAGTGAGCCAGTTGGATCCCATCCTAGTGTTTACAAATGACAAAGGCTTTGCTGTGTCTGGACACTTTATTTTATTTTGTTTTGTTTTGTTTTGTTTTGTTTTGGTTTGGTTTGGTTTGGTTTATTTTATTTTATTTTATTTTTTTCCCATCAGAACAATCCCATTCTCCAGGTTGTTGTTACTGCCCTTTAAGATGGTTTACACAATTACTTCTTACAGATTAGACCCATGTGATCCCATATTTTGCTGATTTATTTGGACAGATCCTTCAACATTTATATCATCAGTATGGATTTTCACATTGTGGTTTAGGATGGCTTCTTTTCTACCAGTGTTTCTGTTTTTAAAAGTGTGACAGGAGCCCAGAAAATTCTATGTGCTCTAAGGAGAACAGAATAAAATATATGTACGTTTCTTTTAATTTTGACATTTGATGCTCTCTTACTTCCAGACTCAGGCTCATGTTCAGCTCAAGAAAACACTGACAGTCAGGAAGGGTGTTTAAGCATGTGCTTAACATTAGGCACATCTTTAATTCCTTTGAGCATTCAAAATTGAAAATGTATTTAAGTATCTTCCTGATCAGGACATTAAATCTCTCTTTGCATTTTGAATTCTGCAACCAACTTTTGCCTGTACCCGAGACACAATTTCTACTAATTTCCATACTACTCTTTAAATACTTGCATTCCTTAAATTTACCCAGAGAGGCACAAGCATATGAGAAATTGAACAAACCACACAATTGTTGTTTAGATTTCAATGAATAGCATATATGACAATATAGTCTTCAAGTTCTTTTTTTATTGATTGATTTATTATCACTGGGACGGAGATGAAAAAGACTTTTAACTTAGTGCAAAAAATGCTTTGTGGATCATATTATTAATCAGAAAATTCTTGATGCTATCAGAAGGAAAATGACCCTGTGCAATTTGATATGGCTTTTGTAACACCATAGTAATTACAGGCAGAGTTCAGTTTGGAGTACACAAAGGTTAGGATTCATCCTGGAGTCACTTGTTAATGCCTCAGGAAACTTTTTGCTCACATCCTTTAACGAGAAAATCTATTTTTAAATATAAGTGTATTTGTTTGAAAATACTTACTACAACTGAAATCTCTGTCTCAGACAGAGAGATACCTTGAGTGGGATTCACCTTACCCCATGAGTCTGAGAAAACTCGTTGTAACACACACCTCTACCTTTGATTAGACGGTCTGCATCCTAAAGGTGACCTTATTAAATCTAAGGGGAACCTGGAATGAACTGATCCTGATGTAGACTTCTAAACTGTAGATTTCTAAAAATAGTAGGTGAAATAAATTAATTCCTATAGTCTACTGAGCCAGATTTGAAGTATACCAAATGTTAATTATTTCAACAAACACTGCTTAATAAAAGGAGAATGTGATCCAGCCTGGGGATACTCAGTTTCTAAGTAGTAGTACACACACACAAAAATGACTTTCTACACCATTATTTTTTTCATCTATGATTTTTACTTAATGGTACATTTCTATGCTGTTCCCTTAGATACTATTTCAATTTGGGGGTTCTGTTTACATGACTTCAACCTTGTATGTCTGAACTAATCATGTGGGATCCCTCTTTATTCAGTAGGACTAAGAGAGGCAGACATGAGCTCTGGGGGTACCTGTCCCTCTGTGCTAACCATTGAGGATGCTCCTGTGAGTAGCATAGAGAAGATGCCCAACTTCTACTCTGACTGTCAAATAATATATACTTAAGTAAATAATTATCTAACTACTATTAAGAATGACACAGGTAGTAAACCCTTATTTTTTTAGCAGATTTGGTGATCTTTAGTTCTTTTTTTTACTGTCGTCAGTCTGAATTTGACTTTCCCTTCTATTTTTTTTAATGATCCCTTATATTCCACCAAACATAGTGTGATCATATTCTCTTGTCTGGCAGCTGTTCTAGTGTGATTTATAAATGTTTCACTAGTATACTTGGGTTTCTAGTGAATCTGAAAGTGTGCACATTGCGTAACTAATGGCAGCAGTTTCGCTCCCTCTGACTCTCTGCTGGATGCCAGCCCAGGAGCAAACAGCATCAGGTGCCAAGTTTCAGGGACATGTTCCCAAGTTCAGGAATCTCTCATACACCTGTCCATTGTTATTACAATTCACAATATGCATTTATTCTTCCAGCTGTCTTCCACCATGCTCGCATGTGTTGTTTTGCATAGGAGCCCTCAGTTAGATTTTCAGTTACTTCAGAAGGCACAACAGCAAGAAATTTATTTTAGCTTTGTATGTCTCCATGGTTTACTCTGCTCTCTAAGAATCTAGGCACTTTGCAATTATGATTACTTGCCCACCATACTTGGCAAAAGAAAAAGAGGGGATAATTCTGAATCTTTTACAGAGAGTGGCTTTGGTTTGACTGTGCTGGTCAGTGGTGTATTGCTCACTTTGAAGAAAGAAAGAAGAAAGCGGGTTCTGTTCCTGTACCTGTTTTCAGTGGTCATGAAGGCTTCCCTCCAATTCAATCCAAGATAAAATTATGCCATTCAGTAGGGGAAGAAGGGGACCAGGGAAATATTAATATTGTCTGACTCTAGAGAGGTAGAGTCTTTCATATTTAAGCCAGAACATCTCATTTAGGAGTCTGTATTTCTCCATTGACTATACAAAGGACCTAGGTTCCTCTTTGTGGCACTTGGGTGCTTAAAAAGTTCGATATCTGCTCTCCACCAAATTATACAATTGACATCCTTCCAGTAACAACAAAGCTTTAGCAGATGCTCTGGCTAGTTAACCCCTCAGTTATAAACCCGCTGCTCCACCCGCATATTTTCTTTGAAACACTTATACTCCACTGAAATTCCATGGGAGGTACATATAGACAGAGCAGTGAATTTTGGTTCACATAAACAGCAACCTTGGAAATGATTCTATGATTCTATGAAAACAGTGAAGAACCTAGTCTTGGAATTTTTATTGGAATGCTGGAGCAAAATTACTTCAGGATTTATGGATTAAAATTGGTGCTAGTTCATTATTATTTTATTTGAATTTCTTTTCTTATCTGCTATTATGATACTCTGCATGCACACTTATATATCTTATTCAAAAATTTTATTTTAGCAGAGTTTAGAAAGTTAATCTTGTTGCCCAGCACAGGTAGGGGACTCTAAAAGCAAGTGCAATTTGGAAGAGGAAGGAGGGACATAAGAGCTGGTATTATCCTTCCAATTTAAAACCTTTGAAATTGTTCCCATATTGGGAAAGCATGGAGGTGAATTTTGCAGAGCATGCATTAGGCTGTGTACCAGATAACAGGATTAACCCGGGATTTCAGCTTTGGCTTTCTACCAAGCACAAAAGCTTCAAATCCTGTGAAAGACGGCAAAGAAAGAATGTTCTGCCTCTGCCCTGCAGGAGCGAGGGGAGCAGGCTAACATGCTAGAGCTTTCTCCCAAAGAAATATTGCCTCAGTGCTGTACAGATTACTGGATTCATAGATTTTCACGGTAAGAGAAGACCTTATAATCACTTCATCTGTGAGGCGAGTATGCTATTTATCTAGCACAGACCGCAACGTTTCACTTGGGAATGCTCACATCACTCCAGGCAGTGGGGGCCTCTGAGAGGGCGGAGGTGTGGGTGACAGAGCCACCCTCCCACAGAGGCCAGGTACCAGGGGGAAGGCAGAGCAAGAGGGCAGCACCCGAGCAAAAGCCCCTTTTCACTCTCTGCATCTCCGTGTGCTGCAGGCATACTCTTCCACTAGCTAATGTCTATATTTTAGAAAGACAGCTAATACTTTTGTAAGCACAGAACATGGTAGAACACATCATTCCACCAGGGAAGAGTAATATTCATTAAATTTTCCGGTGCTGTGAAAACTTTGTATTTCTTTATTGTTTGGTTTTGTCTGCCTTTGTTTGCCAGCCTCCAAAACTTGTCCCAGCCACTTGAAATTCATACTAGGAGAGAGATAAGTGAGGGCGACTAAAGCGATATAACCCAGAGGTGTAATGCTAACTCCTATTCCTACTTTTATCAGGTTTTGCTTGCTCAAGAGAAAAACAGACACACTGAAAACAATTTAGAACAGTGTTTTATTCATAGTTTACATAGGTATGGATGCCTTCTCTTCTCAAATTTCCAGGCTTCTCTAATGCTGACACTTGAAAAAAAAAATCACTCTTCCATCTTCCAAAAGCAGACTTTTTGTTGCCTGTCACCCAACATCAGATATTCTTCATTACATTAACATATTACAGTTAAGTAGTCTTCCTGGCTTGTATTAGGTGTCTCAGATCCATGAAAACCTTTCTTCCTAATTGCTTCATGAGTCACGTGCTGCTCTGTTTTTTCTTTTTTTTTTTTTTTCAGTGTAGTAATAACTACAATATAGGGCCAAATACAGCTGTTAATGTTATAAATATTTTCTGTTTCTATGCATATTGTAAGTGGACTTTGCAATGTAACACTGATTAGCTGCTGATGGACCATTTCCAGGCAGCAGACTAATAAAGAACCTCTAATCACTTAAACCCTACATAGAAAGCTTAAGTGTGAAAACTTTGTTGGACCATTTGTGTAAGAAAGATTTTTAGTAAAAGAGGATAGCTGCCTTAATACATTGTGAAATAGCCATAAAATTCTTTATGCATATTTATGTGTCCTCTGAGGCTGATAAGTGTTATGGGAAAGGAGAGGAAGACTGGTGGTATCAGAGCAATGCTATCAAAAGGTATTATCCCTGCAAAAGGCATGTGTTTCAAGTATGCTAGGGTTTGCTTTGAGAGAGATATATTTGATTCTCTTGTGTAGAATAAAATATAATGCTTCAAGCTGCTAAGCCACTAAAATTGCATCTTTTGTGTAATAGAAAGTATCTGTGATTTTAGGTGCAGTTTAATTAAAAGATTGGACTTAAAAAAAAAAGAAAAAAAAACACTGGAGGAAAACAGACCATTTCATTTTATGCAAAGTATTTTCTCTCTGGTTTATATGCTTTAAAATAAACTTTAGCTAAAGTTAATCAAAAGGAAAGAAAACCAGGAGGAATGGGTAAAAAAACCTTCACTAAAATCAAACACATTTTGGTTTTCATCAAAGAAAAATCAGTTCAGGGTTTATTTGGGTTTTTTTTCCCACTTAGGTTTTTCTTGTTTTGGTGAGAGAGAAGTCAGAAGAATTAAACTGTTATAGTTTAGATCAAGCCAAAACAACATTTTGTTCTGATTTCCATCTTGGCCATCTGTCAAAAACTGTTCATCACTTATAGTGCATAGTAGTTATTCCACACCTCTGTAGCACACTGGGAGCCAGGGTTTCTCTCAACAGCCACAGTGCTTCTGTCTGCCACAAGCAGCAGTGTGCTGCAATGGACTCTCCAGCTAACTCTGCAGCAGGATGGGCACTGGGTTTAAGATAATGAGCACTTCTGAGCAGCAGGTTACCTTGAGCATGGTGTTTTCCAAGACTTTTCAGGTTTCTCAGCTGTAAGTAAAGGTCTTCCCTGCTGCCCCTCGCCCCAGACCACCAGCACCTCTTGGGGGAGAGCACAAGGTGTGTGCCAGGGGAGGGCACAGCGGCTGCCCCAGTGCACTGCCTCTCTCTCCTGACATCTGTCTGTATTCAAACTGGATAATGTTTTCTTTTCCTGAAATACTGCTTACTTGGCTGTGAAGACAAGCCAGCTATGGCCATACTCAAAGCTATACTTACCTGAGACAGTCTGACTTCTGCTCTATGTACCCCCGTGTCATGAGCATGCAAATGCATGCATTGCCCTGATTTGGTACCTGAGAAGATGGTCTTATCCTTCAATTCACAAAGTATCAAACCAGGGAATACCTATTTTCCTGCTCTTCAAATAAAAGTTGTTACAATATTTGTAACTTTTAAAAGAAATTATTAGTGTTGTGAGTCCTGTTCAAAACAGCCCAATGTTAAGCATTATCCCTTTCACATCCCTTTCCCTTTGCCAAGTTCTCTACACGTGTAATACATACTTAATATTTACGATGAAGAAATTCAGACCTTGAGAAAAAAAAGAATAAAAGAAAAATAAATATAGTGGAGCCCAGTGTTAAGCATCTGATACAACCCTGCAAAGTACGTCAATCCCGGTCCATGAGATTTCTATCATTTCAATTCTGGTACCCTTTTGAAGTGAGACTGATAACTGCATCAAATTCCATGGCACTGCTGTGATTTTTGTAAATATGTACCAGGATAAGGTGACCAAATTCATTCCCACTGGTGACCTAGGACAAGATGAAAACAGCAAGATATTTAAGTGTGGAAGGATTGAGCATTAATCCTCCACAGCTCTTAGCTGCCCCTACAAATACCTGTTATTTGATACAATAAAGATTCAAAGATCCCAATAAGTGGCATTACAAATGGAGACTCTGGAAGAAAGGCTATCTGGATTCAAATGGATAAAAAATTCCATTAGAAATTACAATACACATCTGCTGCAATAATTTGTGTCAATCAAAACGTCCTAAAGAAAACAGTCAATATCAAATAAGATTCTCTAGTCAATGGGCCATAGTCATTTCTGGTGTGGTTCCACTGAGGTTAATGGATTTGGAAGGGGAATGGGCTTAGCCTTGTATAAATAAAACATAATAGGGAAACAGTATGCCATCTGGAAAATAAATGGAGGAAAGAGAGGGAAAATGCTAATCTAACACATCCAGAGTTCCAATTTCTCCTTTAGTATCTGCAGTATCTAATGAGCAGCTGCATGAAGTTATCACTGTTTTTCAGGAAAACAGAATCCTATTTCAGGGCAGCCCATAGGTCGGAGCATTACTACAGCTCTAAAAGGCTCTCTTCCAGCTCATTAATTTCCCTTGATCTTACTGTCCATTCCTGACTTAATAGATTCCTCTCTCCTTCTGTAAAAGGAATGGTGACCCAGGGAAACATTTCTCTTTAATGCACCCTGTGGCTTAGTTTTTTCAGGCATTTCCTGGTCTCCCAAGGAAAATATTTCCCATAGACCTTTTACTCATACTACAATAACATATTCCCTTATGAGCTCTGAATCATCATCCTTTAAGTATACATTTTCTGACCCCTTTGTTCTGCTTTCCCATAGACTGATGAAGAGACTGTAATGCCAAAGTTTGCCTTCTTTTATTTTTAGTAATGTTTTTCAACAGACTCACCTAAAATTTGGTGGTTTTCCTTACTTCTTATTCTCTGTCACCCTACCCAATATAATTACCTCTCCTGTATCCTGTGGCATTGTTCTTTTAAATAATAACAGAACTAATAGTATTTGTACAACTATATATACACATATAAAACTAAGAGTTTATGTCTCTAGATAGCCCACAGTTGGTGTCTCTTTTATTATTCCCTATTTCTGTATAGTTATTGATATATATGTAGGTATATATACATACGTACACATGCCCAAATAAAATTAGGAAAAGAACAAAGTATGCTCAAAAAATGTTATTCAGGTCTTATGATATGGAGATTATGCAAAAGAGAATATATAAATTAGCATGTTTGACTAGAATCTTACAGAGATACCTTACAAAATTTAATAAAACATGGAAAAAATAAGTGATTTAGCTGAAATGTCTGATGAAATTATTGAGGAAATTTCAGCTCTGGAGGAATTCTATAAAAAGGTTCAGCCCCTGGATGTGAAATTCCAGAAACAACTTTTGATTTCAGAGGTATTAATTTCTAGCAGAATGTTAGAAGCCCGAGGGAAAGAAAGCCCGAGAAAAAAGGGAAAAGTGACAGACACACTGCATTTCTGACACTGTGAAGGGTATTCACCCCAGATAACTGCAGAGGTGTAGGATGCAGACATCTACAGCTCAGCTGTTCCTGTGGTGACTTTTGTAAGCAATAGAGAGGCATATGCATTTCTCTTTTAGGGAGCAAATCGTCTGACCTAGTGTAGCTATCTACCTTATGGTAAGATTGATTTAGCCTTAATTCTTATTGACTATATTTCCTAGATCTCTGTTGGCTTTAAAGAAATCCATGGTGACTAGCTCAGATTTAATAAAACAAATCCCAACACACAGTTATTATCCCAGTCTGTCTCAAAAGTAGAAAAATTATTTTGTAGCAAAAATTGGAATTAAAGGCAGCATGGCCTGTCTAGGCAGTGTAGGAAACAAGCCTGATGATTCATTAGGTGGATTTTCTCATCTGAATCAGCCTTGACTACATGTTTAGGGAATGTTGTGATGAGGATGGCATTATTTTCAGTTTAATTTTAGTCATAGATGTTGAGCATTTCTTTCCAAAATCATGGGACAACATTCTTGTAGAAGCAGTGATCTTAACATCAATGACTTGGTGAAGCTTTGTCAGAGATTAGATTTGAAACAACTAAATCATTCTCTCCTTCTGTATATAGGATGGATATAACACAGCATCCATTTCCTGTCCTAAACTATTACACAGGTTTTTTTCACTGTGCAATATTCCAACAGGCTTTCAGAAGTGAAAAGCTTTGTGATGTTCAAGACATTAGGGTATAAGTGTTAAACTTTCTTTACCTGATTTGAAATTTCAGGAAAGTTTACCTCTGATGCTAAAATGTTATTTTCATTTGGCCTGAAGAAAAGAACTCTGAAAAACAGCTGTCTCTACTTCTCCATCCCCAACCCAATGACAATTTCGGTCTGAAATCTGAGAATCAATCGATTTTTTACAAAGCAGCTGAATACATTCAGATATTACAAACCTGGTATTGAGAGATTCCAGTTTAAAACCAAGCTGAATTTTATAAATCAAGCCAATCTCTGAGACTGTTGAGAGATTTGGGTTGCAGATTACATTTGCATTCGGTGGGCACACGAGGTTTGCCTTCTCCAGAATCAGTCACATTACATTATGAATATGAACGTTATAGAGACAAAAACTGGCAGATGCCCCTTCAACCAACAGTTATAAATCAATCCTTCATAAATCAAAAATACTAGTTTTTCTTTTAAGGCATTTTTCCTGCTGAAGTTAACTCTGTCAAGGAGTTTTGCCAACCTGGACACAGTGAAAAAGGAGCCAAGGAAGCACAACATGTTTTTCTGCATTATCTGCCTTTTTTACTAATACTGTTTTTTTTATTTCCCCCATGGAACTTTCCCTTTGCAGAAGAAAAGAGAGAAGGAAGAGTTTTGTCAAGCTGTATCTCAGATTTTCTCTTCACAGTTTCATTTCTGAGGTAGCTCCGATTGTAATTTGGCTTTGCCGCACAGCCCACACCCACTCGTGTTGATCTTTTGCAGAAGAGCTGCGCAGTGCCCATTTTAAACTTGTCATACAATGCAGTGCCGTACTGCTGAGGATGCATTGACTGAGCAGGCATCTGAAGCTGGACCTGCGGTACATTTCTTCACTTACTATCAACGGATAGTGTGCCTGGGTAAGGATCGTATAGCCCTCTGTGATTAAAGACCTGCTTATTTCCTAGCTATACACAGATGACTAAAAACAGGAAAGCAAAAGAAAAGAAAAAAAGAAGAAAAAAGAAATGGAAGCTTCTGTACACATAAATACTGCATTCCCATAGTTAGACCACATTATAATTAAAGGGTCCAATTAACACTTGTTACCCTGTCTAGGTTCATTTCTGATTAGCCACACTAACATCACAAAAAGCCACGGGCTTGCTTGAACAGAAATTAAGACTCAGTTAACATTCTTTTCTGCTGAAATCAAAGTCCTTTTTTACTTTGGTCTGACAAATGCATACAGTGCCATATCCAGAAACAGCACTTTAACAAAAACACAAAACTTACTTCTGCTCACTTACATAGTTATTGACTAAGTATTTCTTAAGCACATAGTTTAATATGTTAGAATAAAATTCTTACTGGCTGCAGAAGTAATTTTCTTCAAAATCACACCTTTGCTTATTATCATATTACCATGGTTATACTGCAGTTACAACTGAGGATTACATGTCATTACTAACTATTCCAGCAAACCACCAAAACATACTACATTAACAAAACCAAATTGTGTCAGATTTGTGTTTTTTCTTTTTTTTTAACCAACAAACAAGATTATAGCAACCCTCTGGATAATAGGATACTTTCTATATAGTAACGACTTTACAGTGCAGTTCATAAGCATCATTTTGAACTTTACCTACCTGTGTTTCCACACACCTAAGACATCCCCACTCTGCCAGACACCACCAGTAATCAGTAATTTATTACCAAGCAGCTGAGCTGTGTTCTAGAGGCATGTGGATGTTAAGGGAAACCTCACACTGCTGAAGATATGAGTGTCCTATAACAGTCTCTGAGCAAGTGTGCCTTTTCCTTCTTACTACTCATGGCAACTTCTTGCCAGAGGAATAGCAGCACTTTATAGGAAGCAACTGGGTTGTGGAGAGGCTCCTGATACTGCCACCAGCTCACTTGGACCTCAGCTGGCAGTGGGAGCAGACCCTGCGGATGGCTTGGAGACCTGGCACACACCAGAGATGTGTGCATCTCCCCATTACTTGGCCTCTCCGCACCAGTATGGCACTGGGAGAGCTCCAGTCATCAGTACTCCTGCACTGACCTCACATCCCTCACTGGGCCAGTTCTGTTGAAGTCAGTGATTAATAGAATCAGCTAGTAACTGCTGCATGTAATTTTAGCATAGAAAACACCAGTTGGAAAAGTCTTTTAGCCAAAAATCTTCAGAACAGGTTTTAGGGACTTCGCCCCTGTGGAATTTGTTCATTTTCAGTCCCCTCCCACAGAGTATGGCAGGCTCTGAGCTCTGGCTCTGTTTGGTGGAGAGAGTTCCAGCCATCACGGGGATGTCCAGGGAGGAGGGAGAGCAACAAAACCCACTGCATGGTTGTGTTGCCTCCAGTAACACCAGGATGATCTTCATTTCTGATTCTTCTTTTAGATACTTTTCTGCTGGTATTTGGGAAAACCCTCTCAGTAATTCATCATTCCCTTTTCAACACTTATGGGAAGGAAAACTTTACCAAACTTGGAGAGAGCCGTGCTACAAGCATGGAATAATGTGTGAAGCCGCTTCAGCTTCTGTATTGTAGGTGAGATCTTCTTATCCTTTGAAAACCAGAAGTATCCAAACATCCCACTACCTGGGCAGAGTGAACATGTAGACTTTCAGCAGCGATGTGTTACCTCTGAAGCATTGCTTCTGTACAATATGGTAAATAAATGGAATACAGTGTGTTATAATTTCTTTTAAATAGTTAAGGCAGGACAAAACACATGTGATCTGCTTATGCAAAGAAAATTAAATTGGTTTGTAAAAGCCTGCTCCTTCCCAGAAAGGATTGGAAAGGCCACATTGTTTAATAAAGCTATTTTTGCCGTCAGTGTTACTTTTGTACTTCCCAAGAGGTGCTCATCCAGCCAGATCCAGATAACCCAGAGTTTGAGTCACAGGCACAATTTTTAGGAAGAGTGAGATTTGATCATCCTCCTCCACACCTCATGCTTTACAGTAAGAGCTGAAACAATCCCGCAAGCACTGCTTTTCACGTAGACCAAACTGAAACGAACATGTTACACAGGAGAAGGTTACAGTTTATTTTGAGCCTGCTGTGTCATTCAAGCTTGGCCTGAGGCTTACCCATATAACCAGCAGTCTTGGCAGTAAGTCACAGTGGCAGCTTTTTAGGTTAGAGAGGCCTCGCTCAAGTATCTAAATGCAATCAACATTTTAGAGCCAAAGAACCAACACTGAATAATCCTCCCTTTTTCTCAGCCACATTTTCATTTGGTTAATTAACTTTATTTTCCTTTGATTTGTTTGCAGACAACAGAAAACTATTTAAACAAAATCCTCCACTGAGTAGGGTTATTGATGTTAAAAGGGAAAGGAAATTGCTTTGCATTTTCTGCAAAGAACTTCAAAAAGAAATGGCTGAAGGAAAGTGCTGAGCTAATTGTATTCTTTCAAAGCCAACACTAACATCTTTCAATTTTCTTATCATTTTAGGAGCACTGGGAAGTTCTAATTATTAGCTGCGAGCCAAACACCAATTTTTTTTTTTTTTTTTTTAAGATATAAGCAATGCCCCCCAGCCCTGTGTGCTACATTCCCAGCCAGTGCACAGCTGCGTAGATGGGCTGTTCTCCAGCCATCGGACGGGACGAGGGGCATTGCTTTCCCAGCCCCAGCCAGGAGCAAGTGGTCACCCACAGCCAGGTCTATCTTACTGGGCAAGACATGGTGACCTCCAAATGCTGTGCTGACAGTAAATGGGGTCTAAGAAATCCCAGATGCTGGCATTAAGGTAAATGAATCTCACTTTTGTGGTTCAACTCTATGTTATCTCTTGGCCCTAATAGTGTCAGCTATAAATTTTTATTTTTTTTTTACAGAAGACTGATTTTAGCTCTGGTGCTGACATTCATAAATGCATCACAACTGCCAAGCTGTAGTGCTACTTCATATGTAAACTTTTCATAATAGTAAATGTCAGAGTTGGACTTCAGTGTCTCAGAACATCCCTCATTAGTTTATGATTAGCTACAAATAAAGCAGACTATTTGAGGGGGAGGGGTTTGAAGTTAGACACCATATTTTAATCTCATAATTACTTGCACATTTTTCAGAGTTTTCTTGCTCTGACTTCTGCTGGCATGTCTTGTTTAAATAAATAAATAAAAACATTAGCCTTACCTTTACTTGTTAGTGCATTATTTATCCAGGAAAGAAATTCTGGCGTCTCATTTTATAGGGAATCAGTCAATTGCTTCAAACATCAGCTTTGGAGTTGATTACTTCCAAAGGCCTATCAAAGCTTTTCCTTCCATGTTTTCAGAATCAGTTCACCAAGGAAAAGCAGTGAATATTTTCTTTCACCTCCTGACTGAGGTTTATTTACTTATTTAACAGTCTGTCTACTGCAATTGCTCATGAAGAGCTTATGTAATGCAGAATATAGTAGTGTTGTATTTTGGATTATCTCAGTTTCAGTTAAATTAGATAGAGGCACTTAATAAATAAAATGGGCAGTGACAGAAATATAGTGTCTAAAGAAAGAAGATTTTCAGTGCTTACCCAATGAAATGTTGATAAGGTGAAAAGGTGTAGGAAATCTGAACTGTTTCCAAAAGAATGGTGCACAGCCTTATGTGATACATATGATAGAACATACACGAATTTTAAATGCTCAGGATTCAATTTTGAACTAAAAGCAAGGCAAAGAGCAAGTATATCCGGTTGTCTGGCATTCAGAGTGGAAATGTCTCTTGAAAGGATGGTGCCCAATTGATCAGGTCTGTTCAGAGGTACTGACTTGGGAAAGGCTGAAGAAGCTAAAATGAGCAACTAAACAAACAACGGAGTTAAAATTTACCCTCTAACCTGAATGAGATTCCCTAAAAACACAAAACAGTGAACACCAGAAACTCCCCAGAAATTTTTTAAGGTAATTAAAAGATGTCTTTCACATAATAAAAGTCTCTCTGAGGGGTTTGGCAAACTACTTTATGAATGTAAACATAGATTGAGGATACAATTAAATTAAAGCTTATTTTGGAAGCACAGCTTTATGTTTATGAAATATTTTCCCATCCATTTAAAGTGTGTAATTTATTTCCCTTCAGCAGTTTGCTTTCTAATTTTAATATACTTGAATATTGCTGAATGTTGCTGTCTTGTACAACCAAGTAAATGCTACTGATTTCAGGGGAGTACTCTGACATGGCCATTTTATACTAAACTAAAGACTTAAACAATGGTTTTCCTTCACTTTGAGTGAAGCAGAAACTTAAAGAAGACAGGACTGCCTTAACACATGCTACTCTCATATTAAAGAGCATAGCATTTTCCTAAAAGCTTTTTGTTTTTTTTCTTTTATTCTTCATTATTAAATGTAAACTGAATACCCACTGCTTGTGTCAAGGGAGTTTTTTGTATATAACACGATGCATGTATTGTGATGTGAAAGCATTTTTGGGGAGCTTTTTTTTCCTCGCTAGTTATTATATTGTCTATAAATTATATTTGACTGGAACAGTATAAACGAATGCCGTTCTAGCACTCAGCACCTGACTCCCATTCAAAGGATCTATGTTTACATAAATATACATATAAATATGTGCATATAAATATTTACATGTAAATATATATTATTTCTTCTTACAAACTACACATTAATAGCGGTTTTGTGTTGACAGCAACTAGACAGGAATATTTTCAAGTGTGTTTCTTGGACTAACTAGCAAAAGCTTTAATTCTAGGTGATAGCTCCTAAAAGACTGAAGGTAACTACAGAGTGCAATAGCTCATATCTCTGCAGTTCCATTACAGAGCAAGAACCTGGGATTCTTGAAACATTATAAACATGATAGTGCATCTCTCAACATAAGTTAATTTGCCTTACTGCGAAGATTTATAGCTGAAACACAGAAGTGTGGAATGGTAAAATTGGCAGGTCCCGGATAGCTCACCTCATCCATCCCTCTGGTCATCCTGAGATACTTTTAAAACTTTTTCTTAAGGACTTACTGTAATAGAAGTCCCCAAAGTGCAACAGGCACTTTGGCTTGGTGAATCACTGCTAGTGCTTTGCTTATATTAGAAGCTATTCCTGATATCTAAAATGGGTCCTACTGAAATTCAATTTCATCATAAAATCATAAAATCATAGAATGCTTTGGGTTGGAAGGGACCTTTAGAGATCATCCAACCCAACCCCCCTGCAGTGAGCAGGGACAGCTTTAACCAGATCAGGGTGCTCACAGCCCCGTCCAACCTGACCTGGAATGTTGCCAGGGATGGGGCCTCCACAACCTCTCTGGGCAACCTGTTCCAGTGCTTCACCACCCTCATTGTAAAAAATTTCTTCCTTATGTCTAGTCTAAATCTGTTCTACTTTAGTTTAAATCCATTATTCCTTTTTCTGTCACAACAGGCCTTGTTAAAAAGTTTGTCCCCATCCTTCCTGTAGGCCCCCTTTAAGTACTGAAAGGCCACAATAAGGTCTCCTTGCAGCCTTCTCTTCTCCAGGCTTGAACAACCCCAACTCTCTCAGCCAGGCCTCATAGCAGAGGTGCTCCAGCCCTCGGATCATTTTGGTGGCCCTCCCCTGGACCCGCTCCAACAGGTCCATGTCCTTCTTGTGCTGAGGGCCCCAGAGCTGGATGCAGTGCTGCAGGTGGGGTCTCACCAGAGCAGAGCAGAGGGGCAGAATTACCTCGACCTGCTGGCCATGCTACTTTTGATGCAGCCCAGGATACGGTTGGCTTTCTGGGCTGCAAGTGCCCCTAAGTCCTTCTCTGCAGGGCTGCTCTCAATCCCTTCATCCCCCAGCCTGTACTGATATCGGGGGTTGCTGCAACCCAGGTGCAGGACCTTGCACTTGGCCTTGTTGAACCTCATGAGGTTCACACAGGCCCACCTCTCCAGCTTGTCCAGGTCCCTTTGGATGACATCTTGTCCTTCTGGAGTGTCAACCGCACCACTCAGCTTGGTGTTGTCTGCAAACTTGCTGAGGGTGCACTCAATCCCACTGTCTATGTCATTGATGAAGATGTTAAACAGCACCGGTCCCAGTACGGACCCCTGAGGGACCCCACTTGCCACTGGTCTCCATGTGGACATCGAGCCATTGACCACGACCCTCTGGATGTGACCATCCAACCAATTCCTTATTCACCAAACAGTCCACCCATCACACCCATATCTCTCCAATTTAGACAGAAGGATGTTGTGGGAGACTGTGTCGAAGGCTTTACAGAAGTCCACATAGGTGAGATCCATTGCTTTTCCCTTGTCCACTGATGCAGTTACTCCTTCATAGAAAGCCACTAGGTTGGTCAGGCAGGACTTGCCCTTGGTGAAGCCGTGCTGGCTGTCTCAAATCACCTCCCTGTCCTCCATGTGCTTGAGCATAGCATCTAGGAGGATCTGTTCCATGATCTTCCCAGGCACAGAGGTGAGGCTCACAGGTCGGTAGTTCCCAGGGTCCTCCTTTCTTCCTTTTTTAAAAATGGGCACACCATTTCCCTTCTTCCAGTCACCAGGGACTTCACCTGACTGCCATGACTTTTCAAATATCATGGAGAGTGGTTTGGCAACTACATCAGCCAATTCCCTCAGGACTTGGGGATGCATGTCATCAGGTCCCATAGACTTGTGTCCATTGAGGTTCTTCAGGTGGTCTCAAACCTGATCTACCCTTACAGTGGGAGGGGCTTTACCCCCCTGCTCCCCATCTTTTGGTGCCTCAACTCAGGAGGGGTGAGGAGAGAGGTTGCCGGTGAAGACCGAGGCAAAGAAGTTATTGAGTACCTCAGCCTTCTCCTCGTCTGTTGATACAAGCTGGCCATTCTTGTTCGTCGGGGGGGCACTCTTTCTTTAACCTTCCTTTTCTGGTTGACATACCTGTAGAAGCCCTTCTTGTTATTCTTTACATCCCTTGCCAAATTCACCTCCATCCTCGCCTTGGCCTTCCTGACCTCCTCCCTACACAACTGGGCAGTTTCCCTGTATTCCCCCCAGGACACCTGTCCCTGCTTCCACTGCCTGTGCAGTTCCCCCTTACTCTTTAGTTTGACAGGCAGGTCTCGACTCAGCCATGCTGGTCTCTTCCCTTCCTTGCCTGATTTTTTACACTTGGGGACTGATAGCTCTTGCGCTCTAATGGAAGGTGTCCTTAAAGATCTGCCAACTCTGTTCCGTTCCCCTGTCCCTGAGGACCATTTCCCAGGGGATCCTTCTGACTAACTCCTTGAAGAGCTGGAAGTTTGCTTTTCTAAAATTTAGGGTCCTGACTGTACTCCTCGCTTTTCCCATATCCCTCAGGAGTGTGAACTCCACCAACGCGTGATCACTGCAGCCCAGGCTGCCTCCAGTCTTGATATCACTGATGAGCTCACTTGCATTGGTGACCATCAGATCCAGTATCACGTCCCCTCGGGTAGGGGTGTCTATTACCTGGCTT
Source organism: Pelecanus crispus (assembly GCF_030463565.1). NCBI lineage: Eukaryota > Metazoa > Chordata > Aves > Pelecaniformes > Pelecanidae > Pelecanus > Pelecanus crispus. The sequence goes on from NC_134644.1 coordinate 14,591,123, forward strand.
GGAAAGGTATCCTCAATGCATTCTAGGGATCTCCTGGATTGCCTACAGCTCGCCGTGTTGTTTTTCCAGCAAATGTCGGGGTGGTTGAAGTCCCCCAGCAGGATGAGAGCCTGCAAGCGTGAAGCCTCCCGGAGCTGGAGGAAGAAGGCTTCATCAGCAGGCTCCCCTTGATCAGGCGTGCCTGTAGTAGTAGACACCAACCACAAGGTTCCCTTTGTTGCCTCTGTCTCTGACTCTTACCCATAAGCTTTCGACCTGCTCATGGCTATTCTTCAGGGACAGCTCTCCACACTGTATTGATTTCTTTACGTAGAGGGCAACACCTCTGCCGCTCCTTCCTCGCCTGTCCTTTCTGAACAGTGTGTAGCCATCGATAGCCACATTCCAGTCATGGGATTCGTCCCACCAAGTTTCAATTATGGCAATCAGGTCATAGCTTTCTAGTAGCACAGCAGCTTCCAACTCCTCCTGTTCTCCATGCTTTGTGTGTTCGTGTAGAGTCACTTCTGCTGGGCTGTTGGCCATGTCACCTTCTTAGTGGAATATCCCTTGTTTCCCTGGAGGTGTTTCATGGAGGTTTCCTTGTTATCTCCTACTACCTGAGGAGCACCCAGCTCATCTCCGCAAGACTTCGACTGTGCTGCAGCGTGCCCAGCATGCCTGTTGGCAACAGGTTGGGGGCTCATAGTAGCACCTCATCCCTCTAACCATTGTGTACCATCCCATAGCTTGTCACAGGCAAGCCTGATATTTTCCCTCTCTCCCGTCACATCTAGTTTAAAGCCCTGTCAATGAGCCCCGCAAGTTCCTGAGCAAAGACCCTCTTCCCCCTTTGAGAAAGGTGGCTCCCATTTGATGCCAGCAAGCCTGGTGCCATGTAGGCCATCCCATTGTCAAAAACCCAAAGTTGTGATGGTGGCACCAGCCATGGAGCCATGTATTAATAGATTGGGTCTGTTCCTTCCAATGTCACTGCCCACAACTGGAAGAAGGGAGGAAAAAATAACCTGTGCCCCAGATTCCCTCACTAACCATCCCAAGGCCCTGAAGTCTCTTTTAATCACCCTTGGGCTGTGCACTGCAACTTTGTCACCACCCACGTGGAAGAGCAGTAATGGATAGTAGTCTGAGGGCCGTATCATGCTGGGAAGTCTCCTGGTGATATCTCTGACCCGGGCTCCTGGGAGGCAGCAGACTTCCCTATGAGGAGGGTCCACCTGGTATATTGGACCCTCTGCTCCCCTCAGAAGGGAGTGTCCTACAACTATGACCCGTCTTTTCTTTCTTGTGGAGGTGGTAGTAATATGGGGGGTAGGTCTTTGTGGTCTTGGTGACTCCTCTGGTGTAGATGGATCAACGCCCACATCATCCACTGACTGGTCCTCCACATCTAGAGCCTCAAACCTATTGTGCAGAGGCACCTGGGGAGTCACGGTGGGCAAGGAAAGGTTTCACTTGCTGCCCTGATTGTGGACTTGTTTCCACTCATGGCTTCCCTCTAAGACCCTGCCTACATCCTGGTGCAGGGAGGGTACTGGCTCCCTTTTGTCACGGGATTTCTCTGGAGGCTGTCCCTGTTCAGTTTTCTGGGAGGTCAGAGCGTGGTTCCACCAGTCTATCTCTTGCTCAGACTCCCTGATGTTCCGGAGTCTGTCTACTTCCTCCCTTAGCTCTGCCACCAGGCCAAGTAGACAGTCCACCTAATCACAGCATACACAGCTGTTCCCTCCACTGCCATCTGTTCCCAGTGCAAGCTGGTGGCACTCCCTGCAGCTGGAGACCTGGACAGCTGTGTGTTTCCCTGGGAGCTCAGTCTGGGTAGATACAGCCTTTCTGGCTAGTGCAGAGGATACAGCCTTCCACTGGGCAGATACCATGGCCATGCCAAGGCTCCCTCTCACCAGCCGAACTTACTGAACCTACCTCTTAAGCTAGGAGGGGGACTTCGCCTTCCCCGCACACCCTGCCTGTGTGAACTGTCACTGATTGTGAAAAATAAGTAGCTTTAATTTCTTTCTTCTTCTTTTTTTTTTTTTTTTTGTTTTGTTTTGTTTTACTACTGAATGGTTTGGTTTATGTATAACACTAGCATGAATAAAGCTGATAGGTTCTGTTCTTCCTAGATGCTGACCCTCTGCAAGAAACATAGAAAACATATATAGTAAAATTCACCAGAGGGCTTCTTAACCAGATCATTTTTATAAAGTTGCTTCTGTGGTGGGAATCCTAAAAGCTTGTAAATTATTATTGCCATCAAATTTGAGTTACATTTACTTTTAGCAGTTCTGAAAACTATTTTTTTTTTTTTTAACAACAACAAAAAGTGTCTGGAGATATTTAGTAACTGAGCATTAAACTCCCAGACTACAATTTAGAATGGAAGAAAAAAGAAGGGGGACAGGGAGCTCTGCAAAAATAAGTTGTATTTGAGAGGCTATGGAATTAATTAAAAACTGTTTAAGCACATACAAACATGTTTAAGGCAACAGATTCCTTCTGGGCAGACTGAAGCTGTAATTCATGCAAAGAGTTTGGCTAACATCTTAAAGAAGAGGATACAATTTGAAAGGTTTATATACAACCCAACTAGAAGCTCATATAGTGGATTTATACTCATAATGTATGTCATAAAAGTAGTTAAATAAAACACTTCTTAGTTAACATATCTGACTTTAAATTCAAAGATGGTTTAGGCTAGAGGAGCTCTTTGTATATTTGTATGTGTTGGGAATGTACTATTTCTCTCCTTCTGAGGAAGAATATTTTTGTGGAATGTCAAAGAACAAGCAGAGAAATAAATCTTGATGATTGATTGATTGAAGATTGTTTCAAATGCAATTTAAAATGAATAATGGAAGGATTTGAGATGTTACAGTAGCTTTCAAGAAACCTGCCATATCCTACCTCAGGCCCACGGATTAGGTGACCAAACAAGTTCAAGTTGTTACAGCTTGAAACAAATCTCAATACTTCTGAGTTTCTTGATTGCAGCCTGCAAATATTTGTGTTGACTTTACAAAAATAACAGGACTTTCCAAAGGATTTTTGCAGAAGGATGCTGGACTTGGGATATTAAATTTCCTTAGAAACTCCTAGATATTGATTAGTCATATAGCCTTCAGCAGGACTGGCTGTTTCTCAAAACATTGCACTAAACATTGATCACTGTGATCTATGAGTTAAATGAAAAATGGAGTCCGCACATTTTCCATTCACACCCAGAGCCTTTATCAACATCATCTGGAAGAAAGCTATAGTCCGCCATCACATTCTGTATGTGTATTTTGGGACATACAATTCTTATAAATAAGTGTAAGTCTTCTACCCCAGAGGGAATGGTCTGTTTAAGAGTATTTGCTACAGCTGGTAACTACAGGAAATGCTCTTTTAACAAATGCAAGAGATCCCTGCTTTTGATGCTGAATATTCAGAATTCTTAATACCATCCTAAACAGTTTGTTGCAAAAGTGGTGCCTGAGCTTTTACTTGAGTATTAGTAGATTGGACACAATCCAATGAGGCTTTTCTGTATTGGAGAAGCATGTAACTTTCTATAAGGGTGTGTAGATCTTCGTTCACCTGTAAAGGATAAACCCCAGAAGTGATGGATATATTCCTTGAGACTTACACACTTTTTGAAAAGGAGCTGACATCCTCTGCTGCAGGCACTTTTTTAACTATTTAAAAAATACAGTGAATAAGTACATGCACTTTCTCAAACACTTTCTCTTTTCCACAATAATTCAGAGGAAAAATAAATAAATCACAGCTATTTCTAGAAAAAGATTCTCATAAAAATATAATGGATAAACTCCTCCGTGAATGTAATGACTTTAATTATGACAGATTCCTCTATAAGGAAATGAATGTTTTTTTCACTTGATGAAACTGCGTCTAGTTCTTTCATTACTATAGTAACCAGCAAAGCATTCTTCACAAAACTTTACAGGACATTTATATATATCTGTGTGTGTGTGTGTATGTATGTATACATATGTGTGCATGTGTGTACACCTTTTACACAAAATTGTGAAAAATTATTTGAACCTTCCAGTTAAATACTGAGTATTAAGGGGAGATTTTTCTCCTGGGTTTTATCACTTGGGTGTCTTGCAGATTTATTAGGACCTGTTGAATGTCTCTGGATTTATTTTCTCTTTTTATATTTTCACATCTTTTCCCCAAACTCAGGATACTTGCCTGTTCCTTCTCCCATTTACACTCTCTTTATCAGCCTGTTTTATTTATTTCTATTACTTATAATGAAATTTATATGTTATATAAAATTTGAAACAGCGTTCAACACAACCATTGGTATTTGCAGTTCAATACTATGGTCTTGTAGTAACCTCAGATGGGTAAAATCACCATCACAAATGAAACAGGGCAGATGTCAGTAGGATTCTGTGCATTTACAGCATTATGGATTACAGCGATTTAATGAGATAATTGTAGAGAACATGTACTGGAATTAAGGAACCAAGGAAAACAGTCTGATTTATTGAAGTCATCTTTTATTTAGGTCTCTACCAAAATTGTGAATGAATTTAGAAGGCAACCTTCAAGAGAAAAGTTGCTTTTGTTGTTTATATCTGTCCTTCTCTCTTCATTGCCCTGTAAAAATCATAGAATTCCATATTTATTACTGATTCAATTCTAAGCATGATTCAATAGTGTGGATGTTGTGTACTTGAAAAGCTCTTAAATGTATAGAATTTCTGCATGTGCCAGTGTGTCAGCTTTACTGTGACTTACAGCATCTTTAACTATTTCTGCTTTGTGGTGTCTTTTTATTGCAAAATGTTGCTATAAAATATAGTAAATGAACAACTACATCTTTTTAATCACCTGTTTATATACTTTAGCAGAGCATGCAGAATGTGTGTCTATTTATATATATAATTTCTTTTCTTGCTTTTGTATCCTTTCTACCAAACGTGGTTCTTATGTCAAGTTTCCCAAGGCAGCTTCAGGTCATAATCAGAGCCCTATCAACTCAATTAGCAATGTTTTCAATTCAATAACAGTATTTGTTTGCTTAGGAACTTCCTTGTTAGTGTTTCAAAGTCCTTTATAAAACCTTAAATAATACAGTCAGCTGGGATTAAAATTTTCTTTGTTTATTTGGGTACTTCTCCCCACTTCCTCCCATCTCCCCAGAGATACAGTCTAACTAATGAGCAAATGGGGAAGAAGGAAGTATGGTCGTGCATCTCCCCCAACTCTCATTAGGCACAGGGCATGTATGTTCCCATGCCACATATCATAACTCCAGAAAATGCCTTATAAACCCCACCCTCCATTAGGATCAATTCTGTATCAATTCTGTATCTATTCCTGTCTCAGTGCAGCTTATGAATAGACAATTGCAGCAAAGGTGTTTCACTTCTAATGATCATTTATTAACTACAGCTTGTACAGCAAAACAGATACATTTGGTTGGCCCTGATTTCAGCTGATTATAACTTTATGAAATGAAAACTGAGATTGGCCAAGTCAGTTTTTTACTAAAAGATACAATTTTTTTTTTGTGGCATTAAAAGGAAAAATATTCACCTGTTGCACAGAATATTAGGGGAAAAGACATTTCTATGCCTGTTTAAAAAATAGCTTTAAAAAAAGAAAAGTTGCTGTAAGGCTCGTATAATATGAGAATCGAAAATAGCGTGGTAGACTACTTTTCTTGCAGGGGCAGGATTTTTGCCATCTAGATGGAAACTGAATAGCTGAAAAGAACTGGCCCTATGACACTCAGAGGTGTCAGGAAGTGCATGATCCAAGTGCATGATCCAAAAACATTTTCATCACCAAATGCTATAGAGATCCAATGTGTGCTCTTCTTGTACTTTAACCCAGCAGGCAGCTAAACACCACACAGCCATTCACTCATTCCCCCCTCCCAGTGGGATGCAGGAGAGAATCGGAAAAAGGTAAAACTTGTGGGTTGAAATAAAGGCAATTTAATAAGACAGAAAAGGAAGGAGAAATAATAATAATGATAAGGAATGCACAAACCAAGTGATGCACACTGCAATTGCTCACCACCCACTCACTTATGCCTAGCCAGTTCCCAGGCAGTGGCCATGCCCCCCCGCCAGCCATCTCCCCCCAGGTTTTTTGTTCAGCAAGACATCATATGGTATGGAATATCCCTTTGGCTAGTTTGGGTCAGCTGTCCTGGCTGTGTCTGTCCCCTCCCAGATTCTTGTGCACCTCCAGCCTACTTGCTGGCAGGGCAGTATGAGAAGCTGAAAAGTCCCTGACTTAGTGTAAGCACTGCTCAGCAACAACTAAAACATTTGTCTGTTACCAACATTATTCTCATCCGAAATCCAAAACACAGCACTATACCACCTATTAGTAAGAAAAGTAACTCTATCCCAGCTGAAACCAGGACAGCTCTACAGGATAACAGAGTTTGAACTCTTCCTTACTTTCAGAAGGCAGTGAAATGGGGTGACACTTGAGGAGATGGTTTACAGGTTCCTCAGGAGCTTTACCAAAAAGTTAGAGATGGAACCTGCTTTGGGTAAGAGCTGGTCAAAGCCACCTGGACAGGAGAAAACATGGAGAGAAAAATTAAACAAGGAAAAGGAGGGAGCAACTGGGAGTTGATGGTTATGGAAGTACTATGTGTCTAAGTTCAAAAAACTAAGTTTGAACAACCCTGTCTTTATAGTGTGGGGAGAGAACCAAGCACTTTGACAACCCTGAGTAGACTGCTGGGACAGGTTAGACAGACTTCTCCTCACCAACTATGAAAGAAATTTAGAGTCTGACGGACTACTTCAGATTTAGGTATCTAAAATTGGGTGAAATGAGTCTGACCTACACAAACATTGAGAAATTAGATGATCTCAGTGTTAGATTGCCCCTTACATATGGGGTTAGGTTTGCCGATACAGGCCTATTAGGGTAATTTTTATTGATTTTGCTACATTGCATTTTTCCCTAAGAACCTGTTTCCTCCGGTATGATGGCAAACAGTGACTGGGAAATTAATTAGGATCATGCAGCAAATGTGTGCTGCAAACTGGCTTCTTGCTTTATTAGATATAGAAGTCCAAAGCTGTGTAGTAAATATAACAAGAGAAGTATCAAGAGAAAAAGGATGGTTTAATCATTACGACAACTGAATACTGTGAGAATCCAGATCTTTGCATCAGTGGCATTTTTGATGGAGCCAAGCAATTCACTTAAACCAAATTTTTCACCAGTAACCACTACTGTGCATTACTCATTTTTTGATTGCCCAACCTGGGTCACATGGGGCCAGATTTTCCAAAACTGAGCACTCACAGCTGCAAATGAAGTCAGTTATGTTTAAAAAGTGTTCTAAAAAGTGTTGTTATTCCTGAGCTTATGTGTTTCAAGCAAGGAATCAAAAATAAGTGTATAAACTTGACAACATTGATGTTTATCTGTGTCTCAGCTCTTTGTTTGTAATATATGAGTAATAGCCCCATTAAACTCTCAGGGGCACTGTGAAGTGAAAATCACCTCTTGTGTAAAGTCTGTCAACTCCTCACACAAGACCACAGAAATAGCTATAATGACCTTATATTTCCATCAGAATTCAGCTAGTATGCTCTAAATAAGATCTAGAGCCACATTGCAGCAGAAGAATAGAAAGAAATATGTAATAACATTAATTCACTGTGTTAGGCTTGGAAAAGAAAAAAGATTCATTCTGAGTCTCTAATTCACATACATACACAGACAGGCCAGATGAAGACTGCACTGACAACTTCCCTTGTGAGGTGCTTAAAAGTGTAATATTCTTCTTATTTTCTTTCAACATTAATATTTGTTTTATGTTACTGTTGTGTACAAACCTTTCTGGGGTTTTGGAGGTGGGGAGCTAGGGATGGTCTTATTTTATTTTAATTTTTTGGCCTGGAATATCTGTTCAGTTAAGGATACTGGTCATAAGATTTGGATAGCTCAGGTCCCAAATCCCTTCTCCATTCAAATCAACGGAAAGATTTCCAAAACAGTGAAGAGATCTTGCCTTCTCTGCAACATTGGAACAGTCAGAGATATCCAAGGCAATGAGATAATTCTGGAACTGGAAGTGGAACAACCGTGTCAGCACCCAGCCCAGGTTTCTGACCGCCTGTAGGAAACATACAGTAATCCTTGGACTCTGCTCAGCGCTGGGTAGGCCTCATCTGGCAACCAAGTGCTGGTTTGGACGCCTCCCTTCAGGTGAGGTGCAGAGACAAGCCAGAGCAGAACAAGGTGGAAAAAACATGACTGGGGAGAGGAAATACTGGGAAGAACAGGGATTGTGTAGTCTAAATGAGGGAAGGTTGAGGTATGTGTAGTTTAGGGTTTGAGTACAGAATACATAAAATTCTGCTACAGAAGAATGGAATAATTTATTCTCACTGTGCAAGGCAAAACCAGTAAGAAATATATGAAAGGGAAATACAGAAGGGACAGGCGAGGAAGGAGGGGCAGAGGCGTTGCCCTCTACGTAAAGAAATAAATACAGTGTGGAGAGCTGTCCCTGAAGAATAGCCACAAGCAGGTCGAAAGTTTATGGGTAAGAGTCAGAGACAGAGGCAACAAAGGGAACCTTGTGGTTGGTGTCTACTACAGGCACGCCTGATCAAGGGGAGCCTGCTGATGAAGCCTTCTTCCTCCAGCTCCGGGAGGCTTCACGCTTGCAGGCTCTCATCCTGCTGGGGCACTTCAACCACCCCGACATTTGCTGGAAAAGCAACACGGCGAGCTGTAGGCAATCCAGGAGATTCCTAGAATGCATTGAGGATACCTTTCCAAGCCAGGTAGTAGACACCCCTACCCGAGGGGATATGATACTGGATCTGATGGTCATCAGTGCAAGTGAGCTCATCAGTGATATCAAGACTGGAGGCAGCCTGGGCTGCGGTGATCACACGTTGGTGGAGCTCACACTCCGGAGGGACATGGGAAAACGGAGGAGTACAGTCAGGACCCTAAATTTTAGAAAAGCAAACTTCCAGCTCTTCAAGGAGTTAGTCAGAAGGATCCCCTGGGAAATGGTCCTCAGGGACAGGGGAACGGAACAGAGCTGGCAGATCTTTAAGGACACCTTCCATTAGAGCGCAAGAGCTATCAGTCCCCAAGTGTAAAAAATCAGGCAAGGAAGGGAAGAGACCAGCATGGCTGAGTCGAGACCTGCCTGTCAAACTAAAGAGTAAGGGGGAACTGCACAGGCAGTGGAAGCAGGGACAGGTGTCCTGGGGGGAATACAGGGAAACTGCCCGGTTGTGTAGGGAGGAGGTCAGGAAGGCCAAGGCGAGGATGGAGGTGAATTTGGCAAGGGATGTAAAGAATAACAAGAAGGGCTTCTACAGGTATGTCAACCAGAAAAGGAAGGTTAAAGAAAGAGTGCCCCCCCGACGAACAAGAATGGCCAGCTTGTATCAACAGACGAGGAGAAGGCTGAGGTACTCAATAACTTCTTTGCCTCGGTCTTCACCGGCAACCTCTCTCCTCACCCCTCCTGAGTTGAGGCACCAAAAGATGGGGAGCAGGGGGGTAAAGCCCCTCCCACTGTAAGGGTAGATCAGGTTTGAGACCACCTGAAGAACCTCAATGGACACAAGTCTATGGGACCTGATGACATGCACCCCCGAGTCCTGAGGGAATTGGCTGATGTAGTTGCCAAACCACTCTCCATGATATTTGAAAAGTCAAGGCACTCAGGTGAAGTCCCTGCTGACTGGGAAAAGGGGAATGTTCTTCCCATTTTTAAAAAGGGAAGAAAAGAGGACCCTGGGAACTACCGACCTGTGAGCCTCACCTCTGTGCCTGGGAAGATCATGGAACAGATCCTCCTAGAAGCTATGCTCAAGCACATAGAAGACAGGGAGGTGATTCGAGACAGCCAGCACAGATTCACCAAGGGCAAGTCCTGCCTGACCAACCTAGTGGCTTTCTATGAAGGAGTAACTGCATCAGTGGACAAGGGAAAAGCAATGGATCTCACCTATGTGGACTTCTGTAAAGCCTTCAACAGTCTCCCACAACATCCTTCTGTCTAAATTGGAGAGATATGGGTGTGATGGGTGGACTGTTTGGTGAATAAGGAATTGGTTGGATGGCCGCATCCAGAGGGTCGTGGTCAATGGCTCGATGGAGCCACATAGAGACCGTTGACAAGTGGAGTCCCTCAGGGGTCTGTACTGGGACCGGTGCTGTTTAACATCTTCATCAATGACATAGACAGTGGGATTGAGTGCACCCTCAGCAAGTTTGCAGACAACACCAAGCTGAGTGGTGCGGTTGACAAGCCAGGAGGACAAGATGTCATCCAAAGGGACCTGGACAAGCTGGAGAGGTCGGCCTGTGTGAACCTCATGAGGTTCAACAAGGCCAAGTGCAAGGTCCTGCACCTGGGTTGCAGCAACCCCCGATATCAGTACAGGCTGGGGGATGAAGGGATTGAGAGCAGCCCTGCAGAGAAGGACTTAGGGGCACTTGCAGCCCAGAAAGCCAACCGTATCCTGGGCTGCATCAAAAGAAGCGTGGCCAGCAGGTCAAGGAGATTCTGCCCCTCTACTCTGCTCTGGTGAGACCCCACCTGCAGCACTGCGTCCAGCTCTGGGGCCCTCAGCACAAGAAGGACATGGACCTGTTGGAGTGGGTCCAGGGGAGGGCCACCAAAATGATCCGAGGGCTGGAGCACCTCTGCTATGAGGCCTGGCTGAGAGAGTTGGGGTTGTTCAAGCCTGGAGAAGAGAAGGCTGCAAGGAGACCTTATTGTGGCCTTTCAGTACTTAAAGGGGGCCTACAGGAAGGATGGGGACAAACTTTTTAGCAAGGCCTGTTGTGACAGAAAAAGGAATAATGGATTTAAACTAAAGTAGAACAGATTTAGACTAGACATAAGGAAGAAATTTTTTACAATGAGGGTGGTGAAGCACTGGAACAGGTTGCCCAGAGAGGTTGTGGAGGCCCCATCCCTGGCAACATTCCAGGTCAGGTTGGACGGGGCTGTGAGCACCCTGATCTGGTTAAAGCTGTCCCTGCTCACTGCAGGGGGGTTGGGTTGGATGATCTCTAAAGGTCCCTTCCAACCCAAAGCATTCTATGATTTTATGATTCTTCAAACATTTGAATAACAGAGCTTTATGTGTGGGTCCAAAAATTCCCCCTGAGTTGTTGTGACTGATTAGTTGATGTCTTTCATGTCCTTGTGAGATGATAAGTTGATGTCCTTCTCGTTTTGAAATCTTTTATATTTTTAGTAAAAAAGCTTGAGTGCATACACAGTATACATTTATGGTAAATATAGCCTGTAGACTTACACGATTTTTAGAAAAGCTCTTGGCCTTGACTTGAAAATGAATGGTTATGAAAGCAGATAATTTGAGCAAAATGCCAAGTCTTTCCATTTCTTTCCTAGTTGGTAGTGAATGGCAAACTTATTTTGGAGTGAATTAGTATCATGATGCCATTACATGGGAATGCACAGCTTGTTAATCATCCTTTGCAAGTCTCCAAGCATTCTCTGTAAACTATTGTTGAGAATGAAAAATTATTACTCATCTACCTTGAAGGCTTCACAGCTGTAATAAATGTAAAGTATCAGCTACTTCATTTCTAGCGGAATTATTTTGTGCTTCCTGCAATTTCCTCAAAATGAATAAAGTTATAACGAAATCTGGATAATAATGAACTGCATGTTTTAGCTCAGATTGTCCTCCTAAATTCTACCACTTCATAAATAACCAATTAACGAGCTGGAATTGTAAGGAATTAAACAGCCAACAGTACTTCTGCCTCTGTACTAAGAGTTTCCTTTATTCTGTGGGAAAGAATCAGTGACTAACAACCAACAAATCTGTATTTTCTGTTGAGAAAAATATATATATTGAACATTTTTTATATGAGTTCCCTTTTCAAGGGTCAAAGTAACCAATGCAGGATGAACTTTTTTGTCACCAGTAATAAGATGCCAGATTCACAGGTCAGTTCTGTAGGTAGAAGTTGTTTAACTGACAGTAAGCCCAAAAGTTTCAATAGATAAGTGCCTATTTCTTGGCTGATTTTTACTGTAATGTTTGCCAAAACATTCAGTTATCTAGGAGGATGTTGGCTCAGCTCTGTCCCCAGTATGAGATGTTGCTCGCACTAAACTCAAGTTGAATTGAGGCCTTGTGTTTAATTGTAGAACCTGAATGACTGAGTGAAATTAATTCTACAAATAAATAAAAGTCAATTCTGTAGACCTCAGCTTGTCTCACTGACATTTTTTTTCTATGTAATTTCTTTCCAGTCTAATATGTAGTGCCACTAGCTTTATAACATTATTACCAATTAACATGACACTCACAGCATGTCTGTCTCTTCAATTCACTGAGTTTCTGAATGAATAACAATGGTAGGTTATAGCTGGCCAAATACTGAAGAAAGAGTTTTCAGGAATATTCATTTGACTTCAAGGTAGCTGCAGTAAATGTTAAAAACAAGATATTTAATTAAAAAAGAAAAAATAAAGGCTGATAATTTTCAGCTGAAAATTAAGAATTTTTAATCTAAGGTTTTAGTTTAAAACAGTTGTGCACTAGTAACTCCATGACTATATTCTCCTGTCACATAATTTTTGATCAGATGACATCTCCCACAATGTATCACAACATTTTCCCCTTACTGAGACAGTATTGTTAATACATTTTGCCATAGTGAAAAATTCAGAGAAGGGAATGGAGATCTGACACAATCACAGTTCTGTAAAGCACTACAGTGACACTTCTGAAATAATTAATTTCTTAATCAAAAATCACCTATTTTTCCAGTATTGGCCATTCTCATTAAAAAAAACAAACAAACAAACAAAAAAGACATTTCCATAGAAATAAAGATTCTGAAGTTATTCCCTGAAAAGAAACCATCTTCCACAGAAATTTTGATAGCACACAGAGATGTACCATTCTGTTCCTATGTCTTTTGGTGATGGAAAACACAGCAGATATACATGGCCATTTTCATTAATTTTATAAACTGAATTTTCATCATAAAAGAGCATCACTTAATGTATTTATTATTTTCTATTTTAAACATGTCATTTTCTTGAAAAATAGAAGTGAGGGCAGCAGAAATAGTAACATATAGCATGCACAAGTGCCAATGGCAGAAATCATAAGTAACCAAGGCTACCATGGAAGTGACCTATTGATCAACTAAACATAAGCTTAAATGGTTCTTCTACACCACTTACCAATAACAAAAAAAACATCAGCAGAATTAAAGATTGTCCTAAATGATTATGAACTGACATGAAGATTACATTTTTTCTGTACAGCATTTCATTGCAACACATAATCACCCATTCTGTAGCAGATACAGAAAAAAAAAAAAAGTTGGTTAATGTGCAGAAAGGACAGGAGTGTTAGGATCAGAGAATCGTAATTTTGCTATCTATGCTATCTAGTGCTATACACACTTTATAGGAGGATTCCCCTGCTATTTCATGCTCATCATGCAATTACTCCACCTGGCAAATGGATATGAAAAAGAGAATTTCATGCCCATTGTGATTATATTTTGTAGTTTGAAGCAGGACGCTCAGTGGGAGTCAGTGAGTGGAAGGAAAGTTGAGAAGCTGCTATTTCTTCCAAAGGCAATAGAAAGGCACTGGATGAAAAAGTTATAAAGCCTGCAGCAGAAGAAGGGAAAAGCTCACACACTTCTACTAACAGACTGTTAGGATTGCTACAATACTGAGATAATAGAGACAAGCTATTGGGAATGTGCTGTAATCACAAGACTTGCTCATTAAACTCCATTAAACCTTTTGTACTTTTCTTTATCTATCAATAATGCAAATTACATTTGCTTTTCAAGTAGGACTGCCCTGAGTACACTACTTTTCCTACTTGTCTCCTTTAAATATACATTACTAAAAATCCTAGGTGAAAGGGTCCATAATTGGAATTGTCAAATTGAATAAAAATACACTGCAGTTATTTAGTTGTTATGTCTGGGCTCAAGTACTGTATAGAATTCGTATAGATTATTTTGTCAGGAAAAGAATTGATTAAAATATTGCATAGTTATTTTTAGTTCTTGACATATTTAATGACATATTTTCAAGGTAAGATCTAATAGAAAGTGTCCATTATATTAATAGCTTATCTTCTGGCAACTTTGAAAAAGAAGATGCTAACAAAGAACTTATAAGAAAGACATTCATTTGTGTTACAACTAACCACAAAATATCTCTTATAAATTTTATACAATTTCAGCTCAATGTACAACACAACAATGTTTGGATTACTGAGATTTTCCTGTGAGAACTTTAACCACAAGATACCAAAGCCTTTTGCCTCTATCTGGCCAAAGAAGTCTGACTTGTTTTTTGCACACTGGCTGAGACCACAATAAATCAGCTTATCATTCACAGCCCTTCAGAAGAGACTTGTTTCATGATTCATGCAATCAGTCTGGGGAATGAATAGGGAATTAAACCATAATCTTCCTTTTTTCTAGGAGAACACTCTAACAGCTGAGATTTTGTACGGAAGTGACTTCATCATTACCACAGAAAATTTCTATGTATGTGGAATCCACATAAATGTAAGTTTTGAGTTCTTCTCTTAGGACCTGAAAACCTTATGATATAACATGTTTGATTGGAGGTGGTTAACTCCACCTGATATAGAGTCCTGTTTTAGAGTATTAAAGATGAGAATTTTTATCTTCCATTTTCAAAAACAAAAATCTTGATGAATCACATAATTGTCTAAGAAGCAGAACTTTTTTTTTTTTTTTTTTGATAGTAATTGTAAGGCGTTTAGTGAAGAAGATGACACAAATTAGGTGCATTGAAAAATGTCTCCTCTCTTTACAAAATGTGCCAGTGGCCAAGTTTAGACCACAGATGATGGGATAGGATCACCACTACAGCCAGTTACAATTTTTATGTTTCAGAACTCTTAGTTTTCAGGTTGGCTTAAACTAGAATATGGCCACAGCAAGCATGGCCACAAAGATAAACCTTCCTTAGTACTGGTAACCAGAGCATCATTATTTCTAAGGGATCCTGAGCCCTGAGTATTTGCACAAGGGGACCATGGATTGGGAATAATGGAGCGTGGGAAGCAAGAAGATCCAAAATTCCCCAGAGTGTTACTTTTGCACTGGTATTGTTTGTTTTTCAGAGCAAACTGACTGACTGGAATACGTCAGCTTGTTTCAGGTCCAGAATTCACAGTTTTTTGCAAACTCTCCAGCTTGGAAGACCTCAGAAACATTGGGCCTGATCCCTTTCTCATGACATCAGCTTTGCTGATGCACTCGTGGCCTCTCTCTGAGTAACACTTTTTTCACAAGAATGGGATAGAAGAGATTCAAGTCATTGTTTCAGGGTTTCAGACAAAAAACTTGACTTCTGGCTAACACCAGAATTGCTGCGTTCTTTGGATGGATACATGTCTCAGCAAGAGCAGTTAATTTTTGACCAACACAAAGTATACCTGTAAAATGACATACACCACATGTACCATGTTTGCAGATCTGAAAATCTTTACTTTTGGATGTTTCTTCCATTCGTAGGAAAAGCTGTTTGTTATTTTAAGTGGTACCTTACAAATTTGCAAACTTTTTTTTTACTAGCCTCTCCACCCTGAATACTTTTTGCATACTGAGGTTGAACCAGGACAAAAGTGTGCTTCACTGGACTTCGGGCCAATACTGGTCTTTCTATAGCTCTTGTTAAGTTGGAAAATGCCACTTTGAGTTATGTGAATTTCAAGGTGTAGGAAACTGAAGGCAAGGCAGTTGGAGCCAGCCTGTTCCAAAGTTCACCAAAATCACTGGAAAGCGGTTTTTCACTCAGGCCCTTTTATTCGCCTAATTCTAAGACAAGTATAATCCCATTGATTTTTAAGAGGCTGTCAAAATGTTTAAAATTAGGTTTGTGCTTACTCAGTTGAGGCCTATGAAGGCAGAACACATATACTGGAAGGAATTTTTCCATTAACATCAAACATTTTTCGCACCCCCCTCCCTATAAAAAGAAAAAGAAGAAAAGAATTGAGTAATGCTTAGTCTGACTTTCCTTCTGTGGTTTGTTTTGTTTTTCAGAGACATTCCATAAATGTATTCCAGATGTTCTCAAATCCTTGTAACTTATTTTCCATACTATATGTAATTTTTTCTACCATATCTGTTCTCTCTCTCCCTTTCTTTCACTGGTTGCTGTCTCCCTATCTGTTCTCTTCGTTGTCTTAATATTTTTTTACTCCAAGTTCCAGATGAGTTCATTTGTATTCTTTCAGAGGTCCTGCTTGGAAACATGCATTATCTGCTAGAAGACATATTGTTGCTCACACTAGTATCTCTTGCTTTGTGAAGTTCTTAATTAAATAATAACATTTAGTTGTGTTAGCTGAATTTTAACAATTGTAAAGGATATCAACTTCTTACTCTCAAAACAATAAATAGGCTTTGGAATATTAAATTGGTATTGCATTTAGGCACACATGCTGTCTGATAAAACACAAATTACAGTCTTATCCCCTACTTGCAATGTAAAGTGTGTCTAAAAAATGTGTCTCCTTTGTCTACCTAATTATAAGCTAGTTGCTTAATAGTTCTTTCCATAAAGGTTGTTTCAGCATTATTTGGCAATTTTGTTGTTGGAAAATGTTGCTGTCATGAAACAGAAAGAGGCTGTCAAGCCCTCAGAAGGAGAAAGTAATTTTAATGAAGCCCAGGATATTTTTCCAATCATTCAGATGAACTTGGTCAACATTCCTTTCCCCACATGAACTAAACACGTGAAATTTCACCCTTCTCCTCAGGAGCTGCTGCTTGGCAATGATGTTTATTCACTCCTTCCTGAGGTTACAGTTGTGCTCTGCAGAGCTGATGGGAAACTGCCACTCTCCAGTGTTATTGCTGGAAGAAAAGCCTATGGGAATGGGCCAGAGCTCCACTGGGGGTTCCAGATGCTCACTGAGAAGAAACAGATTTTTCACAGCCCCAGAGTACCTACTCAGGACTTGTTAAAACTCTCTTTATTTAGGGTGGTGATATTTTTTCTTGGTTGACTAAGTAAAAATAGCTCACAGCAGTACTTAGAACAATATCTGAGCTCCCGTTTTATTTAAAAGGCAGAGAGCCAAACCTAATATGGTGTAAATCAGAGCAACATTGACTTACATCAACTAGGGATCCTGCCTGTCACATTCTAACCAATACACATGGCAATTGTTCATCATAGGCATATTTTTAAAAGCTTTTAAAAAAATAGAAGTAATCAATCATCAAGCTTTCTCCTGCAACTGAGAACTGCCTGAACCCTGAATACAGATCTAAGTAGTACTCCAAATGGTGTGGCTCATTAGTGAGGGGTACTGACTTTTTGGAAGTCAGAGGACATTTTGCCATTGTTTACAATGTGCTTATCCTGTCAGAAAGGAAAATGATTCAGATCGGATCTGAACTTCCACCAAGTTTGAGGTTCTTTGGGATTTGGGATTTAATTCTTATTAGTTATTTTATCACAATGGTTCATTCAGGGCTCATCTGAGATCAGGAATCCACTGTGGTAGTTCTTCTACACACTTGGAGTGCTCTGTTCCTAAAAGCATCAAATCATTTAAAAAGAAAAAAAGAAAAAAACAACACCCCCCACCCCCCACCCCAAGAAAAACCATAGAGAAGTATTTTCCCCATTTTACAGGTGAAGAACTCAGATAAAGCTGTTTGCCAAAGCCTAAGAGAAGACTCTGGGAGAACTGTAGATTCTGTGAGTTTTATCTAGCTCTTTAATCACAAAAACTCCTTTATCTTCTAATTTAACTCCACTCTTTTTTTGCAATCCAGAAGGGAATGTTTGATTATAAAGTGAATCAATGCTGAGCAGTTTCAAAATAGAATAGCTTTGCCATGACTTGTCTAAGGCATAGTAAATATGATTCTGTAAGGAATAGTACACCACTCTGGAAGTGTGCCACCATTATGAGTTTACTTCTGAAATAAAGAAACAAGTTGTCTTTGTTCTAGGGTTGAAATGTTCAAATATGAGAGCCAACATTTGTAATGTTTGGAAGGAGAGGGAGGAGAAAGGAGAGAAGGGAAGAAGAGCTTTATTTTGCAAATGCCGTTCAAATTGAGAGTTCCAGAAAACAACAAAAAAGAGTGCTTAGGTGGTAGACAGGATGTACCATGAATAACAATGTATCCTGTGGATATTTACTACCAAATGATGTTTAACTGAAAGGAAAGTGGGAGTCACCACAGCAAGCAATTCCCATCCGATTTCTTAACATGTAAATCAGGAGCACAGAAAGGCCATTTATGGGAGTCTCACCGAAACAATGGCTTTCCCGGTGCCAAGTGGTGACATCACGCTTCACAAAGGAGAAGGAAGAGGACTGTAAGGGCAGGCTGCCTTGCCAAGGGCTTTGTTTTGTTTCCACAGAAGAGGAAAAAAAGAAGGGGGGGGGGGGGGGAGCCAAGTAGCAATTTTTCTCAAGAATATAACATTACACACAGAGGAAAAAAAAAAAACCAACTTTCAAAGAAGATGCCATGTGACTAATGGAATGTACTTTGCAGCTCTTTACTGTGATTTGAATAACACTTGTGAAAAATCAAAACTAATTTTACACTTAACAGTATCCAAGCAAACTGAAAGCAAACACAAACACATGCACACTCACACGCGCACAAACACACGGAAAGAGATGAACCTAAGACATTCTCTTTGTGAGCTGTGGTGGTGAGCTTTTCTAAACTATAATGCTAACTCCACCTGTATTTTGCAGACAACTAAGTTCTGAAACGTTATTTCTCTTGAAGTAAAGTAATATGCAAATACATGAAAAGTTTGCTGTTTATGTCTTCTAAGAAACCTGGAATTGTTAATTTACTGTATAAAGTTCAAGATCTTGAAGAAATCATGAAATAACAGCACCTATGCCCTAATTAGATTTGGGTCTTAATACTTTTTAACCTCAGGAATCTCAGAAAATTAACTTCTTGTTGTTGTTCCGATTCTTACAAATAGTACAAATAAATTAAATCATTGGAATGGATAAAAATAACTGGAAACTTTCAAGACTTCTGATTCATAGAAATTTAAAAAAAAAAAAAGGTCTTTCTATTGAATTTACAAGATCCAGCACCTCTATCCTCCTTTTCTGTTATGTGGTGTCTTTTATAATGTTATAACATATTAGGGAACCCCACAGTAATGATTTTCTGTGCCATATACATGACATTTTAATTCATAATGGTGTGGATGATTACTATAGACTGTATATTGTGCTGATAACTAACAGTTTTGGTAGGGAGGGAACATGTATGCTTTTCCTAAAGACATATGTTTTGGTACGACATGGTTTTAAAAAGCCTGATTCCATTTATGATTTGAATAGTGCTGACAATACAGATTTAGCAAGGCTCCCTTATGTCCCAAACACTAAAGCATTATAAAGACCTTCACTCTGTTTGCTGTGGGTCCATTCCCAGCCAGACCCTGGGGTGGAAAAAGAGAAAATGAAATTAAATACACACAGAAGTGTATCAGAATTTTTCGTAAGTGAGATTTTTTAGTGTCTATTAACAGAAAATGAAAGTACTGACTTAAAACAAACAAACAAACAAAAAAAACAACAACCAAAAAACCTTAAGATTTATTCACTTACTTATTATTTTGCTGGTGTGTTGTTCGTTCCACCATTAAGGTCAGGAAACACTGTGAGATAGCTGGAGAACTATGTCTTTTAGAGGCTTTTGTAAAAGCCGGCTTTTGTTCAAAGCCTCCTCTGGTTAAAGAGAGCTGATACTCAGGAAGAGATCCAAAATTGCACTTAATTAGCAAAAGTACAACTCTGGTGGAACTTATATGTCTTCATTTTGTAGAGACACATCCAAAATCATCCTTCCTGATGCAGTTTAGGACTTGAGAGGCTATCAGTGCTCACACATCCTTAGGTACCTCCATTTCTCCTACTGCTTTTACAGAAAAGTCCTAATGAATTGATGGGGTAAGAATGAACTATATTCCTGCAATCATTGATTTGATAGATGCATTTAATACATGCCTAAAATGCAAAGACACTGCTAAGTTTGAGTCAGACGACTTGAGAAGAAGGCTGTGCTAACTGCTTAAATGGATTTTGGCCTGGGCGTTAAAGCACCCAGGACAATCATGTGTAATAGCTGAGCTTGTATCCCCTACATCTCAGGAGAAATCCCCAGCTACCAGGTTAAGAGAAATGAAAGACCTCTAAGCCTCTATCTTCCTGTTGAACCTGGGTTCTGCAGCAAGGAGAGGACAATTGTGGTGGGGCACGATGCTGTAGCTTGGTGGTTAGACTTGAGCTGCAGCAGGAATTTTGGTCTCTGCTCCAAGGACAATTCATGTGCTTTTCCTTTAGTAGCCAGGAAATGGCAGAAAAACACAAAGACAAACAGCTACGAGCAGCCAGTCTGCCCCTCCACAGGTAAGCAATTACCACCAGCACGATGTCGCCATCAGTCTTTTGGTCCTAAAGATTATGGATATGATTTATCATTGTTCTGAGAGAGTGGCAAAGGCCCTGACCTTATCACATTGTATAAAAAATATATGATATTTATGAAAATCCATTGTTAGCTAAACCAAACCCTATTATAATTGCCTGAAGAGTCTTCCATGTTGCATTCAACATGTTGACCTCACTACTTTCCTCAGACAGTACGCTTTTTTTCAGATACAATTGTGTGATCTGCAGATAAATAATAAACCTGGGAAGAGTTGGTAGAACACTTGGTAAATAACTCAGTAAAATGGTGGTGAGGAAGTATATACATCAATAGAGTCTTTCTAAAATGCCTGGCTCCCAAACTTAACCTGCATTTACTAGAACTAAGGATGAAGACAGGAGATGGGGGCAGGGAGGGCAGGGAATAAAGATCTTGGGGAACTGCAAGAAAAGTCACCACTATGCCCACTCTAATGACTTAGTAGAAAATAGTGTTAAACAAATGCCTTGTCAAAAGATTAAAAATCAAACTCAGAGCCATATTTAATGATGTTAAATTAGGGAACAGCACCAATAAATCCAGAATTGAGACCTGTTGGTATTTTATTCAGTCTCAAACTGGAAAAAGAATGACAAAAGTCTTAGAAATTGATGTTACACCCTCTGGGGACTTTCAGATTTATGAAAAGAGAAACAACGCAATGTAAAATGATCCATTTAATGAGGGGCCCTAGGAGTAAACCATCCAGGAGAAATAATAACATGTATGTCTCCAGTGGAGAACAGTAATATTTTAAACAACAGTGGTAACCTAAGATGCCTCCAGTCACGTGAGAGTATCACTTCAAGCATACACAATAAACAGAAGGGTGCAGCCTTCTCCACATGTCTAAGAAAAGAGAGATAAACAGAATGCCTGGTTTTGAGTTATTTTGTTGTGTCTTGGGTTTTTTCCCCCCAGGAAGGTCTCAGACAGCAACTATAGCAGATTGAGATGGCTGAGCATCAGAGCATGATACAGCCAGAACCAATGGATTTGTCATTGTCTGATAACAATAGTCTTGAAAGAAGACAGGCCTATAAAATAACCCTGGGAACCATAACAGGATGTGTACATTGCAGATAAATTAGTGAGAAACGTATACGTGTTTATGTGTACTAAAAGTTTTCTATCTTGTTTATTGTTCATTGCTATTATTATTATTAACTGACAGGAAGATGCAGGCAGCTATAGCTTTAAGAGGTTCTGGGAAAAAGCATTAAATATTGCATGTTGTGACATGTGGAGACCTATGTTATACAATGCAGAGCAGTTAAAATTTACATATTGAATACAACAAACTCCTGTCAGGTTCCTTGGCTGTGAATGATTTTTGAATAACACAAAAGAAGAACACCTGGCAGCGATGGTCACCACCCGCCCGAAAGCCGCCGCCAAAAGGAATGCGGCGACCCAGACGGAGCTCCCGCACAAACACGCGGCCGTCCAGGTCGCCGGCTGCAGGGAGTGTCTGAGCCTGTCGCTTGTGCCAGACGGCAGCGGGGACGGCAAATGTCTTCGGTGTGAGCAGGTGGATGATCTGCTCAGCCTGGTGGCAGAGCTGAAGGAGGAGGTGGAAAGGCTGAGGAGCATCAGGGAGTGTGAGAGGGAGACAGACTGGTGGAGCCGCACCCTGCCGTCCCTGGGGCCAGGGCAGCAGGCGGAGGCCCCACAAGGAGCAGAGGATCCCCTGCCCTCTTGCCGGCAAGCAGAAGGAGGGGATCCAGGAGACGGGGGGAGAATGGAACCAGGTCCCTGCCCGGGGAGGCAGGCGAATCCCCTCCCGGCCTCCCTCACCTCCCCAGCTGCCCCTACACAACAGATACGGGGCTCTGGAAGTGGAGAGCCAGGCAAGCGGGGAGGGAGGTGACGGGGAAGGTCCAGCCAGGGGGCTGCCGAGGGTCAGTCAGTCACCCCCACGGATTACGGCTGCCCCTGTTAAGAAAAAAAGGAGGGTAATTGTGGTGGGCGATTCCCTCCTGCGGGGAACTGAGGGCTCGATCTGCCGCCCAGACCCATCCCACAGGGAAGTCTGCTGCCTCCCTGGGGCCCGGGTTAGGGACATTACGAGGAAACTCCCCGACCTTGTGAGGCCCTCCGATTATTACCCGTTGCTGGTTATACAGGTGGGCAGTGACGAGATTGCAGAGAGAAGTCCTAAGGCAATGAAGAGGGGCTTCAGGGCACTGGGGCGATTGGTCGCAGGATCGGGAGCACAGGTAGTGTTTTCCTCTATCCCGTCAGTGGCAGCAAGGAATGCTGAAAGGAATGGGAAAACTCACCTGATTAACAGGTGGCTCAGAGGCTGGTGCCATCGCTGGAATTTTGGGGTTTTTGATCATGGGGAGGTCTACACGGCACCGGGCCTGCTGGCGGCTGATGGAGATCGGCTGTCTCCAAGGCGGAAAAGGATTCTCGCCCATGAGTTGGCGGGACTCATTGAGAAGGCTTTAAACTAGGTTTGAAGGGGGAAGGGGATATACACGGGCCCACTAATGAGGAGCCCAGGGGCAGCACGACAACGTTGGGGGAGAAATCGATAGCCCAGCTTAAGTGCATCTACACCAATGCACATAGCATGGGCAACAAACAGGAGGAGCTGGAGGCCCTTGTGCAGCAGGATGGCTATGACATAGTCGTCATCACGGAAACGTGGTGGGACGAGACTCATGACTGGAATGCTGCACTGGAGGGCTATAAGCTCTTCAGAAGGGATAGGCAGGGAAGGAAAGGCGGTGGGGTGGCTCTGTATGTTAGGGAGTGTTTCGACTGCATAGAGCTTGACAATGGTGATGACAAGGTGGAATGCTTATGGGTAAGGATGAGGGGGAAGGCCGGAAAGGCGGATGTCCTGTTGGGAGTCTGCTATAGACCACCCAACCAGGATGTAGAGGTAGATGAGGCATTCTATAAACGGCTGGCAGAAGTCCCACAATCGCTAGCCCTTGTTCTTGTGGGGGACTTCAACTTGCCGGACATCTGCTGGAAATACCACACAGCAGAGAGGCAGCAGTCTTGGAAGTTCCTAGAGTATGTGGGGGATAACTTTCTAATGCAGCTGGTAAGCGAGCCTACCAGGGGAGGTGCCCCGCTTGACCTGCTGTTTACCAACAGAGAAGGGCTTGTGGGAAATGTCGAGGTCAGAGGCCGTCTCGGGCTTAGCGACCACGACATGATAAAGTTATCAATTTTGGGTGATGCTAAGCAGAGGGGCAGCAAAACTGTTACCATGGACTTCCGGAGGGCAGACTTTGGCCTCTTCAGGACCCTGGTTGGGAAAGTCCCTTGGGAGGCAGTCCTGAAGGGCAAAGGGGTCCAGGAAGGCTGGGCCCTCTTCAAGAAGGAAGTCTTAAGGGCGCAGGAGTGGGCTGTCCCCGTGTGTCGTAAGACCAACCGGCGGGGAAATAGACCGGCCCGGCTGAATAGGGACCTTTTGCAGGGACTCAGGGAAAAAAGGAGAGTCTACCACCTTTGGAAGAAGGGGCGGGCAACTCAGGAGGTGTACAGGGATCTTGCTAGGTCATGCAGGGAGGAAATTAGAAAAGCAAAAGCCCAGCTAGAACTCAATTTGGCCAGTGCTGTAAAAGACAATAAAAAATGCTTTTATAAGTACATCAGCAATAAAAGGAGAGCCAAGGAGGATCTCCATTCTTTGCTGGATGTGGGGGGGAACATTGTCACTGAGGACAAGGAAAAGGCTGAAGTACTTAACACCTTCTTTGCCTCTGTGTTCAATAGCCAGACCAGTCATCCCCATGGTACTCAGGCCCCTGAGCTAGAGGATAGGGATGGGGACCAGAATGGAGCCCACATAGTCCAGGAGGAAGCAGTTAATGACCTGCTACACCACCTGGACACTCACAAGTCTATGGGGCCGGATGGAATCCACCCGAGAGTACTGAGGGAGCTGGCGGAGGAGCTCGCCAAGCCACTCTCCATCATCTATCAGCAGTCCTGGTTAACAGGGGCGTCCCTGATGACTGGAGGCTTGCCAATGTGACGCCCATCTACAAGAAGGGCCAGAAGGAGGACCCAGGGAACTACAGGCCTGTCAGCCTGACCTCGGTGCCGGGGAAGATTATGGAGAGGTTCATCTTGAGCGAACTCCACAGGCAAGTACAGGTCAACCAGGGGATCAGACCCAGCCAGCATGGGTTCATGAAAGGCAGGTCCTGCTTGACCAACCTGATCTCCTTCTATGACCTGGTGACCCGCCTGGTAGATGATGGAAAGGCTGTGGATGTCATCCACCTGGACTTTAGCAAAGCTTTTGACACCGTCTCACATAATATCCTCCTCGGGAAGCTGGCAGCTCACGGCTTGGACAGGCATACTCTTCGCTGGGTAAAGAACTGGTTGGGTGGCCGAGCCCAGAGAGTTGTGGTAAATGGTGTTAAGCCAGTTGGCAGCCGGTCACGAGCGGTGTTCCCCAGGGCTCTGTTTTAGGGCCAGTCTTGTTCAATATCTTTATCAATGATCTGGATGAGGGGATCGAGTGTGCCCTCAGTAAGTTTGCAGACGACACCAAATTGGGTGGGAATGTCGATCTGCTGGAGGGTAGGATGGCCCTGCAGAGCGACCTGGACAGGCTGGACCGATGGGCCAAGGCCAACTGTATGAGGTTCAACAAGGCCAAGTGCTGGGTCCTGCACTTCGGGCACAACAACCCCATGCAATGCTACAGGCTTGGGGAGGAGTGGCTGGAAAACTGCCTGGCCGAAAAGGATCTGGGGGTGTTGGTAGATAGCCGGCTGAACATGAGCCAGCAGTGTGCCCAGGTGGCCAAGAAGGCCAACAGTATCCTGGCTTGTATCAGGAATAGTGTGGCCAGCAGGAGCAGGGAGGTGATTGTCCCCCTGTACTCGGCGCTGGTGAGGCCGCACCTGCAATACTGTGTCCAGTTTTGGGACACTCACTACAAGAAAGACATTGAGGTGCTGGAGCGTGTTCAGAGAAGGGCAACAAGGCTGGTGAAGGGTCTGGAGAACAAGTCTTATGAGGAGCGGCTGAGGGAACTGGGGTTGTTTAGCCTAGAGAAGAGGAGGCTGAGGGGAGACCTTATCGCTCTCTACAACTACCTGAAAGGAGGTAGTAGTGAGGTGGGTGTTGGTCTCTTCTCCCAAGTAGCTAGCGATAGGACAAGAGGAAATGGGCTCAAGCTGCACCAGGGGAGGTTTAGGTTGGAAATTAGGAGAAATTTCTTTACGGAAAGGGTGGTCAAGCATTGGAACAGGCTGCCCAGAGAGGTGGTGGAGTCACCATCCCTGGAAGTGTTCAAAAAACAGGTAGATGTGGCACTTCGGGACATGGTTTAGTCTAGTCTACCCTTGATTGGTTTAGGTGGGCTTGGTAGTGTAGGTTAATGGTTGGACTGGATGATCTTAAAGGTCTTTTCCAACCTAGACGATTCTATGATTCTATGATTCTAATGTGGGTGAGATAATTTCAGATTTGAACTTGCTGATATACCCATGTATATTCTCCCACCATCTCTATTCATGAAGAAACCACCATTTTTATAAACGGCTCTCATGGGTGACTGGAAGATCTAAATCAAAGTTTGAGTATACATTCCAGAGTCTATGTATACACAAACCATTTTCACTTGAGAACTTCGTAAAATGTGAATGCCAAGGTAAGTAGCACTGCCCACTTTGAAGGTAAAGTACATTTGCATCCCGTACATCCAATATATCTCCGCATTATGGAATATTCCTAACGCTTACAGTCTGGGTTTAAATTTCCCTAGGGATAGTGTTTTCAATCCATTTATCCTTCTCTACGTATTAACTTTCAATAATAATACTATTTTGGTATGAAACCTCTGTAGAAATGATGAAACTGAAATTGCTTTACCTGAATGTTAAGTATATTGGATATTGATTTCATAGTTACCCTTAAATATAAAGAATATAAAGGCTCATTTGTGAATTCAGTGAGCACCAATAGGGCCAAACACTACACTGAAATGTTCTGTGGAGGATCAAATCCAAAATGTCTCTTAGCACTGCTGAAGTTTTGCCATTTGTTGTACTACTTCCATTTATATTAAGATGAATTGAAATTCATTCTTCTTTTCATTTTGGAGACTGGGTTTTCTTGGTGTCAGTGGTTCATTAACTAATTGATATACACCATGGATGGAATTAATAGAAATTTAATGCATTTTCTGTCAAATAAAGAAAAAGTAAGATGTTCAAAATTTAGACAGCAGAGTTATTTGCTTGGAAACCTCATAGGAGGACAGTGGCAATAGAGACAGCTGAACAGACATAAAGTCCTTGTAATTTGAGATTTTCCTGGACATTTGTTAGGAAAGCTGTAAACAGGATACAGTATTCTGCAAACTTAGAAGTCATATTTTGAAGACTCCTATGACATAGCTCAGTGATTTAACACAGTTGAATTAAGACAGTAAATTAAAGCAGACACAGAAGGGTAGAAGAGGGAATATTAAAAATTTACATCATCTTGGAGTATTTATCCACACACACTGTGTTTTCAGTAATTTTAAATAACTACTTTGGCAGTTGCTCTTTTCCTGCTGAGTGTGAGGTATTTGAAACTCATTTACTGAAAGTTGTGTTTTGTGGATTTCCATAGATAATAGGCGTAATTCTACCTTACCAAAAATACCACCAACTGGCTGTCATATGAGTTTCTGAAAAGCCATAATAAATTTCTCTTGTCTGTTTTCATATGAACTTTGGGCTGAATTACAAGCTGCACATTACTTTTCTCTCTGCGACCTCACTAATTGTCCTTGTTCAGAATTTAATAGGCGGTGACTCTGAACACCCGTGGGGGTTGCAAGTTTGCACAAATTAAAATTTGCTGACACTGCTGCTTGTGAACATCCTCTTGATGGGTGCTATACTGCAGAATTCTCTCAAGTGTTGCCCATTTCAGCCTAAACAGAAAATGTGCCACACACAGTGATGCAGATGGTTAGCAACTCACCATATCAGATGTGTGGTGAAATATATAGGTAACTTCAGAAAAGTATATGCTGGGATGAAAATGCAGCATTTCAAATCTACTCATTGTTATTGAACCTATTATAATACATAGACCTCACAACGTAGCGGACAGTGCATCATTATTCATGTTTCAAAGGCAAAGAAATGACAAAGAAATAAGCTGGGGGATAAGTGACCAAAGTCACCCAGAAAACCAAGCATAGGTCTGGGAATTTTCTGAGTCTTTTCCTCAGCACATTATTGACCAGACCAGTATGTTTAAATGGTAAACCCCGTGTGAATCTGAACTACATTTGCCTAAACCTTGCCAGTGTCACAGGCATAAAAAATTCTTCAAAGAGATCACGTATCTCTTATCACAGTCCCTGAGGCACTTTGCTGAACATCAAGACACATGGGAACACCACTGTAATTCCCACTTAGATGGTGACATGTGGATACAGAAAGACCTAATGTGTGGTACCACTAGTCTTCCTTGACAAAAATAAAGATGAAATTCATAGTCCAGCACTAAACCATATTACCTCCTTCTGCTTCTCTGGCAGGCTTTTGGCTGCCATAATTCCTCTCAGGGATGAGCAAAGTCAAGATTAATTAGGACCTCCAAAAACACAACTTATGTGTTTGTGTTAAATGTATACACAGGACAGCTGCATAGTGGCTGCTCCTGGCCTGTAATCCTCTCACCAAATGAACTTGCCAAGCCAGTTCAAGGAGACAAAGACCCATAGGATATTAGTTTCTGTTTAAATAACATTGAACTGCTAGTCCATTGCTACCACTAAAGAAACAAGCTATAGTTTCAACAAGCATGAGTCTAATATGTTTCCTGAAGGGTACATATATATTAATAAGTGTCTCTCAGAGAACAAAATTAACCCAAAGCATTGATGAGATCTGCTACAGGTTGTGATGCGAGTTCCTCAAAGGCTCTTTGAGAAGCCTTTTCTGATTTCCTGTCATTTTAAAAGAAATAAAAGTCTACACTCTGTATTGCTTTTTCTTTAGGTAAACACATTTTTATTCTGCCATAAAGAAATCTCCTCCTGCCATTTTCCCTGCTGTGAACAGCAGCCTATCAAAAAAATAAAACCTTAAAGGTCACACTGGAAGCAGGACGTATATTACAGTTTCAGATACAAGTCTCAAAGACCTGAGAAGTGCTTTATTAAGATTCATAAAAGCTACAGCAACTTGAGAGGAACTTCAATTTGTTGACATTAAATCTTTCTTCAACCTTCTAAATGATTATCTGCAAGGAAGGATTTCTCTTGCCGTGTTAACTACACAAGCATGCCTAGATCAAGCCAATTAAACTTTGCCAATAGAGCAAGATTGCTTGAGTTTTCAAATGTGGGAGGAGATTTTATAAGTCACTTTTAAGAAAGGAAAGAAAAGAATTCCACTTGGTAAAACACACAAAGTTTATATTTCCCTGCGCTTTATGAGTAGATATGGTCTCTGATTCTCTGAGGCATGGTGATTTTTTCTAGCAGTTTATTTTGTATAGATGGAGTGACTACACAGATCTATAGGGGAATTTACATGTTTTTCACTTAATCTCAGAAGTAGCTGTGATTTGCGTAGTTTACTTGAATTAGCGCTGAAGTGACCAGCTCAGAAGTGTGACAGCTTCCAGCTCAGGGGACTGATCCTTTTTGCCTCTGAGCCCATTCTTGCTACAAGACAAGCATGGCCCCATGCATTGTTTTCATTCATTGCTGAGGCACCCAAGCTATAATGAACTTCAGGCTTCTGTCCTGGTTAAGACTGATGTGATGTTCTCCCACAGAAAGAGACAGGGAAGTCCTGAAGACCCTATAGGAATAATGGTGTAGTTGAAGCACTAGCAAGTATTTGCTGAGCTTTTTGCTGAACTCTGTGTTAAAGAACAGGATCTGCTGAATGATGGATTACCTTCATATTTGTCCCATTTCTCTTGTCTGGGATGGCCCTCGTCTAATGGTATAAAAGGGTTCCCACAGGGTTGGTGTGCTTGATGGAAATCATACACAAAGACCTTCTCAGATCTTACTGTATCTTAAATAGCCCACACAGGTGGCATTATTACACTGTCACTGGCAACAAGAGGGAGAGGATCAGGCTTTAAAGAGATCAGCAAAAATAAACAGGGCACAGAGTACTGTGCAAGAGTGACTGAAGAACTGACTATCAGAGTATTTATTTAGCTTCTATTGACTTCTATACTGAGTTGCAGGTTTTAATTTTATCTTCTACTGTAACTTCATCTCAAGTACATAAAAAACGCACAATTAGAAAAGGATCAGAAATTTAAAAAAAAGGAAACAATCACTGTGTATATATATAATTATACATATATATAAGAATTTATATGTATTTTTTTATATATAAAAAATAAAAACCCCTCTCTTATCAACAGTGTTGGTGATACATACCAAAAGGAAATGTGATTCCATAGCCTAGTGGTTAGCAAACCTAACTAAAACCAGGGTTTATTAGGTCACTGTTCCCAGGATTACTGCAGGCTGTAGAACTCCCTATCCCTAATGTTGTTTCAGAGAAGCTTACACAAACAGCGAGATGCTCATATCCAAAATCTGAAACATGGGACCAGATTAAAAACCTCTCAGCACTTCTCTCTATATGTCTAATTATTTACCTTCGTGTCAGGAATACTTGAGAACCTAAATTAATTAAAGATTCAGGTCCCTGGAAAAAATAAAAAAATTGGCTGCTATTTTCCAATGATTCAAATTTGTCCTTGGTATGTCTCAGCCTAGCACCTTTTACCTGACTTGGATTAATGAACTGGTGTCTATGGGTGTCTCTCCACTAGCATTTCAATTTAGATCTGGTGCAGCCTTGTTGAAGTAAATCTCCCCATTCTCCTCCATTCTCACTTTGGTACACTTTCAGATACATCTGCAGTTATTTAGTTCATAAAGCTACATCAACTGGACAGAAAAAGAAACACTTCCAAGTGGAATAGGCAGGGAGGGCGATGGAGGAGGGAGAGTCAACTAGCAAAATGCTTTGAAAGTAATAAACTTTCCTCACTGGGCCATAAAAAAAACCCTCTTCAATGTCCAACAGCACATACCACAAGACTAGTAGGATATGAATAATGAATCCTTTTAAGCAAACAGACTACATAGGATTCTTGGAAATAGACTTTGTCAACAATCTTCATAGGGATAGGCAAAGGTAAGATTTGCCTCATTCTCTCTATCCCTGCCAATGTTCTGCACACAGCTTCTCCCCCTCTACCCAGGCATAAAAGCCAGAAAAAGCAGAATGAAATGCAGAAAGATAAGAAAAAGCCAGTGACTTTGATACTGCCTGAGTGTTCCTTTCCTTCATGTGTTCGTGAAAATCGAGTGCCACAAAAAATAGATGATGATTAAAAAACCCAACAGTAAAAAGCATTAGATGAAAGACTTCTTGATCTTTTTCACTCTAACTTCTATATAAAAAGTAATGTTCCATCTCTCCCTACTTAATAAAAAGACACAGTAAGCAAAAGACTGGCCCTGAAGCAAAACTCTCCCTTACAGTATATTTTATAATGCTTCATCAAGTATGGTCTCAGAGAATGGACATTGTACCCAGAGCTGAGCAGTTTCTTGCCTTCCATGTCTGTGTGTCTGTGCCTAATGTATTTAACATGTAACTGATAATGGCCTTGTCTAAATCTTATCTACATGCCACTTCAACAAGAACTGATATAGTGGCATATTAAAGCTTTGCGGCTATCACCTAAAAAAAATATTAAAGCCGTGAGGAGATGCAAAGGCAGGACCTTTCCTTCTTGGTTCCACCTGAAGCTTTAGCAAGAATCTAGCCTCAAGTGACTTGTTCATAAAAAGAAACTGCTTCCCATGGTGGAAGGAGAACTCCACAACCTCCGTGTTTTAAGTCTCTTTTCTATATAGTAAAGATGCATGCGTATGAAAAAAAAAACCTCCAGAGAAAGGATCTCTGCTATTTGGCAGTGATACATCAAACTTGAGACTTGCTGAAGTCTTTCAGAAGTTATTCAAAACAACAAGAGAAGAAAACTGCTCATTTTAGACTCTCCTATTTGCTATCCTGGCTTTCAGAGGCTGAGCTGGGTGTGAATGGCTGCAGTTGAAGTAATTCTATTTTGAGGGCAGCCTTCTTCTGAAGACAAAGTAGTTCTGGAAAGTGTAAACTGCTTTTTCTCACCTTGGTGGGATATTAACTAGGAACTCCTTTTGTGATCAGTCCATAGTCAACATTGTTAGCTGTAGTTTTTCTCATCTCAGAAGAAAAAAGGCTCTTGGTTCCTTATAAAAAAGCACAGCAAAGGAAGAGGGACTACCACATTATACAATCTTCATAATCTCCCATGGATGGTGCTTCATATTCACAGTACCGCCAAGAGACAAGTTTGTGCAGGCCACAGTTTGGGATAGCACTTTTTTTGTTTGCTTGGTTTTTGAAATCCGTTATTTTCCCAACCAATTTAACCTTGAGGCACCGTTTAAAGGGTACTCCGCATTTGTCTCTTTTCTAAGCCAAATGAATATTCACAACTGGAAACAAAAGAACATAGAGGATTAACTCAGAAACAGCCTTTTAAATGATGAATGATGAAGAAATATGAAAGGATATGAATAGCTATGAATGAGTTGCTCAGCTTCACAATGTAATTGATAAATGTTTAAACTAGACAGAGATCTACCATCACAGTTTTTAAAAGGTGGGGTTATATAAGACAGGACAGAAAAGTACAGGTGTACCTTCTGGCTGTTTAAGGAAAGTAACGATGGAAACTGTTATTCCTGGGGACAGGGAGCAAACACAGTATATTACTTTTGCCATAAAAATGTCAAACTCACTGGAGGCTGAGAGATGCATCAATTTATCCATGGTGTAAAGTCAGAGTAGTCTATGGAGTTGTATTAAAAATTAATATAGCCCTTTTCAATGCTATGGATTTTATTTGTAGGTGGGCAGTACAGTTTAACATATGTTTAATCAGACTGCAAATGCAAATGACTCAAAGAATGACAGAGCAACTCAAAGGGCAGCAGTTGGCTGTTACATGGTTTTGCTGTTGAATCGCAAAACCAAATCATCACAGCTTTGTTATAAAATTCTGCATGATCTGAAACAAATAATTCATTTTGTCTCACTGTCAATTTCTCCATCTGTGCAAGGGGAATCATGATGCTCACAGAGTGTGGTGAGACTGGATACATTCAATTTGGCATTGTAACCTGAAATTGAGAAAAATTAATTTATTGCACTAAGCTTGCTACGTTTAAGTAATATTTATATTCAAGTATATCAAGGATTTTATATCCAGAGATTTATTCACCAAGATTATAGTGCTGAAAGTTGATCTGCACTGAAGTCTATTTACACAAGCACGGAAAGTCTCTATGCCCATGGTATTGCTTTAAACTGGAGTAGCCGCTTCCACATAACCCGCCTGCAGAAGTGTTTCCACCTCACCCCACCTATCAGTGGGAATCTGCGGCATGACAGTGTTATTTGCCTTTCTGCTTACGCAAGTATGGCATGGCTAGCTGCACTTTAACAGGACTATTGTTAACCCATTTTGAATCTCTCCATATGACTGCTGAACCTATTGTTTCATCCTTCATAAATAAAAGGAACAGAGGGAGGATGAGAGCCATGAGGGCTGTATTTATACTGTATAGTGGAACACACTGCAGATATTTCTTAACTACTACTGGCTAAGTATGCTCTGGAACAGAAAATAATTGTGTTAACACAGAATGGATTTTTTGTTAGTAAAAGGTCTTTTCCTGCAGTCTTTTCATTCTTGTCTCAGGCCTTGTGATAGGATCTGGGCTGCAGCACTACGACTGGAAGAGTAATCTGTTGAGTGCAAAGTCTCCATCGCTGCATGCTGCAGTGATCCAGGCACAGCCGATCAGCAAACGACAACTTTGAGCGGCAACTAGAGACGGGCAAACTGCATTCTGCACTTTCACTGGGTGGCGTCTCCAAACTGCAGCTGAGACGGAGCATGACAGTCTCACACACAAGGAACATGACAGTGTCACACACAGCGTAGCAGTCTGAACAAGCCTGCAAAACCCACTGAAGAGTTATTAATTTGTGCAAAGTCGTGCTGATGTCGAAGCACAGTCTTCAGTCCAAGCTAGTATACTCAGTTGTCTGGTGTGATGCATGTCCCAGGCCGGGACCTCTGCTCTGCCTTCCCTGCAGCACGTAGTGAGACCACAGACCGTGGCTGAGCTGTTACATAGCTACAGGAGTTTGCAGGTTTCACATCTTGTCCTATTTGCTGAAAAAATCCAATGGCTGCAATGCTATCAGTCATCCCAAACTAAGCACAGATTAATATCCCCTTAATGCTCCCTGATTACGCTGTGTGCTCCCATGTGAGACACAATACGCAGCGTATGACTCTTCTGTTTTTCCATTAATTTTCGCATTTCTTTCCAGACCTGTCTGTGAAATTAAGAATACCTAGAAAATTGTAGCTTTCCTTCCTTCTCTACTTATAAAGAAGATATTTTCACTATTTTTCTTTACAGGATAAAGATAGTAGGGATCTGCAAAAACAACCAACAGTTTTATAATATTCTGATTTCATTACATAAAAAAAACCTATGGTTTTATTTCACTCATTGA
Source organism: Pelecanus crispus (assembly GCF_030463565.1). Classification (NCBI taxonomy): domain Eukaryota; kingdom Metazoa; phylum Chordata; class Aves; order Pelecaniformes; family Pelecanidae; genus Pelecanus; species Pelecanus crispus. The sequence continues at coordinate 14,625,253 of NC_134644.1, forward strand.
AGTTGGAACAAGCTAACATTATCTTTAGTGTCTTACTTTCTCAGATTTTTTCACCCTGAAGTTTTCCAGCAGAATAAGGAAGGAGTTCAAGTTCAGTATAAATAAAACTTTTATTTGGGTGACTTTCAGGAATCAGATCTGTAGTACAGAATGAAGAAAAGCTAGAAAATGTCCAGATAAAGGCTTTAAAAAAAGGGGTCATATTCTTTCTGGGGAATAAGGTGGCTAGGATTTGAAAATTTTACTATTTGTCTACCTTCCCAATTTCACCTTCACTGACTTTGTTTTTCCTGCACTGTTCCAGCACTCTCTTTGCCATGGGTGATTCATCTGGTAGATTATATAAGATTTTACTTTACAGTTTTCATATTTAAAAACAAAAAATTGAAAGCATGGCAAGGGAGCAGATAGACCTTTTATATTTCCAGATTCTTTACAGATGTTTTCTTTAATGCTGCCTTATTTGGCAGTACTGTTTCCTAATTTTCTTTTATTATTATTTTTTATTTAATAGCTCCTTGCACCTGCAGATGTGAAAACACTGCAACATGGAGTGACATGGTCATAACCCAAATGTGTGAATAGGAAACAGTCACAAGGTGATAAAGTCACTTGCCAAACATAGCAAGGTTGTCCGGTCGTAGAAGTACAGTCTAGCATGTTATCTGTTGCAACACACTGGAAAACATTTTACTTCTCTGCTGGTAGCTGAACACTTCAGAGCTGAGATGGGCTCACTCACTGTACATCTGAACAATTTCTGGAACATGGAACTGGGGTCTCTAGGTGCTAATGCAGTGCTAAGATATAATAATCATAGTGATTATGGTTGGTAACATAAAGTAGCTTTTTGAAGTAGCTTTTAGATATTTTTGCCTACATTCATCTTTCCATGTACTAATGTTTTACAGTTTTCCTAACAAGAAGGATGGATCAGTCTGTTTGGACACAGGAAACATCCTTCTCTGTTACAGACTTCCTGTGGCAACACCTAAAGTGTTCTACCTGCTGCGGAGATGCTCCTGCCTCTGTGGCTCTTCCTTCCCACAGGAAAAAGTCTGGCTTGATGTGGAGGTAAGATGTGGGCAGGATGGGACTCTTTTTCCAAGAGTGAGATGCACTTCTGTATCCTGCAGCTGAAACTACTCAGTAAAGTGTCAGTGACCTGGTTTGGTCCTTTATCTCCCCCATAGCTCAGCAGCCTGCCACTGAGAGGGCAAAATTATACTTCCCTATGTTTTAGTAAGTGGGACCACAAGGTGTTAGAAACAGCAGCAATGGATGGTTTATCACTTAAGGACCTTAAATGGATTGTTACTTTTAGGAACATTGTCAAATATTTTAAATCAATATATAGAATATCCATAGAAAATCCTTTTTAAATTCATATTTTCAATACCAATGCTAAGAGATATAATCAGTCAAAAAATCAAAACATATTATATGCCCTTAAGGTCTAGTAAAAATAACTTAAGTTTTAGTTATGATCATTATACACATGAAGCCAGACTGACTACACAAAGCTGGCAAAAGAAAAAAGCAACCAACAAACATAACACCTCCTGCAAAATCCCAACATACAGATTTTATATCTACCTAAACCTTTCTTGGATAGATATCCATGAACAAACTTGTGGAAACTGCAGTTAGTTTTGATGAGCTGCAGGACAGATGCATAGAAAGAAGCAGAGAGGGTGGGAGTTTGTACTGAACTTCATAGATAAATGTTTTATGCTGATTCATTAATGTTGTGCAAAGAAATATGATAAATAACAGTTACAGAACTATCAGTGTCTGTAAATAAAACTGTGCGAAGGAAAAGAGGAGAAATTTGTTCACTATCATCTTTATACTGAATGAATTTCTCATCTCTCCAATTAATACTTTCTGTCTTCCGTCCTTAAAAGAGCAGCTGGATGAAATGACTGCATGGATGGGAGGACGTGCCTTTTAGCATGTATTTCCATTGGTTTAGGTGATAGAATTGCCTGTGAATACAGCCACAGATCTGATTGACATGACAGTACCTAAAAACTAAACAGAAGCAAATTGCTGCCCAAAGGCATCAGCAATCAAAACATTGCTGGTAATTACTCTTGAAGTTAGAAATTCCTCCAGGAATATCTTCTCTATCAAACAATTAAAAATCACAAGTTATCAGATGGAAGTTTGGTTTCTTTGAACTATGTTTTTTGGTTTGACAGAGACAGGGAAGTTTCTGCAATATTTCTCCATTTTCTGAGATGTTCACACTTTCTCTCCATTTCCCTGTTCCCTCCTCCCCTTCCTTTTTCTTCCTTTATGTACACAGACTTGTTACTAGCTCACAGTGGAGTTTGGGGATATCTGACAAAATGTCCCTGCAGCACATGAAGGAAACACAGCTAGTGGCTCCAGGTGGGTGGAAAACTGTTGTGAGCTGGTTTTCCCTTCCTCATCCAAAAGAGAGAACATGCAAATTTACTGTGTTAAAATTTGTGTTTCTTTGGTCAGTTTAGGGTTCAGATTCTCTTTATATGCTTCTTAATGTGCAAAGGGATGATGGCAGAGCCACCTGAAACTGCAGCATATTTATACCACAAGTATTGTATCCCCAGTCACTGTCATAGAATCATAGAATCATAGAATCGTTTAGGTTGGAAAAGACCTTTACGATCATCCAGTCCAACCATTAACCTACACTACCAAGTCCACACTAAACCAATTAAGGGTAGACTAGACTAAACCATGTCCCAGAGTGCCACGTCTACCTGTTTTTTGAACACTTCCAGGGATGGTGACTCCACCATGTCTCTGGGCAGCCTGTTCCAATGCTTGACTACCCTTTCTGTGAAGAAATTTTTCCTAATTTCCAGTCTAAACCTCCCCTGGTGCAGCTTGAGCCCATTTCCTCTCATCCTATCGCTAACTACATGGGAGAAGTTATATCAGTATATCAGTGCACCAGTACCCATCTGATACACAGGTGTCTGATGCAGCAACCTGATTTTTTTCTTTCTTTCTGTAGAAAAGGATATGCATATTACATTTCCAGTGTAAACAAAGTCAAGATACTGCCACATATAAAATACTTGCAAGAGACTGAATTTTTAATTGCTTCTGAGCAGTATAGGCAGGCATGCATCAAATGTTTCCATTAAACCCACTGCCAGTGGTCAGACCTCCATGGCCACCAGGAGGCACAGTTCCAGGGAGCCTGAACCAACTCCCTTTGCTGTCATTGTCATCATTTGAAACCAAGCCTCTAGTACACTCCTAATTCACACTCCTATTGCACACACAGCAATACCACAAGGCAGTTTTAATTAAGGGGATGTAATTGTATGTTTCAATGAAGAAGGATGAACTTAAACACTTGTGAACTTTATGCATTTGTTTATCTCCTGTCAAGACCCCAGTGTTTTTGATCCTTGCTGGAGACACTGCAGGATATCAGTGGAAGCACAGATACTGTTTAAAGTCATCACTGCATTTAGCTTTAATGAGTCAGCAGCAGCACTTCTTTAAACCTATCACACTGACCTTTTCCTGCACGTTTCTTCTTTTTGTGTTAACAGTATTTTTACTTAATACTTTGTTGAAAAAAGGCTGTGGAGAAGGATTTTAAAGCTTTCCTTTTAATTCTAACAATGAAATACATGTATTTCACTTCTAAAACCTGCTGACAGTATAAAACGTGTGACTGTAGTGAAAAAAAGACACTTTGTCAGGATGGCACCTTGACAGTGCATATATATGAGCCTACCCTAGTGATTTCCTTGTCATGTTTGCTTAATCTAACAGCCCAAGCAAGGTTGTCTCTTCCATTTGTTTGCTTAGCTATTCCCAGTCCTAGGAGGTCAACAAGGTGACTAATTCTTGAAGAGTATCAAAAATATAAACCAATCCAGACTATAATAGTGCCAATCATACCAAACCCAGAAAGACTTAGGCACAGACGACTGGTTTTTTGCTTTGATTTTGAATGTATGAAAGGTCTGATTTCACTGTTAGCACATATGCATCCGAAGTAAAATAAGCTGTGTATGGGCAGAAGCTGAACAGAATAATGAAAAAAAGAAAATGAAGAAAATGTATTAAAAATCAGTAGGGGAAAAAAGGCACAAAACAGGAAATTATGTGTTATATACAAGGTGTTGGTTAAGTTAGTACACAACTGAATTCTGACATTATGTCTGCAGTTGCTAAACAGGTTGTAACTTCCTAATTTGTGATTTGTACAAGCCTTTCCAGGCAGAACTTTGCACGTGAAAAATATACGTACAGCTGTACTGACATACTTCATAAACTCATATCTTGCCAATTGTTCTTGTTAAAAATTCAGAAAAAAAGGAAAGTATTTAATTTCAAAAGTTTTTTTAAAACAAAATGTTTTGGTCTTAATCAATACTAAATGTCCTTTGATGCCTGTATATTCATTGATTTGGTCTGGTTTTAGAGCTGCCAGCAAACAGAAAAAAACTGGTTTTCATGCAGCTCTAATTATAGAACATGCCTAAGCAATTGAGAAAACCATACACACTTAAGACAATTATTTGTGCTTGGACTTCTTGAAGCACTTTTCTGAGGCACTAACTCTTTCTATGTATATAATTTTATTCAAGAATATATTTTTTGCTATTGTTTGGATACTGTTCTAATAGTATCACACACTTATGAGAGAAGAAGAAAAAACAGAAAGCAAAATTAGTGTAAAACTGTGAATTTGCTATCTCAATAAATATTAACCTTAGTTAGAGGTGTTTGCAAAACCATTCTGCAGTAGTTCTATTCTTATGTACTATTTTACAGGATTAAGTGGACATAAATAGTAGTGTGTAAATTCCTCTCAGTTGTGAGATAGGAATATGTAACACTCATAATCTGAAAGTGGGCTTGTGGGCACTTCTGCTTATGCAGATGCTCACTTAGGCACATGTAGTATTTTTGCTCTGCATTTTTATTGGTATCAATACTTGTTTTTCTTTCTTTAGCAGAATTTGAATTAGGACTGGGGGACAAGTGGAAGTCATCAGGAATTTTCTTCCCAGGTCAAATCAGCTTTTGAGTGGTCTTCTTGCCCAGGTCCTCCTTAGCATCCATTTGTCATTACTAACTTTTCATTAATACTTATTTCTCTTCTTATGTGTTTACCACATAAACACAGAGTCCTCTCAGTTTGGGGCCTGCCAAATTTCCGATGACATGGGATGTTACAGGTTTCTTTGGTTCTAAAGCCTGTGAGAGTTCTTCTCAGCCTGCCAGCTACCTTTGTCTGGTTGTACAAATGTGAGAGGTTAAACTCTGAAGTATAAAGTTTGCAAACACTTATCTCCTGGCCCCTCATGCATCTGAGCTATTTGGTAAGTTTGCAACTGTCCAATGTTTCCAGTGAGTGCTCTGAGCCATCCCTACACCCAGTGATGGTGGTGAGGATGGCTGTGAGGCAGAGTTGGGCTTTGATAAACAGCTCCCAGAATGTTGTTAAGTAGTATCCTGCCTGAAGGTTCATTTATTTTGCATCTCACTTTGTGAAGCTGCATTACAGCACCTCTTGCAAAGTATCATCTTGGAAGGACAGCAAATAGATCATCTGACAAAGTGCAAGAGCTGAGAACTTTCAGTTCACATCAACCTAAAAGCAAAGGTTTTGCAATGGACTTTTGCTGGGCATCCACAGTGATGTAACACAGCACTTCAGCAGTCTTTCCTCCAAACCTCCACAGGGAGCAAATGGGAGTTTTTACTATCACAAACATTTCTGGTGCACGTTTGAAAGTCTCAAACACAGGCGATTATCTAAAGATATCCTTATTTACTCTTCACAGAAATGCTTTCCACCCTGCCATTCCCCAGATCCATCTCTACAAACATGGTTGCAGCACATCTTAGGTAACACTTTTCTTTCTGATTAGAGATGTGCGAGCACAAGTGAGAGCTTTCATAGGCTACTTTCCTAAAGATTTATAACACAATCTCAATGCAAACATCAGCCTGCTTATTAAAGCGTAACTGTGCGAGGGAGGAGTCAAGGAACAAACAGACTATGATTAAATTGCAAGCATACAATTATGAAAAGAAGTTTTTCATTCAGAAACAAGGTTTTACTGAACTTTTTCACAGTAAAATAAAATTAAGTAAACTGCTCTGAGCAGTCAGTAGCTTCCATGCAGAGGATCCAGCATATCTGGTCTGTGAAAGTGAAGATGTCACTCCATGTCCTTTCATGCAACACATCTCACTGGTCACCTGTGAGGAATTTTAAACTTGTTTCGTTGCAATGAATGATGGCAGTGAAGAAGATGGCAGAGTATAATCCTCATTCACACTGCCCCTATTTTCAAAATGTTATTTTTAAAATTATGTTTAATTTATCTAATTGGTCACAAATCTTATTCAAATTTGTTAAGGCAAATGTCTACCTTTCTTTCCCTTGCTTATCTGATAGCAGGCGAAGCATGAACAGAGAGGGTGTGTCAGGACTGGTCTGTGAGATGCCTCCTATATATTCAGTTGTTTGATTCAGGATTTCTAAAAAGTATTTTTATGCTGGTCTTTCCATATTTATCTGAAGAGTACAGTCACATTTTGCAGCTGGTCAAGATTCAAGTATGGAAGACCTGCAATGATTTTAAGTTAACTTTTCAAAATATCTATCTGTAATTGATAATCTGTTTATAGAGTGATACCTCCAGGACTTTATTCTTCCAGCCTAAAGTCTGAGTTATCTAAAGGTGCTACTAAATACATCCAATGAGCACAAGCCATCTGTGTTATTTAGGTGGGTGAGCAGGGTGCCCAAAATGCAATGGAAGCAAGGCCATGATGCAGCCATATGGCCACTTATGGTATCTCAGATGTGTGGGGAGGGCAACTTCCATCAGAAGAGCACTGCTGAATATGATTGGAGATAACTCCTTAAACCACACTGAAGCATGCCTGCCTCTGCCATTTGCCAGAGATCAAACTGTAAATGTGGAACAATTATTTAGCAAACAGAAAGATCTCCAGAAACAAAGATTTTGGTCATTTCTTCAGTCTTTGATTTACAGTAAATAATGTTCAATCAGATTAAACCAGAGTGGAAAGTAGTAATACTGGAGCTAAACTTAAGTACTTCTGGAGAGATGAGTAAATCTATTATGATTTATTAGGTGTTTATTACAGGTCAGAGGTTGAAATGTCAATGTTAATTTCATCTAGATTTTATTGGTTTTATTATTATTATAATTATTAACATTATTATTATTAATAATTAACCATTATGTTCTATCACTTTTTCTGTAATTCTGGATCTATCAAACACAAAGTTTTTTGAAGGAACAGATACAGCATTTGAATCTCCTTTCAAAAAATACTTCCGTCTGCTCTGTACGTAGCAGAGAATGTTCAAGCATACATCTATGCCATGAATTTGAACACACATTTTCAAATATCAGTTCTGAAAGTAAAGCATCTAAATTCCAAGCAAACAGGCTCTTCAGGTTTTTCTGAAAATGATGAGTGTCTTCGGATTTGGGAGTAACTCTTCTAAAAATTAGAAAATCTTATTTCCTGAATTCCTAAGGAAAGCAACAGAAATCAGGCTTGCAAGATAAGTGGATACTTTGGCAAAATTTTGCTTTAACAGTCTCCTTTAGCTGCCCAAGTTTGAGGACATTAGCTCATAATAGCCATCTTCCAGGCAAAGCATTCAGAATCTGTAACATAGCATTTGGCTGACTCAAGCTTGTCTCTTTTTGTAACAGAAATTGGCTTCCCTACTACCCCGTGACTTACCATCACAGTGGTAAACACTCTCCAGAACCCTTTTGAAAGGGATGATTCATCCCTGGAGTATTTTTAGGAATTTGTTAACTTGCATTTAGCTTAGTGTGCTGGTAGCCAATAAACAGAGCGAAGACAAGCTTTGAGTAGTACCACATAAACCATTTTGAATGCTATAATTGTACTACATTATCTTGGTCTGTAGACTGAGTCATCTGCTGGTTAAGCAGAATGGAAAAAACAGCATAAGACCGTTGCTACAACAGGGAGTTTGATAAAATGCTAAAGAAATCAGTGCTAGCAACTGGATTATATTTATCTTCCCAGGATTACACCTGCTTGTTTCAGGCACAACTTACAATACACATTGATTTTTCCAAAGTTTCTGAAGTCTTATGTGTGAATATTACATGAATCTAAGTGCCAATATCACAGAAAAAATGCAGTCTAATATACTAACATACCTTTTTGAGCAAGTTTGACTCCAGACAGTACCCATTCTATGTCTTGTATTTTAACCCATCTAAAAGAAAGATGAAACAGAGCAGGCACTGCCTATTGTACGTGGCTGGGGACGCAGTTTTTGCTGACACTTGGAAGTATGCCCAAAGAGGGGTGGGGAAAGGGCCAGGGCAGGGGAGAATAAGAAAAGAGCAAGAGAGTGAGAAAGAGAGTTTATTAGTACCTGATCACCAGTTCAAACCAAATGCAAATCAGAAACAGGTTTTGCAGCAGTTAGCCTAACAAGCAGGTAATAAGTAAGTGAGATTTTACACTGTCCTTGGGACTGTGAAATAGAAACCAGCTTTTGGCAGCCAAATTAGGGGAATGCCACTTCATGGCAAATGGAAAGTGATGAGTTACAGGAACTTGGCACACTGATCGGATCATCTCATCCTCCCACTCAAAGCAATAAGGCCCTGGCATCCTAGTTTACGTAAATATCAGAAACATGATCTTCACCAAAACACACATGTATTAGAAGCCAGTGACACAGTCTGTCATGTTGCTGTATAGAGAGTTCTCCTTCAGCACGTGTCATTCAACTGTCTGGCTACACTACACGTAATGAATTAAGCCTGCGAGGTAAACATTTAGCTGTTTGGAAAATATGAACAATTTGCTTTTTCTGTTGAAGAATGCTCAGTGAAAGCAAAATACTTTTCAGAGATCACAGCAAAGTGAAATTGCACTAGAAGACAGATAGGGTTTTGATGGATCTGCTCAGGCCAAAAATGTTTCAAAACCCTCTAATCACATGCCAGGGTACCGGCTGAGTTCTTTAGCACCTGATTAATGAATAAATGAACAGGTGAGAGGACAAAGACCCTTGGAGTCTGTCTCCTTTACAACCTGCCTGAAGGTTTCCAGGATTTTCAAATTTACAGGTCAACAGATGGGCTCATGTGGCTTTAGGAGCCTGGAAGCTATGAAAGCTTCACAACTGCGGCCCTGGCTCTGCAGTGACAATTATAATTTCCAGCTTCTTAGAGAATGCTGCTCTCCTCCTCTTCACTTTGGACATAAAGAAATATTCATTGAGCCAAAATAGACTGTCTCTATGGTTTAGTAGTTTAGGAGTCCACCTGATTTAAAACAGGGATTTGAATCCAAGCTGATGGATGCCTTCATATTGAAATACCAGTTGGCACAGGAACCAGGATTCAGATTACTGTCCTAATTATCAAGCTATATAGCAACTTTAATGTCTGGATGAATATTTTATTATGAAATGTAAAATGGAATAGAATAACAGAAGTGATGGAAGAAGGCACCTATCTCAAGTACAAATACATCTCTCAGGAGTCATAAGGGTTTGAATCCTTTCTAGCAAAAGGAACAGGAGCCAAGTCTCCTAATCCTGTGTTGCTATTTGGTGTTTAGGCAACCACATGCTCCTTATTATGCCTGGAATTTTACTATGAGTGTTTTAGTACAAATTTGTGAATAGTTTTGCTTCCCATTACATCACATTTTTCAGATCATTAGCTCTTAGCTAAAGAAACAAGATACAGTGCAAAGTTGCCAGATCTAGTACAGATTCTATCAGAAATCAGGTGATAACAATTTTTTTATGTAATGTTATGTTAAAAACAATCTTGCAGTTTAACCACAATAGTTGTTACTCACATAATTTAAAGCAGTAAAAAATAAAATGTTGAGACACTGAGTGCAATGCTAATGAACCAACACTATCCAACAGCTAATTTATTACAGATATTATTAATTATTCATTTACTATTACATATACATATATGCATAAAGCGTCTCCTTCCATCAATAACTACCTGTAAGGATTTAATTTTGTTATGTGTTCTTTGACAATAGTCAAAGAATTTGCTGAAGAATTTGCTGAAATCTCAAGCCTGCATTTAAGATGAAAATATTTCTATTAGAAAAAAGCCATTTGCACATACACTTATAGCTGATGTTCTGTAGGTCTATGTCAACTTGACAGAGGTTATATATGATTATCATCACCAGCTTTACTGTTACTGCTCTGTATGTTGTGAACAAGATGACATGCATTAAGAGAATGTTTCTTCAAAGACTTTCTGGTGTTAATGGTGCCTACTAACATAAAGAAGAAAGAGTATTATGATAAACATTAAAGGTTTTCTGCTCATTTGTTTCTTCCTCTGCAGAGAAAGTTGTCTTCATTAATTTCTATAAGACAAACACAGCATCTTCCCGTGGTATCATCCAAGAAGGCACTGACCAAAATGAGACCAGATGCCTTTCATCAATTCTATTTGAAACACTTTCTTTGTCAAAATTAGCAAAACAGAGTTGGGGTTGTGTTTTGAAGGAGCAGCAAGATGAAAGCAATGCTGGTACCTGATATTCCTGTTGGGATTTCTTCAGTGTAAATTCAACTTCAACACGCATAACACAGCATAACGCAGAGGGGTAAAGGCAGCAAAATGGAAAGAAGTGAAATGTTAACAGATGCATAAGAAATAAAACCCCAGTAATTCAGGAAGTATTTGGTACTATGAAATGAAAGCCTGACACCCAAAGGCTAAAACAGAACCACTGCAAAGCTGGGGACAGTAACCACACTGTTGAATTTATACAATTTCAGTGATCTTTCGGTCCATTTTCTTTCCTTAGGGAAAATGATTGCCTTGTTTTCCTCTCTAGGAGCAATCCCAAGGAACAGGAAATGAAAACACATCTAGGGTGTAAGTCAGTCACTGAAGCCAGACTGATTATCACATATAACCCACATTTCAGTGAAAGCACCTCCTAAATATCTACGTTTATGTCTAGCATATGCACACAAGATACGTATATATCCCTGATACAGGGGAGCAGTGGTGAGAAAGGTCCTGTGTCTTGTTCTTTGGCATCTGAATCGTGATATTTTAGAATACTGTAACACTTACAGAAAACCCAAATTATAATTTCACATTAGGAAAGTGGGAAAAAAAGACATTGCAGTTCCCCATCACAACACGTTAACATATTCCTGATATGTTAACATAAACCTGATAGGGTTTGCTGCATCTCATTATCCTGCAGCTGTTCTTGGTAAGGTTTCTTGTCTAGCTGGCATGGGCACTGTGAGAAATTGTATTAAATAAGATGAATCACAGATTGTTTCTTTAGGTTAGCTCTTGTTATACCTTCTTGATAGTTAATAGTAATTAAGATATCACCAGAATGCAGTTCACAAAGACTGTTTAAGACTGTTTAAGATTATACTGAGAAAAAATACCAGACAAAGAAAACACAACTCAAATTTCACTCCAGTTCCCCCTATCTCAAATGCAATGGGAGTCAGTTTGGGCCTTACTGAAATTATCACTCTTGACCATAAACATATACAATAAGGCAATTAAGCTTGACACCAAATGCCAACACAATCAATGAAGCCTGTTTTCTGGAGAAGGCTGATCCTTCAAATGCTCACTCATTCATGCAATGATGCCACACCAGTCACTCTGTGGGTACAGTTCTACCAGGCTGGCTTCCTGCTTCTTGGCTTGTAACCCAGTCAATTTATTGCATTACATATTTTCTTGACTGACTGCTACTAAAGTAAGAATGGATCATTAGTCTATTTGCATTCCTTCCGGTTTTTGCTGTCTACCTATATGGCTTTATATGTACTTATGATCTCCTTTTTGCTTTTTGTCCAACGTATCTGACTTTAACAGAACCTTTAAATCACCAATAAACCATGGTTGACACCACTCTTTGTTTAACTCAGATCTCCTCAGATCCCTTGTGTGTCTGTAACATAACCAGTCTGGCCAAAGTCTTCCATTTCCACCCACAGTAATTTCCAAAATGAGATCATGATTCATTCTGTGGTGCTTTTATTCTGAACACAAACTTACATTTCAATAGCTTCATGACTGGCACCTACTCTTACAAAGTCTGAAGAACAATTTACAAAGGGATTTCCTTTTAGATCCCTGTTATTTATGAGCTGCATGACATAAGCGTGTAAAGCTCTTTTAAAGAGATAATGGAGCTTTTAGTGAATTTCCCCATTAATTGGTCTTGAAGCATTTCTGGTGCTAATGCAGTTACAATTATTTTGTAGTGGTCTGGTTTCAACACCTCCAATTGCTGCTTATCCTACTGTGTCACATCCAGGAAAGAAAAAGTAGGGGAGGGGGAAGGAAAAAAAACTCACAAAAAAAAAAAAAAAAAATGAAGAGAGAAAAATGAATTTCCATTTGTGTACAATTGGAGATCAACTTGAGAATTTGCCATTAGTTGCAAAATTCATTTTCTCAAAGACTGGAAACAAGTGTTTCTAAAAAGCAGCCTCAGTGTGTAGGAGGTTATTTTAATTAGCAAGGACTATCAACACTTACCATAACACCTTAGGAACTGCTGACCTTTCGAATGGTCTTAACTTAAGAAGATGACTTCACAGAGGTATTGCAATTATTATTTTTAATGCCTTTCAAGAAAATGTTGAAGGATCTTTTTCCCCTTGATTTTGCAAATAGAAAGCAAACATTAGATTATACTATCAAAATGCTGTTTTCTGGTTAGTTCTCTATTCTTTTCTAACACTGATTAACATTTTCTTTGCTTTTTGACTGCACTGAGCCCTGAGTCAACAATTTCCACAGAATTTGGTACTAAAACTCACTCTAGAGTAGTACTGGTAAACCGTTACCGCATACCTAAAATGAGGATCATTCCTCTTAGATATATTACTTTACATGTATCTACACTAAGCTTCATCTTCCCTATTACTTTATCAGGTGTTCACTACAGCCAGGACTTGGCGAGGTTCTTCTGAAATGCTGCTACACAGTGAGCATGCATTTTTTTTCAGCTTTGAACAACTTCAATTTCAACAACTTCCCATCAGATTTTGTCACTTCAGCTATTCCCCCTTCCAGATAATTTATGGATAAGTTAACAGCACAGATCACTGAAGTATGCTATTGATTATTTCACTCCATTGGGAATATTGACAATGTACTGTTATCTTTTGTTTTCCATTTTTTGACCAAGTGTTTATCTTGTAAGCATCTTCCTAATGACCATTTACTTTTCACCCAGAAAAGCCTTCAGCAAGTTAAATTTCCAAGTGCATTTTGGAGATTCAGGTAGATTTGATGAACCATCTGTCCCTTATCCACATCACCACTGATCCTACCAAAAAGCTGCAGTACATTTATTTAGGCATAATTAACCTATAGAAAATCCATGCTTGCTCTTCCCTAATACTTCACACATATCATGCTAATTTTATTCTTTACTTCAGATTGCCTGATCTGTGTGGTATGTCTGTAAGAATTAGATTATAATTTCTCCAGATTTTCCGTGAAATAATTCTTAAAATTTGGCACTGTATTAGCCAACTTTGAATCTTCTGAGACCTAAGTATTTCTCAGTGAAAGACTGCATACCAGTTATAGCTCTCCTGTTGCAGCCTTTACTTCATTTAGGACTTCTGGGTGAGCAACACATGGTTCTGGCAATGTATTCTACAACTTCCTTTTCTCTCACTTCAGTGTGAATCATATTCTCTTTGCTCATACAAAAGTAGAAAGGATCAGGTTTAAGAACCTCACCACACTTTTCCAAAGTGAGCAAACACACACAGAAGGGTTGTCTGCTCTAGGCACCATTTTTAGGGTTTTTTTGCCTTTGTATATCTAAGCACTGTCATCCATATGCAGAAGGAATAATGATCATGAATTATGAATAAATTCAAGCTTCTGTGAAAAAAAGGATTTATGGTCAAAGGATTTATGTTGTCAAATGCTTTGCTGAGTATCTCTGGTTGTTGATAAATAGGGGAATGTGGGGAATCTGGATAAAAGAGCTTGGAAAGCTGTTTGGGAGAATCTTGTTCTTCTGAACAGGGTCTTATAAAATGATCACCTGATGCATGCAGAGCTTGCCTGATACAAACGTACAAGGATCTCATGTAAAGAACCTGTATTGAAACAACAGGGTCATTTTACAAAATAAGCAGGATGAAGGCAGCAGTATTAATTTAGGATATGACAATGGTTCGGGAGTCCACCTGCTTTAAGCATTTACTGTAATTTGTCATTGTAGTTGTCAGTAATAGGAGACAAAGGCACGTGGAATGCAGATCTGACTCTAAAGAATATACTGATGTTATCGCTGGAGTTTTCATTTCTTCCAAGGTGCTAAAACAAATGAATGTGCAATCATTTAAAATCATCAATCCACTCTCATAAATAGAAGATTTAACAGTTCTGACTTTTTCAGTATAAAAGGAAAGAGGACCCAAGTCACCCCCCAACATAATCCTACTCACTGTTAGCTTTGTAATACCATATAGCTATTACAGAAATTATCTTCTCTAGCATCCTCTCTACTGAAATTCTGTTTTTATTCAACAGGCAGTAGCATTGCTTCTACTTCCCATCTGCAGCCTTGCAAGTTTCTCCCTGTATGTCGTCTCTTTCTATCTCCTCAAGGTTGGCGGGAGGATCCAGACAGCAGGATACTAAGGGACCTGCCCATAAGGAGCTACCTCTGTGTGTCTGCCTTGGCATCTCATTTTGATTTGCTTGCTTTAACACCCTAGGTGGGAACAGAGAGCGTTAAGGGGTTGTTGGCATTGTCTGCAAGAATGAGAAACTCCGTAGATATTTAGGGCTGTGTGGCTAACCAGCTCTGCCCCTAGCGAGTACTTCTGGAGGACCAATAGATTCAATATTATCATTACGCTGGTGTGCCAGGGGGCTGTGGGAGACATGTTTCTTTTCCCTGGCTGGAAGAACAACGGGTTTGGAGAGGAACTGTAGCCAGTTCAGTGTCTATATGCACAGGAGAGGCAAGGCTGAGCTGCAAAGTATGTCAACAGAGAGAGGGTTGTTACCGTTTCCATGGCGGTAAGTGCAGGGAGGAATGCTGAATTGTTTACATTCTTGTTATATGCAGCCTTCTTACATTTCTGATGTACTCCCCTTATCAAGCACCTGCTGAATTCCTGCAGCGAATCACGTATGGATGAGCTGCAGTCAGTGGTTATATTATACTCAGATGCTGATAAGAGTGTCTTTCTGCTTGCGTCAGCTTCTGCTCCATAAACAACCTCATTGACCCATTTCCCCAGTACTCTAGGTAATAAGTGAAGGCTTTTCAAGGATTATATTGTTAAACTGAAATTAACCTTCAATGTGCTTTAGCAGTGAAGTTAATGTACAGACATATTACACAAAATTGCTTGCAATGCTTACTAATTTTCCATCATGGATGGGAGAGTTTTGGAAATTATAACTGCTTATTTTGGGGTTTAACCTGGTCTCCAAGGTTAAACTGTATTTCACCAACCTTTGGATGTCTATACTGTAAATATCTACATATAAATTCACCACCTCATTCACTTCTATCTCTAACAGATAACATTAGGTACTTTAAAATAGGTGTGATGACCTGCAGTCTAGAAATGCCTGATTTTCTCCTCTAACTAGAAAGGAAATCTGGATAATGAATCCAGATATAGATGTCTACATTGTTCATGTCAAAGTTTGGCAAAATGAAACTTACTACGTCTGTCTGGGATTAAAGATATACCTGCCTGGGGGCAGGTTTCTTTTAAATCTGCAGATTGCAGAGCATCTGATGCTTTCCGCTGTAGTATAGAATCATAGAATCATACAATAGAATCATGGAATCGTTTAGGTTGGAAAAGACCTTTAAGATCATCCAGTCCAACCATTAACCTACACTACCAAGTCCACACTAAACCAATCAAGGGTAGACTAGACTAAACCATGTCCCAGAGTGCCACATCTACCTGTTTTTTGAACACTTCCAGGGATGGTGACTCCACCACCTCTCTGGGCAGCCTGTTCCAATGCTTGACCACCCTTTCCGTAAAGAAATTTCTCCTAATTTCCAACCTAAACCTCCCCTGGCGCAGCTTGAGCCCATTTCCTCTCATCCTATTGCTAAGTACTTGGGAGAAGAGACCAACACCCACCTCACTACTACCTCCTTTCAGGTAGTTGTAGAGAGAGATAAGGTCTCCCCTCAGCCTCCTCTTCTCCAGACTAAACAATCCCAGTTCCCTCAGCTGCTCCTCATAAGGCCTGTGCTCCAGACCCTTCTCCAGCTAGTAGTTTGATGGTGGTCACTGGGAGGGAGAAGAAACATATTATCTGTATGGACTACATGTCTGCTCCAGTATAGTCATTCCCCATTGCCATTATAGAGCATTTCATCCACCATCCAAAGCATATGTTCTCCAACAGAATAAATAAAAAGAAATTATGGCAATTTTGAATAATAGAAATTACTTTAATTTTGGTGTTTCATTCTGCTTTCATTCAGACCTTGAGAACAGGACTTCTCATTTACATAGTCTGACACAGTTTGTATTGCACAATCTTGAAATGGGAAATAAGATTAACAAAAAAAGTTTCCTTACGTTAAATTTGAGCTGACATTGTATTGCTTTGTATGCAGAATCTCTAGGAAGAAAAATGGAATTCATGGTTGCTCAGCCACATGCCTTTCTGGCCTGTGGTGCAAGAAGTAGGAGCAATTTTCAGAAGGATAGTTCAGTTCACATGCCATTGAGATCTGCAAGATAAGCCCTGTCATGAGTTTAACCTAATGTAGACCTGTTCTGCTTTCAAAACAACTGCATTTAAACCAGGATGATTTTCTTTTAAAAATGTGTTAATAAAGTAGATTTTTTTTTTAGCAATGTATTTATAGATGTTTAAGACTGATATCAACCTTCAGGGTTGAATATTATTGCTTACCTCCACATCCTTTCTTTAGTCAAGAAGTTTTTAGTTGTCCTGAGCAAGAAACAAAGAGAAAAACATAATTAAGTTAGTATCCTTCTAGATAACTGACTGCAAGAGGTAGCAGTGAACAGTGAGTCAAAACTATTCACATTCTTAGCAATAAAATAATAGTGATATTTGCATAACAACACATCATTATTATCTAGAATAAATTGTAGATTGGACAGAATCTGTTCAAATTAGAATCCATAAAAGGCAAGTAAATATTATCAAGTTTCTTTTCAGAAGTATTTACATAAAATCACTTTATTTTTAATAATTTAAGCAGACTTTAAATTTTAAAAAAAAGCTAAGTGAAATTTATGGCAGTACTCATATTAACAGAGAGACATATATTTCTGTAGATGTTAATATTAATCTTTGTCAATAGATACAAATACCAGGATTCATGCAAACCCTTTTTGTTGATAACACAGCTCTGTATCTAGTGATTTACTCAATATTAGTGCATATTGCAAATCCAGACCTTCGTGACCAAGCACAACTTTTGTCCATAAACTTCCGTTAAGTGTCAGTTGGTGTACTGATACATTTCAAGAAAATCCACTTCACTATAGGGTTAATGATAATCATGTAATTTCTTCCTGGAACAATACATATATATTTGATATTTGTATAAGAACCGTAAAAGAACTCTTCCAGTTCATTCATTTTGAGTCTTGAAGTAGTAATTCTATGAAGAGGTTTCATGATTGTGATTAAATTTTATGGCTCATTGTAGATACACAATCAATAGGCACAATATATATTTGATTTTGCAATATTTTGCGTGTCATTTTGGCTGTAAAAACTGAAGCCAGCTTCATAAAGAAACTATAGCTCTGTAATTGGAACAATCTGTGTAATAGTACCAGTGGCAGGAGGAACAAATGTCTTTTGGTCTAAATTGGAGTAACTCAGCTGAGTAAGAAATTGTGGGTTGAAAAGCTGCATGTTAGGGATTTATATATCCCCTCCTTGTATGGAACAACTATTTTTCCATGTTTAGCAATGTACAGCAAAGCATAATTCTTTGTCTCAAGAGAAGACTGAATAATAAGGAAGAAAAACAAAACAAAACAAAACAAAAACCCCAATCCCCTCAAAATTGCTTAACTTTCCTCCATTTATTTTCCAGAGAACTGAGATTAGCTAATGGCTTATACGGTTACTTGAGCATACGTAGAGCAAATTTGCTACAACACAGCATGTAAGGAAGTAAAAGACAGGAAGTAATCACGGGTAATGCACTCCATGAATAATTCCAGAGGCAAATTTAAGTTCAAATATATATGTTTTGTTTTTTGGTTTTTTTTTTTAATGTTCCCCAAGATGATTTTATTGCTTGATCATGTGGTTTCATTCTAGATGACTTTGTGTCCTTAGTAGGAGTATGGAGACTTCCTGGAGAGCAGTAATGGAACTACAGTCCCTCTCATTAGCACTACATGTAGTGAGAGCTGTTCAGCATTTTGAGTGAAGAAGCTGTACTGCTATGCACCCTTCCCTCTTCATTCCCAGAGTAGTTGTACCCTGTCCTGAGCCCGAGAACAATATTTATAGAAAAAATGGAGTCAAGTCCTCTCACAACACCTATAGCTCTATAAAGCTTTTCTCTTTCACTTTCCCTGATGTTGTTCCCCAATATTCTTCCCTGACCATCCTTGTAGCATTATTATAAGCCATGCTGTTCAGGGAGTATGACTGGATGTGCCACAAAAAGACACCAATTTACACTTTAGTTTTTGTCACTACGTTCTGTGTTGTTCTGTTATTTGGGAGGAGGGAGTTTATATAGTCAGTTATTTTTAGCTCATTTCCCTTTTTTTCCCCCTCTTCTTTCTCTCTCTGTCTCTCCATGACTTTTTAAAACTGCTGCTTGTGAGATACAGGTCTTGTTTATTTTAGAAGAATTTATCTGAGAGGAAGAGACATCAATATTATCTCTAACATACTTATTACAAAACAAGTTTCAATTCTCGTAGTTCAGTTTCAAGCTGTGTGAGTATAGGCTATTGACTGCTTAACCACAAATTCATTTATTTCCTGGCATATCTGACCAAAAGAGTGTTTAATATAATTTCTAACAGTGTTAACTACAGTGAAATTTCCTACCCTGAAATTTGCTGGTGCTAGAGGAAAACATGTGTAACACTGCTGCACTCGAACATTTGCATTTGCTGGTTACAGAATTCATGCAGAACTTTTAGCTGGCTTCAACAGAATAAACCTAACTCATTTTGTATGACTAGAAGGGGAGCTGTTAGAATAAGACAAGAGCAGTACAAGCATGTGAAATTCTATTTGCCTATGACACAGCCCAAGGGGCTCTGAGCTGCCTGTTAGGAATCCATTCTCTGCCAGGCTCCACTATGAAGAACTAGAGACCCCTGAAGAAATGTTCATCAGTGTTAATTGGACTGCCATGGCTTAGTATTGTATCATTAATTATATAATTGCATTTGATTAAAAAACCCTACAATAGCAGGTTGCACTTGATCTGGTCTTTTTGATGAAACTAAAAAGTAAATAATAGAAAAAACTTACTGTGCATTAGTAATTGCGAAATTACATTAAGGATCTAGTACTGCAACTCACAGTACCCAGACTCTGGTTCTGTTACAATGCTAGAAAATATCACTGTTTCAAATGGTCTTAAACTTAGCTTTTTCACCTCAGCCACTTTTGCTAATGTTAGCCCCCGATTTGTAGAAAAACTGCTCATTGGTTTTAATGGAGAGTTATTTCCAGTCTAACTGCCAAATTTTCTCTTAAAAATGGCAAGTATTTATGGTGGAAAGAAAAATGAATTTTAAAAAATGGATGGATTTAGCCTGTTCCTGACTCTGATTTGAGATTTTTCCCCATACTTTGTGTATCCCATATAGAGGTTGAGGGCAATGGCAGCTTCTGAATGAAGTTATCCACAGCATCTCAGTGCATTTCATGTGCTTTTAAAATGCTCTGAGAAAGATTCTGTCTGTGATGTATCTCAAAGTCCTCAGGTAGGGGAATGAGCTCCAGCAGTATGAACACAGTTTTTAGCAGCCTGTTATCAAGGCAACAATGTCTTTAAAGACTGCAGGTGTAATCGAAAAGACATGAACATTGGCACGTGATATTCTGTTATCACCCTTTAACATGGTTCTGATCTCTGAACCTGTTTTTCAATGACAGCACAGTTCGAGGACCCAGGAATGTTTCCAATATGGACAAAGCCAGCCAGCCTGGGTGGAAAGGATGCTGAGTCCTATGGAGGTGTGCTGAACTACAGCCCCCACCGTCCTAGCCACAGGACAGCTTCTAGCCCATTTTTATGTACGGATGCAGGGATACCTTTGAAAGCTGTGCCACAGATCAGGACAGGCTTAGGATCTCATATCATTGCCCCAATTATTTCTTCAGCAGTGTCGTGGTTTAGCCCCAGCCAGCAACTAAGCACCACGCAGCCACTCGCTCACTCCCCCTACCCCGATGGGATGGGGGAGAGAATCGGAGGAGTAAGAGTGAGAAACACTCCTGGGTTGAGAGAAGAACAGTTTAATAATTGAAATAAAGTAAAATAGTAATGCTAATAGTAACAGTATAATAATGATAATAATAATAATGATATACGAAACAAGTGATGCACAATGCAATTGCTCACCACCCGCCGACCGATACTCAGACAGTTCCCGAGCAGTGATCGCTGCTCCCTGGCCACCCCCACCCCAGTTTCTATACTGAGCATGACACCATATGGTATGGAATAGCCCTTTGGTCAGTTTGGATCAACTATTCTGGCTGTGCCCCCTCCCAGTTTCTTGTGCGCCTGGCAGAACATGTGAAGCTGAAAAAGTCCTTGACTAGCATCAGCAGTACTCAGCAACAACTAAAAACATCAGCGTGTTATCAACATTGTTCTCCTACTAAATCCAAAACACAGCACTATGCCTGCTGCTAGGAAGAAAATTAACTCTATCCCAGCTGAAACCAGGACAAGCAGGCAACATTCAGTTGAAGGGGAGGGGAGCGGTGGGAAGGAAGAGGACTCTTTCCATGAAAAAAAGTGGTATTTGGTGCTGATTTAGCAATATGCAAGAGCCACAGAAAGGCCAATAACCTTACTCAATTGGTAAGGCTATTCTGGGTGTTTGGGGCAGTGTTCTCAACAAGCAGGGGGGCTGTGCCAAGCTAGGCCTGAAAGCTCCGTTCTCTTGATGGAAGCAGCCTTCGACTGCATTGTTACTACTAAAAATAGCAATAAATTGCCTTCTCTAGTCCTGAGGGAAAATAGCAGAGCTCACATTTGAAAAGTTAAACCCACTTCCTCGAGGGGCAGAGGGGTGACTATACTCAAACGACTGCAAGGGAATGGTCCTCTGGTCCTGGTGCTTAGCATGGGTACTGGCTTGGGCCTGCTCACTGTTTGGGCAGCAGATGACCCACAGCAGGGACCATCCTGATTATATGATTATGCAGATGATTGTGCCATTGCGGCCCTCCTCCTGTGTAGATTACTAATATAGACATATCCTTTAAAAACTTGGCTTCTTTTCACATAAGTATATAGATGGGAGCGAATCCATGAGGGGAAGTCGATTACTACCCATGACACTATAATTAAGAAAATGTGTCTGAGATCATCCCTGTGCCCTGGAAAGTTCAGGGAAGCATTCTGCCTCATGAAAATGGAACGTCTTTTAATGGTCTTAAGCTAATTGCATATTTATATAAATAGTATTTATTAGCAGTAATATATTAGAGTCATAACGGTCAAAAAAAGAAAGACTAATATATCTCACACACCTCAGTAAATGCTACCAACTTCCACAGTGTTTCATTCCAAAGGTTGTATTTTGAGGTAGATACAGGGAAAGATAAATAAATCAGGGAGAATTGATTCTCTGCGAGATTACTGTTTGTCTCACAGGGTGACTGATTTTAATAAAGTTAACATTTCAAGAAAACACCCCAAAATGCACTCTCTGTATTAGCAATCTATCAGCCTCCATTCATTTGGCCAGAGCTAAATAAAAAGAAGAAAATCAGTGTTGCTCTTGAATTCCATTTCATGCCTTATGTTAGAGATTTGTAAAACTGTCTCTTGCTGACTTGGAGATAAGTGAAATAACAATGAATTCAGCTTGAGGCAAGCTGCTTTTCAAGCAGACCTGTCAGGAGACAGAAAGACAGTTCAGAGTAATTCATTCTTGTGCTGTGTCTCAAGTGACTAGCAAAGGAATCTGGCATATCTGAAACACAAATACCATTAAAGTACTGTACAGGAAAAAAAACCATGCACAAAACCCACCAAAAACCCAAACGCAAAACATGCATCACATTTCTCATTTGTAGAGGAGTACAAACTATGGAGTAAGTATAGGAACCAGAATGCAGGAGTTAATTGACAGGAAAAAAGGGTCTGGGCCTATAAAGTGCTTTTTAGACAACACACAATCCAGAATACAGCAGAGAACTGGGGTTAATCCATTCTCTATACTTTTACAAAATGCCTGCTCAAGAAAACAATCTCTGGGGGATCAAGTGCAAATGAACTGTGAACCTAGAAATGAAAATAGAGTCACCAGTTGGAAAACACTGTGGATAGGAACAACTAGAAATATGCAGAATCAGTTTGCAACAATGTACCTACAACTAAGCAATTCAGTCACCAAATCATTTTTCCCCTGAGAGCAAAAAGCCTTTAATGAGTATCCAGACTGGATTTAGAGCTTCCAATGGAGCAAGGACTTCCACCTCATTGAGGCAGTAGGACCAATGTCATAGATGAAATCACAGACATAGTTATAGCACCACAGCCTTTTTCTGCTTCAGAGAAATGTAATGGGGTGTTCCTTCTATTTTTGGAAGAAATGTGAAAGATTTATGGCAGGAAAGTGTATAACAAAAAGTGAGCAGATAATGCTAACCTTTTTTTTTTTAGATTGATGACATTATTATGCATTGTGAGTTATTATTATGAGTGTCTATGAAATGCTAATAAATAACAATGAGGGAGAAACACCAAATGGCCTCAATGAATGCAATCCACTTCACAAAAATACTTTTCTCTCTAATAATTCCTGTGGAGATGAATCACCCACAGTGTTACAGTACTTGGAGCCATTTCCCATGTGGGTCTTATTTAACAGAAGAAAAAAATATCTGAAGAGTTTTAAGGCACAGTTCACTACCTCTGCTTGTTCTTCACAGAAAAGCAAACAACAGGGTGGGGTATAATGTACCCCTGTGTCTGATGAATTGCCATCTCTCCTTGTCACAGTTTAGGAATGCTAGTTTGCCTTTTTAAATGGAACTGATATATAAAGGTTTCTCTGCTAACAGCACATTAATTTTTGTGACTGAATGCCTGCTCCAGCTGAATGACCTGAGCATTTGCAGGAGCAAGGTGCTGCTGGTCAGAGGAGAGGTCCTTTGGTAAAATATTAATGATATACCATGGAGCATCCTGGCTGAGTCTTAAAGTAACTGCACTCCTGGCTACTGTAATTCTCTTTCCTCTAGAATGTAAGTAGGTGGTGACATGAAGGGGCAAACCCCAAACAAACAAACAAAAAAAATAAAAATACAAGCTAGAGTCAAGGCAAGTTGAAGTGAACGGAAGAATATGTGATACACATGGAACTGGTTATTAATAGTTACTAATAGTGGTAAGGTTTTGCTATGTCTCTAATATGGAGGTGGAATTGATGAGGTGCTGGGACAGGTGACAGTGTGGGACTGGTCATGGAGTCAGCATTTCCAGGAGGGCAGCATGGATCTGCTCTTGACCTGGCCTGAAATTTTCCTGGCTCTGTTACTGGACTGTTCTACAACATAGATGCAAATAATTAATCACCTTGTGCTTCACTGAACTCATCTCTTAGTGCCACTCTCTGCCCAGCTGCAAACACTGAGAAGGAGAATGTCTACGGAAAATGCCTGTGAGTCTTTGCCAAAATGGAAAAAGAGCTATGTTTGTTCTGCAATTTAAGCCCAATGTCCCAAACTCAGCAATCAGATGCAGTAAGAAGGAGCCTAAAGGCTCTAGAAATGACTGTAAAAGTTAGAAGTGTTGGAAAGGAAGAAGGAAAAGATTCCTGCAACCCTTAGAAGAAGAAAAGTTGGGAAGAAAATGACCTAGTAGAGTGCCAACATCCAACAGAGAAAATAAACCCAACCAGTTGATTAGAACAATTAGAATATCTGAGATGTCAGTCATCTTTATTTTTGTCATGAAATTTCTTTTTTTGGTGGTATACATGGCTGCATTCTAAATAATGAAGATGCTCCCAAATTGCATGGTATCTCAAAACTTACAAGCATAAAAGTAAGAATAGCAAAGACATATTTAAGGGGGGAGGGAATAATCTTTTCTCAAGAACCAAAACCATAAGAAATAATTTACTTCCAATTCTTCTTAATTTTATTTCAAATAAACAAGACAAGCATCAGGCCCAGTATTTGGCTGGAAGAGTACTTTTGTTCCCAGTATTCAAGTACAACTTTAACTGAGAAGGTATATGGAGTACAGTTTCAGCACTTCTGCTCATTTTATGTTAAAGAATTAAAGCAAGCAGAGGAAAAACAGCAACAACAACAGCAGCAGCAGTAAAGCAACCTGTGGCTGCCCTGTAGTGCAGATTGCTGTAAAGCATGGGTGTTGGTTGTACATGAGGTTGACCAATCTATGGCGGTGGGGGGGGCAAAAAAAGATAACTTCTTTATCAGGGATCGATAGCGGTTTCCTGAGAAAAAAAGAGGTTATTTAAACAAAAAGTATCTTGTGCAGTTTGAAAATGTCCTGTTCTGGACTTCTTTAGTGTTTCACTAAAGCTAAGCTGGTGGAGATTTGTGGATACTTCAATAACAGAAAGAGGAAAAGCTTCATGAACTGTATCACAATAACCTGTACATGATTCTTCTGTTGAAAAATCCTTTCATGATGAGAGCAACACTACTGAAGAAGACTATAATAGTTTTACAAGAATTAAATACCTGCAGGTATTTGATCTACATAAATTAGATACATTTGGGGAAGAAGGTATTTCTAATATGCTTTTTTGAGATATCTGTTAGAATTCCCTGTCAGGATATGAAATTATATTAAATTTTATACATATTTCCCCAAAGGGTCATAATGTTATATAACTTTAAGAAAATCAAGACCTAATTAAATTTTGAATGATAGATTCCTAAGAAAGAGTCTGTCTTGGGCCATTTTTAATGCTTGAACTGCTATTTCATATTGTTATCAACAGATTTATGCTGGATATTTTTCAGTCTCCCTGAATAATACGGTCCTGATTTTTGTAACTTGCTTTTTCAAACAGTAGCTTCCAAAAAAAGTTTAACAAATTTGTTGCTTACTACAGGAAGCTGTGGTAACATAACGTAGTAGTTATTTTTGTACAGCATACATACAAAAAATTTTTTCTTTTCATAATTAGTGTCAAAAGATTTTAAGGAAATGCAAGATAAGTATAAGAAAAATTTCAATTTAATGAGCAGTCAAATGAAATTTATTTGACAAACCCTCTATCAGAGCAAATAAAGCAATGGAAAATAAAAAAGTAGTTATTCACTTATATGTTTTTCCTGAGTATGGAGGGACAGACATCCTGAAAGTCTCCTAGTAATGATAAAAGGAGGAGGAGAACAAAGTTAGCATTGGTCTTTATAAATCACTAAACCATGCTGATTAATTACACAAAATATTTTTTGAGCACCACTCAAAGCATAGGAGAGTGTGGAACTATGATTATTGAGGAATTTGGAGGGCTAGGAAAACTGACTAAGCTGCAAGCTCTTGAGTTCTTTAGTGACTTTTTTTTTTTTTTCTTTTTTTATTCAGAACATAAGGAAAGAATCCAGAGAGAGAAGTTGAAGGGTACTGCCCTCACTCAGGAAATCACAGTATCACAGAGTCATTGGGGTGACAGGGACTCCAGGAGGTGCTCAAAATTGGGTCAATGCAGAATTCAGATGAGGTTGCTTAGGGCTTTGTACAGATGGGTCTTGAAAATCGCCACAGATGTAGATCACCAAACCCAAAGATCGTTACATTCAAAGATAATATTATGAGTGAATACTGCACTATGCTTGCTGACAGAAAACAGGGCTAGATGGACACTTTGGATTGCCCACAGAGACATTCTTAAATCCTTCTAAATTTGATTAAAAAAAAAAAACCAACAACTGAAAACTTGGTGAAAATATTATAGCAGAATGCAACATGGATCATACTGGTAACTCATCAAAAAATGTTATAGAAACATACATAGAGGAAAGTAGGAGAGAAACACAGTCAACTCTTGAACTTTTGAATTACTTCAAACACCAAAAGGAAGCCTATTTTAAGTGAAAACCAGGACAGTTTACTAAGGAAAAGTAAAAGCAGAAAAGAAGAAATAAAAATTAGGTCAAGTCTCAAGAGTTTTAATTAGCCATGGAATAACAAAAATTGTTCTAGACTGCTATCAGGTGTGAGAGGAAGAAAGAGAGTTTGCTCAAGGAAGTAAAGCTACCAAGAGATGGTATCAGCAAGTGTGAAAAGTTTTTGCCTTTCAATATTCACAGAAAGACAATACATCTATACTTCTTATGTCTATCAGAAAGGGTGATAGAAAATGTTTGTGTTATTTCTGATAGGTTTTGTAGTAATCAGACACATTCTTTCAGTACCTGAACTTTTCATTTTTATAGCAGTTATGTCAGGAAGTAAAAAGGAAAACTTATAAAAGTTGGAGAGCTTTTTCTTCCCATTTCTAAATATAATATCTTCTTTTTTTAAAAAAAAAAGCTTTTCTCATGCATTTTCTTAGGAACTGAGGCAAAGACATCAATTATTCCTACTTCATCTAGGAATTCCTATTTTCTTCTCAATCACTTTGTCAGCATTCTCCTGTAGCTCTGCTAAACCACATATTTTCCCATTATACCAAGACTGTGTGCACTAGCTCAAGCCTGAAGCATGGATTAATATTCCATAAAATGTAGGTATAACAACCTCTGTGAAGTTTCTGTAAAAACTAAGTAAAGGTACAAGGGTCTAGATAGGTAGGTAGGTACATATGTAGATAGACAGACAGATAGCAAGCATAGATTTAGACATACCTCTATCTCACTACGTATCTCCTTTCCACCACTGCACTGGAAGGGACAATTTAAGAGGTGGTAATCCAGAGATCTTACGGAATAGCTATTTTTTTCTCACTATGCTAACCAGATAAGCTTCCTAAAGTCTTACAAGGTAGCAAGAAAATTGGCTATACCCAAAGGTCTTTCAGGGAGAATGTAACATCAGGTTTATGAATTTCACAGCACTTAATGTCACTCCTCAGTACTGTTGTTAAAGGTCCAATGTAAGGTCCAGATGAGATCAGGGACTATCTTAGCAGAACTGTAAATGTCCATAAAAATTGTCTTTTCTGAAGACATTTGAAGGGATGGTGTATTTGATGTGATCTGATTTTCAGCAGCTATAACTGTTGATTTCTTGCCATTATATGCTGATTATAAAAAGAAAGCATTTTCTTTTTAGTAACAATGTTTTTTGTAAAGCTGAATCACAAAAATACTGCAATCAATTCATATGTTGGGTTATTTTCCACTCACATACCTGAGCACATTGCTTTCTTATCTCACAGTCTGTAGTCTTTCTTACATTGTTAAATATACTGTTAACAGAAAAACAGATTGGAGTTTTGTACAAAAGACTAACTCTGGAGTAAAGACAATTCAATCAATTATTACATTTGTGGAAGCCCTCAGTAATGAACTAAAACTTCAAGTGTGGTATTTCTAATTGTAATTAATGTTATTTTTCTGAATAATTTATTTTACTGGTAACAAAAAGCAGAGGACAAAAGTTATTCCCATGAGCAGATAATTATATGAAAGGGCAGATTTTAATTGTTGTTTAAAAAATGTGTTTACACGTGCTAAAATATCAAGTCTTATTTGATTTTTCTTTTAAAAGGTAAACCATTGTAAAGTAACCCCCCAAACCCAACAACTTAATTTAATATACAAAAACATTACTCTCCTCTGCAAGGGAAAGACTATAGCAGCTAAATTCAATTCAGGTATGTCCAGTACTTACCCTTTTGACCTTTAGTTTCAAATCCATTTCTCTGTATGAATCAGGAGGGGAAGGGGAAGGGAGAAAAGGATGGGAGAGGGGGATGAATGAAAAAGTGGAAATGACATGTTGTCTTTCAGTTAAAAGAAATTTCAGACTGAAAAATGAAAATACTTCCAAAATTATCTGATGGATGGAATTAAGTCCTCAATTTTTTTTTTTTTTTTTTTTACTTAATGCTACTAGACACAACACTGCTGCTGTCTTAGTGGCTTTAGTTATAGGGACAGATTCTCTGGCTTGAAAGTAGAGTAAACAAAATTTATGCCAGGATTAAAAAAGACATG
Organism: Pelecanus crispus; assembly: GCF_030463565.1. NCBI lineage: Eukaryota > Metazoa > Chordata > Aves > Pelecaniformes > Pelecanidae > Pelecanus > Pelecanus crispus. The sequence continues at coordinate 14,653,668 of NC_134644.1, forward strand.
AGTTCTAGAGAAGCAAAGTTTTAACAAAACCTAAAAGCTTCATCTAAAGTTTTCAGGTGCCTGCAAACCATTTCCAAACACAGGAAGGAAAAGAAAGCCATCAGGAGTAGCTGGCATGGACACATGAAGGACAAGAAAATCACCAGGAGCAGCCAGCATGGCTTCACCATGCTTGACCGGCTTGATAAACTTCCAGAACAAAGCGACTGGCTGGGTAGGTGAGGGGAGAGCAGGGGACGTTGTCTTTAGACTTTAGTCTAGTCTACCCTTGATTGGCTTAGAGTAGACTTGGTAGTGTAGGTTAATGGTTGGACTGGATGATCTTAAAGGTCTTTTCCAACCTAAACGCTTCTATGATTCTATCATTCTATGATTACCTGGCCAGGGAAAACTGCAACTTCAGAGATCTCAGTAAGACACATGAATGGTACCTGTGACTCTGTGCATCCGTCCTTGTGGAATAGTGTGCTGTGGAGGACAAAGAGAAGGAGTTGCTGGGACTTGAGTGCCTTGCCCAGCCCTGCTGTCTTTGGAGTGCTGGAGCCAAGCAAAAGCTTTTAAGAGGAACTCTGATCCTTTCCACGGAAGTGCTAAACACTGTACTCTGATCCAAAGACCTAATTTCCTTTTAACTCAAAAAAACCCAACCAAAAACCAAAAATAACCCACACAGCTGATTTTTCCAGTGGGTGTTGTGCATGTGCACAATGTATGCATGCAATTGTAAATGCAAAAGGATTCCACCCTTGAAAATGGAAAATAAAAAACTCAGAATCAGAACAATCCAAAATTTACTTAGGTGTATTATTGTCCTGTGTATGTATGGTGGTAACATTAGATAATAAATGGTAAAACACCAAAGTTCATATCTCAGAGGAAGTGTAAATGGAATAAGACCGATGTAATGCTGTACCAAAAAGAACAGTCATTTATTTCCAGGCCTTTACATACTTTATATTCCACCTCTTGGTCTTGCACTCACACTAGTTTTGTTCTTGTTTTGTTCACATTTAATTTTCCTGGTGCTTTTAAGGGAATTGGATGCATAAAAGGTGAAATAGCTGTAACAGTTTACTACAGAAGAAACTTAACAGTTATTTTTTGTGAATGAAACACATCCATTAGAGATTAAAGAGGAAGATGATTCACAGTCCTGTACTGTGGACATCTAGGGGCAAAAAATATCCAGAGAGTATACTCAAAAGTATAACAGAACTAAGCCTTGGAGATTTATGTTAAACTGAAGCAAAATCTGCTATACACAAATAAAATAGGCATCCTTCATTTTCAGGTCTTATCAAGTGTGCACCAAAGATTGTATTCAGCAAATTCTTTGTATCATTAAATGTATGTAAGTTTCTTTTCTAAGAAAAAAATATGGATTTTGTTCATGGATAGGGTTTGAAGTAGTCACAACTTTTATAAACACTGAACTGATTTTCTTTTCATAATACAAGATTGTTTTACATGTCACCTGAGATTTAGAGACCAGAAAAAATGTGCAGTCCCTAAATTTATACTTTTCAATAAGTCCAAACATTTCAACACAAGAGTCTAAAACCACCATAAATATCTTAAGAACATTTTAAGAAAATTAAATAATACCATATAGACACCACACTTGGAATTTTTTATTCAAAACTTATTAGTTAACTTAGGAATGAAAAGCTGACACTTTGGAGAAAAATGGAAGATCATAATAAGGTCCACTAGAGCTGTGTGAAATCTCCCAAATTTCAAAATAAACATTAAAAAAGGGAGGAAGCAGCAACTTTCAACAAACATTTTCAAAATTTTTGGGTGAGCTTCCAACCCTGCACAGCAGTTATTTCTTGCTATGTTTGAAATTCCAAATAGTGATTATGAGGCTTGGATTATATGTTTTCATTGACATACATTTTGCACAGTCATATTATTGGCAAGTGATAAAGTAAAAGCTATGTACAGGTTTTTAAACATATGGCAATGCACTTTTTTGGCCTTTCTGCTTTGTTTCACCAGCATTTTTAGGAAGCTATTTTAGGGATTTACTGAATTTAAATTATAGCAACTGCGCTACTTAGCCTGGTTTCTTAATGCATTACAGACACATTAACCACGCTAATTACAGACACTGAGTTCATGAAAGTAGACAGCCAAGCAGAGTAAAGAAATTTTATAAAGAAAATGTTTTTGTGAACTCAGTCATTATTAAGTACTTAGAATCTTACTATAAATTAGTAGGATACCATGCTTCACTTTTCCTAATGCTAACAGATCTGTTATTTCTTTCATTGCAAAACTTTAATGAATTAATATACGTTTTTAGCTTTTTAAAAGCAAACACAGGTGTAATACATGCACTCTTCCCTTTAATATCTAAAAGGCATTGTGTATTTCTTTCCTGAAATTTTCATGTCCAATATGTTATTAATTGTTAGAACCACCTATGATAGCATGAGAATTTTAGTTTATCTGAATCATGTACAGTGGGAATGATTTCTATATTAAGCCACATAGCTCAAGATACTGTGTAAATTTATTTGAGAAGATCTTGCTCATTGTGGCCTAAATAGATGTGCGGAAATCACCAGAATTTAATATGACACAGGTGGAGAGCTGCACATAAGACATCTCTTATCACCTGAGTGTGTTTATAATAAGGATCCCTGACTTTTATTAATAGATCAGCCAAAGCTGTACAGCAGTTTGTGATATGAATATTCATGGCAAGAATTAACCGGTGCCATTGGCAGAGTGTTGATAAGGAGCAGCTCAATATCTCTACATAATTGTACACTTTATTCAGAGTCTTTAAAAAATCTTTTTCTCTTATTATGACTTGTCAGTTCTAGTATACCATGATATAGCTAAACTAATATGAAAGACTAGAAGTAATTTTGTAAATTCTTCAATGTTTAGCAATATAAAATTCTTTTCAACCTCTGAAATGTGAAAAAAAAACCCACCCCAAAACCAAAAATCCAAATCAGCCCTTACACAATCACCAATACTTCCTTCCTAAATCTGTTTCCTAGGTAACTACTCGACCACCATAGAACTAACTTACAATTTGGAAGGAAATAACAACCTGCAGCATCTCCATGTTAAAATTTGTGACAAAGATTTCTGCACCAAAGATAGTACATTGCAATATGCACAGATCAGTGGCACTTAAAAATGACTGTCCTGAGCCTTAAGATATCTTTTTCTTATCTTTATTCATTTTGGTTTAGATATTTTTTTCCCCCAGAATTTTTTTTTTTCTAATTGTTACGCAGTATGAGATATACATATTGAAGTTGTGTCCTATTACATTGAGTACCACATAGCTTCAAATTTAGGGACTGTGCCTTACTTGTTGATTTGAAACTCTAAAGCCACAATAGACAGTAAAGGTGGAGAAAGGAGAAAGTTTTTTGGTTTCATGAATGGAAAACAGAGTCATCATGGGATTCATCTCACCTACCATATAAAATTCATGTGTCTGGGAACAACTTCCTCACAAGCTTAAAAATAAACAAACAAATAAATAAAAGGAAACTGGGCCTATCTCCACAAGGTGGTTTACTATAGAGGAGCGAAAAGCAGCAAACCGGTACTGCATGCATACACTTAGGTGTGAGGTATCCCATGCAAGAAAAGGAATATCGGCAGAAAAGAAGCCTAGGTATCAAAGTGTCCTAAACAGCTACTGATTCTGTAAACCAAGATTATATTCAGTACAACTCACTATTGAAAAAAACGGGTTTTGGAAAGCTGAAGGATAGTTAATTCTCACAGATTACTTGACATCTCCATACTTAAGTTCCTCATCTTTAAGTTCAGGACTCTTACTTCAGTGAATCATCTGAAATTTATGAAAAAAAGACTTTACTGCAGGGGTTGTTCATTTTAGTAATATAAAGTGAAACCTGTACTGTGGCTGGTCAATAGTTTTCTGATTGCAGTGCTAGGAAATAGGGCCACCTGACTGTGTAACATAAATGATAGGTGAGTCTGGTTCAATCTGAGACTGAGGCAATTTGGAGCAATTCTGCCCTCAGTTGTTTGGGTTCAGTTTCTACTGATATCATTAGGAATGGCACCTTGAACCTGGATGAAGAGAGTAGTTGCTATCAGAAATGCATGAATATAGTCTCACATATTAAAAAGCAGAAATAAAAGGTATTATTTGTTCTTCTCAGGATTTGTCAGTAATAGTTTTACCAAGATTTAGTGCTGAGCACACAGGCTATGAACTAGAAGAACATTTAATCCAATTTTAAAGTGTTGAGCAAAAAATGAGAGATGAATACAGGTGATCAGCTGAAATGCTCAGCACTGACAAGTTGGCCTAACTGCACTTGTCAAAGTTGGGGCAGATGGACACTTTGCAGACAGAGCTGTGGTAAGAAATAGCTGAGATATAATCCCAGTGAGAAAGTTTTGGTTTTTTTTTTTTTAAACCCATGCACAGTCAAAACAGTAGTTTCCACTTTCTAGCTTTTGCTAGGGAAACTGGACAGAATCATAGCATTTGTGCAGTTGGATGATGTCTTTGCTTCCTTGAGTATGGCTTTATCTTTTACCACGTTATGATGAGAGCTGTGTAATAATATTTGCATTCAGAGCAAAGCCACTACTTTTGGCTTTCCTCCAGTTCCACTTAAGCACAAGCATTTCTGGAATGTTGCCAGACATATTTTTTGTGTTCATTCTCAGTCACTGAAAGCATTTGTTTTCAGTCTCTGTTTTTCTTGAAGTCTTTTGTCCCATTAAAGGTGACTGCCATGAGTTTGGGTGGAAACATACAATGCACGAGCATCTCAGAAGTAAAAGGAAGATGGGACTGGGCTCCTCATGGCTTGTGACTGACAGCTATGTGTGCATGTCTTCCCAACTTTTCTGTTTGAACTGATGTCTTAACAAAAATCCAAAGGTCACCTTTTTGTGTTTTATTTTGCTAGTGATTGACAGCATTACAACATTTACCAATTTACTTGCTTTGGATAACCTGCCCCAAAAAGCCTGCTGAAATGTGTAGGGGAAGAGATGTCTGATTACAGCTAGACTAGCCTGCAGCTTATCCCATGGGGGTCAGTTCCTCACCCTGTCCACACTACACAAGTCGTGTAGTTTATTTCAGGCATAGTGAGCAGGCTTTGCAAAACTCCATCCTGTCTTTCCTGTGCCTAAATAGGATGTGGAGAAGGCGGAAGGAAACAGTCTTGACCTAATTTCCTGTATATTGACCACTGAACAACTGATTTCACTGAGCAGCAAGTACCTTCAGTGGTGGGCAGATGGGTTCTCCTTTTCACTGTCCTCAGACAAAACACCTTTTGAGAACTGTTTTCAGGATACGTGCAGACCTAATCTAGTTACAGTTAGATCCAGTGTCTTTTTGTTTGCTTGTTTGTTTTCCTGTTTTTTTTTTAATGAACTGAGTGCCTTCTCCATGCTCTGTAGGTGCAAGGTGTAAAAAATGTTGGTCCCTGCCTAAAAGCATACACTTCACTTCAGGGGCAAGTGACACAGTGCAATGCCCCTGAACTTACAGTACCTGATGGGGACAGTAGTGAAGAGCCTAACAGGCTGCTTTTCTGAGGCACTCTATTACAAAGTTGTAAGGACTTTCTATCTGCATCTTCAAGAAGATTATAATGAGTAGACATTGCCTGAATAATTACATGCAATCTATTTTCATAAAATTATATCTGTCATATGATAGACCTAGCAATTAAATAACTGGAGTCAGAAATCTAGAGCTTTATTGCACACACACACAAAAAAAGATGCAGCATTTGGTAATAAAAGTAACATGAATTTCAAGAACTATCATCCAGACTCAAAGATTTTAACTTAACAAAGTGAGTTGATTATGTAAAAATGTCATTCTGGACTGCTAAGATTTCTTCCATATTTGTCACCTTTTTGACATGTGTTGCCACTCACAATATTTTCTGGCAGATACTACTGTTTGTGCTTTCAGTATTGTTAAAGTGATCAAAGCTGACAAAAGTGGTGAGCCTCAGATGTACTCTTTAGCAGACCATAATGCATCCTTGGAAATTACTGTCATCTTCAGTAGAAGGCTGTACATACATGTTCATGATACCCCAGAAACAGAAGAATTTGGGAAAGAATTTTTCAAATAATCAGAACTGTTTTTCAAAAATATTTTACCTGGAAGATAATCAACTTCAAAATAAAAAAAGAACAAACAAAACCAAATCAACCAACAACAACAACAAAAAAAAACCAAACCCCTTATTAGATTTGAAAAATAAAACAAATAAAACAAAACAAGCACACAAACAAAACCTTTTCTGGAAAATGTTCCAGCCCTAAAATGGATTTTCTGATCTAAGAAAACCCTCACAATAAAAAATGGATAGTTGGACTGAAAATAAATGCTATAGTGCAGAAAATCAAGGTTTGTACTCCTCCTGAGCCTGACTCGGAACAGCAGTGTTAATCTGGATCCTCCATGCCAATAATCGCCCAATTGTCAGTCTGCTTGTTGTGGATTAACCCCAGGAGGCAGCTCAGTCCCACACAGCCACTCGCTCCCTCTTTCCTAGTGGGATGAAGGAGAGAATTGGAAGGATAAAAGAGAGAAAACTTATGGGTTGAAATAAAGACAGTTTAATAGATAAAGCAAAAGCCCTGTGCACGGGCAAAGCAAAACAAGGAATTCATTCACTACTTCCCATCGGCAGGTGGGTGTTCAGCCATCTCCTGGAAAGCAGGGCTCCATCACACGTAATGGTGACTTGGGAAGACCAACTCCATCACTCCGAATGTTCCCCACTCCTCCTTTTTCCCCCAGTTTTATTGCTGAGCATGACGTCATATGGTATGGACTATCCCTTTGGTCAGTTGGGGTCAGCTGTCCCCACTGTGTCCCCTCCCAGCTTCTTGTGCACCCCCAGCCTGCTCGCTGGTGGGGTGGGGTGAGGAGCAGAAAAGGCCTTGGCTCTGTGTAAGCACTGCTCAGCAATAACTAAAACATCCCTGTGTTATCAACACTATTTTCAGCACAAATCCAAAACATAGTCCCATACAGGCTACTATGAAGAAAATTAACTCTATTCCAGCCAAAATGAATACACTGCTATTTCTTTCCTTAGGTGACACCACAAGCAAAATTTCAAACAAAACTAGGGAATCAAAAGCTTTCTAAATGTTAAGTAAGTTGCATCTTCTAAACAGAAATTTTATTTTCTATCCAGCTTTAAGTCACAACAGTACAACAATCAGACACCAATTTATACTATGTAGATCCAATCTCATTTTACATCAGACTGACCGCAAGTCCATACTCATTTATGAAAACTGTAATCATAGTTAATAACAAAAGGCCCATATATTCTTATTTGTTTCAGCCAAAAGATGCAGGTGCATAAACCAATAGTCTATACATATTTAAATCTTGGGGTAAGAAAGGAATTGTTTAGGGTAACTCTAATACACTTAATAAGGAATAATATAAAAAACCTCTGAAAGAAACTGTGGCCTGAAGATCAGACCAACAACTTGGTGATAAAAGCTTATGGAATACTCCTCCCAAAGAAAGGTAATATATTAACAAAAGTGGAAGGATTACGTGTGGACGCTAGGAGTTGTACATGTCATAGAATATTCCATAGATGGACTAGCCTTAATGTGTTCCCTTTGTTAATCTTTGAATTACTGATTAGTAATGTATAAGTGGGAAATTATACTTTTGATTCATTGTAGGGGTTTTTAAAATCCAAGCTACCCAAAATGCTAGAAATAGTTCTATTTTTAAAGTATGTTAACAGAGTGGCTGATTATAATACTTTTTCATTTCTAGCTCTTCTTTCTATGATACATGTATACCACAGATCAAATACTGCTTTATGAAATTACATATGAATAGAAGAACAAAATATTAAGAACACAGAGATGTGTAGTTCGAAAGAATAGCCCTTCACTCATATTTCCTACGTGTATTTTGAACATCACATTTCATTCCAAAACTAACTCACACACTGAACAAATTTCATTTTCAGTGTCATGACTTAGTATTGTAGGAAACTTGTTTTGACCTGAACTAAGACTTCAAGAACGTTTTTGCTGGTCTTTCACTAGAAAAACTATTTTAAAAAGATGAAAAAATACTATCAGCTTTTTGGATTTGTCAGAAAATGGGAATTTAAAAAAAAAGTTTTTTGCAATTTTTTTGTTAAAAAAGTTTGTATTTGTGGAATTTTTCTAAATCTATTCTTTATAACATTTTAACTCTAATACCATTCCAAACTGCCATTCATTTGGGAGCTGAACTGGACTTTCTGCAGATTGACAAAATGGGTCAGACAGTTTCCACAGCCTGAAGCTGGTCTAATTCAGTGCAGTGACACTGGTCAAAATGAATCAGAAATGTGGTTAGAAGGTTTTCCCATCTTTCCAAGTCTTTTCTCTCTCTTGTTTTCCTGTAACACTAGCGCATTCTAGCACTAAATTTAATTGATTAACAATATTCCTTTCTGATTACCAAGTTGAAAACATGCCCTTAGGAATTTTGCAATTATTTTCCACTTTCCTTCCCCCAAACCAGGTGCAGTGAACTGCATGCTTTGCAAGAAAAAAAATGGGTCAGTTTTCTCCTCATTAATTTTCAAATAATTTTCAACATTTTACGTATTGAGAAGATAGGAAAAATGTGCTATATATCAAATTAGTCAGTAGATGCCAAATCATGCCCCCGTCGCCCCCAGCCCATATGCTAGCTTGTTGTGCAGATTGTGATTAAATAAAGAACAGAGTCCTACTGTAAACAGGCAAAGCTGCGAGTTTAGTTTTGTTGAATCATCACATCCTTTGTGCTCCTTCTGATTTTTCATATATACCTTCTCCCTTCCTCTCTATTAAATGATGAATCTCCTGAAGGAAAACTCCTTGTGAGGCTGTATGGCCAAGTTACTATTCTCTATGGGCTGTTGTGATAGCACAAGTTTGAGGGGGGGGGGACATCTTTCTCCCCTTCATAATTATGTATTGAAGCTTATCAGGGAATTAGCCAATTATTTCACATGTTTTCATCTTTCCTTTTCTTTTGAAGAATTTCTTGATACCAGGTTCAACAGTTTTGTTCTTAACTGATGTGCAGTGCACATTTTCAGTTCAGCTATTAAAATTTTAAGAGCTCATTAGAGACTTTTTTTTAACACAGTGAATTTATATCTTGCCGTTCACTTATATGAAGCACATGTGGCCACTGATGATCCTGTGGTAGAATAATTATTCCACATTTAACAACTTATATAACCTTACATTCAGCAATTCAAGGTAAGGTTATTTTTATACAATTCAGTATTTTGCCAGAGTTAGCACATTATGTAAGATTATTCTAGATAAAGAAGCTGTAGAGTACCACAGGCCAGATAAAACATACTGGAGAGAGAGAAAAAATCTTAGATGAGATCAGTGAAATGGTCTATCCACTCTTGTATTCTATTATGACAGCTATTTCAGAGCTAGTCTTAGAAATCCTGAAGAGAAACTTTACCCTCTTTTCCTCCCCCAAGAAAGCTTAGCAGGCAGCTTTAGTAATTCATTAATACTACTTTCTGTTGGCATGTCATATGAGTAATTTTTAAGCAGTTGTCATCACCAAAACCAGCAGAAATTTCTCCTTAAAAACTGACAACATGATCTGATTCAATTACAGAGGTATACTCCAGTTTTTAGCATGGCTTCCAAACAACTGTATTGACAAAAAGTCCACAAGAAGCTGAAATAATGGCATTTGTAATAGAAAAGAAATCAAAGTTCAGTAAATAACCTGTCTAATTTTTGTTTTGTTTTGTTTGATAGGACATTTCATGGAAGATCTGAAGATGGAAGACATGATTGATCACTTCCTGGAGAAAATTATTGTCTGAGAAAAAAACCTGCCTTAATCTGCAAAACCTTTTGGTATGTTCGTAAGAGAATCAAGGACAGGACTCTGGGCCATCAGTGTTACTGTGAAACCTCCCACACATTAATGTTTCATGCACAGTCTTTTACTCTGCCTGTTGTCACTGCTGCATTTTCAAGGCATAAAGTGATTGCTCAATTCACTTAATTTTCATCTATCTGATAGCAAAAGGCAAGAGAAAAGCTTAGCTTTTTCCATGAGGAACTGGTCTTCTCAGTTATTCTGTGGAACACAGAACACAAATATATCTTTACAAAGGAAACTGTTCAATGTGCAGACTTTACAGCAAGGAATATGGCTTGATAAATGCAGGAAAGGGTTTTAAGAAGAGGCAGAAATAGAAGGAGCTTGGAACTGTGGAGAAGAACAGTAAGTGAAATGGTAGCATAAAAAATATTCAAATTAATAGAAAGCTTCAATGCTGGTCTCCAGAATGCCCATCACAAGGAAACTTTCCTTGTGAGCACATTCTTGTGAAATACAGGATGAGGGTTTAAACAGCTCCTCATTATCAGCAGGACTGCAAATGGCAAGGCAAAAAAAATAGCAGGAGGAAGCATATTGCCTCCCCACAGCTGCTGTCAGGGTCTTCTGTGTCCCCAGGATTTGCAACTGCCACGTGCATCTGCAGAGGACTGCATCTGCAGACAGCTGCACAGCATCCTCCTATGCTCAACTCCTGGGCTTTCTGCACAGGAGGGAGACAAATTTCTCACACTGCCTCACCGCACATTGAGTCCCTCCTCTCACATCTGTCCCACACCTCCAATGTTTTTCTCCTCTTTGTTTTAGTCACAGGATTTGTTTGCTTAACCCAAGAAGATCTGGGTCTAGTACCTGCTCTGGAGTCACTGCACAGAATTTCTCTTCTCCCTCAGATCAGGCCCATGGGAAGGCAGCCTACAGAGTGATATAAATGCGATGATGAGTTTGCCACATAATGAAAGTACTAATGAAGCTCTTAGACTTAAAGGTCCCCTATTTTCTTGGTCAGAAATACACTCTTTAAAATCAAACATTAGAAAAGAAAAATAGAAGGTGGAAGGATATGGGATTTGAAGAATATGGCAATAATTTCAAGAATTGCATGAAGGGCCATTTAAAAACTGTTTAATGTCTCACTTCCCTTTCAGTTTCATCTGTATCAGTGTTTACTAGTAGCCAACAGCTTTCTGTCATAGTTTAAACATCACTGCCTCCCATGACTTTGACCTTTGATAGCAAAGCTGATAATATCCACAGGGCTTTTTGCTTATGTTTTAGAGAACTCAAAGCAAGAACAGCTCTGGTCTAATTTAAAAGCGGGGTCATGTGAACTTCAGTCCCTGCTGTCTCCAAATAAGGAGAGGTAAAATGGAAAGCATGAGAAGTCAGGTTCTGTTCAGATGAAAACTAAAGTCCATTTGCTTAGAAGTTGAAAGAAACAGTTGACTTCAGGTATTCTTTCCCTTACAGTCATGAGTGAACAAATTAAATTTTACCCATTTATGCCTTCATGATAATGTCACACATAATAAATGCCTACATAAAGTAACTACAATAAGAAAAATCTTTAACTGCTGTTCTCCATGGCTGCAAATGCACAATATATGAAAGTGAGTAGCTTTTATTAAAGATTTTAAATTTTGAAAGTCCAGTGATGACATGAACATGCTGATATAAATTAAGTCAGTGAATAAATAAAATATAAAGTCAGTGAGGTTGAAAAGTCAGTTCTTCATCTTATATAAAGCAGTAGAGCCCTACAAAAAGTTATCCAAGCTCTGTCAAATTACTCCATTCGTACAGCAGAGTAACTCAGCAGAACTGTGTATGGCATCATTTTTCCCAGCCTACTTGCAATTCATAATTTAACCTAGAGATGTGAGGGTGTCTACACATGTTAGTTGCTGAATTTCTTGTCAGCTGAGTTTATTGATGTTTTGACTTGAATGTGAAATTAAGTAGTTAAGATATTTGCTTGCTGATGTTATCTTAAAATGACCAGAAATCCCTATAATGTCTTACAACTTCCTTGTTCCTGCTAGTAAGGGGTTATTCAAAGAATCATCCATATACCCAGCAGTGTATATGTAGCAGTGTGCCCAGGTGGCCAAGGAGGCCAACAGCATCCTGGCTTGTATCAGGAATAGTGTGGCCAGCAGGAGCAGGGAGGTGATTGTCCCCCTGTACTTGGCACTAGTGAGGCCGCACCTCGAATACTGTGTCCAGTTTTGGGCCCCTCACTACAAGAAAGACACTGAGGTGCTGGAGCGTGTCCAGAGAAGGGCAACGAAGCTGGTGAAGGGTCTGGAGCACAGGCCTTATGAGGAGCAGCTGAGGGAACTGGGGTTGTTTAGTCTGGAGAAGAGGAGGCTGAGGGGAGACCTTATCGCTCTCTACAACTGCCTGAAAGGAGGTTGTAGTGAGGTGGGTGCTGGTCTCTTCTCCCAAGTAGTTAGCAATAGGATGAGAGGAAATGGGCTCAAGCTGCGCCAGGGGAGGTTTAGACTGGATATTAGGAAAAATTTCTTCATGGAAGGAGTCGTCAAGCATTGGAACAGGCTGCCCAGAGAGGTGGTGGAGTCACCATCCCTGGAAGTGTTCAAAAAATGGGTAGACGTGGCACTTTGGGACATGATTTGGTGGACATGATGGTGTTGGGTTGATGGTTGGACAGATGATCTTAGAGGTCCTTTCCAATCTTAATGATTCTTAGTTTTTACTTTCATTAAAAAATAATCCAGCCACCAAGCCAGGAAACATGACATTATTACTCTACCCTTAACTGGTTTAATGGTGGACTTGGTAGTGTTAGGATAATGGTTGGACTGGATGATCTTAAAGGTCTTTTCCAACCTAAATGATTCTATGATTCTATGATTCTACCGTGACCTTTGAGGAAATCAGCTCAGTTTTTCGATGCAGGAATCCTGCAAGGTACATGGCTTGATGTGGATCTTTGGGCCTCAGTTCCCACATCTGGAAAGCACTATTCTACTCAAATGTGTGAGCTTGCTACATTCAAAATGATGTATTCAGATACTCCACTGATGGAAGCCATATACATACCATTTTTGTATTTTCCAATCTGTGATTTTCCTTCTCTAAAGTATGCTGTCATTTTATTTTTTATTTCTATTCCTTAACTGATGCGGAAGGTAATCTCACTGGTCTAAGTGTATCTACTAATGCAATCTATCAAACTGTAGAGATTACACTGCAGGGGCTGTTTTCAGAACTGCACTGGATCAATAACACAAGATTGTTTAAGCACACTTGCCTTCTTCCCACCTGAAGCAAATGGTTTGATTATCTCTTCACAGAGATTATGACACAAGGTGCTGACTATGGTTTTAATTTTATTTGATTGATGGATTTAGATTTCAGCTACACACTATCTATCTATGCTTACCCACCCACAGCTCAGTTGCCACATTGATATGCCTTTGTGTGTGTGTGTGTGTGTGTCTCATCTGAAGAGTGGAGATGATATAGTGGAATAATAACTCTCTGGTTTAATATTCTGTTGAGCATCGCCAACTGCAGTTCAGCAAATGCAAAGCTGAGAAGTTTGCTCATTATATCTCTGGGAGCTGTTATCTTATTGGCCTTGGAATATGCTAGGAGAAATAGAAGCCTCAGAAACTGAATGAAGAACATAAAAAGTAAAAGTCCAGAAGCTCAGTTACTGAGCTGAAAGAAGTTACCTACATATGAAAGAAGCAAGAAAAATAAGCCATTTTCCCCAGGCCACCTGATTTGTGAGGGCCTCATTACATTACAACAGATGTAGTCTGGAGCTGCTAGTATTTTTCTTCGATCATAACCTAGGAAGAATCATTCTGAGAATGTACGTATTATGTCTCATAGTCATGCTCCCTACAAATTAAATCAACTTCCTCGCAGAAAAAAAAAAAAAAAAAAGGAAAGAAAAAACCTTTTAGAATGTCACAATATGTCACAATGTGATAAGATACTATTATCCACTATGTTTTTATTGTACAGTGCAATCAACATAGTTGCAAAGGCAATCTTTATTTTGCAGAGATTCTTTTACCACCAATGTGGATAGAGACACAAGCAATCCAGGAAGGCATTGAAGATTTGCTACATGCACCAGTTTGGTTAGCAATATGGTCTACCTTGACGGGCTTTGGATGATAGGATACAGGCAGCTGTATTTGAATGTGCCCAGTCTCACAGTTTTGCAAGACAGATGACCTCCTGTTATCCAGCCTTACATTAATTACCAAGTATAACTAAGCAATCATTAATATTTCCACATTTGGAGGTATCCAAAGAAGCTTAAAGTCACAATAAAATTTTATATTCTGCAGCTATTTTACAGGCAGAAAACAGGGGGGCAGCAAGAAGGGATCATCAGTTTCTTTAAACATCAGTGTTCACCATCAATCCATACATTCAGATAATGCCCATATATGATGCTGTGGATATGTATTAAAGCAAAGGCTTTTGTCCAGTTTTGTCCAGTTTGCCATCATAAACTAATATACAGCTCTTATATACAAATGATATATTGAATTTCCGTATTTTAAACTTTTTTCTTTAACTAATCATCACAGAAGGACAAAAAGTATTTTAATTCTCTATTACATACACGCAAAGTATTGCTATTTTGTCCCTGTTCATTTGAGATCTAATAGCCTGTCTGCCCAAGCTGTGAAATGAAACCCTAGGTCTCCAATTAAGAGTCAATCACATAAATCTTGAGATAAAGAAGAAGCACAAACACTTGCTCAGAGTTTCATTTTTACATTATGCCTTTAATTGTGATGACCTTTCCCTGTGCACTGCTTTAGTATTGAAATCATGGACTAGAATGAATGCTTTTTATCTTACATTAGGTTGGCATGACTGCCATTTGAGTTGCTCTTTATGACAAATACCAAAAGCCAAATTCTGATCTCATGTACAGTGGTGTAAATTTAAGGTCTCCCTATGGAATTTAATGTGATATTAAACTACTAATTAGTTCTGCCTGAATTACTGAAGCCCGCTCTAAAACATATATACGGTGTGAATAACAGAAAGAAGAGTGGGTGGATTATGGAAGATAGATACTTTTATGGGGTCATGTTCATGAAACAAACATGGACCATCTGATGGGTTAAAAAAACATGGATGAAATAAATACTGAAATAAACATTGGATGAAATAAACATGACCATGACCATGGAATAAACATGGACCATTGACCCTAGAGAGAAAAGGAGTCCAAGAAAGTTGATTACTATTCAAGGATCACCTCCTCCAAGCTCAAGAGCCGTCCACCCTGACAAGCAGGAAGCCAGACAAAAATGCCAGGAGGCCCAGGATGAACACGGAGCTCCTAGCAAAACTAAAACATGAAAAGAAAGTATACAGTAGTATACAGTTCTGAGTTCCCCAGCATCAGAGAGATATGGAGCTACTGGAGAGAGGCCACTGAAGAGTCACTAAGATGATTAAGGGACTGGAGCATCTCTCAGATGAGGAAAGGCTGAGAGATGGGATTGCTCAGTCTGGAGGAGAGAAGGCTCAGGGGGAAACTCACTAATGTGTATAAATATCTGAAGAGAAGCTTTAAAGAAGACAGAGCCAAGTTCTGGACAAGCTGCCACAAGGATAAGAGGCAATGACCACAAACTGAAACACAGGTGGTTACATCTGAACATAATGAAACACTTTTTTACTGTGAGGGTGAGCAATGGCACAGGTTGCCCAAGGAGGTTGTGCAGTCTCCATCCTTGGAAATACTCATAAGCTGTCTGGACATGGTCCTGGGCAACCTGTTGTAGGTGCCTCTGCTTGAGCAGGTGGATTGGACCAGATGACTTCCAGAGGTTCTTGCCAACCTCAACCATTCTGTGGTTCTGTGATTTCAGTAGAGGATCTACCCAATTCAATATAAAGCTCAGAAAAAATTCTATTATGAAATGTGAATACCAAGATATTTATCCAATATCACAACTGAAAACCATTGAGCAATTGTTCTGTTAAAGACCTTGCCCAACCTCACTCTACATCTAACTTCTAAGGTCACATTTCCTTTTGAAAACTTGCATGACAGGTCAGGGTTTTGGGGTTTTGCTTGTTTGCTTGCTTGCTTGTTTCTGTCAGCACACGAACATTTGGACTGAAGAACTTCTCACCCACTAAGCCAAGCTTAAATTAGGGAGCCAAGGCTACAGGATTAAGAGTCACAGCCTACGCAGAGCTTGTGCAGAGCTGAACTCATAACACACTAATCAGTGGTTTACCATTACAGCAAATGGAATGTGGAATTCTGCTTCCAATCTTAAGGCTTTCATGCTGCTTTTTTTAAAAAGACTGTATTGCTTGGGTTAAGCTTTGAGACATCATAAACACTCTAAAGTCAGTGTAAAAAGAATTCTTGGTATTTCAAAACAGAATAGCTTTTCTCCACACAGTACCATAAAGACTGTCATGTGACATGATGAAAGACCACAGTAAAAGGTTGTAGTAATAGTGCAAATGAAAAGCTTTTCCAGAGAAATAAATTGCGATTCTTAGAACAGGAGGTGCAAAGTGTAAAGCAGAACCTTGTGCTGTAGGGTAGCAAATCTGCATCCCAAAAGGCTATAGCATAAACAAGGAATAAATAAATAAATAAAAAAAAATAGAATTGAATGACTGAAGGAGGATGCATCTTCAGTGGTCATTAGCCTAAATTCATCTTGGAAGGAATGGGATATTGGAAAGTTAAGGCATTATTCTTACTAACACTCTTGGCACTAAGAAAGGCAATAGAATCTGTTTATAATATTTAGTTGGCAGAAAACAGATGTGTTCAAAGGAATTAAAGCATCACGATTAAAGTTTTTGAATGAGCTAATGTAATACAAAAAATACAAAGTTAATGTGAATTCTACACTTTCAAAAAGTAAAAAAAAGAGGAATTCTTAAAAGACAAAGGTCAGAAATAGCTTTTGTATTTGACATTCAATAATTCTTATGTCTAATATCGTTAGGTCAGATCAGAGGTCTCTGTCAGCATCTCAGACACTTGCCAGGAGAGTGGACCTGGAACATTTTCATGGAGTAATCTTTCCTTTGAAATATCTTCCCTCTTCCAACAGATACATGTTTAGGGGATTCCAGAATGAAAGTTGTATCCGAACCATTGCTTTTCTTATACTTATATATTTATCTAATTCCTTCTTGAACACATATTTACTTCTGGTCTCTGCAATATTTGGTTTCTGTGGATATGGTCTAACTGCTAAAGAAAAAAGGGTCAGGAAATGACACTTGAAGCCAAGTGTCATGGTTTGTCTTCCATCCTCTTAGCCTCATGAGTAGCTTGGTCACATCCCTACTACATAACACTTGGCTTTATGGACTCAAGCTGTCCCCCATGACACTAAGACAACTATTCCTGTGTTAGCTTGGTTCAAAATGTCTGAGGTAAAGTTTGGGCTGTGAAATACTAAAGCAGCTCAGTACGGTAGTGCTCTACAACACAAAATGGAGGGTATTCAACTGCCTTCCCCCAGGTGCAGTGTGACAAGAGTAGGCAAAATGTTTCAAAACACAAATCCCTGTGGGGATAGGGTATAGGGTAATTAGAATCAAACTGCATACAGCATCATTTATATGGCCTTTTAGGAACAGTATCTTCAGTAATTTCAAAACTTCTAGTTTTTATTGAGAACTTGTTGCAACAGTCCCAAAGTTAGGCTAAAGCTGAGGTACAAGCAGCATAAGAAGCAATTATCAGTGCCATTGTTACCCCATGGCTGTATTTACACTAGTAAATAACATAGTCCAAGTCCTTTCTCTGGCCCTGAAGGTCTAGTGCAAATGCCATAATTCTCTTCATACCCCAGCTAGACTGTCCTCATTTATCTCACATAGCACACAGCCTGTGTAAAAGGCAATTCCCTGAACAGTACGCAAGAATTGTCTGTGTGTCACCTGGGACAACCTAAAGCTGGAGAAGACCATCAATTATGTAGTGCAAACAGTTGCACATCAGTACTTGAGTTCATGATCTTACTGTAGTTTAATAGGCGGAGTCTATGCATTCAGGGTTGGTATTACACAGAAAAAGTATTTCCTTTGGTATTGAACCCACTATGAATTAGTTTTGGTGGTTGTGTTTTAGCTTTATAAAGTCAGAAATATAGAGCAAATTCCTTAATCATTTTCTCTGTAACCTTCAGAGAACCAACAAAACTAGCCTTTCCCACTCAGTATTTTCTAAGCTGAAAAGCTTTAACTATTTAGTATTTCTTCTAATGATCTTATTCTTTTTTCCCACATTTACAGTTTTTCCTACAGATTTTTTTTGAGACAGGGTGACCTTGTGGAAATCGTGCTTAAAAGGTTTTTCTTGTACGAGATGATACTGCTTGTTGCAAGCTTTGATATTTGAAAAGACCAAAGATTCATGGCCTAGATCCAATGAAGCATTTAAATGTATCTTTAAGCATCTCATTATTATTTTCAGATAATTTAGGTGAAGTTCTAATGAAGCTAATCATATATCTAAGGGTAAACAAATACTTCAATTTTTTTTTGGCTTGAGTCTAAAAATCTAGATCAAGCCCACAACATCAGCTGTAGTGGAGGGAATAAAGAAAAAGATTACCTGATCTAAGTAAGATTTTTAAAAAAATCTTTTCTGATGTCAGTTTTATACATGGAAAACTGTTCCTTTTTTACTTTTCAGTCCTCATTGGTATACTTTTTGATATTTGACATTTAGTTGCCATACTCATTTTTTTTCTCTTCTATCAAGTCAATGATCTAATAATTGTTAAAATCAGAGAAATGATAGCTGACTACAATGGAAGCTGATATGGCTTGCAATTCTTTAAGTATCTGTAGAAAGAGAAGAGTCAATGAAGGATTTTTTTACATTGCTTTATAAATAAACTGTATGACTAGAACCAAACCCAATCCTGATTCAGAATTTATCCATTCTGTAAAACTCAATTTTGTATCATAGCCAAGATCAGGTATCTCACACAAGTCATTGGCTACAACAGCATCATTCATCACCCACAAATAAGGCCACCTTGTCCATCTGAGCTGACGTGTTAGCAGATCCACAGAACTGTAACTACACAGTCACCTCTGCAGTTACACTGCAGCAATATACTCATCTTCCAAGCCTGCTAATAGAGCTGTTCCAACTTCAACTACACCCTCTAAGGTCAAAGCTCTGACTGTGCCCAGAGGAGATGCTGAAGAAGAGTAAAGCTGCTTGCAGTCACATGAAGCACATGGATTTTTCCACTGTATTTTTGGCTATAGGTTGCCTGGAGAAGTGTCTGAGACAATCTTGAGCTTTTGTTAAAGAATCATAAACCATTTTAGCAGTTAGGTTTGTTTGGTTCGAGAATAGTAAGAACAGTACCAGAACTAAAAGGAGAATTAAAAGGGAGACTAGACCTGGAGTTACGGACAACTGAACAGGGACATGAAGAAGACCTAGGGAGGCAGAGGGACTTTAGTTAGACATTATGAAGAATGCTGAAAACATCAGACACAATGCAGTACAGAAGCCTGCTCCTCCACAGCATATCTGGCAAAGAATATATTTGCCTTATTGAAGTGATTTTTAGCTTTCAGGGACATCCTTCCTGGGTTCTCCCCATTCCTGGGGCATGCTAACAGCCATCACCATACATTTTCTTGTAGAGGTGAAGACAAAGTTGAGCATTCCCATCATGGCTCTAGCTGCATACTAGCTGAAACACGAATAATAGGAATATTAAATTAGTATGTGAATGTGTGAGAATATATCAAATCCCAGGAAGCCAGAGGGCAAGTTCAGGCTATGTTTCTTAGGTGCTGTAAACTGTGTATTACAAAGACAAGAAAGGAATCACAGAGAGTTAACAGAGGTGAACATGATACCTGTATGCAACATCTGTTTAGTGATGTGTTGTGTTTAGCTTGTTACACTAAGTATATCTAGAAAAGATGTCCAGAATACACTCAGAAAAGGACACAGAAAGAGAGGGTTTCTGGGGAGATGTGTAAGTACACAGACACTTACAAGACAACTATGTAATGGTCTTTTTCACAGCTACTGAAGTACTCAGGAAGTCACAGTACCCCAATGACAGTAGAACACACTGGATTTAATACTCTGACACATTTTCCTCACTTTTCCTTTATTTTCAAATATCTAGGTTCTACACAAAGGCCTTAGTTAACACTAGTGTAAATCCTACAATACTAATATGTCCTACAGAACCCCTGTGATCAGAGGAAAAGATTCAAGGGTCTCCAGAATGTGTAATAGTTGTCCACAGAATTTGGAGAGGGAAAATCAAGTTAATTGGAATATCCCAGTTTGCTATGTTACTGAGGGTGGAATTGGACAGTCTTAGCAAGTCATCCAAGAGGAAGGCAGACTTAGCTGAGGAGGAGCTGCTGTCTCATATAATGGGCAACTCACCTTCCCAGCCTCTGCTTCCTAAAGATCCTGTATCCATCCATGGCAGCTCTCCAGTTCTGTAAGCTATCCCACCAAGCCTCTGTGATCCCAATGGGATCATAGCGCTGCAACTGCATGGAGACCTCCACTTCCTCCTGTTTGTTCTCCATGCTGCATGCAGCAATGTATAAGCACTTCAGAGGCACCCCATCATACAGCTGGGATGGACTCCTTTCTACCCTATTATGAAGATTTCGAGGTCTCTCCTGTCCATATCACCCTACACCCTTTGCTTGCCAGCCCAGTCCATGACTTCCTCACTTGACTGGGTCATCACCTCCCCCATTGCTCCTCACGGGGGCATCCCCTAATAGTGCAGTCTGTAAGTCAAGGCCAGACTGAAGCTTCTAGACGTAAACCACACTTTTCTATAGAGAAGACAGTAATGGTATTATTTTAGTGATTTTCTTCAGCTCAACAATTAATAAAATTCTAATGGGTATGAATGTTGTTCGGTGATAGCTAACAGTATCTTCTCAGAGGCTGTTCTCTACTAGAAGTTTTCTAGGTCTCTAGGCAACCACAGCCCCTTACATTTTCCTTGTTAAATGTAGGCAGCAGTTATGCCATTACTTGCTGATTTTTTGAAGGGACTTTAAGGTGATAGGGCTGTGAACTTTGGAAGTTGACATGGTTCTTAGTTGCATAAGTGATGAATTCAGAGACCATAGATGATAAGAAAGAACACGGTTTTTCAGGGAGCTCTGTACGTGTATGTGAATACCTGGGTATCATGATTGATATCCTAATGAGGGGTGCTGAAAAGTGGGGTGTTAATACAGAGTTCTTGTCCAGAGCTTATCTGCCACCTCCTCTTAATTCTTTAGAAGACATCTCATGGATGGATTGATATAAGGGTATAATCCATGATGATCTAAAGTATCTGATATATTTTTGATATTTAGAAAAAAAGGAAGCATGTCGATTTTAAATTTCCTTTAAAAAGAACATAAAATCTTTGTCTTTAAATGTCATAGGGACAGGTGCAGAAGAGGACAGGATGGGTAATCTAGGAAATAGCTCTAGTTTCTCAGCTAGAAACTCCCTGGATACCAGTGTTACAAGTTTCATTTAAATACAATGAAAAAAAAAATTCCAAAGAAAGCTATTATTTGTTGTAAAATACCAGATCTCTCTCTCTGTGCCCCTACAAAGTTATTGAGCATGCATGCAGCTGTCAAGCTGCCTTCATCCGGATATAATAGATATCATTACAGTTATCTAGCTAAATTAAGGCCTGCCAAAAAAATGCAACACTTCCAAACTTGTCTTCCCCAAACTGGAAGAGATGATCACAAAGGATGAGCTTTTATGCTTTTATCCAGCTCCAAAATGTGTTTTTTTAGAAAGTGTAATAAGAGCTTTCATATACCGCACCAGGTGAATGCCCAATAATGACACATGCAGCTTTCATATTGGAGAGAAATAGCTCACATTGTTCATTGCTTGATCAGCGTAGAGACTAGGAGGAGGAGTCTTGACTTCCATAGATGTTTTGCCTAAAGGTTATTTGCTTATATGCTTGGAAAACAGACTGTATAAATAGCAGTGCATATAGTGGTATCTGTTGCCTTTAGCTGGGACAATGTCAATAAGGCTGTTCATGGGAAAGAAAGTTTTCATTAGTCTACCCAGAAACTTAGGGAATTTGGGTAATGTCCCTGAACAAAGCCCACTTGTCATTTACAGGCTGGTCCAGTCACGAATGGACATAGAAAAGAACATTTGATAGCTAGTGAAAAAGATATTTGTAATTTGTAGTCCAAGCTGCAGAAAGCGCAAGCTTACAGCAAAGTTCCTGTGGAAGATTTCATTTATTACTTAAAAAATCCCATTCAGTTAAATACAGGGATATCGTATCTTTTAACAGAAAGATTAAAAAGGTCCTGCTACATTTATATTCCTTTCCAGAATGCTCAGCATTTCTGCATGATCAGCCCTTTTCCTATCCTTGTTCCACCTCTGTAGCATTAATCTTCTTGGAGTAACTGCTCACTTGCTAAACATATCCATCAGTGAAAGATAACTATAATATATGACAAATACACGCTCAGAAGAATTCATTATAGACACCTATCTGACATCACAGGATAGTGATGTGTTAGCAGCATCTCTTTCCCAGAACCAGTTCTGAAATCAGACTTTAAGATAATTGCATGTCTTATCTAAAATTCTCCCACCTAAATTGATACTCTATAGATGACTACTGAACTGTTCCTCCAAAGCCACAAATCTAAATTAACCTCAAGTGCAAGAGAGGTTTAGTGGCTCTGCATTAGAAGTTAATATAAATAGAGAAGCTTAAAATCTCTTTAGTACTGAATCTGTTATCTTAATTATTTTTTCTTATCAAAGTAAGCATAAAGTTTGCAAACAATACACCAAAGACTCAGAAGGTATGTCATCCTGCCACCTCTGTTTCTTTCTTCTTGTCATTTTGCCTGAGAGAAATCAGGAAGAATGTTTTTTCCAGATCCCTCATTTCACAGGGTTATTATAACCCCCCTCATTAAACCATTCTCTGTCACAGCTATCATGGGGAAACTGAAGTCCACTTGTACTGACTTTCTCATCTTTCTGGGTCTAACTGTGCTAACCTTAAACTAGGGCAATTGTAGGTGAAGCAGATAAAATACTGAATTCCATTAACACTGCAAAAATGTTTTAAAGGAATGGTTAGATACTATTTAAAAACTTTTGCTTTCTCTTTCCTTTTCTTTTTTTTTTTAAGATCCAGTCCACATCTCAGGCAGACGTTCAAATGGAGTAACTTTTTTTTTTTTTTTGTTAAAATAGAAAATAATTCAGTTGTGGAAACTATATAACAGTTGAAGTAATTATTTATAGGAATTCCATGCTGCAGGAATGCCAGCAGTGGGAATGGAAATGTCTTCATAGCAATAGTTCCTTGTTGGTATAAAATATTGTTCCTCCACAGCAAAGAGACTTGTTCATCTGAAATGTTGCTTTACAATCCAACTTAATCTGCATCCAATGTAAGCATCAGATGAGTTAAACTGTAACAGATTAATTATTTGCTGAAAAATGCATGGAGTCTAATATTAATTCAAGAATATGTTATTGTAATGAACTGCTGTCTTTTTCTGCCAGCTTTTTTTTTTTTTTCTGTCATCATTTCTTTGCAGGACTCAGAGGTATGTTGGTAAAAATCACATGAAAATCTATCTTATTTCAAAGCTTTAAAACTTTTTATCACATCATGTAGCCACACTTTCAGCAGTGACACATGTTGGCTGTGCAGTTGGTACCAGCTTAATTTTCAAAGTACAATGCACTTCTAATCAATCCTACTCTCAGCCCAAAAGTTGAAAGGTAAAAATCAACTGCCATTTTTTAATAAGGTTAAGCCTTAGTTTTAGCTCTCCACATGTACTGTTTTGTACAGTTTAGTTTATGATTCTGAAAGAAATCATCCACCATAGACCCTCACACCTTGAACATATGTAGAAAGCATGTCTGCTGTGAGCCAGCCTAACACACTGAGCCCAGAAGTTTCTCCTTACCACATTTTCCACTCCTCCCCCCATGCAATTAAACCACTGCTGAAGGCAAAGGTAGTGCAGAGAACTTGGGAATATTGCCTTCACTGCTCCTCAAAGGCCTTTAAGGCACCTTCTTACTTCTCTGCAAGCACTTCTATATTGCTACTCATAGCATGTTTGTGGAGAACAGATTAAAAGAAGCTCTTATTCCCACTCCTTCTGATGGGAGATGGCTGGAGAATGATTGGCACCCTTGGTTGTGTTGAATATCGGTGCAAGAGAAGGAATCAATCACCTATAGGCCTTGAAGTTCAATGCTGTTTTAATCCTTACTCTAGTTCTGAGGTAAAGTCACTGTCTGGTCTTTTGCCTTGAGCACAAAAACTAACAATGTTAAGGGAGGACTTTAACACTTCATTCCAAAATGAACCCTGTCCAAGAACTGTTCAACAGATGTTATTTTCCTTGTAGTCTTTTCTCCATAGCCTTGTTAACACAAGAGATTGAATTTGTACCTCAGGGACTCAAACTTTATTACGGAACTGCAGGTAAAGTTCTTTCTTTGATCAAATAAAAAGATGACAAAGAAATGCCCTAACTTATAGCTGTACAGGGCAACATCAGAGAAGAAAGCAGGCTGAAATTTTGGGTCATTTTAATCAAATTATACCCATATGTGTTTGAGAGAGATATACTACCCTCAGTTTACTGCAGATGTGTCACTGTTAATAGACACATACTGCATTGCTCAAGAAGAGGCAAGAGGCAAAAGGCAAAAAGAGAAACAATGGTGGATATTAGGTGAGACTTTCTCAGAATATCACGATTGTAACAGCTGATCTCCTCCACCCTCGAGCCTCAGAAGAAGAGGAGTTCTATCAATTGAAGCGTAAGATTCAACGATATTTACCTGTGGAGTTACATGGCAGCTTAATCCTAACTGTAGAATGTTTGTTTTACAACTGCAGGAAAGAAATTTTATTGACTCAGTGCCGGTCTTTACTATCTACAAGTTATAGTGTTCTCTGTAGAAGCTCATCTGAGTCAGGCAATATATTAATAAGGGAGTCAAAGTTCCATCTATATCTTTTGAAAAAATAAAATGTTGTATCTGTCCTTGCAGTGCTTCCATTAACAGTTCTCAGCATTTCCTTCCATTTCTGGACTCCTGTTTTTTTGCACTGCGTGTGCTTTATTTTGCACCCTCTGACAAGGAAACCCAAGAATGGACTAAACAATAATCTTGGTGTTAGGGCTAAACTCAACACAAAGGGTGGGAATCAGTTAGTACCATTTGGTTCAGAGACCATAAAGCAGTCTTGGGATCTGATAAAAAGAGTAGCTATTCTGTATTTAAAGAAACCTAGTGAATAATCTGATATTCCGAAGTCCGTTAAGAAGGTGTAACGCAGATTCAAAATACTATGATTGTGTTTGCCTAAGGAAAGACAAGAATCCATTAATTAATTCAGTACTATCTGCAGAATGATCTGTAAATTTGTATACCACCCAAAAAGATCTCCTGTTTTCTAAGTAAAATAAAGCATTACAAATGTGCTCACAGTTGACTGGTAATGACTTTTTGCAAATACTCACCACATATACATTTCTGAGATTACAGAATCAACCATTCACATCCCCTTTACAAACCACCAAGTCCATGTCCAGCTGCTCTTGATTTGTTTGTTGCCTGTGAAACTCCTGCATTCTCTGAATGATGCCAATAAACACAGAATGAACAATTCAAGGAGCATAAGAATCTCCAGTTTTGCCAGACTTTTATCATCAATATAATATTCTTGGTAATATTTCTTCTAAGAGGGATCAAAAGTAAAGGATAATGTGTGGGATAATCAGCATCAAGAGAATTCACTGAGCAAGATAATAGCAGTTGCTAAAATGAAAAAAGTTAACGTTTTGTTATTCAAAAGGAGTACCTGATCCATTCTATAAAAACAGGATCCTATGTTTCCAGTGTGTTTTCCAGCCAGGAAAATGGAAATCCACTATGGCACTTGTCTTCTGCAGGAAGACTATATTTGTTACATGAAGATTTAAGATACATCTTTATATGTTAAAAGATATGGATATGCCACACAGGTGCTTCCCATCTCATTCATGTTCAACCCTATCAGTCATAAAATTTGAAACTGCCCATTAAAAAAGTACCCAGTTTTCTATCTGGGTAAAGGTAATATCAGCCTGATTAATATTCATATAGCTTCTGTCATTAACTACTTCATGATTTACACATGGCAAATTATTTTGCCATGTGACATAACTCAGGGTATGTTAAATGTAACATGTTCTCTGTAGCCTGTAGACTGAAATAGAGAATTTCCTCGATTGCTTTATAAGTCATCAGTAGCACAGATTTCTCATAACTCTAGCTCACCGGTATTGACCGGTTCCAGCCACCAAAAAAAGATCCCAGTTTCAGATTTGTCATGTCAAGGTAAAGACACCTTTATGTATAAAAAAATAATTTTGCATGTTTACAGCAACTTTTGTCAGAAAGTATTTTACATTTTTACATTTATTTTTTAATGTGTATTAAGTGTATTTTACACTGAGCCTCATGATAACTCTAAGGCACAGGTAAGAATGCAGTTATTTCAAGTTTATATAGTTTTATGAGACTCTGTCTATGACTTCCAGATACTAGGTTTTCTGCAGGACCTCTTTGAGAATAGTCCCAAACACCTGGCTAGCCCAGAAAGTTAATCAAGCTCCACAAAGTTTAGTACCAGTTCCATCCTTGGCGGCCACTCAGTTATTTTTGTAACAATACACATCTTCTGAGCCTTGAAAAACTGTTTCTCCAAATCCTGGCTGCACCCCAGCCATCTTGAATTCCTAAAGAGGAATTTACATAAGAGAACAAAAGGGACATTTCCTTTATAACACAGAATCAAAGCGTCATTTCCTAGCTGAAAAACAAAATCTTGTTTTACTGATTCACTCTTGAGTGTAGCAAGGAAACAGCTGAGTAAGTTCCCCCCACAGACACACAAATTCAACCTGTCACACAAGCATACTGGTGGTGTTCCCTGTCAGAACAGGCACATTCTTATCACTTAGCATCTGTTTCCTTTTTTCTCAGACTTGTTTACCAGCATTTTCATTGAGAAGCTTCCTTACAGAGAAGAATTTTTTTTTACTATCTCATTCATTCATGATGGAGTTACACCTCCCAGCTGCAGCTATTTTAATAGCTCTAAGAGTTAGGTATATAATTTTTCTGTGTGACTCATATCCTATTAAACAGTGAGCTAAAATGCTGTACAAAACTTTTGCAATCAAAGCTGTTTATAGTGACAGTGAATTTAAACAATATTCTTTTAAATTGTGTTGGTTCATATTCTTTGGTAGTAAAAGGACAATGATAGAATTATTTTTCAATTCAGCCTAAAAATAAAGAGATTATTTTAATAAACTATTAATAATCCACATCAATATGATTTCTGTTATTCTAACTACTTAGAATGTAAGAGTTTATTAAAGCAAAAAATTTTAGATTAAAAAGGCTCACACTGGGTTTGTAAAGGTTGGAATGAAATTGCTATTTCTAGGAGTTTCCATGGAAACTACAGTCCTAAGCAAACCTCTGTACAAAAAGAAGAGATTTTTTTTGTTGTTGCTAAGCGTTCTTGAGAAAATCCACACTAGCATCATTGTAATATGTAGCCAAACCAACAGGCATGCTGGTTGAATAATGTATAGCATACAACCATTGTGTTTACTTGCAGAATATTTTAGAAATGAAAGTTCAGGCATCTGTGTAACCTTATGATTTGGAGCTGTACAATTTTTAGATTTAGCATTACCATTATGTTTAAAGTGAATCAACATGGTTAAAAAACAAAATTACGCTGAGCAAATGTAACAGGTTGTCAAATTTTTACATTCAATACATACTTGATAATCCTAGTAAATAAGTAATTAATTGTTTTTTAATTGGTTTTGATATGATCAGTTACTCTTAGTGTTATTGAGAGCACCCTTCTATCCTCTAAGATTTTGCTTACAGTTGAATATAGCAATTTACACCTACCATAGACAGTTTTACTATCCTAGAACAGACAAAAGTCTTTCCATACTAAAGGTGAAAAGTAGGGCTGGCTCTTCTTTCAAACCAAACCAGAAAGCTTTTGAATAAAGAGATACATGCTCAGATTCCAAATTCTTTATGTTCACAAACCAGATTTAATCCTCTTTCTGTTTCTGCAGCCACGCAAGCCAGCCTTCATGCTTTTTGAAAATTCAGATAATTCCACAATCAAACCCTAAATGTGGAGTGCTTAACATTGACAAGGAGTTATGTGAGCCCCTAAGAGGGTTTATGTGAGCAAGACATACAAAACAATACAGTAGCCAAAACCGAACAATATTGGCTTATGCTAATTTTAAGAATACAATACCTATGTATTTCTCTGGGATTTCTAGAGAAAAGAAAATATTACAAATTTTTCATTTACTCTGTTATGAAGATGAGAAACTGAAATTCATGTCGACCTATTTTCCGTCAGCTCCAGTGTTAATGCTATTTAGAAATTACTTACATTTCATTGGAATAATGATAGAAATGCCTGTGACTATGAATTAACAACACAATGTGTTGTGATTATTGATATGATATTCTAAACATATTGATTGCAAGAATTTTTTTTCCTAAAGCAGTTGTATTCTGTAGTGAAGCTTTAAATATTTAATTAAAAGCCCTGTATTATTAAAAAAAAAACCGATTCAATAATTCACCAAATGCAAAATTCTACAATGATGCCTCTATAAATTATTTAGCAACCTCAAGAGTGTTGGCTTTAATAAATTAAATTCAAGGACATCTGGTCAACACACTTACAAAAACTAAAAATCTAATTCTTTTTACCAGTGCAACAGTCTGAGCTCTTATATTTCACTGTGAGCAACTTCAAATTTGCTTGGTATCTTCCTCCTCAGAAATGCTTTGTTCAAGAGGCTAAATTTATGATATGAAGAGGAAATTATGAAACACAACCAACAATTAAAATATATAGGGTTATATCTATCCTTCTTTAAATTTTAAATAACTGGTTAGTTAGCCAAAAGCAATAATCAAGAACATTTTTTCCCTCTTCCCAAAGTTAGCTAGACATCTGTTATTTTTTTGGCTGCTAACAGACTCACTTAGAGAGCACTTAGCTCTAGAAGACCTTGGGATTTGTACTTCTGAATCCTGCCAAGAGGTTCCATTTTCCATATAGCACACTTTGGACTTTCGATACACAAATTCCTTTTAAATGAATTTCTACAATCTCCCTACTTTAATCTGCTCTCAAACTGTCCATAATCATATCCAGCACAGTAGTCGAAGTGGCTACTTGTATTAGTTATTTCTATTTTACTCTAGTTAAGTCAATGAATAAATGCATGCACATGTTTAATAAAAGGAGTGTTGGTTTTGTTTGTTGTTTTAAAAATCCACAGACTGAGTAGCCATAGCAAGTTGTTAAATGGACATTTTGAATCCTCCTCTTCAGCTGATGAGCTAATTGTGTTTAACTCTCAGAATAGAGAGCTTTGGTAATCTATACTATACGTTTTAAAAACTTATTTTCTCAAATATTGTTCATAAGTAATAAGCAGGGAGAATAGTTATTTAAGGTTATTCTTAGAAAGACAAAGATATTTTCCAGCAACAATAGTATATCTGAGAGTAAAGAACTTCCTGTTGTGTTTGGTATTCAAAAGTCCCTCCAGAGTTTAATCACCACCCTTCATTTGAATTAACTCAATTGTACTGATTCAACAGTAGCCAATGTTTCTGCTACACACCTAGATTTTTGGGTTTATTATTATTATTATTTTGTCGAACAATAACTTAATAACTTAATAAGATAGCTTCAAGATAGCTTCAAGAGCTGAGTTTTCATTTATACATCATCTGAAAGAAGTGATCAAATTTTCTAAAGACTTAACAGAATCTAGTACAGCATATAGTCACTGATAAGCATGGAGGTCCCAGTTACCTAAGGGAACACTAAATACATTTAAAGTTTCAGAATAATTTAGGAACTAGTAGATGTTCAGCTGCTATGGATGTCTGTCCTTGCTTTCTTGCTATTTTTTTAATGCCTACAGTAAGCATAAACCAGAATTGTGCATCTGGGAACACAGTAATCACCTGCTGAGCAACAAGTGACCTTATCAGAAAGGTTTATTTTCAAAAATAATATCTGGAAAAAAAGCCATCAGGTCACAGAGTTCACTCAAATTTGAAAATGTAACCCTTTCAGGTTACGGGAGTTTTTACTCACAGGAATCTATGAAATGCAAGTGTACTGCCACCAGTGAACGTTTTAAGCAAAAGGCAAGATGCTGTTGATTGCTTAACCCTGGTACACATTCCACCACACCTTTGTCTCATAATTGTTCAGCTGCCTTTCACAATGGACATGTCACATGTGCAAATGAATCATGGACAAAGGGCCAAGAGAAGCAGGATCAGAGAAATGGCTACAGTGAGAGCAGCAGTGATTTACTTCCTTGCTCCTAAAATAAAGCAAATTAAAAATGAAAATGCTGAATTTTTCAGAAGCCTAGACCTTTAAAATGCCTATTCAGTAAGAGCACATGGCTAAGAATTCACCATATAAGGATAGTTCCATGATGTAATCTCATCACTACATGATTAAATACACATGGTCAATGAAGCAGAGGATAAAAATTTTCTTCCCTCAAAGCTAATGGTAAAATGACTTCATCAGGGTAAGAATTTTCTATGCATTCTCTATCTGTGCAAATCAAAGGGGACTTATGTCAATCCTTCAGGTTTTAAAGCACACGTCAGCGTTTTCACCTGCTTACTCAGTATCTCAGGGGATATGATAGGATGAAAAGAGTTTGGGATTTATTTCCCAAATTTATTCCAGATTCTTGTGGTTGTAATTCACTTGTGTGTAGAGCTTTGAGTTCATAGTTTGCCTATGATGTCAAGTGTCTGTGGACCAAAACCCTGAGTCCACCTTTTTGTATCATAATGCATCTAGGGACAGTCACTGGTGCATACTAGGGAGTGGGGTGGGATGTTGGCTATTTTATCCTCAGTTAAGCCGCACTTAGTAACTAATTAAAGGGCATGGATACAGGCCCATGTAACACTGTCTGTGGTCACTTCCTTCCTTTTTGCCCTCGCTGGAGCAATGCAAGAACAGCCATAGCACTCCCTTAGTTTTGGAGGAGCCCTTAGACATTTGATCTTCAGCACTTTCAGGGTAAAACAGCTGAGAAACGGATTTTAACAAGTCACTGTAAACACTTTGTCAATTTACCTCCTGCTTTCTTGTTTTAGGAAGAAGAAAAAGGAAGACAGGGACAAATTAGTGTCTTAAGTGCAGTTTGCAATTCTGGAAGCAGTTTTTCTAATGGGACCTGGTCATTGCTAATAATTCTGACTGATTTACCCATTAACTTTATTGTAAGCATTAGCTTCGCTTTGCTAACAACAAAAAAGAAAAAAACACTTTATCTAAATATTGAACAATAAAGTTAGCTTTCCCTTTTGGCCAGTTAGGCTTTCATAATTTCCATTACATTTGACTGAAATCAACATTTGTTTTAAAGCAGAATGCACTACAGTTAGTAAGTAGAACTTTTCTATTAGTTTACAAGCAAATTTCTAATTATAATTGATAGCTACTTTGCTGTAGTCTGGAACATATAAACAGTTCTGCATTTGTCTTTGGATTCATAAAGTGGTCTCATAAAATACTGGGACAGGTAATTTCATTCATACATTATTCTTAATCACTGCAGAAATACTGATTGTGGGTGCTTAACTCCTGTTACTCCTGTTGACTTCACTGGCAGTATTGCAAGTCATAGTAATGACAGAACGCATCACTACTTGGGCAATCAAAGACAGAGTAGTTGGCTAATTGAAATAAAAGTTTTGTGCTTCCTCCAAAATCAGTAAGCTGGATGGGTCTGACCTCGATTTTTCCACCTTGGTTCTCCAAGAAACATTCTCTTCTAGGTGAAAAATAGATTGCTCAGTCCCTCCTGGCAAGAAAATTACTGGAAATTACTGAGCAGAAGAAAGAAATATCCTGATCTTATTGAGATATATTTAATTAATATTTAAATCAACTTCAATGAAATCACTATCCCACATAGTCTTTGTGGAATACATGAGTTGTGTTTAGTGCTTTATAGTTCCATACAATGACCAGATCAAAGTCAATGAGATTTGAACATGTCACACTGGCACGTTTTGCAGACCACATAATTTTGGCAGATCCAAAAGCAAAAATATCATTGTGTTCTGTGTCTGACCTATTGCCTAAGCTCTATAGTTCTAGGCATGAGCCCCAAATTCAATAAACAACTCGGTGTGTTTAGATCAATTGTGACATATGCATGGAGTCCAACACATTTGGGACAGACTCATTTTGCATGAACAATAGGATTTGTCTGCAGACACAACAGTCATTCATCCAGAGAACCATTAAATCACGAGACAGAGCAGTAGGGTAGCACATTTTTGCAAAAGGTGGTGGCTTCTTACCAAAATCAGGAGCGTAGTGGATCTGGGTTTGTAGTTGTGGTTTTTCAAAGAATTAAGTGGGCTCTTCATAATAGGGAAAGTTTGCCTGTGGAAAACAAGCCATTAACAAAGCTAGCAACAAAACAGCCCATTGTGTAACCCGGCTTTCTTCTTGGACACATTATGGTAATTTCATACCATGTACTTAGGATGCTGAATGGGAAAACTGAGCTGTAATATCCATGCACAGGGCTTAATAAGAAATGTACTGCAGGCTGACAAGGCGGATTATGACACTCACTACAAGAAGACAATGATGTCTAAGTTAAGAGCAGCTTTGCAAATACTACTCCAAATGTATGGTGTTAAGATAGGAATATTCAGTAACACTGTTGCTATTCAAGGCAGCTCTGTAGCAAACACCTTCTATTCACAAATTGAAGGGGGGTAAGATCTCTTTAAAGGAAGATATGGATAAAAAGGAAGCAGCTGTTTCACTAATCAGAGGGTTACACTTTAAGGAAACCTGAAGATGAAAACAGAAATGAGGCGCTGAATCTCTTATGTGTTGCTATCCACTATGACACGGTTTAACACTCTAAATCATGTCAGATGCGAATCTGAGAAGTGCAAAGCTGTTAAATTACAACTACTAATTTTCAGCATTTACAATGGCTCATAACTTAGAATATATACATTTCTTCTAAACATTTTTTTTAAATCTTAGCATATTATCTGGGAACTCATCCAAAAATATTTAAGCTTTAAAAACCAACAAAAAATAAAATAAATGTTTCTTTTAATTAAAAAAGAAAAGAACATACAGTACTAAAGATATGTTCAGGAAGCAATAGCCCATTGCACTTTGCAAGGAAATATATCTAATTCTGAGGCCTAAAGATCAAAGAGAGAATTATGAAGTGACAATCTAACTCAGAAGGAAATTAGGATTTGCAGAAGCATTCATTTATTCAAAGAACTATTAAACCTTCTTTGTAGACATAACAGATAATTTTTCAAATACATCATAAGGTTGATCTAGCACAGTTAAACTGGCAAAAATGGAAGAAGTCCGAGCTCTGAAACTTTTGATTTGTGCAGTGACTTCCTCTGAGCTTACAATAGCTCATAAATATCATCTGCACAAAACTGACAAAGGATCTGTAGTTTGGGTGGAGATTATTAATTATAAAATTAAGGAAAAATCTAAAATGTTCAGGAAAAAACAGAGGAAAGTGGGGCAGATGATTTGTTCTAGACAGTGCATTTGATATATAATTTAAATCACAGACAGGTCATAATTCAAAAGATGAAACAATAGCTTTTCAGCTATCATATTTTTATAAAATAGCAATATTCAGAAAATTTTGTTCTCCTGAAACATTGTTCCTTGAACATAAAGTATGATTTTCCTTTAACTGCACCATATAAACTGAGTGAACACACACATTAGTCTACTTTTCCTTCTGTATTAAAACAGCGTAGTAATTTATACCATATCTGTTCTCTTTCAGAGACCTCCTTCAAATAGTTTTCCTCTGCTTCTGTTCTCAGCTGATTATTTACATATAAATTTACTTGCTTAAGAACTTGGAAAACAAAAATTAAGGGAACTGAGTTTGACCTTAATTCATGGCAATCTTTTTTGGAGATTTTAACATGCCCTGGAAGACACTGTTGTTTAGTTTATGTGAGACAAAGATCCTTTAGACTATATAGCAATGAAATCTCTATTTAGTGGGTACTTATTATGCATTTTAACATTGGCTAGATATTTTAATATCCCAGTTCTCAAGTTAAATAATGAACTATTTCAGGAAAGAAACTTTTTTTCTAGACATGTATTTGGTGTTTCTGGCAAAAGAAATGTAACAGATGATCATTCACAAAAATACATAACAGAATGAAATGTTCCCTACTAGTTAAAAGAAGCTCTCTTTTTCTAATTTTATCCTGAATTACCATTAATTTGATTTTTTAAAGCTGCTGTTTCTATGTTTTTAGATCTCTATAGTTTTATTTTTCTCACAATGTACAGGTAACTTAAAATCTGCTTCCACTTTTACTAGTGTCTCACTACCTTCCTTCCTCATCCCTAAAGTGTCTATTGTTGCACGTTCAAGAGGAGAACTAAACTGTATGCTTAAATCAAATTTAAAGATAATATCATAATATATGCAGAACAGAATGTGACAGCTTGAGTCAAACTGCATATTAATGCCTTATGCAAAATAGTGGGTATTTAACTGCAAATCTGCAAAAGTTTTATATCATATTTCATTCCCCTAAGCAGCAGGTATTGATGAAGTCCTATTATAAACTATTGGGTTTGGATCACAGACAATGAGAAAGAAGTACCAAAATTTACCTGACAAGTCTTTCTAGAAGTCATCAGTTCTGAATATATTCTTATTACTGGAGAAAATTAAAGAATAAGTCAGAAAATCAAGAAAATTTGCTTCAATATCTCAATTTTCATAAAGTAGTTGTAACAACTTGTTACAAACAGTTTCTGTAAAATAAGAGCTCCAGAGACACATAGGTATCCAAGGCCCATCAAGTTTGTAATTTTTATCCTTGCACCTTGGGCAGTTTTGTAAAATCCCACCTTTATTCAGCCGTTCAGAAACAGGATAACAAACAGTTTTGAGGGAAGCTAATGAGAAGAAGGTGAGGCTTTTAAACATTAATGAAACAAAGACAGACAGCAAATGCAATGTTGCCAAAAATTCCATAGGCTAGTTAAGACAAGACATAGTTGTGCCGTAAACTGTAGTTTACGGTATTTTATACTATATTCAGGGGGCAGGGTCCAAAATGGCAATACTCAGGCGGTTGCAACCAACTGGGGAATAAGCCAGGCCAACCAGAGCAGTGACAAATGTTCCTTAGCTGCCTCCCAAGATAAGAAGCAGAAAACCAACTACCTCAAGTGTATGTATACCAATGCACACAGTCTGGGGAACAAACAGGAGGAACTGGAGCTACTTGTCCAGTCAGAAAGTTATGATATCATAGGAATAACTGAAATATGGTGGGACAACTTACATGATTGCAGGATCGTGATGGATGGCTATAGGCTGTTTCGTAAAGACAGACAGGGAAGAAGAGGAGGAGGAGTCACGCTCGGTGTTAAGGAGAACCTTGAATGTATAGAAGTCAACTATGGTGATTGTTGAAGCCCTATGGAATGCCTCTGGGTCAAGATCTGATGGGTCATCTCCAACAGGGATCTTACAGTAGGCATCTGCTACCGATCTCCAAACCAATACGATAAGGCCAACAAGGCAATATTTGGGTCACTTAAGCAAGCTTCGGGTCAACAGAACCTGGTTCTTATGGGTGATTTCAACTACCCAGACATTTGTTGGAAGAACAGCTTACATGTCATCCATCAAGTTCCTGGAATGCAGAGGACTGCTTCCTCATACATATGTTAGATATGTCAACCAGGAATGAGGCACCGCTGGACTTGCTACATACAAACCAAGAAAACCTGCTTTGTAGTATCTCGGTTAGTGAGAGCCTTGGCTGCAGTGATCACAATATTGTGGAGTCTGGGATCCTGCTGAGCACACACAAAGTTAGTACTAAGACAAAAGTGTTAGATTTTAGAAGAGCAAACTTCAGCTCACTCAGAGCTCAGCTGGGAGGGATTCCATTGGAAGCTTCCCTGAAGGATAAAAGAGCTAGCAAGTGCTGGGAGTTTTTCAAGAATGCTCTCCTGGAAGCACAAAACAGTTCATCCCCTTTAAAGGTAAGGGAAGTAGGTGGAGAAAGAGACCCCTTGGCTTAACTGCGAGCTTCTCAGTCTGCTCAAAACCAAAAAATAAGTGTACCAGAGGTGGAAAAGCAGACAAATACCCATTGAGAACTACAGGGGTATTGCCAGGGTGTGCAGAGATGCAGTTAGAAAATCAAAAGCTCAGCTTGAATTGAAATTGGCCACGGATGTCAAAAACTACAAGAAAAACTTCTTCAGGTATGTAAATAAGCAGAAACAGAAGGAAAATGTTGGCCTGCTGTTAAACAGGAGAGGTGAATTAGTCACCAACAATGCTGAAAAGGCAGAAGTTCTCAACATTTTCTTCACCTCTGTCTTTACCAGCACTGTTGGGCCCTAGGCCTTGGGAACAAAAATCCAGGTTGATGCAAACACAGACCCACCGTCAGTGAAGGAAGAGTTGGTATGTGAACTATTACAGGATATTGAGCCTTACAAATTGATGGGTTCTGATGTTATCCACCTGAGGGTGTTAAGAGAGCTGGCTGATGTCATTGCGAGGCTGCTTTCCATAATCTTTGAGAAGTCGTGGAGATTGGGGGACATCCCAGAAGACTGGAAGGCGGCTAATGCCATCCCCACCTACAAGAAGGGCTTAAAGGAAGATCCAGGAAATTATAGGCCCATCAGTGTTACTTCAGTCCCTGGGAAATTTATGGAACAAATCCTTCTGGGACTTACCACAAGCCAAATGAAACATGATCAGGAAAAGCCAGTATGGGTTCACGAAGGGCAAATCATGCTTGACAAACCTGATCACTTTCTAAGACAGAGTAACCTGCTAGGTTGATGCGGGACAAGTGGTGGACATTGTCTACTTGGATTTTTCCAAGGCTTTTGATATGGTTTCCCACAGCCTCCTGTGAGTGAGAGACACTCATGCATTACTGTCTAGACAGGAGGTTTGTGCAGTGGGTGGGATGTGTTACAATGATCGAAGGACCGGGAAGCTTGCCATATGAGGAAAGGCTGAGAGAACTGGGCTTGTTCAGCCTTGAGAAAAGAAGGCTGTGAAGAAAATGGAGACTCCCTTTTTACAAGGAGTCACATGGAAAAGCCAAGGGGTAATGGGTACACGCTACTCCTGGGGAGATTCCGATTGGACACATGAGGAAAATTTTTCACAGTGAGAACAATCAGCCATTGGAATAATCTCCCCACGAAAGTGGATTCCCCAACATCGGACACTTTTAAGATTCGGCTGGACAGGGTGCTGGGCCATCTTGTCTAGACTGTTTTTGCCAAGAAGAGTTGGACCAGATGATCCTTGAAGTCCCTTCCAACCTGGTATTCTATGATTCTATGATTTATAGTCAATCATCTGCTGTTTTGTGGGGGATAAGCAGCCAGCTCAGCTGGCTTCAGTGCAAACCATGGAGAAAAATGCAATGACACTAGATTAAGGAGCACGGTTAATCACACCATGTGTAGAAGTCAGGAAAGAGGGTTCTTGTCCTGGCCTCTACCCAGATTTGTCACAAGTTTGATCCTAGCTGTGATGCCAAGAATTCCCAAAGCTTTTCATGGGCATCTTTTTTTTCCAAAAGAATTGATATAAACACTTTCTACCTGTATCATATAGCACTGAAGATTTACACTTCAGTGATATTTTAACCTGAATTTTATTCATCAAGGACCAAAAAAGCATGAGAGAGAGCTGTTTTATGGCAAAGATGCTAATCCTCAGATTCTACAAGGTGGTTTTTCCCCAGCACACCCATTCGTGACACACAGACTGGATTGTTGTCTTTCTGCGTGGTGTATTTGGGGAGAGTGAATTATTGAAACACGTAACAGAGACTTGCTTGAAAATAACACAGGAGCTATTTAGGAACAATATGGTACTTGACCAGATTAATGCCATAGCTGTTATAGTCTTACAAACATCAACCTTTATTCTGTCCTTACTGTTATTTGGTTTTCCTATCATTTTCCCACATATTTTATGGTGGTGATGGTGTTTTTTGAGATAGAATTAATTAGTCAAGTTCTTTTCTATAGACTGTGTTGTGACTCTGGACCTTCCCCAAGATCTGACTGCTCAGACTGTCTGGACTTTCAGAGACTTCAGGCACCTTAGTCCAATTCTTCATCTACCACCCCAGTTTGCATCCTGTGTTAATGCTGCCTTTCTCAGTTCTAGCTTAAATATTGCCCCCAAGAGTCCATTAACCAAATGAAACAGAAAAGCAGATGAGCAAATGGGTGACATGTGGATACATGTAGTCTATGAACATAATTTTAAGGCATTACCCTTTCACCTATGCCTAAAGGACAAGAAGCTTAAACCAACACAGAATCATAGTAATTCTTGTAGTGTACCCTTTATTCATTCTCAGCTCAGAGAGCAACATTCCCTCTATTTTATAAAGCTTCTGCAAATATTTCTCCTTCTCACTTGATAAAAATAGATTAAGAAAACCCCAGTCTGTCTCCTGCTTTGTTTTTAAGCTT
Source organism: Pelecanus crispus (assembly GCF_030463565.1). Lineage (NCBI taxonomy): Eukaryota > Metazoa > Chordata > Aves > Pelecaniformes > Pelecanidae > Pelecanus > Pelecanus crispus. The sequence continues at coordinate 14,692,299 of NC_134644.1, forward strand.
TTAGCCTCCTCTTCCAGGCGATTTCCTAGAGCTCAACAGGGAACTTCCAAAATGCTACCAGGCAATTTTGCAGTGAGACATTTTCTTATAAAACAATTCTCTTTCTTAGGCATCTAATTTTAGTGTGAGTACATTTCTTTTGTTTGCTCTTTACAATTATCCTTTGGGACTTTTAGACCAAATTAGAGATTAAAACCCCCACTGTTTAGGTAAAGTTTGCCATCAAAGACAGACAAATACAGAATTAATAGTCTTAGTTTTATTAATTTTTTCAACCTTTAGAAGACTTTTTTTTTTTATCCCAAGCTAGTCACCAAAGATCTGGTTACAGACAATGGAAATAGACACAGACTTTTCAAAGAGAAGATTATGTCAACTGCACAAAACTGGGATGAACTCAAGATGCCGTTCTCTTCACTGACTACAGACAAAGAGACAACACTGTGCCATAAAACCTAATGTGGATATGTGAAAGGTTCCATTTTGATTTATTTTGCATTTGGGAAAAACAGCAGCAACAACAATGGTTTGACTTTTTTTAAATGTTACATTCTACAATTTTTATAGTAAAAATTCCATGCTTTTCTGATGGTGTTTTTAAGGAAAAAGCCCCTAGATTAATAAAAAGTGTCGATGTTTCTATTCCAAGAAGGAAATATTTTTCAAAGTCTCAGAAATGTTCAAAGGATGAGAAAGCACTTCATGCCAGAACTGCTAGTTAGCGTATGGAATGGGGAGTAAGGGGTGGAGCATTGCCTGCATTAACAAGCCTTTAACAGGTGTTAGGCAGGCCCTGCAAGGGGACCTAACATGGATCAGCTGTTTTGCCAGAAGCAGCCAGATCTGTTTTTGTGTTGTACTCCCCACAGCGTGGCTCCCCATGGAGGGTGACTTGGCTTCCCACTCAGGCTGCAGTCAGCATCATTCTTCCTGCCAGCAAGAGCAGCGCAGTTGATGCCTGAGGGTTTTAGGAGGACTCCTGGATGGATACACTGGAATTTGTCGGCTGCTCATCCTCACCCTTATCCTTCCATATCCCTCTCCCCCAGCTGACATGCTTAATGGCCACTGACTTGCAAGGTAGACCTACACACATTTTGCTAAAAGTGTGCATAAAGATGTGATTGCAATACATCACCACTGCAACACACGGCATCCTTTATTTACATTGAAAGAAAGGATTTTAGTGAAGTGGGTAGAAAGTGGCAAGTAAATTTTTAAATGAATCCATTACCTGTTAACCATTTTACTACAGCATTTTCCTTTTAATCAACACAGATAAAATCTTTAGACTTTATTTAATGGATATCTGTACCAATGCTCCCAGTGGACTGTTAGCCCTAAGACAGTACAAAGCACTGCTGTTGCTTAATTGGAACAGTATTAGGAAACACTGAATTTAATTGGGAAGCATTTGCCTGGTGCCAAGGGGTTAACTAGTGTTTGCCCACGTGTTTGAGTCAGGGATCTGGCATTGTGTTACAGAAATAAAAGATTCAAAGAGAGAAGCAAGAAGAAAAAAAGTTATTGAATAACATTTTTATTCTTGGTTCAAACCATTGCCTTCAGGTTTTTTATTCAGTATTTTTTTGGAGGGGAGGCTGAAATGTAATCTTGGATGTTGTTGGCAGGCTGCATATGACTGTTAAGTACTGTTATTCAAAATAGTCATCAAAAGCAATTAAGGACCACCTTTCTTACACTACTGCCACATGTATGCTTTCTTTCTTCATGGGTAAAATGAAATGTCAGGCCCTGACACTAGTAGAATATCGCCAATTAGTAGATAAGGTAAACATTATGTACCAAATGTGGCTATAGTAATATATCGCAGTGAAAGAGAGTCAAGAAATGGCATGCCACTGTCTTCATAAAACAACTAGGATGCTATATAAACTCAACTGGCAGTGAAATAGGATCTGAAAATCTATATATCTATTCAAACAAAAAACCCCAACAGGTCAATGCTACTTTGAAATTTCTTTGTTATTTGCTATTTCTAATTTTCAGTTTTGAAAATTAAAAAAAGATGACTTGTTAGTTTCTCTAAAGCTTTCAAGATACGGTCAGTATGTAACTGCAGTGGAGCAAACCTACTGTCCTCACTTTGGATACTCACTTTGGGAATTATCTAAACAGCTCCAAGGTGTAGCAGGCAGGAAATTGTGTACTTCTCTGCATGTCAGGGCAGATTAATTACTGTTCTGAACAATGTTAAATTAACAAAGTTAGATTCTGAAAAACTAATGTTATGATTTATCATGTAAACCTATGTTCCTTTGTACAGTTTTGTAAATGATCATAAGGTCTGCTATCTATTCAGGATTTCAATTACTGGCTGAGGCGAATGGCAAAGAGACAAAATTAGAAGTCATTGAGGAAATAAAACAGTTCCACTGTGAGCTAAACCTTCTGGGGATTTTGTTTTGTTCAGTTTGTACTGCGTTTTTGGTTTGTTTCATTGTGTTTGGGGTTTGGGGTTTTTCTGTGTGTGGGAAAGCTGTGAATTTCAATGGCAGAAGACAGGATTTCTTCACTTTTTCCTCTGTTCCCTACTCATAAACTCAGAACTGAAAAATTGTGCTGCAGCATGACATGTGGACTAATCCTGACAGAACTACGTGGGAATTCGTGGTATCAAAAGCACGATCCATTGGTCTTGGAGTATCAGTCTGAGAGATGGAAGAACCAGAACTTTGCTCCTGAAAGTCATGCAAGGTCTTCAGCAAGTTGCTAAGTGTCGTGGTTTAGCCCCAGCCAGCAACTAAGCACCACGCAGCCACTCGCTCAACCCCTTTACCCTGGTGGGATGGGGGAGAGAATCGGAGGAGTAAGAGTGAGAAACACTCCTGGGTTGAGATAAGAACAGTTTAATAATTGAAATAAAATAAAGTAAAATAATAATAATAACAATATAATAATGATAACAATAATAATATACAAAGCAAGTGATGCACAATGCAATTGCTCACCACCCGCCGACCGATACCCAGACAGTTCCCGAGCAGCGATTGCTGCTCCCCAGCCAACCCCCCCCCAGTTTCTATACTGAGCATGACGTCATATGGTATGGAATAGCCCTTTGGGCAGTTTGGATCAACTATTCTGGCTGTGCCCCCTCCCAGTTTCTTGTGCGCCTGGCAGAGCATGGGAAGCTGAAAAAGTCCTTGACTAGCATGAGCAGTACTTAGCAACAACTAAAAACATCAGCGTGTTATCAACATTCTTCTCCTACTAAATCCAAAACACAGCACTGTGCCTGCTACTAGGAAGAAAATTGACTCTATCCGAGCCGAAACCAGGACACTAAGACTGCGTGTTGTACATTGAAGTGCTTTACTCATTTTACTCAGTACATCTGAGTACCTAAGCTAGTTCAGTCACTACAGCTCCTTGAACACCCTTCCCCTCTTTTCAGGAAGCTTCTTTACAGCTCAAAAAGTTCTCCTGTATCAGGTTCCATAATGACATGGTGTCTCTTTCTACCTGAGAAAGTCCAGTGCATTTGTGTCGTAGATAAGTATGATGAATATTGGGAGGTTCTGCAATACTGCTGAAGAAAGAAAGAGGAAGAATGAGAAGGACAGTACATTAGATATTGCCCTTCAGCATGCTTCCCATTTTGTTTGTATTTATAGAACTAATTTTATATCAGTATTTTAATAAGTGGACTAAAGGATTCAGATGCACATTCCCTTCAGGGTAGTTGCCAGTAGCTGACCTGTGCTGTTGCAACTGAGTTCAAGAGCTGAGTTTTGGAGCTTGCTTTTCATTTCACTACTAACAGTGTTATTCTACTGAGCTTCACAGAATTGTTCCTGATTTGCACCACTATGACTTAAATGAGAATTTAAAGTCCTCTGTGATCTCTTTGCTGTATTTGCTGAGAACATAATTTCTACTTTGCAGAAAAAACCAAGAAGAAACAAAGGAAAAGATTTTAAATTATTATATTTTTTGCTGATTTTTCTCTCCCTATTTCTCTCTAATTTGTATCCTCTGTCTGTCTCAGGATGCTTACATAACTCACAGGACATATTGGAGGGATTTACAGTTTACTTAAAGATTACCATTTAAGCTGTTGCTTTCAAGTTTTATTAATAATGTATTATGTTTTCCGTCTTATGCACTACATTTCTTTTGTGAACCATCCTGAAGGTACATTTGGAGGAGAGAAAAAAAGCATGTTAAAAGAAAATGTGAAAAAGTAGTTTGCAAGTTATGGTCTACATGTATATGTAAATAGTTTTATTACTAAAACTTCTCCATCTGCAAGTTCTCATCTGATGTAAAACTAGTTATCTTTATCTGTACCAGACGAAGGTTTGGGCCAAACATATCAATGACTCTAAAGCAAACATAGCTTGTCACAAGTGAAATTACAGGAATTTTTCTTATTGTTGCCAGCACTTCTATGCTGCTCTGAACCATGAAGCAGAAGAAAAAAAATAAACACATATTCCTCACATAAAGTTAATCATAGGGTTGGGTGGAAGACAAAGAATTTACAGTATTTCTACTTCAGTTCTAGTAAATAACCAACATACTTCAGCTGGTCAGTCCACCATGGTACACTCACTGTATGTGAACGTATACCAAACCACTTCATTTTTATTTGTCCTTTGTGTTAAATCACAAAGAGCATTGTAAAGGTGCGGGGGGGAGGGGGGGAGCGGACAGAGTGGGAGAAAAGTCTCAAGAATCTTGTTTTAGTTATAGGATACAGCAAAGAGCTGGAAGCCAGTAAAGCCCCTGCTGCATGTGACTGGGGTCAAGTCACCTGGTGCCCTTTTCATCATCCTTTGACACAGCTCAGAAGACGACGACTAACAGCAGAATCTCACTGAAAATGCAAACCTACTTATGAACCAAGCTTTAATCACGAGCAAATAAAATTAAACAAACCTCTTAGGGAATTTCATTCCAGCTGCGCTGCATTTGCACAAAGAAGTGAAATTCCAGATGATTAGCACGTCTGTCAAAATTAAAAATTAAAAAAAAAAAGTGAATTTGACATGATTCTTCAGTTCAGCAGTCCTTACAAAAGCCTAACTTCAGTTTACCTGAATTTCTAGTGGCCAATTTGACTTAGTAAAAACAACAATTAAGTGCCTTTCATCTCCTATTTAGGATAAATCATGTGTTGTGCTTGTCTGACATTGCCAAAGTACCATAATTATGACTGTGAAATTATTTTTGACACTTTTAAAAAATGAGTCATCTTGTAGGAAGTGAATTTATTAGCTGTGCTATACAAAGTGTGCTAAAGGGAAAAATATAGCTGATGTTATAGATTTGTCAGGAGAGAACAGTTAGGTGACATGGAGATGATACAGCTGCAGTTGATCAATACTGGGGGGAGCATAAATATAAAGAATAATGGTTTGTTTACATATTTGCATTTGTATAAGTTGAATGATTGTTCCCTGAATCCAGTGTACCTGAGGGCTTGTGGAAATTGTGTTAGGTGGGTCAAACAGAGGTGGTGAGACTTTCAGCCAAGAGATACCTGCCTGCCTGTCACAGAGTTGCGCTGTGCGAGGAAGCACAGCTTGGCTTGCTTTCAGCTGTTTCAGACAGCCACTGGATCACGCTGTGTTGCATTGCTAAATGGGAAGACTCCTGTACTAAAATGGACAGATACTCCCAGTTCTTGAACCTGGTGCTCCACATTGTCCTCCTCTCTTGTAAAAACCCTTATAGCCAATTCAGTGCATGAAGCATCAAGGATTCATTTTGTGCTCTTCATACTAATCCTACCACTGTGCTCATCAAGCCTGCATGTTTAATAGCATTTTGGATTTTAAATTATCTAAATTTGATGTTTTTACCTTATGATCAGGGTTGATCTAAAAGATGAGAAATAATATTCAAACTTACTTTTTCTCTGCATTATTGTTGCCATCATTCTCCCTGTACATTTATTTTAATTTACATCAGTTAACTTCAGACCCCTACTTCACATTTCATGCAGCATAGAAAAATATATGTCCAAAACTGCTTACAGTCTAGAGACAGAGCAAAAAAAAAACCACAAGTGTTTTTTACGTCAGTAAGGAGCATGGACCAAAAGGTGACAGATATGCAGAGCAAACCAGTTTGTGCTGAGGACCATTAAAAAGACTGTAGCCATTTCAGGGTTGTTAACTTTGGATTAATTCTCATCTGATCCCATGGACTGAATAATTCTTTTTTGTGTGTCTAGAGTCCATCAGGTGCACTCCTGGAGCAGACCTTCCAGTTCCTTTTAATCCAAAAGGAATCCTGTTCATGCACTCTGAAACTACTTGACAATGCGAATCAAAGTTTAAAAAAAAAAAAAAAAACCCAAAACAAAAAACAGGGAGATTAAAATCCAAATGCTAAACTTCTGTACATTTAGGAAATAGAATAACAAAGAATTAAATTCCTTATCTTGGTTCCACTAGAACTCTGTGACCAGGATTGAGATTGAATCTAAAAAGATTTAATACAAATAAGAAGATACACATTAAAAAAGCATAATTATTTAGAATTACAGTAAATATATTGGAAAAACCCAACATATCGAGTTAAGGCATACGAAAAGTATTTTGCATCATTTGCAGGTAAGAGTATATGTACAATCAGTCCTTCTGGTTTCCACTTCTGCTGAACAGAACTGTAGGCTGTTGAAAAAGTGGAAGAAGCATCTCCAAAGATGATGATTCTAGTTTCTATGTTTTGTTGTTTATTAAAGAATTTTAATTCTCATGAAAAATCATAATTTCTGGTATTAATTTTGTTTTCTTATATACTGATGCTCATACATGTATAGATATATACAAAATTTCTGTTTCACTGCTATGCTCTGAAAATCTGGACAGCTAGACAGTTATTTTCAGTATTTCCTTTGGATACCCTAAGTTTAAGTATTTTGCTGTAAACTGATGCTGCTCCACAAAATTCAGTGGCCATTCAGGGTCATTTTAAGAATTTTTCCCTACTATAAAAATTTAATTTCAGTAAAGATTTTCTCCCCATAATGACTGATAAAGCTTTAGTTTGTATGAATAAACTCAAAATTTCAACCATCTAAAATTAAGGAAAGTGTTGTGAATCTGGTGAAAGAGAAGAACAAGAGTTGAGAAAAATGTAAATTTCCCTGACACTAGGGAATTGTGCAAAATCTAGCAACAACACATCTAAAATATTTTATGAAAGTTTATCCAAAGCAGAAAATAGTCTCTCCTGATTCCAGTGACCTTGGATCTTCTTAACTTTTAAGATAAGTGAAGTATCAAAAGAATATCATTGTGAGCTAGATTTATTCTACCAGCATAATGAACTATGGGTACACTTTGGCTGTACCACAAGCTTTTGGCCAACTACCAGTCAAGTACTGAAGTACTGTGAGTTTTTCTCATCAGGCAGCATCCACTGCTCAGCTGAGAGTAGGAGTAAAAATATTTAAAAGAAGCAAGGAATTAAATTCAGTTGCAGGAGTACAATTTAGCTGATGGGACCTGCTAGAAAACCTTTTTCTCAGAGTTCTATGGGTCTGAAATACATATTGACATACGCATTTACATAAACACTCTCACTTGTTGACAATTTAGGGAGTGATCTCTAAAATAACTAGCCCAGTATCACTGGCACGCTCTGTTTAAACAAGAAAAGGAAGCAATGGAGGTGCTGTTTTCTTTTAACTTTGAGCTATCTCAAAAGGTGGATTTAGTTTTCCTAATCTAAACTGATACTGTGATACCTTTATTCTACATCAATCAAACTTCTTGTAAAACCCATGACTACAGAAAGTCTGAGGTGGGTAACAAAAGCCGTACAATATGTAATAAATCCTCTGCTTCTTAGCAATGCTCTAAGCTCTGTCTATTGTAAGAATAAATGTGTAAAACAGAATACACACACCATTTACAGTACATCAAAAGTAAATTAAATGAACTCTTATATACATTTCTGAGCAAGACTGTCAGATAATAATCCTTGCTTCAAAAAGGAAAAGAAAAGAATCTGGTCCATAAATCTTAGACAATCTGAAAGGGTTTGTAGCGTAACAAAACCTGCAGACAAAGAAAGTTACTACCAGCAAATTGTATATCCAGAGACATTCCCCTCCTGCACTCTCACGATGGCACAGCTCTCAAGCAAGCGACCTCCCACAGCAAGTCTGCTGGTGAATTTAGACAAAGACTTGGGCTCAGCCTTTGTAAAAGATTGCAGTATTTGTTCTGTACTGTCCTCAGAAGACTCTTGGTTACTGCAGTTGTGAACATTTATTCTATATTAAACCACTTAGGGCAAAATTATCTTGGGTGTAACTGCACTGAAGTTAATGAAAACTAGAGAAAGAGTTATTCTTAATGAGAAATAGCCAGTGAATTTCCAGACAAAATCTATGCCTAGAAAGAGCAAGGGCTGGGAGCATGTATCAACAGTCTTGAGTAAAATGCATCCCAGGGATGCTGCAATTGCACACTGAAAATTCAGATCCCAAGCTAAACCTCAGATGAAATCCAAATATGTAAGGCATAAAAATATATAATCTGCTGCCTTACTCTGCCCCCATATCATGTATCTATGGGTTATGAGTGGGTTCCCTTTCTAGGTTAAAAAGAAAAATCAAACCTTTTAGTTAGTCCATTAGAAACAAGCTATTGAATAAGCATAATAAACGAATTTTTAAAAATCTCAACTGATTTGACTCTCCCCTTGTTTTTTGGTTTTGGTTTCCTCCTCCCCCTAACCTATGTATATTCATTGGTTCCAATGGAGTTACCCTTGATTTACAGCAGTGTAACTGGGAAAAGATCTATCCCCTGATGGAGTACTATCTTAAATTTCTTCTATGCACATGCATCATCAGCCTGGGCCAACTAATGACTACTGGGGCTGATGATCAGTAAATTAAAAATTCTCTAATGAGGCTTTGATACGGTACAGTGTAATGGCTCCAAAGGAGACAATACGCTCTACTGGGTCATTGATTTGTTAGCTACAAATTCTCTTTGTGTGCTATAACATTAATCAGCTTTAATGGCTCCGTTGGAGGCATATTAATTAATTGCAGCTCCATTAATAACTCCCTGATTATGTATTTACCTGACCTAGACTGTACTATGCATTTTAGAAACTCTTTAATTACGTTTTACACAATAGTGGCTCCAAGGGAGACTATAAATAGTACATTGCAGGTACTATTATTTCCAAACATTATTCCCAATCTTATTTGACTAACATTAGCCTGATTTTAAGACAGATACACTGAATTCTTTTAAAGTTTATTTCGTGAGTATAAATTAAATCCATATGGGCAGACAACTGAGCGTAAAATACCTAGACCATTTGTAGCCTCAGTTCCTGGAAGCCCCATTTACGCAAAACAATCACCCCAATACAGATGGTCCACACAAAGCACCGTATGAGGCGTTCAGCTGATCACAGGGAAACAGGCTCCTTCTGTCTCTGTAAGCAGTAAGGGCTCTGCTAACTATAGTCATCTTCAAGAAATCATTTCACTGTGCTGGCCAGTTCTTCAGTGGAGAAGGCTGAAGTCACACAGAACTGGGAGATGCAGGCGTAGCACACAGAGCTACTGCAAAATGTGTAAAAGCTTCAGCAGAGAGGTGAGTGGTTGCTTCTAAACGGCATCTCAGAGGTTGCTGTCAGGGACTGAAAGAGTTCATGTCTCAAACAGTGTGGTGAGGCAAGCTGAGGTCTGCGAAGAGACACGGCCCCCACAGGACCAGCCGGGGCCCGCACAGCCCCACAGGTGAGCCGCCATCGGCGCGGCGCTGCCCGGCAGCCGGAGGCCGGCGGGGCCCTCGCGGTTCCGCGCTCCGAGGGCCGGAGGCCACGCACGCGCCACGTGAGCAAGGCGCGCACCGCCGCCTGCAAGACCCCTCGCGGCCACCGCCCCCCGCGCAGCGGCGCCTGCGCAGAAGCTGCAGAACATTCCGGAACAAGCCTCGGGGTGGCGAGACCGGGGGCGGGGCCTGGCCTGGCGCAGACGCAGCTCCGAGGGGCCCCGCAGCCGGGGCCCAGCGTTCCGGAGGCTGCCGCGTTTGCCCTGGTTGTCACCGCGGGATCCAGGGGTGGCGATCGATCTCTCTTTTCTTTCTTCCTCTTCCTTTCCTAAGTGTTTGGATTAGAACCCGTGTGGCTTATGGTGGCCCTTTCCTGGTCCGGGTTGCCTCACATAAGCTGCGCCAGGGGAGGTTTAGGCTGGAAATTAGGAAGAATTTCTTTACGGAGAGGGTGGTCAAGAATTGCAACAGGCTGCCCAGAGAAGTGGTGGAGTCACCATCCCTGGAAGTGTTCAAAAAAGGGGTAGATGTGGCACTTCGGGACATGGTTTAGTCTAGTCTACCCTTGACTGGCTTAGAGTAGACTTGGTAGTGTAGGTTAATGGTTGGACTGGATGATCTTAAAGGTCTTTTCCAACCTAAACGATTCTATGATTCTATGATAAACCGCTGACCAAGTCTGAGACTAAGATTAGAGCTACCTGCACCCAGTCTCCTCTCTGGAAGGGAGTTTAGAAAGCGGGGGGGGTCTGCTCTGAGCCTCGTGACTCAACGGGAGGGTCCCCCTTATCCCCTGCATATCGTGGTGCTTTCCCAGTTCAGGCTGGTGTTCACTGTCAGTAAGGTGTGTAATTGATCGTTTGCTGTCCTTTCACCTTAATTTTGGCCCAAGGGACTCACAGAACCTCCACAATCCTGTCTGGACAGTCCAGTTCAGGTTGTGAGCCTGTCTCATTTGGTTTGTCCCTCTTCATGGTCATTCTTTAATAGAAGAAAATCAAAAGAATGATGAGGACCCTGAAGCGTGTTAACTCAAAGCTTATGGCACTACTGATAATATGGATCTATTTGTTATATTTACTACCATAGTTTCATTTGGGTATGTTTGTGCTTGCAAAATTCTGTGCTGATTCAAAATTTATTCCTTTCAGTTTACAGCTAAGTTCTTCCATTTCTGTTTTTGCAAATTTAACTTCCTATTCTTGAGTTTACCATCACTGTTAACATTGCCTGCCTTTTTCCTTCTTTTCTATCCAATTCTCACATGTAAATCAGTAAGCAAAATAAAGGCATTTGACCAGCTAAAAAAATGGAGATTGGATTTTTTCAATAAATTTTAACCTTGATTTTAGTCTTGGAATATTGTAAGTTAATTCTTATTCTTGCACCCTCTCTCTTACTGAAGAGTACCTTTTAGGAGACTAAAGGAGTATTCCCTTTTTTTGCTTTAGCAGACAGGGTAGGCTTTCAGGTCATTCCATGCTGCAATGGGGACAGAATATAAATTTCAGCATTATGCAATAGAATATGAGTAAAACAAAACCTCAATTTATCTAAGAATGACCTTCACAAACTAATCTCATAACTCTCTTTTTTAAGATAATTGCATTTATAAGCAAAAGGAATTCACATTTAATCTACCTGGACTTTAGTATAACATTTTGTGTGGTGGCATATGGGAGATCAAATAGAAAAAAAAAAAAAAAAAAAAAGATGGGGTACATAAACATTGTAGAGTGACTACATTAGGAAAAATAATGGTCAGGACTGATGGGAAGGCTAGCCAACTGGAAGGTGATTCCTGTGAAATTCCAGAATCTCACTCAAAACTGACTTCACTTAATATGTGAAGTGGATATAAGGAAAAAAGAAAAAAAATGGTGTAAGTGGCTAAGTTGAAAATAACACAAAACTGAGACATCATCAGTACAGAAATTCTGAGAACAGCATTCAGAAAGCAATGGATGAACTTGAACGTGGGACTGGAAGAATAGCAACAGTTTAATGTTCAGCCATATAAAATAAAAGGCTGAAAATAAAGTAGTTTGAAACTAATAAAATATAAGCACTGCTATAAACTATAAAGTAACACATACATAAGAAAGACATATGATTAAAACTTTGCCATGTGAGCATATTGACCTAAAAATATCCACAAATACATTTTTAAATTAAAATTAGAAGTTTCTAACTCTCACTGAAGTTAAAAAAAACCCTTTCACTTTGGGGCAAGGAAATCTAACAGGATTTATCATAACACTTTTGGGAGGGAGGAGAGAGTGCATTTGTTGCAGCTTTGCTTGATGATGCGGAGAGATGTTTTCCATCTCATGATTCTGTCGTCTCACTTCATGAGGTTTTTTGTGGAACAGCTACTTCTCAGCTAAATCCCCACAGCCATCAGGCATTAGAACCACTGAGCAACTGCTTTATCTGTTCTTCTTAAGAGGGAGACAAAGCTAGGTGTCTTCAGCATCTTGCAGTTCATATGGCACTAATACCTCCTTCAGTAGTATCATGATGCTAATTGGACAGTTACAGAAGAAATAATTCTGCATCATCATGAAGTCTTCAGGATCTTGCCTTTTTTGTTAAACAAACATGAGCAATGACTGCAGATATGAGCAGATACAATCATTTGTCAGCGTACATCTTGGAGGAACCATGGATTTTTGTGTCTCTGCAACACAGGATTTCTGAGAAATAATAGCTACTTTTGACAAACAGTGCCATGCACTTCAGTAATCAACACAAAGCATGACTTTTGGCAGGAATGTCAAAAATTGTATCACAAGCATTTCATTTGCCTTGTAGTTTCAGAAAAGCATATGTTGTGCTAAGGCAACAGGTTAGAGCTTTTTGTTATCTTTTTTGTTTTCTAAAACCTCTTTTATAAGAGTGGATATTTCTCTTTTTAATAAAGAGAAGAAAAAGGATGAACAGATGCTGAATGAATGGATTTATACCAGACTTTTATCAATGTTATTGAGGTCAGTGTATGAACCTTGTTAAACAATCTCTTTTAGTACACATTACTTCAATATAAATACAGAACAAGCATTTTACTGTTCTAACCTGAAAACTGAGGATGTACTATAAAGATCACCAATACATCAAATGAATGAGTAGAATGTGAAGAATGTACTACAGGTAGGAAAAATATGAGTTTGCTCTTGACCTTGTAAAAATATTTATTTATGATTATTTATGTGGACGGAACATCTCTATATTTTTAATTTCAACAGAAATGAGTAATCTATCTCTTTCTATATATCAGAGTGCTACAGTAACAACCGTATCTGATACTTAGTTTTTTGGAAATGGGCTTACTGAGTAGTGCACTGGGCAATGCAGATCATGTCTGTCACTCATTTTCTTTTGCCTGTATTTTATAAAAGGGAAACATGTAAAAGCAAGGTCAGTTTTATAGTTGGTTTATCAAACCAAAGCCCATTATATATTGTGTGCACCTGCATCTACCTCTCCACTGGTGGTTAAAAAAGTGAATAGGAAGTGATTAAAATCTGTGCAAAAATTAGGTCAAACACAGAACAAATTTTGGCAATCATCCTGGCAGACTGGATTACATGAGAACATATAAAAGCAATTCTGATTCAAGGTTCAGCAGCGAAGTAAGACCTCAGTAAAGCAGAATTATACTGTAATCCAAGAAGAAAGGAAAGCTTTTAACATAAGAAAGGTTAAAAAGAGGACTTCCAATGAAATAACTAAAACAAGAAGTAAAAAGACTGGAACAGGTATTGAATTAAAGTGAAAAAATTGTAATTTGCAAGGCAGAGGAATTAATTGTTCAGAAGTCCTTTGCAGAAGTATAACCTGAAAACTAAATTTACCTTGACTGCACTCAGTCCAACTCTTACATTTCTATTTACAGAGCCTGTCAAAATAATAGCAGAGACTCAGGTAACCTGGAGGATCAAAAAATATGTCAATCTTGTGCTGTGGCCCAGAAGTTCAAAACACAAAGCTGATACGAACACCAAATAATTTTCACTGAACCTGGTTGTTTCATAGCAATCTTTAAAGGATTATAACAGTCTCATGGTCACAAAAGTGAGGGTCATGGTCATTCTTAGCAATTTCAAAAGAATAAGAAACTGTAGGGTCTTTAAAATCCTCAAGTGAGTTGACTGCTTTCCTTTGAATCTTCCTGCTGCCAAGATCTGTTATCTGTGTGCTTGGCAGACATCATTAGGAGCAAAGCTGAGTATGTGCAGCGTCATGGTGAGGAGTCACCAGCTCCAGGAAGGCAGAAGACATTTCTTGGAAGGAATCTACAGCTTCTAGGAGGAAAACCACGCTTGAATACCTCACCTAACATGGAAGTCAAGTTCAAAGGAAGGCAAAAAGCTCCCAAGAGAGTCAAAGTGCAATCGTTTGTGGACTGAAAATGCTGAGGGGTCAGGATTTTCAGACATAAAGATGCTCTCTCCTAGCACAGCGCTGGTCTGGGCCCCCGAAGCTGTGTGGCCGAAGGGAGTCACCCCTGAAAGCTGTTTGAGGTTGGACAGTGAGTTGTACTATCTGCCATGTGCTGTCTAAACATTGCATGTCCCTCTGACAGTCTCAGCTTCATGTTTGTCTTTGACACCAGAAGGGATAAAATTCTCTTCTTACTGACTCTTTTTTGGGGGAAGGAAAGATGAAGGAATGAGGAAAGAAAACAGTGGTTGAGACACAAGGTGCTGACTGAAGTTGCCTCAAAATGCTAATCACCTTGGAGAAGGTATCAGTGGCTACTGAAGAGGGGCACCAGGGTCAATGCCGTGCTCTGCGGTGCCTGCAGGTGGACTCCCAGCTCTGCTGCTTCCATGTAGACATGTGTCATGGTTTAGCCCCAGCCAGCAAGCAAGCACCACGCAGCCGCTCGCTCACTCCCCCTACCCCAATGGGATGGGGGAGAGAATCGGAGGAGTAAGAGTGAGAAAAAATCCTGGGTTGAGATAAGAACAGTTTAATAATTGAAATAAAGTAAAATAGTAATGCTAATAGTAACAGTATAATAATGATAATAACGATAATAATATACAAAGCAAGCGATGCACAATGCAATTGCTCACCACCCACCGACCGATACCCAGACAGTTCCCAAGCAGCGATTGCTGCCCTCCCAGCCAACCCCCCCCCAGCTTCTATACTGAGCATGACGCCATATGGTATGGAATAGCCCTTTGGGCAGTTTGGATCAACTATTCTGGCTGTGCTCCTTCCCAGTTTCTTGTGTACCTGGCAGAGCATGGGAAGCTGAAAAGTCCTTGACTAGCATAAGCAGTACTTAGCAACAACTGAAAACATCAGCGTGTTATCAACATTCTTCTCCTACTAAATCCAAAACACAGCACTGTGCCTGCTGCTAGGAAGAAAATTAACTCTATCCCAGCTGAAACCAGGACAAGCTGGAAGACGTCCTGGCCATCCTCTTTCTTCCTCTGGAAAAATGTATCTCTTTGCCTGAAATGTGTCCTATTTGGTTTTCATTATTTATAACTCTAATCTAGCTTTTCTTTCTTTTACAGGTCATACAGAAGAGCATCCCAAATGTCTGTAAAGGCTTGTTAGGAGAGAGGTATCTCTGCTCCTCGGCTTCTTAGCTCAGGTGTTTCCCAGAGAGTTACTTTTCCTATTGCTGTTTCTTTACCAGAGACATACTGGAAGGCAGCATTGTCAACATTTACTCTGCCATGTATCTTGGGTAGTCTTCTGTATTTCCTTTATTTCCAGCTTCATGGTGACAAATAGCTTAATTTTGTCCTTCCTGAAGTCAGTCTTCAACATTTCCTGCCATCAGTTACCATTATTGGGAGGAAAATACATAAACAACTTGAAGTGAGCCGGGAAAAATTAAAAAAAAAGAAGTTTTTGTATGAAGCTGTCTTGTGAAAATCTTAAAAATATTAACAGCAATAACAATGAAGGGTACAATGATTTCAGCTCTGATTTGATTCTGTTCTTGTCACTTTACCAATTTTAATCTCTTTTCCTATATGCTTGTTGTTGTAGCTTCATCAGGTTGGTTTTTGCCTATTCTCTTTTATGGCCTATTGAAAAAATTGGCTGAAATACTTCCTAATTAGTGTAGTAGTGAAAAAACCCGACCTAACAAGTGCTAAAGTATACCTTAGGATGGTTTCATAATTGATACAAAACTGTCATCACATATCATGCTTATATTGTTTTCTCCTGCTGTAAGGATTTACACTTCAGATACTTTGTTTTCATAACAAGCCTCATAAACCCTTCGGCGACAAATTCTGTCCTTAGCTTACACCAATACAAATTATGATGCCTTTCATCCACTCTTCAAATCAAACTTAAAAACCCCCACAGTCAGAAAAGCAGATAGATAATTTTATCTATGTGCCATAAAAATGTGATAAAACCCCCTCTTTAGCAAGCCTAGAGATTAGTAGTATTCCTGTATGCTCTACATAGCTTAGCAGTAGCAAAATATCAAAACACTCAATGAAGAAGTAAAGCATCAAACAGTGGAATCCTATGAATTCTCTTACTTCATTGCTACTGTGTGCAGACCAGTGCAGTGTGTTTATTCATGCAGAAAACTGAGACTGTCCAAGACTCCTCATTTTTTCTTTTCTCTATTTTTTTTTTTCTGCAAAGCTGTTATATGTTGCTGTACAAATGAAAGAAATAGAGAAAAGCAGTTGAAGACAATCTAGTAGTCATACTCAAATAGCTTTAAGGAAGACAGGAGAGGCATTTGGCCCCTCACACATTACAGAGAAAGTTAAGCATTTTTTAAAATTGTTTAAGATTTCCAGGTCTAGAATCGTGGCCACCCAACCAAAGACCTGACAAATACTGGGAAATTCAGTAGGAATCTGCCTCTGTTCTACCACCTGGAGGGCATATACAGAAGAGCTTGCCTGAAAAGTTGCATGCAGGATCCAGTCCTACATCAGAGTTCTTACTCAAACATAGCCAGAATAACACCTACAGTGTTGAATGCCTGGGGTGTCCAACACTGAGTTACCTCCATCACGTGCACTTGTTGACAGTATGAGCTGGCTTTGAAAGCTGACATGATGCCCACATGCTCTCAGCTTTCTGGTTCAGGCAGTTCTATGTAGTTCTCCATCTATGTCCTCATTGAATCCTGAAAACTACGCTGCACAGCCAGAAAACTGACTTTTGTTGCTGTTAATGATGAGAAAATACCTCCTTCATTATCTTTGCCAGGATAACTCTTCAGAGAACCTCTGTGGACTCTTGAGCCTTGATCTGAAGATAGGTATTGTTCAAAAAACTGAATAAGATTGCAGCAAATAGTAAGGTTATTTACTTTCAAATGACATATCACACTGCTTTTTTAGTCTTTGACAGTGTCCAAAATGAAATAGTAATAACGGTTTACATGAAAACAGGAGAATTATTGACCCATTAAGGTGACAGCTACGGGACCAAAGAAATCTCATAAGCAGAAATGCCATTTAGTTTTATTACTTCATTCATAGGTTGCGGAAGAATTCATCCATCCATCACTCCAGTTTCCTCCAGCAATCAGCCATCTCAGCTCGCAGTGTGTTGGTGTGTCTCCAGTAGCGCAGATGAGTTATTTAGCTGGACGTATGCTGAGGGAAAAAGAATAAGAAAAAAAATTAAATGTCAGCTTATCTTCAATAGTAAGTGGATTCTGTGACTTTTCATTCTTTCAATATTTTAATTATGATCTTCCTTTGTTCACTGTGTAACAGTAAGACTTAAACTGAATTATTCCCAGCCTGAGAAGATCACAATATGTGTACATTTAAGAGCAGGACACCAGTTCAGTGCATGTGCTCTCTGTCATATAACATGACTGTAGACAGTTAATGTCCCTCCCACGGTATGGATGCAACAAGCCTGTAGAAACTGTACCTGGTTTATATTTGTATAATACTTTTTTTTTTTCCTTAATGCTTCATTGTGGTCACAAGCAAAACTGTCTGAAAGCTTTCATCTGAATTTTTTCTTTCATGAAAGCTCTGCTTTCATCAAGGCTGTAGCTTAGAAAGAAAATCGGAAAATTGAAAGCTGAGAAATAGTGATATAGGTGAAAATGACCTATTTGTAATGGAATAATTTCAGGGGGGTTCTGTTTTCTTGGAGCTTTTTCTTTGTTTGGTTATAGGTTTTTTTGTTGTTCTTGTTGTTTTCATTTCAACAGAAGGGCAAGCATTTCTAGAAAACAAAAGTCAGTTCCTTTCTACTGAGGCAAGCCAACTAACATGAGCTGCCTTGCTCAGAAGTGCTGCACTAATTTATGTCTGTATGCTTTCAGGGTATTTATGCATAAGCTCTCATATTCATCTGTTGCATATCAGCATTTTTCAGAGAAGCTAGAGAGTTCAAATATGTAAATCAGAATTTCTAGATGATCTTGAGTGCTGTAGCAGGGAAAACTTTAGTTCAAAACAAGGTACGATGACGATGTTAGAACAAGTTTACTTAAACAAAAAGAGAGCAAAGTTTATAGAACTTGGAGACTTATTAAAAATGAAAAAAAAAATGCTTTCCGTAACCTATTTTCTCTTCTGCTCAGCTGTGCAGTCCATTTCTAACTGCTGCAGTGATATATTGTAAACATTCAAAGCGGTGTATCCTTTTTCAGGTATGCAGTTGTGCTTGCTTGCGAGCCCAGCAGTATGACAAACAGGAGAGATTTCAGGAATGTTTGCACTGCTCATTCCAGCCTTACAAGAAGATACTATCAGAAAACAGATGACAGGATTTACCATGTTATGTAAGGGGCAAGGAATCTGCAAGTGTTTACTGCAACCGAAACTCAAATTCCAAACACAAGGCTCGCATTTCAGGATGTGTTACTGTCTTCTGCAGCCCGTCAGCACAATTCCTAGTCTTAATTTGGGCTGGCAAAAGCTGATGTAACCATTTTTAATTAAAAAAAAAAAAAAATCAACAAACCAAACAAATGGAGTAATCAGCTCTCGGCAGAACACCAAGGATGACAGGACAAACTAAAGCTATTCTGGAGATACAGTGCATACATATGTGCATGTATAGACACCATAAACTGATACCTTTGCCTGAAGTTTTCTTTTGTTGTCTTCATTCTTTCCATTGACTATGCTGTAACATGGTTTTGCAGTTCACCTAAATCGCTATCTACCCCCCCAAAAAATTATATTTTATATTTATAATCAGAGAGAGTTATTTGGCAAATGATCAATAGACTGCCAAAGAGCGAAAGGAGTCATCCAGCAGGAGGAGAGGAGAGATCAGCGTAAGACTGTGGCTGTTGCTCCCTATTACAGAGCGTGCATAAGTTTCCCCTGGGGTCGCGGGGCTGAGCTGTAGACACCCTGCGTCTCCAGCTTGGCCTTGCATTAGTCAGCTCAGGGCTGGTTCAGGGTGTGGACAAAGCGTAGAGTTGTCTACTGCACGTCCTTTATGTCACCAAATATAAGGGTGGCACAAAATAGGGCACAACACAAGCAGATCACTAACCAGCCACAGAAAACCTGGGGTGCATGAGTGGGGTTTGTCTATTAGTCTGCTGCAACGAGGACGAAGAAGCAAAAATGAAATTCTGACTCACTGTGCATGATGTTGTTCAGATGGGCATTTTACTGAAGGTTGCAACTGAAGGTTGCTGTCTTTCCCTAAGTCAGAGCTGTGTTCCTCCTCCCTTTGATAAAGGTGTTCTTTGTTCTAGAAGACTGCATTTTTTTTTACAGATGTTACAGTAGAAATATATTTTATAAAGGACTTGTATAGAGGAGAAAGCAGTAGTTTTATGATAATGTTGGCTTCAGGTCTACAAATATAGTATACATCTAAAGGAGATTTATTTTATTCAGCCTAATGAAATCAATGGAATCTTTACAGGAGCTTGCAGAGCAGGACTAGACTCTGCTCTGAATTCAATCCTGTGTTCCTCACATATTAAAATGATCACTTCCCATTTATTCAGAGGCAGTCATAGCAAATCATGAATCAAAAGCAGCTACCATAAGTAATAGAACAAATTAATGCCTCCATGTGCCTCCAAATTCTTCTTAAAAGTTCCTGTAATCTCATGAAGTTGAAATTCCTGTAACAAAAATAAATATGGAACTTCATGCAGCTGATAAAATCTGATTATGGGAATGTTTTATACTGAATAATCAGGATTATTTTCACCATTCTCTTTCTAAATCCTACACTAGGACAAGGCATGCATCATGTTGCATAAAGAATCAGGATATGTAACATTATTATTTTTAAAATACATCTCATGGGTATGGCAAGTGAGATGGCTCTATCCTGTCACTTCAAGGATTCAGTGATATGTCCAACATTTACCTCTTTTTGTGTTCACTTTTTCTTCAATATATATATAAAATTCTTTATTGATGCAGTGTTAGATCACAGCTATGGCTGTTCATTTTTGCCTGATAAGCCTGTGATTTATTGCAAAGAATCAAATATTTATTAATCATTTGAGCTCCGGATATGAAATAATTTTTCAACTTGTCCAGCTGAGCCCATCTGGTTAAATTTTCCCATCAATTGTAAGAGATGGTATAAACTTGGCCCTGAATGTCAGTCTGTCTGCAGGAACAGTTTTAATTTCAGTCTCAACCTCTGCATCAATGCTTAGACAGTGAGTTATGAATTTTCAGTCTCCTAGCAGGACAAGTCCTTCACAAGTTCACTTCTGACATCAGAAGTAAGATCAAGTTTTCTTAGTTTGATAAAATGTCTCTAATTAAAAATAAGAAAAGCCCAGTTACTTCTTCCTGAGATGGACCTCTTATCTCATGGAGGATTCACTTGGATATCAAGCATGTCTGTGGTTTTTAACTGTATTTTCCCTCCATTTTAAAGATACCACTTTTCCATACTGGAGACAAATTTATAGCTGCAGAGCGGGAATCCTTGCAAGCAAACTCATTCCATTAATAATTCCCATGGGACAAAGACCAGTATCGTTATCAACCTGGTTTCTGAAGTGACAGTTTTAATGATAAGAAATACTATTAGTACCTAATTCAATGCCAGACCAATATGATTGCTCTAAAAGAAGATGGAAAACAATCAGTTAAGTATACTGCTTTAAACTGATTGAATCAAGAAAACAAGGTTTTTCCTGAAGTAGAAGATTTAGATTATGCTACTACAAAGACAGACACATTCCAGTGATAAGCCTTCGATAAAGAAATAAAAAATAATTTCCGTAAAACTTTTGGAGATGTTCTAGACATGCTGTCACAGGAAACAAAAAGTTTTTAACATAAGTCAATGTATCTAGCTGCATTAAATGTCTCTTTACTGAAGCCTTGGATTTCCTAAGCATTTCAACTGTATTTTGCACCAGTATGCTGGCAGAATGACATTTATAATAAAAAGTTACGTTTTGCTTTGTAAAATATGTGATAAAATATTAGGGAGAAAAATATCTTTTGTACATCATGTTATTTATTTTCATAACATTTTTCCACAGTTTTTGGTTTTTTTAAACAATGATCAGTTGTCGGGTTCACATACACCAAAACCCCACAATATAAAGTACTGTTTAAAATTAAGAGATTAAAATTAAATAACCATTTAGAAATGAAGTTATAGCAGGCTAGAGAGAAAATATCCTACTTTTCACTCTTTTTTGCATTTGAGTCTTTAGATACAGGAAAAGATGAACAACTAACAATACCCGATTTTTATGGCACATATTACTAACCAACTTAATTTTTTATAATACCATTAACTGAGTAACAAACTTCAAAAAAATGGTTATATATCTAAAATAGTTCTATTTACCTATGGAATTTTATATCTATGGAAAACAAAAACTTGCATATCTTTTCCAATCCTATTTTTCCAGCCCATACACCATTCTGTAGTCTGTGAGATTACTAATATCTTCATAACGTAAAACAAGAAGGCAAGGTATAATATTGAAACAGGTGAAAATAAGACTTCTGGAATCCTTGAGTCTTATTGCAAGACTTTTTTAATTTAAAGAAACACAAACTATTGGCCCACTCTGATCTGATTTTCTAGCTCTATCAACTTCAACATGGCTGCAGTAATCCACATCAGCTAAAGATTTGGTTTTCTGAGAATAAATGTTCTATGTGAAGTTTGGGCATCAGTCAGCAAAGAGTTATCAATGACTGTATCATCATCGCTGCTGAAATATGGTTGTTGATAAGCATTATGTTATTCTTTCAGAAAAGAGACTACTATATTTCCAAAGAGTCCCTGGCCTGCTCCAGTAACAGGGAGCTGATGGTCAGCATTTTGAAGCAGCTTAGGCAAAATGTAAGAGCACTTGATCAGTTCAGGAATTTTTTAGGTGGGTTCTGCCAGCAGTATGGACCTCACCCAGCGAACAGGCAGGGATTTGCTGTCATCTCTCCTTCTGCCACTTACTGTTACACTCTGGACAGCTGCTCCCTTCGCCCTCTTACCGGTCGTGGTTTCTAGTTCTGAAAGCAAGTTGAATTTCCCTGGACAAATCCAAAAAGCCTCTCTTCTAAATTTGAAGTGTGACTGGGGGTATCTTTTCACACCACATTCTTGGCAACTTCTTCTGTCTGTGTGGCTGCACATTCATATGCAGATAACTGCACCTTCCCTCTGCCTGTCTGTAAAACAAAAGCTTGGAAACATTTTAGCATACGCATGTGTACTTCCTCCCATGCCCATCTCTTATAAAGTCTGATTAACACGGGCACTGTCACGCTGTGGATGCTTACATCAGTAGACAGATAAGAGCTGCTTCAGCTTGCTGTAATGACTGTCTCTCCCCCAGTGTGTAGACAGAAGTAAATGCTCACAAACATCTATATAAGTTTTTGATCCATGCATGAAAATGAGTGAGAATTGAAGGTACCAGAAGTCAATAATTATATATTGGGTTAGATTAATGTTCATGTGTGGAACTGAAAGGCTGTGTCTGCCTCTCACGTGGCTGCAAAGTGTTTTCAGAGCTTTACAATGCTTAATAAGCCTGTCAAGGGGACAGCTCTCAGTTCTCATCTGTTTTATGTTTTGGGATTTTGGCAGGATAATGGATTATATGATTAGAAAGAGTTGTGGTTTATGGCATTTATGCTTTTTTGGATTTAAGAGATTTACCAAGTAATTGTCTTTTCCAGAGTCTGAGGGATTTTTTTCTGTATAGATATTCTGTAATACAGTTAAATATTTCATTGTATAAGTTATTTGTATTCCAGGTAAGTCTGGTTTATTTTCCTGAACAGCTATGTAGCTACGCAAAACTTAATAGTGTACCTTTCCTCTTTGTAGCTACATCAGTAATAATTTTTATAGACACTCTGATAACACTACACCACCTCACATACTAACAAAAGAGAAAACTTGATAGTATCAAATGGTATTTACGGCTGACATGCTTGCAACATATGCAAGACATTGCTCTTTAGAGAAAAAAAAACTTTACTCTTTTCCTACGTTTCCAATGTGTGCAGACAGAAAAAGGCAAAACCAGGGGACTTTTGCTGTGATGAGATATTCTTGTAGTAATGTTTTTCAGTTACCCAGACTGCCTGTAAGTCAGCACATTTCAGATTGTCAGTGGTCCTGAGTGTAGAGGAGAAATAAGAAACTGTGAAAACCAAACAAAACCCAAAAGGCTGCTGTGGTTGACCATGCTCTGAGCAGGGGGTTGGACTAGATGCTCTCTGGAGGTGCCTTCCATCCTCAGTAGTTCTGTGACTCTGATTCTGTAGCTCTCAAGCTCAGGGTATATCTGTATGCAAATTATTTTTCTCAATAAATCCTTTTTTCTGTAGAAAGAACTGTGATTCTGTATTTCATGACAGCTGAAAATTAATTTCCCTATTTAGAGTTTATTGCTTATTATGCTTTCAAGAGAAAACTTGAATTCAAGGCTTTAGTTTAAGAAAAGGAGGAGAAAACATAAGGCATGAGAAATTTTGCATCTGTGGCAGTTACCATTGCTGCAACAATCCAGATCTAACTCCCTTGGAACTAGCACACCCTCAGCATGATCTCCATTTGAACACAGAGTAATGATAATTGTTGTGATTTACATCTGACAGCTGGGATTATCCCCAAGCAGTTTGGTCTGGAGTCAGTGTCTCAAAAGGATTGATGCCCACTAAAGCAATGGCATTATTAAAATTAAAGGGGAAAAAAGCCAATGTTTTACTAGTGACCATTTAATCTGGAAGGAAAGCAGCATTCAAACTCTCACCCTCTCTTCATCATACAATTACATCTTTGACAAACTGTTGGTTCTAGTTGCCTTATAAGGCTCCAACAAAAATAGCGTGCAGCCAGCCCAGGATATTTCTGTTAGCTTTTAAAAGCTCATTCACCTCCATTATAGGATCAACTATGTTTTGGTGAATAATAGGGAAGTCTTGAACTAGCTAAGGACTTAAAAATCAATTTAATCCTTCATTAAAACACAACCTCCTCACCTTTTTCTGACAGGCTTAGAATGTCAGACAATTGACTACATTTGACTGAACCAAGCTGGAAAGTATTTTTTTCATTAACTTCTTAATTTTGTCCATAAACTAAGTGTCTAACATGTAGAACAAAAGGATTTTCTAATCATGAGTATTTTTACATTTATGAGGCAACTTTGCTGAGATCACATTGTGAAACTATGGAGGCAGATCCTAATCTGGCATTTCCATAGTTCCTCTCCAGTCAGAGAAATATCCTAGATGTAAAGAAACCATGATCTGATGAAACACAAGAAGAGGGGAATAAAACAAGGTGCTGTCATTTTTATCTTTGCCTGTTTTGCTTTTAAAATACTACTCTACTACATACCTGCATACAGAGAGATTACTCATTAGAATGATGCACAGCGAATGAATGTTGCATAAACATAAGAGCAAGTAGGGTTATTTGGTAAAGACCTCTGACTTTCTTTTCCCCTACACTCACATTTTACCAAACTCACATGAATTCACATGGAATGAATGCTTCCATGTATTTTTCAAAATATCAATTATAATTTGCTATTTTTAGAGAAAAAACTACTAGGTAGGGCACTAAACATGCTACCAAATAAAACCCGCTGTGCGCAGATTGTGTTTAAAAAGCCATGATAAAGGAATGGAGTACCATCATTATTTGACTGAAGTGTTTAGCTGGAACCATGAGTACATTAGTAGGTATGGCTGTGACTATCTTCAACAGAAGTTAAGAAAGATGAGAGTCAGGTGATGCATTACATTTCACTATGGACAAAAATGTGTGTCTGTTTCTTTACTGTTACATTGTTCCTGAAGAATCTGCCTAGGAAACTGCAGCTCCCATCTCCCTGATGTAAGGGAAAGGGCAAAATAAGAGTAGAAAGCATATCTGAGTCTTTGGATTTAATAAAATCAGACTATGAAATCTGGGAGCAAGCTCCTGAACTTCATAAGCTCCGATAACTCCAGTAACAGATATTTACAGGTGCTCTGAGGAAGCAAAAGAAAAAAAATGAAGAAAAAAAGAAAAGGAAAACCCCTGTGATATGCAAGGAAGCACACTGTGGTTTTAGAAAGCATTAATTTTGAGCTGAAGAAGCCAGATCTAAAAGTTAAGAAACCACCTGAGAGATCTTGGTTTAGAGTAAATTAAAAAAAAAAAAAAAAGTCTTTTAAGATGGGATGCATCTCATCTCACAGCAGCTGTCTAAAATTTAGACAGGCTTAACTACTGATATAGGCTATAACACACTAAGACATAAACACCTTCAGAGTCACTAAGTTACAAAATTATAGACATGGTTTGGTATAGAATGAATTCTTTCTGATTGCATTCACCTCTGATGGGTGCCTGTTGGACAATCATAAACATCAGGTTTACACTGGACACCAGTCATCAGTCAACATTTCCATCCAGAGGTGGATTTCATTCTACACACCCAACCAGATTCACAGAGAATCAAGCAGGTTGTCACAGTGTCACAATAATTTATACAGTGGAATGGTGTCAACATCAAGAATTGCTCTTAACAGATGAATCTAGTTATGCACACACAAACCAACATAAAGGAAAATAATTTTTCTAGTAGCAGTATCAAACTTCACAAACTCTCTGAGTACATTGATTGTTCCCACCATTTGAGTCATCAGGTCACGACAGTCTTTTAGCCTATGAAGAGATATAGTTTGTATTATTATGACTATTCTTAGTAAGGGTATAATATATATGATAGTTCTGTGAAACAGAAATCTTTTCCTTAGAAATGAAATTTGAAAACAATTTTGTTTAAATTGTCTTAGAGACCTCCAAAGTCAATTATTTTCAATTAAGTTGAAAGGAAAAATATTAAGTGCTTGATCATACAATTTCTTAAAATTTAAACTCTTATTGTCACTGCTTTTTTTTAAAAATAGTCATCTGAATTGTTCAGGAACGCAAATGTCCATTTACATTGAAACTCTATGTATTTTTTATAACTTCCATAAAACTGTCATTCAACAATTTGCAGAACAAAGAATCATTAAAACTTTTTTGAAACATCCAGATTTCTGCAGTGTTCGCAAAACAGCTGGCAGTCATCTGATTTTAACTAATTAAATCCAATTTGTCAGGGGTAAGTGCATCTTTTAATTGCTATGGGGGTGATAGAGGAAGTTTTCTCCAACAAGGCAGCAGATCCAAAATCGAATGTTTCAAAGTCAGCTGATGACCCTGAAAAAAAGTCCTTACAGGAGATACAGAACTTTCAATGGTAATGAACTGGATTGAGTGGATACCAAATGGAACAGGTACCTTTCTATACGTGCAATAGAAAAGTTCAGTACAGGTAGTTGCTCAAATTGAAGGACTTCATCTGTTCCTTCTGGTATACACCAACTATTTCTACCTGATCTTTATATTGGCATTCAGAATTCCCAACGTTAGTAGAAGTTGGGAAAGTAGAAGTAGAAGAAAAATAACAGTGATTTTCTGTATTGGACACAATTATAAAGCTTGCACCAACACAACCCTCCATGTGAAACTAGAGGAATAAATAACATATTATGGCAGATGAAGGATATCTCAAAGGCCGTGAGCACCAGTGAAATGCTGTGTAATAAAATGTGTCCACGTCATTTCTGAGTGTCAAGAAAGGTGCTCTGGTGAGAAGTCCTGCAAGTGGGAAGACTCTCTCATGACAGCTGTTGCACACAGGGCTTGTAGCCAGCAGAGTGGTAGTAAAACTCTCCTGCCCGCAGGGGACTCTAGCCCTGCTCATTGGACCCCTTGACCAGAACTGCTGGTCAGGGTCAGCCAGGAGTAGATGAAGAAAGGACTGAAGATACTGGTAGAAAGAACAAGAACCCTGTGAGCTGAGCTGCAGTATGCCAGTGGAGGGTAAAATAAGGGTGAAACATACTTTCTTCTGAACTAAAGGGGAATCCGAGGGAAAGGGGCTGGAGAACAGAACAGTAGGGATGCACGCATCACTGTGAAACACAGCAGACCATTTCACTTCTGTGGCTATATCTAAAGCATTTCAAGCAATTTTAATTTCTCAAAAGGGAAATAAAATAAATCTGTTATTAAATTTATATGAGAACCTAACAAGCTAGCAGAACACCCCCCAGTGATTTACATGAGGCGCTCTTATTATCCATGGATCACTGACATGATAGAGAGTAATGACATCTGAAAGAGTACTTGGAGACCACTATTTTGTGTCAATGAGCAGTTAAGAAGCCCTTAGCTTTTTGGAGCCTCAGTTTATTGTGTCAGTCTGTGGAGAAACAGACACTAAAAACAGCAATATCTCCATATGATAGAGCCAACTGGCATCCTAACAGCATGCCTGCTCATATTATACTTGGAAGGGCTTTTTATTCATGGCTAGCTCATAGTGTGAAATAATCCTATTTTTCATTATATTGCTGTGTGTCCATCTTCTGCGATATTAACATATGAGTTTGAATTTAATCAGCTCTGCATGTAGAACCACTAAGTTTTTAATGCAGACTTATCAAAAATAGACGTAACTGCAGTGTAAGAACATAAATGTTAATGACTGCTTCTTTGAGCTTCAAAATTACTGTGAATAATCCAGCATTTTTAAACTGCTGTATTCAGTAGAGTTAGGTTCACTTACTGTGCCTAATTTGTAAGAGGAGGTGCTAGCCTCCAACTTTTTAGATTTGCAAGAAATCACTTTCAGGCTTTGCTGATGTTGCCATTCATAGTGTTAAAAAACTCTTTGAAACCATCTGCAAAGCTATTTCATTTCTAATATTTTCCTAGAAATTGTCCTTTGGCCCCATCTCTGGAGATATTTAAAAGACACATGTAGATGTGGCACTTAGGGACATGGTTTAGTGGTGGACTTGGCAGTGTTAGGTTTAAGGGACATGGTTTAGTGGTGGACTTGGCAGTGTTAGGTTTACAGCTGGACTCGATGATCTTAAAGGTCTTTTCCAACCTAAATGATTCTATGATTCTATAATGCAGAAAAATTTTCCTTTAGTCAGGCCAGGGATATGACTGATATTATCAAGTGGGCAATACATTCACTATATTTCCTTGTTTTTCCCCTATGCCCAATTGTCCCACTTGATTTTCTAACATTTTAAGCATTGTCAGGGGAGGAAATTCTATTTGCTCTGTGTTTGTACAAGATCAAGTGCAGTGATATATACTGCTTCCTGACCATGGTTGTTCAGTAATATCACAGTATATCATCACAATAATAAAGTCTATCTCACCGAAAGGGCTCCTGATTTAAACAACTGTGGCACCCTGATATTGTGAAGCTCTGCCTCCAGAATATGGCCCGAGACGTCAGATGTGCATTCAGTGATCATTCCCTTCCAACCAGCAAAACAGTCCTGGTGCACTGCTTATTTTCATCCATGTTCTTTCAGAGTGTTAAATAACAAAAGACAGCATCTAAAATTATTGGTATTCCCTACAGGTCCAGATTCAAAGCCTGTGGGAGTAAATTCTTTCCATTGATTTAGGAGGTTTGAGATAAACCCTAATATCAGTGGAATGTAGACCTATTACACCTGTAGGATATACCTCTGGAAATCATTGTCATTCTTTTATTAGTAACTGGTTTCATAGCAGTATATTACATACAACTGCCTTGTATACCTCACTTAATTTACCTGATAATCATTACTGAAGCATGTCAAAGGACAGATATGAAACATTTAAGTAAGGTAAGGTGCTTGCTATGCCTAAAAAAAGATGCAGGGACTAAAATATTTCAAACTGATTGACAGAATCGGTCATAACACAGAACCAGTCTTGTAAAAATAGCTGAAAAAAATCAGATACATCATAAGTAGGAGGGGGTTTTGGTGGGATAATTAAACAGCAATGTCTTCCTGTCAAGAAGGTATCAATCATTTCTGTTCAATCAATAAAACTGTGATTCTGCCTGCGTCACTTGTGTTTGTCCTCTTTTATTAGTGGAACATGGCATCAGTGCTCATGATGTGATAAAGGGAAATTATCCCAATTTCAGGCCATACTGGAAATTCCTTATTATTTGATTTCTTTAACATCCTAGTGAACTTTATCTCGCTATTTCCATCCACATAATTCCTTATCTGGGTAATGTTTAATACATAGGTGAAACCCCACACACATATAAGATTGTTTCTAGCTCTCATGTCCTGCTCCCTTGCAGATTTTTTAAATATGTGAGAGATACAGATGCAAAGAGACCTAATAGAGTGTGTCTAAACCAACATTTCCTCCTGGTTTGGGGTTACAAAGTGCAATACTGTTTCATCCCTTCTTTTTCACTAATGGCACAAAGTGTTCCATGATACCACCTACACTGAGATGAAGTTCAGCCTTTTGGATAAGGAGAGATTTTTGAGTGCTGGTAGGGGTGTCAGGGATCCTTTTCTTCTTTCTCTAAACACTTCATGTGTTTTCTCAGACAATCTCACCAAAATCTTTTCCATTGATGGATCATGAATTGGGGATTTCAACCTGTAACAGAAGCTGTGCTGTGAAATTTTCCTTTACTCTGTGATACATGACTTCTCTCTTCATCATCTATCTCCTTTCCAAGATTCTTCATCCCTGCCCTCCCACATGCACACACATCTGGAGATCCAGATGCATGACACCTCCCTGTTTTATCAGGGAAGGTCTGAATGACACCTGCTGGAGAAAGAGATTGGATTGTACACAAAGAGGAAAGCCAAGTATTGAAGAGCAGCTGTAAGACTGGTTACAGAGGATGACAAAAAAAGAGAAGCAGCACTCATTTCAGGATAATGTGACATTATTGCGACCTAATTGTTTGGGTAATATCATTGGCACTCCTAGAGGAAACCTGTGATAGAATATTGGTGTACTTCCTATTACAGTCTGGATGGTGACGCTGACAGTGTTGAAGGATAGGTAGTTTCTCAAAATGTCCTGTGGTATAATATTTCCTATAGCCCTAACTCATTCAGTTTCATTATTAATTACCTATTTATTTTAGAAAGGAACATAATAATGTGAACAGTAATGTTACAAATGCTGGTAGACAAACTAAAAGAACCCTAGAGGTACCACTTTAAAAAGTCTGTTGGAGCCTGACTTGTGTCTTTTGAACACTTAAGGCTGAGTTTTAATCAAATTTACTTAGACAAACATTTTGTTAATATACTCCCGTGAATATCAGTGAAAATACAGATGACACACTGAATTGGCAACATCACCGATTAGTAAGACAAATTGACACTTTTCTCTATGAAATCTTATTTTTAGTCCATGATAATGTCACCAAAATATAACTACTGGAGCTGGAATAATTCATTCCACATATCTGCAGTACACTTTGCTTTTCTAGTAGGTGCAGACCTACCAGGAAGTGAAAGAACCCGTAGGAAGCCAAGTATGATATATGCCAGGTAGCTGTTTGCTCTCTCTCATTTTGTATCCATAGGGAAAAAAAAAAAAAAAAAAGTAAAAGAAAGCACAACAAACAAGAATTTTTGCCTTTCTTTTCCTCCAGTGGTCATCTGCTCTGTGGTTTAACCTATCCTAGCTTTATGGATAATTCAACTCTAAGCTTCTTTACCTGACCACTATGAAGATTAAAATACGATATATAGAGATTATATAGAAATCAGAGATCTAGGTGCAAAGGCATTGGGACTTTCAGCTGTGAAACTGCTGAAACTATTCCATGGGATGAAGTGATAAGTTAACAGGAATTTTTGATGATTGAATACTGAGCCTTCGTCAAAAGTATCCAGTGACTAACACCATTTTGTTTACTGTGTGACATAAAATAAGTATGGGTAACCAATGTTATTTAATGTAAAAACAATACTGCACAGTAACCATACTATGAAATCAGAGATTTTAAGAACCACAGTTCCTTAAAGCTTATTTCAATTATTTTATATATATATATTTTTTTTTTTTTTCTAAAGCAGGCAAGCCAGGTTTTCCTTATGGTGCAACTATCAAATAAAGTTGATTTGTTGAAGCACTGAAAATTTTTATCATTTGCATTACATGTACTCCATCTTACATGCATTCAAGGTGTTCAGCATTACCTCCCCCGTGCGTATATACTGTCCAAATAACACTGAGCAACAGATATGTCATGAAAACCAAGAGCCATTGTTTATGTTAAAGGGCAAGCAGATATGCCATTCTAAACATCAGCCTATTAGCCTGAAAAAGCTGTAAGGTACTGCTTCTCACTATCTTCAGTAACCATTTGCCAATAGGCTAAAATCAGTACCATCCTGCAGGTACGTGTACTAATCACGAACAAGAAAAATATCCTCCAGTCTGGCAAAGCACACCATGTATTCCTCAATTAACAGAAGGCAAAATGCCACATATCCTGACAGCCTTTATCTCTTTCATTACTGCCACTACAGCAGGTTCCATTTACTTAAGTTAACTTCAGTTAAAAGGATATCAGGGGTATAAAAATAGTGAGGTTTTCCTTCTGTATTTGGCTGTTGCAGAATAAAAGGTACTGGACAGGCATAGCAAAAATTGTACTTGAACAGAGAGAAGTTACAACATTTTGCATTCATACGTTTCAGGATTCTGGGTACCACTTCAGAAAAATATCAGCTGCTCAATAGTGCAGTTAATTTTTACTTTGGGCAACAATTCATGAATAATTTTGGAGCCTGCACACTTGACAATTGGTGAATCCAGCTGAATTTCTTTCAGACACTCTTTATTGAGCTAATCATTATGTAGTGGGAGGAGGGTAAAATTAAACCGATCGTACTCGGTTGGTATGTTAATAAGTTAAAAGAAACGATTGTAAAAGAGGTTTTTGACGGAATAGAACCTAACATTCCTGACTGGATGGCAATTGCCAAAGCCAAGGTGGGAGGGAAGAATAAGACCGTGCATCCGTCGTACATCCCGTCTTACCTGCTACTGAAGAAAAAAATGGAAGCGCAGTGGGCCTGGACGAATCTCCCGGAGTATAGCAAGG
Source organism: Pelecanus crispus (assembly GCF_030463565.1). NCBI lineage: Eukaryota > Metazoa > Chordata > Aves > Pelecaniformes > Pelecanidae > Pelecanus > Pelecanus crispus. The sequence goes on from NC_134644.1 coordinate 14,724,480, forward strand.
CGTGTCTGAGTGAGCGAACGCGCCAGTTACTCGTAGAGAAGTGGAGAGAAGAACGTCCTCCGGCTCCGCTCTCAGCTCCGCAAACTACAGCGTCCGGCCCTCCTCTGATTAACACTTCTGGCTCGAGAAAGTACATGGCCCTTGTTGACTGGTTAATCGAGAAGGGCATCACGTCCGAGAAGGAATGGCTTTTGGAAGACAAACGTTCCTTTCGAAGCTTTCAGAGCAATGCTTCGAGCAGCCGACAGGCGAAGGCTGCTATACAGAACGCAGTGGCAGAAATGCTCCTGGCCAAAAGGGCTCCCGACTACCTGATTGGAAAGGAAGACTACGGCGACATCACCCAAAACAGGATCTACAAGATACTGACTTGGAACAACTATGACCCCCCCTACGTGGGAAGCATCTTTGTCGGCTGCTGCAGAAGAGACTTCAGCAAGAGAAACACCGTGTGGCTGTACGGACCTGTGACGAAGGGAAAGACCAACATCGCTGAAGCTGTCTCTTTGCTCTTTGGTGGTCCCGCTTCATGGCTGCGTCAACTGGACCAACGAGAACTTTCCCTGCAGTGACTGCGTGGATAAAATGATTATTTGGTGGGAGGAGGGTAAAATGACATCCAAGATCGTCGAAGCTGCCAAGGCTCTTCTGGGTGGCTCTAAGGTGAGGGTGGGTCAAAAATGTAAGGGATCCGTGTCAATAGATCCAACGCCAGTCATTATCACATCCAACGCAGACATGTGTTCTGTGGCAGATGGTAACTTGACCACGCTGGAGCATGAAAAAGCACTGCAGGAGAGAATGTTCAAAATTGCACTGGTCCATGTGATTTTGGGAAGATCACAAGACGTGAGGTACTTGACTTTTTCAAGTGGGCTGACGAACACTATGTCGAGGTCGAACCAGAGTTCAACCAGGAAAGCAGCCAATCCCGAGCCTTCTCGGGAAGAGACACGCACCCTCTGAGTCAGAACCCAAGGCTGTAAAAGGCAGCAAGAGCCCACGTCTTGTCAGTTCCAGCGAGACGGCGGAGAGAGGGGAAGTACCCCTCATGGCCTGACGGGTACATGTCTAAATGTAAAAGCCATATGGGTACAGTGGGGGTCTTTTGGTGCGTGGAGCGTGACCGTTTAAGCCGGAACATCAACAATTGTTTCTTACGCGACGAGGAACGCTGTTAGGAACGCTGTCCTTTGACTGAAAATGGAAAGATGGATGCCTGCCCGGAGGCTTGTAATAAAGAGCAATGACTTTACTTAAAGCAGCCATGTCTGATCTCTTAGATAAATTCGAGGAGTGGTACGAAACTGCTGCTGCTGCTTGGCAGCACCTACAGGCTGGTCCTCTGAAGCCTAAAACAACTCTGAATTTACCCACCAGTCTGAGAACGTGCCGTTCCGCAGCGTGCTTGCTCATAGCCAGAGTCTGGGTAGATCGATGAACCCGCTGGCTGATCAATACCTGTTTCGGATCAAGTGTCTGGTAGAAAGGTCAGATTTCAAAGACCAACCAAAAATAACGTGGTGCCTCGCTTTCGCAACTGGTTGCCCACACCGTATTGGCGCAGTCAAGCGGTCAGGCTTTCGGGTAGGCCCGGACGCAAACTCGTCATTTAACGTTTGGGCCACGGGAATTCAGACCGTCTTGGACAATCGAACGTCTCTGGCCAGCCCTAACGTGTACATGGCAACGTCGAAGTCTGGAGACCCCAGCGATCCAGTCCCCCTGGAAAACGTGATGGTCTCTGGAAAAGGCGAAAGTCGGACCAGAAACGATTCGGTGGAGCGTGATAGTGCCGTGCTCACCAATAAAAATGAAACAAAGGGCACCAATGCCGTTGGGTGTGCAGGACTTGGTCACAGCGCTACCAGCGTATGGAACAACGCAGCGTTACCGACAATGGCTCCTGCCCACCTCATTGGTGCTATGCCCTGTATGAATCGGGGGGATCTTGATGTCTGCCTACAAGGTCCCATCTGGGCTAAAATTCCAGGTGCCAATGGACATTTCCATCCCAGTCCGCTTATGGGAGCTTTCGGGTCGCAAACTTACAGTTTAGTGTCTTAACCTGTGAGTGGGATCCCTTTGTGGCCATGTGTTCTCATGCAGTAACTCATTCAGATGTTTCTGTCCTTAGTTTTTTTTATGCCCCATTTTTAAAATTAGGATAATACCACTCCTTTACTTCTGAGGTCCATTGTGAAAATGAAGAATGGTCAAATGCTACAGTGAAACACATTGTATCAGAGTACAAGAAGGAAATTAGTAATTACCTCTTCAGTGCAGGTTTTAACAGTTTGCAATGTATGGGGAATGACACGATGCAACAAGTAATAAACCACCTTTCTTCATATGAGTTGAATAAGGCAGGACAGTATCAAAAAAGAAGTATATGATCAGATAGTAAATGATTTGGTCACAGTGCATGAATATGAGACAGACTCTGCAGGCAACCTTCACTGTCACATATCCTAAATCTTTCATGAACTTCCTCATCTCCTATTACCACCTGCCCTATGAAAACCAAGACAAATGCTGGAGATTTAAATGAACCAAAACAAAGATCTCAGTATTTGAAAATAATTGTTTTACTGTGTGAAGTCATCAAGAAAATGTCATGATGCTGCAAACAGATATTGCATGTCTGACCTGTTTGAAAACAACTGTGAATACTTTCATGGTGCAGACTGATGTCATGAAGGACCAGAGGACCTTCCACAAATCACTAAAGTCTTCACTTCTTCCATCATAGAAGAGCCAAATCTGCCTACATTAACTCATGGCACATGTTCATCTAGTCCATCCATAAAAAAGTCCAGTGAGAGAGATGCCATTCCTCATGAAAAAAATAATAATTTTATTGTTTGTCTTCACCTAGCACAAGCCACAGGACAGCTTAATGGAGGTAAGCAGGAAGGAGGGATCCACTGACAGAAAGCTTTACAGCCTGAGTAGACCTGTAGGCAGCAGTACATATGTATCTGCAGCTGACCACATCAGTCTTGAGGATTTCTTATACACAGACTTCTTTTAGAACATCATTCATCTCACTTGTTTCACAGACCTACTTTAGAATAAGACAAATTGTGCCACTGATTACCGGGTCAGTGTGTAAAGGGTGTAAAGGGAGAAAAGTGAAAGTAGGTCAGGTACAAAAGTCTGCATGGAACTACTGATAAATTCAGTCCCCAATGTTCAAGTGAATTTTCATCCTAGTGTCTTCCTAGATAGTTTGAGACGTTCTGAATCTTACAGTTTCCGAAAACTCTTCTGGTTATAAATATGCTGATTGCTAGAAAAACCTTTCCATATAAACAATGCCATTTTACCTCATACCATGAGTTCAATTTTTTAAAGTTTAAAATAAATATGTTTGTGCATTTTTCTTTATTTATCCAAAAAATTAAGTTATAATATTAATTTAACAAATACTTCTGGCTCCTACTGTATGACTAGCATAAACAAAGCTCAACAAAGTCAAAATGTGGCTGAACAGACTATGCAACCAGGACGCCACCTCGTCATGGAATCAAAGGTGTGACATAAGGTCTTTATCCACCTTTTCTTCCATCCCTCAGATAAACTTTCTCCAAGGGAAAAGTTCTATACTTCACCCTCCATCTAGACTTTATTTCTGAGACTGAATATGCTAGTATAAAGAGACCCTAAAATAAAAATAAAGCTGAAAGCCTAATACAGGCATTACTGGGTGGGGTTTTTTTTCTGGCTTAGGCCTACCATAAAGCTATTGATAATAACAGGAGCCACATCCTACAGGACTGAGAAATTTGAGAATACAAACCACATTATTTTTCAATAGGAAATATAATGATAATTGTCTTAGATTTTTAAGATGTTGCCTTGTTTTATTAATTAAAGAAATTCTGAAAAATTGTAATACAAATTTTGTAATTTACTTGAAGATAAATCATAAACTATTTAGAGGCATATATAAAAGCAATGATACTCAGTTGGATAAGTTTGGATATGAGGAGAGACAGAAGCAATTCAAGAAAAAAAAGCAAAATTGCACAAAAAAAATTTCTATCTATTTTTTTCTAGCTTCAATACAATGAGGAAGAAAGGTTCAAGGTAGAGAAGAAAATAAAGATGACTACATGGTTCCTGCTGAAATGCAGATCAGACATGAAAGTAACACATATTTCATCAGGGATTAAGAATTGTCTGAAAGGTTTTTGAAGAGGTTTACAGAATATTCAAGATGAAATGACTCAGATTTAGAGGTAGGTCTTGATGGCATCCAGATTTGGGAATCCAGATGATTGCTTTGCCTAAGGTTCCTTTGGCAGTTTGCAATGTTTTAGGAAGTTTGCCATCTAATCTACATATGACCATTTGTGGCTAATGATTTTGCTATTTGTTACCAGCTACCTGTGTCCTACAGTAAAAACACATATATTTCTGAAGAATATGCAGTGTAATATTATGCCAGCTGCATTTTAGAAGGCTTTATAGATTGACATACACAGCTGCTTTTTCCTCCTGACCACTCAGAGAGTTAACAAATTCTTACTCTGCTTTCCTAAATCTCTTCTGTTGTTTGTTTCAAGACATGTTTACTACATGCCTACTACCTTCTGAGTACTGTAAAAGAGCTAACAAAACTGAAAATTGGAAAAAATAACCTCAGCAACTGAGCAACAAATTAAGCACCATATAAAACCGCAAACTGTACATAATGCTGAAAGCAGAAAAATATATAGAAATACACTTTCTTTCACAAAACTAATGAAATACTGGTTTCAATGTGTGTGTGTGTGTGTGATTTATATTGTGAGTATATTTTATGTATTTGAGTATGATATTTTCTGAGGTATCTCTGTCACAAAATTTAATTGAAAGTAAATAGACCCCAGAAAGACCCAAAACTGCTGTTCTTTCTTCAGTGCCTTAAAAAATTTAAGGGGTTAAATTAGTGTCTCAGCAGAATAAGCAGTGCTTGTGACCAGAAATGAAACTCCTGTGTAAATGTCCATTAACCGACTAGAGGTTTCGTTCGAACTTCTAATGTACTTACATGTGCATAGATAGGATTTAGGTTACAATATCTCCCCAGATTTACACTGAAAGAAACTTTATAGGGTACGGAAACTTCACTGTGGTCATGACTGGTTTCTTTCCTTTACCCCTTACAGCCTCACTATACTACTATCTGTCCATGACTATTCATGAATGGTATTTTCCTACAGAGGTCTGTAAGAATGTGGTTTCAGTAAACTGAGAACAATAAACGAAGCAAATATGGCTTAAAACAACAATAATAAATAATCATAAGGACCAAAGACCTTTTCTTTTAAAACTGAATCTTGGAACAGTTATATTTCTCAATGTTGGCTATCAACATCATGAGCTAAAGAAAAAACTGGAATTCAGTATTCCAAAATCTGAAGACTTTGAAATCCAGTCTAATCCAAATTTTGTACGTCAGCTCCATCTGTACATTACATAAAGCTACAAGGAACTAATGAGACTGAAATGACTAATGCTAGGTGTTGTTTATACCAGATTGCTTTAGTCTGAATCTGTAGATTTTTTTGCAGAAATATTGTCTACATTGTTTCTTGATCCACTAATTACATATACAGAAAATCATGGGATATCAAATGGAAGGATCCAGAAAATACTGAACTTTGAAGAGGTAGAAGAATTCTTACATGAGGGCTTTATATACTGGAAAATGTGAACACCCTCCAACTGTGGGGCTTTTCTGTAATCAGAATCCAAAAACAAGAGTCTAATCTTGCTCTAAGATACACAGGTTGTGCCAGATCTTATGTGAAATGTGACCACACCTTATGCTGATGAGGAGGTGACAGTGTCAAGCAGAGAGACAAGTCCAGGAAACACAGCTGAACACTTTGAGGAAGGCAGGCTGGCTGCATGCAGTAAGGTATTAAAATGTTCCATAACAATCAACAGAGCAGTTACAGAACAATGTTGACAGAAGGTTGGGTTGAGTTTTATAAGGTGTGTTGATGAACACAGCTGGGAAGTAATAACAGCAATAATAATAAATGTGAGTCCCCCTGTGGGCTGTTTAGGCTCTTCTTGCAATCATGGAGCCCTTACTTTGAGTGCAGTGAGAAAATTGGAGACCTGATTGTCAAAAGAATTGTTTTGCTACTTATGTTCCGGGACTTTCCTATAACAGAAAGTCATCAGAGCTGGATTCAGTCAAGACTGTAGGCTCTACGCTACCCAATCATCAAGTGCTAGTTCATGATGTGATACTTTGAGCCTGGCTGCCACAGACAGCTTTTTTATATAAAAGAGAGGTGTAGCATGGATGCTCAGTACAACTGAAAAGCTCAGCAGGAGCCAGCCGGGACCCAGGACAAACAGGAGTCTTAACAACCACCTCTCAGGTGCCATAAGTGCATGGAGCAGACATTTTGTTCCTTAGGGTATATGACATTTGAGGTGAAGCAGCTAAGCCTTGCCTCCTAATAAGGAAGCCTGCCTCTTATTATTTCCCTTTAGGGCAAAGTAAGTGGAGTCCTTCTCTTGTCTATGATAACCTCAAGGTCAGAGCATTTCAAGACCCAATTCTGGCCACAGTCTAAGAGGGGAATTAGAGCACATATTTCCTTGAGGAGTGTTTTAAAAACCAATATATTGCCTACTTCGGGCTACTGGCTGTTCACCAACACTCTCAGTTAATTTTTTTTCCTACCGGACTGAATATGATTCAAAATTTAGCATGTAGAGAGAAAAAGTAGAAGGACCCCAACTCTGTAGCATAGGATTACAATAGTCAACTAGAGGTGGGATTCCCTATGTCCAGTATTGCTGTGGTTTTTGTTTGGGGATTTTTAGGTCTATTATTATTATTATTATTATTAGTAGTAGTAGTAGTAGTAGTAGTAGTGGTGGTGGTGGTTTATATATATAAATGAAATTACTTTTAATACAATGGACTTGTCCATTGAAACAAATACCTAGTGTCCCTACATATACCACATATGTATGTCAGTAAATTGTCCTACATGAACACTAGTCCTGTACTTTGCAAGAAGTAGTTCTGGGTTCAGACAAGTACAACAATGAGCTCAGAAGTACATTGTGCCTGTATAAATTTGACCAGACCCTGGAATGTGACCCAGACTTCATAGATATATTCCACTGGCTAGACTTTTAACACTGTGGACACTTTCCTCCAGACTTTTTTTTCTTCACACAACTTGCCTGACTTTTAAGGTCTTCATTCTGAATTTGATCATGAAGCAAACAAAAATGCCAGGATCAGTTCAGGCAATGATTTTCAGCTGTAGTAGTCCACCCACTCTGCTGTTCAGTCTGGGCGCTTTCCAAATTTATGTGCAGAGAGAAGTGATGTTTGAACTGAGCTTGGAGTACTGACGAAAAACTGGGGAAAAAAGTGCTTCAAATGTAACAAGCACCAGAAAGAAGCCAGTGGTGTAGATAACAATAAGCTCCACTCTGCTTACATGGTGTGAGATGGTAAAAAGATGAATTTCTCACATTTTTTCCTATTTATGTGTGTATTTATGTATTTGTTTATTTATGCCTGAGTGTTAGGCTGGCTAAATAAAATGCAATAAGAAATGTGTTAATTTGGGGGAAACAAAGTAACTACTTTGCATTTACTTAATGAAACAGGAGTATATGAGAAAAGGCATTCTTTGCAGTACTGAAAAGCAATTAAGAAATAGGAGAATAAAAGGTATTGTGAGCTTCTGTAGTTTTGAAAAGAAAGGGGGGAAGATCTGAATGTTATTCATTATGGGATTTGTTACTCATAAATGGGATTTGTCCCATTCCATATAGATTTTAAAACTTGACAAGGAAATAATTTATATCTCAGAAAAAAAGGCTTTCTTTGAGGAAAAAGACTAGTCATGATAAACTCCATGTAGTTAAAAAGGCTTTTTACATATCCCTTAACACTTTTTTGAAGTTATTAATTTCCTTAAAGATGCCATCCATTTTTCTGCAGCTGGAAGTCCTAACTGACTTTACAACAGCATGGGTTAAAATGTATCACTATTGATATTAACTGAGTACCTTCAATCTGCAAGAATGTATATTAAAATTCTGGTTATTTTAGTTATTTATATTGTTTTTAGTTTTTTATTTAAATTTATTTAAATATTTAAATATTTAAATATTTAAATATTTAAATATTAAATTTAGTTATTTAGTAGGTCTCAGGCTGATCTTGCAGTATCAGAATTAGCATATTTATTTATTGATTGGTTGGTTCTTCCATCCAGGGTGAAGGTCTTTGCATATTTTGTCAGCTAGGCTGTAGTGTAGACCAGCTCACAAATGAATGAGAGATACCTTAGAACTGGAACTAGAAAAACTCCTTAGTGAACTCTTAATATCTACTGAGGGAAACTTGTTAGGAAACATTCTCTCTGAAATAGTTTGTTCATTGTTGACATTATTAATCATAACATTATGTATTACTGAGGAACTGATGGATATGTGTTTCATTGTCTTCAATTTTATTATTGCTAGCCAGTTTTGTATTCCTAATGTCATGTTAATCTGCTTTTTACTAGTAGTAGGGTGACTAATAGGTGCAGCACTTTGAAAAAAACCTTCTGCACATGCAGAACTCAACAGTTTCAACATTTCTTACAGATAACATTCTGAAAGTTAGGTTAATTTCCTCAGCAAAGTTAAGAGGACCAAATATTATGAATAACTTTCTCCAAATGCCAAGCAATACAACTTTTTCATAACAAATATAAACCTCATAGCTCTTTTCCACAGTACTTGCCAACTTAGTCTACTGACCCAATTATAAGATCCAAAATAAGTTGTATTTCTAATTAGCAGCTGCACAGTTACCTTAAGAGACTGTTAGATTTTTACATTTGGTAAATATTAACACGCTAAAGTGCCAGGGGCTTCTGTGAGGATTGAAAAGGACAAGCAGAATAGGCAGATGATCATTAATCTCCTGGGTCACTTACAGTTAAGTCTGTATTTTCAGTGAACTTTGCTGGAGCATGGGAAATTGTTTTGAAACTTGTATTCAGGAGGTAAATGGACTGTATGCTAGATGGGAATTTATAAAAGCAATCAGATGCAATTCTCATGAGAAAGCAATTAAAATGTTTGACTTCCAGATAATTTAGCTGTGAAGTTCCTTGCTACAAGAAAGAACTGAAGACAGGGATTTGGGGGATTTAGTTCCTTTATTTCTATAGTTGGATTTGTAGCCTGAGACACCCAAGTTTAAGATTTCTTCTGAGTTAAGAAAAGCAGCATTGGGAAAAAATGGCTTTCCTGTTTCAGATAAATGGACTAAATATGGGTTAGTACCTATTATTCATGGTTAGAATAGGGTCTTGGATTAGAGGCAGTCCAAGCCATTTCCTACCAGTGATTGAAATTCTGTGAATGTAATATCAAAATTACTATGTCCTCAATAACACGTTCAATCTCATTAAATTTGAAAAATTCCAGACAAACTATATCCTCACACCTTGTCTTGCCCCAGAACAATTTACTATGTCTTACAATGTCTTACTGTCCCTTTAAATTTTAACTATTGCAAAGGTTTTAGCAGCAGAAGTGTGACTGGTGCCCATGGATCTCTACCTCTATAGTGCTATGCATGTTTATGAGTTTAATGAATTATACCTAGTATACTTTTTTTCTTTTTTAAGAAGTATCCTCAGCTAAACAAAAAGACTCTCATTTAGCTCAAGGAGCTGACCTAAATTAACCATGGTCTTGCTGCAGAGGCATGAATTATTTCATATTAAGAACTTTCTGTGGCTCTCATAACAGCATGATAAAGAGTAGCATTTATTGTCAGTTATATGACTGGTCAATAATGAGCCAGCGACATGACTGTACTTTATTATGGATAATAGAGGTTCTGTTCCTTTCATTAAAGCATGGATTTATGAATCAAGTTGTGCATATTATCACTTTTGGTTATCTAAAACTCTATTATAGAACTAAGTGGATGATTCCCAACTGAGGTAAATTTAAGCTAATTTTTTATGTGAATTAAAAGTTTACTAGCATAAACTATTCCAGAGGTATATACATACTTTCTTAGGAATCTTTCAGGAGCAAAACCTATATCATCCATATATTTCTTCATATGTTAAAAAGCTACATGACTGAGTAATTCTGATACCACCTTTTTCTTGTGGCTTTCATTCTGCATAGGGTTTACTGGCAATTGAGAAATGTTGTAGGTTAAAGACATGCACTTATTCTACTTCCTTTAACAAAGAACACACTAAACATATTTACTACAAATCATGGAGTTAAACCAAACTGCATAACAATAACACACTCCTCTGCAAAGGGTATGGAGGTAGGGATCTTTGAAAGCTGGAAAAACATTGGCAATCAAAAGCTACACAAAAGTAATCTTATTTTTATTACATACAAGGAATGTTTTCCCAGGAGTGCTGATGCCTGCCAGAAAATAAACAAGAAACTAGGATAAAAGAAAGAAGGAAAGATTACTTGAGTTAAACTGCTCGGCCAAGTTTTCCTTAGCTAGACATACCCGTGAGGAGTTGGGTTTCTTCTGTGCTCAGCTACAATTGATTGAAATGGCAGCCAATAGCCTTTGTTACAACTACACCATTATTGTTCAGGCAGCCGTAGAGTCTCCACTTTTGCTGCATTGTTCCATATTCACATTTCTAAGCCTGGCTATAACTCTGAAAGCTACCAGCTGTCAGTTCTTAAAGAGCTACAGCCTGGTGCCTGTACTTCAATGATTAGTCCTGAGGTAAGATCAGAGTGAGAATAAAAGAAAGAAAATAAAAAACCAAAAAGGATCATTGTTTAAAATAATAATAATAATCCACTAAAACACAGAAACATATTAAATGAGCACAGGTGGGTTTGGTGTTGAAAGGTTTTTGAAAGGACTAAAATTAAAGACTGTCTGCAAGTAAGCCATGGAAGCAGGACTTCTGAAGTCACTGATCTGACTTTGGAAGAAGAGCAAGGAAGAAAGTTACTGTGGACGAGGTAAAGCAAGACCTGCATTCAGTTTCTTAAACTGGACAAGAAGCTATCACCACATGAAACATCTCTCTGCTGACCAGGGCTGTTAACTGCTGTAGATAAGCAGATAACTAAACTTAGCTACAAGGCTGTTTCTCTGCTCTGGTGTAGCCTGTTCCTGGGGCTAACAGCAAGTAGGGAGCTGTAGCATGTTTTCAGCTAGAAAGGGCTGAAAAAGTGCTGCTCAGACACAGCAGCATGGCTGTTCCTCCTCCTGCACAGATGCTGACCAGGCACCCTGCTAACAGGCACTGCTGCGTCAAGTAGGGAATTTCTTGGGCAATTGCATGGGGTGGCGTATCCCCACCACATCCCCATGCTGTCTCACTCCATATTCTGCCTCACTCCATGTGGATGCAAGTCCTCCTTTTTCCCAGCCTGCCTGCCCTGCTCCCTCTTGGCCACCGCTTTATTCCAGGCACAGATCAGGAGCTGCAGTGTGGATAGATGTATCTCTGAAGGTTCCCTGTCTCGGGGAAGAGGCTGACTGCCTGAGTCCCTAGGGGAATTACTGGGAAAGAAAGTGTGCAAACAGGCAGGAAGCACTAGGTGTCAAAACACCTGCTACAACTTTGTGGACAGGTATGCCTGCTACAGCTTTGTGGGCAGGTATGCAGGATGAGCCTGGCATGGGGATCCAGGTCAGACATGGCCCTGAGATGACCAGGAAGGGCAGGGCTGAGACAGAGCTGGAGACCAGATGGGAACACGGCCAGTAAGGCCCATTAGTGCCCTCAGGCCCCTGACTTGGTGTTTAAAAGGCTAAACAGGTAATATCCTGTCCAGCCAGCCAGGATCTGCAGAGTTAGGTGAAATTGGGTATGCGAGTATTTTTTTGCTTAACATTTCCAACAAGTCCACAATCGGGGTGGCAAGCGGACCCTTTCCTTGCCCACTGTGACTCCCCAGGTGCCTCTGCACAATAGGTATGAGGCTCTAGATGTGGAGGACCAGTCAGTGGATGATGTGGGTGGTGATCCATCTACACCCGAAGAGTTGCCAAGACTACAAAGACCTACCCCCCATATTACTACCACCTCAACAAGGAAGAAGAGAAGGGTCATAGTCATAGGAGACTCCCTCCTGAGGGGAACGGAAGGTCCAATATGCCGGGTGGACCCTCCTCATAGGGAAGTCTTCTCCCTGCCAGGAGCCCGGGTCAGAGATATCACCAGGAGACTTCCCAGCCTGGTACAGCCCTCGGACTACTACCCCTTACTGGTCTTCCACGTGGGTGGTGACAAAGTTGCAGTGCACAGCCCAAGGGTGATTAAAAGAGACTTCAGGGCCTTGGGATGGTTAGTGAGGGAATCGGGGGCACAGGTCATCTTTTCCTCCCTCCTTCCAGTTGTGGGAGGTGACATTGGTAGGAACAGGCAGATCCAATCTCTTAACACATGGCTCCGAGGCTGGTGCCACTGTCACAACTTTGGGTTTTTTGACAATGGGTCGGCCTACATGGCACTAGGCTTGCTGGCGACAAATGGGAGCCATCTTTCTGAAAGGGGAAAGAGGGTCTTTGCACAGGAGCTTGTGGGGCTCATTGACAGGGCTTTAAACTAGATGTGAAGGGGGAGGGGGAACATATCAGGCTTGCCTGTGACAAGCTGTGGGATGGTACACAATGGTTAGAGGGACAGGGTGCTACTGTGAGCCCTCAACCTGTTGCCCAGAGGCATGATGGGGATGCTGCAACACAGTTGAAGACTTTCAGAGATGAGCCGGGGGCTCCTGAGATAGTTAGAGCTCACAAGGAAACCTTCGTGAAACACCCCAAGGGAAACAAGGGATGTTCCACTAAGAAGGTGACATGGCCAACAGCCCAGATGAAATGCCTCTACACGAACACACGCAGCATGGGGAACAAACAGGAGGAGCTGGAAACTGCTGTGCTACTAGACAGCTACAACCTGATTGCCAGGTGGGACAAATCCCACGACTGGAATGTGGCTATTGATGGCTACAGGCTGTTCAGAAGGGACAGGCGAGGAAGAAGGGGTGGAGGCGTTGCTCTCTATGTAAAGAATTCAATACAGTGTGAAGAGCTGTCCCTGAAGAATAGCCACGAGCAGGTCGAAAGTTTATGGGTAAGAGTCAGAGACAGAGGCAACAAAGGGAACCTTGTGGTTGGTGTCTACTACAGGCCGCCTGATCAAGGAGAGCCTGCTGACGAAACCTTCTTCCTCCAGCTCCAGGAGGCTTCATGCTTGCAGGCTCTCATCCTGCTGGGGCACTTCAACCACCCTGACATTTGCTGGAAATGCAACACAGTGAGCTGTAGGCAATCCAGGAGATTCATGCAATGCATAGACGACAACTTCCTAAGCCAGGTAATAGACACCCCTACTGGAGGGGATGCGATACTGGACCTGATGGTCACCTATGCAAGTGAGCTCATCAGTCATGTCAAGACTGGAGGCAGCCTGGGCTGCAGTGATCACGCGTTGGTGGAGTTCACGCTCCTGAGGGACATGGGAAAAGCGAGGAGTACAGTCAGGACCCTAAATTTTAGAAAAGCAAAATTCCAGCTCTTCAAGGAGTTAGTCAGAAGGACCCCCTGGGAAATGGTCCTCAGGGACAGGGGAACGGAACAGAGTTGGCAGATCTTTAAGGACACCTTCCATAGAGCGCAAGAGCTATCAGTCCCCAAGTGTAAAAAATCAGGCAGGGAAGGGAAGAGACCAGCATGGCTGAGTCGAGACCTGCTGGTCAAATTAAAGAGTAAGGGGGAACTGCACAGGCAGTGGAAGCAGGGACAGGTGTCCTGGGGGGAATACAGGGAAACTGCCCAGTTGTGTAGGGAGGAGGTCAGGAAGGCCAAGGCGAGGATGGAGGTGAATTTGGCAAGGGATGTAAAGAATAACAAGAAGGGCTTCTACAGGTACATCAACCAGAAAAGGAAGGTTAAAGAAAGAGTACCCCTGCTGACGAACAAGAATGGCCAGCTTGTATCAACGGACGAGGAGAAGGCTGAGGTACTCAACAACTTCACCGGCAACCTCTCTCCTCACCCCTCGTGAGTCGATGGACCAAAAGATGGGGAGCAGGGGGGTAAAGCCCCTCCCACTGTAAGGGTAGATCAGGTTTGAGACCACCTGAAGAACCTCAATGGACACAAGTCTATGGGACCTGATGAGGTGCATCACAGAGTCCTGAGGGAATTGGCTGATGTAGCTGCCAAACCACTCTCCGTGATATTTGAAAAGTCATGGCACTCAGCTGAAGTCCCTGGTGACTGGAAGAAGGGGAATGGTGTGCCCATTTTTAAAAAGTGAAGAAAGGAGGACCCTGGGAACTACCGACCTGAACTACCTCTGTGCCTGGGAAGATCATGGAACAGATCCTCCTAGATGCTATGCTCAAGCACATGGAGGACAGGGAGGTGATTTGAGACAGCCAGCACGGCTTCACCAAGGGCAAGTCCTGCCTGACCAACCTAGTGGCTTTCTATGAAGGAGTAACTGCATCAGTGGACAAGGGAAAAGCAATGGATGTCATCTACTTGGATTTCTGTAAAGCGTTCGACACAGTCCCCCACAACATCCTTCTCTCTAAATTGGAGAGATATGGGTCTGATGGATGGACTGTTCAGTGGATAAGGAATTGGTTGGGTGGCTGCATCCAGAGGGTCGTGGTCAATGGCTCGATGTCCACATGGAGGCCAGGGACAAGTGGGGTCCCTCAGGGGTCTGTACTGGGACCAGTGGTGTTTAACATCTTCATCAATGACATAGCCAGTGGGATCGAGTGCACCCTCAGCAAGTTTGCAGACAACACCAAGCTGAGTGGTGCAGTTGACACACCAGGAGGATGAGGTGTCATCCAGAGGGACCTGAACAAGCTGGAGAGGTGGGCCTGTGTGAACCTCATGAGGTTCAACAAGGCCAAGTGCAAGGTCCTGCACCTGGGATGGGGCAATCCCCAATATCAGTACAGGCTGGGGGATGAAGAGATTGAGAGCAGCCCTGCAGAGAAGGAGTTGGGGGTACTGGTGGATGAAAAGCTGGACATGAGCCGGCAATGTGGGCTTGCAGCCCAGAAAGCCAACCGTATCCTGGGCTGTATCAAAAGCAGCGTGGCCAGCAGGTCGAGGGAGGGGATTCTGCCCCTCTGCTCTGCTCTGGTGAGACCCCACCTGCAGCACTGCGTCCAGCTCTGGGGCCATCAGCACAAGAAGGACATGGACCTGTTGGAGTGGGTCCAGAGGAGGGCCACAAAAATGATGCGAGGGCTGGAGCACCTCTCCTATGAGGCCAGGCTGAGAGAGTTGGGGTTGTTCAGCCTGGAGAAGAGAAGGCTGCGAGGAGACCTTATTGCAGCCTTCCAGTACTTAAAGGGGGCCTACAGGAAGGATGCGGACAATCTTTTTAACAAGGCCTGTTGTGACAGAAAAAGGAATAATGGATTTAAACTAAAGTAGAATAGATTTAGACTAGACATAAGAAAAAAATTTTTTACAATGAGGGTGGTGAAGCACTGGCACAGGTTGCCCAGAGAAGTGGTGGAGGCCCCATCCCTGGCAACATTCAAGGTCAGGTTGGACGGGGCTCTGAGCACCCTGATCTGGTTAAAGCTGTCCCTGCTCACTGCAGGGGGGTTGGGCTAGATGACCTCTATAGGTCCCTTCCAACCCTAAGCATTCTATGATTCTATGATTCCTGTGGTTCTAGCTGGAAACCTCACAAAAGATGTTATTTTCAGCAAGTTTTTCAGGACTTTTTGGCTTTTTCAAAACTACAGCAGGAATTGCCTTTTTGTCCCCTGTAATTCAGTATGTCTTCTCAAATTACAAAAAACCACAGAGTAATTGGTTCAAGTTCAGTTTGACTTTATGGTCAATTTTGGGACAGTTCTTATTTTTAGCCTATGCCAGTTTTCCCATGCTCAGTCTAAGGACAGCAATAAATGACTGAAGCACCCTTGCTAATTGCAACTTCATTTCCATCTAAAGTGAAAGACAGACTCTTACTTGGTGATTACCAGACAAGCAGTTAAAGAAAAGATAGATGGTTTCTGTGGTTCCTTAAGGCTTTACTAAATAAGATTGATTTCAGCCCTCTATCTTCTTTTTGAAAAGCTACTAGATTCTTCCTTAAATTAAAAAGAACCTATTCCCTTTACATTCACAAAGTAAAGATTCATGTTTCTTCACTTGTTGGATATAAAACATATATTAAAAAAAACCACAGACATGAGATCTCTGTTTTATATAGTAGACTGAAAAAGACTTCTGCTTCTGTTAAGAACTTTATTCAAAACAAGTGATATTGCAAGAGGGTTTCGTTTTGTTGGTTGGTAGGATTTTGTTGTTGTTCAGATAGCTTTAGATCATTTATTTTGCCAATCAGGATATGTTTAGAGAATCCTATGTACAAGATTGCTAAACAGAAAATATTAAGAGTTTACCATCAGTAGTTACAGCCATACCTGTTTAGAAAAACCCATTAAGTTTATTTCTCCATTTCCTTTGTAAATTTTAATGGAAGGACATTTTAGTACTTAAGAATTCTACAAAGGTGTTCAGAGCATCTGTGATTTCTTGAAAAGGAGCCAAAACATCATCAACACATCTCAGCCGCAGTCTCTTTCTTGGCTTCAATAACAGCACAACATTCTGTCCAGAAGATGATGTGAAGATATTAGTAAACACTGGAATAAAATCTGTTTGCCAGGGTTTAGTGACAGAAGGCAAGGAAGGCCACAAATAAAAAGTCAGCAAGCACTTGTTGGAATGATGTGAAATCACAGATAGACAAGCTCTGGTTCATACTCAGGCTCCATTATTAACCACAAAGAGCCAGATTGTTTATGCAGTGTACCCAGTTGGACAGAGCAGTACTTTTAAGATCTTTCCTTTGCTGCAGAGAGTAGAAAGCCAAAACCTGTAATCCCACACATCATCCTTCATGAAAGCAGAGGAGAGGTAAGAAAGGGGTCGGGGAGTGACAGAACCTCATTTGGTTGTATAAGGTCATAGGCACCAGGCAATGAGGAAGGGAAGAAAGAAATTTCTGACCTTCTGGATTCTTCCTCTGTCTAGTTCATGGACTTGCATGGTTATACACACAGCTTATATATGGCTAGATCCAGAAATATAATAGGATTAAGACTAGGGAAAGTTGAAGCCATGTGATGAAGAGAAATGGCAGATGTCTAAATTATAAAACAATCCATCTAAATTAGACTAAAAGCCAGAGAAAATCCTTGATGTTTTCCTGTCTGAGGTTCAGCAGGGTGCAGAGCAACCAGAGTAAAGAGCAGAGGTGTCTGGATGTCAGACTGTAGGCAGAACTTTGTCATTGCTATCTCTGCCTCTTGCATCATGTCCGATCTTCAGATTGTGTAACACCCAACCACAACTAAAACCTTTGTCTTCACTTACCTTACTGTCATTTTGCCATAGAGAAAGCCTTGATAGCTGTTCTTTTTCCAAGTCAATTTGCCAGGCATAAACTCCCTTTAAAAATAACAGACATTGGTATCTAAGTGGATCATCAGATGACCCTTTGCAAAGCATGGGATAGACAGAGAAAACCACCAG
Source organism: Pelecanus crispus (assembly GCF_030463565.1). Lineage (NCBI taxonomy): Eukaryota > Metazoa > Chordata > Aves > Pelecaniformes > Pelecanidae > Pelecanus > Pelecanus crispus. The sequence continues at coordinate 14,742,058 of NC_134644.1, forward strand.
AAAATATACATTTCCTGGTCATTAAATTTTCTTGCATGTTTTGGATCAACAGAAGTATTGTTCTTCAAAAAATGTCACATTACTGTTCTTATGGGGAACATAAATTCTGTTAGAACCTTGCTTTCAACCTAGAGATAATCCAGTAAAAGCATTCTTCTTCACTAGATCCCTAACATAGTTCAGTATTTGTGGTGAACTTGAGAGCAAAAAGGCAGTTAAATTAAGAAGAGCTGAGAGACTGCCATTCAGAACAGCTAATTTTTTTTTAAGTCTTAAAGTCAAGTGTCTCCCATTAAATATGAATAATAGGGGAGAAAGTGAATAAATGACAAGTTTCCTAATTTTACAGCCAATGTTTTAACTGTGGTAATGGCAGCTTTAGCCTTCTGTATTAGAACAAAAATTGACACAGCTGTATAAAGTCACCCATCCCTGTTGTGATTTAGCAGAGCTGGCCAGTTGTTTTCAGCTGTGCAATTAGCGTATAATTTCAGAGGGGTTAAGTTAGTGTATTTATAGGAAAGAATTTCTTTAATGGCCACTGTGTTAATGAAGAGTTGTTGGATTTGAACTCTGCTCCACCACACCCACTTCCTTCCTTTCCTGATAATTCCTTCCTTCTCTGACATGTCCGGTAAGCTTGCCAAAGGAAAAAAAAAAAAAAAAGGCAGTTTCTTAGGATCTGGCCCATTTGCAGCAGTAAGGATTTCTGTTCTGACAAAGGATATATAAATCTTTAGGGAATCTGGTTCTCAGAGCTCTATATATCCAAGTTATAACTTGTAGATGTCTATCTTGCAGTTTAAGAAAACATTTGGAACACATAATCTTTGCATCTAGCTTAAAAACAAAGTGATGGATTTGCATTATTTATTTAAGGGACCTAATGTCTTATTTTGTTTTTACCCCCCTTTCTTTTATTCGTTCACAGCTCTTTTTCTATCATCATCCCATGACCTCCTTTGCACCCTGCAAGGCTCTAATTTTGCAAAGTAGTCCACTGTGGACCTTCCACTACAAACCTTCATTTACATCTGTCCAATATCCTACCTTTTCACTACACACAGAAGCTGTAGTGGAGGTGGTCTCAGAACACCCTTCCCATTTCCCTGGAAAGCCTCCCAGACACAGCTTTCCGTATAGGAAATGAAAGAGAAAAAGTAACATAGATTCACACTCTGCCACCTCTTAAAATAATGGAGTAAGAAGACATCACTTAATTATAGCTTTTATGATCAATGATAGATTCCTATCAGTGGTTTTGTAGATAAACCTGGCACAGTGGAAAAGACATTACAGGAGTTTTGCAAGATAGCCTCTGATTTTTATCCTATTCGAAACTGGACACACTGCATTTCTCCTTTCTGCAATGTTTGTCAGCTATATGCCCAAGGTAGAAATCTAACACTTTGTGTTGTTGAAAGTCCTCTTCAAAATGATGCTGGTGACTTCCATGGGGTTTTTCATAATGGTGGCTGAATCTTAATGGCAAAGTAACCTCACATATCCAGACTATAAAATACAATGTGAACCTTTGGTCTTGCAAATACTAGGAAATACCAGCATCTTTCTGCACCATTAGTTTCACCGAAGTCAGTCAGACTTAAGATAATACTCACTGGGAATCTCCTGCCTAAGAAGAGTAAAACTGACAGAATATCAGAGTAATTACAATGAGAATTGTTTCATAATCATCTCAGACCTTGATAATGCTATGCTGTCACCTCTATGAGGGTCCCTCTAGATGTGCTAAGCGAACTTACCATTATGAATCTTAAGCCAAATGCAGAAAGCTCCAGTTACCCCAGCTGCTGTTGTAGAAGTCACTGTCTAGTGTTGGATGTCTGACAAGTATACCACGAGTAAAAACTGGGACATAGCGCTACTGGTGAACACAAATTCCAGGAGAAAGCAGGTACCAGCAGCTGATATCTGCTCCTAAATCTTAATGTTTACTAGAGGAATAGCACTTTTCAACAGAGGAAGAGAATAGACAAGGGACCTAGTAGCCCACTGTGGTCTTCAACAGAGACAGCCCTTCTAGAGAAGGGACTTGTCTTAAGGGAATGCTCCAGGCTTTGCTGTTTTCATCTTAGAAACCAAAGTGGTGAATTTTAATAGAAATCACACCCTCTAGATCATCTAACCCTAGTTTTTCTCAGCCCCATTACATCCATTTGCTGATAGAATCAATCTCTATATATTTACAGTCAAAAGATGACCAAGATAATGGGAGTTTTAAGAAATCTTCATCACATTCATCTTTATAAATCAACAGAAATGTTATAAATTATGTCCAAAAAAACCCAGGTCTGGTCACTCTGCCAGTTGACTCATGCACTTAGAAAGAGAGTAAAAGATAGTATTGATGTGTCAGAATTACATGTACCATGAAATGTCATTTACTTAATGGAATGGCTTCTCATTAGTAAGAGCCAAATGGTTGAGCTGTTCTGGCCCCCAGAATTTATAACTTGCATGCAGACATTTCAAAGTGACTATGTATCTCCAAATGCTCCAAAAGTTTATTTGGAGAAACAAAAGTTCCTGCTAGGGATTGCAAGACATGGCTTGGTAGCACTGGAAATATGGTTTAGTTGGGGGAAGGCTTTATATCTAGACATGTAAAACTTCCTAAACTTCTCAAAAGTAAACAAAACTAAGAACTTCACAAACTGGTACTTCTGGTCACATTTCAGAATCCCCCATGCCCATTCTGCAATATACACAGGACTAAAAAAAACGTAGTTCTGCGAAGTGATAGGATTAGTGAAAGTGATAGAATTAGTGAAGATCCTTACTCAGCTGAAAATCAAAGTACAAATTTTAGTTGTGGCAAATATAAGAATACAGCTGCAGCTTCTGTGCCAGGAGGTTTTAAGCCAGCCTGCATGATCCGGATGTCCCTGAAGTTAGTGGAGATCGTGCCATTCCACTTTCTGAGTTTTGGATTTGGTCAGCACTGTGTCAAACCCAAATGAAAGTGGAAAGCCAAAAAAAAAAAAAAAAGTTAAAGAAATCGTTACACTTTATGGATTTCTATATCTTTCAAATCCCTTGTTCAGTTTGCTTCAAATTCATAATAAAACAGACTACCTTGTTGAAAAATAAGATATGCAAAAATTCCAAATTCATTGTAATGGAGTAAGAAGAAAATATAAAATCTGTACTCTAAAGACAGATTGTTTACTTATACTTACAGAGCAGCTACATTTAACTAACTGCTCTTAGAAAAATTGCCTGAGTTAAAAATATCTTCACTATTTAGTCAAATAACAGACTATGGACTATTTATTATTTGTTTTCCTTTAAATTTATTTTCTAATGTACATTAAAAGTAGTCTTCTATTTAAATATTCTCATTTTAGCTGAAGACATCAGTACAATGAAAGTCTTAGAACCTCATTTTTTTCAGTGACATAATATATTGTTGACATTCTGAAATACATTCTGTCCAAGAAAACAATGTTCTCAACAGAGTTGCAATAGAAATTTCACACTCTGTATCAGCTGCAATTGAATTTAATGTTAAGGGGCATTAACTCTGTCATTTCATCATTTGTTCTAAATACCCTGTACTAGGTGTTAAGATATATATGCTTGAACATGGTTCATTATTTGGGAAGAGAAGATAGAGAATTGTATAGCTTTTAGTTATTCAGGTTTTATTTGAATAAAAAAGATTTTTAGGTGTTCTTTTTGCTTTTCTGGAGTAATTAGATACACGTTTTAACTCAGTTCCACTTTATTTCTGACCTATGTGTTTTAGTGTGTTTCTCAGCCCAGCATTTTTTTTCCCCATCATTAACAATTTATGCACTGGTCAATAATTTATTTATAGGAACTGGTCAACAAATGCCTAGCTGGGAAGATGACGAAGAAGAGGAGGGAAGGGAAGGGAAGGGAAGGGAAGGGAAGGGAAGGGAAGGGAAGGGAAGGGAAGGGAAGGGAAGGGAAGGGAAGGGAAGGGAAGGGAAGGGAAGGGAAGGGAAGGGAAGGGAAGGGAAGGGAAGGGAAGGGAAGGGAAGGGAAGGGAAGGGAAGGGAAGGAAAAAGTTTATAAATTTCAGAAAATGACTTCTCAGACAAAACCCCCCGATTTTACAGGCAAGAACTGAAATTTCCCCTATGTCTTCCAATGTATGGTAATGTTGCCATTCTTGAAAGTCTCACTGCTGGTAAAGAAGTGAAAGTAGAAAGAGCAACCAGCACTTGTCAATGTTCTCAGCTGGATCCTCCTCCTCAGTTCTGACAAATACATGCCAAACCCGAGACGCTTAGCACAATAGGTTTTAGAGTTCATAGATCCATTTTGTCCATAGATTTCTGGTAACAGCTACTAGAGCCCCAAATCAGAGCCCAGTAATGATCAGAAATTGTCATCAGTCCTAGCAAATTTTTTTGAGGGAATAAAAATAAATGTATTTAACTATTGAAAATTTCCATGGGGTTATTGCATGAAAGCAAGAAATTAATTATATATATATCTGCAGATATATCAACTGCACATGACTACATGAAAATTATAACAATTCTGGATATGGAAAATGGGAGTAAATGAGAATTTGCACTTGCAACCTTCCCCAATGGAAACTGAATATGTCCACATCACCACAGGTGCACTTTAAAGAACTCTGAGCTAATACAAAGTTCCTATCAGTTCTGCTTTTGTGGTTTCTTACAGAACACGAACCTACTGTTTACTGCAGAAAAAGGTCCTTGTGGGTGATGTGAACTCCTTGAAGACTGTTCGGACTGCTGTTTACTTAGACCATGAGACCATCTTTTGCTATTAAGGTTGAGCTACTAATTATGTCTTAGTTGAGTCCACACATTGTGATCCAAACACTGAACGTGTTTAAGAGTAAATTGGAACACAAAAGCAATGACAAAGTAGCAACTTTTGAATATGTCTGGCACTGAGCACTTTTTTACCCCTTAATATTACTCAAACTTAGAAAGAAATGTCATTTTAAGGCTAGTGTCAATTCAATTAAAGCTTTATTAAAAAAAATAAATAATTAAAATGTGGAGTAGTTTGTTATGAATTTGAAACAAATACAAAACCAGAGGTTTTTAAATTAATTATAGATACTAGTAAGATCTAGAAGATGATATACTGAATTTAAAAGTCAACAAAAAAGACTGAAAAAAAGAAAAGTACCTCTTAGATGGAACATTGTAATAATGAAAGCAAGTAAACTCACGTTTGAATGTAGCAAAAGGTATATGGAATATTGGACTGGTTTACATTGGAAATTCACCTCAGATGAAAATGACTGTAGTCCTGCAATGGCAATGAAATCATGACTAGTAATCACCAGTGGAAATTTGTTCCTGCCAGCTGGGATCCCAAAGCTCAACAGAAGAATGAAAAAAACAAGTCCAACATTTGAGATTACATTGAAGCAGGGATCTATTTGAAAACTGTCTGGAGTTTGACCTGCTAATAGTTTGACCTCCTATTTTGAGAGTTTAAAAGGAAGATGGGACTTCTGTGGATGTACAGTCTGCTACTCTATAATATTCATGTTAAGCAGCAAAAAGGAAAATGCCGTACTAGAGTAAATTAGAATATGCTACTTGCTGATTCCCTTCTGCCTTCACCATAGAAATGAAACTTATCTGAGTGAAACAGCTTATGAAAAAATCCCACACACCCAGTTGATTTTGTATATAGCTTTTACTTGAGATCTCATCAAAGAGAAGAAAAGCCTATTTTATATTCAGCTGCCTCTTCATAAAATGTTTTCGCATCAGTAAAGCAGAATACATTTGGAGATGGTCACATTTCACTTCTTAATGGACCTGATCTGGCATTCCAGAGAGAACACTTGGGACCATTCCAGAATGAATTATTTAGGGTAATTTTTATCAGACATAATCCTGAAGTCCTTCAGTAGACTACCAAAACAAAACAAAACAAGCCCAAATGAAAAATCTGCCTCTTTTTTTACATTAATTGAAGACATATGAGTTTTTTATTTTGGTTTGGTTTAAATCTGATTTTCTGAATTATCCCATGGAATTTGGTAATTTTAAAATCCTCTTATGGTACATTCTGATCTTTATTCTGCTAATTTAGGGTTTTTTTCCTTTAAGACCATAATCCTGTTTCAGTGGACGCAGAGCTCACCTACATGACAAGTTAATTTCCAATATATTCCTTGTTAAATTCTGGAGAGTACTTATTTCATTAACTAAGATTAGGCATGCAAGTGAGTCAAAACCTTTAAAAAAATTCTTATTGGATTCCAGTGTAGCAAAGGTTCATTTTTTTTCCTGCCAAATGAATTATACAAGTGCAACCATCTTCAACTGAATTATCTGAATTTGAGTAATGATATACTCTTCACATATAGAAACTCTTAGACGTCTATTGCAATTTATCACAATGCCCCCTCAACACTAAGGAGAGCTGAATATTTAGAGTAGTAATGTGTCACTATATGATTGCCAAGATAATATGTGCTGTGTATAACACCCAAGAACTGCAAATCCTGATTCACTTATTTTCTATTTGTCCTTGTCTGCTGAAGAATCATTTCGTTTCTACATCTTCCCTGTGACTTTCAAAAGTAGTCTTAAAGCTAGATGAATTTATGGTTGTTTTATGCCAAATGAGTTCCTAACATGCGAATTTATGGTTGTTTTATGCCAAATGAGTTCCTAACATGCATGGCTGCTGGAATTACAGAGACTGAGAAAATGATCCACTCTGTATATTGTCACAACCTAATATTCATGGGGAACTGAAGGTGTTCAAATCCTCAAACAGCAGATTCTAAAATGAAAACATTTGTTCTGCAAATAACAGCATTTTGGAGGGTATGGAAAGGACATTCCAGTTTGTAACTCAGGTACATTTTGGATGGTTCATATTAACGGCCTCATTGAAAAGATGAAAGGGTATCACCGGTGTAAACAAAACCTGTGTGAAACAAACAACCAATTCATATTAAGGGAGCTATAAGTAATCAAATGTGCAATGGAACATGCTGTGAAGATGATAAGATTTGCATACTTTTCTGAGAACTTTGGAATTTATCCACAATGGCTCTCCTGATTACATCGTAACACTTCAACAGCAACACTGCAAATATTATCTTTTTACTGCAAAGGACACTTCAAAATCTGTCATTACTTGTGTAATATTAATTAATCCAAAATGCAGCCCTATCAACAGCTGGATCTAAAAGACTTTACAGGAAGCTGATGTCTACTGATGGAGAGTACAAAACATCAGCTTAGAAAAGCTTCATCAACTGCTATCTGAGATGGTAATATTTAACTCTAGTATGTTTGTGTATGTGTGTCTGCTACATATGTGCTTACATACACATTCACATTAAGTACAAGCGTGTACTTATGCATGGTAATGTCTAAGGTGTGAGGATTTAAAAGGATAAAAGCTGAGGTATAAAATACCTTCATTACAGCACAAAATTGATTACAGTACAGTAAATGCAATGATACACAACAGGTACAATTTAATGCAACATTTCTTGTTCTTTTGGGGGATTTTATTCTTTCTGAGCAAGATTAAGTACTGTGAACTGTGGCACAATATTCTCAATAATGATAAAAGTAAAAAATACAGAGACTGACTGATGTGATGAACAATGTCCATCTTGGATACTGAAAAAGTCAGGGATCCTATGAAAAATTATGCAACTGAAGCAGATGGCAGGGTTACAAAAGACTCTGGCTGTGTGATGAGCACCATGTAAAGGGACTTGTGTTTCCAAGTCTACACTGCTTTTGAACAACACAAGAGGTGAATGCACATAGGAGATAAAAAGGTAAGGAAATAGGGCTGTAGGAGCAATTACAACATTTACACATCATAATTTTGTTCATTTCTTGGCTTTGTCCCTCTAGGACTTTCCAGTTAGTGAATTTTCTCTCTTGCTTGTTTTTTTTTTTTTCTTTCAGCACAAGGTTAGAATGTAGGCAGTTTGAGAAATGATTAAGACAAAAAGAGCTTTTGTCATGCAGGCCAAACATGTGATATGATGCCGTTCCTGTACTCATAGAAGCAGTCCTAGCTCAAAGCTGGAATTTTCCTTTCTTAACTTCCATTGAAAGATGTTAATATCACAGGTTTTTGGAGTAATTTATTTTGGGAAGGACCTCTGCTGGTCTTCTGGTCTAACCACCTCACAAAGCAAAGGTCCAGCTTCAAAGTTAGATCAGGTTGCTCTGGGCCTTGTGTTGTCCAGTGTTGAATATCTCTAGGAGTGGAGACTCCACAGCCTCTATGGGCAACCCTTTTGACCACAGTCTTGGTGAAATAAAAATTTTAAATATCCAGTCAGATTTCCTTCTTCCAGCTTATGTCTATTGTTCCTTATCGTGTTTCTATGCATCTCTGAGCAGAGTCTGACAGTCTGCTCTACACCTTCCCAGTAAGGGTTTGTAGGCAGCAGTGTGGTCTGACCCTTCTCCTCTCCAGGCTGAATGGTCCCAGCTCTCCCAGCCTCTCCTCATCTGAGACATGCTCCAAGCCATTAATGACCTTTGTGACCCCTCACTGGACTCATTCCAGTATGTCCATGTCTCTCTTGCACTGGGGAAGGGTCACTTCCCTGTGCCTGATGCTCTGCCTAATGCAGCCCAGGAAGCTGATGGCCTTCTTTGCTGTAAGGGTGTTTTACTGGCTCATGTTCAACTATGTGTCCACCAGGAACTCCAGGTCCTTTTATTCACAGAAGAATGAAGCCATGCCTAATACTCTTTCACAACATTTGAGGAAAATGAGGTAATTCTTTACATGTCAGATGCAACAATAGAAGTGATAGTCTAGAGCTATCAAAAGCTTTCTGTAGTTCAAAGAGGAAACTCTAAGAAACATTTCAGTGTGCTAAATTTTTGTTTCCAGCTTGCTGAGGAATAAACAATGCAGGTCTTTTTATTTCTATTTACAGTCATACAAAATTAATTTCAAATATGTAATTGTGAATTTGCAGGTTTTAGCATTTTCTTTCCCTGTTGGGCAGTGCAATACCAAACATTACAAAATTAATTAAGAGATATTTATAATGAAGAAACATCACAGAGATTCGTAGCAAGGGGAAAATTTAACATTGCAGAATTTCTTAGGTATTGATGTTTAACTTCTGGTGTAGTAATATAGAAGTAGGGAAGAAGAGTGTGCTTTCAAGGGAGTTTAAAGGAAGTGGTTTGCACTGATTTAGATTGCTAATAAAAGACCAGTGTTCCTCCCCCCACCCCCCTGGAAAAATTATCAAAATCAGGAGCACAGAGGAAACAGTGTACATATAAGGGCTTCATGTAGAAGAAATAGATGTGGATAGCTTTCAGATATTAACAATAGAGCATATACTTCTAAAATGTCACAGCACAACTACATGGAAAAGCTATGTTCCTATAATATTCCCCTGGGGAATAGTTTTATAATTCCTCATAAAGCTTCCAAATCCCTTGTTGTTATTTTCAAATTAGGCTATCACTGACAGCAATATACTAAGACACTAAAGAAGACAAATCCAATAAATGTTTCATAAAACTATGCAAATTAATAACTAGGCTTAATCTGCCAGGGTCTGTGAAATTTTATACAGTAGCTACGGTTACAGTTAAGTGTACAGTAAGAGGCCAGTTCTGCAGAAGAACAGGTGAAACTTTCATCAACTGTATTAGAAACATAACACTTAGACTGGCTACAGATGGAATGATAGCATCATAAGATATGAAAAAGTAATAAATTAAGGGTATACATCGTCACATTGCTAATGGAGTTTTAGGAAAAGTTAATGGTGCAGAGGTCTTGACTATCTGTACTGGTAAAAAAGTCATGACTTTACTGAAAACAGTCAGTCAAGCACCTACCACAAGCCTGAAAATATTTGAAAGGAAAAAAGAAATCTATGCTACGCTTTCTCAAAAAGAAACATTTTCAAATTACTTGTTGAGATCTGGTTCAACATCCTGCAATGCCAACAATACACTTTTGGAACATGCACTGATGAAAATGGTTTCACCCACTTAATAATAAAGGAACAGAAAAATAGTTGGAGAAGTATTTAGGAACACCACATCCTTTGGTCCATGCATTTGGGCTCACTTCCCAAAACAGTCTTCTTGATCCTGCTTGCTGTAATTACAAGAGTAAAACTGTGATCTCAGTCCCACAGGTATGCCTGTCATGAGCTCTCTTGAAATATGTTTGGCTTTTATGTATTTGGAGATTTGGCTCTTTCTTTATTCAGGACTTTGTGTTCTCTGTTGCAGAAACACAAAGCACTGCAGATCTTTCTTGCATGCTGGGTCTTTCACTTTCTTGTAGACATGCAGACAAACAAACATTCTCTCTCTGCACATAAAAGCATAGATCACTTCAGAGGACTGGTTACGGACATTAAAAAAACAACCAGAGCACACTCTCAGAAAGACATGCAATATAGACAACATAGCGTCCAGAAATTAAGTTTTCAGTTGAACAGAACTCACATTGACTTCAAAGATAATTTTTTTAATAATGAGAACTGAAAAGCTGGGTCAAAATGAATCCAAATTAATACCCTGATAAACATTCCTTTTAGATATTGCTCTCAGCTGATAAGGTATTAAAATGCATAATAGTGGAAATGGGTTTTCTCAGTCATGCTGACAGCACAATGCATCAATTCCTTTATAACGTTGTGTCACTCAGCTATTACAGTTCCTATGTCAATCTTGTAGACATAACCGGCCTAGAACCAAAGTAGCTTCACAACTTGACTGCAGTAAACTTAACTAAATGTTTGAAACTGAGATAATTATATTTGTGAAAACGAATTGGGAACTCCAGCAAATACACTGAGTTTGAGGATTCCTCAGGTAGTTTTCCCTGTGAATGAACTGTATTGCCAAACGACTTGGCTCCTGAGTTTCTTCAGGCTCTGATCTGCCAGGCCCACTTCAGAGAGTCAGTATGACAAGTCTGCCTCTGTCTACACAGAACACCTCCAAGTGTTCTAACACGTTCTGTCTTTTTAATGTCTGCACATGCTCTCACACCAAGCCTAGCATTCCCTCCTCACATTGAGCAGGAAAAAAAAAGAGTAAATATGTGCATGTGTGTGCATGTTTAATGCCTCAGGGACACAAGTGTCACAGAGAAGGCATGAAGTGTAGCTGTTGTCCACATGCAGCCCTTTAAAGAGTAGTGAGCATGAGTCCTCTGGCCTCCAACCAGTGGGAAAGCCAAATATTAAGTCATGAAATCATCGTCTTTCGTGATGTTGACAGAGCAACAATATTTATCAGCTCTTGCATGGAACTCATCATACAGATTACTTGGAATCAACTTTCAAAGTCTTTTAGACCCCAACAGAGCTAGGTTTTTATCATAGAGGAAATTACACGGAAGACTTAAAAAGTGTTTCTCTGTTTGAGTGTTGCAAAATAGCACTCATAAACAGTCATTAGACCGTGAATTCTGATGTATATGATCATGTTATCTGATATTATAATCATTCTTACAAAGAGGGATTTTTAAATGTGAAAAAGTATTTCCTGCAAATCTCTCACCTCTTGTGAAGTGTTTTTAAAAAAAAGGTTAGTTACAGAAAATGTGTCCATACTACTGCTATTTGGTGGAAAAGTTTCAAACCTCTAACCATAGGAATCATGAAACTAAAACTTATGCATGCAATATAGGCAGTTATGGACAGAGGCCAATGGTCAAATATTTAGACAAAGGCCTATTAAAAAAATAAATCTAATGCATCTGAACTGCTCCACGTTCATGATCATAATATTACACGAGAAAAAATAGCCCTAAAAGAAGATCCACCCTGGGTGTGTGTACAATTTCTTTGTACAACTTCACTAGGAGATTTTTTTGTCTTTTTTTCAACAAAACAAAGCAAACAAAAGCACAGACTCATTTCTGAACCCAGAATTCATGTTCTTAGCATTCAAAGGTGCTGGGATCCAAGACTGCAGGTTTTTGACCCCCTACTAATAGCAACCACAAAATATTATAGGATGGGTCACTGTTATAATTTACATTTATGCACCTTAACTGAGTCCTACAGGACACAAAAGTCTTCCCCAGTGAATAATTCAGCTCATTGTCTTGACTGTCCATGAATTTCTCAGATAGGCAATTCGTGTTGCTGATCACAAATGACATTAATATGCTAGCTGTCATGTAATGCATTTCAACTTGTCTTTTACTGTGCAATGCAAATGTGTTTTCTCTGAGAATTCTGAGTGCAGCTTAATAGCCAGGCAGGAAATGGGATAATTGGTTAAAGAGATTCATAGTGTATTATTATTATTTTTATTACTGCTGTAATTTTATAGTGTCTTTGATTTATGAGACAGAGGAAACATGAAAAGGCATTCTGTGTCTTTCCAGTTGCATTAAACTGCTTTGCATCCAGAAATTAAAGTGCTGAGTAAGATGCTATAATGAACCTTAGGAATAATCATGATTGTTTTCCTGATTTAGCATTTGTATTAGTCTCAGCATCTCTACGGGGACACCACTGCTGCTGCAAATGAAAGCAGCCACTAAACAAATGGAAAAATATCACAAGAGTATGTTTTTACCAGCACTTCTAGCTGTATTAGGAATTGACAACATTTGTAAATGTTGCAGTCATTAAAGCCATATTTGGGTAAAGAAAAAGAAAACTTATAGAACTAAAAGAGAATAGTAACTGAAGAAACTTAACTTTGGATTTAGGAAGTCTCTATGGCAAATTGTTTTGTTGAAACTGTTTGCAATTCTCGTTCACTACTATTTTTATAGCACCTTTCATCAGTTTCTTTTACTGTGGCGATCTGTGTGGCATGTTGTATGTTCTAAGAGATAACCCTTAGTCAGATCCAAGTTTTTTTACCTAGACACAATGCCTACAGAAAACAATGAGTTCTGCTGAAGCAAATGGAAAATGGAGGATCAGGCATGCCGAGAAATACATCAGAGGAATGCAAGCAGTGATGGAGAGTTGGGCATTGAGAAGATGTAAATTAATAAATTATTTTCCTCATGCATGTTTGTACTGTGTTTTCTTCTGACCTTTTCCAACTGCTTTAGAAATATCCACAAACTTAAAATGGCTATACAACATAAGCTAATTACATCTACTTCCCAGCCCTTTGAGAGTTAAGAGACCTCATTTTACTGGCAATCTAAATGGAGGAAAATAGAAATTAAGTACTATATTGAAACTCAATAATCAGATAAAGAAATAGACATAAGCAATCGAATGTCACTAGAAAAATATTAAAACTGGTTATTAGGTGGGTGGAACTTTTTGTGTGAGTCAAATTAAACAACGGTCTGAATCAGTCCTGTATGCCCCTATTCCTGCGCAGTTACAGGATGCCCTGTTGTGAAAGGCGACATTGTCATTGGACACTTAGTCAGATCCAGACTGGACAAATGTAGCCTAATAAATCCCAGGGTGGCAACTGGAACTCAAAATGCACTCTCAGTGGCAGGGAGAAAGATGAAAAATAGCTCTGGTCAAATGACAAGCTTGTGATAGCAGACTGCAAGCTGCACGTGACTTTAAAGGGCTATCAAGAAAGAGTCAATGCTGCTCATTCCCAAATCTAAAAAGAGGCACAATGGAGCACTGGAAGAAATTTTAGAGCTAGTAAAATTCACCCAAGTGTTTTGTACTGGTATTTTATTTTTGTTGCCTTTTCTATTCAATTCAATTTTTTCAAGAAAAAAAAGTGTTTTCAGAATTGTACACTTTGGACAATGTTGATCTCTAGCAGTCCTTTATCTCTGACACCCTAGAAGGAAGGCAGTTAGATTATTGCTTTCAAGCTGGGAATAACTTGCTGGAAAATCACTGATGACTTAGAGAATAGCAGAAATGATCAGGGGAGTGGAAATTTAAGTCTCTGCCTGTGTTACTTACTGTGGTGGCTTATCTCACCTCCAAACAGAAGTCACAGATCAAGCCCGAGTCTATTTCACACCAAGAAATATTTTTCTTTTTCTTTTCCTTAATGTACTCAGCAAAACTAATAGTTAACTGTGAAGTCATTTTCAAGTTCTAGTTTACTAATGTCAATCTGTCTACCTAAAATAACTTCTGTAGTGTTAGTTGGATATATTATTATTCTTCTTTCCCTGCCAAAACCTGCTACACATTTTTTGCTGTGTTTTTTAGCAATAATTAGATTTCAGACCACTACTAGTGTTTCAGAATCTGGTGAACTAGCTTATGTATTATGTCTGTAAAGTACTTGATAACAAAAGGTTTTATATAAATGCACGCTATTGTTCTCAATAAGAAGTACCTGGCATGTGTATAGGCACAGCTGAGTAATCAGTGATCTCACTACTTTTCTTTGTCTTAGTTCCTTGTTCCAGTCTTTTCTTCTCTTGTCTATAAAAAGGGTCCTAAGAGGGTGCCCACAATTGTTAATTGTTATCATTAGTATTTCATATTAAAATGCTTTCACTTAGTCATGTGGTATTAAAAATTTTTTTGTAGGGTGAGGGGGTTGGGGATTCTGACACAGACGTCTAACTTCTGATTTTGGTTACAGGTCTGTATCACCCTCCTAGCTCCACTTAATTGAAAGCAGAGCTTGCCTGTAAACCATCATGATTTAGAGCTGATCATATAAATATCCAACCTTCTGTTCTGTGCCTTCATGAAGAGTACTGTTTATACATTCATATTTTCAAGCTGTGATGAAGTGTGCCCCTTTCCCTCCCTACATTTCAAGGCATCTGCAAAGCCCATATCTAAATGGCTGAGTGAAAAGGTTGTAAAACATATTTTGAAATGTAAGTTTCCAATAAAGTACACTTGCCTGCCTTGTGAACTTTGAATTGAAGACTATCTCTAAGTATATTGCATTCCCTGCTTGCTTTTATTATCCCAAACCAGTAGTGACTATTGCTTTCCCTTTCACTCTGTTCTAACTTGTTTTTGTCATTCCTCTCAAGTGTATCATGCCCTGGGTAATAATGAAATAAAAGGTTCATTCCTCATGCAGTGTTCTGAACACTGACTGAATTGTTCTAGACTCTAGAGGCTGAGAAAGGTAAACCGATGTGAATGATGATAGGTTAAAAGGTCATCGTTTCATTCTTGTATAAAATAATTTTTGGTGCCCATTTCACTTTTCCACTTTTTTTTTCTTCCTTTCCTGGAGGCTTTTGTTTTAAGTCTCTTTTTAACTCTCTTTAAATGATTTATGATCTGTTTCACACTTTGTTACCTTTCTCTGCATTGTAAATGTCAGTGTGCCACATCTGAGAGATGGGAAGTTAACATGCCGTGGGGTTTTATTGACGAGTCTGTGTCAGTGCAAAAAGAAAATGTTTTTAGTTGGTAAAGCACTGCATTTATTATCCAAAATCTCCTGACAGTAGTAATGATAACACATGAATGAGATGAAATACTGTCAAGACCCTTTCATTGTGCTGGAGCAGTGGATGAGGCAGACAGGGAGAAAATTCCAAGATTTCAGAAAGTAGTTTCTGTAAGAAAGAAATTACACATCACATACTCAGCATATGTGAGTATGTATGTGTACCTGGCAAACACACAGTGTCATGTTTGCATATAGATGAGGTAGTAGATATCAGAAAACAGTATTCTTTTATTCTCCCAACTGAGAGGCAACATTCCTAGATGCCTGTTGAAAGTGATTGGGATCTCAGACCTGCGCTCTGCCTCTCTATCAGCCACTAGTCTCCAGCTGACCTTGAACAATTTACTTCAGCTCTCCTTCTCCCAGTCTCCTGATATGTAAAATGAAATTATTGATCCTCCTCTCCTTTGCAAAATGCATTTGAGATTCACTAATAAGCCATGAAATAGGTAGAAAAAGCTGTGAAACATCATACACCCATATTTATAACCCCAAAAGAGGCATTATGGAAATGAGAGCTGGCAAAACTTTCTAGACCATCTTTCATGGGTACATTCCCTGAGCTAGGAAGCTTAATAATTCTCTGTACTTGAAAGTCATGAAAGGGCTTCTCCCAAATTCACAGAAAGAGCTAAAGAAGGTCTTCATAAAATCTTCATATAATAGTGACAGAAAAAAGTATAAATGAACAAATGAAATATGGGTTACCAGTGCAAGGATACAAACCCATATTTAAATTAAGCATGCGTTCACTGTGTGCAGACTCTTAGGATAGATGTAAAATACAGTAATCATTTTAATTGCTCTGTGGTGACTATACAGTTAGCAGGGCATGCATGCAGCTTTGTATAGACCCTGGAGTTTCTCCAAATGGAAAGAAACACTAAGTACATCCTTTCAGTTTGCATTTTTGTACAGTTAATCAACCCCACTTCCACTGCTCTACTAGCTGCTGGGTTTAGCAGAGCTTAGGTTTTCTTTCCTGGATATATGTAATTTCTCTTAGCTTCTTTATAGCAACTTCAGTTTACCTAATTTCTATTGTAGCCCATTAGCTTGCATGGCAATAATAATGAACATCTATTTTGCATCATACAGTTAATTAATTTCTAAAAACCCAACTGTTAGAACAATTCTTCAGTTGTAACACTACACATTTACTTCCTCCACCTCCACCACCCCCTCCTTTTTTCTGCTTTAGAGAAAATGTTACAGACAGGGCTGATACAAAAATTACTTTCCAAATATCTGCAATAGAAAAATGGGGGTTTAGGTGAACTTTCTTCTAGAAGGGAAGTTAGCCCTTGTTTAGGTCAGTTAACCTGTGTTATGAATGAGAAAATTGAGTGTGAATTGACCACATCCTGTTGTAAGAGCACAGAAGTATGTCTAGAGACCTAGCATAGATTTAAGCATACAGAAGAAAGACAAAATTGGGCCCAAGGTAATCTGAATGATTCATTTGCGACTATGGTTGCAGTTAGAGGCAGGTCAAGTAGTCTATAAGACAGAGACTGATATCCTCCTTGGTCTTAAGTTCATTCAAGTTGGTCACCTAGGTTTGAAGATGGGATTTTTGATTATTTCTTAATATAAACATCTTATGGATTAAGGGTAAGTAATTAGAAGACCTACATACTGCAGAAAGTGTAGTCAATAGCAATTTCCTAGTAGATCAAAGTGGTCATAAAATGGTTATGAGAGTCCTAGAATACACAGTATAATAGAAATATCTAGAGAAAAATGTTCTCCATTGCAAATTCTGAGATGTAGATTTTTAACTTTTTTATTTATGTCCTTTGTGTTTCATTTCACAAAAAAAACCCAATTTAATGTACAAGGAAAGACAAATGCCTCTTCTATGGCTAGGTAGCTATCAGCATTTGACCCAATCTGAGTATCTTTCTGCTAGACTGTAAAAAAGTCAGCAACTCTCAGCAGACTTGCAGTGCTAGCTCTTCTACAACTAGATGTACAAGAATCAAGGTTAGGTGTACAATAGGCCCTTGACACTGAAACAGCTTTTGGGCTTCTGTATCCTGACACAGAACCTTGCACTTGCTCTCAGCTTCGCTCTCAGACTCCTTGTATTGTGCATCGAGTCTCGCAGGTCTCTGGAGTGGAGCTCGAACATTCAGTAAGGTAAGCAAGGCATCGTTTATGCGTGTTATTTTAAGTGTTCAATTTCCTGACTTAGGCAGCCTCCTACCATTGGGCAATGAAGTAACTCTTAAATATCTAGCAAGAACAACTTATATTGTACATATTAATGGATTTTACACTACAGGGTCACTGGATAAGAAGGGAAGGAAGAAAAGGCAGAGGTGACTGGGTAATCAAAGAGTACAAATGTTCAGAGCAATACACAAAAGAAATAGGACCTTAGGGCTGTATCGCATGATCAGAGAAATAACTTAAGATATTTGTGCAAAGAAATACAAGCACCAGAAATGATAAAGGATGTCTGAAGAAAAGTAAGAGACAGAAAAAATATTTTGATGTGTGTAAAAGACACAGAATATCCTTTGGCACATTAGGGGACATACAAAGCCACTCAGTGTAACCAAGGGAGAACAGGTGCCAGATTTCTTAGAAGAAGCAAAGATTCTAGTAGAAAATTTGAGAAAGCAAGAGATCCTGGGAAACCATGGAGCTTCATCAACACAGTAGCTCTCCAAGAAGGTTTAAAAACAAGGGCAAGTGCTGAGATAGGAATGAATGCAGAAGCTACAGCAGAGTTAGCTTATTAAATGTCAGAGGAAGAGTCTTTACTAAGACATTTCAAGAATAAATTTGGATATCCATGAAAGTAGGACTGGAGAAAGAGCAGACCAGGTTTAGATCAGCACAACTGCTCAGCTCTTTGAGATAAAACAGATCCTGAGGAAGTTCACAGAATGGAAATGAATACATTACTAAAAGTTTCTAGGCTTTAAATAGGCTTTTGATAGTATATGAAAGAAGGCAAGTTTTTAAAATGTATGTTATTCCTGAGAAATAGATCAGGCTGGTAGATTGCATCTCCAGCAGGATGAGGAGTGCAGTGAGAGTAGACAAGGTTGACTGCAGCAGGATGTTCAGGGTGACTGTAGCATTCTGCCATGAGATATATTCATTTTACTGCTAGAAGAAATCATAGTTTTATCTTTTAGACATGATATAGAAATCATGCTATATGATGGGGTAATGAGGAATGAGGAATCAATTCACTGATGGCATTGAATTCATAGTCTCAAGGAGGCTGATCTATCAAGATTAATTTGTGATGGACTGAGAAAGCAGAAAATGTGGAGTGAAGATTATCAGGAAATATTAAAAAAATTAGACAGCTGGAAGATAAGAGGAGAAAAACAATATAAAAATTAAGATACCAAGGACTACAACAAAAAGGAAAAAAACACATTGTGTTTTGAAAGACTATGTATTACTGAAGTGATATAAGAGGAGTCTAGTTACTGCTGAATTTGTAAAAATTGACAACATTTGAAAGAATTCTTTTTTTTTTTTTTGGAAGTAGTAATAATCTGAATAAAAGTCATGATTGTGTCATGTAGAACTACTGTTTTACAGGTGGGAATCCACAAAGCAACACAACAAACAAAGCATACTGACTCTACAGATGAGTTCCCTGAGGGGAATACTGCAGAAGACAAAAGTGAAGTGGTAATGAAATGGTTAGAACAAGAAATAATAACTTTACAGACGGTAGTTAACTGTGGCTGCTTACGTTTGTGTTAATTGTAGTCCCCTAACAAATGTTGGAATTGATGATACAAGGTTCAAGCAATGAAACACAGATGACCAATGGCAAGCTGTGTAGATTAATTAGAAGAAAATGTAAAAGAAAAAGAGTTTTTAAATTATCAGTAAGGGACAGGAGGAAAAGCCTGTTAAGAGTATTCAGTTGAAAGAGAGAAATTATACACATATAAAATACAGTCATGAGATAATACATAGCAACAAACCTAAGGGGAAAAAAACATATTCCAGTGCTGCAGTTGCACAAATAAACTCCTTTTTGTGGTTTCTATTTTAATGCAAAGACTTTCAAATATGTTTGCAAGTAGAAACCCTGCTTCAGCAGAAGGTTGCCACCACTTAGTACATTTTTTAGACTGATCATAAGAAATGTGTTTGAACCTATTTACAGCTGAGTAGAAAAATTGAATCTGCATCTTCCACAGCCTAGAAAAGTATTGTAGCCACAGGCCAGGTGTGTAGCTGGGCACCACCTTTACTCTTCCTGGAGGGTGGCTGAAGGAAGTATCGAACCCCATCCTACACCTCAGACCATGGCTGCCATCCAGACAGCTGTGCCTGCAGACGGGAAAGGGGCAGGATTTCAGGCCTCCTTTTGCTCTCAGCCTTTGTCCTCTGGATCTAGGCAACTCTGTCCCATGGGCCGCCAAGCTGGACTGCTTTGTGAAGCACCTACTACTCATTTTTTTTACAGGAAGCCCAAACACTCATCTCTACTCTGTGTTAGGTGTCCAAAGCAGGCACTGCAGGAGTTAGCTTTTGAGTATCTCTTCACTGACTCTACTTTAGTGAGAATGACTGCATACAAGGATAGGACTCCTCTCTCATCTAAGTTTAAGCTTTTTTCTTGGTGTGAGATGGTGTTTAAACCCCCATAGTCAATGGAGATCTAGCTGATATATAGGTCTGGAGGGCTTTTTAGATAGTTGAACATCAAGTGTTTTCTTTGGGGTAAACTGAAAAGATCTCTAGTTTCTAATTTTTGTACTGACTAGATTTCTACACATCAAGCTTACATTTAGGACATGGTGTTCATGAGTTCATTTCTGTGAGCTAAACCTCACCTCAAATATCAGGGCAGTCACTTGCAACCTACTTCGATTGCTCACAAATAGGAACTTAATGCAGTACCTAATGGCAATATCCGAGATAACCTGCTGTGATGGCGGGTGGTACCTGTGGGAGATCTGTGCCATTTGTAATACCTCTGGATGGAAGATAGGAACATCTGAAATGTCACTAGCCACCAGCAGGTGGGCAACTGAATCAAGCCTTTGAGATATATTATATTTATCATATGCAGTATAAATTAATAATAGATGGGAGAGCAGTTTGAGCTTAAGTAACATTTCAGTGTCTTTGAAGAGAGTACAGAAAAAAAAAATAATTTCAAAATAGCCTAATAGTAGAAATCACTTCATGTAATAACTTCCACCATGTCTTCTCTATTATTTATCATAGAATCATAGACTCATAGAATCATAGAATGCTATGTGTTGGAAGGGGCCTTTAGAGATGATCTAGCCCAACCCCCCTGCAGTGAGCAGGGACTGCTTTAACCAGATCAGGGTGCTCAGAGCCCCGTCCAACCTGACCTTGAATGTTGCCAGGGATGGGGCCTCCACTGCCTCTCTGAGCAACCTGTTCCAGTGCTTCACCACCCTCATTGTAAAAAATTTCTTTCTTATATCCAGTCTAAATCTATTCTTCTTTAGTTTAAAACCATTATTACTTGAACTGTCACAACAGGCCTTGCTAAAAAGATTCTCCCCATCCTTCCTATAGGCCCCCTTTAAGTACTGGAAGGCTGCAATAAGGTCTCCCCACAGCCTTCTCTTCTCCAGGCTGAACAACCCCAACTCTCTCAGCCTGTCCTCGTAGGAGAGGTGCTCCAGCCCTCGCATCATTTTTGTGTCCCTCCTCTAGACCCGCTCCAGCAGGTCCATGTCCTTCTTGTGCTGAGGGCCCCAGAGCTGGACGCAGTGCTGCAGGTGGAGTCTCACCAGAGTAGAGGGGCAGAATCCCCTCCCTTGACCTGCTGGCCACGTTGCTTTTGATACAGCCCAGGATACGGTTGGCTTTCTGGGCTGCAAGTGCCCCTAAGTCCTTCTCTGCAGGGCTGCTCTCAATCTCTTCATCCCCCAGCCTGTACTGATATCGGGGGTTGCCCCATCCCAGGTGCAGGACCTTGCACTTGGCCTTGTTGAACCTCATGAAGTTCACACAGGCCCACCTCTCCAGCTTGTCCAGGTCCCTTTGGATGACATCTTGTCCTCCTGGTGTGTCAACCACACCACTCAGCTTGGTGCCATCTGCAAACTTGCTGAGGGTGCACTCGATCCCACTGGCTATGTCATTGATGAAGATGTTAAACACCACTGGTCCCAGTACGGACCCCTGAGGGACTCCACTTGTCACTGGTCTCCATTTGGATATCGAGCCATTGACCACGACCCTCTGGATGCGACCATCCAACCAATTCCTTATCCACCAAACAGTCCATCCATCAGACCAATATCTCCCCAATTTAGAGAGAAGGATGTTGTGGGAGACTATGTCAAAGCCTTTACAGAAGTCCAAGTAGATGACATCCATTGCTTTTCCCTTGTCCACTGATGCAGTCACTCCTTCATAGAAAGCCACTGGGTTGGTCAGGCAGGACTTGCCCTTGGTGAAGCCGTGCTGGCTGTCTCAAATCACCTCCCTGTCCTCCATGTGCTTGAGCATAGCATCTAGGAGGATCTGTTCCATGATCTTCCCAGGCAAAGAGGTGAGGCCGACAGATTGGTAGTTCCCAGTATTCTCCTTTTTTTCCTTTTTTAAAAATGGGCACAACATTCCCCTTCTTCCAGTCAGCAGGGACTTCACCTGACTGCCATGACTTTTCAAATATGGAGAGTGGTTTGGCAACTACATCAGCCAATTCCCTCAGGACTCGTGGGTGCATCTCATCAGGTCCCATAGACTTGTGTACATTGAGGTTCCTCCGGTGGTCTCAAACCTGATCTTCCCTTACAGTGGGAGGGGCTTTACCCCCCTGTTCCCACTCTCTAGAGTGTTTTTTACTCTATCCAGTTTGGAGTAAATAATATATATATTCTTTATATTAGTCTAAAAAAATAAAGCAGTAAAATGTCCTTCATAGAACATGTGCCCTTAAGTTGACAATGTTGCTTACACTTTAGTGAAAACATGACACTTTCTGACATTTGTAGAAATAGCATTTACCCATGGTCAAAACAAAAAACTCAACAAACAGAAAGCCATGACATATTTTAAATCTGTTCAAAACATGGTTAAAATTGGTTCAGCAAATACAGTTAGTGAAGTGAATATCTGTTAAAGAAAAAGATCCCATCAAGATATCAATCACCTGTGAACTGAACTGAAGCATAAGCCCTGTGCTAGACCCATGGTGATCAAGTATAGCAGCTATTAACTCCTTTTCACCAACTTCAGCTTCACTTGCCTTTCATGCCTCTATCCAGTTCTTTGCCTGCTGAAGTCAAAGGTAAATTTTATAGCAAGCAAACAATAAAGCTTAGCTACTGTGTAAATTGTTACCATGTACTTGTATTCTCTGTTATTTTCAGCACAGAAAAAAAAAAAAAAAAAAAATATGGCCCTGTTTAAATTAGTTGCGTTTTTTCTGACAATTCCTTTCAGGAGTTTTTGGGGGAGTGTCAATTGATGATAAAGAAAAAAAAACTTTAAAATTCTAGGATTGCCTTACATAATAATAGGTCAACCAAAATACTGAGGAGACATCAGAGGTTGGAACGGGAAAATATGTTTAAAATTTTTGCACGTACTAAAACCTGTATAATGTTTAGTTGCAGGAAATAACCTGTTACTCAGCATTTATAAATTCAGTAAGTACAATTAGCTCCCTAGCCTTAAACTCTTTGTTTAAATCTGACTAATGATTGTAAATGTTAATTGATCTTCTAATCAATCGTGTTAGAACAGGCACTGGAATTGTTACAAACAGAAACAAATGAAAAGGTGAAGTAACTTCATAAAAAAACATAGCCAAACATACAAAATACACCTTCCAGCAACATTTGAACATTTAGATGGTTCCAAAAGCAACAAAGACAAAAATCACATGAAAAAAGTTCAAGAACAATTTGTGGTGTATTTTTTTGCATATTAACACATCCACATCATTCTTATGTCTATGCCACTGCAGAGCAAGGACACTGCACTAGTTTTGAGAATAACTCCAAAAGCTGTTACTGTTTCTGTATTCCCTGTTAATTGTTTTATAAAGTAAAAATAAACTTTTTTGAATTGAAGGCTGCAATGTTAATATGCAATACTAAGTTCCAGTCATGTTCACAGTGAAGAAATAGGAAATAAAATGTCACTATCCACTGTTTCATAATTCTTCATGCTCATTTGTTTGTTGTTGTTGTTAGCAAGTGTTTCTTTTGAATTTTGTGTGCATGCAAGGCAATCAGTCGCAGTGATCTCAGCCTAGCTTTGATTTATGAACCAGCACTGTTTTTCATGGAACCGCTTTGTCAGTTCAAAAATGCAGGCACTGAAGAGTCAGACATTGGAGATGAACAGTGGAAAAAATCCTATTTCCACACAGCAAAAAAATTGACTAACTATAGGCTAAATGGAACTTGTGCAGAAAACCAATACAAATATATCTCCTTGTAAGCAATTTCCTCTCTTGTGTTGCTTCATATGGGATCACAACACAAACAGAAATTTGGGGTACTAAGCTGCAACTTTCGAGTTGCAGAAATGTAGTATTTTCTTTACAAAGTCCTTGTTTTTTCTATGTGTTGTACATTACTTCAAAATATTGCTCTTAGGCCGACAATGAAAGGGTTATCCGCTCTGAGTCAGGAAAAAAGGAGGTATAACTCATCAAGAGTGTAGTGTCACTCGGACAAAGGGATGACACTACATAAATGTATGTCCCAGTAAAAGCAATTAAATTTACTCATGACTGTGTACTATAACACACTACAGTTATATGTTACTTCTCATACCCTTGTCCAGTGGAAGCTTCCAGAGGAAATACACACTTGGTAAGATGCCAGTCTCATAAAGAGATTTTGAAATATTTAAAGACTCTGACTGATTTTTGTCTGTTTGGTTTTCCTAGTGGTTTGGTCTCCATTGTGCAGATGGATAGCTGAGCAAAACATGCCAGTGGTATCCGGGTTTTGGCTTCCCCTCAGATCAGCTTGTAGCTCATTTTTTTGGTAACCAGGCATCCCACATTTCCATGTCTTTTCAGGATATTTTTTATGAATGTTTTCTTTTTGTCATCTTTATGTTGGGAGTCTCTTCATCCAGATGTGTGTTTGTCTATCTAATCTGTCTCTGAGATCTGCTTTGCTTATTATATGGGCCAGCTACTACAACATTCCAGTGATTTACAGACATAAATGAAATTTATCCTCATTTTGCCCCCAAAGAGGAAGGGAGGGAAGTCCAAGAAGCCAGTTCAGCCCTGCCATGCCTGTGTCAGATTCCACAGAGCATCTGAAACCACGCTATGCACCGCACAGCTGGGCGAGAGCCTGAGGAAGGCTATATTTAGCCCCATCATATCACAGCAAAATATGGCAGGTGCCTGAACAGTGAACAGATTTCTTGTACTTTTCATTACCATTTTGAAAGGTGTCTCCAAGGGGAAAAAAAAGTCCCTTTCCATTAATAAATAAATCCTAGGTGTCTATTTTAATTGTTACCTTCTTGTTTTTTTACTGGGGACTGTCAGGTTTGATCTTACTTGATTTTACTAAGTGTGCAGAGGAAATGAAAAAGGATGTTTAGTAGGTAAGCACTAGGAGACCAAGGTATTGAATTCTGCTGTACTCATATATGCAGCTGTTACTAGGAAGTGTGGTACCTATTAGTTCACTTGCAACTGTTTATGCTTATCTAATGCTTTATCTCCACAGTCCAGTTCTGCTTCCAAAGAAATTCTGAAAACATTATTCTTTGTCTGTCAGTGTGTTTGCTGTGAATTTACTAGGAAGCAATGATAGCAAACATGACAGGAAATTCATTTCAATACAAGCAGTCAAATATAGAATATAATGACTTTTATTGTATAATATACATGCAAGAGAGTCATGTTCACATATATACTCATAAATGGTGATTATACACATGTACACATGTGTGTACATACAAATATATATGTGTGCATGTGTATGTATTTTGTTAGTAACAGCATGAACATGAGTTTTGATGGTGCCAGAGGAAGGTGCCAGAATGTGGCATAGATAGATTGTAGACAAATGTGTCACATATATTTCCAGCAGGATATGGCATGATGTTTGACGCTATTTCATTACAAAATTTGTCCAGCATAAAGATGTTGAAATTCATGTATGTACAGTACATTTGTGGTATATATATATATGCATGCATACATTCAAAGAATATGTATCCTCTAATTTGGTGTTGGAATTAGTTATTACTGAAACCAAGTAGGTTATGTCATGTTAACTAATCTTAGTAAAAACAGATTCCTTCATTTTCTTGTTTGGATATTATCATTCTAGACATCTCTCCAGGCAGAAGACAACAATAAACAATAAGAAATAAAACTTCTAAACCTGTCTATCTGTGGCTTTGCTGCTTACACAATCTCTTGGTAGGTGCAAATGATACTGTTTGGTGGGTTTTGCACCTACTTGGTGGCAGTGGTGTGGTCCAGAGGAGTCAGAACCTTTACTGCTCTCATTTTCCTACTTTTTTTGTTCAATTTTCTTTTTTGTATTATGGTCAAGTAAAATCTAGGTTTTTAGCAGGAAAGTTAAATAATTCTAAGGAGTTATTCCAAGCCTTGCAAGGAGGAAAACAAAAATATTTCTTGATGCAGAATAATGTAACAGTTCAACTCTCAAGCAAAAGACAGGCAAATGAAGGGAGGGAGAGAGACACAGCTAATATTTCACTGTCTGCTCTGTGAAACAGGTGAGGTCATGGAATTGTCTTTTTACCTAATTTGTTCATAGACGATACTGCAACTATTTTGATGATGCTCTGGAGACTAGATTTTAAGGCTGGGGACACACGTCTTTTGGCTGTAGTTCTGCTTCATCCACCTCTGAGCTGCTGCTGTGATCTCTCCTCTAACCCTTTTCACTCAGAATAAATCAGGTGACTGCTAACAGCTTAAATAATAGGCAAAACCCCTTAATGTAAAGACCTTTTGTTGGAGACCTTTTGTGAGAGACCTTTTGTTCCTATGCAAAAAGAATGAGTGGCAATAGTGTACCTTCTGCACCCACCAGCACAGAGAATGAAGCTCCCCATTTCGTTCATTGCCTGTCCACTAAGCTTATTTGCCCCTAAAGTGACACATAAAGGCACCTCCTCTTCTACAAGACTTATGACAAAAACAGAGGGTGACCTTAAACTGGATGATTTTAAGTCTTCAGTAGCTCTTTTATTAGAATGCCTTTACCTATTGTGAGCTCCTCAGATGGTTCCTCAGTGACTAAGACAGAAGACAGCTCCAAATGTTTTCATACAAATTAATATTTCCTGAATTGTAGTATGAGGTTTTCCTAAAGTTACACTAGAAAGGAGAACCTTAGAAATCAGGCAGCTGAATTATCTTTTTTTGCTGGATGTTGCAATTCAACTTAATCCCACAACATTAAGTTTTAAGATTCATGTTGTTATTTAAAAAGACGATTTTCCTACATTAGCTGCATGAGCATAGCAACAGTTGGTGCTTCAGCAAAATGACATCCCATTTGCATAATAAAACAAAATTCTGAAAGCATTAATCCTTTTCTTTTATTAAACATCCATTAAATTGGAGTGTTTGATGTAGAGTTGTTGAAAAAGAGCAATGGCTAAGACTCACTAGGTAATTCTTTTTTTTGTGTACATAGTCAAAACAACAACAAAAAAAAACAAAGCAAAAGAAATTGTAAAGTTCTACAAAACCCTAAAACCCAAGCAGATTATGAATAAAGGGTTTCACTGATTATTTTATTATTTCACACACAAACAGGTGTTTTCATAATAACTTACTATGTTTTGTGAGTCTTATAAAATAACTTCAAACTAACTACACTAATCGCCCCACGCGAGTCTGAAGGATTCTCTGAGGCATGCATATTGCTCTTTCATTTCATAACAAAAGCTGGCTATGGCAGAAAATTGTTCATTTTCTTATTTTGAAAGGTCTGGTGCTCTGCCTCCACAATTGTTGTGCTCTGAAATTCAGTATAAAATGTAGAAAAGATCTCTTTTTAATTATTACTCTCACAGAAATGAGAAAGGTCATTGGTCTGATCACTGAGACAAATTTGTCTCTCTGAGCATTTTTCATAATGAAGAGACATTAGATTAATGTTCACTTATAATAATAACATGATGAATGGTATGATCAGAAAGTAGCTCATGTTGGAACAGAATGAGTGTAAACCACCTAATCAAACAAAATTATAGGGGTTTTTAATTGTTTATAGCAGTATAAGGTCATATGAAGTCCCTTCTAGTAACTCATCTTTCTCTTTCTGAAGTTTAGTTCTCCCTCTGTCTCTAGAATGAAAATTAGTTATAATTAAATGAAAGCAGAGCAGTTAGCTTGACAAGCTCAGGATTTGGGAATTTTTATAGTAATTAAGGGACCTTCTGATAACCATATTAAACTTCATCATCCGCACACCATCAGGCTTCTCTCTGTCATACACAAAAAAATGTACATCAAGTACAGCAGTGTCCCAAGAGAGCGGAGCAAATGTATCACCTGATTTAACTTTACCGAAGTGAGTGGAGAGGAACTCCGGATTAATTTTGTCCTGTGACTTCCTAACATTGAGAAAGTTAAGAATGAAACCGAACTGCCTGACTTAGAGAGGTTCTTATAGTTCTTGCCATTATTAACGTGTGGTAGCATTGTGTAAGATCTTCACATGCACCCTTAGATTTGATTCATTGTTCAGCCTCATGTTCTGTTTGGAGTTCCTGAACAAAAAGAGAACAGAAATATAATTACAAGAGCCTGTTGCCATTTTAATGCCACCCAAGTCCCTGGACTTAATTCCTATTTCCCATACCATTTTAAAGAATCACTTCTTAGCCAGAATGAAACATAAATAACTTTCTGAAAATTAAATATATTCTTGAATCCATATTTGTATATGGATGATTGCATTTGTAACATTTCAGAATTTTTTCTCTTCAGATTTGTCCAGTGAAAAGGAACTGCAAGGAAGTGCAAGGTCCTGCACATGGGTTGGGGCAATCTCAAGCACAAATACAGGCTGGGCGGAGAAAGGATTGAGAGCAGCCCTGAGGAGAAGAATTTGGGGGTGCTGGTTGATGAGAAGCTTGACATGACCCAGCAATGTGTGCTTGCAGCCCAGAAAGCCAACCTTATCCTGAACTGCATCAAAAGAAGGTCGAGGAAGGTGATTCTCCCCGTCTAATCCGTTCTCATGAGACCCCACCTGGAGTACTGCATCAAGCTCTGGGGTCCCCAACATAAGAAGGACATGGACCTGTTTGAGCAAGTCCAGAGGAGGGCCTCAAAGATGATCAGGGGGCTGGAGCACCTCTCCTATGAAGACAGGCTGAGAGAGTTGGGGTTGTTCAGCCTGGAAAGAGAAGGCTCTGGGGACACCTCATAGCCACCTTCCAGTACCTGAAGGGGGCCTACAAGAAAGCTGGAGAGGGACTTCTTACAAGGGCATGTAGTGATAGGACAAGGGGCAATGGCTTTAAACTGAAAGAGGGCAGAATTAGACTAGATATAAGGAAGAAATTCCTCACTATGAGGGTGGTGAGGCACTGGAACAGGTTGTCCAGAGAAGTTGTGGATGCCCCATCCCTGGAAGTGTTCAAGGCCAGGTTGGATGGGGCTGTGAGCAACCTGGTCTAGTGGAAGGTGTCACTGCCCATGGCAGGGGGGTTGGAACTAGATGATCTTTAATGTCCCTTCCAACCCAAACCATTCTATGATTCTATGAACTATGGCTGAGGCACAAAGAGTAAGTGACCTACGCAGGAACAACATTTTAACATTACAAACATGGGGAGAGACAAAAATTGCCCTTCCTAGTACAGCTCTGAACCCCTGACACAGAACAGCATTATGCACTATTTTAGCAGATCAGTCACACAGCACGGTGTAACTTCACACAGAGAACAGTGGTAAGCTTCAGAATTTGCTTACCTGTGAGCCACTCATGGTAGTGGTCAAAGGTTACCAGCAAGCTGATTAAAAATGTGCCTGCTAGACATCTTTCAATATGTCACAACATGTCATTTTGTGCTATGCATTTCAGAATGAAGTAGGTTTCTCCTTTGAAGACATTGTCATTTGCTCTGTCAGTTTGCTTTAGGCTGGAAAAGTACCCGACTCCTTTTGATAGCAGCTACCCAAAACAGCAATTCTGGAAGCACAGAAAATAAAAAAAACCCCAAAACCCTATTTTTTTTGTCTACATCTAAAGAATGAAAAGTAGTCATTCTATGGGATTAAACAATATTTTTCCCCTTTTAAAAAATTGTTTAATCAAATGTAAGTAAAAGTGAAAAGCAAACCTATATGATACAACATTTTCTTTCTCCTACTACACAGTAGCATACTGCACACTTTCTAAGTACATAATAGAAGGAAAATAAGAGAAGGTGACCGTGGTTGTTCAGTCTCAGCTGGAGGTGTCAGGCTAGATTTTGCGTCACTTGTTCATTTTCTATAAAGCACTTCTTCCAGATCTACTTTACAGGTGTGAATTTTGCAGTGTTAGGAGAAAGTTCTGATTTTTTTTTTTTAACTGGATTTCTTTCCCCTCACTTTTACTCTGAAAACATTTTTTTTTCCTTGCAATATAGAATAGAATTTTTGTCTTGCATCCCCTTTTCAAAGACCTGATATTAGGAAAACTTTCTAGATAGCATTAAGGATCAAGGTCTCCCTCTGGAAGTAGTTACACTATATCATGAATATGTCATACTCTCATCCCATAAAAAAATTCCCTTCAGTAGGACCTGAAGCCCTCAAAAAGAGACTTCATCTGTAGAAGTCTACAGAAAGGACTTTAAACTAAATGAATTCTTCCCCTCCACAGATAAATAGGAGGGAGACATCCATAGACTTGTTAAGCCACTAACTGAGGCCTGACATGAAGATTTATATCCAGGTGTGGTAATTCACTTTCTTTATACTGTGCTGGCAAGCAGAAGTTTTTGGGGCTGGGTTTCTGGTTTGGTTTTTTGTTTGTTTTTTAATGACTTGGACTCCTAAGTTTTCACACATGCAATAGCTGTACATATCTACATTAGAAGAACATTGAAGGATGCCTGCACAAATCACGTATTAAGGGTACATTCAGGAAGACACTTACAGCCAGAACTACAAAGGGACTTGGGTACTGACTGTTTGACTTTCAAAATCCAGCTCAGATACCATCTAACCTTCATAGTAAATGTTTCCTTTTTCACAGAGGAGGTATTTTGGATGAAGTGGTTAGAGCCAACAGCTTTGATGTAACCATTCATTCCAAATACAAATGAGCACAATGGAATTATTCCTGTAATGGGGTGCAATTCACCAGTACATTTTAGCCAGAGATTAGTTTTATGTCATTGACATCGGTGTGAAACAGCAGATGAGTAATGAAACAAATGACACAAAACTAATGAAAGAGCATGGTAAATTAATATGCAGCCTTTTCTATTTCTATAAGCAGCTAAAAAATATCTCTAATGGCTTTCGTTTGTGATTATCTACAGCCAGTATTTCTGAGAGAATCATTGATCATATTCAAGGGACTAAGAACTGAACCCCACTACTGCCTACAAATGTCTGACATGCCTCCTACAACTTTGACAAATTGGACATGCCAGCTGCCAATTATGCTAATTTTTAGTGGTGATCTACTGTGCTGTTTATTACTGAACTGTCCAATTTCTTTTTATTAATATTCTCACTTCATTTTAGAATGGTAATATTTTCATATTCTTTATCTTTGGCCTTATTTATTTCACATGAAACACATTAAAAATAAACCCTCTAATTCTTTTTTTTTTTTGTCTTTTTTTTCCCCGGCATATAATGGATTTGAGATATTATTCAACGAAACACCAATATGATCTTTCTTTCTCCATATTACTTTTGCATTCAAAGGGGTTGGAAGGATAAAATGGCCTGCACAAGGAGTTTTGCTGCACTCGACAGCAAATTACTGAACTCACATAACAGTGTCAGTAACACAAGACATAAGACTAAAACATCTTAACAGAGTATGATTTTTACCATCATTTGGATAATAGAATTATCTGATAATGTAGCATCTCTTCATGTGTTACCCTGTATTTTCAGGCAGCTTTTCCACGTTTCCTTGAAAACCTTAGCAGACGTCCTTGGAATCCTAAAATTTCAAGTTTATTAAACTGTCTGACTTGCACTGAATAAATTTCACCAAAACATTTGTGACCTTGAAATGATGAGCTTTGTGAAAGCTTTCTTATGCTGAATTTATACCAAAAATGTTAATGGGAAATGGAGAAACAAAGAGAAATTAATCATGAAGGAAACCTTTTATGAGGTTTGCAAGAAGTACATTTACATAGACCTTATTCTTAGGGAGAAGGGTAATTTCTCCTAGAAAGCCCATCTGGAAACTTCTGTATTTTTTCCTTGAATATTGTATTAATTATTGCATTTGCTGCCTTTCTTGTGGTATTTCAGTATTTCCAAATCCAGCCTGTGCCAAAGAAAAGAATTACAGAGTTGCAAAACCAAAACAGTAAGGCAGCTGTATTCTTTTTGACATTAAAATAAGGTCTAGGTCTTGGTTGAAAGTTTTGGCGGAAAAATTCAAGAGACTTTCTTCTCTCAGTTAACATGGCTAAAATTTACTGAGACACAATCCTGACATAAACCTGAAAATAATAATAAATATTTCAGTTCTCTCTTGCCTCTATTTGCAGTACTGTCAAATTCACCAAATATACCATTATCGTCACATTGGACTTTTTTACTTTTTCATAAATCCATCTTTGTTTCAGGGCTGTTACTGCTAATCCAGACACTCAGTAATCTAGTTCATGAGATATCTTTAGTACAATTGGCAATGTTTAACAGTTGGAGGAATGACTTTACTGTGAAATGCTGACATCTGCCAACATAATCCAGACAGCCACATAATGACGTATAGTGTGGTCGATATTCAAATGTTGTAAACAAAAGTTAGAAGGCATTACATAGTAGTTTCTAAGTGACACAAGAACAATGTCCTTGGAATGAGTTTAAATCTTGGTCCAAGCATGTTTTATGCGAATACCCAGGTGACAATTTCCAAGGTTCTTAGAAAATAATATTCAACAAATTAACAGAGCTTAACTAAAACACTCTGGACCAGAATTATTTACATGAGGTAAACATAACACAGTAACATCTCACCAATCATTGATGCAGGTACCACAAAGCAAAACAATTCATAACATAATTGAGAGTAGTGATTTTTCAGATTTTTTTCCATTTTTCTGAAAACCTTTTTCTATATTCCTTCTTCCCTTGAATAACAAGGGTACCCAGAAAGCAAACACTGATTCTACCCACCCTTCTTCAGTGTGTAAACCAGCTTGTACAACTTAATTTATTTCAATTTATGTCAATGCAAGGGCTGACCTTATGCATACAAGTAAGATCTCACTGACAAGTGAGAGTAATAAAGATCTGAACATAGTAAGACCTGCTTGTGAAGCTCATTTTTTGACAAAATCCCATGGAAAAGGGTAGCAGGATGACCCAAAAAGCACAATGAGGTGTAGTACATGTTGAACTGCTACCAGCAGTAAACACTTATCTTCCTTTAGCTGACCATGAACAGATAAGAGCAAAGAATAGAGATTCACTGTCTGAGAAGAAACAGAAAACAGCATCTACCAGAGTGAATGCTGACTTCTGTGCTTCCCTGCAGTACCAAGGAACAGGAATGTAACCCCATGGCTTCTAACTTTGCACTCTCACTGAAGGTATTATGATAATGGTGAAAAATGGTTTGTTACCTGAAGATCCCGATAAGCTGCTTTGTGAAAGAGAGATTGAGATGATATTCAAAGGAAAACATTCACTTTATTTTTGACATTCTTTGCATCTTAAGGATTTGTACTCTTCCAGGCATTTGGAATTTCACATTTCTTAATGATTTTCCAAAATATGGGTGCTTCAACATTTCGGGTCCTCTGTGCTTTCTTTTCTGTTGTTTGTCTCTAAAGGATATAACTGTCTCAAGCAGAAATAGCAAAGCTACCTCTGAAATTGAAATCTAGCTACTCATGTTGGCACAGCACTCTTTACCAGTTAATTCATATTCAGGTGTGGATCTTGTTTATGTATTTGTAAATTTGTGATTCCTTTTG
The DNA here is from genome assembly GCF_030463565.1 of Pelecanus crispus. Lineage (NCBI taxonomy): Eukaryota > Metazoa > Chordata > Aves > Pelecaniformes > Pelecanidae > Pelecanus > Pelecanus crispus. Next base: position 14,775,552 of record NC_134644.1, read on the forward strand.
TACGGAAATAATCATAAAATACACCAAGCCTGGGAATTTTATGCAATGTTCTGTCTCTGATTACAAATGAAGTTCTGTGCCCTCTGCTACTCCTCAAACTGGCAGTAAATCTGCATAATTTTCAGAAATTAACTGCAATTTGTCAGAATCCATACAGCTAGAGCCCTATTTCTGAAGATATAGGTAAATGATACAGACCTCCAATCACATGATTAGCGATAATAGTGATAGTGATGCTTAAGATCCTATCATCTTCAAAGTTAGATCAAGGTCAGAGATATTTTGACACCTGCTTGTTTGAGAGTATCCAGTGAATCTTTTTTAAAAGGGTTGAAGCACATTATATGAGGAAGCCACCTGAATCCCATTCAAGAGGATTAAGGGCAGACCTTACAAATGATTGCAGAATGATGTAGCTACTATAATGTTTAGCCTAAGTCTTAGATGTCTACAATCATTAATAATTCCTACTTGAAACGTACAATTCCTATTTTTGATCTAAGTTCAAAACACATCGTATTTATATAAAAGTGTAAACAATAGCTAGGGAATACCCAGACTGCCATTCATAAAAGCTGATATAAAAAGAACTGGAATGACTAAGCTAGAAAAGAGATATCATCAAATGCTTTAGTTTTAAATGTGTTTAATTTTGTACCAAAAATAGCAATTCTACTCAAACATATATTGTCCTGTCCTGAAACTTACAGGTTGAGTTTGAGTATTGTTTTAAAACATATTTCCAGGAAAAGCAGTATCTAATCAGAATATTGCTTGGTTTCCTTTCTGCTGTCACTTATAAACTCTGCAAAGATTCCCCCCCCCCCCCCTCCCCCCCCCCCCCAGCATCAGGTACAATGGCAGTGATAACAGATCCGGGGCTCTGAAAAATCTACATAAACATACACACTTACCCATAGAAAGCTTCCCATCATATTTTAATAGAAATTGGACCAAATATCACATTCTTGGATAGCTGCATAATTTGTATGAAAGGAAGCAATATAGCTGATTACTAAATGCTAACATTACTGTAAATATATAGACGGCTGAATAAGCATTTCACTGGGATTTTTTTTAATTCATTTGCTTGTTTTCTTAAGGAAACTAGTTCAAGTCTGAGCAGATCAACACATTCCTTATCAAAACCGTCTCTACATTAGGGAATTATGCTCAGAATTATTATAATTTATGGATGGGTACTCTCTACTCAGTAAAAATAGATGGAAGAACAATAGGCTGGAAAAAATACACCCAAAACAATAACAACAACAAATCACAGACTTCAAATTGACTACCAAAAGTCATTCTGTGTGACTTGAATATATCTAAGAATGGAATGGAAAAGTAGAAATCATTCATGCTATCATTAATATTTTTAATTGTCTTAGCATCTATCAGAAAACTGTAAAAATTTCAGATAATGCTCAAAGGCAGACAAGACAGAGCTGAGATAAACCTTTAAAAAGCCAGTCTGAAACTGTCCTTCCCCGAGGAACCAAACTGAATCTCATGAGAAATGCCTTCCAAATATAATACTGAATCTCACCTGGAACGATGCCATGTATATACTCTGGCATACTTAAGGATGAAACACATTTCAAAAGGAGATGCTCAATGCAAGCAGAAAAGGGGAGGTTCTGGCAAAGCTATTTACTACAAATGGATATGCTGGAAAAGATGCTACATCAAGGGCTCGCAGAGGGAATGCAATATTGATGTCTGATACTTAGCAAGCAGCACAAGTTACTGGCAAGTCAGGAGTTTTGGGTACTATTCCACTATTACTGGAGTGTCTGGGTTAAACACTCAGGCTGAACTTCTTTTGGGTAACCATTTCTGTAACGTGCTTAAGCTTCTGCCAAGGTTAGCTTCAGATAACTTAAATCTAATTTTCACAAGGGAACACTGGCATAATCCTTGTCTTTTGATCAGGGCTTTCAGTACTTCTGGACAAATAAATCCACAATTAGACATTCCCTCCCACCTATGAAGAAAAGACATAAACAGCATTTTCATACCTGAGAGGCTGACGAAGGGCTTCCCTAATGCTGTAAGGCATTTTGAAATGCCTAATTGAATAGTAGCACACAAGGGCTGAGCACAGTTAAAGTCAGTGCAAACATCCCTCATGCTGATGTAACAACTGACAGAAGCTAAAGCAGTGGTCAATAACAGCAGTTTCAATATGATAAGATGGGTTTTTTCATGATGTAAAACTGACTCATGTTGTACCTTGCCACAATAGCTGTTTCCTGGCAGGAGTACAGATAGCAAAGGTATCTTTTTTAATGTACTCTGCCCCAGAGACAATTCCTTCCATAAGGAAATCGGCATTCGCTATCCAGTTCTCTGCCAGACTCATCAGCCTGGCTGTAACACACAGCAATTAGATCATCTGAAGTACCACAAGATACAACTGGGTCTTAAAGACACACTAAGAAACTTGTCATTTCCACATGGAAACTAGTCAGCCTTGGAGGACTCTTTTGGGAACTGCCATTTTGGAGTCTGTGCCTCACACTGGAAGTTTGCCTGCTCTGAATTCCCCTGGAAAAAAAGCATTGAAGTCCTATAGATCAGGATGACAATTTAGTGACAACATACGGCAATATCATCTGAAGGTGACATTTTCCAGGTACAGAGAAAATTTCCCTAACTTCATTGATTTCAGTAGTTGTGATATATGCAAACGAGGACAAAAATCAGTACTGGAGTGAACATCATTGTATAAAATGCCTAATACAATGGATACAGATCTCAGTGAGAGGAGAAATCACACATTCTTATTCTAGTACTACACCATTACATGCAAATGTATTTTCTGTTACCAGAGCAGATGCCTTTTCGCATTTCAGTTCAGAAGCAGAATACAGCTAAGGGAGTCACTGTATTCCCACTTTCTAATAGAAATTTCAGATTTGTTCTCTCTTACTTCATTGTTTTTTCTTATTCTGAATTAAGCAGCATTGCTCTTCATGCAAGAGATGCATACTGTTCAGAGAGTATGGTAGTTAAAATGTAGTCTCTGGATATTGGAAAAGGGTGTGACAGTCTTAATGGTGCTAGGAGAACTCTGTAGAAGACACATAGCTGCCCCTATTTATGCCTATGCAGGTAATGTAAAGTGATGCAACCAATGCTGGCTGAGAAGCTATGTTCACAGTGTTTACAATTCAGCTGATTACATAAATTTATTGTTACGCTACAAATACTTTCCTGAGTCTTTTCTGAACTTTAACACTGTAATCTGTTTTTCAAACTAAAAGTGCCACTTGATAATTCTAATGAGGCTAAATAATTGGGATTATTGGGGGGGAGGAAAAACCCAACCCAAAGACCCTAAATGGCATAGTTCCTAAGTAATTTAAGCAGAGACTCTTTTGCTAAACTTTCCATGTATATTTTCTATTTGTACAGTGGTAATTTCATCTTTTTCCTTTAAGTAGTGAATGTTCCCTTGAACTAATATGCGTTTTGTTATTGTCTTGTCTGCATCTTATTGACTTACTTTTTTGTGTGTTATGGCATTTATGTGTAGAGAGTACACACTGGCCTTTGTTACTGATCAACCTTTTCATTTATAAGCTAGGGAATACATTATTCATATTTCTGCCAGAAATTCTAAGTGTGATTTTACTTATTTTGGGCTTAACTCCAAAATTCTAAATGCATTAAGATCTGGCAAAGTCCACACAACATCTCCCAAATTCATGCTGCTCTAAGGATGGGTTAAGGCTCCTCACACCTCCTGGGATAACATGTGAAGTTCTTCTGTTTTAAAGCATCAATAAGAATGCAATCATATTAATGGCATGAATAATAATGTGGCCTTTGGATAGTTTTTTGTAGCAGAAATGGAAGAATTTGTATTTCAGTATTTCATCTTAGATGAAAACAAAATTTTAATTAGTAATATAAGAAAGACAAAAGAAAAAAAAATCTCTATATCACCAAGAAAGAACTCACATTTATGACATTGAACTAGGAGAAAAATAGACCATTTTTATAGCTTTCCTGGCTTGTGAATGTGTTTGAATTAGTGTAAATGTGACTGTGGCACATAACTTTAGTGAAATACAACATATTAGGAAAGTCACAGCGAGGAGGAGGCTTGATGATATTTACAGTTAAACAAAGCCAGCCGTGTTTTTCACATATGGAAAACAAAAATGATTTTCAAGTTTGCTTTTTTTTCTTAAAAGCCTGCCAGATGTCAAAGGCTTTGGAACAACTGCTGAAAATTTCAATGATCTTTAAATGAAAGCCATTTAAGTAGCATGTAGGCAAGGCTGCTCCTTGTTCTGCTGTTTTACAAAAAGATGGGAGGGGGACTCTTCTAGAAGGAGATCAGAAGTTGTGCAACGGTTGAATGCTATACAAAGTTATCACTTACCCTGAACATAAAGGGTTTACCTTTGGCTATGTCACAAGCCCTGTAGAATAAAACTACCTATAGAAGTGTGACCCTCTTGGGAAATCTGGAGATGAACTGTAATACAAAGATATATGCTTTAGATTCTAGCTTCTTTTTTGCATCAAAAAGGAAGTAAATATTTAAGCAATTGTACAGATTTTCCCCAGCTTAGCGAAAGTCTCCCCCAGACTATGGTGAAAGAAAGAAGGGAAAGAGATTTTTTTAGTAGTATTAATCCAATACATTTTCACAATAGAGGGTCTAGTGTGCAATCAGAGGCAATTTTCTGTTAGTCAATTTAGATTTCCGACCTTTGCAATATTTGAAGCATTTACAATCACAGCTCTGTTATTGGGCAGAGAAGTGTATTGATCTTGCTTTGATGAACTGACGCACAGAGCAGCTCAGAACCAGATTTGCAAAGACATTGGGGTTCCCAAAACACAGGGAAGAGCTTCAAGGTTTTGAAAAGGGTATTTAGACATAAATATTGTCAGGTCTGTGCTGCTTTGGACTCTTGATGCTTACATGCCTTGAACAATCCCACACTGTACCTGACAGTGCTTTTGCATTGTATTCATTACTTCAGGGATTCATGAAGTGTGTGGATACAGTGGTATTTGGGAGTTAGTTTCCAAAGTAGACGTATTGTATCTACTGTGAAAATTTAAGCATAATTTAGTTTAGCTGTTTTTAAGAGTTCAGAATTGCGCATCTCCTTCTCAGGTATCTATAATTCCATTGACTGGTTTATTTATTGGGTTTTCCTGGTATTTCAATAAGTTCCATTTTTATGGAAGAACACTGAAAATTATGTAGTTCCTGTAAAACTGTGTATAGTCCCAGGAGCAATGAATATACAAGGCTGGGGTTTTTTGTTCTTTTTCCTAAGTGACTGCAAATGAAGATTTATCAGAAGCTGTTTGTTTTTACCAGAATTTTATATAATCCATTTGCAATTTGGGAAATAAAATATTTTCTCACATCTCTAATAATTAGCTTGGCACTCAAGGCAGTAAAACAAAAACATTTAGATAATTGGAAGTGGCTAAGTAACCAATTATTTGAAGATATCTTTGTGGCTTAAGGAGAACAAATAAGAAAGCACTCCCAAAGTGAATATCCAATGCACAGTCTCTGCAAATGTTTCACATGCAGACAGTATTACGGATGCATTCCTTGCAGTCACTTGCAGTATGTTAAGTCATTTCACATCTGATGATGATGTGGTGAAACATGTAATGCCATGAGAAGAATGCAGAACAAATATCTGAAGCACTTCTGAATGTCTCTTCTAGATTTTGAGTCCTATTGTGACATTCTGCTGAATCCTGAGTTGCAGCACCCTCCAAAACTGTTAGGGGGATGCAAGATTCCTCCAAATCCCCTGCTCTACTGGCCTTTACTGGCACAACAAAGGCAAATTGGTATTTGTTCTACTATGTTTCTCTTCAGCTTGACTCAGTCTCACTGAATAAGGTGTAAACAGGTAGAAAACCATGTAATGACCACTTACTGAATGCTGTTTGGTAAGGGAGTAATGAGGGTTGTTAACCATTTATATTTCTTATCATGACTTGTAGGCTGTGCCTCAATGAAGCCCATAAACTGCACTTTTCTGAGAACATCCAGTCCTAAATTAAACAGATAGTTACTCTTATATGCTCTGCCAACAGTCGAGCACTCTGGTCAGTAGAATACTGGAATTCATTTTGTGCAGCTTGGCACTCTTCACAGTGATCTTTCTTTCTTCATTCCTTGGCAAATATCTCTTCTTGGGGTGATCAACAATAACAACAACAAAAAAAAGAAGCATTATAATCTTACTGCAAAGGTAGGGGTTTAGATTCCTGCTGCAGGGTAGCGTCAATTGTTAGCATCTTGTTTGGTTTGTTTAGCTGGCTTTTATTCTTCTCTGACATTTAGAGCTCATGTGTTTTCCTTTTCCTCCTCCTCATTGCTGGAGCCATCTGTGGGCCTTTACACAGACACATCCATTAGGAATATCAGATAGACAAAGCTAAAGTGCACCGGAGTAAAATGACAAACTCCTTTTCTTAATTAATGCCATCATTGCTGCTCAAGTGAGGATTGCAAGCTTCTGAAGTAGTTTGGAAATGAATTTGTTCTTACATTTCCATAAGCATTTTGCTACTACATTTAGACTGTTCTTGAAGTTAAACAGTGGAGTGTCCTAGGATCCTGGTCCCCTGAAACCCCATCTCTACTTGTGCATTAAGCATTGGCTGGGACCAATCCTGGGTGCTGGACCTCAGCTGTCTGCACTGTTTGACTGTAAGGAGCATCCCTGCTGTGCTGTCAGTCTGCCCAGTTAGCGCTCGGCCAAATGATCTCCAGGCCCTCCCTGCTCAAGACTTTGCATGGGCTACTTCATGTGATCCAGAAACAGTTTGCATGAGATTCTTTAGTTCTGGAGGCTAAGAGAACTTAGTATAAATCTGCCAATCCAGTCAAGGGATGTGTTAGAGCAACCGTTGCTTCATTCACCCATGTCCTGGGCTTTCTGTCTGTGCAAGCTATAATCCAAGAGGATTTCAATTCAGACACTGAAATCTGACCCCAATATAAACTGAAGACCTAGCTGGGACAGATACCCAGAGCTGTGATTTGGGAATGTTTCACAGCTACAAATGATCTAGATGTGACGTAGAGGAAGAGTATGAACATTTAACACAGGGACCCCACACGCCATGTTGGCAACAAAAGCAAAATGTTAAGACACTTATGCAAATAGTAGGTACGGGAAAGTGGTTAATCTCTGCCCTGGTTCCACCTTTATACAACACTATTGTCAGCATGAAGGAATGGAGTTGCCTATGTCATCTGAGTGCTGCACATTCAAATTTTCCTGAACAATCTACTTACTCCTACCTTCCCCTTCCTTACCATTCCAGCCAAACTAGGTCTTAAAATATTGCCCTTATATTTTAGGATTTTCCATTCACCCTTTGTTTCTCGCATACAAAGTCTGCTTTCCTGATGTGTATTTTGCCAGATCTTAAAAAAAAAAATAGTTTGGAAAGTGTGTATGATCAGTTCTCTTGATCAGGTATGAGGGAGGTAGGCAAGTTTTGTAATATTTTGACTTGTTTTTAGCTGTGTGCTTCAAGCTGATTTCTATGTTTACCCTAGTCCTAATTTCATTGATGATAGATTTTTTTCATCTTATTTTTTTTCCACATTGGAGTATAAATACTTGTGCTGTATTCATGCTAAATATTTAAAATCGTTTTAGAAAACAGAACTCAGGGAGTGCAACCTTTAGAAGGTCTGAACATTTTACTTCAGACACACATAGCTTTCTGAATCTCTGTTCCCTTGCATGGATTTTCATAATTTGAATATATACAAATATGAACCTTTAAAGTAATTTGGTCATTGAATTTCATTTTATTTTGTGAAGACCTGCTATGCTCTCTTGTGCTGCATGAACAAATTCATTTATAATATTTAGTTTTTAAATCTCTCTCATGTCTAGTTATTGCTTATTACAATTAGGTAGTGTCTGGGCAAATACATCTAGAAAAGCACATTAATCAAAACTGTGAGATTATTGTTTGCATCACATTAGCTCCTGGAAACTTCAGCCATAAATCAGAGCAAATTTTTTCTAGGCACACAGACTAGTGGTGAGAAGATTTTAGGATTCTTTTTAGTAGTGGAAGATGTAAGTTGTAATGATTTGTTTAGGGTCTACTAAAAAGAAAAGAATGAAAATATTTCAGTTGTAATTGTATCAAACATATAATTTGGCTCAATTCAAAACTAAACCACACTACCATAAAAATGACATTCAGGTGTCATATCCCCTTAGTAATACCTCTCTGCTGAGATCCCTCACTAACCAGTGTGCTGCATAGCATGCTATGATCCCTGTCTTCTAGCTCAGTGCTGAAGTGTACGGTGATCAAAACACAACAGAAAAACCTAGTACTTATTAAAGAATTTAGTGCAAATGATCCAAACTACAAGGCTTTGTAGTGGTTCAGAAGACATTACAGCTATGTCCATGCTAGCAAACTAGTGCAGAAAGAAGCTATATGATTGAGAAAGCTATTTGATCTGGAATTGCTATGTAATTGCTATGGAGAGAAAATCAATTACTATGAAAGTTGTTTTAAACTCTTCATTAAATATACATATATATACACACACACACGCTTTTCTGTCACTTGACTTTGTCTAGTTTCAGCTTCCACTAATTGAATCATTATCCACTTGTTCATTAACTGAACAACACTGCTGTCAACACTTTGCTCCATATATATGTATATTCAGAGTATGTGAACAAGTCACTCTTAACCTTCTTTTGCTAAGATAAAATAGATTAACCTCTTCATATACCTTTATATTGTCTTTAAATCCTTTAATTATTACTGTGGATTTTCTCTGAACGTTTTTCTATTTATCAGCACCTCTCTTGAAGCACATACACTGATTCTAGGCATATTATTCCTGAATCAGAAACATTACCATTAGTCATAAAGTACTGCTACTATTAGTATTCTCTCATTTTCACGTACAAGAATCTTAGCCCTGTTAGCCATCACATTGAGTTTGGCAGTCTTAGCAGATGACTGGTCACTCATCTCCATCAGACACCTCACTGTATATTTTTGATCTATACCAACTGGACCACTTCCAAATAATTTTGGGCACAGTTCAGGTGCTGAATATGGACAAGAGGACATTTTAAATGGCTTTTCTCATCTAGAAAACATATTTCAAAGACTATGAGTTTTTCTTTATACAGATGAAGACAATTTTCTATCATGACACTTGCCTATCATGCTTTTCAGAGCAGCTGCATCTTCAGCACTCTTCCATCATATATTGTCCTTGTTTCTAGATGCATGACTTTGTCAAAATTAAAACTCACATTTTTTGTCTCTGGTGTTGGTGTTGACCAATCTAGTTTGCCTAGAATCATTAGATGGGTAAGCAGGCTTATGTTCACTTAACACTCTTCCAGCTTTCTGCCCTTTGCAGAGCTTACTGGAGATCAATTTATGCTTTCTAGATCATTGACAAAATAGTATGGGATGAAGAATCAAATTCTGTGTGAATTTTTCAGAAACATCCACTCACTGATGACTAGTCATTTGCAATTTGATATAGAGGTCTCTTAATTAACAGGTTTTAATCCATTTAATGTGTTGATAGCATATTGTTCAAGTTCTTTAATCAAAAGGGCATGTGATGTGAAATTGGAAGTCTAATCATATTACATGAACACTATTATCTTTATCAGCCAAATATTTAATCTCATTGAAAAAGATATTAAGTTACTTTGACATGATTCATTTTCCTGAACCCATGTTGATTGGCATCAATTATATTTTCTTTCTTTAATTCTTTGTTAATTAAGTTCCATAAATCAAGTTCTGTACTAGTCATTCTACTATTTCTCACTAAAAGACTGTTTCTACCCCTTTTGGATGACTGAAACATGAAAGAATGAAGCATAATCAAAGGTAGTGAATGATATAAGAAAGAATAAGAAAACAATACATGCTTGTTTCTTCACAAACACTGTAACTATGAGCAGTCATGTAAAAATCAGCATTTCCCCAGATTTAAATGGTAAAATAATAACCTCATCATCACCACAAATAATAACAAAGCATGAATTTGATAAAAATTAAGGTTTATTAAAGTGTAAGACAACACCAGATCTTGTCATAATGAGGACAGTTCTTGCTCAAATCAAACTCATTGCATTTTATTTTTATTCAGGTGACCTTATAATTTATTATCAACTAAGTAGGAAATCACTGATATTCAAATACAATTTTGGTCAAATACATTTTTATTTTTAGAACAAAATTACATAACCTTATTTTTTCCTGAAGATCATTTCATGTTTAATCACCAAATATTCAGTTTATATTACTTGTTAAAAATTGTTCTCTTAGTTTTACATTGAGAGAGCCAGATAAGCCAGATAAGCCAGATAAGCCAGATTAGCCAATAAGAAAGAAAATAAATTTGTTCATAAGTTCCTATGGAAAGACTTCCTGATATTTTACAGCAGTTCTGTAAGCCAGTTGTTTCATTTCATAAATAGGCTTAGTTTATTTTCAGTTTGTTTTTGTGAAACACTAGACAAAGGCAAAAGTGCATTCCTTTGGGCAAATAAGTGGATAAAATAAGCATGGATATCAAACTCCACTACAACTGAACTTTAAAGATGATCAAATGTTGACCTGGCTTGACAAAGAATGATAGAGAAGTATTAATTAATGGTGGAGAAAATGTTAGGGCCGGTAGAAACAACACTGTCAAATGAAAAATTCAGAATTTTACACACTGTGTTCTCATTTATTACTTTTTTGAAAAGTACAATTTGATTAATGAAAGTCATCTTCTCTTTAAATTTTGACATGTCATTATGCTTCAGGACTTCACATCTGAACTGTAAAATGAGATTCTCTAGACCTGATTCACAAATCATCCAAGTATGTTTCAAGAATACATATCCTTTCCAAACACATTCTGGCTTCAAGTAGAAGTTTAGTTTTTATGTATTAAATAAGACAAAAGAGAGATATTGGATCTTTTTCTGCTGTTTGCTTTGCTTCCTGGAAAACCTGCTTTCAAAAATGTAAAGAAAACAGGACTATATCCTGCTGAAGTATCTGGATACGTATGGTGTCAGTATTGGAATCATGATGATTCCACTCACAAAGTCTTCCATCCAAACCCCTTCAAAATACCCTCACCTTTAAATCTCAAAGGATTAGAATTTAGTGCGGTCAGCTTTCAAAATTCAGAGCAGTAGCTGCCTAATACAGTTCCCTGCCATTGATACAAATCCTTCCATAGGCTTCAAAGGATTTTGGAGTAAGTCCTAACATTACAGATGGTGGATAATTCTTAGTAAATGGCATATCAGACACAAGTGGACACTTTGTCCCTGCAGGAAACATAAATAAGGCCATTCAAATCTAAAATTGTTAATGCTGTAACGATTTCTGAATACTTGTGGGTTTTTTATGACATCAAAAGAAAATCTTTTCAAAATATATTAACTATGGGCTTACTCCTTTTCAAATGTACTCTGTAAGACACATGCCCCTATTAGCCCTTTAAATAATATAGCAGACATGATTAATAGCACCTTCCCCTGGTGATTTGAAATCATTGTATAAAAACCATGGTATCACCTTTGACAATCACTGAACCCCATGAGCAAGCCCTGAACCCCTAAATAGTCACTTTTCAGTGACTGCCTCAACTTGGGTACCCTGCGTAATAAGTTAATTGATTAGTGATGATCATTTCTTGATCCTGTGAGAAAGCAGTGAATCACTTGGCTTCAGCAATATTAATCAGTGACTTTGATTCTCTAGCGAGGATAAAGGGGCACAACCAAAATTAAAGCAAGGCAATGCTTTCTAATTCAAGCTTCCCTGAACTGATTTAGTTAGTGTATCTCAAAAATAGAGGAGTGTGAGGGAAATGACAAAAGAGCGGATTAACAGCATTTCTTATATACACTTGACTCCTTTAACGGGACTCCTCTGAAAGGACCCTGAAAAAGACAGACAAGTATATAACCTACTGTAATTTATCTTAGGTGTTTAGACACATATTTCCTACGTAGCCTATGGAGATACACGGAGATCTCCAAAGACCTCCTGGGTGGCCTGAATCTGGACAAAGTGAATTACCTCCAAAATTATAGGCTGATAGTGATTGACACATGTAGCCCAATCTGAAAATTTGAGATTTGATAGCATTTTTTTCTCTTTTAACAGCAGAAATGTGAAAATTAACCAGCGTCAATACTTTCCTGCCAAAGTATACTAGAAATGTACTATAGTTACCACATTAATCTTTTCCAAGCAGTTATACTGCAGAAAGAAAGCAAGATTCTAAAACATGTTTGATCTTTCCATGTTAGTAAATACTATTTTAGAACTGCTTTCATTACTCTTTCCTCCAAAATGGTATTTTGAAACTTAAAGAGTCTTGCAGACAAAAGATTGCCAGGTTGAGTGCAGAAAGGTATGAAAATGCAGTGTATTTTGCACTCATTCCCCGAAGCAGTTGAAATCTGCTCCATCTTCTCTTCAATGTCAGGGATCAAAGAAGAATCATTTTAAATGCAATGAACTTTGAGCCATTTCTTTAGGTAGGTGATCAATACTACAGTGCGTACTAAATGTTAACATATTCCATTGCTAGGAATAGTACCAGAAACATAATTTTATTAAGGGTTCTCCAGACTCACGCTACATTTAGAAAGAGAAAACAAGCCTAAAATGAGATTTATCTCTTTTTAAGTATAATAGAAATTTTAACAGGTGGGGAAATAAAAGTCTAAGTTTCAGGAAAGGTAGTCCTCTCAGTCCTGTCTATCAAGCAATCTGCTGGTATATGGCACATTTATGACAACAGAACTGTATACAAAAGCAACTAGATTTCAGTTTCTTAGAAGTGATCAGAGTGCATTAAACCAGATATTCACTGTCAGAGGGAAAGTTTAGGCATTTACTTTAAAGATTAATAGATTATTAATGTTCTTGTTTACAGGCAGAAACATACATATTAATTCTTAACTTGAAAGAAAAGATTTTAGAAATGGAATTTTGCTTGTACATAAGTAAGGGGATGTTTGACCTCAGCAACTCTGGAGAAGTTTTTATACAAAAGCTATAAAATAAGTTAGTCCTGTTTGTGATACTACTTCATACTTGCATGCATACTCAATGAGCTTTTTCTATGATTTTTAGTAACAAAAATAATTCAAATGTTTATGGAAAACAAACCATCACCTAGTGTCAAATTCAATAATCAAAATTATTTTTTTTGCAGTGTCCTCTAAAGATCAATGGGACTTCTAGTGTCTGATGTATTTTTCTGCTGTTTTTACAGAAGGCAATAGATCACTTGACAAATTTCCATGTCATTGTAACTTCTGCTTGGTATGTACTTGATCTAGCTAAAACTAATTGTGACAGCCATATAAGATATAATCACTTGATTAGTACTGGAAAATGTATTGCAAACTTTTTAGTGTATAAATTTCTTAATCTACAAGAATATTTCAAACTTGGATTTTTTTTGCCATAACCTGTAAAATGTATGGGGAGCTATTATAAATTTTTCAAAACCCTAAAAATATTTAGTAAAGCTTTGGGGGGCGGGGGGGTGTTACAATAGTCTTTGACCAAGTTGAACTAGCTTCTTTTTCATTGCTCAATTCTTATTTTCATGGGTTTGAGTCATAGCCTAATGTTGGTACAAACCCTGTTATCTAATATCTGAGTTTTAAAAGGCTATGTTAATCTTTCATTCTGCTTTATTTTAATTTTAGAAGGAAAATAATTCACTTTGTTTACTGCAATTCACTGATATAAGATCTATCTTCTTCCACACAACTCATCCTCCTTCCTCTTCTCTACAGTTTCTCTCATACTGTAACTCATACTGGAGGACTTATTTGCCAAAGGTGCATGGGGAGGATTGAATAGCAGACGGTATGCCAGAAAGATGCTGGTATATTCAGCAATGCAAGTCAGAACAGTGGCAAAATGTTTTAATTTTTATTGTATTATTCTTTCTTTCCAGAATTTGCATTTCTCACGGCTGTGATGGACATGATCCCACATACCATATAGCAGTAGCAGTGAATTAATTTGCATGATAAAGGTCTCTGGAATCATCATAGGAAACTCTTAAATGGAAAGAAGTTTTTGCTGATATGCTAAATCTTTCGCTAAACCGGTAAATAAGACATCACCACTGGAAGTTTCATGATAGTCTTCATTGTCCATCAATCTTGGCTCATCTGTTGGGAATCCAGGAAGAGATTCTGCTGATATGGTGGACTAACAAAGAGAACACCGTGAAAATAAACTTAGATCATGCAAATCACACCTGAAAGTCCACCAAACAACTATACAGTATTTTCATCTTATGTTAAATTACATTGTTCTAAGTGGTTTGGATCCATGAAAATGCCTGTTATCTTTAAATTGAAGCATACTGTAAAAATAACATGCAAGATAAAAGTTCTTTAGTATCTTTGTCATTAAAAATAATAATAATGCAGCTTAGATTCACAGTAAGTCAAAATACATTCCCAAATATTACTGTACTAAACAGTCTGGTTGCTTTACTGCTTCTTATGTTTCATGATGACCACTGATACATATTTTTTTGTGAGCTGATCCAGTCGCTAAATTAAGAGAAAATGAGATAAAATGTAGCTTTGAATAATAATTATCAGACTGCTTTACTGTGAGGTTCTAAACCAACATTTGAAAAATGAACAGTGTTCATTTTCTGTTAGAAAGTAAAAGAGCTGCAGACTGTATTAAAAACTCTTGACATCTTTAAGGTAATCCGTTCTCTGACACGCAAATAACATAGCATCTTACCATAGCATATGTTTCCATCTCAAGAATAACCTTGTTGGCTAAAAAATGTGCCACAGGTCAGCAAGAGGATAAAGAAAAAGGTACTGGGACAAATAAAATTGCATTAAAAACAAATTTTAAAAGCTACACAGGTTTTTAGTTTGCCTTAACATTTGCTCCTAATTTTCTAGTGTAACATTATCACACTTGTATTTATCTTGAGAATGTTTTGCCCAGTCTGTGAGCAACAAGCATAATTCATACAAAATAGACTCAAAGAACTCTCTGGGCCCAAAATATCCATTTAACTGAAGCCATGCTAGTCATCATCACCATTCTCTAAAATCACCATCATCATTATCATCCTCTTATAATTCCCTCTAGCTGTATGGATTTCTCCATTAAAAAAGTCTGTTTTGGATGTCAGTTGTAATTCTCTCAGTCAGTGCCTGTTTCAATCGCATTGCAAGCAATCTCCAGCTTGTTCAAATGTGAGATTTCTCTTGTCACAGGATATGGAAAGAGGTGAGATATTAACTGTTCCAAGAGGGAAGTGTTTTCTTGATGAGTAAATTTTCTGCAAATCAAGGCATCTGAAACCTTGTGCAATGACATTTACAATTTGTGTAGGCTGTGCTCCATGTAGAATCCTTTAGGTGACATGATATGGAAAAACGTGTTTGTAAGTGAACTCAAACCAGAGCGACCGTGACCTAACACTGTGCTGAATAAGTTTGGAAAAAATATTCTCTTGTCTCTCTTCACATGGTTCTATCTCAGATAACTGGCTGCTTCATGTTATTCAGCTAGCTGTTTTCCAGGAACTTGCTCCAGCTGTAATAAGTCACAGGTCTTGCTATTGGGAATTGAAGGAAATTCAAAAGAAAAGAAAGGAAAAAAATGCTTAAAGATTGGCAATTCAAAAAGCTTTGCATCTCAGATTTGTGAGGCATAGCCTCCTTCAATTTCTACTCTGAAGTCAAGATGGTTCTTGCCTCACTGGCTAAGGACTCTAATTTACTTTTTCTCTAATGTTTTTCATAGCAGTAGATAACTGTAATTTAATGTAAACATAGAAAGTAAATCTTTCCACTCAAAAGGAAAGAGTTTCCCTCATGCCCAATGCAATAACAATTTAATGTCAATAAAACCACTTAGCAACACCTCCATGTGTGATTTGTCAGAGCCTTCCACACACAGATTAACCTCCTTTGGAATTAAAATACTGAATGACAAGTAGTGAAAAATGCACATAGGCATATCCTTCATTAAATCTGCTTGTTCAAGGCTATGTTAGATTAAAATTCAGTGAATTATATGTTTACATTTCTACTACTAAAATCTTTATGTTACTTAAAAAAATTTTTAAAACTTTAAGAGCTAAATTCTGCTGCTCAGTGCCATCAGAATAAAAGCCATCTGGTTCCTATATACAGCATAAGTTTGATTTTGGCTGATGAATATAACATACAACTGAGAAGGTCCAGCTAACCAACTGTCCTGTCTCTTGTAGTGGCCATTAGCAGACTCTTGAGGAAGGAGAGCAGAACGCTCCCAAAGCATCTTCCATTCCGCACCTTTGAGACCCGCTGAGTCACAGATGTTGTAATTGCACCTAATATGCCCCACCCCCCTTTTTTTCTTTGTTTGAGTGATTTTCCAACCTACATAAATTTTTTACATCAACAAAGTCATGCGGAAATAAATTCCTCATTTAATCATGTGTGTAAAAAGTATTGCCTTTTGCTTATGATACATTTTGTTCTTTCACTGAAGGCAAGTGAAAAAACCACCCTGCTCACTTGTAGCTGTCTATGCACACAGTGAAAAAATGAGTTACCTCACATTAAAATCATGTCAGTACCATTAGTCCATGCTTCTTCAGTATTTTGTGATTTACTCTAAACTCACATGGTTTTCTTGAATAATAAATATTGAATTACCATGAAGTATCTCTGGGTTTTGTTATCTTCCTCTGCACTCCAAACCAAGTCTATGTCAATAGTCCAGATTCCTTATTAGAGATATTTTTACATTACACAGGATAAGGAGGGCCCTTAGAGTTTCATATATTAAGCAGGTGACCCTAATTGACACAGCATGCTGTCTTCTTATGCTACAAAGTAAGCTTAATATCTTATTCAATGTTTTAAAGTTTGCTCTTTGCAGCTATGTGTGAAATGTACATTCAGTTAGCGGATGGTAAGCTGACGTGTGCAGAAGAAAACTTGGCAAAAGTGCCCTTTCTGCTGTTTTTGTAGCCCCTCCACCAAGCATCCTACATCCCAATCTGTACAATCCAGCTCTTCCTGTGAAATTAAAACATTCATTCCAAGTTAATGGGAAGGGATTTGTTTTCTTTGACAGGTTGATTTGGATAAGTAAGCTGCAGGGATGGGAAATAACAACCCAGTCCCTCACACTGCAGCTATCAGGAAGAGTGACAGCATCGCTGGGGCTCGCAGGTGCTACCGAGTTTGCTCTCACAAATGTTTTCAATATTTGCTCTCTTCTCAGAGTACATTGCAGCCATTTTCTGATCACTGCAATCCTCTGAAACAGAAGTGATTTTCTTCCAAGTCCTGAAGTTGGTTACATTTGAAACAAAACCTGAACTATTTAGATTAACCCTCTAGAGCCTTACAATACCACAAGGAATTGCTCTAGTTTGATAGCAACCTGTGCTCACTTTCTCAGCCCTTCCTGTAAAACAAAAAGACAGTGGAGTTGGCCTAGTTGAACAGACTTGGCCAGATTAGCATTTTCCTTCAAATGCACATCCTCATATAAGCACCTGAATCGACAAGTAGCTACAAGGGAAGTTAAGTCAACACAACTCATTGCCTCACAATTTTCCTTAGGGCCATGCATCTTCTTAGCATTTAAGCTTACTTCTTCAAGGAGTTTTTCCATATGCTTGCAGCAATCAGAAATACATCTTTTGCAGTGGTCAGTCTAACTTTTTCTGCAAAGTCCTGCTGTAATTGAAATGCCTTAATTTAAGGCTCTGATGTACGCTATACTTTTTGAAATTCCAAGAAAACTGGGCAACAGGAGGGAGTTTTTTGCTCACAGCCTCAACAAATTATCAGGTTTCAAATAATAAAAAAAAAAAAGAATTAGTTATTTACTTAACAGAATATACCGTCTCTGAGGTATGTCTAAAGGACATGTTGATTTCCTCCTTTTCTTTAGCTGTACTGCTTCCTCAGCACTATTCTTGCAGAACCAGCAGGAACAAACTATAATGACTGGGTCAAACGCTGAAGAAATAGCTTATAGCCTTTTCACTGAAATCTTGTGGTGCACAGACTCAGCATGATCAAAACCATTGAATTTTCTCTATGACTAACTGGTGTCTTCATTACTGCACTGGACTTGATAACAATGTGCTCCATCTCTGCCTTCATACATGCCAAATGTCCCATTTTCAGCTAGACAATTCTCATTTTTCTTATCTATTTTCGGCTGTCGCATACTTTATCTGTCTTGCCCATTTTGTTTGCTCATGCACATTAATGCAGCTGAGGCAGAGGCAGTTAATGGCAATACTCCTTCCACAAGGATGCGACAGGCCTGCATTATTGGTGTACGCTACATTTGGAGCAGGCTGAGAGTCAAGCTGGGCACTGTTTAATCTGTTTAATTTGAAGGTGCAGGGTGTGGCTAGCTGTTCAATCTTCTGGCTGTTAGCACTGGACTAAAGATAACTTCAAAGCAAAGTAAAACCTCATGGCACACTCTGTGCACTGCCTTTGTGTAATATAAGCTGAAAAGAGCTATTTATGTATTCATACAATGGTACTTCCTTGTTGTATAAAACATCAGAGCCCTTTTTAATATACGACATTCTGATGCATAAATCCCAAGCAAATCAATCCCTTAAAGCACAAATGAGTACAATCATTTTAGGTCCCCCGTTTTCTTCTTTCACAAATACATGCAGTGTTAAATAGATTTCAGAGACAAAAATAAATGAGATGAGAGGCTTGAAGTACTGATCTCATCAGATACCTCTCAGCTCCGTTCTTGATGCCAGCTTTTCAAACAGCTAAGCTAAGAGTTCAGTACTTTCATGATCATCGCCTGTTAAACAAATAGCACACTGAGAGAGCTATGTAATTGCCTCTTTTTGAGGGAGAGAGACAAGTCCAGGTTTCCTGGAACAAATAGTCCCATTGAGTTTGGTGCCATAAGTTTGTGACCCCCAATACAATGAGATGAGGATTTCTGATCTTACTTTCTTCCTTATATTTCCTGCTAAGTAGAGAGATCTGACATGAATAAATAACCTCAAACTGTTAATGTGAATTTCTTATATGGAATAATAATAGCAACAACAACAGTAATAACAACAGTAACAATAATAATGGTAATAATAATAATAACAACAACAACAACAACAATAATAATATAGAGGACTGGTAACTCTGTTAAATAATCTGATAGGGCTTTCAGTGGCAGGCGTCATAGCAAGAAGATGATTCACACAGCACACATGAATGTCTGTCATCCTCAGGGGCAAACTGCAGCAAGTTCTGTTAATGATTCATAGGGTGGAGTTTTCTGGTAGAGCTGCATGTTCCAGCTTAGCACACTGACATTAGCATTATCCATAGATCAACAGTATTCAAATAAATGCTGAGTTCACTCAGTCCCAGGCAAAAATGCCAAAGGGATACCAGTTAGATACATGGCATAAATGAAGGGAAGGAAGGAAGAATTAAAGTTACTCAAAGCAAAAAAAAGAGATTTAGGCTAGCGCATTGTCATAAGCAATATATACTATCAGAATATGTGACATGTTGTTATAGTTACAGCTGGTCAGGAATACCGGGAATATATCAGGGGCACAATGTATCAGGGACATATACTATATGCCCAACAACAAAATTATTAGGGCAAAATGGGGAAAACCCCACATTTTATTTTACATTGATTGGTTTTGATGGCCTCCTACCAAAATGCCAGCTGGTTTCCAGTGTAACTCTGCCTGCTACCCTGGCATAGCAGCTTACATTTCCAAATCAGGTCTGCCAAGCAGATTTCCTTTAGCCAAGAACCCCTCCTGTCTGAGGACCTGAGTTACAAGAAAAAGACACAGAACTGATTTCCAGGGGCTGGGGACTGTATCCATCCCAGGCTGCTCTCCTGGAGCAGGGAGCCTGGCGGGGAAGCTTGTACCAGGGCACCCGTGTGAGGTTTGAGCAGGGCTGGTGATGCAGCAGGCATTCACTCTGGATCTCAGCACAGTTCTCCCAGGGCTACTGCTCTCCTGGCCCCCATTAGGTGATGATGACTCCAGGAGGTTCTCAGGCTGTTTCTGGTCCCAAGTTTCTCAGACCAGTTCTTCCATCTTTTCAGGGGTTTTTGTTTTCTGAAGGGGAGGTGGAACAGGAAAGAGAGAGAAAGAAATCAAACTATTCTGAAATAAAAACTTTGAATTCATTTTCTGTAGAAAATGTCAGGATTTTACCATTTACATACCAACTCAGACTGAAAGCTTTTAAAAACACCAAAATATCCCATGTATCCCCAAATCCAACATTTGACCTGCTCCTGTTATAGTCACATGGAATCGTCTTAATGAAAAAGGTCTGTTGTAGGGGGATGTATTATTAGCATCTCTTCCATCTGTCTGTATTCATAATGGAATGTCCATTCATTTTCACATTTTTTAGTAATAACAAACATATCAGTATTCTGTGAATTAGTGGCATTATGATGAAGAATACTTTGCTTTTGAAAGATTGATAGCTTAGGAGACCAGTAGATGAACAGACAGAAGGGCAGAATACTCCCTGCTCTGAAGTTTACAGCAAAAGCATGTAGCTCTACTTGTCTACTTTGAAGCCAAACTTCAAAGTAGTCATGTGTGAAAATGTGCACAATATGACTATTTACCATATTAATGATAGAATATGGAAATATTCCCTTATTACAAACAATATTTGTGTCACTTCTTTTCTTTTGAAGTCAGCTGTTGATTTTAAATCAAGCAGTTAACGTAATTTTTGTCAGTCCCATTCTGAATGTATGTGGGTCACAGTGTTTGCATTAAGTGTCAGGATGGGAAAACTGTCTTTGTGAAAATTATGCTTTCAAGTAGGGAATTTGAAAGATATTCATTCCTCCATTACTCATGTTTCCTCATTCCATTGGAGAACAATGACATTAAAAAGTAGGTAGCCAGACTGACATACAAAGGGAAACACTTGGACCCCATCTATCTTGCTTGGAGGAAAATTCAGAGGCTTAATTCATTACAGTTCTTTGAAATCCTAAGATGAAGACACTGTAGAATTGCGAAGTACTTTTATTATTAAGGGAGCACGGCAAAATTTCACCTTTTAAAATTTGAAATAAAACAGTGAAAATCTTCCCCCACGAAACTGCACTGGCTCAATCTGCTTCATTTGTCATCATTTTTAACCCTGATATATACCTTAACATCCATTTGCCCCCCCCGCTCGTTTTTTCCCCTTTCTTCATTTGGAGTTTCTCTGTAGAGCCTTTAGTTTGTCACTGCCTTTCCTCAGTGCAGTCATAGAATGGGAAAACTTCCCCAGCAGATATTTGCCTAAACCTGCTCTGACAAAATTCCCTGAGAAGAAGAATCTGCAGCCTCTCCAGCCAGTTTGTTCAAATTATGCTCACAATAAAGAGCAGAATTAGAATGTTTTTTCTTATGCCTAACCTGAGCCCTCTTTACTACAAAGAAATTCACATTCTTATTCTAAGACATTCAAGAAGAGCACTTTGAAAAATAGCTGATCACTGCCTTCTAACCATACCTTTTATCTATTGTCAGAATTCTATAACATCTTTTTCTTCATTTCTCTTTTCCTATGTGAACCATTCCACACGAGTTAAGGTTTTGAAAGAACATTTGCTTTTTACTGCTGTCTTCTAGACTCTCTCTGGATTATGGGTCTTGTAAAGCTACTTTTTAATGGAATTACAAGAACTGGACACCATTCCTCATCTGAGATTTCACTAGCATGGGGTAGAGTGAAATAATTCCATCCCAAGCTGGAATTTACTTTCTTCACAACAGCAGCTACTTTTTAATTCATCTTTAGCTTAAGAATGACCGTGCTCTGTGACCCACTGTGTCTGAAAGGTAGATTTAATTCTACCATGGAGCTGGATGGTGAACAAAATGATTTATCACAGTATAATTCATGGTGGAAGGGATCTCTGGAGGTCTCCTGGCTTAAAGTGTGACCAGCTGAGGTCATGTTTTCCAGCCATTTCTTATGCAAGTCTCAAATATCTCCAAAGATGGAGGAATTTCCAACCTTTCTGGGATCCTCTTCCAACATATGGCTGAGGATTTTCTTTCGCAGATATCTAACTGGAGTTTGCCTCATTGTAACTTGTATGTGTTGCTTCTTTTTGCACTATCCTGGCTCAACCTTGGTTTGACCTCGTCACTACAGATTTGTCTGGCAACTACTGGACTCTTGTTTACCATAGGACCCTTGTTGGTGAAGACACTGCCTGGCATGTCTTGCTCTTACCCGTAGCTCTGGCGTCATGTTTTCTTGCAGAGCTGCCCACTCTCCCCTGATATTCTGGGACAGGCATATAAAAGGGTCTTGATTTGTTCTGCTAGTTTAAGAGGAAATACTAATTATGTGAATTTTTGAGCCATTGTTCATCTGATTTACACTTATTACTTTAGCCTGCTTATGAAAAAATCACATGGGACTTATTAAAAAGTGGATAATGTTAATTAATAACACATACTACACATACTACTTTAAGTAATAACACATACTACTTAATACTATGCAGTATATGCAATAAGTTTATCATAGGTCTTTATTTTTGCTGCTGTTTCTTCCTCTGTGTCTACAGAAGTCAAAAGTGTTATTCCCAAAAGTATTTGTAACAAATTGTATCTGGGGGACAACCATTAAAACATGTGAACATCCTGCAAAAAGGTGTCTTTTGTTACAAAGAAAATATAGCTTCAGACTTGCTTAGAAATACATTTTAGCATATACTTGAAATCAAGTCCGTGCTTATGAGCTTGGTGGAATATCACTTGATAGGAAGTATAATACATTAATTTCCTCTGTAACCTAATCTGCCCTTTATTTACTCTACATTCCGCTCTCAGAAGTACCTCACAGAAGAATGTCTGGCCATTGAATTCATTGTCAACGCATGAATTATGCTCAGTGTTGATATAGATGTTATGATAAGTAAAAAACTAATGGTTGTCCACAAGCTGTTTCTTGAAGATAAGATGAGATTTATATGTATACTATCAGTTCTAGAGAGGTGCAAAGAAAAGTTGGAAAGATACTGGACCATAAGTAGAGGAAAGAGCTAGGGCTTAAGAGCTAGAGCTTAACAGAGATCTTGGCCCATCTTAGGTGACTTCTTGGACTATAACAGGCAAGAGAGATCTGTCCAGGAATGCTAGCTTGATAACGACTGCAAAATCTTTGTCTTTTGTGAAATAGAATATTGTCCATGAAAATTTGTCAGAGCGCCATAGAAAGATTAAAGTTTTCACCATGTGGAGAATACAAATGAAACCTTCTTCACATACACTGCGACAAATCACATGTAAATAGACCTTTTGTTTTGTCTGTGTAGCTCAGGCATGCAAATATCTACAGTTTCCAAAAGCATTGCTTTTCAGAAATAACGTCTCCCTGTATTGGGCATAATGCTATGCCCCTGAAGTAAATGGGAGCTTTGTTAAAGGCCTCAAAGGAAGCAGGACCGGGCTCATCCTGCAATGTGATGTCTGGGTGTCAGTGTCCTTGTTCTGTTCAGAAGCACATTCAAAGACTGTAACCACATATTTGGAAAGATAACTGTCACTTCAGGTTTAATCCACATAGCTGAATGCATCTGAGGCTTTTGGAATTTCATGTCCTGTCAGTGCCCTTCCAGAGAGGGGTTAAAATGTTTTTAATTTCTATTTCCCACCACATCACATAGACACAGTAAATGATCCAATTTAAAATCAGGCTTTATAAATTGCTGCATCTCTTCTGTGCCACTTCAAATAAGTAACAAAAATCACAACCAACCGACAACAACCTGTGTCTACCCACACAAGCCCAGTTGGCTGAATGTTTGTTTCAGCAATTCTGTTTACATCCCTTCCTTCACAATACAGTTATTGGAAAATGACTGTGATTTACTTGTGTTGCTGAGATATACTATACATCACAAAGCTCCCACTCTTTTATATTGCCTCATGCTGGGCCTCTGTAGACAAAGCCAGCACATATTTTATTTCCTCCCACTTGAACACACTGTTGTAATTAGGTGCAAGTCACAAGAAACCATTGCTTTAGTTCCTTATCCTTAAAATCACAGATCAGAGCTTGAGCTGCATAATAGAGAAATTTGTTATTTCAATCTTATTTCTTTTCTCATTATTCTTATTGCTAAAAAGTAAAGAATAAATAAAGGAATTAAAAATGTTGAAGTCCTACCAGTAGGATTCCTTAAATGTTACTTCAACTACTTTTTTTTTTTTTTTTTTTTTTTTAACCCTAGCTCTGGTCTAGTTGGACAAGAAGACCCAGAAGACCAGGTAGGGAATCTGAAAACTCACACATGAAAGAGAATTCTTCCATTGCTAAGACCAAGGAAGATAGTTGGACACTGGCCTAAGAGGGTTCTTTCCCAACCTGACCATTTTCTGCCATCCACAGAGACAGGGACAGAAGAGAGCATGGGAGGCAGGACAGGACCACAGCATGCAGCTCTGTACAGATTCCAGTCAGCATTATTGCACTTTGGAAACTTTTAAATGCTGTCAAAATTTAGTTAATCTCTGGAAAAGCACAGAATGCAAAAGGATGCTGAGGCATACTAAGCCCAAGTGCACTGTGTTTGGAAGTTTGCATTCTGCCTCTTAGATTTCACCCTATTAACATGTCCAATCATAAAAGCTTTGCACTACCTACCGTATGCAGATAGTAAGTTCACTGATACCTCCTTGTATTCCTTTCTGAAGACCAGCTAGGCTTTCCCAAGCATTCCTAGACAGTCAGTTAACCCCAGCTGCCTTGGAGAAAAGAAAGGAAGTTGATGTACATTATGTATATCTGGAAAAATTCTCTATGAGTAGCCAGTTAGAGTTTAGTGTTCAGAGAGCTTCAAATCTGACTAAATATCTAATGTGACAGAATACTAAACTTCAGAAGATGTAATTCAGTTACTGTCACTGCCCTGGAATTGTAGAGATTTTTAATCCTTCAAATACAAAATGATTCTTGCAGAGCTCAGAGTAATACATATTTTAAATGCATATTTTTCCATGCATTAATAAGCAAAAAGATGGTGAATGCACAGCAACAAACCAGCACAGGCTTGATTTTACTTCTTTAGCTAAAGTATCTGGGGTGATACGATCTGATATACCAATCAAATATAACTCTTCCGTCACATATCTACAGCTGCAACCTACTAGAGAAAAAGATTAAGTGGAAGGAAATTTAAGCCACAGTAGGCCTAGCAAGTCACCTGCTGAAGACTTTGGATGAGAGTCAAGGGGTTAGCTGAATTCCCAGTTAAGTCATTCTGTATTCTTTCTCTGAAAACATCTGTGCTGAGGAATGGGATAGTAATGCATACATATGGACTTTTTAAATTCCTTGTGCTTAGCTAACCATATCTGCAACATGGTGATGTTTTGCAGATTGTACAGATTTGTTTATCTCTTTCTGAGAAGCATGGGTGTAAATTTTTCCCTTGATATGCTATCTCATTTAAACTACTAACTTGCAGTTCTTTGAACATGACCACATCAGGTAAATGAATAGTAATGAAAATGCAAAATTGATCTGTGCTACTACACAATCCTATCTCCACTCTGTTTCCTTGATCTGGCACAAAGTTATAGAGCCTTTCAGTCTGTAATGGAAAAAAAACTAAGAAAAAAAGAAGTGTGTGAAGATGTTTTTTCTTGTATGTCACATATTTAATTTTTCCCAGGTAATCTACAATTAAAGGCAGAAAGAAAATGAAAATTACTCTGATCAGAAAAGAATTTATTTTCCTAGGTGATACTATAGTCCATGGGAAGAGTGGACCAGAGACTGGCCAGAGACTGGAAAGTGTATTAGTTCTTGACCAAATATACGTCCTGTCTAGGAGATAAATTACCAGACTGTAGAAGCCCATGTCTGCAAACAATGACACACAAAATCTACCAGTGGCTGTCATTGGTCCTTTCTCTGCCTATATCTTTGATGCCATTTTGATGCTTGAGCGAAGCAACCTAGATGTCTTTAGGCAAGGAGAACTTCCACTTAATTATTATGTTGGTTTTAAGTCTTGTTTGTGTTGGCAAAGGAGCTATGAGAAGGCTTTAGAAATTGAAAAAAACATTACTGATTTGAAGATAAGACGGCAGTATCCTTTTTTACTTTCTCTTCCTTATGTCCCTACTAATGCACTGTCAAATTTAATATTTTGGTCTGAAATTTTTCTTGTTCCACAGTGAATCCAGGAGTTCTTCTACAGTAGGAATGTAGGACTGGACAAGACCATGAGGACCTTTATATTAATTCCCTTGAATTCACAGGAAATTATGTGCTTGATGACTAATTTCAGGGGATCCAAATAATTTCTGCAGTACATGTCCCCACACATGATAGGGTAAAAAATCCTTTCCAGCATCCATTTAAAAATACAAGACCTATAATGAAAGATGAAAAAGAATATAATTTCCCATTGAAACAGAGCAGGAAAGAACAATAAGCTAGCTCCCAGCCTTAGCAAAGTTTGGTAAATAAAAAGGGTTACTAGTCCAAGGAAAACTGTTAGGATCACTAATAGTTCCAGTGGAGGACCCAATGAAAGAAATACCCTCAGTTCCCTTCAATGTGACCTAGTCTTGTGCTCAGTTTAATTTTGAGTGTGTGAGAAAAATGTATTACCTAGGTTCTGAGAAATTGAAATTCTC
The DNA here is from genome assembly GCF_030463565.1 of Pelecanus crispus. Lineage (NCBI taxonomy): Eukaryota > Metazoa > Chordata > Aves > Pelecaniformes > Pelecanidae > Pelecanus > Pelecanus crispus. Next base: position 14,802,304 of record NC_134644.1, read on the forward strand.
CTAGTTTTCTCTGAACACCTTGCCTCATGGTCATTTTAGCTGTGGGACATCACTTTGCCCTACAGGAAGGCACAAAAAACATAAAAGTAGGAGTCACCTCTTCCCTTCCTCCCCCCTCAGTCATTAGAGCCCGCGGGAAGCCCCAGAGCGTGGGATTAATGTAATCTAAGTACAGAGCAAACAAACAGTGATCCTGTTACAACCAGCCACATCCTTTTTCCTTAGGTCAGGGAGATCTTGGCAAAGCTAAAAGTGTAGCTGCTTTTTTTGTGAATAGACAATGGGAAAAAGAAGATACAGAGAGTCATTCCCTCCTTAGGAATGGGACAGTTATAACACCTGTGCTTTTAGAGGCTGCCTCCTGTATGATGATAGCACAAAGCCAAATACAAAGTCACTTTTTCCTCCTTTCAGAAGTCAGAGCTGAATGCATAGTAACTTATCGGTTTTAAAAAGAAATCATAGAATCATAGAATCATTTAGGTTGGAAAAGACCTTTAAGATCATCCAGTCCAACCAAAATGTAGATACCATTTCCAAGTATCTTCTGCACAACATTCAGGGCACCAGAATCTATTTTCAGCACAAAAAATGCCCTTTGTCCATTTTTCATAGGCTACCTGATGTTTCTGAAGCTGGGATTTCCACCAAAACAGAGTATAAACCACAGCTATATGGTTAGTGATGGGTAAGATCATTAGAAATCTTCATGAGACAGACAAGAAGAAATAGTGTTACAATGAACCTTGCACAGGGGGATGTAAGGGAAGACGAGCAGCTTTGTCTGACGTTTTCATCTTTACATCCATTATTTCTCTTGAATTTATTTTTGTCCAAGGGCCAAATAATCACCAGGTGCAAATTAACTCTCTTGAACTCAGTGGAGCCGCATCAAAAGAACACTTGTAAGCATGTCCCTTTCATTTAAATACTATCAGATCAGAGGTAGATCAGAGGTTAATAGGATAGGTCTTAACACCAGAAGAATTTAACCTTTGAATGTCATGTCATATACATGTTTAGTAATTACTTTATTGATATTATTATTGAGAAAAAAATACTAAGATATGCTTCAAAGTATAATTTAATGAATACCAGAATGGCTAAAACAGATCAGGAAGTCTATGCAAAAATTGCTTTTGTCAGAGTAAAAGGTGTTTATATATACCCATGCAGCATAGCTTTGGATATTTGAAGAAGGAAAAAATGCAAGGTTCTGCTGTGAATATTTGGTTTGCATATATCTTATGTACTGTGATGAAAATAGCCGCTTTGCAAGCTGTTCCATAACATCTTTATGAAGATGTTGAAGTGCTCTGGTGAAAACACAGCAAATAGAACCATATATTTCTGTTCTACTAAAAAGATACTACAAAGGAAACAAAGGTTGAAAAGCAAGCCAGAAGTATCACAACAGGGTCAAGTGCTTATGATCAGATAAACATCCAAAGTTCACATCAATTTGATTGAATTGCCTCAACACAGTTGGTACATGTCTGGTTGTACGCAATGTTGGGATGGTAATGCCACCAGTTACTCAGTTAGGGAGGAGGCAACTTAATTGTTTTATGTCTGTTAAACATGGAGAGACAATCCTTGTGGGACGGATGCAACAATGGACTTGCATGTGCAGGTACAATAAAATAACAAGAAATAAAACCCAGCAAAATGGCCAAAACCTGAAGGCTCCTTAATTTATTTGGAACCAGGTTATGAGAATGAGCTGTTACCAGTTAAAGTCTTGTGTATTAGGTAAAAACATCTCTTTGGAACCTGTTCTAAGCCATTAGCCCAAAGTTTGGGTGACTCTGGTAGGTGCACAAGTTGAAATCCAACAGGCCATGGTATTGGCTACCAAATACCAAAAGATCTTGCCACCTCAGTGGAAGATGTGAATAAGAATCAGAAAATGCCACCCGGCCTAATTATGAATTAATCATTTGTTCTAAGCAAGCAGCAAAAGATAATACAAATCCCCCTTAGTCAACAAGGTACTCAGTACAAGACCAGCAGTAGAATGACAATTAAAACCCTCAGCAACAGAAGTCTCTCAAGGGAGTGGTTTTAGATTATGTCTCCTAGCGATATTTTTTCTTGTCATTGAATATCATAGAGAGCCAGAAAAGTATCGTGGAAAAGAGAAATATCCAGTCAGACCCTAGCTGTGCTAAAAGTTCCTCATTTTTTTCTAAGTAGGGCTGGTTTGGACAGTAAATCTATTCCTTAAAAAGGAATATGTTTTGATACATCATGGTTTAACAGCTTAGAAAGAAATGTTACATCATGGTTGTTTTGTAGATAAAGTACAATTTTTCTTCCTAACATAATCAGTTTATTCATAGGAGGTTTTCTGGTTTGTTTTTGGCTTGGGTTTTTTTTTTTTCATTCTGGGATTATAATAATTTCTCCTTTCTCAGGACAATGGGGTCCAGTAGCAAGTGCGGTCTTTTGTTGCATTGCTCTAGAAGCCTATAATTCTCAGGAATATCAAAAGCTCCAATTTATTTTCTCATTTAAACAACAAGAAAAGCAATCAGAAAGTATTAGCATGAAATAGAGTTCTTAGTTTATATGTAGCTATGTAATGGAACTGATGAAATAGACTGAAGTATTTATTTAATTAATTGTTATGTATTAGATTACTATGCTTTCTACTCACATAACAACATTAATTTTCATAAAGCTGTAAAAGCTTGAAGTCCTGCTGGGTAAAACCCTGTAAATATAATACATTTCTTAAAAGAACAATGTATTAACTTTGTTTTTTGATAGTGTTAGCAGTGTAACAGATTTCCAGTGTTCCTCTAACCCCTTAGGGCATCTAAAGAACTCCAGGAAACAAAGGTATCTTTCAGTACCTTCTTTTGTTTCTACAAGCATTTAATATTTGATGTGATATACATGCCCTAATAGCACATGAAACACCATAGCCTAGTGTGATCATGGCGTATACCACATACATAGTGCAGCCTCTTGTTTTTTACTATTTTGTTTTGCTATTTGGTATGCAAATCCACTCCGTGGTAACCTTATCCATGTGCTGCCTGTTCTGCTCATGCAAATCTTTGTAGATATCCTGGATTCTGATGCCATCTTCATCTGCTTACATTCCTTGCCTTTAAAAAAGAATCAGGAGTTAGCTAGACAGATGGTGAAGTAAAACTATTATCAGAGATTATCAGGAAAATATGCTATTTTAAAGCCTTTTAAAAATGTAATCACCCTTATTCAGGGTAGCATTAATACAGTAGCATATTGTGCAATTACTGTTAGAGTTACATGGCTTCAGTAGAGACAGCATTACAGCAGGGTGGGGAGGAGAGATATTTTACTTTTTATAACACTCTCAATGGCCCTGTTTTACACCAGTCCTCCTGTTGAGGGATTGCAGTGATATCGTTCTGATTTTGTTTGGTAATAGCTCCACCATCTACTTAAAATCTCTTTTTGAGAGAGAACAAAATGATGCTAGTTGACAGTAGCTGAGCATTACTCATTGTTTTTTACTTCTGTTAAGAATCATGACATGTTTCCCCACCGCCTGCTGGAAGGAAAGGGGTCATCCTTACCAACGCACAGAGCAGCTGGACGGTGGTTAAATGCACTGAATGACCTGTATAGGTGAGAGGGTACAGCTTACATTTACAGCTGTGAAGAAGCCTTGCAAAACAAACCTTGTACAGTAGGATTTCTCTTCCTTCATCTTTGATATCTAAAGGGTACATTTCAAAGTCTGAGTTAGTCAGCCTTGGACTTCTGAATAGTCATTGAAAAGAAGTAGGCATTTAAGATTAATGCATCTGATCTATCTCAGCTAACTATTAAAATGAGTCAACATGTGCAAAAGTACTCCATTGCTCTCCACTGATAATAAAAGGAGCCTCTGTAGACTTAAATCATCTAATACTGGACACTCTGGTAAAGATATATTAATGTCCCACCTGAAATACCTAACATTTCAGCATCAAGATGTATATTCTTTCCATCTTTCGTTGAATTTGATGTTCTGAAAGCCGAAAAATACAGGCAAAGTATTTGCTGGGGAAGTGGGGCAGGCTGGCATGAGGTTCCTCATGCCGCATAGGTTACTGCATAAATTAAGTGATCATCTCACTTTCCTTTCTTATAGATCACTGTGTTCACTCAGTTGATGCCTTGGTGTGTACAGCAGGATAAAGGCATGAAGCTTTTGCAATTTGTTTTGCCTTGTAATTAGAATTCTGAGTATGAAAGAAGTAAGGCACATTATTTTACAGTGTTTTCATTTTTAGGCAGAAGGCCACTGCCAGTTTTGTCAGAAAGTGCTGTATATCATGAACTAACAGTAAGTCTTTGTCTAAACTAATAAAAGTGAAAGAAAAAACACACCCCAAAGAGCAGTCTCCTGAAGTTTTCAACCAGTCAGAGATGCAACAACAAAATCAAAGATCATTTTCTTTATTGGACTTTCAAATTTCAAAGGATCCTTATCCATTTAACTATCAGAGTTGTAAAAAATGCTTAGATGTACAGTATAAATTAAGTCCAAATAAGTACAAGAATTCCCCAAACTTGGTACAGAAGTGAGAAAACAAATCACAACTGCTATAAGGACAGCTGTAGCCAGCTGTCTTTACACAATTACAGAACAAGTCAGATCCTGAAACTAGACAAGGAAATCACAAAAAGAGGTATCAAATAACAAGAAGTATTTTATTAAAGTTAGGATATTCAAATAACTGTGTACAAGTTAACAAACCCTCATCTGATGGATATCAGTGTAGTTTTATTGAAGTCAAGTACCTCACACTAATTTATCCTAATTAATAACATCCTAAAGTAAATCTAACTTCAGAAATAAAACATATTTTAATAGTTTATCTAATTCTCCTGATCTCTATTTCTTTATTATGCTCCTGGTATAGACAAGTTAACAGAAAAAAATCGTTATCACATGTCTTTTGGAGTTGTAATTAAATTCATTCCCCCAGTGTATTACTAAACCCATTCTCTCTAATATTTCTGTAGCCTTCTCACGTTTCAAAATCCCTTCTCATTGTCCTTATGCTGGCAATGATGCCCCTCTTTGCTCTTCTTACTACTTACCTTCAGTCCTTCTCTTCTTGGTTTACCACAGCTTTCTTTGGTCCTCTATCCTTTTTTGCAGAATAATTATCTTTTGCACATCAGAAGTACATTTGAAATCATCTGACTTGAGGGAAACTCACCGTTCTTTCTTCCCAGTTAGCTAAAGCCTGTTTAATAAATCCGGTGTTTGTGAACCCAGGGAACAGTTAATGTCTCTTCTTAAATGGAGATCACCCCTCTTATAGGTTGTTTTTCAAACCTTGTCAACCCTAGAGAAGTTACGCTAATTGTACAATAGATATGTGTAAACCAGTTAATCTTTGCTTAAATAACTTTCACATAACTTGGTGACTTTAATTTGGGAAAGGGTTCAACTGCTACAGGTGCTGAGTCTGCATACATTTGACTACATTTATATCATCTTAATTAAATTAGTACAATTTTTGAATAGAGATGAAGCTAGAGAAAAAAATCCAGAGCATTTTTATGTATTTATTGGTCTTCAGTACTGATTGTCTCTCTGCTTTTAACTTTACTTTGCATGAGAAGAATCTCTTGGGAGAATTACCAAGGTCCCCAAAATTATTAACAATTTCATCAATTCATATTCAGTCCTGTAATTTCTTATCCATAAATAAATAAATGGCAGTTCTGCCTCTTCTTAAGGACAATGCTTCATGTTTATTATTACACTTGTTCTCCCTACACCTGTGGACAGACTTATCTATTTTCTTTTTTCAGAAACCACGTGTTTTTAAATATATGCCTCACTCTGCTACATTTGCTGTCAGCAGGGTAGGTTAGGTTGCTATTTCCTATGGATTTGTAGCACTGAATGATGGACTAAAACTCAGTTGTGTTAGGTGTTGTTCAAATACAGAACAAAATTGTCATGTCCCCAGATTTCAACAGAAGTTAAGGGGCAACACAGAGAAGTTAGCAATATATGTTTAGTTTGTTTTAAGTCTGCTATTTCTAATACATAAGCTTAGTAGACCATGTTTAGTGTTCTTCAGAATTAATATGGATTTAGCAGAATAGCATCAATGTATTTTAAATTAAAATCACATTTTTTTGTAATTATCCTTAAAATGTATTTAATTGCTGCTCCATTTTGTTCTATCATTATTCAAGTGCTACCTCAAGAGCACTAACTCAAAGCTCTTGAGTTACCCATCATCTAAAATCATATAGCTTTAGAGAACAGAATCATTCTGTTTATCAAAAAGAAGACTTTTAAAATTTCTCAGGCAGAAAAAAATAATCATGAAAGCACAGAGATGAGAGATGGAAAAAGACCTATTAAATATATTCTCACTCTCTGTCACTGCAATGTTTTCCCCTACAGTCTTTTATTTTATCTTGTCTAACTTTAAATCTCTTAAGGCTTCCTACTCAATTTTCATTGGAAAGCTACTTCAGTGCCAATCTCCACCTCAGGAAATTTCCCCCAGTGTTAACCTTATGTCTATATTACATAAAATGACAGCTATAAAATGCTTTTCGGTAAGCAACTTACATATATTCTTTTCTTAATTTTATCCAAACATTTCTGGAAAAGCTGGTTGAATGGGGGAAGAATATATTCATGAGCATGCTTGCTAACACTGATTAAATTAGTCCACTTTGTGTCTCTTTGTATAAGGGTTTCCATAAAGATGGGGTTGATGTTTTGTGTTTTGATATTTGTGCGTGGAAGTGGGAACATTAATTGACGGAAAGAAGGCGCCAGGTAGGAGACTGAGGAAACCAAGGATCTGCAGTGTGGTACAGTGAGAGTCATTTTCTGCATAAATAGTTGTGTGAAGGAGTAGGCCAGACAGAAGAGGCAGATCTAGTAGGAGGCAAGTCCATATGCATAGCCTACTACAGCTATGCGTCATATGCATAAGGAAAAGGGATAAAAGGATAAGGAAAACAAATTAACAAACCTAGGGAAAAAAGGGACATTTTGATGAAGAAAAATATCCTTTTTATCCTCAGAAAACTTAAAAATTAAGAAAGTTTCAACAAATAATATTTTAATCTTTTTATCTCTTTGGTTCATTTACTACCTAATTTCCAAACTGAAAGCTACGGTTGTTTGTAAAGCTTAGACAGTCAAATCAGTTAACAAAAGTTATAGAATATCTAACTTAGATAACCGGTCATGATGAAGTAGCTGTAGCTTTCACTTCACAGGTGTGTGCATGAAATACATCTGGATGGCATATATGATCTCATGAGTTATTAAAAAAATGCATTCAGAAAAATTGTACTAGTTGTAGCAAAAAAAGCTGTAATTCAGCTGTCCATTGTTTCTCATGAGTAAACTGCCCAGCTCTCTGATTGATAATTTTACTGTGCATTTCTAAAGTGATATAAAATTTACCATAACTACAAAAATTCTGGATAGTTATAATATTTAACTACAAATCCTTATATGTAGCATGCTGATGTAGGTTAATATTCATGCTGTGTACTGTTATTTCAGCATCATAGATCATGGCTGTTAGAAGCAGGTATGTAGCATAGTGCAAAGGAAACTTGATCACAGCTTTCTACAGAAAAGATTTAAAGAGAAAAATACTAAGCTTTGTATTTTGCTTCATGCTCTATTTTTAGGCTTTTTTAGTTAGAAGACAAAATGGACACCTGTTTTGGAAAAAGCCTTTGTGTAATTCTAGAGTGGAGGAATGGAACAGCTGTGTTGACTGTACCAAAAAAATAGGACATCCAAGAAAATTGCACATAGATTCATACTTCACACTTGATTTATTTTTTGAAACTCAAGTTTAGGAACTTCAAAGTTCAAATAACTCTAGTTCTAAATAAAGCTGCCATACAGTGTAATACTAGCAATTATAAATGTTCAGGAATGTTACAATTCTTTGCATCTATTGAAAGTCGAGGAATTAATGCAAAAGATGCCAAGTTTCCTATAAACTACATTAAAAGATATTTACTTTCAAGGCAGGGAGAGAGTACAAACAGGAGTTATGAGATAATAAATCATCAAGTCTTATAGCTCCATGTCTAATTGTCCATGCTGATATATGGCCAATAGGTGAAGCATAGCTGGTGTAAAGAGTTAAACAGATTTCTTAGCAGTGGTCAGTCATTCAGAGATGCTAAGGTTGCTGCAACTGCAGCAATCTTCTGTCCAGGTGACTCTCTGTAAACCTGGCGTAAGTTGTAGGCTAAAGAGTAATAACAAGCACAAAGTTGACATTGCTGCCGATCTCTAAAATGATAATAGCAAAAGGAAGCCTGAATTAGGAGTAGACCTGTGTACGTCAAACTTTAACGTACTGTGACTAGACTGTGATGAATATATTACTCACTATCCTTTCTGTTGTGCTGAATTTGATCATTTGGCATGACAAATTGGCAGATACTCCATTGCTCAGCCCAGCACCTAATGTACCATTCAAATTTCCATTCAAATGAGGCTGAGTTGGAAGGGGTAAGGGGCGCTTCCATGGAAAAAAATACCCAGGAAAAAATTGTTCTCCCTTAGTCCTAGAGATGGCCAGAAACCACAGCTATAGCTGCCTAAAACCAGAACTTTACACAGATTTCAGGGGCACACCAGCAAAACATTAGAAATTCTTGCTTTACTGATTGATGAGACAGAGATGGAGCAAAAGACATGAGTTACTTTAAATTTCCAGCTATTTCCCTAAAGATGAACACGTGCAATATAAGGCTCACAGGTACAATGAATGTTCTACATTCACATCTTTTCCTATGTCTTTGTTGGTGTCAAGTATTCATAAACAGGTCGCCTAGGGAATTCCACATATGCACCAGACATCTGGTTTATCTGAAACTGGAGTGTTCTGAAAGTCGTATTCACCAGGAATTTTACATCAGTCAATTATCTTGCAACTGCTGTCTTAGTAAACGCTCTTAATAAGAGAGTTAGTGTACATTTTCCATCATCGGCATTTTGTTTCCTTTTTTTTTTTTTTTTTTCTCTGGGGCTTGATGCAGCTTATGTAATGAAGTGTTCTGTTTACATGAAAGTAGATCTGACTGGAATATTTTCCAAATTGTCCAAAGACTCTTTCTAAAAAAAACCATCAAACACAAAAACCCCCAAAAGCAAATCTTTCAGTTAGAACAGACATATTTTGTATCACTTCATGGCTGAATTTCTGATTGGTTTAGAAGATAACTGTGTTCACATTCTCTCCTTTATTAAAAGTTTTCACCCTGAATTCTCACAGGAATAACAAAGGCTGGAAACTGGACTTCTCACATTGGTCAAAAAAGTTAATTACAGAACAAGTCATACCTAGGCCTGATAAATCTTTGACATAAATTGAAATAAAGCCTAACTTGGATATTTAAAAACCAAATAAAATGTAATATTCCATTGCATATTTTGTAGGTAGCTGAGCGATTCCATGAGAGGGACACTTTGTGCCATTTCCTGCCCACACACTTTTGTGCGTTTCTTCTGCATGAGAAGAGCAGGGACTGAATGCCCATGCCGTATCTTCTTTGACTGCACAGAGCTTTGGCTTCAGCCTCTTAATCTTTCCGCTGCAAGAGCAGAACTTTCCCTGAGGAGTGAGAAATGAATAGGAGAAAATCTTCTTTGACCTTCAGTGTCTTAGGTTATGATAGATAGTGTGCCTGTTTGTGTGTTCTTCCTATAAGGAGCAGAATCTGAAGACTCAGACTAACTCTAATTATTTAACCATTATCATCATATAAATTAACAGAATACATTAATAGAGGTCTGTGTTGCTAGTCATTTCTAGTCCTTAGTCTCACTAGAAGAAAAGTACCCACCAAAGCATTATTCTTATTGGTTATCATCAATGCAGATATATTTTTACTTTTGCACCTTTTACCCCTCTGAAAAGTGGTGTGAACCAATCTTTTTATCTCAGTTATGTGTATAAATGAGAAAAGAAATATTACCATCAGATTTCCTCTGTAAGGATGTGTGTTTGCCCTTCAGAAGAGACTATCCTTCCTGCCCCTGGAGGTGACCATCTCTTATCATCTCTTCCAGAAAAGGAAAAATCTCACTATATAGAGTGGAGCGCTGGGGCACCAAGTTAGTGAATACCACAAGTTGGTAAATCAGTTCTAGCAGATGCATATATCTTGTCAGATTAACACTGTTCTCAATTTCAAGCTGTACAGCGTATCTAAAAATGACTAATAAAGCAGCAAATGAAAATCACTTGAAGAACAAAATACTCTGTAACGTGTTCTCTGTTGCTTCTGAACTACACCAGGCAGCAGCCTCTTTTCTCTTACTGCACTCTATCTTTCATAATCCCCCTTAGATCAAGTTTTTAAAGGATATTGTGTATTTAGAAGGAAGATTTCTAAAATTTAATAAATGTTGCTGGGCTATTGTAAATCTAGTATTATCTGTTATCTCTACTTCAAAGGGCAAAAAAGCTGCTGTTACCAGCTGGAATCCCTGACTTTTAAAATGAAAAAGTAACTGAGCCCACACTCCTACAGGTCAGGGAAATGGGATACTATCATAACTCTAGTTAAAAACATGAGAGAGGGAACTGAAGAGGCACCAAGTGAATTTATCCTCCATTTTTTCATTAACTGTCAAACTGATTTGTTACAATTCAGACAATGACAGTCTTCCTCATTAAACCAAGTGGTGGACTCAGTCAAAAATACCCTGCCTTTACCATTATTCTTCATGTCACTGGTCAGTGTTTTCCAAGTCAAAAGGTATACCTAAAACAAGGTTTGCAGGAAAAAGTAATGCCTTTTAGGAAGCCAACTGAAAAGTTACAATGCTATCTCTTTGAAATCATTATGGTGACTACAGCATTTCTATTGCTAATGTGGTAGAGTGATAGAGTGAAAGCTACCACACAGAAGACTTCTACCAAGTAACAGTTATAATGACAGACCAATGACTGCTTTTGAAATAGCAATTTCACTTATTTTGTTCATGTAGTCTGACTTTTTGGACTATATTAGAATATGGATATGAAAAACATGATTAAATTATATTATTTTAAGGTTCCCTCCAGATTCCTATTGTATCAGTCAGTAGACACATTTTCAAGGGTCTCAGTAGTGTTTGGATTATAAACCATCTATAGCTTCCCTATTTAAGTCAGGGTTCCTGTGAGGTTGTCCTGAAATCCTCCATGTTTTCAGAAAGTGAATGAAGAATAGCGATAATAAAGATGGGATACATTTCCACATTAATCATCAAACAGCTATGTCTCTAGCCTAAGAGATTCATCAAGCTTCTTATAAACTCTGTGTAGAGGAACAGGCACATCTGGAAGGCAAGTCCACAGACAGTGTCTAAAAATGCAAATAGCAGACTCTCCCTTTAGAATTGTTTCTCTCTTGTCCCACTAATTATTGGGGAGCCTAAAAAATAAGCTCAAAGAGATTCTGATTTTAGAGGCTAATTTAGGGGAGATAAATTATAACCAAAGCATAAGTCAACATAGTTCTACCCTTTCTAATTATTTATTTCTAAATCTATCTTTTATAATTATTTCTACAGTTTTAAGCTAATTTTACTTTTGCAACCTGCCTCATGATGTACCTTGGGAGCCTCTACAATAATCTGGTGAAGTATTCAGTCACCATTGAGACTTTCTCATTTTCAGCTTTTGGCCTATTCTTTACACCCTCTCTTACTATAATAAGTAATTATTTTCCTGCAGTGCACATGAATTTCCACTAGAAAACTTGGCTTATGCTTTCAACTCTCTGTTCTTCATTTAAACTACCTAAAGAACAGAGAATAGAATCTGCCCCAAAAGAGGATATCATCCCTTTGATACTATTGAATGATGTGTTTGGCCTTTAGTCTAAGAAGTTTGGACTTTGCTGATCTGGATGCTCCCAAGAGGGGGCTGCATCCAAATGTTGACCTCCTATAACCTTTCTTAGCTTGTGAATTGACAAGATCGTAGTACATGATTGTATGGTTCCTCTTAATTAATTTGCCATTATATTTCCACAGTCTTGTGAGAGAAAGAGATTTTCAGTGTTTTATTCATTTTCTAATATCTGTCCCTTGGCTGCAGTCCTGAAGTTAATGCTCACTAATAGTGTGTTCTTTGTCTGCCCAGTTACCAGGGTCAACGTTTTTCAAAAGAGGTCTCCAGAATGTAGAAATGATTCTTCAGTCACTGTTTTTCTTTTTAACAGAGACCTTTTTTATGTTCCTTTTTCCTTTATAGCCTACAGCTGAGATGTTTTGCTCTGCCAATTTTTTTATTTTCTGCACAATCCAATTCTTCACTCATCAGAGAATGCATTTGATTGTTTTATTAGACAAAGTCACAGTAGAAACTGGTATAAATTATCCTAACCAGAGAGTATTTTGATCTGATTTTAGTTTATACACAACCACCAAAACATTTCTTTTAAGTTTTCTTCCTTCAGGATGACATCACTGACAGTTGCAAACAGAGTAGGATGAGTATGTTTTTTTAACAAAAAAGATATTACAATCAAAAAGATTATCCAGAATGAGGTGTTCTGATTATCTCAGTGAAGACAAGAGGTAAATAAATGCTTGTTTTCAGTAGAATTTTGATTTTATTTTTACTACTTTTACTAGAAAAAAAAAGGTACAAAAAGTGAAAAATATCTTTTCTATCCAAGAATATAAATAGTCTGAAGTTTGGAAATAGGAGGAAAATTAAAGGAGTGAGAGAACAAAAAAAGGAAATGTTTTTTTAGATTTCATCACCAGAATTCAGGCTGTGTAATGGGAACCTTTGGGGTTTCAATCAACATTGTACCATGCTGGAGGAAAAAGAAGGGCTTGAAGTGGGATCTGAAACACACTAGTTATGGTAAAAAATGCATTAGTTTCAATAGGCTGAGGAAGGCTGTTATATATTAATATATTTTTAGAGGAAGTGCTTCCCTTTGCAAATATAATGGACACCTCTAGCTTTCTAATGCAGCCTTCCTTCATCCACCAAACTATCCTGTTCACCTTTAAAAAAAGAATATCCACAATCAGTTTTCTTAATTTCACAATTTAGTGGATCAAAAAATATAAAATAATTATATACTTCCTTCGGCATGTGTTGTTTCTGTCATTTTGCTGATGAAAAGTCCACCAGAACTTCACATCTTCAGACACTGATGAAAGGGAAAATATTTGGGGCTATATGAGTGTTCTGGAGTTTGGAATTACAACTTCATAAGGAAAAGGCATTTCCACATGGCAAGAACCCGCAGTCCTACTTACAGGTTTCCTACTGACATCTATTTAAAAGCCTTCAGAGTGCTCCATGAACTTTAAATTTCAGCTGACCTACATCTTTGCATTATTGCCCTTGATCTTTTAAAAGCTTCCAATTCCCTTTTATAATAAAACCCCACCAAACTTCCTATGACATATCTATTCCTTTCAAAAAGCTGCGTAATTTAAAATATGCACCAGCAGCCTGGTAAATTCAAGTGAAATCAAACATACTTTGGAAAGAAGTTAAGTCATTTTCTATAAATAAATGGGAGAAGCTTGTGTAAGACAAATATGAACCTTAATCATGTGCAGTAGGATTGCTTCAGGTGTTTATTTATTTGGCAAACACTGAAATAATTTTAAAAATTAATATAGTTACATTATCAACATTTTTTACATTCAGTTCTTAGATAAAAATATACACAGCTATTCAGTCATTCAAGATCTGATCATCTGTTATTTCAAGTTCGATATGATTTATCTACCTTTCTAAAAGTACTAAGAAAGCCTGTTTCTTCACATTCTATATTTTCAAGAGAGTTTACTGTTTATGCAGGCTGGTCACAGTTGGGTATAATATATCTATGTGTCAGAAAGTGGAAAAGGCAGTAGACATTATAGATGAATTGCCAGGAAATTACCCCAAGTGTGCTGACTTCCCAAATTCCTTCAAATGACTTAACAGGCTTGACATGGAAGCTCAGTGTTCAGTTTGCTTAGGGGACTTTAGGAGAATCAGCATTTACAATCCATTGCTAAGGTTTGGGGTTTTCACATTTACATAGCAATAAGGAGCTTAGGGAATCTGTAACTGGCAAAGAGAAACATTTAAGTCAGTATTATTAACAATAACAGTGTTTAAGTTCATTTGTACAATTCAAATTAAAAGCCTTTATTCTTCTAAGAAAAATTAAATGGGCAGATCATATTATTACTGCTGAATTGTTGATAAACACCATCACCTTTGATCTGAAAGGCTTTTGGTTCATGGCAGCACTGGCAGTAGCAGACACGCTCATTCTTGATGAGACAATGAAGTGTGTAAGGGTGATAGGCTTTACAGCAAAAGGCATCGCATACCTTCCACAAATCACTCATTAGTCTAGTTCTGGATAGTATAATTCTGTGACCTACAAAATTAAAAGCAGAAACCTTGATATTCTCTTTATAGCTCCTTGCATCTTCCAGGAGAGAGAATGACTGTCAGGCTCTCATCACTACATGAAATTAAAGGCATTTCACAAGAATAGCATCATTCTGCTGAGGTTAGGGAATTCCCTTGTAATGCAACGCATTGTGGTCTAGCATCTGGGAACTTATATATACAGCTATGAGGTGGACAAAATAAAATAATTGTTTTTGTTTATGTTAGTTACCTTCACTACATTATCTGATATTATTTCACAGAGCCTTTAAATTGGCAAAAAACTGAAGCAAATAAGGGTTGCCCAGACCTGGTGAGTGATGGGAAAAATGCCCTCCAACCAGATTCTTCTGATTTGGAAATAATCAAACTTAAAGGTGTGTCAAACTATTTGTTAATGCTACAACTAAAATGTTACTCAGATTGTCAGAGCTTGGCTGATTGCCAAAACACCCGTAGTCTAAAAATAGAAGAAATGTAACAGAATAAAAAATTACTGAAAAATTGTACCACATTAGATAGACTGCTGAAGATACCAGGAGGTAATTGGTTTGACTATACCAATGTCCCTTTTTTACTATGATATAACTGTACAGCAATTAGGTTATTCTTGTAAATGGCATGGTGTCTACAGCTGTAAAAAGACATCACTGCCATCTTCTGGTAATAGCTCATTTGGCTTGCCAGCATGTGATTATTTATTTATTTATTTCTCTTTTTATAGAACACTACACAGGCAATCAGGGATTTTTGTTTACAAGACCAGAGAAACGTAAGCATTGTGCTTTAGCATTTGGAATTTGTTTTGATCAATAATTTTATGCTGCTCTGGAATTTCTGAACTGCTATATGACTTCTACTGGTGAAATATTCTTGAGATTGATTTGCCTTTGAGATTATAGATACCATAAGTCCAGAAATGTGAATTTAATAGCACAGTCTTATATTATACTTCTATCCCAAAGTGCAAGTTACCTAATGATTGCATGTATGGAAACAGAAGCACTACGAGAAATTTCATGAAGATCAAGTTCAGTTGAATGTCAGTGATGTTAGTGTGATCACACCCATTTATATTTGCTGAGGATCTAAATCTCCTAACCAGGTTACAGTTATGTATTCATCTGTGTGACAAAAATCTACTTTCTGCTTCCTTCAGTGCCTCAGCCTTACCTCTGATAACTTAGTGGATCCTGTTTATCGCTAATCATCAAACAGAAACAGAATATCAGCAGTCTGTCTTGCTTCAGGAGATGTAGCTTTATTTGTGACATGATCTTTACTCATCTTTAGCATCAAACATCATTGCTACTAATAACTAATAACACTGCTATTAATAATTGGTTCCAATCTCACTTGATGATGTATTAGTAATGTCCCCGCCTGGAGGGTAGGAAATCACCCTGAGTATAAAGGGAAACGATGGCATGTAATGTAGCTGCTTTATAAAATATAATACCCATTCCCCTAAATCTTTGTTTGGAAACCACTTGTCATATTTTTTTTTTAATTTCCTCAGATAACAATTTAAAAAAGAAATGGATTTTTTTAAACTCAAAAACCTGACAGTTACTTGGTTTACCATAAATTAATAAATACATACGCATTTTGGGATGTGAACATAGGCATAGGTCAGAAGAATACGGACAGCTTTTGAACAGTGTTTCACATATGTGAATCGTCATGTCCATGCACAACAGTGGAGTATCTCAGGTCATCTGTTCAATACAAACAAACTGAAAGTTTCCAGTGTAATGAAAACCTTAACAGTCTGGACTGAGGAAGTCGGAGACTGTGAAGGTTCAATGGGCACTTCAGGTGGCACTGAGCACCCCCGTACTTTGACCTTTCCAAAGCAGGCAGTGGGGCTGAGAATTTGCTGGCCTTGCTGGATGCACAATAAAAGCAGCCAGAAGGTTTTCATTCATTTCTGAAGTTACTGTGCTGGCAGGAACAGTGGGTTACTCTCACAGTTTGGATGGTTCTTCAGTTTCCTTGCTTTTTGCTTATCACTCTGCACCTTGTTATAAACTGGACAAAATTTGGCCCAAACATGTTGTCCTGGTTTCGGCTGAGATAGAGTTAATTTTCTTCCTAGTAGGAGGCATAGTGCTGTGTTTTGGATTTAGTATGAGAAGAATGTTAGTAACACGCTGATGTTTTAGTTGTTGCTAAGTACTGCTTATGCTAGTCAAGGACTTTTCAGCTTCCCATGCTCTGCCAGGTACACAAGAAACTGGGAGGGAGCACAGCCAGAATAGTTGATCCAAACTGACCAAAGGGCTATTCCATACCATGTGATGTCATGCTCAGTATAGAAACTGGGGGGGGTTGGCCGGGGAGCAGCAATCGCTGCTCGGGAACTGTCTGGGTATCGGTCATCGGGTGGTGAGCAATTGCATTGTGCATCACTTGCTTTGTATATTTTTATTATCATTATTATATTGTTATTATTATCATTACTATTTTACTTTATTTCAATTATTAAACTGTTCTTATCTCAACCCAGGAGTTTTTCTCACTCTAACTCCTCCGATTCTCTCCCCCATCGCACCGGGGCAGAGGGAGTGAGCAAGCGGCTGCGTGGTACTGAGTTGCTGGCTGAGGCTAAACCACAACACATGTCTGCATAGACAAAAAGTTACCTCTATGTAGATGCTGCCATGATCAACAGTCACATCCCCTGAGGCTGGTTACTGCATTAAACCAGCTTTTGATCCAACTTGATAGGACAGTCCTTGGGGCCTTATGGGGCTGGGGTTCAGAACTGCTGGCCATATAGCAGTCTTTGTTTCTGGCCCCTACTCAACACTCTGCAATACAGGGTGAGCAGATCCTGCCAAGGCACCCCTTTACCTGTGCCGGCTTCCTCGTCGCTGAGCTGCAGCCCCAGCACCAGTATCTCTGCTTGACTGGTTTTTCAGAAGGGAAAATATATTTCCTTTGTACTTTTTCTGTATTGCAAGCCTAGCCTTGATTTGCAGTCTATATATTTAAACATAAATCTTCCATTCAAGTTCTCACAGCCACTGTGAGAGTCATATCACTCTTGGAGATATTTCCCTTTCAAAGCAGCCAGTCTGTCCTCAGATGAAGATCTGAGATGGTAAATATATTAGAATCATTTCTTATTGGAAGCAGAGCTGTTCTCCATAAATGCAGGAGCCAGCCGTCTTTAAACCCAGAGCTGGATAGTAGGTTTTCACTGTCCATTCATGCCAGTGACAGATGCCTGGCAATCAGGAGCTGCTTGTCAGCTCCCAGACAGGAGGCACAGAATGTACACTTCTGTTAAAAGAGCAGAGAGGCTGTTGGTTATCACAAGCTTTTACGGTGAAGTTGGCACACGTTTTCATAAAACGTCACTCAAACCCTTTTACACTGCAGTGCATCCCCCAGCTGCGAGCCAGCTGGTGATTGTGAGGGAAGAAGAACTGAGGTACAGTAAAATACTTCTTGTTGTAAGTGATTTTGCAAAAGTGTAGTTGCAGCTTTAAAGACCCCTCCTAAAGGGGTCTTGCTGAGGGGAGACCTTATCGTTCTCTACAGCTCCCTGAAAGGAGGTTGTAGTGAGGTGGGTGTTGGTCTCTTCTCCCAAGTAGTTAGCGATAGGACAAGAGGAAATGGGCTTAAGCTGCGCCAGGGGAGGTTTAGGTTGGAAATTAGGAAAAATTTCTTTATGGAAAGGGTGGTCAAGAATTGGAATAGGCTGCCCAGAGAGGTGGTGGAGTCCCCATCCCTGGAAGTGTTCAAAAAACAGGTAGATGTGGCACTTTGGGACATGGTTTAGAGTAGACTTGGTAATGTAGGTTAATGGTTGGACTGGATGATCTTAAAGGTCTTTTCCAACCTAAATGATTCTATGATTCTATGATTCTAAAGCACACATCTCTTTCCCTTACCTGCTGTTTTTTTTGATTTTATCAGCCTGCTGTTGATTTGGCAACTTCCTGAACGCTGATCTAAAAGCAAACTGAATAAAGAGAAGCAAAGAAAGGATTACAGAATGGGCTTCCTTTTGCTGTTCATCCATCCAAGCTAGTTTTATGTTTACTAATCAGTACTTTCCAGGCCTTCCAGGAAAGCAGGGTAAAAATCATGGGAACCCATTCTTATCTTTTAGCCATAAACTGTGTAATATTAAAAGCAAATCCAGCTCGACCAATCAGCCCTTCAGAAGTAACTTGCTGGGAGTAGCAAGTTACTGTGCTCACTTGAGTGCTTTTGAAAATACATCCAAAACTTACAGAAACTCAACTTTTTTTTCAAAATTCAATGTGGGCCTAAAGTACCAGTACACCACAAAATGTCACACACTGTAATCAATAGCACAGGTGTAGGGGGAAGAACCTGTAGCATGGAAAAATCAGTGACAAACCTAAGGGGAGAAATACTGGAAGGCCCCTTATTCTTGGACTTTTCCTGGCTTCTTTATCAATGAGAATGAAAGGAAAATTATGGAACAGCAATACATAGGAAACTACACAATAGCTATTACACCTCAATGTCATTTACCTTAGTCCTTTCTCCACACTTCTTTTTGTAATCTTTTTTATATCTTTATCCTGCTTAGAAGTTGAACTGGATTGTGGCACATTCCCAGGTGTTCTTAAAGAACTGCAATATTTATTTTTAGCATATTAACCTTAACAACTCATTTAAAAGTAATCTTTCTCCACTGATCTTCTCTTTGCAACCAGTCCTAAGTAGACTGGAAGCTAAAATAGAGCATAGGAGTAATGACATTTCTGGTTTTCTGAGTTATTCATCAATGAAAGCAGCACTTGTACCAATACAATTATTAGAGCCTCAGTGGCTTAGTGTGCAGTTTTTCAGAACTTTAGACTGGCAGTAGTTATATTAATGTGGGTTTGTAATGGTAACATTCAGCTTTTATTTGTAAGTTATTTGCGTACTGTGTTAGCTTTATTTCAAAGTTAAATATGAAATGCTGTTTTGTTTCTTGTGTTATTGTTCCTCCTGTTTTTACTCACAATTTTCAGGGGGGGAAATCATAAGAATTGGCATATAAATTAACTATTGGAATATTCACATATTACATTTTCTTATAAAAAATCATGAAGGGAGCCTAATAAATGGATGTAGAGGTCTTGATGGTTCTCCTGGTTCTGTATTATGGTAATCATTTAAGATTCTTAGCAACTCTGAAATAAGGACTCTAAACTTTCTTTGTGAGCCAGATCATTACATTATGTGAACCATCCTAACTCCATCTAGAATTTCTTTGCTTCCTCTCAGTCTTTTTCCTTTCCTAGTTAATTCAAATGTAAGTCAGTGCTATGCAGGGCATGAACTAGAGCCCAGAGTGGCTGTCCCTCTAGATCTCAATCCAAAAAGGCATTTATGAGCTTACTCATATAGTAGCAGTGGAATTAGTTGTGTGCTTAAACTTAAAATATGCTCTAACTCCTTTTGAGCTGGGTACCACCCCCTCCAGATGCTGGGAAGAAGAATATGGAGACATTAGGGAGCCTGTGTGATGACAACTATTTCAGTCATCTGCAGAGCTCCTTCTTCAAGTGATTGTTTTTTTATTTGTTTTACATATTTTAAAACCTAATAAAATTTGAGACAAACCTTCTCCTGTATGTACAATCTAGTGGGATGGGAATTCTCAGGAACCGACTGTGATTTCCTGCTACTAGGAACCTTTCTTTGCTGGCAGTGGCAAGAATTGGAAGAATCCGATAAAACCAGAATACTGGGGCTTTTGTTCTTCCAGTGAAATATTATTCCATGATTAGTAGGATATTTTTCAAATATGTAATGATGCCAGCACCTTTCCAAACACTGTTCAAATCTGGCATGTATGATACAACGCTGCTCTACACATCTGGCTGTAAGAGACATGATGTCAGCTTTAGTAATACCTTCCAACCACATTATCTTGCTGCTTTTATATTCTGCTTCCAGACTTTTGGAATTCCCCATCAGCTACTAAAACATGATGTTCAAACTGGAGACCCATTGATCATTTTAACTGCTCAAATGACCGGAATTCACCCTTACTAATCACTATCGCCTTTAGTTACTATCATTGGACTAATTATGGGCTGATATTCTTGAACCTCTGAAAAATGCTGAAAGGCTGAAAGCAAAAATAATACAATGCAAACAAATTGAATGCTAAAATTGCTTAATTCTTCAGTAAGAATCACAAGAAGGTCAAATGATGTTACACCACCCTAGGAATGCTTGTTGTAACAGATAAAAATCACAAAGAAAAAAATTTTTAAAACCCCACCTTTTTTCCACCATTTTTTACTATAATTACAAGCCTTCAGAATTTTTTTCAAAATAAAGAATCTTGTAAAGCTACTTGTTATATTTCTTTTATTTTAAAATGCATTTTAGTAATTCTGACATTTATATAAAAGACATAAAGTTGCCAAGCCCCTCAGTACATGTACTTGCATTTTTTTAAGCAGATTTAGGAAATGGAAAGTGACTACTGTTTGTTATGAACTGTATTCATAAATCTGCCTTGGATGGACTTGAAGTTGATATGAGTAAATGACTAATGGACTTGAATTATTGAATTGTTGCTTGCAGTTCATAAATAACACACTTTTCCTTAAAGCTGCCTATATGTTGTATTGCAAGCTTAAGGTCTAAATGCTACTGCATCAAAATGAGTCTGGACTAAGAAGCTTTTTCAGAAACTGCCAGAACAGGAGATGTCACATATTAAAAAACAAGCAGCATTTCTATGCCACAAGGATTAGGCACATTCCTTATGACATGTTTATGTCTAAAATATGGTTCTACTGGAATTTATTATGTCTCTTCAAGACTTGTTTCACAAGTTCAGTGGAGTGGACAAACAGTTTATTTTCAAACAGTGTAGCTTCATAAGAATAGAAATGAATATTTCAATATATGTCCCACTTATCGCAGTGCTTTTCTAGAACTGAGCAAATACTAACTAAACCTTGCAACACTCATTAAAGTTGGGTATGGCATACAGGGATCATTTTGTCTACAATTGGAATTCAGTAGCCCCTCCAATAAGCACTTTTTTTTTTTTTTTTTTTTTTTTTTTAAGAAACCCATGGTATGAAATATATTTGTAACCTATGTCATCTTTGTTCAGTTTTCACTTCCAGTGATGAAGATACGCCTGTTACTAATCAAACTTGAATGACAATAAAAGAAACTTAATAACTTAAACCTGCACTTAAAATAGTTATGTAAAAATTGTTGGAAGGCAGTATAGCTGCTTGTATATAGCCATTTCTGTAATCTTTTATCCTGTATAAGATTGCATAGAGGTTTAAACAGCTGTTTGTTTTAGAGAAGTATTCTTCTATGTTTGTTTCTAAAACCATTCTTCAAGTTGTAGCAAGGGTTATTTCTTGATGCTTGTTTGAACTTTGATCAATGAAAGAATTATTCTCAATTAGATCTTATAAAATGTGAAAACAGTTCTTATAAAGGTGTCACTGATGCTTTCACTGACTCTTTTTTAACGTCTGTCTAATAATTTCTGCAAGTTCCGAGCATCGCGAGCTACCATGTGTGTAAACAACAGCACATGTTTATGAGTGCTATCTTGATGAACAAATTTCACGGAATAACTTTGCAAGGGACTGTAATGTGAGCTTCATTCAAGAAGCAAGGCTGGCACTGGACTCTACAAACAGCGTTTTTGAAAGAGATGTACAAAAATGACTGAGTCTACAGCCAGTCTCTACAGCTATTTTCTCTCTTGCTCTTCTACACACATTCATCTGTTCCAGATTTATTACCAATGAACTTCCCAAATGTCATTATCTCCATTTTGATGTGATGAAACTTGATGATTGTTCTTGCACATATACCCCATTCTCTTCATCTGGTAGATTTGGTCATTCTGTCAGATAAAGAAATCAGATTTTTTGGCATGGCTTGATATTGAAATTTAAATGCTCATGGTTCTCTTATCTCACATCCATTTTTGTTAGTAAATAACAAAATGTTTTCCATTGGGTTCATTATCATCTCAGATATTACGAAATGAAGATTAGCAAATTTGTTTGAATATGTTTCTAAAAAGTATATTCTGCTTCCGTTTGGCCATGGAGGTTTAGCGAAGGCACCATCTGCTGGTGGTTCTGACAGCAGCTACCAAGAGAGTGAGAGATCCATCGTGGACATTTGTAAACATTTCAACCTCTTTTGGGGTAGGATTCTCTCTGACTTAAGGGTCAAAGTAATGTTTGGGCATCACTTATGACCTTTTTTATGACTGAGTTGATGCAAGTGGCTCTGCATATGGGTAAAAATTCACCTTGGATGTTCCTCTCAGGATAAGAAAAAAATATTCTGAATGTTTTATAAGCTACTTAGCATGTCCACCATAGGTTTTGAAAATTTTTATGGAATAGTCATCATGTTAGAATATTCATTGAAAACTTTCTTTAAAAATTAAAACATTCTGTAATATGAGTCAACATTGCTGTTCTTTTGTGTCTGAAGAAAAGAGAAATTTTATATAAAGTAACACTCCATTTCAAACTCCTTTTTAAAAGGAGGGTTAAATTATTTTCCTTTTTCTTTCCAAACTTATTGTTATTATATCACATACTTATTTAAAATATAAAATAACTAAATCTTTAAACTTTGTTAGACAAATTTTGACTGATCTGAATTTTTTTCCTATCAGCAAGAGTTTTGACACTTGGCATTCTTTTCCCAAGTCAGAAGAAAAACAAATATTAAAATCTTACAATACTCTGCAGAAGAAGGTGTCTTTTCTCTGCCCATTTCTTCTACAGCTTGGGAGGCAGTAATTTTGGACACAAACACTTTCTACATATAAGCATATCTAAATAGTACAGTTGTACTTAGAACATGCTAGAGCCAGCAAGACTCCCATTTGCTCAGTCCGGTATCTTAATCTAGATCTGCTTTCCCACCTATAAGAGGATCAGGTCTTTTTGCATACGATTCCCACAAAAGGCTAATATGGATTTAGCACAGGAATTCAGAAACAAGTGATTAACAATTACAAATATACAGAATACAGTGCAACGAAATTACATGGTCAAAAGTGATACTTATTATATAATGTTTATAATGACACTGTTTGCTTTAATATTATCTTGAGTGTGATAAACTGCAGCAAAGTTTTCCTTTTGAATCAGGCTATAGTGAGTCAGAATTCCAAGAAAAACTATTTTAGCATCATTGTTGAGCAGAAGCAAAATAAAACAATCACTTTTTTACACAGAAATTTATAAAATTCTTATATTGGAACATATAGACTCATATAGAACAGCAAACATTTAATAGATGGCAGCCATTAACAAATAAAATACTATGTCAGAATAGCTCGAGTACTGGGATTCAGGATTAGACAAGAACTACTCAAAGCCAGGATCTTCGGCACTGCACCAAACTGAAGTGACTCAGCTAGCAGCTAGGAAAATCAAGGGAGACAGCTGGAAGTGCATGGAGCCTGCAGAAAATAAAACGGTACTATTCTGTGATAATTACTCCAGTGTAGTGCCCTGCTTTCCACTCCATGGAGACCCTGATACACAGAAACTGTTTATCTGGCTGCATACTTCTTATTTCCCCTCACTGGCTTGCATACATGATGAATAAAAATACCTGACAGTGCTGGCATGAATCAGGTTTCCTACCCAGCAACTTTTCCTGGGTGCCTTCCCCTTGCTGTCATCAGTACTCTGCCAGATCTGCAACAAAGACAAAAATCAAAGCCTGCTACTCCTGCTTACCCATTACAGTGCCAATGGTTTTAAGCCAAAGACAATTAAGAAAGAAAGATTATTTTTCCCTAGGAACAAACTACTGCATAAGACATTTGTATTTAACAACAAAAATAAGAAAAGACACACAAGATTAGGAAATCTATTTCCACCATCATCTTTTTCACACACTCGGAGATTCCCCAAAGGCTGGAGGTATCTGTCCTGCAGTGATTCACAGCACCGCTGCAGGGGAGAGCAGTGTATTTATGGGGAAGGGATAGCTGGACAAATGCCATGAAGATGCCTGATTCTTACTCACAAAGGTGAAATCTGTGCATAGAGGATCCCTTCTGAACAAGTATATCAAATCAAAGCATTTTGGTCAAATGAACACTCAAAGCATTTTGGTCAAATGAACACTGAGTAAATCTGTCCATGGTATAGAGTTTAGCCCTATATTCTGTCAGAAAACCAGAAATGTTTACAAACATGGTGTTTTCATGCCTCACTGCCTAAACTATGAAGTACTCAGTCTCCTCCTTAAAAGCTTAAACATAACCCAAACAATTCTCTTTGATTTTGGTCAAAATGTAAAGCAGGACAGTTCGGTCTATACAAACTTACTACTTTATATCATGAAATTTTCTTCTGATACGTATACTTCCCCCACCCCTTGGCCTCCTTCTTCAGTGTTTAAATTGCTGGCCTGTTTTTCTGGAGTGAATAATGCAAGAAACTCAGTGGGAAGAAAAACAAATTTGTTAGAGCCTTTGTACATGTTTCTTTTTTTAAGTTTCCTGTTGGCTTAGGCACATTGTGTTCCTCTGTATCACATCCTTTTAGAGCCATATGTGGAAGCAATAAAGTGTATCCCTGCCTTCAAAGATACAGAGTATTTGTTTAGCTAACTGACTAAGGAAAATGCTATGAACTCATTAACAAATATGGTTATGTGTGGTCACTTAATCATAGAGAGCAGGCTGCAGAACAGAGCTCAGGAAATATTAGTCAGCACAGGCAATGGATAACTGTCAGTTACTGATCTCAGGATTTCTTGCCAGGGAAGGCAGACAGCAGGTTAGCAATAAAATACATCCAGTCTGCCAGCAATTTCCATTAAGATCAGATTTCCAACCATAGAAATGTTTGCAGATATAGGTGATGATTGCTGACTAAATTCAAAAGGAGAGTTTTCTTCCTTAAACACAGGATACTGCCTATTACAGTCACAGCTCATGCAGAAAGAAAACTACACAGGATCAGGAAATCTGGTTTTGCAAATGTCTTTTCCGCCAATTCAAAGACATATAAATGCGTACCTGCATTGCACACTGGGGGGTAGTCCCATCTAAAGGAAGAATGAAATTTTAAAATTCCTTTTAAAATACCTGCCTATTTCCTCTCCATATTCCTTTAGCATGCATCAATCAAGAAAAAAGTGTTTTCTTCACTGTGCAGATGTGTGACATGCACCAAAGGAAGAGACCTATTTTGCAGGGCTGTGAAGTGCACATGCCTTGAACACTTCACAACCAAAAGATTTGATGATAATATCTTTTTTCTTCTTGGGAGTAAAGAAAGGATTTGTGTTTTCCTGACAGATGCTGTCCCACATAACTAATGCCTGAGAATGACTGTGGCATCAGGCTAACAGATTTGCCTGTCCTGTGGAGAAAGACAAAGTTTAAGAGGGAAGCAAGACAAGTAATAGCCCAATCATGCTATAGAAGAAAAACTTAAAAAGAAACAGCCCGGTCCAGACTTGGATTAAATTCACAGAAACAGCATCTGATTCTAAACTCCCATTATTTTTACAGGTAGAATTAGAAAGAGTTTCATTAAACATTGAAACTGATGATTGAGTTTTATAAAGTCTGCTTTTGGGGAACTGAATTGTATGAGTTTGGAAAGATTTGCAAATATTTGTGACTTTTTCTGTCTTCTCAGTCTCTAAAATTTGGCAAATCTTAGATTTTTTCTGGGTGCTTTATTAGCAACTCATGTTGGACCAAAAATTTTCAATCTCTGACTTAAAGCAACAGTTAGCATCATAGTAAGAATTGTCCATGTGCCCTGACTGCAGCCCCTTAACACCTCTGCCTTGAGACCTACCTCCTGGCATGGGTATTGCTGCTGTGCCACATCCCTTCAGAGGGCTGACGAGCTGTACAAAACCATTGCCTGTAAAACCTCAGCCTTATTTGCTTCAGCAGCCAGAATGTCTGTTGATGAGTGAATTTTGGAAGAGAAAGCTGGGCCCCACAGTCAAGTCATAAAAGTATAACCCCCAAGGATTAGCTTCTCTGCTATTAAATCTGTGTGAAGACATGCACATTACCTAGTCTACAATTCAACTGGTCATAAAAATGTGATTACTCAGACTAAATAGAGATGTCTATACAGTAGCTTGCCTCCACAGTCAACAGAGATCTAGTCAATATAAACAGTGGAGCGTAGGACACAGTTCATGTCATTTTAAAGAAGTTGTCTAAAATTTGCCAGATTAATTAATCCTTAAGTATGCATTATATTTTCTTTTGTTGACTCTAAAGGCAGACAGCTTAAAAGTGGAAACCAAAATTTAAAAAGAATGACCAGAAAATCTAAAGAGGGACTCAAGCTGGCATCTTGAAAGGGTTCTCAGTATTTAGTCATTAATAGCTAATAGTGCTATTAATAATAGTTACTAATAGTAATTAATACTTTTTTTTTCTTTAATTCCCATCTTTCTCTGCCTCTATGACTATGGACAGTTTTATTAATGTATGTCAACAGAGGTGGCATTTCAGTCACTATCCTTCACAGAGGACTCAAAGCTGGAATAATCAAATCCAAAGAATGCCATGAATAAATGGATCATTCTGTGTCTGGGGTTGTGTTCAAGGACAGATTGGACAGGGCTTTGAGCAACTTGGTCTAGTAGAAGCTGTCCCTGACCATGGCAGGGGGGTTAGAACTAAATGGTCTTTAAGGTCCCTTCCAACCCAAACTATTCTATGATTCAGAAGATTTGTGGTGAATATGAAAAAGTTCACAGAGGTATAGCTGCCCAAGAGCAGAAGATCATCTTTCTTGAACTGAATCAGGAAGACATTATAAAAACAAAAGCTTCATATATATATATATCTTTATGTTTTACATCTCCTAAGACTTACATTGCCCCAACCTCAGCTGAGGATAGTAGCCAATTGTCATTTTCATTTATTTTAACAAAATCTTGTTATTTTTCATTACAGAATTCTTTAAGTGTGGCAACACTGTGCTGAGTCTGAACAATGATGCATATTCCATGATATATCATTCTTCTTTGGTTGCCCTTGTCTGTTCAGCTGCTCAACTTGTTCAGCTGCTGCTCTGTCACTGAAAAGGACTGTCACTGGTTCCAATTATAAAGTGCAGATACTATGATAGAAATATATACTAGTAACTCTTCTACAAAGATTTTAAAAGATCTCATCTCTAGAGTTATTTTACACTACAAATGAAATTTTACAGATCATTAGTCCAGAATGTGAGCTAGTTGTTTCACAAAATGAATTAAAAAGTCTAGGATTATTTCATGTAGAAAAGTATAATCTGTACATGTTCTGTAATTACTTTTTGTTAGAAATTCATAAGCACTATTGTGTCTGCAGACTTACACTGCATAGTTAAAGACTTTGTGTATGATACTGTATGGACATTAGTACTATGCAGCTAAAAGTTCTAAATTAGCTGTTGAAATATAATGCATATATATGGACAGATGAAAGAGTTCTGCAAAAATAGAGAGCTGCTCAAACACCTGCTGTTGCCAAAATACAGCAAGTTTCTTACCAAGAAATTCCAGCTTGTGTTAAACTGTACATTGTGCTTGTACTGAATAAGGAAAATAGATAAATTATCTTTACAGCTATGAAAATCAACCTTGAATTTCAAAATACTCAGGAATACAAGTAAGTTTAAATCTATTTCACTAGAAGGCTTGTTATACATATTGTATATTTTGTTGTTGCTGTGAGAGAGCAAGAGGTCATTTATGGCTTCTAAAACTACATACTCTGGTCCACTATGTTGAACTCAGTCTTAAATACACGTAACTCATGGGAGTCAATGCAACTGCTCTGACTGACATCATACACAGTTCTGGCTGTTCATTTACCCACCTTTCCAAAACAAATGAAAGACTCAATTTTTTTTCTAATTCTTCCTTTCTCCCAACTACTACACAGACATGAGATAACTAGATTTGTGTAGTGAGAACTGTCCTCTCTGTTTGCCAATAACAGACAAACCGTCCCCTTTGTCTTCAAAGGTTTACAAAAGATAATTTTTAGTTCAAGATGTCAATTTACCTTTAGAAATAACAGCAAAAACCAATGAAAAATTAAGTACATTTGAGAAAAAAAATATTTAATTAAACACTATCAATGATAAAATTGTTGGATTTCTTTTTCTTTTGCTTTTGCTTTCAACATGTTGTTGAGGCTTTCCCTATCAAAATGCTCAGGCAGTGCCAGAAATATTTTCCTTTAAGCTTGAAAATTCCTGGTATACCATAACAGGGCCTTGAAGAAATAACACATAATTATGCTCAGCCTTCTTTAAAGAAAAAACTATGAATCTGCATTCTGACCATGATTTCTAGGAATGAAGAATATGTGTATGTGTCTGTTTTCTGAATAAGGCACTTATTAAGTTTTTAATTTGCTGTCAAGGACAACTTACGATATCAAGATGAAACTATTTTATGATTCATTTACCAAGTGTGACTGAGGCAGCTGAGATTAATTTAATCTGTGGTTGTGAGCATTAGTATTCATAAAGAATCAGAAGCACAAACAGAAGCACTGAGTCTTTCTTTTTTCTGAAAGGATGGGGTTTATGCTCCCTGTGTAGTGAAGATCACACTGAGTTGTAGACTTTTAAACATCTTCATGTTAAAATAGAAATACTGAACTGAAATAATAGCACTTGCAAAGATCTACTGCTGCTCCTTAGAGATAGACTTGAGTGAAATATTGTCAAAAATATATACAAGTGTAATATTTACACCTAGAAAGGTGTGTTTAACCCCAGCAGTCCCTGTCTTTTCCCATTTGGTCTAGGAATGAAATGTTTGGGGTGGGTGGTGGTGGTGGTGTTCTAATCTTGATTTATAATAGATTTAGAATGGATTGGGCAAGTGATGGGAAATAGTTGACTTACTGTAAACTTGCATTTTTTATGTCCCATATCCTGCAGAATACAAGACCAAGACCAACTGTAGATTTTGCTAAATCAACAGTATATAAGAAAATGTAGGTTTTATAAAAGCAAGACAGCATCATTGCATAATACATATGAAACTGCAATGTGTTTGGTGTTCAGTTGGTCACAGGAGCATAGCTGAGCAATATCTGAAAATAAAATTTATGTGGCCTACCTAGCATCTTTTCCCTAAAGGGGAATGCAAAGGAAGGCAGGACACGATCAACAAAAATACCTCCTTCATTATCTATCCACAGCTCTTTGAACTTGAAATACCTCCATGATGGCAAGAGACTGAGGGAGGAGGATGCAAAGCTTTTCTTGTGCATATGGCCAGAACAAAAACTGGTAGCCACTACAGCTGCATCACTGTGAACCACAACATGGTCTCAAAAGTGCTGAGGCTGGCCTGTCAAAGAGAACATGAAGGGACGGATGTTCTTGTTGATTACGTGTTTTGCACACTGATGTAACTCCTTTGACCTAAAGATTTCTTCTCATTCCTACAAGTTTGACTGGAGAAAAAATGTCAACAACAGAACTGGTCAAGAAAACAGTATTTAAAAAAGGGAATTGTACCTACTGAGGTCTTTCACCAAAGACCCTGGTATCTTACAGGTCTTCAAGTAAGCGGACTAATGCCTATTAAATATGCATTCACATGCTAGCAGAATAAAAGGTAACAACTCACGCTGTGGCAGAAGTAATAATACAAGGAATGACTAGAACCCATAGAAGTTATAGATTTGAACAGGAAATACATTCAAGGATATAATGATTCAATCACTTCGTATCTGCCCTAAGGTTTTTCTTTTATTCCAGTACCAATTTTGCATTTCAATCTAGACAACCTTCAGCAACTGCATGTATATTTTAAAGCTCTGGCTCACAGAATAGCAGGCTGATTTTGAAATAGAGCTGGCTGGGAATACAAATACTGAGGGTTTCTGGCTGTGTGAAACAAGCTAATTAAGTAAAATACTGATTCTTTAACTTCCATAGACATAGCTATATGACACTAATAATAG
This sequence comes from Pelecanus crispus, assembly GCF_030463565.1. Lineage (NCBI taxonomy): Eukaryota > Metazoa > Chordata > Aves > Pelecaniformes > Pelecanidae > Pelecanus > Pelecanus crispus. The sequence continues at coordinate 14,832,694 of NC_134644.1, forward strand.
CTTGGAGACAGGAGATAGTAGAGGAGACAGTGAAGGAGTTTCTTGGCTTAAAAGTAAAATACATGTACTCATTTAAGAGAAACTCATTTAATTGTCTGGGTGTATTTAAATAACCAAGAAGATAATTGTTGTATTTGTACTTCTTCAAAAGGAATAATAGAATGAAGTTATACAGTAATGGGTAAACAGATTAATTCAATAAAAAACAATATTTCACAGCTAAATTGTGTGCCTAGTTTTATCCACATTACGTATGTTAATCCTAGACTACACAAAAGATTCTGCCTTTTGCAATTCACAGTATGTAGTTATATGTCTTTTTTTTTCTATATTCATTCTCTTATCACATATATCTACTACAACTTCAATTAAAAACAAAATCTGAATTCACAAAGTAGGAAATATCTTCTGTCTTTAAAGATGAACCTGGTTAATTGCTGTGTTTTTTCCACATCTCAATACATAAAATTGTATATTATAACACTGGTGGGAATTACGAGGAACTTCTAGTTCAACCTTTTGCATAAAATAAGACATAGGACCTTACTGAATTAATTCCTGATTATAGTAGACCATAGGAGAAGGAAGCAGTCAATCTTGATTTTGCAATATTTCTTTGTAAGCCATCAGTTTTCCCAAAGGCATCACCACCAAAAGGATTTACATTATCATTTTGAAGGTAATATTCAACAGCTACAGCAAGATGAACCATCAAGCCTTTTCTTTGCCTTCAGCTTTTCTGTTTCAGTTAGGAAACTTCCATAGGACCAGCATGTATAAAGAGAAAACCAGTAGTGCCTTGCTTTCACACATCAGCAGGATTCATTAGTGAAAGTATTAGAGTTAAAACCAGCAGTCTTATTAATGTATTTAAAGGCTGATGTCCCTTTTTTGAGGATCATTGTCCATACTGAATTGAAATTAAGACTGAAATGGTTTTTTGAACTGGGACCAAAACAACCTGAATAGTAAGATAATAAAAATGAACAAGGTTTTCCTTTAAGAGTACTATCTGCTGTATAACGATACTGAGGCACCTCAAACCACCACATGATAATGGAAGATTCCTAAAAAAGAGTGAAGGAAAGCAGTTTCTCAACCTAATGTTGATCTAAATTTTGGGTTGGGTTTTGGGTGGTGGGGTTTTTTTTGGTTTGGAGACATTTTAACTCAAAGAAATTATCCAGCCACAAACACTGTCAACAGATTGGAAATTCTGGCCCTAGGTTAATCCGTCAGATATGACAACAATGTCTCTGTTATGTGAGGAGGGAGTGAAATCTGTCTCACAAATATCTTAGAAAATCTTTCCATTAATGTCTCTGCTATTTCTGATGGAACTGTAATTGAATTTTGAACCACAGAAAGATCTGCCAAGGGTTCTGGTTTTGGAGTGCTGCACATAAATGGGAAAGCACCCCTGGAAAGCCAAAACCAGTTGGATTCTTTAATCTGTAGCCGTTTTTCCATCATCCTTATTGTAATGTACTCTATAATAAATATTATTTGTGGAAAACTGCTTAGTGCAGTTAAAAATAATAAAAAGAGCGGCTAAAGTAAAGTAATGTCATTTTTTAGCCCCTGCTACAATGTGTATATATGTTCAATTTAATATATTTGATTTTATGTTTCTTAATTTGAAGTAAAGACAAAGTGATTTTCTTTAATTTGCATCCACTTTAGTATTCTTACCAGTTATCCAATCCAAACCTACTGAAGTCAGCAGAAAAAGTCCCCAGGATTTCAAGTAAATTTTGATAAAAACTTATTGGAAGTTTCACTGGATTTGAAAGTTTAGCTATTTCAATAAAGGCATAATTACTTGTGAATTCACAGTAAGTGAAAAGATACATTTGAAATATTGTACTCCCCTGTGAATTGGTTAGGTTTTTGTTTGCTTGGGTTTTTTTTCCATATTGCTGCATATGACTAAGGAAGAGAAGCCAAACATTAATGGTGGGAAACTTAATCATGGGAAAGAGTATCTTTAAAAAAAAAAATATTGGTGTTCACTTAGTTAAAATTAGCAGAACATCAGTTCCCAGTGTTATTCTTGAACCATATGAATAGGGTAAAATTTCAACATTTTACTATTGTATTTAACACTATATCGTGTTCAAAAAGACAACTGCATCTGAAGTAGTTCAGAGTAGAAGAAATGAGCATAATAAAAAGAAGTAGAAACCTATATGACAATGCAAAAAAAAAAAACCCAAAATCTCTGTCTAAAATTCATGCAAGAGAATTTAAAGGAAAGACTAGATCATAGTGAGTAAGTGCTTTTTTTTTGGATACAGCCTTTAAGTAGTTAAGTCCCAGGTAAAGACCAACAAAAAACGTGTTTAAAAATTATGTAAATAGCTCAATTCCTGCCAGAAAAATTTCTAAAGACTTTCTGCAGCACAGGGCCAGAATTGTTGTGACCTTGGTTGTGTTCATCATCTTGGCTATGATACACAGCCACATTCCTGTCCCAGGACGACAGCTACCTTTTTTTTCAGGGTTTTCCTTGGAGCCCAAGGAACTTGAATATCAAGAATAGTAATAGGTATTTAAAAACCATTATGGATTTACAGCTTGAATTTTCCCAATTCAGTCAGTTTTGGGCTGAATCTCAAGGTGAAGACTGAGGTTTTTTGGACCACAAATCTGAATGTAGGTTCCTCATTTGGCTAAAATCCCATTTTGGAATTGTACATTTTCTTTGACTCTTGCCAACAGTACCTTTGCAAGGTCTATCATTTCAGAGGATTCATTAAAGAATAAAGACAAAATATGAAGCAGTGGCTGAATGCTGAAACTCAGTATGTTTAGGATGTTCTCTTTGAAAGGTCGCTTTTTTAACAGCAAGAGCAATTTATGTCCTAAGGAATTCAGCAGTTGCAAATTTTCTACCTGGGTAGTTATGACTTAGGATGTAGGATAACCAGGCTTAAAGGCAGTAGCAGGTAAGTGAAGCAGGACTGAAATGGGCAGCTGAGCAGCCTTTGCAGAGATACCACAAGGAGTCAGATGCACAAAAAAGGGCAAGAAGCAAAGACTGAGCAGGAGTCAACACCTGCTCTGCAAAACTTTAAAGTAGTCAATGTATTTGAATATATATTTCCACTGTTAAACATGGCATCGGTAGGCAGGCCACATGATGCTTCTCAGGTGTCTCTGTTTTGGAGACATACCCATTTCAAAGAACCACTTTATATCCTTAGCTCTGCTGGCAAATCACATAGTCATTACTCTATGGATAACCTACTTATAAAATACAAATAACAATTGGTACAAACCTATCTATTTGTGGATAACAAAATAAAAAGACTACAAAACTATAAACTGTTCTTATGACACTTCTCTTCCAATGGTCTCAATTCATCAATGTGTGCTTCCTTTTCAACTGTGACTAAATCATTCTCTATCATTCCCAGTGTAATCTTCCACACTTAACACAAATCTGTGCTAATATCTTGTCCTGGTTTCAGCTGGGATAATTTTCTTCCTAGTAGCTGGCATGGTGTTGTGTTTTGGATTTAGTATGAGAGTAACGCTGATAACGCACTCATGTTTTAGTTGTTGCTAAGTACTGCTTACACTAGTCAAGGACTTTTCAGCTTCCCATGCTCTGCCAGGTGCACAAGAAGCTGGGAGGGGGCACAGCCAGAATAGTTGATCCAAACTGTCCAAAGGGCTATTCCATACCATATGACCTCATGCTCAGTATAGAAACTGGGGGGAGTTGGCTGGGGGGGCAGCGATCGCTGCTTAGGGACTGGCTGGGCATCAGTCAGCGGGTGGTGAGCAATTGAATTGTGCATCACTTGCTTTGTATATTCTTTTCCTATCATTATTATATATATTATATATATTATATATATTATATATTATTATTATTATTATTATTATTACTACTACTACTACTACTACTTTCTCTTTCTCTGCTGTCCTATTAAACTGCCTTTATCTCAACCCACAGGTTTTACTTTTTTGTCTCCCCCATCCCACTGGGGGGGGAGGGTAAGCGAGCAGCTGTGTGGTGCTTAGTTACCGACTGAGGTTAAACCACAACAGCTCTAAAGACATAGCACACATTCTAAAGTAAGTTTCTAAAAAAAATCCTAAAGAGCAACAGTACAAATTTTAACATAGATAAATCTGATCTCATTAACTGCACAGAGGTTGTGCTACAGTACACGTGATTTTACAAGTACCACTAAGTGGATATTATTTCCTGTAGTTTTGTTTGTTTCTGTTACGTATCTGCAACTGACTGTAAAAATAGGAAAAACCCCAAAGTGCTGACACACCAAATTTACTGCATAGTTATCAGAAAATAAAACTTTCTTAAACATGCAAGGTAACTTCCATTTTCCGTTGTTGACAGCGACGTTGCTGTGCAGTCACAGGGGAGGGATAAGTTATGATGTGGTGACTTCAGTGGTTCCTTGCTGACACTTCTGTGTTCCAGATTCCTCAAACATACAGAGAAAACAGTTTTCCATGTTATTTTTGTTTTGCTCCAGATGCGTTCCATATCTCTTTACACGAAGCATAACTAAGTTTCCTTTTCAAATAATAACAAAAAAAAGAAATGAGTAAATGTAATATTCCCCTTGACCATTTTGCCTTTACATAGTTTTTAGTCTAGACATATTCTATTAATGTGTATTTTCTTTGGGCCACATTTTGATGCTCCAGTTCAATAATACTTTACATCATGAGTGAAATTTTAACACCATTCTCAGGTTTTTGCAGCTTATTTCCATGACAACAGGTTTTAATACTTCACTTTCTCAATGAAATCAATGGAGCAATGTGAATATATTGTTGCATGAGTGAATTAGATCTGGACAAGCCTTCCTGAATCAGCTAAGGGGTCCAGAACCTTGCAATCTGGACCCACTAAGATAATTTACACCCATATTATTTACATGGCATTTACAGAAAAAAATGTAATCCTGACAAACCAAAGTCTATGGTATATTATATAAATAAATCTGGTTTAATTCAAGACAGTTAGCAATTTGGCAAATCTTTTAGGGACCACTGTGACATTCAAAAAACAATGAAAGCAAAATTCTCTTGTCATGATGGAAAATCTACACACATTTCTGACAACACAGAGGCTGTTGCTCCCTTATTTCCTCTACATAATGAAGGTCTGGACATTACTAACTGCTAAATCCTGTCATTTCAGGACCATCCTATTGCAGTGGAGGACTGTTGCCACCCATTGCATTGGTCTGCAGGACTTCCAAAAGGTAGATTTTGTAACCTGAGTCTGTCCAGCTGTGTCTGGGCTCACAAGTTACCTTGTACACAATAAAAGCCATGGTTATGAAAGAAAAGCTGCCACAGGTCTCATTTCCAAATTTTACAAAACTCCAGGTGATAGAAAATTACACTTTTACATGTATCCTGTTTGCAAACTTCCTGTACCCACCAGTTTTTGTTAGCTATGTTTGAATTTTTCTTTAACTTTTAGAATATTGCTCATTTTCCTTTCTATTAGCTTCCAGTAAACATTCAATTTTTATGATTTTTTTCTGACAGGTTTGATATTGATATTTGGACCCCTAGGTCAGCAGAAGTCTTAAAATCATAGTTTGTATATGCAAACATTTATGAATTTTTCATCCTAATTTACTCGTTTTTACATTACTAAGTTTTACATCTATCTAAAGGAGAGGTTTGTCCTGGTATATCACATGTACTCAGCTGCTTAAAAGACAATTGTTTTGAGTAGTGTGATATCTGTATTGTGCAACTTAGTGGATTTCTAACTAATCTTTGGAATTCATTTCCTTAGGTCATGCAATCCTGTCATTTTGCTCTTACTGCTAAAAAATTCTTTCAGTCGATTGCTTACACATCAAGACTGGTACTTTAGATCTTACCTCCAGGTTTCTGTAAGCATCCACACTGAGAAGAGCAGTACTACACAGAGTCAAATATGTTTATTTCTTCTTACAAATATGTATGCTGTAACCGGACGTGAGGGCTACAAGTGTGCTTTGTGTCAGAGTGGGAAAATGGCCAAGAAACATTTCAGGGTCCTTAAAAATCTACAAAACTTCTTTACTACACATGGAGAAGTGCAATGTTGGGTGGATATTCATGCATTGGATAGACCATCAACTCTGCAGCAAAGTATCAAGGCTGAAAAGGCTCTATGGCTGCACTAGAAGTGGCATTGTTATTATTTTGGGCAGACACTTTGGCAAAAGCAGTACTGCACAGCCAGAGGAATCACGCAGACTGGGACATGAGGAAGCATGCCAGACCTGTTTGTAAAACAAATGGAAATATTATTTTAATGGAATGACGGAAGTGGACAAAGATACAAACTTCTCAGTAATGACAAATCAGGAGGAACTGTTGGCAGTAAAAGTTTAAAATACTCAAAGTGAAGTTCAAAGGTGGAAAGATGAAACTGGAAGTGGAAATAAACTGAAAGAGAGCTATCAGCTTTTTCCACACAAATCCAGGGATCGTATGACACAGCATTGAAGACATATGGGTATAATAAGGAAATACGATGTGACTAGGATAACTGAAAGTTGACCATATTAGGAAACTCACTGGATTATATAAATACTCCAGAGCCACTAAGTTTATAGAAAGGATGGTTTATATAATAAGAAATATTTATAGACTTAGACCTCCTGGTTATGTAGAAAGAACAAGATGGAAAGTATTACAAATGTCAGTTATACCTAGCTCTTATACAAACCAATGCAAAATTTTGTATCAGTCCAAAATATCTCTAAGTTCAAAGTACACAAGCATTACTTCAAAGAATACTAAAAAATTGTGTTCTGATAGTCTATTTTATTTTTAACACAATATTTTCATTATGTCTGTCAGTTTATATTTTTATCTGGTAGTTTGTGGGGTTTTTTTTTATTTTTTGAAAAGTGTGAGATTTTTATGATAATATGTTACCTTCCTTCCTACTGAGGAGTGCCTGGACTAACTGTCTTAATTTCATAAACACATACAACTGTTTGTCATACTTCTGTGCTCAGCTGCCTGATGTCCCAGTGTTGCTCAGATGTCTATCCAAAGTCTTAATGAAACAGAAAACCTCAAATGGAACAAAAACATAAATTGGTCATGATTCAGAAGTCCTTGAGATGTGTACATAACTCCCATACGTAACTCAGCCTGTCATGTAAGCCTTTATCCAGGGCAGCTTTCCTATCCGGAAAGCACACACTTACGTATTTAAGTCTCAATGAAGTCAGTAGATACTAACCTTTCTTTGCTAAACCATGGTATTAATGTTAACATTTCAACATATTTTAAAGCAAATGAGTCCGGTAACACAGAGACAAGAAACAAAACTTCTCACCTTTAAGACTTCTCTATCATCTCTAGACTGATAGTACTAGCAACCTGCTATCATGGCTATTATTCACCAATATATGTAAAACAAATAGTTAGTTTCAACTCCATTTCTAGAGGATTCACATCAGAAAATACTTAAACTTTTGTACTGTTTTCTAAAGAAACAACACATAGAACAAAATGATATTCCAGTGTTATGGTGATTTTTTCCAGCCAATGACAGTAATAACTTCACCTCCAAATCTAGGAAAAAATCTCTACAGATTTGAAAATGCTGGAGATATTCTATTATCTAAGAAGAAAAGTTAGCAACAGTATTTTCGAAGAAAACTATGCAAAAGAATTAATTGACCAGCTCTTAGTAATTTTGGTAATCTTATTTATATTGCTATAAAAGTTCATGATCACAGGAGATATGCAGCTTCTTCTTCCTTATTTTAGCACACCAGCTGCAATTCAGATGTTTGGGGCATTTTCAGCAAGTGTAACTGGTGCTATGTCCAGTCCTGACAATTGAATGCAACTAGATAAGCTTTTCAAAATAAAGCAGTACCATTGGCACTGAAGTCTTTCTGAGTTCAACGTACTTTAGAAAAATATAAGATGGGAGACAGAAGCTGTCCAGCAGTTAGGGTCACTGGCGAATATGGCAAATAATGTCATATATTGACATCAGCCGTAAGTTTTCTGAAATACCCTGGCATAGACAAATTTACTAGGATAATGGGTAGGAACAATATCTCAAGAAGATTTTCTTCAGAAAAATATTTGAAAGATCTTAGTGTATAAAGTATGAAGGAATAATTCTTATGAATAAAGGTAATAGGGGTTTTTTTTAAGTTTTAGAATTCATGTGCCAGAATTTTAAATATAAGAAATTTACTGAGAGGAAATTTAGAGAGGAAAGCCTTCAGAAGGTGTCTCCTCAAAAGGAATTGCATACTTTTCTATTCTTGTTTATAAAGTCTGTTACAGCTAGTTCATTTTTGAGTGGAAATGGAAGTAATGAAGTTAGGAGGGGGGCTTTACAAATAATTTCCTGCTGATATAACTCTATTGGCAAGATATAATCAATCTCAATCACATTTGAGTAGTGTCACTACAAGTCATTTAAGTAAGCCAGCATATGGGCAACGTTTGTGTGACTTAATAAAATACCTACAAAACCTTTCAAAATTTCATGGACCGTCAGTCACATCAAACTTGGCTAAAGCTTTCATGACAAATTTACAATATTGGACAAATGACTTGTAAATTGTACATGTTTTGAGTAGTCCTGTAAAAATGAGAAACAGAAATGAAAGTTTTAGTGATCGCATGCCAAATTCTGAATAGTCATGAAAACCAAAAGGGCAAATGACATCCAAGAAGGCCTCTGGTGACATTAGTTAAAAGGATGATATTACATTAGAGATAGCTGTGGTCATTGCAGGTTATGAAGCAAAGACAGGGTGAAGAAATCCTAGTTTCCTAGTAGGAAACTGGTCAGTTAATCCAAGGATATCTGAAAACATGCAAATCAAACCTCTCAGACAATGACAGTCTTGCTATGAACATCTGGCTTTAAAGTCAAGAGAACCTGGCCTTCCTGTCAAAATTCTATTTACACCCACTGGCCATCCTGTCACTCATAGCAGCTTTTTGAGACATTTAAAAAGTAATGGAATCAGCACGATCCAAAGAAAATATCCTCTACCTTTTGTAACCAATACAAGTTTTTTTCCATGTGTGAGCACTGTATTTGTCAATCTCTCTGCTCTTAGCAAAAAAACCCCCGACTGTTCTACCAACACTATCTAGAACCTATTAACAAAAAAAGCAAATAGGTAGATTTAAGGATTTCCCTGCTGTCAGATAATCTGTTTCTTTGCTTGAAAGGACCAAGACAGTGGCACCTGAAAATAAGATGTCATACAAAGCAAATGTAACCGTGGGCACCCCAGGGGCAAGCGGAGCCTTTAGTTCCCAAAGTAGCTCTTACTCATACATTTCCATTGGCAAAAGCCTGTGCAATCCCCGTGTTTCTGGCTGTTGTCAGTAGAAGTATGTATAATTCAGGGGTAGGACTATTCTGTTCAGTATTATTTGGCTCAATATTTTGAAACATATATTTGAGTCCAAAGTAGTAAAAAGTATCTCCCAAGGCTGAAATAGCTACATCAGTTCAAATAAGATTTACAGGGGTAGGTCAGTTGGAGACGGAATGGGTCAATATCAGATACCAAAATTAGTTCATTTTGAACAAAATGTATTTGGAATAAAACAGCTGTTACATTCCTTCACCCACATATTTCCTCAAAGTGTCAGCCCTCAGTCACAAAATTAAAAGCATAGACCAAAACAGTAATCCACACAAGAGAACAAAATGCGCTGTGGGGACAAGCAGCAAAAAGAAGCCATAATTAAAAAATACTACTAAGGGTTCATCTGAGGATTTGTAAAGCAGAAATGTATTTCAGCTAAAGACTTTTCTTTACAGATTGAATAATAAAACTTTGCTTTCAAATACTTCAGTGGGGCCAAGATCTAAGAAGGAAATCAAAGAGACCTTAACATATTTAAGCAACTGTTACCTCTCACATCAAAACTCTTTTGGTTTTGGTTGTTTTGGTTTGGGTTTTTTTTTTTTTTTCTGTCTTACTGCTTTCTCAGTGTAATTGGTTTGAATATATTGTACACACAGAATATAAACACAAGATGGAAAAGAAATACATTAATTGGATTCTTCTGTATTCTCTTTCTCATTTAATATTATTAATAGTGTAAGTAGTAGTCTGAAAGTATTATTGTGATGCTAACATAAACCAGTTCAGATTCCATTGGACCCAGTGGTAAAATGTCCAACCTTTAGGTCTGTGTCTTAAAATACCGTGAACTATGGAAATGCTGGGAAGGGATGGAAGGAGGGAGAAATTGAAGTGAAAGAGCAATAATTGCATGTTGGGCCTTTTTTTTTTTTAAACGTGTTTTAAAAAAACAACTTTTATTTAAATAAATACCAGTAGAAGCATAATGCCCATCATGGCATTGAGGAAAACAGGATTAAAAATAATAACCTAAGAGCATGAATCAAGCTTCTCACAGGGTTTGGTACAACATGTAGTTTCCTTCTTGTCAACCAGAGTTAAATAAAGGGACTTGATAAGGAAGCATCCGTGGCATATTTATTTTACACAAGAGCCAATGTTTTGAAATAATGTGTGTGAAGTAGGCTTGTTAGTGTGTGTTCTTCTGCCAAATGTAGTTGTAGTGGTGGAAAAAAAAAAATAAAAAAGAAGAAAAAAGTCTACAAGTGCTTAGGGTCAGTGTTAGCAGCTTGAGGTCTTTTTTTCCTGTAAACACTAGTGCATGAAGTGAACTTCTTTATGTTATTTAAATTTGTTATGAACATAACAACTATGGGAGCAAGAGGTGCAGGGGGAACAAAATTTGCAAAACATTGTTATTGAGCCTTATGGCACATCTGTCCTGGTTTCGGCTGAGATAGAGTTAATTTTCTTCCTAGTAGGAGGCATAGTGCTGTGTTTTGGATTTAGTATGAGAAGAATGTTAGTAACACGCTGATGTTTTAGTTGTTGCTAAGTACTGCTTATGCTAGTCAAGGACTTTGCAGCTTCCCATGCTCTGCCAGGTGCACAAGAAACTGGGAGGGAGCACAGCCAGAATAGTTGATCCAAACTGTCCAAAGGGCTATTCCATACCATATGACCTCATGCTCAGTATAGAAACTGGCGGGGTTGGCCAGGGAGCAGCGATCGCTGCTTGGGAACTGTCTGGGTATCGGTCATCGGGTGGTGAGCAATTGTATTGTGCATCACTTGCTTTGTATATTATTATTGTTATCATTATTATCATTATTATATTGTTATTACTATCATTACTATTTTACTTTATTTCAATTATTAAACTGTTCTTATCTCAACCCAGGATTTTTTCTCACTCTTACTCCTCCAATTCTCTCCCCCATCCCATCGGGGTAGGGGGAGTGAGCGAGCGGCTGCGTGGTGCTTAGTTGCTGGCTGGGGCTAAACCACGACAACATCCTATTCAATTGTAAATATTACATGTGCATGAATATATGGAGGAGCAGATTTCTAACAATTACAAAATGAAAAATGTCTTCTCAATCTAGAGCACCTATCCTAGCCTGAAATTGTTTTCTGTGTGTTCAGATCACTGTGAAGAGAAAGTAAGAAGTGGTGTTCTTAGGCAAAGACTACAAAGGTGAAGAGAACAGCCAATCCTTGCCAGTCGATATTTGCTGGTAAATCTGTTTTATTTCTTCCTGGCATTCTATAGGTTTTTCTGATTTAATTTCTCAAATTTTCTGTAGTCCTTATTTGCATGATACAAAAGGTAAGATGTCAGGTTTATATTCTCTAGTTCTTATTCCACTTCCCCTAATTTGCACTCTTCCTTTTTTTCCCATTTATTAAATATTAATTTTCCCGGCAGCCCAAACGTCATACACAATAAGAAGTGAATAAAATCTACTCAGAAGCTGTAGCATTTGGTATCTTCTTTCAGCATTTGGATGCAACAGGTAGCCTTATAAAAACACAGTGTGAATATGACACACATTTAGTAAGTATACCTGCGACAAATGGCAGCATTGTTTGTATGATGGGCACACAGAAAATCTCCGTGGACATTTTAATAAGGACAGGAAGAAGGAGACAAAAGGTGCACCCAGCCCAGCAACGTGCCTCTGTCCGTGGCCAGTGAACGGATGCCTAGGGACAAATGCAGCAGTAAAGGCAGGACTGGTGATATTTCCCTGAAGCACACGCAGCCTCCAACAGTCTGTAGCTCAGGGCTCTCCTGAGTCAGAAGTGATTACCCCTATATTTAGCAGCTCCAGTGGATTTCCCTTTCACAGCATTATGGGATTAAATCAAGAGTAATGCTAGACTGGGATGCTCAGGGCCTTCTCCAGGTAGGTTTTGAGTATCCCCAAAACGAGGAGGTTGCACAGCCTCTCCCAGCAGCCTATGCCAATTTGACTACCCTTGCTGTGAAATATTTTCCCTTACACCTAACTGAGAACTTTCTTGCTGCAACCTTTAACTGTTGCTCCTTATCCTCTGGCTGTGCATACATTTATTTTTTCGCTCTTTTTCCACTATAACTACCCATTTGGTATATGAATGCAAGGTGTATAGCCCCTCCTTAGCTTTCTCTTCTCCAGGCCAAACAAATCCAAGTGTCTCAGCCTCTCCTTGCATACCATGTGTTGCAGCCCCACAGCCATCTTGGTGGTCTTTCACCAGACATGCTCCAGTACACCAGGGTCTATTTTAATGAACTTGCCTAATCCTGTAAATGTTTAGCATCCTTTGCATCCCATGGAAGAAGTTATACAGCTTAATAGCGTACTGAATGGCCTCCTCCTCCAGTTTTCTTCAATCTGCCCCATAGCGGGAATGTCCTGGTCTTTAAATTAGAAGTCAGACTGAGCACTCACACTCTTCACGCTTGTGATGGTTTGACCCTGGCTGGATGCCAAGTGCCCGCCAAAGCCACTCTATCATTCCTCTTCTCAACTGAACAGGGGAGAGAAAATATAACGAAAAAGCTCATGAGTCGAGATAAGGACAGGGAGATCACTCACCAATTACCATCATGGGCAAAACAGACTCAACTTGGGGAAAATCAGTTTAATTTATTACCAGTCAAATCAGAGCAGGATAATGAGAAATAAAACCAAATCTTAAAACAACTTCCCTGCACCCCTTCCTTCTTCCTGGGCTCAACTTCACTCCTGATTTTCTCTACCTCCTCCCGCCGAGCAGCGCAGGGGGATGGGGAATGTGGGTTGCAGTCAGCTCACCATGCGTCATCTCTGCTGCTGCTTCCTCCTCACACTCTTCCCCTGCTCCAGCGTGGGGTGCCTCCCATGGGAGACAGTCCTTCATGAACTTCTCCAACATGGGTCCTTCCCATGGGCTGCACTTCTTCACAAACTGCTCCAGCGTGGGTCCCTCCCACGGGGTGCAGCCCTTCAGGAGCAGCCTGCTCCAGCGTGGGTCCCCCACGGGGTCACAAGCCCTGCCAGCAAACCTGCTCCAGCCTGGGCTCCTCTCTCCCCATGGGCCCACAGGTCCTGCCAGGAGCCTGCTCCAGCACGGGCTTCCCACGGGGTCACAGCCTCCTTCAGGCACATCCCCCTGCTCTGGCGTGGGCTCCTCCCCAGGGGCAGGTGGGTATCTGCTCCCCTGTGGGCCTCCATGGGTGCAGGGGCACAGCTGCCTCACCAGGGGCTGCACCAGGGCTGCAGAGGAATCTCTGCTCCGTGCCTGGAGCACCTCCTGCCCTCCTCCTGCACTGACCTTGGGGTCTGCAGGGTCGTTCCTCTCACATATTCTCACTCCTCTCTCCAGCTGCAGTTTGTGTCACCGTGCTTTGGGGTTTTTTTTCCCTGCTTAAATATGTTATCACAGAGGCACTACCACTGTCACTGATTGGCTTGGTTTTGGCCAGCAGCAGGTCCATCTTGGAGCCGGCTGGCATTGGCTCTGTCGGACATAGGGGAAGCTTCTAGCAGCTTCTCACAGAAGCCACCCCTGTAGCACCCCTGCTACTGAAACCTTGCCACACAAACCCAAGACAACACTTTCTTATATGTTATAAGCTTCAACCGTATCTTTCTTTAGGGAACTCTTTTTTTGATATTTTGGTCATAGTGTGTTCATTGCAATTTACCACAATTTAAGAGCACGGAGATAGGTACTGCACTGCTTAGTCCTTCCCCCATTACCCTATAGTATCTGTTGCTATACCATTATTTTCTATGCAAACCTGTTCAGTTCCTATACAATTATCCACACATGACAATGAACTGAAGGAATTAGATACTACTACTTTTCACCCTAACTCCCTGCATCAGCTCTCACTCACGCAAAGCATGTAAGCAAGTAAAAGGTGCTCCCATCTCATCCTTTCTGCATTAAGCCTAGTTGAATTCCTGTCCTTTGTCTTCAGTGCTCACTGAGGCTGTGTTTCTACCTTCAGAATTATTATAAAGTTTCCTACATATGTTAACTGCTAATTTTCTTTAGCTAAAGCAATTCAGAGCAGTCAATGCTTCCCAATGGAATTGTTGCTTCTAAGGAATACTCCAAATTATAGATAAATCTTGACTGTAGTTCTCCATGTTTGTGCTGTCTAATAAATAATCCAGTGGCTATGCACCTGCCCTGTCAAAAAAGTGTATCTAGGAATTCCCTAAGGAAAAATCTTTCCTGAATATTTCAGCCTCTTGATGTACAACTACCTTTATCTGTCCCGCACTATTCCTCTACTGAATAACCCAAGGGATACCACAGTCTGGCACGCTGGTGGTGTGACTACTCTGAAATGTGCAGTGCTGGGCTGAGAAATGTATCAGCAGAGGAGCTCTGAAAGGATAGCTCCATGTTAAATGATTTATTGTGATAAAGTCAGTTAGTTGGAGTGAGTTTCTAAAATAAAATGACTACAAAACCCCACTCCCAGCAGACTGGAAAGTGAATGCCAAGTCACACTTTGCGAAGACAAAGGAACACTGTTCTTATGCCCACACAAATATAATCCAGTCCATGATAGCTGAGTTTCCTCTTCAAAGTCTGAAACTTTTTAAGACAAATTAGAATTTTTGGGTTTCTTAGGGTTGGGGTTTTTTTTCCTTTTTTAACGTTCCAAGCAAATTCACTCAACAGTTTTATCTCATTCCCTGCTTTCTGTCCTGTGTAGCTAGTCATCACCAGGATATGGACAAGCAAATAGACCTTTGATTCTTGTTCCTTAGTGCATTGTTCAGAGCTGAAAATCAGAACTGAGCTTGTTTTATCTCAAAATGAACACTGTCAGGTCCTGGAAGCTTCACAGGCTGGGTATTTTTGTGGGAGCCAGGTTTTATAGAATGCACTGCTGATTCACTAAGACCTTGTAATCTGGCCTGGTTTTCAGCACCGGATTCAAAGAAATATCTTTGCAGCAGAAGCAGACAGAAAGAGTTACAGAATTTAGAGCTTACTGCCCAGATTGCTTATAGCAGAGATCGCTCCTTTCTCCAGAGCTCTTATCTCAGGCAGGAAGAATATCAATTGACTCTGAATAACCAAAAATAGAGTATATACGTTTTTCCCTTTAAACTGATCCAGTTCTAAATCAAACACTTTCTAATCACCACTCCTTCTTTTTCTGTTCTTAAAAACATCATAGCCAAGAATCTGAAGCACAAAATAACTATCCTGTGTTTTGCCATCATATATACACCATGCTCAACATATATTTGATTGCAAAATTAAGAACCAGAGAAGAAATCTGTAGAAGGAAAACATTAAGGTTCAGCCAAGTGATCTGAAACCAATTGATTTACAGTAGGTGAAACCTGGTAACAGCTTCATCTGTGGAGACTGCTGGAAAAATAACCTAAAACTTAGACTTACAATCAGGTAACAGAGTTTTACAATGGTATCAACAGAGTAACTCCCCATGTGCACATTCTTAGTTGGTCACAATTGTGAAAAGGTACTAATTAGGGTAGCCTTCAGTGAAAGAGGGTTGATTTACATTTGCATATTTGCTGCAACTAGGAGTGTGCATACACGGAGTTACAGGTGCTCAGCTGTTACACACATGCTCTGCCCTTTGGTTCTTTACCTGCACCCTAATTTCTTGAGAAGGGTTTCAAGTAACAAATAGAAAAATGATTAGCATAATTTAATGGAAAGAATATGGGAAAAAGACTGTTTTGATGCTGTTGAAGTTTTTTTGGTGTTTTTTGCCCACTGGGAATGTGTTATATAAACAGAAAAAGAGAAATAAAGCTGAAAATAGAGTGTCTCCCATCAGTATTCTGCATCTGTGGGAGATGTGTGTGGTGTGACAGCCAACAGTAAGGGAACATGATGACTGACATGCTACAGGAATAATGAATTCTGTCACTTCCCTCGTTGTGCAAGTGCTACAGCTTATTCCTATTCTCTCTGCATTCATGGGGTATATACCCCAAATTCAGTGCACATGAAGAGAAAAACAATACAATTTGTGCCTGGTATGGGCAGACCAGACATTATGTTTGCTGCCTGAAAACCTGATTATACCAAAAAATTCAATATTATAAGGATGGTTTTGTTCTCATATACTTACATATATAGAAAAAATATTTAGAGGGCATTTAATATACTTTTGAAAGGTTTTCTTCTAAAAACACAGTCAAATTTTCATTTGTGCTTGCTGGAAAAGCTGTGTTGAAATATTTTTCAAGTTACTTTATATGATTATTGAAATATATGATGAGTAGATATATTTGGACAGAAATGTATCTGTGGTCTACTGTATTTTGGAAGGAAGCATTCTGAATGGATAGAACGCATGACCGAACACTATATCCAATTTATTTAACATCAAATATATGTCATGAAAAATAAAATCCAACTGGATTCCAAGTAGAAGGAACATACTTTGCTAAAAAGCCACAAGAGGGAGTAAATGCAAACCGCTGTATGAATATGTATGCTGCATGCAGTGACCAGCAAAGGTGGCACAGGGAGAACTGGAAGATGATTCCAGGGAGACTCAATGCTACCTGGCTTAAAAACATCTATCAGTACTCTAATGGGACTTCAGAAACTTATCAATTATTCAGTTGAATTTTCCTCTGTTCTGTTTTTATACAGTGAGAGCAGTAGCTTGAATCTGTACAGGGGGAGAATTTTTATTCAAGTTTATCAATAGCTTGAAAAAAACAGCTTTCTTGTCTCTCTGTGTAAGCTCATGTTTTGTGTGTTACCACATTGAAAAGCTTTCGGTTTGTCTGCTGAAACATCACCACATTGCAACCTATATAACGACTGAATATTAGGAGATGTATCATAAATTTGATAAAGCTGACTTTTTTTTTTTCCCATCTAACTGTAGAATCAGCAGTTATGGTTCCCTACTCTGCAGTAAAGACAAGACCGTCTTCCTACTCTTTCTCTTTTTGCAGGTTCTTTAAAGTGTTCTAAGTGGTTTAGTGCAGTCCAGTTCTGTGTTTTGTCTCCCTGTGAGCTACATATGTTCAGTACATGTTCAGACTTCTCAGTAGGACAAGTAAACAGAATTTTGTAGTCTCAAAGACTTTTGGAGCAACACTTTTCTGTAGTGACCACCAAGAGCTACATCCAGCTCTGCCAAGTGATTCCCCAAAGGGTTTGGTAAGGATAGGAGGGGGTCCAGACAGGATCTTTTTGCTTTCTGAGCTGGAGGCATCTGCTCCCTACAGAGACTGTTCCTGGTTATAGCAGCTCAGGAGTCAGCCCCACCAGCCCAGCAGCACTGGCACCTTCACATTGCTTCCCTCCAGCCCTGACACAGAGCAGGGACTCACGCAAACACCACAGAGGTCACTGTGTCACACAGGCAAGCAGGTCCTCAGCTTGGCAAATCCCTAGTGGTGTCTGCAAAGTGACACAGTGTTATGTGGGGATACAGCAGTAGGCTGGTGTGAGAGATAATGGGGAGGGAAATGAGAAAGCAACATATGGGCCACGTATGCTGCACCGCCTTGGACCTTGGACTTACCATGAGCCTCCCCATAGCTCTTGCCACAGGCCAGGCAAGGACAGGAGCACAGAGCGGGAGACATGAGTCTTGCAGTCTCCCAAAGGCCATTTTTCCTCCCTTTTTTCCTCTATGTTCCACTCACTGCCTGGGAGAATCTGGCAGAACCAGTGCTGTCCTAACCAGGCTTGACCGTACCACTTCAGGAATGTAAAACACTGGCAAAATTCTTCACCTCTCCATCTGGCTTTCTTAGATATGCTGTGGTTTCTGTGAACATTTAATTAATTTTTTTACTGGAAGCCTGCATTTTTCTATAGGTGTTGGAATAGTCTGTGGCTTCTGGTGTGTGGCCATGTAAAGGTGTTCTTTGGCACTGTTGGTCTGGGCTCCCACTGTGTCTTCACCTGATGTTCTCTTGACCTCAGCCAGAGGAATGGGGAATTTAGACTCATTTTCCAATGCAGGTCTACTTGGGTGAAAATTTGCCTTTACTATAAGACATGAAAGAAAAAGTGACTGACAAAGTCAAATGTGTATGAAGTGTGTTTAGGTAATTTTTCTCCCTTTTAAGTTTATTTTTGTTTGCTTTATTGTTTGGTATGTAATATAATTACGATTGAGGGATTGTTTCAGTCTTTGTTCAGTCCTGAATGCAATTTTGTTTTTCTGTGCATTTACTTTAGCATTAAAGAAGTTGTTTCTGCCTTCATTCACAACCACATCTGAAGTAAGTTTTTCCATGACAGTGAGGAAAACTGGCTAAAGTGTTTCTCTGGTGGAACTGCTAAATCTCTACAGATGACAACAGCTGTTCTTAGCGCAATTGTTACTCCTAGATCAGCACCTCTCAAGTCCTGATGACATTTCTGCAGGCTATGTAATATTTTTTTTTGCTGACTGAGTCTGGGAGCCCAGCTGTGAATGTGTGAGAGAAAGCAATGCTATTGTGTTTCTACTTCCTCCTCATCAACAAGCAAGGGTTGTGTCAGACCCCACTGGTATGCTGCTGTCTGGGAAGGAAACCAAATTTTCAGCACCAAGGTTTCCTAAGGTGATTATGCAAAGCTTGGCTAAGACTACTCAGGAAAGGGAAAAAAAAAAATGTATCACTGCATAGAAGTAGCAGATGATTATCATTAATTGAATGCATGTATTTGGCAACAAGGAAAGATAATACGTACAGTTCTATAACATACCAGATGGCTTCCCAGAGACACTTTTCTGTACATACTAATATGCTGGGAACAACACCAGGCTAAGCAAACACAGACATTTTCTTGGGACTTAATGAAAGCTAAATATCCCAAATACTAATTTTATCAGCTCTCAGAACTAGTCTTAAAATCTGCTAAGTCCTAAAATACTTTTTCAGCATGTGTATGCAGTAAAGGTATCCTATATCTAGTAGCAAGAGTGCTAGTGAGAAGGGGCTGGAAACCAGCCCAGGAAAGAAGCAGGTAGACTATACTGGTGAGTGCTTGTGACATGTGGCCAATTCAGTATAAGGAAAGATACCTAAACAGCAGGTTTATTAGGCATACTGGTTTTTTTTTCTAGGACAAGTGACTTGGACCTATTTTGGCAAAAGGGTGGCCAGGATCAGTTTTATCCAATAGAAAATGTCTTCCTTTAGGAAGTATAAAATAGGTCACAAGGTAACAAGGTAGCTTACAGACAGACTTGAGTGCTGGAGGAGATGACAAAGACTAGTGAATTTCTCCTTGGCATGCAGAACAGTATGTTCAAGTCAGTAAATTAATGCATGATGGGGAAGGCTTCTGGTTTTTATCTCTGTCCTGTAGATATGGTCCTGGCTTCCAGCTTAGGACCATTGTCCTGTACTCATGTCCATCATATGAGATGAAAAAGAAATCAGCTTCATGAGTCTCAGAGTGGAAGCACTCTAATAATGGAGGTCAGTGGAAAAACCTGAAGATGCAATTGTGAGAGGACTCTCTTGGGGGAACTCCTGAACCTGTTAGAGGAACACCTCTCAGGAGAGACCTAATTTTGTACAAGCCTGCTTTGATAAAGTCTGAGGGTAGGCCTGCCTCTTCTACATCTTGCCTCTCAGCTATAAAGTGTCTAATATTTTTCTTTATCCTAATTACCTTAATTGGCAGAGGGGAAATAATCTGAAGTGGCAGACTGAATGTTTAATAGTTCCAAGCATGACCATTCCTGCTGTTCTTCAGACATCTACATTCATGTTATTGCTAATCTTTTGGGCCTTACTCCTCTGTGGCTTGCTGTGCATTTACAGAGAAGAGGATGACTTGCATTCCCCTATTCTTTGTGTCTGAAAGGAGTACTTTATTTCTAGAGTATTTAAAATTGTTTATGGAAGAGAGGAAGGCAGTCCAGGGAACAGTCAGAAGAGATTTTACATTAGCTATCTAAATGTTAACATCTAATGTGTGATAGACTTAGCAGAAATATCCCTAGATGTAACTTTGCACCACTCACTCTCTTTTTGACTATAGGCAGAACTATAGGCTTTAGAGCTTCAGCTTTATTGTTACGTAAGAAAGATTCTGGAAATGTAGGGTTTCCCCTTCTAAATCCAGGATCAATAGACTTGTAAAAGGTTGCCTTCTTATAGGTTAGAAAGGATAGGATAAATTCTTCATAGGGTCAGTTAGAAAACAATGAATTTAAAGAATTTGTGAAGATCATAGGCAGGAGTTCTTAGGCTTGCCATGCAGGAAATCAGGTTAGAGTAAGTAGAAATGTATATATTGCACCATGTTTTTTAGATAACCTACTTACTTGCTTCTCTGTTGTGCAATCAGAAATAAAAACTAGGAAAAACTGAATCCACGCATTAGTAAAAAAGACATTTAGTTCCAAGACAAGCACTGGAGAAGGGTTCCCTTTATTTTTGCTTTTATTGGTTTTCCAGTTGAAATTCACTACTACACTATGTGGAAATGATTGAAATAGTTCTGATGTATTTCTTCACCCAATCAGTGCCTGCAGAATTTAAATACAGTGCTTGGAGCACTGTCTTTAAAAGACACTTTATTTATTTGTAGTTCAGTCCTGTATATATGATCCTAAATCACAGATCTGTGGGATTTACCACAAGCTTTTGTTCTGTTCTAACAGTGTGTAAGATGTGTACACCGGCTGGGCGGGGCGTGGTGAGGCGAGGCGAGGCGGGGGGGCGGCTACTGCAGTGCCATGTTGTGTGCCCGCCGCCGAGCTGGGGCGCGAGGTGTGGCCCCCAGCCTCTGCTCCCGCCCCGACCAACCCCGGGCCATAGCCTGTGCCCCTCAGCACTGCAGTGCCGGCGGGCTTCTGTCAGCGGCCCATCGGTGGCTGCCAGAGCGCCTGGCCTTGTGCGAAGGGGTAGGGTTTATGCATGGGGGCACCCCCGAAAAAAATGAAAAATCTTTTTTTCTCCTTAGAAGAGTCAGGCTTGTGTAGGCAAATATAATAATACCCTGGTCAAGGTAGCAATGGGACAAGAGGAAATGGCCTCAAGTTGCATCAGGGGAGGTTTAGATTGGATATTAGGAAAAAATTTCTTCATGGAAAGAGTGGTCAAGCATTGGAACAGGCTGCCCAGAGAGGTGGTGGAGTCACCATCCCTGAAGGTGTTCAAAAAACGGGTAGATGTGGCACTTTGGGACATGGTTTAGTAGGCATGGTGGTGTTGGGTTGATGGTTGGACTGATGATCTTAGAGGTCCTTTCCAACCTTAATGATTGTTAGTTTTTACTTTCATTAAAAAATAATCCAACCACCAAGCCAGGAAACATGAAATGAATTATTACTCTACCCTTAATTGGTTTAGTGGTGGACTTGGTAGTGTTAGTTTAATGGTTGGACGGATGATCTTAAAGGTCTTTTCCAACCTAAACAAGGAGGCTTAAAAAGAAATTTAGGAAATTCCCTAGGTAAGAGTCTCTAAGTGACATAAAAAGGCCTAATACACTCAGTATCACCTAGTTCCTAGTTTATTTTACCACAGATGACATGTTAGGACATAGGTAGTGTTATGAATTTTGGCATGTTTTGCTACAAATTTTGGCATGTTTTGCCAGTGTAAGAGGTTGCACAGAAGTGTGTTAAGCTTTGAGTTAGGGCTAATGAGGCCTTCTACTGCTATAAGACTTAGAGTTTGCAAATACGGTAAAGAGAAGAATTTTTTGAGTGCTTTTAAAAATAAGGCTAGGCCAACGTGATTGAGTAATACCAAATATTCTTTACAAACATTTCCGTCGGGATTTTTGGTTCTCTGTGAGAAAGAGAGAAAAAAACTGAAAATGTATATTTTGGTCTGAAAGCAAAATTATATTTCACAGAAATTGAAAGGAGAACACTGTCTCTTACACAGGAGAAGGGAACAAATCTTGAAACCTCAAAAGCTGTGAAAAAATCCAGTTGCCAAACTCTGCTCAGCCTCTGTCTTCAGCTTCTATAGGATGTGAAGGATCTTTTTATCACTTACATTATGTTTGATGAGTATACTAACTTTAATTCTAAGCCTGTCATATGAAGTGGAGCAGCCCCACATTTTTACCTTGTCTGCTTACTTCTGTGTGGTATGATGTAGAGCTACTATATCAAAGTACTTAAAGTTCTGCCAAGATAGTTACAACCCAACTGTTACAGGGAATTGAATATATTGATGAGGGAACTACTTTTCTCAGCAAATAGCACAGGAAACAACTATATAAACTGCTAGTAGTGCTCAGTGTTTATTGAAATGTTACAGGTGTGATGCCTCTGAATCAGCAGCTGTGACTATGCACAAATGCTGAGGGGAAAAACAGTCATAATATACTACCGTGAATGATTGCTCATCTCTTAGCCTTTAGGTTTCAAACATGCTTAATCGTAATAGGTCATAAGTATGTGTATTGCTCCCTGCCACTGGCTCCTAGCCATAAGGTTTTGTCCTGTGCACCTCACATTGTAGGAAGAGGCAGGCAAGACAGCAAAATCTGCTGTATCCACAAGCCTTTTGCTTGCTTGCAGCATAGGTTTTGCCAGATCTTAATGGGAGTGCACCCCAGACATCTGGGGAAATGCCTGTACTGTACAAGTGCAAATGGTGTCCAACAGATACTCAGTCCCCAAAACATCTTCAGAAGGTACCCAGTGTAGGCAGGAGCTATCCTGCCTCTATCACAGAAATTTATTTGCCTTGGCACAGAAAGAATGTTTTAACTCAGCTGATCTCTGCTACTGGTTCCTGTTGCTCTTAAAGTTCCATAATAGGCTTTCATGTAAATAAGAAATATTTTCTGAGAAATGCAATCACATAAATAGTAGGAAAAAAATACTGGTTAGTCAATATATACCACCTTAAGTCAGAATGTGTGGGCTAATGGTGACAAACAGAAGCAGATTTGTTTCGTGTGGATGAAATGGTGATGACTACATGAGGTGTTGAAAAAAAAAAAGTGGCAAAATCCTTTTTGTCTTTGATAATTGATTCAATTACTGGTCAGAATCTCATGTTCTCTTTAGTCATTTCTAAAAAGAACAGGTTTATTTTTGAACCTATTACTTCACAGTAAATAAAGAATATAGTGTCTGAAATGTACTATTTTTCAGGGGTTGTGTGAAGACACATACCAAGAAAAACAGTTTTCTTAACAGCATCACATTTCAAAGTGTGTTGATAAGGCAGAATCAAGTGCTATACTCAAACCAAAAAAACATTGAAAGTGATAAGGAACATGTTTTTACGAATCTTATCATAAAGATCCCATGATACTTTCCCCCCTCACATAATAACCTACAATAATTGAACATAGAAACTACACAGTTAGAAACTATACATTTCGCAAACCACTAGATGGCACTAAATACCTGCCAATAGAGCCAGCTGTGCCGCAGGCATCTATTCAGACTTTATGTCCTCTGAAGGACCGAAAGTGCTTGTGACGTTGGTATGAAATAGTCTACTGTCATACTGATGCTCTCCTTTACTTTCGTTTTTCCTTTCATTCTTGCCTGATTCAGATTAATGAGGTTCAGCAGTTTCAAATTAATCAAACTTCAAGAAACCCTTTCTCAGAATGGATTATTATATAAATAAATTAGTACAGGACAAAGCTAAAGCTCCAACCTGCATATAAACTAGGGGGAAAACGACTATAAGTAAAGGCACTTCTTGGAAACAGTAGCTGCTTCTGCCCTGGCTAATAAGAAGAAATTATTTCTGACCAAAAGTCACTGATTCTCTCTTTTTGTTTGCTGAACCTTCTGATACAGCTCGGTATGATCGGTCCTCAAGGACAACCCTGGTCCCGCCTCTCACAAAAATATTCAATCATTTTGGAGGATGATTTAGAAGGAAAAACTCACATGATAATATAGAACAATGGGCTAGTTTCTCTCAAGGTCAATAGATGAACTGTTCAGAAGACAACCTTGGCAAGTGTTTTATGCCAGGTGTATACAAACATTCCCATGGTGGATCACAACCTGAAGGCCACAGTTCTTTTCCTATGATCCAGCGCAAGGTGCCAAGAACAGAAAGAGCTCCACATAAATTAAACAAAATGACTTCACAAGGCAAAACAGATTTACTACACTGACTATATCACATACATAAGTATGTCATGGTCTAGTATTTATGGATAGATTCAGACAAACAGGAAGAGAAGAAAGTAGGCCTCCACTGCAGCTGTGCTTCATTTCGACATCAGGCAAAGTAGCTATGGGAGATTAAAAAATATAGTATTAGGCTTATTTTTCCTACTAGAAGTAATATGAACTCATTTTAATTCTAAAATTTACATGCTGCTGTTTTTCTGAAGAAAAATCTAATTCAGCTCATAAAGGGCAGGCCTTCCTATCAAAAGAATCCAATGAGAATGCTGACTTTTGCACTAGGACTTAAGATGTATTTTACTGAACATATAAAATGACAACATAATGACAATTCCAGCTTCCTAAGTCCCCAGTAGAAAAGAGGCAGATTAACTGTCTCCAAAATTGGCTGATTTTATATACATTTCCCCCTACCTCTCCCCCAGGAGATATGGTTGAGTGTTCAACTAGTCCTGTTGACTGAAAGAGAATCCCTTCTGATATTTATTCCTGGGGCTGTTTGGAGAAAGCTCAGAGGAACAACTACCTGACTGTTAGAGCACTTTGCCGAATGGCTGGTGTTTAGCAGCTTCCCCTAAACCGGTTACAATCAGCAGCTTCAAATCTCATCTTGTGGGTTAGCAGCAGAAAGAAACACAGCTGCAATCAAATAGAAATTTCAAGCATTCTGGGCACAAAGACTTTTCAAAACATGTTTTCCAGTTGGTTGAAAACAGTAGATGGAAATAAGAGGTGGTTTACTCCGTTCTTTTTAAAGATTTATATGGTAGGTCTATTGTTTCCTTCATACCTTTTTAATGGGCTGTTACCAAATTACTTCAAAGAGGTTGCACTTACTGCTGCAACCAGTTCACAGTTCAGCTGGATCCCAGGCTTTACGCTGGTGGCAGGACTAGGTTACAGAGACAGAAAGTTCAGGATTTTGCCTCTCTCTCCCCGTCAACAGATCTGTGCTTCAACCTCTCACCTGTTTTGTCCCTGTATTGCTGCTTATCTTAAGCATCTTTCTTCTCCATAATAACAACTGGTTCCTCCACTGGTATTCAAACACCGAAATGTGGACAGAGGGCCAGGACAGTGTTATGGTGATATGTGACATGTGTCACATTTTGAAAAGAAAATAAAACAAAAGTATAGACAAAGAATTGCCACTTACATCTCAACTGAAACACACAAGTAAGGAAATAAGCCTTATCTGAGGTACATGTATTTGAAATGGAAACCTTTGTATTTGCTGATACAAAAGCTTAGCAGCACCCAGACCCCTTGTGGGACTGCAGCAGGAGCAGCTGTAGATTCTTTGCTTTGGCTCTTTAATTAACATCTCCCTGCCTGTGGTTTATTTGCACAGCAGCAAAGCTTTAAAAGTGTGCTGCAGCTTCAGCATTAAGCAAAGGCTGAAATCCATTTTCTGTTTACCTTGACCTTTGTTTGGCTGGGAGTACCACATACATTTAGCTATACAAAAATTTTAACCTCCTTCCAAAGTAGCTTCTTAAAAAGATTTGTATGGCTGCTCTGAGACTCTTGGGTGGAGGGGATGTATAGGGTATGTCTGTATTTTTTCCTGTCCCTTAATCTATTAATGAAACACTTGGGCACACTCAGTCAATATTGTCTTGAGACATCTGGGGACTCACAGCCAGCTGCTTGTTGGCTGGATCAATATCAAAGGCAAATCTGGAGCAAGACAGACTTCGGAGAGCTGAAGGAGGCTGTAGTAGAGAAAGAAGCAAACCTAGAGAAATGAGCCCACAGAACTGCGGAGCTTTCTTTCAATTAGTCATGTTGAACCACTTAAGCATATTTTTTTCCTAACTCTACATACTTTAGTTTTTTGCTTTTCAACAGGACAGTGTAGCCAAATTAAATAGAAATTACCATACTTATTAAATGGCAATTAGGGTTTGTCTGCTGCATTGCATTTCTTTCAAATTAATTTACTATTGCAATATTGGTGAACAGTTAAACCATTTGATATGGTTGAATGTGCACATTAATATAATTTAAAGAGCATGATGATTACCCATTTTATTACTTCTGTATTGTAACGCTGAATTAATTTATGCCAGCTATAGTTGATTATTATGCTTATTAACATCAGTAAGTGCTCTTTAACAATCAGTTGAGATCTAACACTAACTGCCTTGTTAGAGCTAAATTAAATGCTGGAGACACTCTGCTTGCTCTGTTACCCTATCCAGTTTCACTGTAGTTTTCTTCCTTCTACCTAGTACCCACAGAAGCTGGATTAACTGCAGCAATTATATGCCTCATTAGCAATAAACAATACTAGCTGGCTGCTGGTGGTTATTGTGCCACAGGTGCACGTAGCCATTACAGCTGTCTCAGCAGACAGAGGGGGATACAACGAAACCTCCTCTCTCTGGAGTGGCTAATCTCCAGTAAATAGAAGGTGTTTCAGCCTGCTAATGATGAGGCATGAGAGACAATGTTAACATGCTCCATAAAGCTGCAGAACAAGGCAAAATAATTAAAAAAAAGTCTGCTGCCTCTTTATGACTAACTAAAGAACCAGGATATACACTTTTTAAAATTTCTATGTAAGCAAACTGCAATGCTAACAGTTAATGTAAAATATGTAGAAACTATATTTGCAATGTTCTTGACTTTTGCCTATACTAAATAGCTTCATGCGAATAAGTATTGCCACTTCCAGCTACATCAGATCAATTTAACTGCTGATTAAATGCAAGTCTTTTTTAACTAGAAAAGTCAAGGGTTGTATTAAAAATTTTTAAAATGCTGGATCTTGCAAAAGTTTTCTCTATTTCAGGAAAGGGTAGACACATGTTGCGGTCCCTGCTCCAAATCCTTGTTTCCTTCATTTTCCTCTCTGAGTTTTTTATGTGAAATAGAAATAAACCTTGAGACTTTCTATAGTGAGAGACAATATAGGTGGAGGATTTTGCTGTAAGAGCCTTAGCTGAAGGTGCTGCAATGGGAGATGTTGCAGAGACAATAGGACAGCAAAGAAGACTCAGGTGATCCCACAGGTTCCTGACACGTTGGTAAACCCAAACCAGTAAACTGCTGGCTGCCCAGGACCCTGAAACAAACAGCTCCCTTGCAACTGGAGAATAAGTGTGATGCCTGCAAAATGATACTGGATTATTTGCTAGTTCAAATACTAAATAAACTTTGGTGAGTGGAAATGCTGAGTAAAGGTATTACACTTGGGGGAACCCTTGTAATTTGTTTATAAAGGAGACTGTTGGAGAAAATATTATATATATTGTGTTTAATAGAGTCTGACTGAATGGGGTTTCATTAGGGGTGGTTGAAACTTGACATGGTGTTTGCATGTCTGATTGGTGTAGTATAAAGTTTTTAAGCGGTCTCTTCACATATGTATCCCAGGTCTAACGGTCAACTTTATATCTGTATGTTTCTATGTCTATCTCTATATCTTTAAACAGGTATACAGACATGTCGCTAGCATGAGGTGCTGATAAGATATAAGATGGCACCAGAGGCAGGAATAGGCAAAGGTGCACAGAGCAGTGGAAGAGAAAGCAAATAGTAACCACATTATGATTTCAGCTAGATCTTATTTTGAAATGAGGGTGCAGGCCCTTTCTGAGCCTGGCTCAGCTAAATAAGCCTGTAAATGTACACCCTTCTTTTCTATCAGTTAAAGAGGAAAAGCTGCAGACCTTTATGGCAAAGAGTAAGCACTAGTGCAATGTGCTAAGGACAAGAGTAGTTTCTATGGTGGTATCTCCCCTTCCCAGCCTCCCTGCATAGGGTCACACACCCAGAACACACCCCTGGGGTGGCTAGAGAATGAATCTGGACAGTCCTTTCCACTTCAGCCTGAAATCAAATAACTCCATGCACCAGTGTATTGCCAGAAGGACAAGAAAAAATGCACAAAAAGCAGCTGCAGGAAAGCAATCACTAGCTCCAAACTAGAGCAGAAGAAGAGAGCCTAATCTCAGATCACTCCAGTCCCAAATAAAAAATTGCTTTATGAACTGCTGTCAAACCCCTAAGTAATAGTGGCCACAATATAATTGGGTTTGACAATGAGAGCAGCATATGCCAAAATTAATCATGATGCTAGACTATGTAAAAAAGAATGGCCTAGAAGGTCCAAAGAAATCTTACACTAATTGGAAACAAGAATATCAATTGATCCATGTATTTAGTGGGGAGGCAATTCCTGTGCAGGATAAGAGACTCCCAGAAACAATGTCTAACCTTGCAAGGTGGAAGATGTAAAAGGATTCACTACTGTTCTTAATAGCAGTGGTGTGCAGAGTGCCTGAGCTGTTGGGCAAAAAGGCTTCAAAAGCTGGAAGCTTTGGTGAAAGACAGTAGAATATGAGTTAAATCCTTACAAATAAAAGTGTAGAATGAAATAATTAGGCCATCAAAAAAGAAAAAAAAAAATCATACTTATTACATACAGAAGATCATTTTGATGAATTCTTTGACCCAGAGGTAGGGAATTGGATAATGAGGGGAGTAACTGAGGAAGAGGGGAGAAAATATTTATGGAAAATACATTGACACCATGTTTTCACGACAGGATGCGGAGTTGGTTTTATTTAAGGTGATAAAGATGATCAAGAGGAAAAACTCCTGTTTTCTGAATTTTGTTAGCAAGAAGTCATGGAAGGTTTGAGACTTAAAGTTTGGATGTACCACTGTCTGCCACTAAAAACACAGAGGAACCCTTTCACTCTGTATGCAGCTTCCAGACTCAGACCTGTCAAAGCTGGCAGGTCCACAGGCAGTAGGTTTTATGTGTCTCATTTTTGGACCTATCATACATGCTCAGTAGATCTGCACGTACGTGACAAGCTTGTTGTATCACAGACAAGTCTGGACTGTGCAAAGCAGAACAGCTTTCCCCTTGGTGTGCAGTAGAGCTGCTCTTTATAGGCACCGTGGTCATTTGTCTGGGATTTTTGAACATCTGGTAGCCCGGGCTGCTAGCCATGCTGAAATCTAGCAGTCTACCATCAAGACCCAGAAAGCTGGCAAGTGTAAAACATTTTTTCTTTTCTTCTGTAAGTGAGAATTTTTCTCACAATTCTTT
The DNA here is from genome assembly GCF_030463565.1 of Pelecanus crispus. Lineage (NCBI taxonomy): Eukaryota > Metazoa > Chordata > Aves > Pelecaniformes > Pelecanidae > Pelecanus > Pelecanus crispus. The sequence goes on from NC_134644.1 coordinate 14,862,203, forward strand.
TAAAATACAGCAGTCATTGCTGGCCTCTGAACATCTGCTCTCAGCTGGAGCAGAGGCGACACCAGGCTGCTACTATTGGGCATTTAATTGAGGTATATAATTCCCTTTCAGAGAAAGTGTGCTGGCAGCTGTAGCTTAGTAGCCTCCTGACTGGTGTGTTTACATGCATCATATTCACAGACTTCTTTATCCTCCAGTATTTGTCCAGGATTCAAAATATGACTTGGACCTGTCCTGGACCCAGTGTGATTAGGCTCTACAGTGCCCTTCCTTTGACAATATGCCCAGATTTCATTTTTAGCTGGCTAAATCCTACTGAATATCATGTAATTTCCAGTTGTTATGAGAACTCCAGATGTTTCAATGAAAAGGAAAATCTTGTTTGACAGACTATTGCCACTGTATTTTGCCTTACTTGTTGGTTGCTTTTTGTTATGTAATCTATTCCCTTAATATGTGATGAAGAGATATAACTTAGCAGGTCAGATCATCAGATTCATACTGGTATCAGTCCACTAAAGCCAGGTTGGTTTACCCCTCTTGTGTGTCAGTCTTCTCCTTTCTCTTTTTGTTCCTTGTATTACAGCAGCAACTGCAGGCTTCAGCTGAGATGAGGCTCTCAGTACGTTGTACATAATAGAAATGCATAAAAAAGACTGCCACTCTTCCAGAAAGTTCAGATCCATGTTCAGAGAGCTTAAGTCCCACAAAAGTCCTGATGTCCAGTGATTTCAACTGTTTGTTTCTAAGTTATACTTCTCTTTTTTTAGACTCAGAAGCAGAAAGTGAGATACCCAGCATCCTGTGATAGGTCTGTGGCAGGGCGCAGCATAGAAGTTTCCTACTTGATATTTAAGTCCCATGCAATGTTATTTGTGCCCCCACTTTAATCCAAGGATGTTAATATTTCCGTACGAAAATGATATGATTTTTCTGTACTCCTGTGCAGGGCAGTGTTTAATGATGTCTCCCTACCAGCTTGCAGGCTTGCTGCATTTTCAATGTCAACTCAAAACAAAAAAAAAAGGCCTTTGAGCAGAGGTTGGCTGTTTATCATTATGCACTCTTCATGCTCTCACATGCACACTGCAGGCCTTCCTGCAAGCTGCCTGATTGACAGATTCCTGCAATCTTTGGAGACAGCCAGGGAAAGAGAATGAGAGAGACATATTCAGAAAGAGTATCACTTAGTGTGTCAGAAATAAAAGCAGCCCTTGAAATCTCTTTGGGGATGGGGAAGCGGGGAGCAAACTCTGGTTTGTAAACAGCTGAAACTTCATTCCTTCCTTTCTCTCTCCTCCATGTAGCACCCTTATATTTCAATGCTAAGTGCTTTCTAAATTGCTCCTGGGGTGACTTTATTTACATATTATAATGTGAAGTAATGAAGGGAAAAGGATGTTATGCAAAGCAATTGCCTCTCGTCCCCCTCTCCTGAGTGCAAGGGCCAAGCACATTTCCTGCCATCTGTTTAACTCCATCTCCTGATGCTCATAATGAACCTGGCAGTGCCGGGCAGATGGAGATAACTGGCAGGCATAGCTGTTTACTTGTAACGGCAGCCCTAATTTGTTAGACTTGCCAGGCAAGTCCCCAGTGGTCAGATATTTCATAGTGATGGGGGGTTATTAAAAGAGCTCAGGTGAAGAAAGCTCTTCCCAGCATATGGGTCTGAGCTGAAGGCTGAGTTTTGCCGCTGTGCCAGAGCAGCAGCAGAGCTCAACACTGCTATTAGCTGAATTGGGGCCAGGCTCACTGACCTTGTCTGGTGGCAATTCTCACTTGGTCCCACACTGACCTGGGCTTCGTTAGCTGTACCGCCATCTGCCACAGATCATATTTATCTCAACTTAAGACCTCACTAAAGAATAAGAGGAGAAATGTGATTAGGTTTTTGTGTGTTGGCTACAAGGCCATTTGCCTAGTAAAAGGCACATGGGCAGCTATTCCAGTGAAAAAGCATTTATTAGAAAATTAAAGGATAACTGAATAAAATGTGAATGTCATGACAACACTGTAGGGAGTTGCTAGTTTGTTTGTCTTTCTACTGCAATCATATCTTTTCTTTTTCTCCTCTTGGGTAAGAAGTTATAGATGAGAAACTGAGAGAAATAAATATTTAGTGTCACTGAAGTTGGTTCATTAATAAAAAAATTTAAAAGGAGAGAGAGAGAAATAGAGAAATGTGAAGCTTAAAGTCATCTAATACATGGGACTTAAAGGAACAATTATTTTTCTCTTACAAGATTACTTTCCTCTTTTTAAAATTTGTCAATTATATTACATCTGGGGACAGTTTTTGACAGTCTCATCAAATCTGGGGTAGAGTATAGTTCAAATAAAACAGAAGACAGAAAGCTTTTACAGCAGTAATTCCCATTTCCTAGAAATGTCTGAGTAATCTCTTATCTTCCAGCCAACTGACCATCTTAAAATCATATTTTAAAATATTTTGTACAAGATGCACATATTGTTTAGAAGTGAAGGCCAAGTGTACATAAAGGTGCCTTCAGATTTTTCTGGTTTAAAGCCTGTATTTCAGTGTGCAAACTATGTAGATGCACATTTACTCATTCTGCCAACACATTTGGCATTCCCTATGGTGAACTGTGGCTTCTTTGCACACAAACACTCTTTGCTGTTCTGCAATTATCAGTTTTTGAGGCTTGCTTGAAACAGGGAAGGTGAGGGAAAAAAGTTGCAGCATTCACTTAAAACAACATAAGTATTTCAAGGAATGCATTCTTTTGAAAATACATCTATGTCCATCAGCCATGTAGTCATCACTAGTCTAACTCAGAATCCAGAAAATGCAAAAGCCTGTATCAGTAGCAGTTGTTTGGATAAACTAATCAGCAAGTAACTCTGAATCCATAAGATAATACATGAGCTTGAAAGAATCCTTTTATATGACGGTGGAGGGACAGAATTCATCACAGCTCTGCTATGAATTACTGCCTAAGACATAGCTCTTTCCTTGTCTTCCTTTTTTTCTCTTAGGTTGTCATACTGTTTCCTGCAATGTCACGTTGCATGTGTGATGCAATATGCTTCATCCAGGCAGAACTTGATTAATTTTTTTTTTTTTTTTGGATGGATGGATGAGTTAATCTTGAACAGACTAGAGCAGTATATGTTTAATTGTGATTGGCTCCAAAACAAGCACCCGCCCAGGTTAACAAGCATGATTTATTTCTCTTTTTATAGAAAGCAAGTCTCCATATTTTATGGCTGTTCTAAGACATTAAAGAAAACATTAGACCTGAAGGTTACTATGCATCTAATTTGAAATGTTCAAGCATGATACAATTGAAATCCAGGTGTCATAGGCTGTGATCCTGCTGACAGCTTTTTTATGAAGTACTTGAGAGATATAGTGGTTTCTGTAACAGCAGTAAGGGACTCATTTCTTACCTTTATATCAAATGAGTTCCCCAATATATCTCCTTTAAAACATATGCCAAAATCTTTGCTAGAACTGCAAATACCCATAATTCCTAGTAAATGTAAGAATCACCTCTCCTTAGCTTCCACTGCCTATCTACTTCAATCCATGCATGAACTTTCAGCTGTCATCTTATATCAATATCTTAGATTTCAGAAAGCAATGCAGACTACAGGAGAAATATCATGCAGAAAATATTTTTTTTCTCTCTCTCTTTTTTTTTTTTTTTTTTTTTTTTTTGTCCCAATATCTTGGAAAATTAGTTATTCTTTTGGAGAAATATAACATCACAACAACTTCATGCCCATTTCCAAAACAAGTAAAAGAAGGCTTTCCATTTGTCAGAAAGATAAGCCAACTGAAAACCAGTGCCTACTCTGGTAGACCTATCATTCTGAAAAATCAAAGTGGCTTTTTACTCAGAAATAAAATCTTACACTGTAAGGAATTGATATAATTCTTTTGTATTATTGGGTTTTGGGGGGAAATTAAAAAAACAACCAAAACCCAAACCAAACCCCAAAACAAAACAACTCCCCCAAATTTAAGTTATGGATGTTAGAGTTTTGCCATGCCAGAAGCCACGTATGTCCTAACATCTGATCTTTGTTACTTCTGAATATAGTATAGGGGAGAAACTCCTTGTTGACATTCCTAGCTGCTGAGCACTGCTGAGCACGTAAAACTCTGCTGTTCATTTCTTTCCTTTCAATATAAGGGGCCTTCGTGGTGCAAGGTGACTAAATAACAAGATTCGTTTTAGTAGGTTATCACAGAAATCAGTCCCAGTGCACCCATTTAGCTGAAATGTGAATCTAGCAAGGCTCCTTCCACCAGTTTTCAAAAGAGATTGGAGGTTTTCAAAGTACTCTGTATACTGAAGCACAAAACATTTTGGTCAGCACTTGAGAACTGCGAGTCCTTCTGTAAATGACTGCTTTTCTCCTAAAGCTGTAGAAAACTTCTGAGCTTCTTGTTCCATGCAAAGTACTACATCAACTGGAAAGTGAAATAGCTCTTAGCATTCATGCTTTTTTAATTAAAGAATCACCACTTTTAAAGTGAAATATCCATGAATATTAAGTTTTCACTGATAAGAATATAATATATCTTTAAATAACTATAAGTTGCAATGGTGAGTAAAGAAAAGCCATCATAGCAGAGAACCTTCCTGTTTCCAAAAGAGAAAAAAAATGATTATGAGTTTGGCATTAAGACCACTGTAGCATCATATGACTGAGTGCCTTCAAGTTACACAAGTTTTTCCACTATGTTACCTCACAAGTCAGTCAGAGGACATTGCTGTATTAGACCTTCATGTGTTATTCCAAGGTCAAGAATCTTTCTATGGCAAATATATAGCTAAGTGTTACGGTAACAAGCACAGAAAAAATAATACAGTTTTGACAAATATGGAAAATATCTCTCACATTCTTAAAGAAACAAATAGTAGAAAATCCTGGCCATTGTTGAATGTTTTCCCAGATGTGAAAGATTTCTGAATGTGGAATAACTGTCCTGTATTATTTTACATATAATATGCAGTGAGTGCTACTTAAGAGAAACTGATTTTGCCATTAATACTGGCTACAAATACTTTTATTTCATTTCTTGCTTTTTATTAGTTACTTTACCACTTAAAACAGTGGCATTTGGGCAAGGACCCAGATCCAAGCAACAAGGTAGTCCCGCATCGCTGGTGAATGGGACTAACAGTAGTTAGAGGCAAATTAGATTGTTTCCAGTCAGGCAATATGCTTAGTATCACTTGCCTATTTCTCTCTTACCTTTGGGAAATCTCAAAGGGAATACAAAGTATTGTTGGTCATTGATAATTTTTTCTTTGTGAATGAACTTCCATGTATGCGATACTCTTAAACACCCTGAGGATACTGCTAGCCAAAATAGCTTGATTCTTTTAGGATTGCTGGGTTACAGTTTCTGTCTGAGCAGGTGTTTAGGAATATTATCCAAAAGAAGATATCTGCAAAAGTCAATATAGATGGGTGCAAACACTGGCAAGAATTCAGCAGAAAATATATGAATAGTTTGAAAAGATTACTTAAGACTGAGTTGTCCAAAGGAAATGGCCTGTCATTCAAGATAAAGTACATTATGAATGACTTCATTAATTTTTTTGCAGGCTGGTCAGATTTATGTTCACATATCTGTGTGTCAATTTTTCTTCAAAAGTAATAATTTTTCTTCACTTCCAATTCAGATTTTGAAACAGTTCAGTTAAATTTCATGTATCTTCACTGTATATACATATATATGTATATTTATCTCAGCAAAATTATTAGTAAATATTCAGGACACTAAGTCAATAACAGGAAGGTGGTTTTCTTTGTGAGTTGATGGTGTTGGCTTGCACAGTACATATAAATCACCTCTCGTAACTCAGCACAGTGCTATTAAGGTAACACAGTGAAACTAGGTCATTAAACAGTAAATGCAAACAAATTGTCAAGGCTTGTGAGTGAACTCAGTAAATTAAGTAAGGTGTATATAAAATAAAATATCTTAATAACCCATTCATTTACAAATTTGTAACTGTATTCAGTTATTTGTTGTATCACTATAAAATACATTGGTCCAGAAAACAAAAGGAGTGTACATTAAGTATGGAGAAACTATATTCATAACCCAAAAGCTCATACTCTATTTCATGCTTCTGGTGATTAAGCTGAGGCATGCATAATGTCACTTATAATACTGTATGAACACGCTTCAGTATAATGTAGTTCTATTCAAACTCCTATTGAATATTGCTTGAGCATACACTTAATATAGATAACAGGCACTATTTAAAAATATATTGTTTGACAATATCTCAATAGATTGTCTCTTTTTCTAAAAAGCAAAGAAAGTGCCCAGCAATTCTTATTAACTTTAAGACCCCTAAATATTTATTTGCCAACCCACCTACTAAAGAAAATACTTTTCTTTCAAAAAATAGCAAGAAGAATATTCTAAATTCTCTATGGGTGTTCTTACTTCTCCACAACATTTCATTCCTGTTAACACCTCCACACCATTTCTCACATAACATGGAAAGTGACAGGACACTTTCCAGGCTTCAGTATTGAGTGTCCAAAGAAAGAGGAAGCCAATATTTAAATAGCTTTTATTTTCTTTTCTATGCTTTTGTTCTCTGTAGGGATTTGAACAACTGAACAGAACTGGATGTCTAACCTATAATAGCTTCCTCATTTCATTGACAGTTGTTTTCCTAAGTACTCCCAAAGGTCAATCAGCTGTTCTGTAGGAACTTCTTCACTCCCACATATGTTGAAGAGGAAGGCAATAGATTCTGAGTTATAACTTGAAAACCCAGGGGAAAAAAGTAAATATCCCTCATCACAGGTGGTTAACACAAGAGTTCATGAAAATGGTGAACCAGAGGCCAGAGAAAGAGAGAAAAGCAAGGTAAATGCTCCTTGGGTAAATCCAAGACAGCCAGCCATATCTCAAAGCTTATTGACATCTCCCTCTGACTTTGCGGTCTGGGTACCCATTTATTGATAGTGGTATCATTACATATGCCTGGAAAGACATATTCATCTGACCTTGCAGATGTCCTTTCCCTTATAAGAAATGTAAGAAAACAGTCTCTTAATTCACTTACACTTGCTCTTAAGATGACCACAATATCAATATATGGGATAAGCTTAGGATTTAACTCATGTATCTGAGGAAAAAAAAATGGTATCCCATACTTGTAAATCTTTTTATGATTTGTGATAATACATGAATACACATATGGTATGATATTTGCATCCAAGGTCTGAGAAGTATCTCCATAGTCTTTATTGGGTAATGTTTTGTCTCTTTCCTTAGAGCTGAATACTGCTGTGAACCAGAAGATGTGTTTTTGTTGTCACCTTTTCCTGGCTAAGCTAGTCCACAAGTCTCTTGTCTCTCTGTGCACAGAAGATGATCCAAGACCAAGTTTCCAGCTTTGATTTTGGTATTTATTCTTTATTTTCCAGTCATATATCCCAGTGACATATTTGGTAGGACTGTTTTCCAATACAATGCCATCAGTACTGGTAATGGAATGTGACAAATTAATGTAACTATGGCAAGCAGGCTCAGACAAACAATTCTTTAAAGAAGTAGGCTGATCTTAGACTGCTTTCTTGCAATGCAACCTCATTACTCAACCCTGGAGCTACCTGTGAGGTGAGCTCCTAAGAGAAGACTAGAAAGGGCTCCTAAGGTGAAGAACAGAAATATTCTTTCTAAGTAGAATTTATAGATATCTACTAGATTTAGCCTACTTTTATAAATATAGTACAGCTCTAGGGTTGAATTAGTCTCAACGAATTTTATCTGTTTAAAATACAGGACTCCAGCGTTAGTCAGTTGTTCAGACTGCCTGTAAAGTCAATGGAAAAAGTTTCCTCCCAGAAGATAATTCATCCTACCTATTTTAGACGTGTCTCTGAAGAGGTATAATTCAGCCTTTGGAGCTGTCTGTATTGGTCTGATGATTGTAGCATAGGCTAGACAATTTAGTCACTATAGTTAGGGCATACCTAAATTCCTACCTAGTCAAGGCATCCTAAATTCCTACACCAAAATATCATCTGCCAGCTACATGGCAACTAATTTACTTTGCATTAATGTAAGATACATACTCTTATTTCCTTCTTTAAGGTTTTGCCAGAGAATTATTTAGAGAGCAATACCCAGTGCAGAATTTGTTATAACATGATGAAATTACTACAGACTTTGGAGGAAGGAAGTGACAATTATCCTTCGTAAAAGGTGCTTAAGAGATACAGAGAAATTTACATTTTGATGCACAGAGAATTATCTATGCACAGTTATCCTGAGAAATGTAAGTATAAACTAGGACTTCTTTTGAGAGCTTGCATGACATTAATGTCAAAGTTTGGTTTGGGGAACTGATTCAGACCCGTGGTGAACAATACAATCACGATAGCTCAGTTGCTGTGGCGAATAAGAGAATTCCGATATTCAGAGATAACATGATTATTATAATGTTGATCATCTATATCATAAAAGGGAAAGAGTATTGTAATTTCCTTTGGCAGCATGGTTAGCATAGGAGGAGTAATCTCAAAGGAACAGTGTTTTCTCCGACCATATGCATGAATAGGTGGCTGTCAAGTTTATACTGCATTGTCTTCAAGCTGGCTTCACGCCAGCCCTCAGGCAGGCAGGAGGAAGATATATGTGGAAAGAGGTAGTCAAATTGCTTCCCTATGGCTGCTTTATAAACATACATATGTTAAACACATTTATTAGGGCAGTCATCAGCAGCAAGTGCAAGGGCCCTTCTTCTGCCTCATGAGGGATAGTTGTTGCTTACATAGGAGTGAGAAGTTGGAAGTTGGCCCAGAAATCTGGAAAGCATATTATGCTGGATTCCCCACGGAGGATCACTTTGCTGCCAACGTATCTTGCTCTGGGGTTTCGACACGCCATCAATCTGGAACCTGGCAGCCACCATTCCCCAGCTCACCTCATCTCATGCAGCGAGCAGACACAGTGCAACTATTTGTCTCAGATTGCAGCCCGGCCACTCAAGGAAGGGAGGGGGAGGAAGGGAAACAATAAGCCTCAGGCAGAGCTGCGGTCTGGCTTGCACAGCTCCAGAGAGTTGCTGGTTGCAGCAACACGGCCATTTGAATGACAGGCTCGCTGCTTTTCGTTGGACCACAAGCCACAGCAAGTGTTGCTGTTTGCACAGCGATATGGCCCTGAGCGAGGAGGAGGAGGAAGAGCCCAACCGGAGCTTTCAGGCAAAGCGCTATCATTTACTTCTCAATGTGAGACTATAGTTTGAAGACTCTGGAGAATTTTACAAATCTCAATTAAATCTCAAATAACTTCTACTTAGGAGTGCAGCTGTTTTTCAGTGAGCATTGTACTCCTTGTGGGAAGAAAGTTACTGATCTCCTCTCCTGGAGACCTTGACAAATGTGGAGGGAATATCAGTGATCCACATTGCATTGACCAAGGATAATAGATGCAGTCAGCACTTTCCCAGCGTGGTCAACCCTGCCCACATTCACAGAGTGGTGGGAAGCTTTCAGCCCTCAATGGAGGTCAGATTGCCTGTTTTGTCCTTGCTCCCCTCCTCCTTGCTGTATTTCCATGGCATATTTCCATGCACATAAAAAAGACCCTGAGGTAACCGAGAGCTAAAAGTCCAGCTCTAAAAGCCAGTGATTCTTGATTTTCCTCCTCTTCCTCAGCAGCAGCTGATTATGCTCCTCATTTTAGTTGTTTACTACTTCTGATTGACCCTCTTGAGTCTAAAGCCCCTGGCAGTATAATTATGAGTTCAGTGTAGAACTGCTATCCAGTCGTTAGTACAGTTGCAAATACCTGTTTTGGATTTAGTCCTAGCCACTTGAATATTAACGTGCATTGAAATTTTTCTGTAGCTTAAGGCAAGTCATTACCATTGTCCTCCGCTTGCAATAAACCTGTTCTGTCTCTCAGTTTGTACCACATATAGATTCTGAGAATTACGCACAAAACTATGCACTGGCTGTGCAATGCACTTATGAGACTGGCCGAAGTTTGTACTTTCAATTAATCTAAAACAAAGGGTGGGAAGTGCTCCATTGGAAGGCGAGCGCTGTTCCGTCTAAGCAAAATCAAATTACTCTTGTAACTGTGTAGCCTGCTTAGATTTTTATATTTCTAGTTTCACACTTTGAATTGGAGTGTGAAGCTGGAGGCAAACTTATGCTGGAGGCTTAAGGCAAGGTGACATGCAGACAGGGCACAGTCCCCTGCCCATTCTCGGAGACAGATGGGTGTGAGGTAGCTCCAGTTTGGAGCCCATCCAGTTGCATTAGCTCATGCTGTGATTGAGCTAATTAGTTCTACTAAAAGCTTGAATCTGACAGTGTCCAGCTGGGGATGCGTGGCCTAAGAAAGGTGAATCCAGCTCAAACCCCAAAGCTGTATAGTAATTCAAATGGACATAGTTTTTTTTCTATAAAATACAAACCTGGGTGTCAGATCTGTAGTGGGGCACATTTATCTAAATTTGACATCTGCTGGAATAAACAGACTGCTCCCAGAAGAGAATCTGGCCTTATCTTTTCCTCTTTCCAAAAGAGAAAAAGGCAAATGAAAACAATAAATTCCTGATGTGTGACTGACTAAAGGTGTAAAAAGGATTTTTTTCACCCATTTTGTTACTAGATATCACCAGTGAATTACCTAATTTTGATATATGTGTGGTCTGTATCCATAGGGTGTGTCTGACATTTTAAAATGGTTTCATTTTGTAACATATGCTCTGGTCAGAAATCATCCCATGTAACATATGGCTTGCAGGAACACAGGAAAATAGTGGGTTTGCATGGGAATTCTGTATTAAAATCAGGAATTGCCTCCACCTCCCACACTACCTTGAGTATATAATAGGTAACTTGTCAGTTCTGTTTGTTAGTTAAGGCTAAAATAAATATGCAACACACAAAAAAGTAAAGTTGCCAGTATATCTAGATACTTGTTTTGCCTATTATCACTCACAAATACGTTAAAGAAAGGGAATTGGAAATACAGAATCATTCAAATCACTGAAGTCCCTTGCTTTCTATCTTTTTCTCTGCCTAAGTACACACACATGCACATGTAGGTATTTTATGGGTAGCAGAAGTGGGAAAAGAGAGCTTTTAAGTAAAATCCAAGTTTGCTTTCTGCACTTGCACCTGGGATTCATGCCTGAACTATAAAGATATTTTTTTCCTTAATTGACAAGTTTCATGTTTTGGTTCCAGGTGTGTAGTTTGGATAATGGATCTTAGTTTTTAGGAAATTCACATGATCTATAAAAAATTCTAAAGAAAGAGAAGATGCAAAGACGATGTTTGAAAGTAGTATTGGCTATATATGGAAGTCTTAAAAAGCAGGTCAGTCTTTGGATTTGATAGAGACAACTTTGAATTAGAAATGAAAGGTTTATAATGGAACTGGGTGACATCAGTGCAAGTTTTAGAGTAATGGTTATTCTTAATTTATTTCTTGTTCAGAAGAAAATTAGTTTCTTGTAATGAGATATGTGGGAATTTTAGAGTCCAAATTCAGTTAAACTTCGGCCAGATAAAAACTATAAAATTTGAAGTTTAAAATTACAGGATAAAAATGCTTCTGTAGAGGCTGAATTTTATCTTGCAACCAATGTGAGATGAGCCAAAAAATCTTATGTTTTGTATGTACCTAGGAATATACAGGAGTAATGAGTCTCAGATAAAGATAAATTTTATCTTCCCGTATGATTCCAAAGCTAAAATTCACCCTTCTAAAAGACACAGATGCTTGAAAAGAAGAAAATGCTCTTGAAATGTTCAGAAGCCACATCTTATCTTGCAGTAGAGGATTCTTTTTTCTCTGAAACTTGAAGAAAGTAATGAAGGTATTTTAAATGTATAAGACTAGGCCCTTCATTGATGTGGCTTCTTGTAATTCCACTAACTTCAGGTAATCTATGTTAATTTACACCAGGAAATGTTGTTTTCTATTATGTTTCAAGTAATTTCTATGACGTTGAACTTTAGAAGAGTCCATGGGTTCTTTTGGTCCTTAAAATAGTTTGCCCTTAAACCTCAAAATTATTTTATGTCAGCAAGTCTTATAAAAAGACTATCATTCATCTTTGGTGTAAGGATTTTTATGTCTATATTTTTAAAGGAATCTTGAAATAAAAGCTTAATTATAAATGACTTAATGTTGGCATGTTATATTTTACAGCTTATAAAAACTCCTAAAGATACTGTTAATAAGAAACAGCTGTAGAGTTGATTTCTTTTTCATGCTTTTCTCATGCCATGCGGAAACCTATTTTTCATTTTTTGGTATATATAGCATTCACAGGATTGAAAGAGAGTTGCTCTTGAGAGTGATTCCCCAAGCTTTTTTCAAAAATTTCAGGCTCTGGATGGGAGGCACTTCCAGACACTAAATGAACATCCAGGCTGTCCAGGCTGATTTCATGTAAGGTACTCATCCGGTGGTGTTCTGCTGAGAAGTGTATATAATAGACCAACCTATCTGCCATTTGCAATTTTCTCCCAAGATCTGTTTATCTTGTTTTGGATACTTCTCTGTCAAGACTTCTTTGGTGATATCTTTGTTTTCTACTTACATTTTTAGTTTCTCTTCTCACAGAACTATCACAGAAAAGCAATTTTTTTTAGTATCTTTCCTATACAAACATCAAAATGTTCCTTCTGTCTCAGCATCTGCCTCACTACTAGTGACCAGCTCACTTTCTTCTTCATCCCTGAGATGAGAGAAGCGAGTGGCTCCCTTCAAGCTGCAGGGAGGCCCCCTTGCCTCCGTGACTTCAGTTTTATGTGACAAATGTGCTCAATACCTTTCCAGTGCTAAAAACCTTGCTGTCCCTCTTTCCTTCCTAGCTGTTCCTTTCTCCAACTCTTCCTGCCAGAGGAAATTAACAATTCCTGCTCTTTATATATTCCACTGCATCAGTTTTTCCCAAACTGACCAAGTTTTCTTATCCAAACCTCACAACTGATACTTAATTCACACCTTCCTTTAAACTTTGGTGACCTTGACACATGTTCTTTTTCTGGAAGTCTTGTTGGATCATGATATCCTTAATGTCATTTTCCCCAGTGTCCCCATCTATGATTCAAATGGTTCTCCCTATGTGAACCTTGAATGCCTTAGTTCCTCTCTCCACCTACCACTACAAACTGCCACACAGGACCTTGATTATGGACTCTTTCTTCTGTTACACACCTCCTTGGATTATTTTACACACAAATTCAATTTCCACCTCTGTGCTGACAATCTGTAGAGCTATGCCTCTCCTTCAGACTGCTTGCTGTTGAGTGTGAAGTCTCAGACTGTCTCTGATACCTCATCATAGCTATTCAACTATCAACTCAGGCACAGCAGGGCTGAAAAAGACCTTCTCCAAGCCTTCACGGACAATCTTCTGCTTGATTATGCTAAACAGTAGTGAACTATCCTGCAAGTCACTGCAGTCTGGGAAACTTCTTCTCAAGTAGATTTTCGACTAGATCCTTTTACCAGGGTATGCTTAGTTCTCAAATATTTGTTTCTTCATAACATCTCAAAGACACAGCATTTCATGTCCTCTCTCCCAATCAAGATTTTCACCCAGGGTCTCACTATCTCACTTCTCAGCTACCTTAGTGTTTTCCCTCAGGTATTCACACATGGGCTCTGCCTCTGCATACCAATCTGGGATGACTTTCAAAGATGATTTTCCTGGTGTACTGCTTTGATCCTGCCACCCTTTCTTTTTTAACATCTACCAATTTCCCAGTCTATTTTGCATCAGCCATGAGCCATTTGTCCTCAAGTCCTCACAAAATATCAGTATCCTGAAAATACTGCTCAAGCCTTAACCACAAAAGACATTGTTCTGGCTTTGCAGATTTGTGCAAATTTTTTGAAACTTCTTCCAAATCATCTGGCCCACCTAATCATATTTGCTGTTTGAGTGTAACGGTCTCATGATCTACATAGAGGTTGTGTAAGCGTTACTGAGGTCACAAGCTGACAGATTTTTATTTTTTGTGGATCCAGTTTTCATAAGCACTCCTTCTGAAGTGCCTCTATCTCACAAAAAGAGAGGGAAAAAAAGCACCCGTGTTGACTCATGCAGTTTACACACATTTAGTTCTAGAGCAGGAACACCAAGTTTCTTTTGAGGATAGGTTTACACAACAAGATACAAATATGTCAGCATACATTCAAATAGAGTAAACATTATAGTCATACACAATTACAATGGATTATTTAACATATGCAGCATTTCCTCTCAAATTCTGTATATTTAAAACAGCCTCCACAGTTTACAGCTGTGGTAAATCAAAGCTGATATGAAACCACCCTTCACGTGACTCTTCCTAGGCAGGAATTTAGGCACTTCACTGAAACACCTACATTTTGGCAATACTTACATTTGACTTTTTCCTTGATTAAAGGAGAAAGGTAAATGCCTGTACAGAGATGTTCAGTCACCTCCCTTTTTACTATGGACACAGGGATTTTGGAAGGTCCCATTCCTGAGTTTCCTGGCTTAGATAAGTGCCTACAATTAGGTGAATAAGCTCGAATCTTACGCATTTCAGTGAAACTGGTGTCAAACATTATTTTCCCTTGCTTTTTGTGAAATAAATAAAATATTTGCTAAAGAGCTTAAGCAATCTAAAGAACTTAAGCAATATCCAGATCTACTTTTTTGCTTTTCCTAGATAGAAGTCATTGCATACAGGACTTTCGGTACTGTGTCACCTGAGTTTTAATCAAAGGAGGTTCAGCATGTACCTGGTGCTGCTTTTTCATCCTGTTATGTTCATGCTGGGTTTGTGAATATCTGCATTCTATACAGCATTTTCTCTCTCTTTCTCTTTCTGTATAAAACCATGACAGTACTTTTTGCCTAGAAATTTTGGCTTATCTAAAGTCAAATTTACATGCTAGTCTAAACTTTGCAACATTCAGTTAACTGTATAATTTATTATTGTGAGTTTGGATGAAAAAAACTTGAAAAATAGCTTTTCTTTCTTAAAGAATGCATAAAAGTGTTCATATTTAGGAGTCTCCAGGCCTTGATAATTGATTTAACTTCAGTTATTGGATACCCAAACATTAAGACAATACTTGGAAAAGACACAAAAACTTATTATTTTCTCCCCTCTTCATCTCAAAATCTAAATTACTTTCTTTTTTTTCATATTGCACATGCCTGTATATATGTATTTTAAACACCATTTTGGAAAATGCAATTTGTAGGATTCTTTTAATTTTCCACAATATTTATGCTGCTGGACTAGGGATAAATGACTTATAAAAGATACACCAGCAGTCTTTTTCAGAAGAAAAGAATTTTTTTTCCTGTGTGTATATATCCTTTTTTGGTTTTTAACTGTGGCTCTGCATTTTCAGTCATGATAAAAGTGCTGAACTATCCCAAGAGAAGAGAGGTTGCTTTGCAGTCATGACTAGAAGTGCTGAATTATCCCAGGAGAAGAAAGCTCACTTTTGTCAGGATTCCAGTCCAATTTTGCAGACACGAAAGGAGATAATCACTCAAATGTGCATGCGTGCTTGCTGGAATTGAGTCCAAATTCTGAACCTTTTGAGGTTTGCCCATCTGTATTAAGGGCCTTATTAGTTAAAATTGCACATAGCAGCTTGAGAAAGCATTTTTATGTCCTCTGGCTAGGAGTAGCTCAGCACACACTCGTATGACTAAGTAGTTACTGAAGTTGCAGGACTGCTAACCTTAGTGATTTTTTCATTAGGCATCCAGTTGTTCCAGTAAACACTCCCTTTTCTTTTCTGTTTTTTTAATGGTTCTCTGCCTCATATGGTCATGAATGCAAAACCAGGACTGTTGTTATTATAGGAAATGTGTGTTCCAAACAATATAAATCTCTTAAATTCTGTTTCTGCACTCTACTTTCCTAATAATTAGTCATGCTTAGAGTTCAGTAAAGGCCACTTCAGTCAGCCAGTAAGACTACAACACTAAGTTTCCTGGCAATGGGTGACTAGATGGTAAATCACCATTAGAGTGAAATTTAGACCTGAACATAAGACCAATGGTAAGATTAAAATATCTTTAGTTTTGGAACTGTAAGAAATAAAATAAAGAATGTTTACTAGCACATGTTTTTGGAGCCTTTATACTGGTAGTACTCTTCATTTGAAACCAGCTTTCATTATCCAGGACAGGGATCAATATAATTTTTTTTTTTTAATTTAGAATTTTATTCAGAGTGTGATAATTCACCCGCTAACTGAGCAACAGAAGAAAGATTACCCTGACTTGGGCAGGGGAACATAAACCTCTTCAAAGTTTGTGACTCACAGAACTAGGAGACCAGCTATGGAGATTATTAATCCTTTTTTTTGGTTTACATTAATCCCTGAGGCTGTACAGACACCTAATAAGGGTTCCTGCCCTGATGGCAAGCATTGTGCTATTCTTCTGCACTTCTAGGTATAGAAATCAAGATCCAAAGGCCTTGCTTTGAAAATATTTCCTGTGAGCAATTTTCATCCAGTAGAAAATAATTCTGGCCCCATCTCTTGGCAGTAGAGTATCCCATATGTTGATTACTCCTTTCCAGACTTTAGGGCCTGCCAAATCATTGCCAACCCCAAAATTATCTCTTAGAACTCTAATACATCCACCCAGCACTGCAGCTCCTAATTTTCATTTTTGTACCTGGTTAAGTAGGAGAGGTTGCCTTGGTTTTGTTTCTGACTAAAGAACCACAGTTTGAAAACCAATGTAAATAATTCTGACTTGGATTAATTGGACATCCTATGTCTTTCAGAGCATGGGGCTATATGAACCGTTATAAAATTTCTGCCAGGTACAAAATAGGTCATTTAATGAGGTAGCACCTGAAGGTTCCTACAGTGTTACATTCTGTGGCATACAGGGTTTGTGCCAAAATATTTGAGAAGATTTTGTCTTTGTAAGTTTGGGATGATTTTTTAGCATAAAACTATTTGCAGGTTAGTCTTTGAGTAACCACAGAAAAGCATTGTTGCAACACTTCAAATTGACCAAAGGTTTACCCTTTGGGTTAGCCTGGGCTTCTGGAGACCCCTCTGAGCTGGACAGTTTTCTTTGCCAGTAGGGAAAAAAAGTCTAAAATATTTATACTAAAAAAAAAATTATCTTTTTCTCTGACAATAGGAAAACTTGATATTTCTAGCACAGAGAAGATAATAATAACCACTAACTGTGGAGCTGGACCATGGTGTTCACCAAACCCAAGGAACAACGTAGTCTTTTTCTGTCATAGGGACACTGAAAATCTAATAGAGGTTTTCCAGTCTGACCAAAACCACTCTTACAAATGTGTTAATCAAGGTTCAGAGATCTTTGCTTTCAATTAAAAACACCCCATACTAATGGTGTACTATATATTTCCAATGAATTGCACTATTTTTCTCCTCTTGCACAGACACTTTGTCAATGAAAAGTTGTTACTTACTGATTTACACTGATGTTTAAGATAAGAATGTAATTCTATCTTTTATAGGATTGCCACATATTAAAATGTTGACTGTTCTGAATTATATTTTTGCTTTGTAATTCTGCCACTAGAAGCCAGTGATTTGTGTTCATTTTGTCTCTTTTTTAGTTGGATTTTTTCCTAGGGGAAGAGTGGAGGGGAGTGACAGCACATGTTTCAAGAAGGGTTTTTTTTGTCTAGAAAAAAAATAGGTACTTAGCCTATTTTATTCAAAATTATCTACAGTTAATTTAGAAAATTAAGAATGGATATTTTCTACTTTTTACTTCTTTTTTTTTAAAAAAAAAGATTACAATACTGAAACAGTTGAAAACTAAGAATAAGGCCCAATAAAATCATAAGATGTTTGACTATACACTGGTGTTGTGGTTTAACCCTAGCCGGCAACTAAGCACCATGCAGCCGCTCACTCAATCCTCACTGGTCGGATGAGAGAATTGGAAAAGTGGGAAAACTCATGGGTAGAGATAAAGACAGTTTGATAAGTAAAGCAAAAGCCATGCATGCAAGCAAAACAAAACAAGGAATTAATTCACTACTTGCACCAGCAGGCAGGTGTCCAGCCATGTCTAGGAAAGCAGTGCCCCATCACGTGCAACAGTTACTTGGGAAGACAAAATGCCATAATTCCAAACATCCCCCCTTCCTTCTTCTTCCCCCAGCTTTATATGCTGAGCATGACACCATACGGTGTGGAATATCCCTTTGGTCAGCTGGGGTCAGCTGTCCCCACTGTGTCCCCTCCCAACTTCTTGTGCACCCCCAGCCTGCTCGCTGGTGGGGTGGGGTGAGGAGCAGAAAAGGCCTTGATGCTGTGTAAGCACTGCTCAGCAGTAACTAAAACATCCCTGTATTATCAGCACTGTTTTCAGCAAAAATCCAAAACATAGCCCCACACAAGCTGCTATGAAGAAAACTAACCCTATCCCAGCCAAAACCAGCACAACTGGTTAAAATAAGTATGAATTATATTTCATTTCTGGTTTTGGTTGGGTTTTTTTTTCAGCCTTAGAGATAAATTTACTTTATATTCACAAACAAATTACATTCGCATGATGTCTAAAACATAATATATTTTTGTTTAAAAAAGTGAGAAGTATAATGAAATTACAAATTTCCAAGAAATGATTGCTTAAGAGAAGCATTATAAACTCATGACAAGGCCAGAAGAGTTAGCAGCAATACATACACGTCTGCTTAACAAATCAGCTAAGCACCTCATTGCTTAAAACAACAGAAAACTTCTGTCTTTTCCTTGCCCATAGCTCAGAAGGCTTAGAATAAATTAGAACTGATTTTATGCACAACTTATCATTCATTTAACACTGAAAGGCAGCCACCAAGGTTTCTGTATCTAGAGTCAGATAATGTTCAGACAGGGAGGCTTTTGACCTTTATTTCAAAGAAATGAAAAAGAAAACTATTCTTTTATAGTTATAAAATTTTCAGTGGAAGACTGAAGTCATCATTTGGTTTTCAGTATTTACACAGTAAATTTTTCAAACAGTAGATGTTTATGCAAAAAACCTTTTTCAGTTCAAGAGGAACATTAACTTCTAGGGGAACTGTTAAAGAAGATAAGAATGTACCAAATCCTTGCTCTCAAGCCTGCTTTGAGATGTATGTGGGTACAGTTTCTATTCCATAGTGAAGGAGTTTGGCCTATATTTTTTAATGTATGCAAATGATAGTGGGAGAGTCAATATAGTATTTGGCAAGTTTCCCGTGGACATGGAAACAACGGAGGCAGAGGCTTTCAAGATAATTTTCAGTATGAAACAGTAAAATCAAGCCAGTCTGCTGAGTTACACTTATTTTCACTGCAGCAATCTTATACAAGTTGTTCCCATTGAGGAGTTGAGCAGTGTCTGCGTTACTGTTCTGTATTGTAAAAAGTGAAGACAACAAAGCTTTCTTCTGAGAGATATGGCTGACTGCAATGATGCATATACAATGTATGTGAGACAGGTAATGCTACAAAGGTAGAAACTAAAGGATGGCCTTGTCAGTTAGTGCAGTTGCATTTTTAATATGTCAATAGTCACGGACTCCAGAAAAATAAGCCAAGATGCATGTACAGCTCCATTATTTAGTGATTTTGCTGTCTATTGTAGCAGAGATTGCACGCTGCTATAGCACTTGAAGGTACTCCAGAAAAGTTTAAAGCATGCAGAGCTCAGTTGACGTTCTGTAATTGCGTTAGCACATCTCTCAAAGGAAGATCGTGAGGCCTGTAAAGTCAGTATGGTTGGATCCTCACAGTGCAAGCAGAAAAATCAGAGGTCTGGAGGAAACAGGACAGAGCGGAAAGTGCAGGTTCCCCCAGGTGGTCCCACCGCTGGAGCTGCTGTGGCCAGTGCAAGTTGTTCGAGGGCCTGCTTTGGGGCATGGCCGTGCCGGACCAGAGGAGTCACATCCACCTCTGCTTTCCAGCTGTGCAGGGCTTTGTGCGGAAAACTGGATCCCCTCTTCACACTTCCGTATTCCGCCAGGAATGGAGGAAAATGATAAGGGAGAAATGGAGAGAGGGCCAGGCGTCCTTTTTAGGTGCAAGCTGGTGCTAGCAGCGCAGCAAATACCTGGGGGGGGGGGCGTGGGTAAACAAAAGGAAGAAATGAATACATAAGTGAAAACAAATAGGGAAAAAATCGTTGATGTTTGCCTTAGTCCTGCATTAAACACATAGGTGTCCTTCCCGCTCTGCCCGTTTGAACGCCGTCGCAGAGCACGGCCGCGCTCGGCCCCGAGCACCGCCCCCGCCCCCGCCCCCGCCCCCCCCCCGCGGCCGGCGCAGCTCCCGCCGCCCCCGCGCGGTGTCGCCCTCGAGCCGCCCTGCGCGCGACCGCGGCCCCTCGCTCGCCCCGCTCGCCCCGCTCGCCCCGCTCGCCCCGCTCGCCCCTTCCCCGCGAAACAAAGGCGCAAAAATGACCCGTGTTTCCTAACAGAGGTTGAAAAGGAGGTAGAACCTGAGTAGAATAACCACCACTCTCAGTCCTAATGCCGCTCCTCTGTTTGTTTCATGCTTCACAGGGAATAACAGAGCGTAGTCCAGTTTTATATCTGCAAATACATCAAACATTCACAAAAGCTCTCTTTCTTTGGCAGGATTTGGGGGTGCAGCAAGCTGATGTATTCTGCTGTAGGTGACAGCGCAGCAGAATGCAGACCTGACAGCATGTCACAAAGATGTATGCCTAAACTATTACTCAGAATCTCCTGATCACTTTTAAAGTCACTCAACAATATAGAGGGGAAAATAAAGATTTGTTATGATAGAATGGCTTGGTGGAAAAGAAATGAAATTTACCACGCACTTGGACAACATTTGGCCAGCGCCAAAATCCAAGGTACAGGGCTTTTTCCTTTTTTTTTTTTTTTTAAATCTGAAATATTTCCAAGAACTCTATTCTTTAAGGTGTTCAAATATACTTACCTTGTGGAAATGGTTCTATCACAAGAGTTGTTTAACCTAAGCCTCTTGCTTAGCAGTTTGTGAAAACAGTGAGAAGAGCCAGTCAGTTGCAGATTGTCCCAAGCAGTCAGGATTCTCCAGGACTTATCTCCAAGCACCAAAGCAGCTCCGCTTTGTTCGGAGAGTCATTTAGCTTGGACTTGCTAGCCTGCTCTTCATCTAAACATCTGGCTGATTGTCAGGGAATCCCCAGTTTCCAAGCACATGAACAACAAAACTTGCAAAGTGACTACTCTTTATTGTATTCATGCTGATAAAGTATTATGTGATTGAAGCCTTAAGCATTTAATGAACACCATGCACCTTCAAGCAGCTCCAATGAGACTGGCACACGCCATCCCAAGCAGAGCCGTTCAGACAACTAGGGGTAGTCTGGACAGTCCAGGGGATGTGTAAGGAGCCCCTCTGTGTGCATCAACAAAGGAAGCTGTAACCTCCTAGTCTTTGACACAGCTACTGTGACTTTCTCAGCATTTTCCAAAAGTCTGTTTATAAGCCAAGTCAAGCTGTAATGCTGGAATGAGTTCAATATTAGACAAATTAGGTCCTCCTGTCCATAGCAACATCCTCCCTGAAAATCCATTATAAGAAGTTTTCCCTATTCCGAAGACTAGGGTACATCCTGCATTGGTTGAGAAATGAGACTGACATCATTCCTGATCTTTAGAAAAATGGTCTCCAATATTGAGACTTTATAACAGTCAATCACATGGTTTTATCAGCATAATTAGACACTAGATCTTACAAGCAGCTTCCTTATATCTTAAACCTAAAATTTTTTCAACCACAGTGCATTCACATTGGAAGTAGCTTCTTTATATGTTACAAGAAATAATGAGTCAATTCTCTGATGCTATGAAAAATGCTCATGCTCTCATAGAAAATTTTCTGACAGGGTCAGTAGTATAAAAATTAAATATTCATTATTACTAACCAAACACTTTGGCTCAGTCTTGTCTCTGCTGCTGACTCTAGACCTGTCCATGTTTATTAAATTCAATATATTTAATATTTCAGTCTCATCTGAGACTTCTTATTTCTCTTCATGATGGTATCCTTTCAATCCCATTCCATACTTACATTACGCTATCAGGTCTGCTCACTGTATCTACTTTAGACTATTTTTTTTCAAAAGGTTTATGAATCTATATTAAAGATTTTGCATTTTAGTTTCCTGCTAAGGTTCCCTTTCTTTACTGAAACTATTGCATGAGAGTTAATATATTCACTTTACAGCAATTCCTGACAGTACACTCTTTAATTTAGTGTTTATGTACTGTACCAAGCATCAAACTCCAGACTAATCCAAATTGAAAAATCCAAATTAGTCAGATCTAGTAGTCCTATACCATTCGGTATAATTTCAAAAGTTATACATTTCCCACACTTCAGATCCTTGAAACTCAGCCTATTTTTCTCAACAGATTCACAAAAATTAGCAAATCACAATGACCTTCACTTAAGTTTTGAATTTATAAGGAAACCTGAAACCAGAAGGGTCATGGGTGGTTTCTTGTTTCACTGTGAATGTTTTACACAGCTGTAGTGGGTAAAAAGTTGATGAGTAAGTTCTACCAGTGGTGTGTCATTCCTCATGGTGACTCAGAGTCTGAGAAGTCATGCAAAGGTTTCTGAATAGATAACCTACTGCATTTTGGACACTATGGATGAAGCTGGCTCCATCTTCATGAAGCTGAGTGAGGTCATGTATCTGCATAGATGCAGAACCGCAGCCCCATCATGGTCCCTGAACTTCTGCTTGCACAGGTTTCTCACCAATTCTGTATAGCACAGGCAACATGCAGAGGTTCCTCTGCAGTCCGTCAGTTTGGCTCCTCTTTCCTCCTCTTTCCGACATTTTACAGCAGGCTTACAGTCTCGATCTGAGGACATAGGACTCCTTACCGCAAAATTGAAACATTGCATTTGAGAAACTGCCCACAGAAACGGCAAAGGAATCAATTGCAATCTTCTGGAAAAATAATCCAAATTACTGGAAAGTGATGGCTTCAGTACTTAAATACAATCCATCTCATGAAGTGTTATGCTCCTGGTGACACTAGAGGAAAATCTGTACATAGAAAATGTGGATGCAATTGTTTTAAAGGAACATTTATTATTAGGGCAGAGGAAAGAGAAAAAGAATCAAGGGCTCCTTTCTTAAGTGACAAGTGAATTCATAGCTAAGCATCTGCTCAGAGAGGAAAGCACTGAGGTCAGATCTTGGCCTTGGTTTTAAAGTGGGCCCAGGGAGCTATATATCTTCTTTACAAGCAGCAAATATGTGTCTAGTGACAATATCTTCTGCCTTGTTTCTATTTTTTTCTTCAGAGTAGGTTTTCAGCTGTTTTATATTAGAACCAGGATGAGGCTTAGGTCAGTCAAGAAAAGCCCCTCTGAGAATGATAGAGGGCTTGGCAGTGAAAGAACCCCAAATCTACGTATGTGTGCCCAAAAAAAAGGGAGGAGGGAAGAAATAAACATCATTTTTCTACCAATGCTGCTTTCTTGTTGCTTTCCTATTAAAAATAGGACTAAAAATAAAATGATTCCTTGGTCATACAATTCATCTTTACTCTACAAAATGCTTGTGTACTTAGAAACAAAGCAGAACTCCTTATTTTAATGTAAGAGTCAGACTACTTGTTTTGTAAACAGAGAGAAGATACCCCAGGAACGGGAACATTCAGCAAACAATTGTACATCCGGATGACCTGACAGCAGGCTTCTTTTCTGTGTGGGAATATACATTTGAAAAGAGATACTGGAATGACTGGATGACTGGAGTTGTTTTGGCTAGCGGATGATACGCGTCAGCTTCTCAGCTGCTGTAAATCAATGTTGCTCCATGACACCGATTTACATCAGCTGTGCAACTGGCCCAGTATCTCTCACATGAATGGTATGTTAACTCGCCAGTGAATATGCTGGTTGCAATAATGATATTCCTGGCAGGCTGATCAGTACACTGATAGAGCTGTGACCTGTAGAGGGAGGCATGTCTGTCATTCTGTCAAGAGTAAACAAGCCATAGTGGAAACGAAAAACAGAAACCAAGACCCAAGGTCAGGCAACAAAATTGTCTAGTAAAACCTACTGAGGCCTGATCTGCTAAAGAATTTGGAGCTAAGTTTGGAACACAACACTTTGCTAGAGGCATGAAAATCTTTGTCTGTTCACTGTTTCATTGGCATGCAAATGCGTTTCATTGACTTTAATGTAAATATAAGAAAAGCATAGAGTGTTTGTAGATAGAATTCCAGACAATTGCTTTAGTTGTCTGTGCTGGTTTTAGTAGATTTGCTACTTACCTGATTTGTAACTTTTGCTGGGGCTTTTTTCCTCTCTTTTTTTCACTATGAAAATTAAAATGCTGTTCCGGAGAAACACTAACCACAAAACTGTCTGTTAAAATTCAGAATCATGTTCTTTTTTCCATTTTTACCTTCTCAGGTATTTCCAGCAGAAATCAAAAAGGGGAAAAGACTTCTTCATATATGATGAAACTCTAATATCATAAAAACTGTTTTGCAACGTGTATCATATCCATGCATGGGGTTTTTTAGCAATGAAGATCAAAAGCCTCATAATACTTGTCTGCTTTCAGGTTTCACTACAAACTCAGCCAACCTTTCTCTGAAAACCCCGAAACATTACAGATTTGGCTAACACTTGAGCAAGACTGAACCCAGCTCTGAGGGGAAGGAGGCTGATTTCTTTCCATTTCATAGACAGGGAGTGGAGTTTTGGTGGTGGCAGTGAAAGAGTGTGAAACATTTTGTCTGAATTTTGCTCTGAAGTTGTGAATATTCTTGCAAAAAGGAGCTGAAACTGAAGAAAATATCTTTAGTATTCTCCTTTCAAGGGATTGCACTGAGAAGACATGTAAGCAAGAGCCCTGGCACGATAGAAAGACGATGGATGAAGAAAGGTAGCCATGAAGAAGTGCTTTCCATTAGATGTTTGGATGAGGTAGACTATGAAATAACCATGGAAAACCTAGAGACAGCTCCTTCCATGTCTCACTATATCAGCATCAGCCTTCTATAAGAATGTGTTTATCACAAGCTTGTAGGCACGCATATGTCCACACTAAGCTGAAGGTGTTAGGCCTCCAGGCTCTGACTTGGTTACCTCTTATGTGCATGCTTATCTCTGTCCCTTTTCAGCAATGTATGTGGTAAAATTCGGATTACATGCTCTAAAATGACTACGAAAGTCATACCGAAGTTACTTTATGGCGTAGACAACAACATATAATTGCATGGGACTGTACTGCCATTCCGGTACCTCCTTCAATACAAAATTTGCCCTTGTTATATTAAGACAATGTGCCATTCTGTCTTTACTCCACTTGCCCTCCTGTATTTTGAACACTGCATAATAACAAACCAAAACCAGCACTGACTGTAAAGCAGAGAGTCAGTATCACTTTGTGAGGGAAATTTCTAAATGAACTTATTTAAGCTTCCTAAACCATAGGAGTTGTCTAAGTATGCTCTCACCCCTTAAAAGACTAAGTGTTGGGAAGCTGAAAAGCAAAGTGATACTTTTGAAAAACTTTCATCCTGTGTTAAAATCAGCAATGTGTCTCTACCCAAGAAATTTTGACATACCATTCATTGATTTACTTTGAAGAGTGATTAATTGATCTACCTCACTAGTGTCGGTGCAGAACAATAGGACTTAACATTTTTAAAAGCATATAGATCTCTGAAAACATTCGTTTGGTGCCCAGGTTCACGTAAATGTATTGCCCATAATTAAGTGTATTTTATAGTGCTATTCTGTCGCTTCATTTAAAAAAAAATGAAAAAACAGAATTAATGTCTTGAGTGCTTATCACAAATTACCAAAAATTGATTTCAACAGGATTTTTAAAATTATACACTGCTGTTAAAGTCTGATCCTGCTACAAAAAAAATGTATGTATTTGGTAGCTAGGTTTTAAAAACACTACTTTGCATCCAAAATTAGCCATTAAAAGTCTTCAGCTTTTCTTCATATTTTTAAAATAGGACAGATTGGTGTCATATTAGGTACATCACAAAACAGTGCAGCTCTGTCTGTGGTCTTGCCAAGGAATGGTTGATCCCATCTGAAAATTTTATTTGCACATAACACTTAACCAAGTCTTTAAGTATGATCACTTGAACCCAATAATAGGAAACATTTGCAAGTCAAAACACAATTATCGGCAAAACTTGAAAAGTGTTCACAGGCTTTTTTTGTCCTCTCATTTATTGGCAATACAGTATCAAATGCAGTTTCTCACAGATAAAAAGTTGCATGTCTAGTAACTCTGTGTAAGAAATTCTTAAAAGCTGAAATATTATTAACTGGAGAACAAATAATTATAGTAAAAATTGATATTGATAGTAATTACATCTAAAGGGCCATTTTGCATACATCAATTGCACAAAAATATGGCTGCAATGAGGAATATTTTTTCTGAGTAGGAAGTATTTTACATAGATTGTTGGGTTTAATCATTTTCAAGTTTTAAGATAGGAAAGGGACAAATCAGTGTAAAACAGTTTAGCTTTAAAGCTGTTTTGCTGTTCTGCTGTATTTACATCTTCATTCTCAACATAAACTGCATGTGGCACAGAAAGTGAAATCATTAGCAGATCTGACACATTGTCAGTGCTTATGATGTCATGCTATAAACTACCAAATATAGAAGCTTTTTAAGCATCTTGCCTCATGCTTAACTGAATATGGCAAAATTCAAGACGTTCATTGATCAGTTTTAAGCAAAGATAATACTCTTTACATGTCAAAATAAAAAGAATCACATGAAGAAAAGGTCTCACTGTCGTTAAATCTAATGTGAATAATAATTTCCTTCCGGGCACTGACATTCTCAAAAGGTCCGTTGTTGTTTCTTAAGGTGACCTGAAAGTATTTGTCATGGCTTTTTCTATGGGATTTAAAACAATAACTTCAGAGACAGATCATATGAGAGGCCTGGTCAAGAAAGTTGTCTTACTTGAAAAATACAGGAGGTTTCTTCTTAGTTTAAAGAAAATCAAAATTACATCTCCAAGTAACAAAAATATTTCCAAACAGAAAGCCAAAATCTACATAATTCATTAAAAAAAAAAATCTGATATGTTTATTTCACTATTGATATAGAGTATAAATTAAAGCCTCAGAAGAAGAGGGAAAGTGCATCTTTCAATTCGGCAGCCCTGGCATCAGAAGAAAGTGCTATATTGTTCTTCACACAAACCGTCCCCATTAGAGCTCAAGATGTTCTTTTCCTTTTAATCCTCATTTGTACCCCTTAGCCATTTGTTTAGAATTAAATTAACTGCAATTTGGAAAATGTGGATGAAAGGTAGTGCATTGAGTAGATATCACATGTTTCCTGAATAGTGCCTGTTCTGCCTCTTTCACAGCCATTCATTGTGCCTGAAAGGGTGTAGTGTGTGAATTGTTGGACTGTCACTCTGCAGTGAAGTCTAGTAGCCAGTATTACCATGGAAACAGCAGGAAAAAGACAATTAACAAAATGGTTCTGATTTTCCTTATTTCTTGGGGGAAGGGGTGTTCATTAGTGATTTTTTTGTTTTCCTTTGTTATTTTCCAAGAAGAAACACAAGGAAAGGAATCTTCTAGTTAAATTAGATATTGTCATCACTGCAGGCCTAGTAATAAGACAGAAATGTGTGTTTGTGTAATAAAATCTGAGTTTTTAAGTGTTGTCTAGTCTTATTCCTTTTTTTCCCATCACAGAAAAGAAGTCTCAAAATATTCTTAGGTGAGAGACTGTTAATGAGCAGAGCCTGTGAGTTTAACCCTCACACATTCATTGGACTTTTAATTAGTCCCTCTCAGAATCACTCCTATGACAGAAACACAATATAGGCCTGAGAGGTGTTTAAACCAAAAGGGGGCTCTCTTTAGATTTTTAGCATCAGTTTAAAACCAAATAAGTTGGAGGAAAGTGTTGAGGGCTGCTGTAAAAGGCAAATTTCTGTGCCCGAAGGACATTCCAATGCAGGGTCGTAACTATAATTTCAAGGCAGTCAAGTTCATATTCTACATCCAGAAATGTGCAAAATAAAGGGGAGAAACTCAGGCTATTAAACACACCCCTGCCTTTAAAATTGTTATTTCTACATAACACTATTACTAACCTTCACACACTGTAAGTAAAGGAAAAAAAAATATGCAAATTCTATGCTAACATTTTATGTCAAACATTCCCAAAAGACTGAACTCCAGGGTGTGTTCTTGCTGCATGGATCCAGGGACTTTGGAAACAAAAAGCACTCTCCTCCCGCTTTATACAGATGCAGTCGAGATCAGTACTAGGCTCATTTTCATTTATTGATCCTGTCCATAGTAGGAGCAATACACATAGCAGGAAAACTGATGGAGAGCATTGTGATTAGACAAGCCCTACTTCTTTATGCTCATTTAGGTGTATGACAACATAACTTTGTATACCACTGGTAGGTTTCAAGACTGATACACTAAAAAAAGACACACAGTAATCTACAGTATTTGCCAAAAACACCCTGGTAAGTGTATGTTGCAACATATCAAGCCTATTGTTGGAATAGAGCTGTCCTGTACTGTGCATTGGAATAGAACCTATGCCTTTGGGAACAAAGACTCTCCTGGATCTCTAGACTCCACTGAAGTGCAAGTAACAAACAATAAAAATAGCTTTTTTTTTTTTTTTTTAAAGGAAGAAGTTGCTATGAAGTCGTACATTTGCTCTCTGAATAGGAACAAGGAAAAGAGATTTACCACCTTTGCTGTCTAGCACACTGTCATGCCTCTCATATTCTCTTTATGCCAGAAATGGTATTTGTTTTCAGATCCCAATTTATCTCAGTATTTCACTCTATTATGCTTTTATTGTCAGGCATTGTTTTAAGTAGAAGTGCTGATTCTTGAAAGAGTGATGATTGCTGGTAAGTAACCTACAGAGAATTATTTACGGGAGTGTGCTGTATTTGAAGAAAGGTGAACAGTGCAGAAATTAAATGACAGAATACACACCTTAGTGCAGAGATCTGGGATGAGTTAAAAGAGGAAAGGAGAACAGGTGGAAAAAATATTAGATGTCAAGTCCTGATTATTGTTTGTCTGTCCTAGGTAAATACAACAGTCCCCTGAAACAAATCACTAGAAAAGTGGAGGGCAAGCCTGGGGAACATATGCTGAGGGCATACCCTGACTGAAAGGATATACTCTAGCAGTATTCAAGTAGATGGTTAACAGGGGAAAAGGAGAAAAAAAGCAGTTTTAAAAACCAAAGTTGAGGCAGCCACCAGGTTATCTGATAACAAACACTGAATGGTCTCAGACTTAATAAATCTGTGAAATAAAAAGAGGAAGGGGAGAGATGGACATTTCTTTGATCCACAGCAGTGTAACTAATGTCATGTTTTGCATTACTAGCTTACAGGAGATGCAACATGCATGTAACTGTAAGTGGAATACAGCACTGAAGATATACAAAATTATCTTCATGTCATATCATCAAGAAAACTCATTTCTGTATTTTTATTTTTTAGTGTCCAGTTAAGGAATTTTTTGTAGTCCCTGAGCACTGATCGAAGAGCCTTTTAGCAATGTTATTAACACTAGTTTCTGAAATATGTTTGTTTCCAATCAACAAGCAATCTTTGCTGTTATCTCACCTATTTGGCTTTAGATTACAACATAGATGTCAGCAGAAACCCAAGAAATGCAAAGAGGAAACTATTTACTTAGAGGTGCACCATCCTAAGATAGGCTTTTTTTCCACTTCCCTTCAATGTCATTATGATTTCAACAATGCTCCATTCACTCCCACAAACTGTTTTACTTTTATTATTGGTTGAGGTAATTGGTGTTTTCATTGGGCTCAGCATGTTCTTAGTCCTTAGCATTAACACTAATGCCCTTGGAATCCAATACTTTGTAGGTTTTCCTGGGGTTTAACTTCTGCAGGAGAGAAGCGCAGGCTCTGGCATCTTCCTTAAAGATCACACCAACTAGAGAAGAATTTTAATCCAAATAATGAGAAAGGGGGGAAAAAAGCAACAGGTAGAAATCTGAAGAGTTTGTTGTAAGCTTACTTTAGCCCCAGTCAAATAAACCATGTTTATTTGTTTGATAAGCATGCAGGGTAATTAAGGGTAAAAGTAATTAATGAACTTCTCTGGGGCCAGTTATGCCAAAGTATGTGCACGTTTTGTGCCTACTTGGATTGTGGATTCAAATATCCAAAGCATTCACAGAAGTCAGTTATTTGGGTATGTGTGGAAAATCACATTATTTAAACTGGTATGCATGTATGTAGCTATTCTTGTAACTCAGTGTGGAAATTTATACAAGAAATTGCTTCAGGCTGACTTTGTGAAAAGAGCCTTTAGATTTTTAGATAATTCTTCTTTGGAATCTGCAAATCAGGCTAGGAAGCTTCCAGGAGCAACTTTTCTGGTGAAATTACTCATTTCCAGCTGAGTTAGAGATACTGAAAAGGCCTGGTTATATTTAGGCATTTAATTTCTAGGCACAGACAAAAAGGAGAAGTGTAGTGTGGGAGAAATATTGTTGAGCTCTTGCTTTGCTTAATGCAAAAGTTAGTATAACTTACACAAGCTTCCAGAACTGTTTGATACAGGTTGGGCTCAACCCTTAATTGGCTGAATTGTTCCATCCAATCCCACTTGCTTATATAAATAAAACGTGAGCTTTTTCAGATGTTTTGATTTCTGGGGACCCCATTTGAAGACTGAAAGCTTATGCAGAATTCATGTACAATGAAATTGGTAAATATGAGGAGTTATTTGGCACAAAATACCCTTTTTTTGCAGTGCACGTCCATTAGGGAAGGTAATAGGGCTTTATTATTACACTGGAATAAGAATTCAGACACACGAAGGAAGCATGACATGAGTCTTGATCAGCCTGGCCATCATATGCTGCTGGCAGCAGTCATAGTCACTTTCTAGATAATAAAGAGTACTATGGGTTCCTTACTGCTGAAACAAAAGAGGACTTTCAGTTTGCGTTTCACTGGTACATCAGCTCACAATACCAGCAGAGTTTTTTCCTGACATTGTATCAGGGCATTAGGTCAACATTGGCGTTGATGAAAAGATGGACATTAGCTTAATAACTTTCTGCATGTTTGCTTTGACTCAAATCTCTTTACAGAGCCTGAAAGATCTGTAACTTCAGTTCATCATGGAGGTTGAAGTAACACGACTGACAGCTGACAAAATGATTGTACAATTTTATCATTTGTTCTGCAAACTATTGTGAGAACAATATGGTCAGCCAGCAGTTGCCTGTGTCCACATGCATTAATCTGTTACTTGCAGCTATTGTATTTTTAGTCAAAGAAAGTTATTAAGAAAATATGAACGTATCTTTGATATATTTAGGCTAGAGAAGATCATTGATTTCAGCCCTATCCAGAAAATGCTCATAGGGTGTCTAGTGTGCAATGTGCAACAGCCAAGATGCCAGACACTAAAGCTTTAAAAAGACATGTGCATTGTGTGTGGTTTGGATTTCAGCAAGTGGTTAAGAACCGGGATTTAATATGAGACAGTCATCCCAGAAAATATGTGTACCAGAAATATCTCTCTGTGAGATTAGTATGAGAATTTCCTGAGTATAATTAACACACTTTCCTGCAAGTGTTATGCACAACAACACTTGAGATAGGTAGACAGATAGTTCGAGAGATAAATACGTACATACAAATCTTCACCAAGTGCTAATCTAAATTATTATTGAATTATCTGGCTTTGTACTCTAGTTTGATATTGGGGTTTGTGACTATTTCCTTTAGATCAAACTATGTCTACATGTGTGAAACTGGTATCCTGATGGTTTGCTGATCGATAAGCTACTAGCATATTTCAACTTAATCTGACAAAAATCACAATCTGAAATATATTTTACATTTTTCATGTAAATAGTGGTTGAGTAGAGAAGAGAGACTTATTAAAGCAGCCTGATCACTAACTTTATTAGCTAACAAGAACTCTGCAGAAGAAAGACATTGACACCATAGGAAATCAAGGTTTTGGTCAGAGCTTGCACCTTATTTGATGCTGCAGAACATTCCTGTAGGTCACAAAGACCAATAAAGCTCAGCTTTGTTAGTTCTATTGCTCACAAAAATAATTATGATTATTATTATTATTATTACTACTACTATTGTTATTACTTGTGCCTTACACTTTTATTTTGCAAAGTTGAAATCAGGAGAACCAAATGCTAGATTTCATACTCACATAGGTGTGCTTTCCTGTCTGTGTCTCATAGTATAAGGAACCAAAGGGATTAGTCAAGTAGTGTACTCCAATACTTCACTGAGTTCAGGTTTTAGACATCATTTTCTTATAAGGTCTGTCTAGTTACCAAGGACCTTCTTTTTATGGGCCCAAGGAACAGAGTCATCAGCAAGTGGTTGGCTTTACTTATCATATATGTCCAAACAGCTGGAGAGCCATTCTTATTAGGTAACAGCACACTTTTTCATAGGATCTATTTCTTATCATGCCACATTGTTTAACCAGATGATTTGAAGCAAGTATCTATAATATTTTAGGAATCTAGTTTCTTGAAGGTACATACTTGCCCTTCAGAGAGTGATTTCAAGCCATGCATACCCAGTTTTGCTTTAATAACTTCATGTCACACAAAGTCACAATGTTCTTAGAGAAAAGATCTCTGCTGTCCCCTAGACAGCAACAATAAAGAAGAAATAAGCTGTGGGAAAAATCATACTTCTTTCTATCCATCATTGTCTCCAATAGCCTCAATTTTAACTTTTTTTTTACATTATTTTGGACTCCAGTGAACTTTCAAGAGTCTCATCAGTAACATGCTGCCTGAAAGCAATGTTTAGGTAGTAATACCTTAGAACTATTATTATTTATGAAGTCCTGAAAGCAAAAAGATAGCTATATTAGAGGAGTGACTTAAAATATTGCCAGGAACAGTAAAATAGCAAGAATCTTTAGTCTGCTATCACAAGCTCTTATTCACGTGCTGTAGGTAAAAATTGTGTTGCTTTTGACACCACTTTCATCAACGGAAGATTCATGAGGTTCTTACCCTTCAGGTAAGTATCCTCTGCAGGAAGAAGACCTCAAGCCAGTTAGCTGGTGTCTGACAGTCAGTTAACTAGTGGCAGATAGCCTCCAAAGGAAACTGTAAACTTAAATCTCACTTGAAATAATTGTTTTCTCCTTCTGCTTTCTTTTTCTTCTGGGTTGTTTTTGTTTCATTTTGGTTGCTTTTTTTTTCAAGATGGTTGCCCACAAAATGCCTGTTTTCACATACCTTCCTGTTGGAAAAGAACCTTGCATCTTTCCATGGAAATCCATGCAGTGATACCAGCCACATAATAGATGATCTCTTACAACATTAATTTGATCATTTTTATTGAGTGAAGTAACCCATCTACTTCCACTGAACAGGCATAGTGTAATTGCTACAGCATAATCAACTTGGTCCATAGTTGTGAAGGAACATATTCCTTCCATTTTGCATGTAGTGGAGTAGACACCTCCCAGGCCTAACCACGAATATGTGGGAAAAGTTCCTCCCTAGTATTTGAAATTTAATTCTTATGTGCACTAAGGCCATTTTTCACCCTACAGACGTAGGAAAGTGTCATGATGAGTGATATTTTAAATGTCCTTTATAATGCTACAATGGTGTAAAATAGCCGTAATGTGAATGAGAGGTATTCCCCAAGGGTATGGATGAAACAACAAACACTTACAGAGATCTGGCAGGGGTCCAGGAGAGGAGCTGAGTGTAGAAGGATCACAAATGTAGTTTTTATGTGTCAGTAGCACGTGTGTAGGATTCTTTGCTAGCAGAAGTCCAAAGACTTGCTGTCACAATCCTACACATGCAAACAAAAAAGGTGAGCTAATTGGAATTTTTCTAAAAATCGACTATATTGTTCATTTATGTGGAGGTGCTGTGCTGGAAAGCATTAACTGTTAAATATGTTTCTACCATCCTGTAG
Organism: Pelecanus crispus; assembly: GCF_030463565.1. Taxonomy (NCBI): domain Eukaryota; kingdom Metazoa; phylum Chordata; class Aves; order Pelecaniformes; family Pelecanidae; genus Pelecanus; species Pelecanus crispus. The sequence continues at coordinate 14,896,180 of NC_134644.1, forward strand.
ATTTTTACTCTTTTCTCAAAGAGCAATGTCACTCCAAAGCAATATTCCTATGTAATTATATATTCAACTAAAATAAAGCTACCTTAACAACAGCTGAATTCTCCATAATTGTTTGATGTCATGAAAAACCAACAAGTCCCCAAAGAATAATGAGTCAACATCTATTCTTTCCCCCTCTTCCCATCCCGGTTCTCCTGGTAGCTAAGGGAATCTTCATTTGGGGCTGCTCAAAGTGTTGGACCAACTCTGTCTTTGGTGTAATTTTAGGGGAGTGAGTGTAGCTGCACAGGGCATTAATCTGGTCTCATTATTTTAAAGCAAAATTTAAATGTGCCAGAAACAGTAATGTTAGAACCAATGGCTGTAAAACTTTCATGAAACTGTTTTTCAGCCTCTATCTAGTCAGAATCAAGCTTTAAATAATTATGATAGAATCCAGCATAAATTTACACCTTATATAACATTGCATTTAAAGAGTTTGTCTTCATTCAATGCTATGTTTATGGGGATGAAAAAACTCTGGTCATTCAAGCATACAAACTTTGTGAAATTAAATTTTTAGACCAGTATCAACATTTTAACCTTGAGGTAGTGTCTAACTGTAGTCTAATTTAAGTAGATTAAGAGAAATTTGATTAAAGAACAGAAGACCTAGGCATTACCCCAAATTCAAACACCTTAATATGGAAATCTGTCTCTATTTTAAAGGCTTGTTAGCTGTTGTTATTCAGGGCAAAAAGAAATAAAAAACTTTGTATACCTCTATTCCAACATGAAATCAAAAGCAGAATTATTAAAAATGACTTTTTTTACTCACCTGTACAAGAAGGGACTTTCAGTGACATGCAAAAATGTGTCTTCAGTCCAGTTTTATAGACTCCAGTGTTGGAGACTCTGCAGATTCTTTCCAGTCTTTCAGGCTTTTTACCACTTGGATATTTTTCTGACACCTACTATGTCTGTTTCTTGATTCATTTTAAGCACATTTCTTCCTGTCATAGCCATCACAGGCTGGAGAAAAGGGTATTTGTTTCCCTCCTACAAAAGTTTTGAAGACAATTGTCTGTCTTCTTCATGCTGGAACCATTCTTCCATGAATCTCATATTCAGCTAATGATTTAATCTTCCATCTCCTCTCATGAAGAAGTAAATCAACCCCTGATTCTTTATTGCATGCTACACTGTGCAGTCAATGATTCCTAAATTTGGCACTTTCCAGTGGGCTTTATTCCATTTCATTCTATTTTTCTCAAACTGTTTCTCCAGTCTGTTATTGCCATTTTGAATTCCTGTCTTGTTTCCCAATGTATGTTAAAGTCCCTCTCACCTTCATGCCACTTGTGAGCTTAACGTGGGGTTTTATCTACTCAGGTCTTTGGAAAAGGCCAGAGTAGAAACAGATCTGGACAGACCCCAGCAGAACAGCTAATTGTGTGCTTTTGCTTGACAGTGAATTACTGATATATATTCTCTGAGCTAAAATCATGACTTCCTTCTCCCAGTCATGTGTATCTGAACACCTACTGTTCAGAATTGCTGACAATTTCCAGAAGGTTTAATGACGTGTATGTTTTTCACCTTCTAAAATCAGTCCTTATGTCTTCATTCTGTTAGTTACTGTATCTTTTCATATTCCATATTAATTACTACACATAGACTGTCCAGGCATAAAAGTTCATATTTTTTATTCTTTCCTTTTGTTAAGTACAATGCACCAATACATTATAGCCTTTAAAGAAGAGAAAGGCATTTTCAAAGATTTTTTCCATTTGTTTTCCAGGGTTCCTATAGCCCAGTAGAGGACTTTAACTATGAACTGTTACACTATTTATGCTTGGTTTTTAAGTTATTTATGGAGAAAATTGTGAATGTCCTCTCTAGGTAAATTAACATACAGTGAATCAGCATGGATTACTTGTTGTGCAATGGAGGAATTTTCCAGCATACAGCCAGAGCTCCACAAGGGACAAGAGTAAATGAAAAAGGAGGCAGCAACAATATGATTATGGAAACAATGTAAATTTGTAAATGAAAAGCTTTGAATCTTTTTTTTCTTTTTTGTTTTCCCTGAAGCACAGTGCCCATGGGCATTTCTAAGTAGATCTGGGCAGGCCTGCAGATATATCAAAAGTCAGACAAGCCAAGTACCTGGTTATTCTCCATAAGCAAAGATACAAGCTAAGCTGTTAAAGTTGGCTGCCCATTTATTTAAAACAAACAAACAAACAAAAAAACCCCTATGTAAAGATATAGAAATTCAGTGCGACCCTGAGGAAACCATACCAAAAGATTATCTATATTCACAGATGTGAAGCCAAGGCAAAGCTTGTAACTCAACAGGATCTCAAATTAAACTTCCTTCAAACCAAGTCTAAGTTTTGTAAATTTATATAACTAAAGTAGGATAACAGGAACTTTAATGTCAACATAATCAGGTCCCAGGAACAAGTAAATCAGCTCTTTATTGGAATAAACAGTTCTTACACAGCATAGAATTACACCTCTTACAGAAAAGGAAGTTAGAGAGACAGGGAAGGATGAAAGAGGAGCCTGTTAGAGACCTGATAATTAAAAGGGTCTTTTTCTAACACAAACAGGAGATTATGACTTGAGTTAAAGAAATAGCAATGCTTATATATGCACTTATTATCAACAAAGGTCCTTGCATTTAAGTAAAACAATGCCTATGAAGAAAAATAAGATGATCTACAAGCAGAAATGTTTTCAAAGCAGAATATTGTTCATGGATTTCCATAAAATAATAGTGACTGTTTAGAAGTGTCCCTTTTAAATTATCATGGACTAAATCAGAGACTAGAACTAAAATGTAGCCACTCTCTGAAAAATGATGGTAGTGGAGGCTGCTGTTCTTTATGCGTGTTGTTCACATTTACTCTTCAAACATATAGTTCAGTTTAATTAGCATGTGATTGAAAAGTGTTGACGTCTTGTGTTCTGTGTTGCTAAATGGATTTCCTCATGCTGGGGAATATGTAAATTGCTTGAAGAATTGTTTATGCTACCAGAGCAGCTTTTAAGTAATTTTGATGACAAGAATTAAAGTAGGCAGTCAACATAGTTATTTTGAGGATTTAATATAGTTGTGAACACAAGAGTGTAAATAACCTTTTTAAGGAGCTGAAGCAGTCTGTGAAAACAGCTGTACAGATTTTTTTTTGATTTTTTTTTTTTTTCATTTCATGGAACAGTAGAGTTTAATTGCAGCTTTCTGGCAGCCAAAAATAAGATGAATAAATGTAAAACAAACAAAAAAACCCCCCTCTCTTTCGAAGCACTGAATATCATTTAAAAAAGAAAAGATTTAAGTATTTCTCTATGATTCTTTGGGCTATAAAAACTTTAAAAGTCTGTAGCTTCATTTATTTCACAAAGTATATTTCTGATTCACTATGGTTGTATAAGAGAAAAATATGAATTAAAGTGTAAATTACACTTCTTTAAAAGCTACATATTTTTCATTGTCAGAATGGCAGAGGCAAAGTACTGTCAAAAGCTTGCATAGTTCAGACAAATCTAGAAATACATGGACAGTGAAATTTCCACTCCACAGAAAGATTTGCAGCTTCAGAATCTGTTTTATTCCAAACCAGAGTGAAAAAACAAAGAGCTTTCCAAGAAACATAATTTCCAGGAATAAAAGAATTGGATTAATTAAAAAAAAAAGAAAAAAATTTCAAATGTTAGACTACCATTTTTTCAGGCTTATAATATTTTGAAAAACATGTTGAAAGGGAAAGTTATGTCAAGATTAAAAAGCTGAAAAAGATTCCTGATGTGAAAATGTCAAATATCTTTAATATTTGTTTTCAAATTGGAAATGTTATAAATTAAATTAATGAAGATTGGAGGGTTCTCTAGTTCTGTCCTAATGTATGGACATTAATAATCATGAGCTGTATGGGAGCATGCAAGAGCAATTAGCATCAGCCACAGCCAACAAGATAAAAGCAGAGAGTTTTGGGAGGTTATTGGGAACCCTTCCTCATTTTTAAGCGTGACTTCTTTCCTTGTCCTTAACAGTGACCTCCCAAAGTCCCATAAATATATTACTACCAGAGAGGCTTGTACCTTTATAGGCAGAAGATCATGCTGTAGTAAGGATCAATCTAAAGTGAAGTATTAATCTAACTTGAATCTTAAAAAGTTTCTAGTCATGATGTCTAAGATAGCTTCCTAAGCTCCCTTAGGACAATGCAGAGAGTAATGTGCTTCTACAGGTTTGTTCATCTGTTGTAGCCAGATGCTTAGAGTAGAAAGGATTGATTTTTTTTTTTTTTTTTTTCTTCCCATTAGGTTTGTCTGTAGAGGGATTTGAACCAATAGATGCCAAACTTTTATATGGGTAAAGCTAGGTGAAGTTAGACTCTCTTTAAATGTCAGAATAAACCATGTAGAAGAGAAAATCCCTTTTCAGTGCATTAGCCAGATTATACTCCTTTGAATCCATTGTGTTCATTGTGTCACATCACACTAATTGATGATGGTGTTGAACAAAAATTATTTTTGCTTAAATACAAAGTTAATCTACCTCAACAAAATGCATGTTTTTACTAGGAAAGTACTATGTTTGCCAGGCCCTGTTCTTTTCTTTGGAAACTCTGTGAGTGTTCTTCTGCATATGAGATTGAATCCCTGCCACTGAGGTATGGAGAAGTGCAAGAGAGTGGAGTTGTATCCTCAGCCTTGTCACCCATTCCCATCATCAGATACACTGGTGGATGTTCTTCAGTAATTCTTCTCACCAGTCACGTAGATTTAAACAAAACTTCACTGTAATCATAACTAGTATTATTCTCTCTGAACAAAGGACAGTTCGAAGAGGGAGTGGGAAAAATTAACACCATGGTGTCTTATTATAAGAACATAAATCAGATTAAGATAAAGAAGAAGGAAAAAGATAAGGGAGGATAAGGGAAACAGAAAAGACTACATAACGGGTCAGCTCTCCCAAGTAGTTCTAGAAAACGTGAACCCAGAACACCAAGGAGATCCAGCACATCAAAATCAATGAGAAGTCTATTGACTTAAGTGGTGCCACATCACAGGCTCTTTTTATCCTTAAACCTTAGAGAGATAGCAGGATAAGACAACTGTCTAACCACATGAAAGAAACCCCTGCTCTACTAAGTCACAGATTAACTTAAAATTAAGGAATTTCTGCAAATACTCAAGTTACCGTCTAGCTCTTACCAGTCAGATATATAATGAATAGCTTAGCAAGTGATAAGAAGTAGAACAAAGGATAAAAAACTATTCAAGTGCAGACAGAATTTGGTTTTAATTTTATCAATATCTTAGAAACAAAGATAGACACAACCAACCAGTCACAATACTAACAATAAGAAACTTGCAGCTAAATTTTCTTCTGTTCACATGGAAATCTCTACTGTTTATGGATTGTAACATCCTTTCTGGAAGTAATAAAATCCTGTCTGACATTTTATGGACATTGCCTTGGTTTCCAAAAGCATTTCTTAAAACTGCAAGCTTTGTATGTCCAGTTTCTGAGGTTAATACATTATATAAAATGTACAGAATAATTCTTGATCTTTTCAATGCATATTGAATTCATGAGGATTGGAAAGTGAGGAAGGAAAGAAATCCTACCATTAATCTTCTCCTGTTGATCATTCAGATGCTTTAAATTTGGTAGAAGAAATCCAGAGATGCTTTAAAAAGCAGGTTGACTTTTACTAATATCTTGAAAAAAAGATAATCTTCTGGCTTCAGCTGCAGCCAGCATAATCAGCTGGTTTTGATTTCCTTCAACTATTTTAAGACACAAAATATGTCTGCTAGGTAACATAGTCACCCATACACTGGTTCCCAAAAGCAAGACAGCAGTCATGGAAATTCAATGAAATTTCAGAGTGTGCTACAGGGATTGGCTTGATCTTGGCTACCTTAGTGACTCAAGCAGGGCTCATATTTATGACTGAACAAATCACAAGTTTTTCTGCTACAGAGGTGTTCAGATAAATTACTGGTTCCCACTGCATAGAAGTAAATAAAATTTAATTTTAGAATCTTGTCTTTTCGTAATATCAGCTTTTGTACCTGTACTATGAGAACAGATGGAGTATGGGAAAATTTTGAAGTGTTAATTGATTTTGTTTGAATCCTGTTACCTTCTGTTTAGTGTGAATTTTTAAGTTGTCAAAACATTAACTTATACAAGGAATGGAGCAGAGAATAAACAAAAAGATAATTCTATTGATATCAGAGGTGTATCTTCAGCTAACATACTATGTTCACACTGGTTATCCCATCTCAGACTGCTGAAAGATAAGGGGAATAGCAAAACAGCAATAAAAATTAAAGAAAAAGCTTGTTCTCAGAAAATGAAAGCTAGGTTTGCTTTTCTTAGAAAAGAGATTAAAATGCAGAATTTCTGTTACAGGAAATTTGTTAAGTTCAAGAATTTAAGTACATTGAAATAGACTGAGAAAACAAATGTACGGGAGTATCAAGAGTATCTTGGGTTATGCGTATTATCCCCAATAACATTAAAAGGAGCACTTATCTTTGTGCTTCACAAGTGTAATTATTAAAAATTAAGATCTAGTGTGCGGGAACAGATTACTTGCTGCTTCTGTGAAGTCATGTCACCTTCCTCAGAAGCATCAAGCATACACAGTTGATATGGATAAGGTTTTGGAATGATGGAGTAAGATCCAATATAGCAATTCCTGTATTTATGTGTACCTAGGAAAATATCAACAGAATAAAGACACACAGGAACCTCCCAAAATCTCTGACCACATCCTATGGATCATATATTTGATCATGTGTAGTTCGGATTATGATCTGAAGTAAAAAATAATCTCTCCGCAGGATTACATGGAGTTTTCTCTTGCCAAGCATTCATACATTGAAGGCAGGAAGAATAAAAGTGATAATTAACCAGGTCAAGACAAATTCCTCTTTCACTGCCATGTTGGGTTTAGCTTCAATGCAATGCATCATTCTCATATCAAAACACTAGAAAGTAGATTTGAGGCAACAGCTTAGCTCAAGTTTATTTCTGGCTTAGAAAAATAGGTTTCTCTTCAGGAAGTTTGAAACTAAAGTTCTGTCTTGAACTTCTGTCTGAAGTTATTTCACCTCCATAATAATACTTTTGACCCATAAGAAAAGATAAACGTTCTTTAATATATTAAGCAAATCAGAAAGTAAGTACCGAAGGTAGAAAGGAATGACAATGCTTGAGAAAAAACTCTTTGCCTTTGTAAGACAAGAACATATTACATCTATACAGACTAGTATGTCAATATTTAGAAATAATTAGCCAGTTACACTGCTAGCTGGTAATATGGCAATGAATATAGGGAAACATGTGGATTAAAAACTCACTGTTACATCCACCTCAAAATTAGCCGCACAATATAAAGCAGAACACTTTGCAAGATAGCAAGTCAGATGACTTCTACCTTAGCAAAATTGACCCAAGAGACAAACACAACTACTTGAACCTTATGCATAAAACTCTTTAGTGATGATTTATCAAAACTTCAGGAATCTTCTTCTTTTGTTTGGAATATTTCTTATTGTTTGCAGGCATCTAAACATAGGAAGTTTCTGGGATTTTGTAATATTTCTTGAATTACTTCTTTTCATTGTGGGATCTTTTAATATTATTCCTTTTAACTTTAATGTACAAAGAATGTGAAATCTGCTGGCAATTTCCTTGCTACCATGACTGACACTATGTATTGTAATTAACTTGTGCCTTTTTTTTTTTTTTCCTCTGTGGGTGCAAAAGGAGTAACCTGTGGATCCCAATTATATGGAAAATTCCAGCTTCAAGGACACTGGCTGGTTAGTAGAAATTTGGGGGGGAGGGGGGCAGGGAGGAAAGGGCACCATTACAAATTAACTAATCTTTGATTTGTCAGTTTATGTGGTTTTTAATCCTAGTTCTGCATGTGGAAAAAATGCATTCATTTGGTTGTAAGGACTGTTGATTTTCTTATTGTTTCTTTGTATCTTGTATCTTTGAATCTCCTTTGCAATTTATCTGTGCATTTCTTGCACTTCATGATGATATCCAGAGCATGAATCAGCTGATGAAGAGGGATGCACATTGATGAAATAATCCTGGAATCTGCTGGAATCATTTAGGGTATTTCATAATTAAATCCATAAATAATATACAAAAAGTTACCATTACAGTCACATTCTGAATGAGAAGAAGGTGGAGAATCCAGAGAAGCAGATTGTCACACAACAAAGCTGATGCTGGAAATCTGTGTTAGATAATCTGCTGTTTATTAACTTCTATTTTGCTACCTCAGTGCCAAAAGAAACACAGCTATTTTATGCCTCAGCAAATCTACACTGGACTTGGGAAAGCAAGCTACATTGGCCACACAACTCAACTACCATGAAGCAGATGTACAGGTAAGGGACAAATATATTGATTTTATATCCCCATTTGTAATAAAAATACTAGAAACTATTTTATTTGCCAAAGGAAAGAGGATAAACAACACAATCTGCAGGGTTCTGTAAGAGTATTGTGATCACCTTACATTGTGATAAAACAAAATAGTTAAATTAGTTATATTTTTCCTTGGTAATGGTATCATAAAATTACCTGGTTTGGAGTTTTTCTCTTTAAGCATCCATTTACATAGTGGCATTTTATAAATTGACATAACAGTTTGTTTACTATCTGTAATCTGTTGCTGTATAAGACAGACAACCATTACCATTCTAATGATTTGGGAGTTTTGCTTTTATGTTAATTCTGACAAATTTGTATTATAAAAATACAGTATGTTGCATCACAGTTCTGATTATTTAAGTTGACACTGGTAAAGACTACCCATTTAGGAAAATGCTGAGCCTTTTAAAGCTGTATTTTACTTGGCAATAATAGCTTTCAAAAGAAGCTCTACTGGCTGCAGACAGACAAATGGGTTAAATTAATCTGTGATAAAGAGCCACTGATTTGAGTGGATTGACCACAAAGATGAAGTTGGCCCAGAGTGCTGGACAACAGTCACTTTCTCTCTTCTTGCCAAGAGAATTTCAGCCCAAAAGAAAGAAAACATTCCCCTTTTATGGCCTACTATGGAAATCTCCATAGAGTTAGAGAAGTACTTAGGTATCTCTCCTTGTCAATATTCCCTTTCTCCTGCCCTATGAGAAACCTGAAATATGCCAAGCAGAACAAATGCCAAATTATCGGGGGATGTCGGGGCAACCCCCAATACCAGTACAGGCTGGGGGATGAAGGGATTGAGAGCAGCCGTGCGGAGAAGGACTTGGGGATACTGGTGGGTGAAAAACTGGACATGAGCCGGCAATGTGCACTCACAGCCCAGAAAGCCAACCGTACCCTGGGCTGCATCAAAAGCAGCGTGGCCAGCAGGTCGAGGGAGGGGATTCTGCCCCTCTGCTCTGCTCTGGTGAGACCCCACCTGCAGCACTGCGTCCAGCTCTGGGGCCCTCAGCACAAGAAGGACATGGACCTGCTGGAGCGGGTCCAGGGGAGGGACACAAAAATGATCTGAGGGCTGGAGCACCTCTGCTACAAGGCCAGGCTGAGCGAGTTGGGGTTGTTCAGCCTCGATAAGAGGAGGCTGCGAGGAGACCTTATTGCGGCCTTTCAGTGCTTAAAGGGGGCCTACAGGAAAGATGGGGACAATCTTTTTAACAAGGCCTGTTGTGACAGGACCAGGAGTAATGGTTTTAAACTGAAGGAGGATAGATTTGGACTAGACATAAGGAAGAAGTTTTTTACAATGAGGGTGGTCAAGCACTGGAGCAGGTTGCCCAGAGAGGTCGTAGAGGCTCCATCCCTAGAAACATTCAAGGTCAGGTTGGACGGGGCTCTGAGCAACCTGATCTATTTGAAGATGTCCCTGCTCACTGCAGGGGGGTTGGACTAGATGACCTTTAAAGGTCCCTTCCAACCCAAAGCATTCTATGATTCTGTGATTCTACCAGTAGCTAAATGAAAATTGTTTCCTGTCATTAGTGCTATAAAAAGTCTTTACTTCAGTTTTTCTTTCAGATTTGGAACGGTGAAATGAAGGAAGAAAGTGTGCAGAATGAATCCCTGTGTAATCCATTTTGTAATCTGTTTTTATATCTGCTGGTTGACTGAGATCATGTTTTCTCAGTCTGGGAAGATGAGTCAACTAATATACTTCATTTGGCTTCCTTCTCAACCTCACCTCGGAATGTACACAAGAGTCATTATATAAGGATCACTGCACTATTACCTAAATAGTCCTTACATTGTTAAGCACTGTGAGGACATTGTAAGGAAAAAGACATTGTAAGGACTACAAGTGTATCTAAATGCTCATATAGTATATGTCTTCATAATCTCTCCTGAACACTCCAACTGTGCGTGACCAAATTTCATTACTGGCAATCCGTAACTTGATTATAACAAATCTTTTTTTTCAAGGTTTATAGGGTATATTTTTGAAAGCAAAACGTGAAACCCTATTATTCATTTTGTGCAAGTAATTGTCATATAATTACTGGTGCTTCCCTCGTGTGCTTCATCAGCTCCAATTGCATGAAGGTAGCTTTAAAGGCAGTGAAACAGGAGGCAAAAGCAGGTTTTGGTCAGCCTGAGAAAACAACACACCTTCTGGATTACAATGCAAAGCTGCAACTGGAAAAACAGGTTTACTGTTTGAAAAAAGCTTCTGCATGTATCTGAAGGAAATGGAGAATGAAAAATTATTTAATCCTGTAGAAAGTCAGATTTCCTGACTTTGATATTTTCCCTTTTAAGAGAAGATATTAACAAAAACAAAGAAAACAAAATCCTGTAGGTTTTCTGAAGCTGAAAGAGGAGGTTATATTGTTCAGTAAAATGCCAGCCAGGTATTTTTCCCGCTCCCCTCCACTTCTAAATTTTGGTTCTTACCAAAAAATGTTACAAACGAAGCAAACAAAAATGTGGAGGTGCCTTATCACTTTTGTTTCCCATTTCATAAGGAACTTTAAATTATATTGGTGAGAGAGAAGGACTTTTGCTTCTATTGAATGAATGGGGAAATATTACCTGGATTTCAGTGGGAACAGAGCCACACCCTTAATTACATGAATTGTAAGGCACTTTCTTCAAACTGTAATAACTACATTAGTGACATCTAGGAAAATCTTCAACATTTGGCTTGATAGTGAGAATGTAAAAGAAGAAAGCTAGGCCTCAAAGGAAGTGCATGTATTTTTAATACTATAAACCACATATTTTAAGATTTCAAAAGCTCAGAAAAAAGAATTTTTTTATTCAAGTAAGAGAGATGGCAGTACATGCAAAGCTTAATGTCCTGCTCAGAGTGCCAGAGGATACTTCAAGAATTATATCCTTCCAGAACCTGTCTTTCATCTGCACAAAATGGACTTTCAGGGCTTCATGCCAAGGGATGTCAGGTTTCTAATTTCCTATAGAAGAGCTAGATGGAAACTGTGTCCAGATTGAAAACCAGGGAATGCTCAAACATGAAAATATGGATCAGTCTTTAATTGTACACCAGCAAAAGACCGTCTCAGTGGCCACATTCTGGACCTCCTGCTTAATAATTTGGCTGTGATTGGAGAAAGAGTGCAAAGTGTTTAGAGTAGTCAGCACGGTGCTGCCATCACCCTAAAAGCACATCAGGAATTCTAAAGGAAATTAATCTACAAAATAAGAAATTAATCAATAATTTCGAACATCAGTTTTTGAAAGGATAAAAATAACCAGTGTTCTTATAGCTCTTTTTAAAGTGCAAGAAAAATTCCCATGAAAGGGGAACATGGAGGGAGCTAAAAGCAATTAAGCATTTTCCAAGCAACTAATTATAATTTAATTGCAATATTGTAGAGAAAAAATACACATATTTGATTTGAATATATAGCATATATACTTTATGCTTAATAGTCACTTTCAGTAACAAAAATAAATCAGCATAAACTATTACTTGAGTCCCAAAAGCCTCATGAAGGGAAAACGAAAAGGGATTGTCTAAGATTTACATGAGAATATCTATAATAAAAAGGCATAAAAATTAATACTGTAATTTAGGGCTTCTTTTATGCTTTCTATACTGAAAAGGCCATATACTATGAGAGCAGGCTGGGAAGTTTCTCTCACCTAATTTTAAATGTCTGAATCAGTCCCTTTAGACTCCACATACATCCTAGGCACCTCCAGAGGTCCATCACTTCACTTCATTTACACACCTGCATTGCAATGAACTGAATCACACTGCAGACTTTTTTTTTTCTCCCCCTGCCAACCAAGAAGGAAACCTTGGGAGTCTTGCTTCAGCCTTGGCTATCTAAGTTAAGGCAAAATAACTCCACACAGTAGAGCAGCATAAAGCTTTAATAATAAGAGTGTTCAGTAGTGCTTGAACAACTGGAAATTAGTGAGAGAACATTTGGGTTTGGACTCAGTAAGGATCAGGAATCTGTATAAAAGAGTTCAAATTATACTGTCACAAAAAATGCATCTGTTTAGTTACACATTTCTTTTATTATGGTGTGTACATAACTGGAATCCAGTTTGTTTTCCTACAGCAATTGCTTCCTCTGCTGGAGGTTAATTATCCTATAATCATGGTACAAATTATCCAAGTGAGATGGTGACAAGTTTTACTTTATCAACTTCCTGACAAAGTCCCTGGGATGTAATCAACTTAATACAATGCCAGTGCAGTCTAGAGGATTACATCACTAATAGATTTGTCCCCTAACTGAAACCTCAGAAAAAAGTTTTTTTATGAATAAACTGTGACCGACTCAGATCAGATCTATAGATGTTATAAGAATAAAGAAGTGTAAAAAACCACCCAATGCATCTTACCAGGTGGGGTGTTAACAAGCACATGGTTGTAAATACTGGTTTTCACTTCCCAAAGCTGATGAGTTTCAAGTTCAAAAGCCATATATGAAGAGTAGGAGGTGGTCTAGGAAGCATATGCAAAGAGATACAGATCAGTCTGAGGACTTGTATGTACTTCAGACATGAAGAAAGACTACATACACAAAAATCGGTTAATTTTTCCCACCTATAGAAAATCATCTAATAAAAAGATATTTCCTTCACCTGTAAATCTTGCCTTTCCTCTAAAGTTTGTATACATATTATAAGCTGTTAGCTCTTGTAGTCATTGAGGGAAGTTATTCACCCCACCTAACATTAAACAGCAAAGGGTTAGATATCTGCTCTAAACTGGTGTTTGTCCTAAACAAAACCTGACAAAGTGGGGGAAAAAAAAATATATGATCACTTGTTATTTTTGGAGAGTAAATTCCTGGCTTCCTCTAGTAAAGCACTATATCTTCTCACTGACTTACACAGAAATCAGTCTATTATGCTGCTTGCATGAGAACATAGAGCAATCAGAAAGAAAAGTTTGGAAAAATCTTCATCTTCTATTTCTGACTTTATAATCTTAGTTACATATGCCCAGATACACTTATGAAACCATTTGGTTTCTAGTTTTATATAGTAGTACACATGTTCTAGTCTACAATAAGTACAAGATATATCAAAATGTACAATTATAGAGTTACAACTACGATAGGAGCCAGTATTAAGTAGCAAAGAGATGCGCACAGTAACAGTGTCATGAAGGAAAGAGAGAAAAGACTCCCATCTTATTTCATTACAAAACCCCTCCAGCTGGTTTTCTTGGCAAGAAGCAGAAGAAGAAAAGCTACATGGAGGATGCAGTTTAAACTGACCGTCTTGAAAATGTAAATCTTTGCAAAAAAATGCATAAACTCTATAGAAAAATGATTTTGCTGAGTGATTCATTATTTTAATGACTTCCTGCTTTAATGCACATCGTCTCTTTTCCTTCGTGCAAGCTGCTTCAATGCCTGTTAAGAATTTAGCCTTACAATGAAGCTTTTATAACTTTCTGGATCTTTGTCATGTTGGCATATGGGTCATTCCCTTTATGTAAGGACAAGAAGAAGGTGGAGAACAGTTGTCCTGTGGGATAAGGAAAAATTCAAACCTGAAGTGGCCCAGTATTGCTCTGAAATAGAGTGAGTTTCTTTTTCCCTTAGGAGCTAAATGCTGGCAGATAGCAAGTGTGGAGGAAACCTGAACATGTTTCAACACTATCTGTTCCAGTAGATGTCACTAAGAGGCAATGGTGTTTACAGAATGGCCAAATCGGAGACAAGCAGGTATTTTTCAATCACAAAAGTATGGAAAAGCTTTTTCTAGCTACCAAAGTAAAGTTGCACCACTGAAACATTTTTTAGCTCCCAAATAGGAATTTACTTTGGATCCAGGTATGGAAATAAACTCTTCTTTTCCACTACATTTCAAAGGTTATGGTAATATATACTCTTTATAGGAAACTGTATGGAGATCAGGAGACAAGCTGAGTGCCATTGCTAAGGAAATAGTGAAGGTTTAAAAGAAATAGAGATGTATTAATCTCCACAAAAAGTGTATTTCTAAAGAAGGAAACTACAAGAATTTTTGAATGCTGCAAATATTTAAACTTCTTAGAGACAGATTTTTTATTACTACTATTATTACTGTTGTTCTAATAGTTATTATCATTATTATTACTATTATTATTCTTATTGACAGTTTGCTCACTATTAAGCTGAAAAAAACCCCAAACATTTGGAGTATAGAAGAATAAAGAAAATTATGGATTTGCGGGTGAATATCATGCTTGTGTAAGCTCTCTGAGACAAGGAACACTTCTCTGCTGTGTGGCTGTGCAGCACCAAGCATGTTGAAGTCTCAGTCCATGGCAGTTACTCTGCTGTTGCTGTGACATCCATTAACAGAGTCAATTGCAAACAAGAGATGGACAATTATAGAATCATAGAATCGTTTAGGTTGGAAAAGACCTTTAAGATCATCCAGTCCAACCATTAACCTGCACTACCAAGTCCACACTAAACCAATCAAGGGTAGACTAGACTAAACCATGTCCCCAAGTGCCACGTCTACCCGTTTTTTGAACACTTCCAGGGATGGTGACTCCACCACCTCTCGGGGCAGCCTGTTCCAATGCTTGAACACCCTTTCCGTAATTAATTTTTTCCTAATTTCTAACCTAAACCTCCCCTGGCGCAGCTTGAGCCCATTTCCTCTCATCCTATCACTAACTACATGGGAGAAGAGACCAACACCCACCTCACTACAACCTCCTTTCAGGCAGTTGTAGAGAGCGATAAGGTCTCCCCTCAGCCTCCTCTTCTCTAGGCTAAAAAACCCCAGTTCCCTCAGCCGCTCCTTGTAAGGCCTGTGCTCCAGACCCTTCATCATCTTCGTTGCCCTTCTCTGAACACGCTCCAGCACCTCAATGTCTTTCTTGTAGTGAGGGGCCCAAAACTGGACACAGTATTCCAGGTGCGGCCTCACCAGCACCGAGTACAAGGGGACAACCACCTCCCTGCTCCTGCTGGCCACACTATTCCTGATACAAGCCAGGATGCTGTTGGCCTTCTTGGCCACCTGGGCAAATGTCAGGTCACAGATTAGTTCCCATATGATTTTAATAAGAACAAGGCATAGGCTACATTTATATTTGCTGCTGTTCAATCTACTCTCTTTAGCAAACATGCTATTTGCATGAATTGTTCTTGTGTTTTAGTTAATGGACAGAGTTTGAGGTCAGAGATAGGAGCAAGGTACGTAAGAAGAAAGGAAAGGAAAGGAAACAGGGCAAAAAGCTTCCACTACAAAACTAATGATTTCCCATCCAAACAAGAGGTGCAGCCTGCAACCCCAGCAGTACAGGCCAGAGGTTTAGAGGTCTGCAAGAGAAACTCCTAGCTAATGGTGCAAGAACAGCATGAACAGATGGTGCTATAGCACTCTCATATTCCCTATTTCTCCACCCACCAGCACCTGCTATCTAATCCCCTTTAGTTTTCATCTTCCTAGTAACAAATTGTTACAGTCTCACCTTTCTTTTGTTTTGATTACACATCAAGGCCATCTATGCTCACAGTCTGGGTTTACACTACCAAACTTTGTGTCATTTTAGGACTCCTGATTTCTACAGTTGTAAATGAGAGGAGAGGCAGGCCCTCAGCTTCATTAAAAATATATAACCCAATATGCAAGATTTCTCTGCCCTTTAAAAAGGCATACAAACAAACACATATCATTAATTAGGAGAAGGGAAACAGCAAAATGTTTTAAGTATGCTATGCAAGGGTAATAAACTTACTGTCTCATTTGTGCTGTCCGTAGCCTCACAGACTCTATCAGCACTTTAACTAGAAATACCAAAAACCCTGAAGATGCCTTGAAGAACACAAATTCAGCTCCTTAGAGTTTTTTAACATGGGTATGGTCCTGACAAGCATCTGTGTCTCATCAAGAATTTGTCTTCATAAGGAGGTCCTTAGTAAGCCCCTAATTGTGGGCTATGACTGTCCAAATTTTGAAGATTGCAAATGTCAGCAGTTTGAAAAAGCATCACAGCCCCTCAATTTTAGAAAGGTCAGTAGGACTCTATTACAGTCAAATGTTCTCTGCAGCTTCATAATTCGAACCTCTATTATTCCTTGCTCTCTATTCCTATTCCCTATTCCTTTTGCAAATACCCTGTATGAATAAAAGGATCATCATTTCAGTGCAATGGAGCTATGCCTTGGATGGAAGAAATCAGTTCTGGGCCAGTAGCACTACAGTACATAACCATTTCCAGCAGCCAAAATCTACCCTTGGATGCAAGTCAGTGGAAACATGCACATTCAGTGGTAGACTTTGGCCCCAGAAGGAGAAGCAAAGAGTAACTAGAGCAGCTGAAACTGCCAAAGGGATTGAGGTTGGCAGAATGTATTTAACCTAATTTGGCACATGGTCAGGACACGAGAAGCTAATAGCTGATTGCTTTAAAAAAACAGTTCTTTGTTTAATACAAATGTTCATGGTATTGACTTCATATCTTATCTGTCAGTTCCAAAATAAAAACAAATCCCAGTTTCCATAATGCTATTATGTGTGAACATTCATTGTTTTGACTTGTTGCAAATCATTACATCAATGAAACCACCAGCATGCAGGTTCTCCTTGAAGATTCCTTGCTTACTGGCCTGGCCTTCGGACCTGACCTTTCCTGTGGAAGCATTGGTACAATACGAGTTAGACGGAAGAGCAATCTCACAGGAGCAGAGAGGTGCCTCTGATTCTGCCAAGGCCCTAGGGAAGCAACATCCTTACAGAAGACACTGCCCTCCACACCAAACTTAAACACCAGATTGTACAGTGTCAGAAAAAAGGACTGAAAATGTACAATATTATCAAAATTGCAGAGCGTCTGTATCAACAGCTTTGAGAATATAACATACACTGCCAAACTACTGTTAAATGGAATAAAACAGGATTTTTGCTTAATAATTGCAGTTTGATATAATAATCAGGCCATATATTAATTCTTCATTA
Organism: Pelecanus crispus; assembly: GCF_030463565.1. Lineage (NCBI taxonomy): Eukaryota > Metazoa > Chordata > Aves > Pelecaniformes > Pelecanidae > Pelecanus > Pelecanus crispus. Next base: position 14,913,593 of record NC_134644.1, read on the forward strand.
TTTTACTTCTCCTTTCTTCAAAGCAGTCATTATAATCTTCATTCATTTTAAGTCTCTACCATGTCAATGCATTTACTAATGTCTCTGCTTACATCTGTGCTTACCTCCCATTGATGTCAAAGACAAAGGTTATAAATAGTAAATATGGAAAGGGTTGACTAGGGTCTTCTGAGAACATGTAATATCTGGTCGCTGAAATATTTGTAACTGTATATTACATGATAAGAAGGTTAGATTTTCTGAATTGAGCAAGCTTTTCCTGGTGCGTGAATATATATGTTTCTTCCTTCTCCTTTGAAGCAGATTTTAATTTGGTGAATAAATATGACAGAATTGCAGTCATCTTAGACTGTAAGTTTTCAGTTTGAAGGACTATAGAGTGACTTCTAAGAAAATTATTAAAAGTAATTGTGAAAAGCATACTTCTTGCCTGTAAACCTGAAGTCTTTGTGCAGGAGTCTGTATCTTTAGTAGAAGATGGTCTCTAACAATCCTCAATTTTAAGTGATGAGCTTAGATTAAGCTGCTAAGGCTGACTCAGAGGCAACTTATCTCTCTGAATCCCCTGAAGATGGCCCAGTAATAGAGGCCTGACCCTTTCCAGTGTGCTGTGCTCAAGCTTTTCCACCTTTGTCTGTACCTAGCACCAGTACCTCTGCTTAGTGCATCGCTTTTGTGGATCCCATTTAGAAGTGCTTAATTCTGCCCACATATATGATACAGAATTTAGAATTTGATTTGCAGAAAATGTCAGGGTGCCTATAACCTATATAAAACCTATAGGTTTCCCTGGTAACAGAAAGCAAAATTTAGCCTTTCCATTTTTAGTTTGAAAGACTCAGTTCATAATTTTATTTTTAAGTTGGTTTATATGAGAAACATATGGCCAAATTACCTTTAGTTTTGCTGAAAATTCCTCCAGAAAATTCTCCCAGAAAATTCTGATGGCAAAGAAACTTTAGTGTTCAATTTAAAAGAGAGATCAATGTAAATGTTTTAAGACCATAACAGTGTCACAGTAATACTTGATACAGAAATAATAAAACAACTGATATATAGATACATAAATACATAGTTGGATAATTCTAAAGATGTACAGTCTTAACTTCATAGATAAATTCCTAGATCTATAACCACAAATGTTATAAGAAATTGAAACTCCACTTCTGCTTTTTAAGATACAGTATGTCAAGACCAAATCCATGTTAGAAGCCAATTCTAAATCTCACATTTTTCCTTACCAAGCACATATCCTGACCTCATTGTTCCTTGCCAAGGCTTGGCATTGATATGTGCTATTTAAAAAGCAAACAAAGAACATGAACTTGTTCAAACTCTGGGAATATTTCAGCCTACAGCTCAGCAAAAAACCTTTATCTGAAACCAATGTACTTTTCAGGACCATTGAGAATTGACCAGAGGGGCCAATTAGCTGTTGCACAGTCTCACTGATTCTGTGTCAATAATTTATAAATTTAGAGAGCAGGGAGGTTTTTGTGACTGGTTTAAAATTAAAGTGCCTGTTCTCAGAAAGTCTGTGCCACTCGACTAAATTCATTGGACCGGTACAGATCTAAACCCACTGAGGGTCTAACACAAATAAGTACATCATATTTGCAAACATATTACTTCCTTCCTTCAAAAAAAAAAAAAAAATAAAATTAGTTCACCATTGAAAAAACACTAATTAGATATCCATATTGTTTATATAGTGAAATAGCTACTTTGTTTTTCTTTTCTTTCCAGGTACTATGGGAAGGTGGCAGCTAACTGTCATTGGAAAGAGCACAGATCAGTTTTACAGCAAAGGCAGGCACTTAAAGAATCTTTTTTCTGCCTCACAACAGCAGCAACCAACATCTTAAGGTATTTTTGATCCCCTTCTTGTTGCACCCTGTAGTTTTTCTGACTACCTAAGAAATAAATTGCTTTCAGATGCCACAGACTGCTTTTGTGTTGGCTGAATATTATTTAGTTGGAATGTTTTATTACTCACAGAGTATATTGAACAAATGGATGTGGTAGGTGACTTTGTCCATATAGCCAGAAGATAAACATCACAGGTATCAGAGCCTTCACGTCCCTACTGAGGTCACTTTTTCTACCCCCTGCTGAACAAAGTGTTAATCCACTTCTTTGCTAAAATTGGGGCAGATTACAGTGCATTCTGGGATGCAAAAGGCTGCCATTACTTAGGTGGGTTGAGTTTACTCACTCATTTGGCATAGGTCAGTAAGGTTATCTATCTAAACCAAAGATTTTTAGACTATGCTGCACAGAAAATTTGATTTTTGGCTCCAGAGCTGACGGGATACACACTGCTGCTCTTTCCAGCTGCTGCTGAAATCTCCAAACTCATTTTTTGCCAGAGTATGTGTAAAAGCCCATCAGTCTTTCACGCTGATCACTTGAAAACCAATTAAAGTGTATTCATGCACTACAAACGTTAATTTTGCATATAGACAATTACTTTTTTTGCCAGTGTTGAAGATTCTCTACAGTGGCAAGTATGACAGAGGTTCACCCTTATGCCCGTGGAGAAAAAAAAAAAAAAAAAAGGAATGAGTCCAAGTTCTGATCCAGAAGCCTCATCTAAGAATTAAGGTAAATAAGTTCCCAGACTATCATTTATTAGTATTACAAATCTGTGGTATCTTAAAAAGACACTGCAGGCAACAGTTTTCTGGAGGCCCAAGGAAGAGCATGCCTGGTTTTGAACATGCGGCTGATGGGGTCCAGCATAGTATAATTGTTTTATGATAGAGCTTCCATTTACCATCAGCCAAGAAACCTTGGGCTTCTTTAAATATGTGTCCCAGGAGAAACTGATTCAGCTTGAAGGCACAGTAATCCTTTCCTGAAGCTACTGTATCTGTATCATCTCTGGTGAATTGTGTCTGATTATTATGGTCAAGCCTAGGATGAGACCTGACTAAACTCATTTTCATGAGGTGTAAAAATAATGTATTTAGCTCAGTGCACCACTGAAATCTTGGCATTGTTGACTCCACAAAGATTCTATTCATATTTCACAGTTAGAAGATAAATTTGCTTTAAAAAAAAAGTATTTGTTTTTTTTTAAGAGAGCTTGATGGGTTTAAGGCTGTGTCTTTTTCCATCAAAATCAAAAGTTAACTTGGAAATATATAAAAGAATATAAATTAAATTTAGTGAATACCATTTTATGATCCATCCCAATGCATATAATTGCCATAGGTAGAAAATACATCTGTGGTGAAGAAGTGGAAAATTGGAACATTATGGAGTTTCCACCAGGCTCCCTTGTTAGTGAATCTAAACTAATCTTTAGTGAATTCCTAAGAAAACATGAAGAGGTTTCTTCTCCTAAAAAAAATGCTGAGCAAATGAAAATGGAGCCAGAACAGACACTGCCACTTTGCTTTAAGGATTTAGATATGTTATTTAATTTGATTTCTGCAAAGACAGAACTAAACAGTGATGGCAGCTGATTCTCCCTGGAGTACTGGTAATCTATATTAAGTAAACTTAATATAGAATGTAAAACAAAAGCCTTTCAATGAAAAGTTGTTCCATACTGGTGGTCAAACTGACATATCTGGACAGATTCACAACACATAATACTCTAGCTAAGCTATGGCTAAGTTTACCCTCCTGTAACAGCAGTATAGTGTATTCATATGCGATACAATTTTAAATTAAGCACCCAAAAACCTGCAGCCAGTCATCTGTGGCAGCACAGAGCTCAGTGAGGTCTAATTGACCTAGGTATTTACCCAGACTTTTGGACAGATTTTTCAGGCTGCTTTATTCCATGCTACTAACTTCTTTTAACCCTTCTTTGATCAAGCTATACCACTGAGTCTTCTTGGTGGATATTACTAATATATAACATGAGTAAGGGCTTCAGGAGGGCACAAACTGGATCGAGACCTCACACCACAGATGGAAAGGAGTACAGAGAAGGAAGATCTTCTCCACTCCTCATGTCACCGCAGCCCCTCTCTGGCAGCACAGTGGGAGACTGGGGTGACACCCAAATGACCTGCCCCATGCGGGCAGGGCAATGCTTTCTGGTATGAAACCACCAGAACCTAGAGAGGGTCACACATCACAAAAGTATTGTGACCCTAATGGGTTACTAGTTCTACCATATACGAAGGCTAGCCGGAGGCTTCAAATACTACAGTCAGCAAAACAATCTATACCTAATTAGAGTGCCAAGAGCTTGAAAGAGCTTGATGTTTCTAACCCTGTTTCCCCATGAAAATCTCTCGTGGATTCACAGGGCTCTGTAGGGAATGTATGTCTGTACCACAAAATTGTTGGAGAGATAACTGGTTCAGCAAATTCATCCAAAGACACGAGACCTATAATTTTACACCAAATTGGCTCTAATTGCCACCCAAAAGCATTGCCTGTGTTGAGGCATTCTCTAAGGGCTTGCCTTCGCTGCACAGAAAGTCAGACCCTCCCACTGTCCACAAAGTAAAGCCCTCTGACCTAGGGCTTTAAATATGGACTAATTTATCTGGCTAGGATTACCTGCTGAGAAAACCATTGAGAACTAATGATCTGTCCTTTCCTCTTCCCAACACTGAAAGGCAGGCTGGGAAGCACTGGGCCAGATTCCAGCTAGAACTGGGTAGAATTAAAGAAGTGGAGGGAGGTGTCTACAAAGCCACAGGGAGAAATTAAGATAACGGAGAGAGACGCCAGAATACAAGGCGCTGGTAGAAGTTGCTGTGGCAAAACTGTTCTGAGGCACCGAAAAGTATATTTGCAGTTTTCAAATGACATTTCCAACTGCAAGAGAGGAAGAACAACAGTCCTCTGGTCAGACCATTAGAAAACCTGGATTCAAGTAGCTGTTCTGCCACAGATTTTCCTGAGGCAGTCAGCTGGCTTTTTTTATGCCTCAGAGACACAAAATGTAGCTACATTGCCTTTTTTCCCCCATCTGCGAAATTGGGAATGACAGTTCTTCACTACTTCACAGAATACACTAAAGACTTTGAATTGCTCTAACATTATGGTAATAAGAGCTGTAGAAGCACCTAAGCCAACATGCTTTTTTACTTACTAATAAACATAATTTCTTTTAAGGAATCTGCTTTGGTTTTCCTATTCATGAGTCTCTAAAGAGAAGAGATCTCAGTGTCCATCAAGACCTGCAGAGTACAAGTGTTTGTCATCAACAGTTTGTCCTAAAGTGAAACTGTAAATATATGAAATTCTATGTTAATATAAGGAAGTTACAGAAACTTCCTTTAAATATGACACAGACACTTTAAGTTCAGAACCTGGCAGAAATAAATTGCAGATGACAGAACTTGCTGCTCTTAAGATACCTGCCTTCTCAATGGCAGCTACCAAGAGTCACTGTCTTAAAGTTTTTCTAGAATTACCAAGAATGCACAAAGAGAAACAATAATTATTTGACAATGGCATAATTTATGCTTTTAGTTTTCCTATGTGAGCACAGAAGAATCTCTTCCAATGAATTGACCAGAGAATGAGTAAAGGATCTAGTGGTTAATGTTATGTTTGCTTTGGGACAATCTCTGGAGTGTCAGAGAAATATGTGCAACAAAGCGGTGGGTTGACTGGGAATAATTCATAAGAAAATGTTAAGCATGCTGTGGATTTTTTTTTTTTCTCTAAAAAATGATCATGTGCCATCCAGGGCACATAAATCCTTATTTCAGGTTTCATTTTCTTAATTGTTTGAAGACTCAGTATGAGTCAGGAAAGAGTTACTGAGGCTAGTTATTATACTTGAAGTGTTGTGAAGCATCAGAAAGAAATTTTGATAAAATAATGTAAGAGGGATTTAGTTCTCCGAGAAACTATCTAGACATACTAGTCTGTTTATTTATCAAGCAAGAATAAAACACTACTTTCTGGGATGAAGTGAAAAACAATTACTAATTGAATCATACGTTAAAGTGTCTCCCAAATGGAGATTCATACCTGGGATTGCTGAGCATACAGAATCTCCTGTTCCTGTTGTGCTTGCAGCTAACGGTGTCAGCCAATTTCCAACAGAGTCAATGGCTGTGTATCATTTGACTTGAAGGAGACTTGGATCAGGCCCTAGGCATCTACATGGATGTGGTCCATCAACAGTCAATTTTGCCCTTGTGCTGTTGAAAACTGGATTATGCCATTTAACTTTAATAGCTCTGAAGTAGTTTGACAGCCTCAGATGAAAAAGAAATACAAAAAATGCAGAGACAGGACTATGAAATGGAAACCTACTAAAGATTTCTGCTTGCTTTGTGCTACTGATTGCTTCTATCAGGCAGTTGGTGACCCATTATGCTCAGCTAAACCAGTATTTAGCTTTGCATGACTACAAAAATGCCATTCCCTCAGGTAACTTATGTAGAATAAAACATTAATTACTTTTTCCTTCTTCTAGATGGCCTTCTGTTCATATTACAATTGTTATAATGTAAATGTCTACAAGAAGCAGGGAATAAATGAAAAAAACTCTTTAAGTTTTCACTTGTTTTTCACCCCCTAAACTATAGATGAGACAAGGAAACAGCAGAAGTCTGATTGAGTTTATTTCATTTTTCAAAAAACCCTCAACTGATTACCAGTCAAAAATGAATGACTGTATAGCTAGAAAGGCAGGAGACTTAATCCCAGTCTTATGTACACGGCCATTTGTAAAAGAAATTACCTTCCTGATTCTGCATTTCTCATTCTGAACATCTTGACATTGACCTGGCAAGAAAACTTGTCTCCCCAGAAAGCCAGAGTCCGAAGGTGAGATCAGTTACTGAGGCAGCTGATGCTTTATGCCCGGGAGGAGAATCTCTGTGTTCCCTGGGGAGTATGTTTCCTCAGTTAGGTCTCAGTTTAGATAAGCTTACTTGGTTCTTGCTTCAACTGCATCCTGAAGCATTGCAGAAATGAGAATATATAAAACATATTTTTAAGAGCGTAAGACTTATTACAAGGACTAATACAAGCTGGTAGTGATAAAACAAAAAGCAGTGTATGCTAGCTAGGAACACAAAGTTCTTCTCTTCAAGATACAGAAAACTCCTGTGTGCATTCCCAGCTGAGACAGTGGGACCCCGTCCTTTCTCCCAGAATTATTAAGCAAGACATTTCTCTACAACTACACTATGAGCGTATCCTGCTCTTTTCCCTTTCCCTTGGATTCTTCTACTTCTATCTTCACAGACAGCCCAGAAATACAGGATCAGACCTTTTTTATGGTAATTCTTCGACATTCATGACATTAAGTTTTAGAGCAGGATCTGTCTGTGGCGCAGCACAAAACCAAACCTCAGATGGTGGGATCTGGCCCATATGCTATCAAAAGTGTTGGAATATGTCTAAATGTGTAAATATAAAACACACTTCCATCTAGTCTTAAGCAAGATAGAGTCATGTCTATATATGCTCTGAGTATTTTTTATTAGCATAGAAAGGTAAAATAACTAATTATTCCAAAATATCCCAGACTATTTTTAGCTTTACTATGTTACAAAAATCTTTTTTTTTTTTAATAATCTGTTGTTTACTATTGATCATGTAGACATTGCCCTTTAAAGGCTGAGTTTATATGAGATAAATTCTAAGGGTTTTTTTATACAACAAACCCAAGGAACTTGAAAAAAGAAGAAAAATCCTTATCATGAACATTTTCCTTTTCCATTTTCCCCTGCTTCATCCACTGGACTGCAGAGGAGATCACCCCCTTAAAACAAAGAAAAAGCATATGTCAACTTGCCTCACCTACAGAGCCTTCAGGCAAAATGCATCACTTTTTCGGGACTGTCAAGGACTGAATAAATCACCGATAAGTGGGTTAAAATGTCAGCACCCACAGGGACCAAAATAAATCTACCACATTTTTTCATCCAAGTGAAATCCTAACTGCAGTACCACCAGCATTTCATGCATTCATTTAGGAAGACAACATAAAACTCTTAATGATTAATTTTATTTTTTTTAAAAAGAGAAAAAAACACAAGTTGTTGGCTTCCCCCCCATTGTAATAAGTCTGTGGAAGTCATCTTGTGCAAAAGGTCAGATAAGCATGATGTGAAAGATGGTGTTAAAAGGCTTTCAAACTTTGTTTATTAATAGATATAACCCTTTCACCTCTGCTACATCTGTCACTGCTAGGTTAAATATCATCTATCTTACTGGTCACCTGACTTCTTGTTATTAGTACAGGAAAATGCCACAAAAACACTGAACAGTCACAAAACCATTACATAAAAATGCAAGAGAAGAATTGCCTGAGCCCTGCTAATAAAACATAACCTAACATGGAGTAACTAAAGGCACTGAGGGTAGCCTCTGGGTTTAAAAGCATTCACTAGGTCATTGATCATTGAAGACAACATGCAGTGACCTCACACAAACAAAATGTAAACTCCCAAATTCATTGATGGCATTCCTAGTGCTCTGTCTGAATTTATATTACCTCTCTGTAAACTGTTTGACATAAGCAGTGAAAGATGGAAACAGAAAAGGGCCTCCTCAATATGATGAGCATACCATCAAATGCAGCTGGATGGAAGTGAATTAACTTGTAGCTTACTTTGATGTTCAAAGAAATCTCAGGCCAAGATATGTTTTAATAGAATTTTTGTAAGATTCTTGGAAGTATATGTTTCCTTCTGGATGGCTCAAAAATATGCTGGAGTATAAAAATTCCCTGAGTCTTTTTTGAGGACATGAAGAAAAGAAATGGAAAAAAATATACTGTTTTATTATGCATTTATCAGGCAGAATGTTATTTCTATGTAAGTCAAATCATGCACTGAGAAAGGTCTGTGGGTGTATGTCTGTGGGTGTATATATGTGTTCCTCCTTTCTCTCCCTTTATCTCATTACTTCTTTCTCTCCCTTCCCACTTTTTTCTTCCTTCCTTCCTTCCTTGTTTCCTTCCTTCCTTCCTTGTTTCCTTTTCCTTCCTTTTCCTATAAGCACCAAGAATGCACAAGTGCAAAACACTCAGTATTTTTACACTTACTTTCATTAAGCACGTTTCAAACATGGAATAAATGTGTCTGGTTTATACTCCAAAACTGTATAAATCAATTGTAAGACAAAAGCTAAAATGTGAATACACAGAAACAGAGTAGGAAGCAGCATAATGATATCAGTTAGCATGTTAACTGTGTAAAAAATTTTGTTTTTTAAAAAAGTTTCAGTATTGATATTAAAAACAACTGACTCTCTTGCTTGGATTATTGTAGATGGAAAGCTCAAGGACTGTTCTTTTTGAAGTGGGATACTGAAGAAGTTTTGTAGACAGTTTATTTTTGACATTTTAGACATTGTGCTCCTGCAGTGAGTAAATGGACAAAAAGAGGTTTTACTGGGAAGTTCTCCCTTCTGTTTCTAAGCCATCCATACTAGCAATAGGTAAGTTCTTTCCCTGTTCCCCAAAGAAGAAAGAAATCAAAGAGAAATAATGAAGGTGCATCTGAATGTGTTTTTTACTCTGCTCCTGGAATGACAAGGACACCTTTCTTGGGAGCTGATTGCAAAGTTACATTACAGCTCATTGCTAATAGACTGTGAGATGCTACTATTTGATTATTTCTAGAAGAGACTGCTATCATGATGCACACTACAGGAAGAGTTATACATATCATGACTTTGCACAGTTCTAACTGAAGTGTCAAAACAAAAACAAACAACAAAACACAACATTGCCTTCCTGTGCAGTAAAGATGTAAAGAATCCAGAAGCATCTACTAGCTTAGTGGTTTCCAGCAAAGTTACTGCTTTTAAGCTGTGAGAAAATACCTAGGTTGGTGTTTCTGTTTACTACAGAAGACCACAGCTATAAGAAACTTTAAGGAGCCCATCTGGGAAGCACAGACGTATCTATGAGAACAACTGCTACTAAGACAGGTAAATATATAGTATGGACTTCTTTGAAGCTGAAATAACAGAAAATTTTCTCTCTGGATTGGGCATGTAGGACATGGAGACTAAATCCCTCTTGCAGTTTCACATTGCTGCTGTCTTCTTCTTCATCCCTCATCTGAGAGCTCAACCTAAAGCCTGGAGTTGATAGGAGTGGCTATGAACGGACCTTGAGCAGCTCATGTACTGTGGAGCGTGATGCCTTGCTTGTGCCAACCAGCCACTGGCCTTGCTCTGAAGTGGAGCATGCCTTGTGTTCCTCTGGGTCTAGACGTCTCAGCACTCCTTTTTAGAGCATTTTCCAGGCCTTCATGTGAGGATTTTCCCTCTAGTGGGATCCAGGCTTCATCAGGCAAAGAAAATAAACAACTAAATATTTTTTTCCAACAGCAGTCTAATTTGATTCAAGTAGAGAGACTAATCATTTTGACCCATCAGCTTAGGTTTAGGAACCTACAAGTTGCAATAAGAATTTTACCTGGGCAGGTAAAACCCTTCTGGTTTGATTTTCAATCCATTGACTCCTGCTGGCGCAGCTCCCACCCACTGCTTCCAGAACCTCTTCTCTTCCAGAAGGAAAGAGGATTTGATCCTCTTTCAAATATCATCCTTTTGTAAATCCATGCAGTTTATTTTAACTACAATTTCACAGCCTGTGTCTCCCTTTCTCCACTCCTTCTAGGAAATCTAGTCATTACCCATTCTTAGTTAGCTATGAACTGCAAATGGCTAGAACTTCTCCCTGGGCTAGCCCAGCTCCTTTAGCCCTTTCCTTCTTTTGATTGCTAGAAACCTATGAGTACATTTTCTCCTTCAGAAAAAAAAAAAAAAAGAGACTGAAAAAAAAGAAGCAAACATTCAATATAATCGAATATTCTTCCATACACTGCAGTCTGCCATGTGAGTAGGTCCTGTCTGCAATTGTCATATAACAGGTTTTGGAAATACAATACTAATTATTTTCAAAATTACTTTGAGATAGAACATTTTCTCTGAAAGAGTTGTCGAGAGTCAGGTTTCAAGTACAACAGGATTCTAAGCCATGGCATTGACAGCGATTAATTGCATCACCAAAACTGGTAGGTACTCTCAGAGACCTGGAGGGGCACTCAGACAGTGGGGCTTCCTGGGAGGTACTTAACCCCAGACTTTGATGTATCTGATGGCTCCTGAAGGCACTAGCTACTGGCTCTGTAGTGAAACATAGCTTGTATGCATTCCTCTAGCTCTGCTGGAGTAACTTTTCTTCCTTTGGCTGCCTTGTCTCTCAGCCCAGCTCCTAGTGCCATGCCCACTCCTAGACAAATTGCTAACATCTTGTATCAGTCCCCTGCCTTCAGTTCTTGCCTTGGCTTGACTTCTTGGCTTGATGCATAGAATCATAGAATCACAGAACGGTTGAGGTTGGAAGGGACCTCTGGAAGTCATCTGGTCCAACCCCCCTGCTCAGGCAGGGACACCTAGAGCCAGTTGTCCAGGACCATGTCCAGACAGCTTCTGAATATCTCCAAGGATGGAGACTCCACAACCTCTCTGGGCAACCTGTGCCAGTGCTCAGTCACCCTCACAGTAAAAAAGTTTCCTGATTTTCAGAGAGAACCTTCCGTGTTTCAGTTTGTGCCCATTGCCTCTGGTCCTGCCACTGGGCACCACCAAAAAGAGCCTGGTTCCATCCTCTTTGCAACCTCCGTTCAGCTATTCATACACATTAATAAGATTCCCCCCTTCCCACTCCCAGCCTTCTTTTCTCCAGGCTAAACAGCTCTCAGTCTTTCTTCATAGCATAAATGTTCCAGCATTTTAACCATCCCTGTGGCCCTTCAATGGGCTCTCTTCAGCATGCCCACGTCTCTCCAGTGCTGGGGAGCCCAGAACTGGACACAGTCCCTGCTCCAGGTGTAGACTCATCAGTGCAGAGTAAAAGGGAAAGATCACCTCCCCCAGCGTACCGGCAGTGCTTTGCCTCATGCAGCCCAGGACACCCTTCACCGCAAGGGCACATTGCTGGCTCTTGCTCAACTTTGTGCCCCCCAGGACCTCCAGATCCTTTTCTGCCCATCTGTTCCCCAGCTGGGTGGCCCCTGCGCGCACGGGTGGCTCCCCCCCAGGTGCAGGACTTGGGACTTCTCCCCTTGTTAACCTTGTTTAAACGAGGTTCCCGTTGCCCCATTTCAGCCTGCCGAGGTCCCTCCGGAGGACAGCACCACCCGCTGGCTACCCGCCGCGCCTCGGGAGGGGCTGTCAAAAAGACCGAGCTGCGTTGGCCGGGAATCGAACCCGGGTCAACTGCTTGGAAGGCAGCTATGCTCACCACTATACCACCAACGCCGTGCTGATTATGCTACCGCGACAGAATTCTTCCTTTTTTCCTATCGTCTATCCGTTCCTGGGCTAGCCACGGCGTTTACTAACTACCCACCACAAATATAAAAAAGCACTAGAAGGAAATATTCAAGTTTTCTCCACAGCTGCCAAGGCTACTAGAAAACCTTTTTTTTTTTTTTTTTTTTTTTTCCTTTTTTTTTAACAATGAAAATAATTAAGGTATCGTTCACTGAAATATTTCCGATGGCCTGATTTGTTTAAAAGAAATTCCAAATACAAGGACTAAAACCTTCAGAAATGAGGATAATAGTGCAACTGGAAAAAAGGCCAGCTAACAGGTCCAGTCTGATGAAATAAGCATCCTCATTTCACCATTTTTAGTAAAAGAAATAATCTTGCCAGTATTAACACTGAACTATGATGAGTTTTTTATTTAATGTTTGAAAGGTTAGGTGGAAACAATTATAATGAACAACATATGTTGTCCTTTCCCTCAGCTACTGCTTTTCTCTTCTCAGTATCACCCAAAGAAACACACGATCACATGGAAAATGTAGCTGCAAATAAACTGAATAGATTTACAAAAGGTTGATATTTGAAAGAGGATTATCTGAAACACAAGCTTGAAATTTTTAATCTCAAATTTAAGTATATTTTTATCACATAATGTATGAGGAAAGGTTTTCTATTACAGTGGATATAGCCAACAAACTACTTTAGAGGGACAGATTCTCAAAATTCACATGCTGTGAGGATATCCTATGAATAACCCAGGGCATTCTAGGGCATGTCTGATTTCTCTTCTGAGAATGTCCTGTTTACAGACAGATCTGGTTCTTAACATGCAGGAATGTATTGCTTTTCTCAGCAAGCTTATGGATGAAAACATTCTGTGCTAGTTCTCAGTTCCTTAAGGAGACCTTTAGGTCTCTTTCAGTCTCAAGTCCTCAGTCTTAAGTTTATTGCAATGGTTGTCAGAAAAGTTGTAAGACCTCATATTGGTTAAACTTCCATCACCCTCCTGATTTCTGACCCTTTCCTTCACTTTGCCAGCATCTCAGGAATGAATAGGCCCATAGCAGGTCCCCCAGTCCTGTGCGTTCTCTGGCCATTTTACCCAGAATTATCTAGTGTTTGTATTGGTGAAATTTTATGCAATCTTAGAGGAAAGCCTACTGAGCCTACTGAGCACAGCTACACCATAGTAAGGATATCAAGCCTTCTCTCATTTTCTCCTCACAATTAACTTTAAAAAACAGCAAAACAAGCCAAGAGCCTTTTTGGAAGGCTCTGCAAATAGGTCATGAGCGCATACTGTTAAGTGTATTTATAACTAAGACTCAACAGAACAAGCTAAGAGGGCTCTGCTGAACAATGTAGAGTCTGTTCTCACTTTATGTGACGTGCGCTGTACATGTATTGCTTTGCAAATGCACACTTCAGTTACACGGTGCGTGCACAGCAAACCATTCCTTTTGGCACCAGATTTTCTGTGCACTTGTTGTGGAACCCTGTTTTATATGGGGCCTTGGCCCTGAGCCAGTAGGCAAACGATTTAAGAAGGTGATACCATGGGACACAACCGCCTCACTAATCATAATCCACTTCTGAAAAATAAATACCTTATTGTAACAATTTTCATGCTTTTCTTCTAATCTGTAGACACCATAAATATTTTCTAGCAAAACGGCAAAGGCATGGATAATAAATTTAAGCCCAGCAACAGTTGTTTCCAACATTACTGAAGAGTATGGTTTAACAATCATCACAAAAGGCTATTCTCTACATACTTCCCTGCAGAAATATTCCATGGAACCTGAAAGTCTGTGGACTACCATTTGAAAATCATTACCTTACCATTTAGGAAATTTGAATAACTTTAGTAAAGAAGTCAATCTGGAGGAAGTGTGGATGTTTTTCTTACTAAGAATGATATTTCTCTTTCTTTAAGTAGTAGCCTTAACTGTGTTGTCTTTGTGATCTCACCATCCCATATTTTCAGGCATTACAGAGTGGAGAGGATGATTTTAAAACTGTGTGGTAGAACTGGAAAGAGAGATGGGCTCCTTTTGAATAGAGAAAAAGCACTGGATGACGATTGCCTGCTCTGAGAAAGCTGGAAGCTGAACTGGTTGGGCAGAACAGGACAGAGAAGCAGGATGGGCTAAAGGGAGCTTTGTGAACAGCAGCCACCTGGGTCTCAGTTCATAAAGCTGCTCAAACATGCATGAGATTCCTAAAGAATTTCAGCTCCCAAAGTTGCAGATAAACTCAGAGGGCCACATTCCCAAAGTCAAAGTAGCCTCATCCTGCTTAAGAAAATCTAGAAACACTTCTGAACATCTGTAGGCACCTGGAAATCCATTGAAATCTGACCCCAGTGTTCCAGTCCCAAATGCAAAGCCTGCTTAACTTCAGTAACTCTTGTACATTGAGACAATACACACACACTGCCAAATCAGGGGCTCTGCATGAAATTTGTCATGATTATTTCTTGCTTTCCCTGTCTCTCACACACACTTATGTACACAGATTCCAGTAGCTCTTGATGAACAAGCAGATCAAATTAACCCTTATTATGTCTTATCAGAACAAGATGAGTGTGCAATGGTAGCCTTTCCTAATCTGGTTTTAATTCACTAGGCAACAAATCTGTTGACTACGAGTCTACTGCATATAGCAGAGAGGAAGTACTTTACTGTGGCATAATTAAAAGGATTCCTACCACACACATAATAACACGCTCTCTGCTTTCTTATTAAAGGTTTCCTTTGTTTGGGTTTACACCAAATTAGTTGCATATGTGACTGTTGTTGCTGCAATATCATCTTCAACTACTTAGTGCATCACCACTTTAACCTCTCAATTAACCCTTGTTTCAAAGACTGCTCAGTGCAGGTGCAGCATCACTGCTTTTCTGGCAAAGGACATGTCTTGCTCACTGCTAGTGACCTCTGTTATTGCTGAGGATCTGGGCATGCTACATATGCTTTTTGTTTACAGTGCAAAGCCTCAGCTAATTGCATAATTGAGGAGCTGCAGATCCACAGCCTGTAGAAATCTAGAAGCTATTCAAACATAAAAAATAAAACCTAGGTCTAATCAACACTGAGTTTGTCCAGTTTTCTCACAATAAGCTTCTCCACAGAGTATAGATCTTGGTTTAGTTGGTCTGGAAGGATAATATGCTTATACTGTAGGTCCAATGGATTCCTTAGTCCATATCAGAGCAAAACGTTAAAAATAAGAAGAACATATCCCAAAAGATTTCAGAACACTTTAGTGCTACCATCTGAACAGAAGCTGTCTATTACCCATCTCAAGTTTTATGAACTTCTCCAGTAAAGAAACAGCATTAAATCTTCAAAATAAAAGGCTTCTAAATTTCAGAAAAGAAAACTGCCTAAAATATGTTAGGCAAATAGTGGTATGATAATATTACGGATACATGATCATTTGGAAGCTATTTGAAAGCTTTATGTATTTATACCTAATACAACAAAAGAAAAAAAAAAGTTTTTAGAAGTAATTTACTTAGGATAAGCCAAGTATAAGTTAAATTAAAAAAATAATAATCAACCTTCATAAGTCTCTTGCTTGAAAATCTTATCTATTGTTCTTATTATTACTAGTCTTTATTTTTTATATAACCTGATTGTCTTAGGTACTGACTTCAGTTTGCCAAATGCTGTTCTCCAATCAAATTATTCACATAGTTATATACTATGCTCTATCAAGGTCAGTCTTCTTGAGTGGTCAGTCCTTAACATACAATAAAAATTACATACATGTAGACATATGTTTATCTTTATCAAAGAAGATAACAACTCCAATTTAGGAATACTTTAAAATGGACTATAAAGATGGCATTTCAAAATTCTTGACTTGCTCCCGTCCATCAAGAAGTCTTGCAAATATTTTTATAACATTTGTAACACTTGTTAGCTTAGTTGCTTTTTTCATTTCTAACAGTCATAAATTATATTTTCTCTACTTAATAAAAATAACATGATTCTGGATTTCATAGAAAATATTAGTAATGCTATCATTTCTCATGGTCATTACTGAGTCTTGTTTTATTAACATCTAGAAAAATGTTCAACTTTTCAAAAAGAAATTAAGTATTCTTTTCTCTGCCAATAGCTAACAGAAATTTAATGGCAAGCAATAAGATTCTTTCTCTGGTGTATGTAAAGTTCATAATATTATAATTAATAGTAAGCTGTTAACTTGAAAAAATAAGATCAACTTTCCTGAGAAATACAATTCTTAGTGCTAAGGAGAGCTCACTATCCCAGATGCAGTGGAGCCCTGACAAGGCTGGTATAGTACAGCTAAAATAAAGAACTCACCAGTCAGCTTCTTTCTAGCAATCCTGATGATGAAATAAACTGAAAACTAGGCAACTGTCATAAACATAAACTGTATATAAAAATTGTTTAAAAAAACTTAAATAATTCTTAAACCATTATTGGTTTTGTAGTTTAACTTTCCTTTGAATTATCAGGGAATAAGAAGTTAAATGAAAATCTGAAGTAAGATTTTTTTCATGCATTCAATTGGCTTCAGGAGCTGGGATGCTATGTAGGAATGTGCATGGGCACCTTCAGAGAGTGATTCATCTCAGCCTGGGATAAATGCCTAAAATACACTGGTTAATCACCTTCTGGAGGGACTTTTTTCTTTCTATTGATGTTAAAAATATGAAGTGGTTAGTTCAAACTTAGAAGTTTTAAACAAGGTGTCATTCATATAACCTGAACATTTTTAAATTCACAATAAATCACAAAATGACAACTCTCATTTTCTCTCGGTCTAAATTGTTCTTATTGGTAGTTATGTTATTTTGAGTATGGGAATATCATTTGGGAAGACCAACTTTGAGGTTCATTATGTATCGTGCATGGATTCTGACGATTTCTTGTGCAAACCAGATACAAGACATTCAACAGTGATTTAGATGTTTTCAGGATGAACACAATGCGTGCCTCAGAAATTATTTATTATTTAGAAATGAGCTACTCAATCAGCAAGAACTTAATTGGCTCTTATGGTGCCTCAGGGAAACAGAAGTCACTGAACTTGCTCCATTTGACAAGAAAACAAACTTTTTAAAAAATCCAACCCCAAACAAAGGACTGCTAAAAAACAAGTTGTTTTTTTTTTTTTCTTTGAATTCGTGTGGCTGATTGCAGAAGGCAGCTACACAGTCTTCTGTCACTATTCCAGATTTATTCACCAGATCTGAAGTCCTTAAGTAGGTAGGCTTCCAACACTTTCACCCTTATACTTGTACCCCTTTCCATAACAATGTCTGTTCTAGATGATCAGATTTATAGATACAGTAACAGAGAAGAGTAGTAAAGGGACCTTTTTATTTCTACAGACTGAAAATGTAGAAGTCATGTACATAGTTTAGCACCATATATGACTGAAGCAGCCCAAAGAGTCAGTAGGGTATTTTTCCTTTTTTTTTTTTTACCCTCTAGCACACTCCAAGGAGGAACCTTGCTTCAGACTGCTTTCTTGGCATGTTTTTAAGCAAGGCAAGGCACACCCACAGCCTCCACCTAACATCAGAAGACATTACTGGAAGATTTGACTGTGAAGGCTGAATACAAAGACCTGATTGACAATGGGAATTTATTCCTTTAGCAGCAGAAGGATTCAGACTCCATGGACAAAGATTGAGATTTATTTTGTCAATTTATTTTATCTCTTTCTCTCTTATTATCTCTGGCAGGGGAAAGTTTCTGCTTTTGTTTTAGACTAGGTTATGCTGATTGATTTTGGCCACAGAAATAATTTATCTTTTTATTTATCCTTTTGTGATGGTGCATCCCGCCCCACACCTTTTCTCTCTTCAACTGCTTTATGACCTAAGGAATTCCTGCCAGACCGAGACCATCGTGTAGTGAGCTGGTCAATTAGGCACCCCTTAATTCTACCAGAACTCCTACATGGTTGAAGTGGGGAATGAGAACAACCAGTTACCCGGCAGGAATGAAACAAAGATGGGGAATGAGAACAACCAGTTACCTGGCAGCCTTGAAAAAAGAGTAGTACCATGGTTACTGGAATTCCAGTAATTACGAACCCAGATAGTGGCTCGGACGGATGACTAAAGCCAATCATCTCACGATCCTATAAACAGCAGTCCGAAGTGAGGCCCTTTGAGCTCTCCTGGACTGCAGCGGGCTGCACCAGCATCTCCCTCTGAGTGGGACGCCTCTCAGAGCCAGCAAACTCTTAAAGTTTGCTGAAATTGGAGGCCCACTGTCAAAGACCGACAGTGGAGCCTGGGCTGAAACCCTTCACTCCTCGAGGTTCAACCCTTGCCCGTTGAGAAATGCCAAGTCATTCGACATGAATATTTCACTGAACTCATGGGGAATTTTTAACAGATATACCTTATATATATATATATATGTATTCATGTCTGTGTGTATGCATGTGTAAATCAATTTAAGTAGTCTGTAGATGTATGATTTAATTATAAAGTGAGTCTTATACTGCTGCATTATCCTTATTCACATAAACCATTGACCAAGTCTGAGACTAAGATTGGACCTAGCTGCATCTAGACTCCTCTCTGAGAAGGAGTTTAGAAAGCAAGGGGGGTCTATTCTGAACCTCGTGCTCAACGGGAGGGTCTTCCTTATCCCCTGTATATACGATCTCTCTGTGAATCATTCCAACTCAGTGTAACTTAATTTTCCTTTATGTACTTCCAAGTAGTAATAGAGTGAACCTTGCCATCTTCGAATCTGTAACTAAGTCGCTGTTTTGATCAGTTTTGTCTAATCATGTTGTTAATCACTGATGACTGAGTGCTATTAAAATATCACAATTGAATCCTGCAATTTGTCCCAAGTAAATCCTAAACTGCTACTAAATCAAACTGTGTGAAGTCACTCATTCATGATAAATTAACATAATCAGCAGGACTCACAAACCTCCATTCAGGACACCTTGCTATATAATTTAGCTTTTACGGTCAGTCCAAAAGATTATGCTTTCCAGAACCCTGTCAAATGAGTATGATTGATGCACCAGTGGAAAATAAATGTGGGGAAAATCACTCTGGAGTATTTATGCATTAAATAAACTAACATTTTCTATCCCAGAGGCTTAGAGACAAATGAACAATTAAGCCACGTGATTCTTGCATTTCAGTGTAGAAATTGACTTCTATGGAAATGGGGTGCACTATTTAAGGCGATTAGGGGTATCTCTCTGTGCTACGCCTTTTTCATTACTTTTGTTCTGAGGTTTAACATGTGCATTGATTGGATCATATAACCCAT
This sequence comes from Pelecanus crispus, assembly GCF_030463565.1. Taxonomy (NCBI): domain Eukaryota; kingdom Metazoa; phylum Chordata; class Aves; order Pelecaniformes; family Pelecanidae; genus Pelecanus; species Pelecanus crispus. The sequence continues at coordinate 14,933,116 of NC_134644.1, forward strand.
TCCCGGTCAGGACTGTCAGTTTTAGTCCTTTTGGTGAAGTTTACTAGAAAAAAATTTTGGTTTCAAAATACATACTCATTTTGGAGAGAAAAGATTTTATTTTTTTCAAATTCTGGCTGCAATTCAGGAAAGCCTCTCTTACAGTACTGTCTTAACACTGTGAGTTAGGACAGACTAAGAAGGAATTTATAAACATAAGTGCACAAAAATAATTTTATCACTCATAATTCATGCCTCATTATCTCAGTGTCAATTTCTGTGAAAATTAATTTGGAATTAAAGCTTTTCAGCCGTCAATACTCTGCATCTGAAGTATGGCAAAGCTGCTCTGAGATTTGGTTCAGCTAATGTAGTTTTATGTACTGATAATTACATTATTTTAATCAAAACTTTCTGTAGAGACTCTTGTATAGTTCTTAAATTGGAATTTTATTGTCTAAAAGTTAAATTACCTTACTAGTCATACCAACATTCCACTGGATTAACTGTAAATGCTTTTTAGAACAGGTTTAGGTGCATTGGATACGTCTTCTTATCTTCCTTTTGTTATGATTTGGTCTAGAATTTGTTTATTTTGATACCTAATCCCCCTGCTACTGTGATTCACCAAGTTATGAGACATTAAGTGAGCTGTAGAATTGTCTGTTTGTTCTTCATGCATTGGCCATGATCTGCAAAAGCAAATCACACCATGGAGTATAATTCATATTTACTGCAAATCAAGTTGACCTGCATTTGCTTTGGCTAAAAGCAGATATACAGAGCTTCCACAGATCAGATGTTATACAGTGGATTTAAGTCACCATTATCTATTTTTTTATTTGTTACTTTCTAACTCTGCTTATGGGTAAAAAGGGGAGAATACCATACATGTTAAGCCAAGAATTTATTGGTAGCCCTACTAAAATCTAGCTAAAACACAAAAAAGTTATCATTATTAGTCCAGTTCAAATTACATTGATATTCACCAAATTCATAAAATATTCAGCTTTATTCTATTCCAAATTCTTTACTTAATAGAAATCAAATGTCATTATAACATTGTTAAAAATTGTTGCACAAAACTTCCTAGTTTTCTACACTTTTTCTCTGGATATGCTCTTTTCCATGACAGCTTTCTATCCTAATGCTAACAGAACCAATCTTCCTCAGAAACAAGACGACAGTTGCAGTGAGTCAACAGCATCCCTGAAGAGAATGGTGTTGATGATGGGATTTCTTCTTTTCCTTTCCTGGGAGCAGTATGTTGCTAATGTTTTCTTTTGCTTTCCCCTAGGCTCCAGGTGGGGATATTTTTATATATTTTTATAGACTACACATTTTCATACCTTGTTCTTTCTTCATGTTTGTCCTGGTTTTGGCTGGGATAGAGTTAGTTTTCTTCCTAGCAGCAGGCATAGTGCTGTGTTTTGGGTTTAGTATGAGAAGAATGTTGATAACACACTGATGTTTTTAGTTGTTGCTAAGTACTGCTTATGCTAGTCAAGGACTTTTCAGCTTCCCATGCTCTGCCAGGTGCACAAGAAACTGGGAGGGGGCACAGCCAGAATAGTTGATCCAAACTGGCCAAAGGGCTATTCATATGGAATATGAAGACAAGTTCAAACAAGGTCTGGCAAGTCATCATACCAGATTTTCCCTTTCCAGAATTGCTCTATCATACCCAGCTTAGTCTCTCTAAAAACTTCACGTTTCTGCTATCTTTGTATCTTCACACAATGCAACATGAAGTAAATATGTGGGTCTCATGACTGCATTAACTGAAGGTGTGCAATATGTTCTCACACTGATGTTTTTTATCAGTCTCTTGACTTTCAAGCATACAAAGTCTCACAAAAACCGCAGAGGGAGGGATTATTTTCTACACAGTCCTACCAGTAGTGAAGCATGAGAGATTTTAATTGGGTAGCATATCACATGACTAATAATGCTAAGGACAGTATTGCACAGCTCTCAGATAGTACACCCTGCCACAATAGGCATGGCAATGGGGGGGGGGGGGGGGGTGGTGTGGTGTGTCTTCAGAGAGAAGTGGTTAAAGCATCTGTTTTAATAGTCATTACCTTGACATGCAAGGCATAAAAACTCCTTTTATACACCTTTTTCATTCTGTCTCCATTTCATATCACCTGCTGTAGTTTTGCCAAATAAGCCATAGCCAGCAAGTTGGTCATATGGAAGGAACACTTAATACAGGATGAGATGATATTCCCTTTTTCCACCCCCCCATGAATCCATATGTCCACCTGTTTCAGGATAAATCCCTTTACTCCCGTTGGGTTCCTGTCATGTTTGGCACAGACTGGAGAAGTGCAATGGAAGGGCACTGTGTGAATTTTTCAGAGATGCCTAGTATGCACATATTCCTCTGAAGTTAGTGGGAGCTGCAGATGTTCAATACACTCTGAAAATCATGCTTTAGTAGGAAATCTTATCCTCTCTCCTAGAAAGACTTAGTTTTAAAAATCAGATAGAGACCTTCTGTCTCATATGACCTTTGCTTCGATGAATTCCTTCATCTTTCTGGAAACAGAATGAAGTCTAATGAAAGAAACATTGTTTATTTAATGTCTTAGGGATAAACCACCAAAAAAAAGGATATAAGGGAAAGAAATGTCTAGGACTCAAACCCTGGATAAAAGCAAAACTTCTACAAAGCAGATAATTCTGAAGAGGTCTTTCAAGAGCATTAGAGTGAAGCAGCTTCTCTACAATGATTTCTCTCACACACCTGAAATGCTCTTCTGACGTATTCAAGCTTTGCTCCTAAAACCTGAAGAAATATAAAAGAAAACATGACAAACAGTAAGAATGACAATAAAATGGAAAGAAAACTTATGAAATTAAATGAAATAAAATAAAATGCAATAATCAAAGAACAAACTAGAGAAGAGAAAGCAATGAAAACAAATCCATTCCTGCTGGGACTGCAGCTAACTAAATAGGTTTAAACCAGAGGACATACATGTCTTGTTGTCATTATAGTTTGAATGTTGCTCACTTTATTCCTTCATTTCTTTTTGAAGGCAAAAGAAGAGAGGAAAAAGAAAAATAAAATCAGGAAGGAAAATGGATAGTACCATTCAGATTTCTAAATGTAAGAAAGATTCAGGTCATAAAAAGTAGCTGATTATTAAGATATCACTGAAAATACTGACACTGCTGTTCAGAGAAAACAGACTTGTACTTTGTATTCTGGACAGTGACAGGAATGCTACCTGGTTTCCCTGTAATAGTCTCATGCAGATGTAACTTGTTTTTTATGCCTAGTACAAAGCTTGTTATGAAAAATATAGTAACCTATTGCTGGCCACAAATTCTGTGCCAAACTTAGTACTTGCTACTGATTTGCCACTGTTAGTCCAGTTAGTGCACACATGTTGGAGTTCTCTGGGCACTGTTTACTCAATACAAAAGAGATAAGGACCACAGTGCCCAGGGGAAGACATAGTGCTTCTATTGCTAGTCTAATTTAAAGTGCATGAAAGTATACGGCATGAAAGCCCAGCTTCACAAGAAAGCTTGAGAAGTACATGTTGTTAGGCTTCCCCATGAACTAGAGGTTGGAAATTTTTCTTGTGACATGGGAGATACAGCTTCCAGACTCCTTCATGATCAAATGAAGGAGGATCATGATGGAGCTGCAATGCAAAGAGGCAACATACAAGAGGAAGCAAGGATAAGCTATAAAGGAGTAATTTAGAAACAATTCCTGGGTATGTACAGGTGGTGTTAGGAAAGCCAAAGCTCAAATACAGTTGAAACTTGCATGGACATCACAAATGAGAATGTCTACCACTATGTTCATAGTAAAATGCTGGACAAAGGAAATGGGTGCAGATTGCTGAATGGAGCAGGCAATTTAGTGACAGCAGACATAGATAAGGCTGAGGTACTTAGTATCTTCTTTGTCTTAGACTTCCCCAGCAAGGTCTCTCATGCCTTTGTGCTTAGAGGTGAGTCTCAAGGAGGAAAACTACTAAGAATGGATGAGGATGGAGTGAAAGATTGCTTGGAGAATTCAACCTATATACATCCACAGAACCTGCCAGGGTGCACCCAAGGATGCTGGAAGAACTGGCTGATGTGCAAGACTGCTCTATCACATCTTTGAAAGATTGTGTCTTTTGTTACTCCCTTTTTGAAAAAGACCAAAAGGACAATGTAGAGAACTACAGGCTGGTCAGCGTTACTTCAGTCCTTGGAAAAATTGTGGAGCAAGTACTCTTAGAGCACATTTCTGGGCACATGAGCCAGAAGGTGGTGATCAGAAACACTCAGCTTGGTAACCATGTTGGTTACTGAGGGTAAATCATGCTTGACCAACCCTCCCACACAATTTCCCACAATATTCTTGTACTGAAAGTGGGATTGTATGGTTCGGGTGGGTGGACAACTGGATGGATAAAAAACTGATTAGATAGTGAGGCTCAGAGGGCAGTGTTTAATGGAGGTTGGTAACAAGTAGAGTATCACCAGGGTCTATCCTGTTCTTAACATCTTTAAGAGGATGATGGCAAGTGAGTGTACTCCATATAGAGCTCTGTTAGGCTTGTACAGATGCATCCTCATTTCTGGAGGAGGTGAGTGAGTGCACTCTGACCAAGTTTGCAGGTGACACTCAATGGGGGGACAAGGTAATATACTCCAGGGCAGGGCTGCCATCCAGAATGACCTGGACAGACTAGAGGAATGGGTCAACAGGAACCTTATGAAATTCAGCCAGGACCAATGCCCAGTCCAGCACAGGGAAAGGAGGAGCCTCTTGCAGCAGTACAGGAGTGGGCTGGGGTGGCCAGGGAGCAGGCCTGTGGGAAGGGCCCTGGGACCTGGTGGGAACAACAAGGGCTGACAGCGTCCTGGGCTGTGTGAACTGGTCATGGTCAGGAGACAGAGGAAAGGGCTCATCCCATCTGCTATGCGCTCATTAGACCACATCTAGATATTACATCCATGTTTAGCTCCCAATATGGGAAAGATTAACAAACTGGAGTGAATTCAGCAAAGGCAACCAAGGCAGTTGGGGCTGGAGCATTTATCCTATGCAAAGAAGCTGAGGGAGCTGGATTAGGTCTGCCTGGAGAAGGGAGGTTTGGGGGAGAAGGGACTTCAGACCCAAAAGCAGTCTTCCCCCAGTACCTAGTGGAGGTCTATGAGAAGGCTGAGTTGGCCTACAGTGCCATAAGGTGGGAGGTCAAGAGAAAATAGGCAGAAACTGAAATAATTGAGCTCAGTCTGGATACAAGGAAACCCTTTTCCCTAAGAAGATAAATGAACAGGGAAACAAGTTGCCCATCGAGGCTCTGCAATCTCCGTGCTTGGGGGGTTCCAAAACCTTACTGGTTAAAGACTTGAGCAACCTGCTGTGAAGTTGTGACTAACCCTGCTTTGAGCAAGAGGTTGGACAAGAGACTTCCTGAGGTCCTTTCCAACCTAAATTATCCCGTGATATTCAGTCAGAGAGACTCTATCCAAGAATGGTTAAGAATTTTGTAAAAATATTTTAGTAACTGGAAAAAAAAGAACAATTTAAGAGAACATTTATGAAAATATTTTTATGAATAAGAAATAACAACTGTTTGTGAAATTTTAGATTTTTAAAATGTAAATTGCATAATCTTTTACACTGTCTTAACATAGCTAAGAAGCATTACCTCAGAGGCATATTAAGTAGCCTTAGTGCTTTTTGTTTAATGTTTTGGGATTAATGAGTGGAAAGCCCCTCCTTCCAGAGTTGTAAAGGACTGTTAAGATCATTAGTATGAATTTTGATCATCTTCTTATCCAGAGGGTATGATTTTATTTATTTTAAACAGTCTTGGTAGAAATTGCTATAAAATCATGTAAGAACTTTATAAATATGTAGATTTTAACTCTGGGCTGATTTTTTGCCTGCTGGACATCTGCCTGAGTTTTGGGAGGAATACTTTTGGAGGTAATATTTCAGCAAAGCTTTTTCACTCATTTCCAAGAACAAGTTGTTCATTTATAAGTACTGTTAGGTACAAAACTCTATGACATTGTGAGCTGCTCTACCTTTCCAGTGGTATGAGACTGCCTGTGTCAGGCAGGGATGATGCTTTTGCTCTTCAAAAAATGAAACCCAGGTGAGAAAATTAAAAGTAGGAGCAAGGAAAGAAGGCATGAATCTGAATAGGGAAAGAAAAGAAAGCACAGCAGAGGTATTTATAATACAAGTACAAATTTCATATTCCTGCTGGTGCCTATGATCTTGCTGAAGCTAATAGAGAAGGTAATATCATCTGTTACTCATTATAATCAAGACATTTTTCAGTATCAAGTTGTCAAAAATCTTTTGATGGTAAGATGACTCTATGCTTTATCAGGTTTGATCATAACACAGTCACTGGCTAAATCAGTTGCCCTTTCCCACACAGCCACTGATTTCTGTAGCCAGTTTTATGCTGTAAATAGAATTGGACTTTTCTTAGTCAGAAAAATATGAAGCATTTCACAAAACACCTACAACTATAATAGATAGGACAACCTTGTATAGATGAAATCACAAGTATTGATAAACATTTTTTGCCTTCACTTACAGTATTTTAAAATTAGTACTCTTCCAAGCTACCTAATTTCCTGGCTTTTATTCCCTCTTACTTACAGGTGAAATTTGTTTCCTGAGAAAAGTGCTGTACTATGATGAGTAAATGTATGGCTTATTGTTGAATACTTAAGCACAGTTTTAATAAGAGGTCATTAAATTTGATGGATGGGGCCTCTACAAACAATGTCATCTGTCACTCTGCTCAGTGAAAGGAAGTAGAAGAACAGCTGGTTTCTGTTCTCATGAGTTTTGCGTTTTCCTTATTTCTGAATCACATGGGATAAATTCCTATGGTTCTAATCTGGCTTTTTAGTCACAGCTGTAACACAAGGGAGAATTTATACTCAACTTGATATGTTTTGTCTAGTTTTGAGTTGAGACCATAAAAAGCTGCAAAGCTTGAGCACGTATTTCTCAGAATTTATGTATCAGCCCATTTCATTTTAATTAGGTAGAAGTTTGCAAACATTGTTAAATTATCCAGTCAAAACTTGCTAACTACTAAGTATCAAAAAGGCTTCAACTGAGTTTGCTTTCACGTGGTTGCAGGTTTATTTATATTATGATTCCAGCCTGGAAAGGAAAAAAAAAAAAAAAAAAAAAAAGAAGAGTATAATACATCAGCTTTTAGATATCTGCCAGATACAAGGTGCCTCATCTACCACATTAGTGCAAGCCTACCTAGCTAATTATTGATTCATTGCTGCTTATTCCTGTGAGAACAACCACAGTGTTAACAATGTATCATTACTGTGTAGACCCTGAAATAATGGTTAACTTGTAATTCTGCCATTAATAAACAAAATCCTTTGAAATAAGTCAAAGATAAATGCCAAACAAGAAAAGACAAGACATCATTGTCCTAATTAATCTAAAGAAGTCTGTGTAATGAAATACCAGAAAAGTATCAAATATCCTCAGAAAACTACCAGGATGTCAATGGTTTGAAATCAAACATAGACTAGATTCTAGAAGTTTTTTTGTGATTTGGCCTAATGTACATACCATAGTACTGAGCAGGTTTGCTTTCTCCATCCCACCTTCCCTAAAATACCTTCCTTATAAAATGTGAATAAAAGAGAACATTTTATAACCTACATTTGATTTTTAATATATGTAAAGTCAGATTACCTGGACCTAAAAAGTATAACTAATCATACCTCTGAATAAGGAAAGTTGCAGTACGTTGTCAATGAACTTTCATACTGTCCATTCAGTTGTAAATCATTATGGCTTTACTATTATTGAATATAAACAGAGATCTCAGAGTCTGAATGGAGCACAAAGTTATTTATGAGGATGAGGATGACACTAATTGTGCTGGCTTACTATGTTTACGATATGCAGAGAAAACTACAGTCTATCAATATTTAATAGTTTTATATTATTCATTCGCTGATCGTATTAGCCACTAGAACTATACAGAAAAATAGTATGTTCTTATTTCATAGAGATTTCTGTATCTACCATTGAATAGATCAAAATTACTTAATTTCTTTGCTGAATATTTTGCAACATAATCTGCACATAAAATAACAATTTAATACTTAGTTTTTCTTCTCTAAAAAGAGCTGGGACACTGAAAATCATAGGCTGATCTTAAACATTACATAAAAAATAAGTCCCATGCTATGTGGTAATATCTCCCATCATGTCAAAGCCACAGATTTTCCCTAAATTCATGGAAATTTAGGCTTTAACCAATTCATTGTACACACAAGAGCCAAACATAGTATTTGGCTGTAGTCTTCCCCAAAGTATACTAAGTAGCACTAAAACCTGACATGTCAAAAACTTGCAAAAGCACAAATCAAAATATTTTCTCTCTAACTTTTCAAAACTTTCTTTTTCTTTGTCTTATTATACAGAAAAAAAAAAAAAAAAGAGACAAATGTATAGTCAGTCTTCCACCAAAACCACACTCCCCAGTGCTTAGCCCATGAGCCACATCTCCCTGATCATAAACTGGTCTCTGGGATGATGATGACAGAGTCAGTGAAGGAATTGTAGAACTGATCCCACACAAGGCTCCTTTCTGACTCAGAAAGCATTTGTGCCTGTAAAGTAGATTTACAAAGTAGACTGCGGACACTCCATTTTTGCTATCCCATATGTCACACCACAGATTGCAGGATGCAGCAGTAATTTTATGACCTTCCTCAACTCCTTCCATTTCCACACCCTTTCTAAATTGTGCCATTAGCTGACCTTGCCTACAAACACAAAAACTGTTCTCGAACTGCACAATTTCAAGACATATCAAAGCATTAATAAGGATGCTGTGGTTCAGAATTTTTGAAAATGAAAATAATCTGAGGTTAGAGTATTGGAGGTTTTTTCCATGCTAGCAGTTACCCTATCACATCTGCTACCTATTGTGGTTACATCTTCTTCCACTTCTAAATTTAATATATGTATCTTTTATGTGGAAAGGAGTCCAACCCTCACAAATTCTGTGTAGACTAGCCTGACTTCTCTTCTTCCTTTAATACTATACATAATTACTTAGATTCAGACAAAGCATTGAAGAAAGTTTTTCTTTACTCTTTCTCCTGAAAACATCTGACACTGGAATTCACCTTTTGCCCTTTGATAACTGGTATCCGAATCTTTCCAGTAAGGGAGGAATAAGTGACAGAAAACATACAGACAATCACTTGTTTTATCTGCCAGTAAACAAACAAGGCTTGCCTGCCATGAAGAAAATAGAAAAGTATGTGACCACATATGTAAACATGGTGTACTCATGTTTTAAGAAAGGGTAACTAATTAAGTCTTTCTGAAGAACCTACTTCTAACATTGCCTGTATGTTGGATCCAAGCTTTGCAACCTTGATCATCTTTTTTGTAGTGTTTGATATGCAGCTCCCTAGATTTCTCTGAAGAAAATACGAAATATCCTCTTGAAGGATCACACTGATATCCTCACAGCTTACAAGCAACTTTGGGATCTTATTACAGCACTCCAGCAAATATCTGCTTGGTCATTTGGTGGGAATGTGGAGAGACTTCCTTGTTTCACAGCTGTCAATTCACTGTAGGGAAGGGATGTGAGGGATGCTAGGATTTAGGAATCCTGATTGTATTTCAATTAGACAATCCTGTCATTGTCTCCACAAGCCCAAACTCCTGCCTGCATCTTTTTCTTCATCCGAATCCAAGGCTTTCTCCAGTACTGCCAACTACATTTCTATTTGGCTCCAAGCACCTCACAGTGGCTTAAGAACAGTAAGTAATTAGTCTCACACATAAATCTGTATGTGAATGTGCTCCCAGCAGGATTGCCAGAGCTAAGCAACTACATGACTGCTCTTCCATGGTGTGAATAAGGCACATGCCACAACAGAGAGTGCTAGCAGGAGGAAGGTTTACAGCCTCCTTTACTGGACCTCCTCTTATTTTCTATTTATTTTTTATTCTGTTCTGAGCTGCTTTGTATGATCTCAGATAGGAAGCTGAGACAAAAATAGTGGTTAACAGCTACCACATAACATTGCACTCATCTGTTTGGTTCTGCAAGACTGAATGCACAATTTTGCATTAAATTTATATATAGTTGCCATGCCTATACACAGCTGAGAATATAAATAGCAAAGGCAGGATACAAGGAACACAATTTAAATAATCTGAAACTGTTTTAAAGAAGACATGTGGAAACTGTCTGGAAATAACCCATTACGGTAAGGCTTTTTTAAAAAAACATCAAGGAACAGCCTTTCCACTGAAGCAGAAGTTAGGAACCCTAACTATCAGATAAAGACCCAAGTCAAGTTAACAACCACATTCATGAACTGAAAGTCTGACTAAGATTCCAGATGAAAGATAAAAACAAAAACTAGTAAACACATAGATTTGTACGGACAATGGATGTGATTATGAGAGCTACAAAGGGTAAGTGTGTAAAATCTGTGAGAGACAAGAGTCAAAACAGCTCAAAAGTAGTAGGAAAGTAATGGGAAGACAGAGACTGGAGAGGATACAGTTTAAAAAAGTAGGTCAAAAGGAGCAGGGGGCAAGTTTAAAAAGAGAAGAATGAGCTCTTCATGATCTCATCTGAGGAAGAAGATACCTCTGAAGAAGGTGGGCTGCAAAAGGGGTGGGCTTAGGTCTCTAATGGATCCAGGAGCTGGACAGAGCATGATACAACTGTAATTTAAACAATTTGTTTGAAATTAGTAGCAAAGTGAAGAGAAGCAAATTATTTCTGCATCCTGGTATCAAGCCAGAACAACATTCCTTCTTATAGGTCAAGGATAGCTTGAAGTGACCCACTATTATGACAGCTACATATGGAAATGTAGGATTTGTTTTTAACTGCCAGCTGAATAGAAAGCAGATCTAGCTGTCTGCCCAATACAATACATAATGGTCAATATAAAAGGAATACAGGTGCAGTTATCACATGTGTAGCTAGTACCTGGATGTTTGAAATAATAACAATAACACCTACAATAAGATGGTATGATAAATAGATGATCTATAATTATAACCTATTAATAATGCCAGACAACCATACAATAGAAAGCTGGTAACTGAGAACAACTGAGAAGCAAGAATCCCAAAAGTTACTTAGGATATATAGCATCTGAAACATGCATAGAAGGAGAAACAGCTCACACTCTTTACACGTGGACTGTTAGTGGTGTTTTGTCACTACTACACAGTGCTACATTTCAGTTGTGTCTTATTGCACTGGTATAGAAACAACCCCAGTAATGAATCCTGTTTAGAATGAAATCTGTGACCGTTGGATCTGGAGTGACTCTGTGTGGATGGGGAAGCCCTGGTCTGGAGTTGCCTCTAACAAAACTGGAAATCAGCAAATGTCTGACCCTGGTGACTTACCAAAAGTGACTGAATTGCTGAAGTCATCGCTAGTGGGGAAAAAAAAAAAATTGGAAAGAAACATCAGGCTATTACAAACTGCTACACAAGTGTTCTGAAATCCTCTGTAGGTTGGTAAAACTTAAGAATTTCCGAAACTTCTAAATTAATCATGATTCACCTGTTTATTTTGTTTAAATAAATTATTTTGTTTTGTAAGTGATCTCCTTAGGAATCTAAAGAGCTACGAGTACAAAATAGCTGTTTACTTTAGGTTGCCCTGAACAGATTTTTTTCCTGTGAAAACTCTACTTTTATCTTTCTTGCATGAAGCTCTTCCACTGAAAAAAATCTTAGAAAGACCTTCCATTTCCTGTTAAATTCTCCTTGCCTTAATAATCCTCTTCCTTAATAATTGTTTACACTTAGAGGCTGATTAAAAATTTTCTGACAAATCCTTGATGCCTACTAAAGAGTTTACTACACGTAATTTGGTTTATTTTAGACAACCATTTGAAATAATAAGTTGTTCTTTTTCTGTAGTTACTTATACCTGTCAAGCAGAAAGATGAGGAAGATAGGAGCTGTTGAGTTAGAGTGTTTGTACTGTAAATATTTTCTGTTGGGTGGGAAATGCAAGTAATTTTAGCATTTTTATTAGCATGTGTAATCACTCTGATATTTAATAGTCAACAATTTTGTGCATGAACTGTAGTCACAAAAACTCTCTTGAAATTCAAGACAGCAGGAAAGTTACCTAAAAATTCAAATACAATTTTACAGAACAACTTTTATTATTCACACAAATTGGGGAAATAATGACTGATTTCAGACCATATATTTAATAAAATTTCTTTCAGAAACAGCAACGGGAACTATTTCCTTTTTTTTTTTTTTCCAGTCAGAGCAACTGGAGGACAAGATTCTTTAATTCATTCTAGAGATTCTGTACGTGATTTATTTCTGTTTAACTATGTGCTGCTCTCTGATATCAGCTTCTGAGTTGATGTGTCTGACCCACTTTTTTATTGAATTTATCGCACTGTAATCTGGACCAACAAGAAAATAATTTCTTGTTGGCTTATGAGGCAATCACTAATGTGAGAACTCCCTTGTCATTTCTACATGGCCTCACTCACAATTACAAATATATTATTAATCTAAGTTAAGAAAGAAACAGAGGGAGAGAGATTTTGGCTTTGTTTGCAGATTTAGAAAGAAAAAAAAAACATTCAGTGACATATATATATTTTAGCTGTTCTTGTTTTCATTACAGTTATTTGTATATTTTCCTGCTGAAAGAAGTATTCCAAACAGCAAGCTGAATTGTGCTTGACATAGTGGGAGGACACTAATTCACCCCAGCTGACATTCTGACACAATACCATAAGTGGTACAGATGTGACTACCAAGACAGCAAATACCAATAGCCTTGTACACAGGCAATCATATTTTCTCTGACTGCGTGGTGTAGAAAGCGATTGCCTATTTAGTGTAAATCTTCTCCTGTCCCACTAATCCTGCTGGGTGTTCACAAGGACTGAATTAATTGTTTATTCATCATAAAGATTAATTTCAGCTGGTGCTGCTTTGCCATCTGAAATGAAAAAAAAAAACAAAAAACAAAAAACAAAACAAAATACAACAATCTTTAACTGAAAGAGAACTCTCAGCTCTCTTGTTCCATGCAGATGGTGCTGTTTACCAGTTATCTCTCAGTGCAGGAAGGAGACCAAAGCCTAGATGAATTACAGATGGTTCAAACTAATCCAGCAAAAGCTGAAGTTAATGAGGAGAAAAGAAGTAATTTGTTGAATTCTATGATTACCGTGATCTCACAGCTAGTCAAACTATAACCCCGCTAATAGTCTACTCAGTATGCAAAAACTGCGTCTTTGATACCCAAATTATAGTGTTGCCAAGAAAGTTTTCTGCATGAAGTGATTACAGACTGGTTGAAAAAAAGACCTCATCTTTCCCCTTGAGAATGAACCTCCCTTTTCTCTCTCTCAGGTAGGATGTTACAACTGACTGGGTTGATCCACTACCTGGGATGGAAGGGTAGGTCATGCAGGAGCTGAAGCTAACCTGTTTTATGAACAGACAGCTGCTGAGAGAAGAGGCAGAGAAGTGACTACAATCCAGGTACTCTGTAACTCCTGTCATAAAAGGGTGTCCTTTGACCCCACCCAGACAGATACGTACTCTGCTCCGTGTTGGGAAAGTGTCGAACCTTGGCTGCTTGGTATGAGAGCTCAGGCTCACCAAGTAACACTTCTTGGTACATCTGCAGATGAATAGAAACAGGAGGTAAGATGACAAACATTACTTGCATCCGGAAGGTTCTAGACAGCTCTGTGCCATGCAGGGTGTATGTTTCTTCATATCATGGCAGATTGAAGGAAGAATATGGCAATGCTCTGACCAAATAAAACATACCTTGCTGTGGATAATTGAGGAGCAAATGAGAAAAAAAAAAAAAAAAAAGAAAGAGAAGGAGGGGCAAATGAAAGACCTAATTATTAGTTGCACACACATCCGTGGTTTCAAGGTATAAAGGAGTTGTCTATTGGTGAGCTTCCACAGGCACCTGCTGGTTGCCAGCAGAGCTGTAGTGCAAACTGGAGCTGTATCTGTGTGAATAAGACCTTATTCTGTTTTTAAAAATTGGCATTTCTAAAGGTTAGCAGACGAATTTCCCCCTTTTCTATTGAATAATTCAGCTGAGTGTGTATAAAATGTACTATTATTCTTGGAGAGTAAATTACTAATATTTTCTTAGCCACAAAAGTGAGTATAAATGTTGGGTTTGCATTAAAAAAAGACATACAGATTCTCATACATTTACTTTGCTTCAGGTACTCAGGTGTTATTTATTTGAGTATGATGACTTCAGATCATAATCTTCCACTCATTTGAATATCCTTTTCTCCTATAGCCAAAGAGTTTATAGAGTCCTTAGCACCTACAAGAACATTTTTATTTGCTGATTAATGAAGTGAAGACTCATTATAATTCTTTGACTTAAATGCCATCACTGGAAGGAGGCAAAAGTCTGATTCACACTAAAAAAAATACATGAGATGTCACACAGTGATGGAAGGGGGTTTGGGCAAGACACATGAGTAGGCACCTTATTGACTTCCAAGTGATTGCAAAAGTTAAGAACTGACAAAGATAAAAAAAACCCTTCTAGTACCCATTTCAGGGAGACTAGGTCAGACAAATATCTGTCACAAATCATTGATCCTGCCTTCAGGCAAAGAGGGGTCAAGACGACCTCCAAAGGTCTGTTTCCAGCCCTATTTTCCTGTGACAGTGGGATGAGACCTAAATTTCGTTGGGAGGATCAAGTGATAGAGCAGCAGCCTTCCTGTGGAGTTAGCCATCAAGCTTGGGAAGGTTATTTTCATAGCTGCCTGTGTAAACAATCGTTATTAAGCAGAATTATTATTGCTTTGTTGATTTTTTTTTTCCATTATACCTTGTTGCAAGCCTGTGCTGAATACCTTCAGGCAAGGTAAGTCCTCAAGGAGAACATTAGAAATCTTACTAGATTAATGCATAATTTCACTGAGGTTTTTTGCTTCCTGCAGATGAGAGTAAGTTTTTTAACACTGGTCATACTAAATCTGAAGTAGAACAACTTTATGAGTCTGAAAGTGATAGGAAGCAAGGACCCTATTTGCAGAGAGACCTGCCCTTTCTTTACTGCAGAGTATCCATATTACATTGTAGGATTGCCTGATTTTAATTTCCTATTTCAGCAAAGACAAAAGATCCAATTACATACAGCTCTTCATTTATCCAAAGGGATGTTGTTAGGGGAAAAAAAAAGCACACACAAAAAAAATCATAACAACTTATAAAAGACCAGTTTCCTGAAAAATGTAATTTTACATCCTCAACTTGTGTTTCTTTGTAAAGAATTAAAATGTTGGCATTTCTTGACAGGCAGAGTGATTACTTGATAAGATTACACAGATAAAGTGACGTTCATCATTTTTCACACATAATTAAATACAACAAAAGTAATATTTTAAATAGATAAGCAAGCACACAATGGGTAATTATGTGTATGGTGCTTTCTGTCTTAACAGTGTATAGTGCTTAATTAGACCTTAAGGGACAGTGCAAATTTGCTAATCATATGTGCCAGTCACAGCCAACATTTTGTACCAAAGTTCCAGACTCCTGTCTACATCTGCACATAATTTGCTTATTAGTTTAAATGCACAATTTCAACTCTTTGACATTCAGTTTTGATTGGTTTTGTTATATTAATGGGATAATAACATCATTCATAATCAATGTTCTCCAAATGTAAATGATTTTAATTGTTCACACATAATAGTGTTCTATTAAAAACACATACTGATGCCTAGTTGAGAAAATTAATTTGCTGTGTTTGTTACTATAATGAAATAAAAGTTGTTCCAATTTAATGAATTCAGCAGTAGATTTCATAACTTCATTATGAACACAAACTCAATTTTCTGGGGGTAACTTACTATTAGTTCAAATGAAAAGATTCATTCTCTGGAAAATTCAGGAGTCACTGGTTCTATTTCTTGGGGTCATTCCAATTAATAAAATGAGAAATATTTAACAATGCCATAGATTGAATATTGTGACATGCAATTAAAATAATTCTTCCTGAGTCTTGAATTTCAGAGTTTGCCCAGCTGAATTGCTATTTTTTAAAAAGTTCCTCAAGGGAGGAAACAGAAAAAAAAATAGTGACAACATCATTTAACTATTTTCATACTAAATTATTTAAGGTCCTTTTGTATCTTCTCTCATGAACTTGTAATCAATGGCCCTGTTTTTGTTCAGAGGATCAACAGACTTGCAGAGCTTATCATCATTCATCTTGAAGTAAATGAATTACCACATTGTAAAACTATATACTCTTAATGCACAGATGTGGGAAACATCAACTCTGAGGCTTACTTAATGAGCAACAAATTTGGTTACTTCACCACTGCTGGGTGTAAAACTGTGGATATTAGTACTGAGCTCTTGCTCAGTAGTATGAAAAAGATTATGGTAAGATAAAATTGACAATACATTTAATCTGATAACTGACATCTAACATATAGCTTTGTGGCCTTCTTTTGCTAGGTCTTAAAACCAAGTTACTAATCTTTGGAGCTCTGGGAATGAAACCTTAGGGCTACTGGGAACGTAGTGAGTTAGCATGGCTAAATGAGAAATCTTTTCTTAAATCCTGATATCTCAAAGATTCCTCAACTATTTTGTGTGTCCCATTTCCAATTAGCTTTTGTTATTTCTTTGGGGTTGTTTTTTTTTTTGGGGGGGGGGGGGAGGGGGATAGGTGTTTTTTTTTTTTATTTAAAGAGTAATTTTCACATGTTTCTGGGCTCTTAAAGTCCTTTCTGCAAAATAAGTCCCAGTCCAATAGAGATTGTAGAACTCAATTAACAAACTGTTTTATGTGCATTTTTTATGTGTGTTAGCATTTCTGGGCACTTTCACCACCCTGTGCCTTTCTGGAACATACAGTTTAGTTAAGTATTAGTTTCAAAGCACAGATATGAAACAGTTTATTTAGCAGGCCAGGATTAATCATATAATGCTGTCTTCAGGTCTTCACACAGAACTATGACTTCCCCAGCCTTTTTTTTTTTTCAGTCTGGGGACATGAATTCATACCTAACTATAAGCATATGGGTCATTCTTATTGAAATCAAGGAATACAGAATTCCACCCCATTAAAATTACATTGCCAAACTCGAAGCTAAAGCAGTTTACTATATTGAGTTATTCCTGTGATTCAAGAAAGGCTTAAACTCTGTTGGATTTAGTGGAGAACATTCAACACCAACCTTAGAAGGCTGAGCTATGTATATGTTGAACAAGTGGATGGGTGGATTCAAGGGAGGAAAAATAAGGCACTGTGTTCAACTCTGAATGGGATACTGGATAGTTCACAAGGTACCTCATTCTTATTCATCTTCCTGAAATCTGTGGCCAGTTTTGTAAATTCAGTGAATTAGGGCAGTTCGAAAAATTATCATGACTTTTTAACATTTAGCCAGAGTGAATGGGAGCTTCAGACTCTTTTTTTTTTTTTTTTATAATGCTTAAGAAGAATGACACACCCTTGGACACCCTCCAATTCTTGGGTAGTGTGATAGAATTTTTTTATTTATAGAAAAATGATACCACTTCAGTAAACTACCATAAATGTATGTGGTATTTTCAGATTATTGCATTGAAAGGTCATCTTCAAGTATCCGCCAGTTTTTCATAAAACTCCAGTTTTCCATGGAATCTGGTTATTAGCACTAAAGCAATGCATTATTTAGCTACATATGAATTTTATCTCACAATAATCCAATTTACTAGCTGCATAGTTAAATGAAAAATGATCCTCTCCTGTGCATAGTCCAAAGGCATAACACTTAATGTTACGTAAACATTGATAACTAATTCAAACTTTGATGTATAAGTACATAAAATAAATAAGCAAACTGTGTGCTCCCACACTAACTTTGCTCTCATTTCTTTCCCCAAGGCATAAAGAAAATTCACTTCAATTTATTATACTACCACCCTTTTCACCCCTCTCCAAATCCATCCATGAATGGTCCTTTCTCTTTTCCACTGTTACAATTCCATAAACATCTGTTTGCTTCTCTCTTTATCCCATAACAAGAATCCAGCATATGAAAAACATTGAAAGGAATGGTTTTCATTCATTTTAATTGGAGAAGTGTGAGAAGGAAAATGCCTGCATAACCAAACTGCCTGTGTTACAAATTGCATGTTAGACTAGAGGATGATTTCTGGCAGGATCTTTATATTTTCTTTTCCCCCAAAAACACCCAGAGTTCTAGTTCTTAAAAATAACAAAAAGAGTCTTGGTGATGACAAGAAAAAGAAAGTTGCTTATAAAAGTTTCCTGTTAGTGTTACTTGTATACAGTTAACAGACAGGGGCAAGGGTAAGTAAGATCAGGAATGGTGATATAAATAAACAAGGAATGAAATGTCAATTCCGTAATGAGAACTTGAATGAAATCTCTGAAGTTTCAGATGAGAGCAGAAATATATTTCTGTCCTTCTTATACTAGGATTAGAAACTAATCTTTTGCATAAGCAAAAGCCACTCTCTAACATGAGCCACCCTTTGTAATGTTGTACTTCCTGAGATTGATTTACACACAGAGGTAGAAGGAAATTTAGATTTTATACTTTGTGCTTCTTTGTCTTTTGTGTTTTGGAGAGAGAGAATCAGGCTCCACTGGATTTCCAGCTAAACTCTACAGAACTTTGTAGTACATTTTAAAAGTAAGTTTTGTGTAGGATCTATAATAAGGCATTTCAGGTCAATTCATTAATCAGTTCTCTTAGGAATGCTTTAATTACAGTGTTCTGAAACCAGAGGGAAAAATGGTAAATACTGTAGAACCAACAGACCAATATTGCTAATTAATATGGATTGCAGTAGAAAGTGTTGACTAAAAAGCCTTGGATGAATTCTCAGAGGGATAATGCATTATGATCAAGAGGGATTTATTAAAAATAGACCTGCTAACAATACTAAAATTCTGTGCACTTTCTAACACCTTTAACTCACTTACAAACTTTTTACAAACATTAATTAATCTCTAAACATTTTAATAGCTTATGTAACTACTATTATACCAAGTAAATAGACTGACACTTTTTCAAATTGAGAGACTTGTCTAAAAGGCAATACTTTATCCATGGCAGACTTGGGAACAGATATCGCCTGTGTTTTGTTGGGTTTTTTCTTAGTCTTAGTATGCCAGGCCATTTTCCTTTAGGGCCTGATCCAAAACCTACCAAAATCAGCAAGAACCATTCCGCTGACCTCATGGGGCTTTGAATTGCCCACAAAGAGACATATCAGACTGTTAATCAGGGCTACTGCCAGTAAAAATATAATATTGCAGTGATACAGAAAAGTTGTGTTATTGTGGGCAAGGACCAATTGTCCTTTCTCCTACTTCAGGGTAGTATCTAGATGGCAAAAGAATATCTCGGGGGGAAAGTACAGTTTATGATGGTTTCCTCCTGCAGTACTGGACCACTGCCTCAGTGTGGTATGACAACATGCCATACTCCTGTTGATTATTTTTGTATGAAATAAAAAAGTAAGTTCTTATTACTAAATGACAACTTTTGCAAAAGTATTGATGACAACTCCGACTATCCAGATAAATTCTGATTATTTTATGCCTCTTTAGAATACCTCAAAATTTTTGAACTATTACATTAACTTATTAACTTGATCACTCTTTTTATTGATATGCCTATTTATATGACACAAAATATTTGATTTGCTGACTGGTTTAAACTCTTTCTCATGCTGCTTGAAATGTACAATAATTCACTTCCAAATGTGGTTACATTTTGGTTCTAGTGAGGCCTCCAAACATAGGACATAGTAGAACAAGATCTTCACATGTAAGAGACCCATTGACTTTGTCAAGTTTTTGCATGTAAAAATTATATTGAACAGGTCATATTTAATGATCTTCTAGTATGGAAATTATATTACTTTTTGCAATATAAGATGTGCTGCTATTATCATAGGATTTTTGTACATTGATAAAATTCCTTTTGCATTGAGAATCAGTTCAGTTATATCAAAAAGCTTACTCAATGATTCTTTCCCAATTTTACCTCATGTGATCAATTCTCAATGCTTTGATTACAGGACCAAAATAGAATTGAGAAATCAAGCATGACTCAGATGAAAATCTGTCAAATGCATATGATATCTAGTGTATAAAAGAGTGTATAAACAGCTAGCCCAGCTTTTTTTTTTTTAACTGTTATTTTAGCCCAACCTATGAGTAGAAAAACTTATCAATAGTCCTGGTAGAGTCCTGATATCAAAAATGTTGTAGCTAATCTTGCAAAATGGAGCTCTAAATGGTCACCAGAGGGCACAAAATGCCTTTGAATAAATGTAAGTGAAAGATGAACACCAGCATCCTCATACTTGGTCCCTGAAGCTAAGTACATAAAATCCCCTTTTTTCATGTTTAAATAGTACTTTGTTGTGTTCAGAAGTAAATAGTACAACCTAATGTCAGGTCTTGGCTCTCTTTTGAAACTAGACAGCTATATTTGCCTTGGTGAATAAATCCAAACTAACATACATAGAAAGTTTTGCTGTACCTTTGTTTGAGAATTAACCCCCAACTTATAAAGGCATATCTGTAGCTTTAAGGTATTCATGGAACAATTCATACTATATAATTTCAACCTGTGAAGGCCCCGCTCATTCAAAGGTTCACTCATTGCTCTCTCTCTACTTGTGGAGCACAAAACATAGAAGAGGAATTACTAGTGTTAGTTCCCTTTCTCTGAGGCGCAAATTTGCATTGTCACAGGCTACTTCCAACATAAGTTCATAACTGTCCTTAGCTACAGTCTCCAGCAGTGCTGATCTTTCCTTTTGCTTTGTAGCTACCAAAAAGCTAAGAACAGCAGCATGACCGATTCTGGCAAGATATGCAGCTTTTCTTTCAATTCTTTGCCTTATGCTCCCTTTGGCTAGCCTGTGCTATCCAAGCTTAAGTAAAGCAAAGGGTCCATAAGTGATAAAATACATTCTCTGACAAAAGCAATGTAAAACATTTGATTTTTAGACTATTGCTTATCACCCTCCTTCTGCTACTGTAGCTGTGACTATCTAATCAGACAGAAATCCAGCTTGGATAATGTATAAATTTCCCCTTGTCCATCTAAAAATGAAGTGGAATAAAATATAATGAGGTCATGGGGTAAGGATTTGAACTGTGTACTGATGACAAGATCTGGAAAAAACGTGTAGTGGGTATAAATAAATCTACTATTGGGTTCAGATGGAAGCTTGTCCAGCAAAATGTGCAGTTAGGAAAGTAAACAGAACCCTTACTTCATGAAAGACTCTACTTGTGAAAATAATATGAGAAGAATCGTATTTGTAGAATATGGATACATAATACCTTGTCCTAGGGCTAATGATTGTTTCACCATCTGTTGTTGGCATCAATGATGTTAACAGGCTATTAGTTCAAAAAGTTTCTCTTCAGTGTAGTTGAGGTTTTCGTTTTTGGTGCTGAAGTTCTAATGTTCAGTCAGCCTATGGCTATTGCGGAGACACTCTGTACTCCAAGATGTGTGCTAATATCAATGCTATCAGGTAAAAGAAAGGAGATTGTGATGACATCTTTTTTTAGATTTCAGTATCAAATACTGCGATGAACTACAAGGCAATTCCCTAAGGTGACTTGGAAAGTCTTCCAAATTAAACATGCTGTTAAACTAGATTAAAATGACAAAAAACAGATAAGTCAGATTAAAGTCTGATCCTACTCCAACCTTAATTCACACTGCTGTAAAATTATATCATTACAGCATGCAGAACAGTGAATTAAAGATGAAGTGCCAGCTTTAAATTTAATATCCTCATATTTGCCAGTTTCAGATTATCTAGTGCTAACAGCATGACTGACACTTCACAGGCATGCCTGAAAATAAATTCCTCTAACCCAGGACCTCTCCTGCCAACATCTCAGTTGTCTCATGGGCTCCACTGAGTGGGTAGATTGCGGAATAGGTGGAGTAGAGAGATGTTTGAATATAACACTAAAACTGAAGACCATTAAGGCAGGCACAGATTAAAGATGGGGAATTAGACAAACTCAGATTAGATGTGATGTGTGGAACTAAAATGTCCCTTTCTCCTACTTTTAAGTGCCACCTCAGGAAGTGCTGCCTGAGAGAAAAGCCTCCTGATCAGAGCCAAAAATCTGGGCCTGTATTTCCGTACCAGTTTGAAAACCATGGTAAGGCATTTCAGCACACATGAGGGGATGCCCAGTTGCATCTTCCTCTCACTGTAAATACAGTCACACTGATGCACAGGAAAAGCTGAGGAAGTTCAGCTACTGCCAAGCACATATATTTGAGGCACTGACTGTATTTATTCTTCTGCTTCACGGATGTGCTGTGATATGTTATTTTTCTTGCTAGGCCTCCTATAACCTTCCTGAGTCACTCCTTAGGTCAAATATGTTAGCCGGACTTGAGCTCCACATTCTGACCTGCCACAATGCATGGATTGTGGAGGATGTTAGAACTTTATTCAAACCCTCTGTTTAGCTGAACTTTTAATTGAGACCCTCACTTTAAATGTTATAAAATAGTGTTTTACTTGCACATGATGACTACTTGCATATGACTCAATAGATTTTTACCCTGTGGGAGAGTTATACACATAAAATGACTCTAAATAAATATGCTCAGCATTCAATAAATAAAGGAACCACAAACCTTGTAGACTATAAGTCAGACAAAGAAGTCTCATAATCTGCAGGAGACCACAGATGAATTTGGGGGTAGGTTGATGGAAGAACACTACTCAAGGTCGTCTTTGTGGAGAAGGTATCACACCCCATACAAATTCTTCTTTCCTCGGGATATTGCCCTTTTGTTAGCAATTTAGACTGCCCTTTCTTGTTTTTTATGTTTGTAAACACAGAATTTTATCCTAGACTACACAAAGCTAAAATAAAAAATAAAAAAGAAAAGTACAAGTACAACATCTCCAAAAGAAGGGATATATTGAATTTGCTTATTCAGCAGCCATCTTAACCTTTGCTGTTAAGTATTGGAAACCAAGGGGGTAGATTGTTGTAAGGATTTATTCACTTTCTTAATTTTATTTGTATGAGAAATTCCAAAGTGTTCAAGGTTTAGAAAATTGTGGAACATTGAGAACATACAAATATGTTTTAAGCATGTGATTTTAGAACAAAATAGGCAAATTAATTTGCATGCTATTAGGCTAAGTACTTTATTTTCTTACTCTTAACTCTTGTTATTTAGGATAACTTATGTTACCCACAGAGTGAATGAGGATAATTAATGTCTGAGAGAGGGGTATGTATAAAACCAGCCTGCTGAGCTATCTAAATTAGCCAATAGGCTGAGGAGAGGCATGTGTCCACCTGAAGTGGCTTGATAACATCCTTTGGCCCAGCCTATTCAGAGAATGCCCTAATCATGGATGTAGGAACATACCCTGGGAGTGAGAAAGGAAGTATTTCAGTCTTTGCCACTTTGGCCAGGAAGTGAGCTAAGGTTAATGACTTTGTATTTTAAAAATTAGAGCTTTTGTAAGCAATGGAGGACTCAAGAACTCTACATTCCACATCTCTGAACATTGGTAGATAATATTTAAATCTAGGCCAACCTGCTTCCAAGAAAGCTTCCTAACCACTGCTTTCTTACTCAGGAAATTTGTTAGAGCCCCTGATTTTCACAGCAACTTTTAAGGCAGGATTAAAAGAACATCCCCAAGATGCCTGATGTACTCTGAATGTTAGAAAATTGTCTTCATGTCTCTTTCATGTAGAGAAAGAAGCTGAACCTGAATTTGCAGTTCTTCTTTTGAGTTCTCCCATCACAGGACTAGTTGGCAAAAGGTACATTAAAAAAAGAAAAACACTTTCTCCTTCTGTGTTTTCTATAAATTCATGTGTACCAAAGCTGTTTTGAGAGAAGGTTCTGGCTCAAGGCACTCAGAGGAGATGAATACAGCAATGCCTGGGAGCACTCAGCTGCACAGCACTACCAGGGCAGGGGTAGTTCTTGATATGTCCACTGAAATCTGGCATCCAGGTATAAGTGACAGTTGAGTGTCAGTTTTAAGAATCTACATTTTAGATTTCAGCCTTTATGTTACTTTGTCCTTCATCCTTAATCATTCAAGTAGGGAGGTCTAAAACCCTGCACACACTGAATCATAGTGTGTGCACTTCAGATGGAACAGACCCAAAAGGACAGATTTTGGCCTCATTACCTTCTCATGCCCTCCCAATTGCAACCAAAGTGGGTGCCACAGAAATTAATGAGATGAGATTGTTTAAAACGCAATTAACATTCAAATAAAATAAAAAAAAGAATAATGAAAAAAATACATACATTTTCCAACATTTCAGTGTAAGATCTGAAGTACATTCCAATTTTGTTCTTCTTAGTAGCTGCTTGAATGTAAACATATCAGCTCTGATGCAGAGAACATAAATACATAAATTAGGAGAGACATTTATAGAATCAAAAAGGAAACTGGAAAATGCTATCTCCCCACCTTTTTCTTCTACTACAACCCTTGTTTCTTTGAAAGGTGGGGATTTTCTGGAAGTGGGGGGGCTAGGGGGGAAGGATTTGCAAAGTCACTGCAGCCTTGTCCAAGATGAATTGCTACCTATCACAATACAAAAAACAGTGTCCCTATTCATCCATTTCCTGAACGGAGAACAAGAAAAGCCAGAAGTATTCAAGTAAAATTGTAATTGGACCCTACAGTAGTTCCAAAAACAATGGGAGCTAGAAGGGGAACATAATAATTCATT
Source organism: Pelecanus crispus (assembly GCF_030463565.1). Lineage (NCBI taxonomy): Eukaryota > Metazoa > Chordata > Aves > Pelecaniformes > Pelecanidae > Pelecanus > Pelecanus crispus. The sequence continues at coordinate 14,957,913 of NC_134644.1, forward strand.
TTGGCTACCCTGTCATATCATTTGTTCTTCCTTGGCCTTATAAACTGGTACATAATGACTTTTAGAAATATAGGAAAGTTAGAAACAGAAACCAGATGCTCAGAACTCATAACACCTTTCCTTTATTTCCTCTGAGTTTAAAAAAAAAAATCATCAGCATTTGTGAATGTAACCTTCTAATATTAAAATGAAATCATGTGTTCTAGTAGCTGATTGTGACAGTAACTCTTCATTTCCCCCTTTCTGTTCTCAAGTGGCAAATTGATATGACACAATGCAGAAACATTTTCAAACACATGGCCTGAAAAGCTTAAAGTGTATCTGTAATACATTAGTTTCTGAAAACTTAGATGTCCATATAATGTGTCCGTATCTGTAAATTTCTGCAAGAAAACTATCCAAGCTGATTTGTGCTAACATCTGTCTACAATATCAGCTACTTAAGTCAATGTATTGGTCAGGATTGTATCTAGGGAATAAACTGAAAAAGATGTGAAATCAAAATGAATAGCAGTTATAGTAAATCATATAGAAAATTTATTTCTGTTCCTTAAAAGTTTACTAAAGCTTTTGCTTCTACTGCTTCTTTCTGTCCTACTACTTCTTCTGTGATGAGTTAGAACAAAAAGAAAGGTTGAAAAATTTTTCGTTGTAGGGACATTCAAAATGTTATGTCTTGGTTTTGTGAATACATTGTATAAATACAATTTGGACTAAAAATTTAACAAATAACTACCCCGGTCAGTTTCACAGAAAATGCTGTCTGCAGAATTTCTATTTTTACTGGATTAGGGCTACAATGCAACATACATTTTCAGACACAACACCAGGATGTGTCCTACCAGTACCTATCAAGAAACATCAAGTTTCCTAGACCAAAAATAAATTTTAAAAATTGCTGCTTAATATAGATTGATGAAGCTGATTTGGTTGTTGTACCTTACCAATCAACACTGTCACATTTGTCCAGATGTTAATAAGTTCCATTTCCACATAGCTTACTCTCTAAGTGGCTCAGGCACATAAAGAATGTGCCAATTGCCCAAGGATGAAAAAAAGAGAAAATATTTAATTTACATATGCTAACATTTGCTACCATGAACTGTAATGGACTCTACTGTGGTAAACAACACCAAACTCTGATATTCACAACTTATGGAGATAACATTTATTTCAGTAGCATGAAATCTCATAATACCAAAATAGTGTTTGGAAATTTCAAAATGTTTCATTACCTTAGAGTCTAAACAAAACATAAAAACATTTGCAATCAGATTTCACTTCAGATTCCTCCATTATAGTCCTCCTATGTTGCTTCATGTTGTTTTCCAAGTGTTTTCTATAACCTGAACTCTCCTTCTGACACTTGAAGAGGTGAGGTAAAGATTGATCTGACACAAGAGGAGAAATATCACTCATTCTCCTATTGGAAACTTTGAGTTCCACTGAGAAGATTTCAATATTCGTATTAGGGGGGGAATGGCTGATCTTTTTGCTCCCCCCAGGAGGGGGAAAGCCATCCTCATGGAGAATAAATTACCCAGAAACTTTCAGTCATCTCTAAAAATCACATGGGAGCAACTTCCCCAGTTTGCGTGCTTCTGAATGACCAGATGAAGGAGAAGAACAATCAGGTTTGGGAACAAAGTGGATTCCCATACCCACTGGCATTTTGTGACAATGTTTTTCATAGATATTACTTTATTTCTGGTTCACTCTAGTAGCTTCCACTGTCACTCAAGCTCCTGTGACTTCAGGAAAAACCTTTACAAATAACCATTTTTAAAATCGGAGGGATTTGGAGATTGATTATAAGTAAAAAGGAATGGAGAGGGCAAAAGAGAGAAAGGTTGGATCAAATGAGGATAAACATAGTTTAGCAAGGATTACCTTAGGTTGCACCTCTATTAACATTTTATAAATAATCATAGAATCATAGAATAGAATTATAGAATTGTTTAGGTTGGAAAAGACCTTTAAGATCATCCAGTCCAACCATTAACTTAACATTACCAAGTCCACACTAAACCAATCAAGGGTAGACTAGACTAAACCATGTCCCCAAGTGCCACGTCTACCCGTTTTTTGAACACTTCCAGGGATGGTGACTCCACCACCTCTCGGGGCAGCCTGTTCCAATGCTTGAACACCCTTTCCGTAATTAATTTTTTCCTAATTTCTAACCTAAACCTCCCCTGGCGCAGCTTGAGCCCATTTCCTCTCATCCTATCACTAACTACATGGGAGAAGAGACCAACACCCACCTCACTACAACCTCCTTTCAGGCAGTTGTAGAGAGCGATAAGGTCTCCCCTCAGCCTCCTCTTCTCCAGGCTAAACAACCCCAGCTCCTTCAGCCGCTCCTCATAAGGCCTGTGCTCCAGACCCTTCATCATCTTCGTTGCCCTTCTCTGAACACGCTCCAGCACCTCAATGTCTTTCTTGTAGTGAGGGGCCCAAAACTGGACACAGTATTCCAGGTGCAGCCTCACCAGCGCCGAGTACAGGGGGACAATCACCTCCCTGCTCCTGCTGGCCACACTATTCCTGATACAAACCAGGATGCTGTTGGCCTTCTTGGCCACCTGGGCACACTGCTGGCTCATGTTCAGCCAGCTGTCAACCAGCACCCCCAGGTCCTTTTCAGCCAGGCAGCTTTCCAGCCACTCTTCCCCAAGCCTGTAGTGTTGCATGGGGTTGTTGTGCCCGAAGTGCAGGACCTGGCACTTGGCCTTGTTAAACGTCATACAGTTGGCCTCGGCCCATCAGTCCAGCCTGTCCAAATTACACAGATAAGTTTCAGATTGATTCAAGATTAAATAATATCACCAATAATTTTAAGCTGCCTTATAAAATAACCACTATAGAGTCTGGCTCTACTATGTGTCTCTTGGAGTTTTCCAGTGTAGATATGAAACACTACTGATACACTGTGCTATGTTTTGAATTCATTTTGCAATATTACACTGTGTCATTACACAAGATTCAAAATAAGTCAGAATCAGAATACCTGTGTAACAAAGACAGAACTTAGATCGAAAATTAAGGTTATATATATATCTTGAAGAATTTTGAATTCAGTTTATAATAAAAGTCGAATTATTAGCATTTTACCCTTTTTTCTTAAGAAAATAAAAGAATTTCTGGTAAATGCAGGCAGACATTCTTCTCCAGTTCAGTCCTCAGGCTCCTGAAGCAACAAGCTCTTTCAGTGAGTAATTCAGGAGCTATAAAATGTGGGTTATTGACACAGCAGACCACATTGTCTCTTGCAGAGCAATTATGGTCTTCCTTGTCAATGAGAGTTTGCTTATGTAAAAAATAATATGCTGGGGGGGTGTGGGGGGGGTGGGGATGTGATCCAGTGCATGAGCAAAATAGAGACAGATGGCAATGGATTAACTTTGGCATATTTCATTCCAAGGCAGATTTTACAGTTAGAAAATCATGTACTTCATACACTGACAAGAATTTGCCAAGTTTTATGAAATATAAAATTGTCTACGTGATACAGAATGGACAGGATTGGAAGGTCAATGGATAAAAATTCATATCTCTATCAAGTTCAGTACCATGCTGATTCATATCAAAAGGACGTTGGGAGCATTACATAAATATATGACGGACTCATTCAGTATAATCTAGCCTCTATATAAATACTGTTACTTCACTTTGACTTGCTATTATGAAAAGTATATATAATTGAGCACATAAATAAATCAACATTTCATTTATTTATGAGATTGACTCTATCTTCTTTGTTGTAATTAAAGCAAGGAGAGACTCCCTATTATTCTGGCAAAAAGGACAGTGATCATTTTCCTGTAGACTTACTTAAAGATAAGATATGGCATGCAGTTCTCTTGCAATGAGAGATCCTAAAGGTATCCAAAATTCAAAGCACTGGAGAAAATTCATGGAAGGGATACTCCCTTCAGACATTGCAAACAAACAGTTTCTGTTAGTTTACGCTTACTGATAAATCTCATATGTATTAGAAGGGAAAGTTAGTGTTAAATAGCACTTAAGGCAATTTCTAAATATATTTCTCTTAAAAGCCAATGACAGATGATCCTGTTTAGAAACCAAAGGCTGCTTCAGGAATTCTATTGGCTGATAGCTTTTCTCTGATGAATTACACAGGATTTATCAGTAATGTCAGATTGTCCAGGGGAGGACAGGATTCAAGGTAAGTACACTCTGATATTTTGTGTCAGCATTCAGAGGTCTGGCACACTGTCTAGCCTGTATATTCTATTAAGATATGAAACCTCATAAAAGATTTATATCAGTTGCAACTTTCTAATTATTCAACATTGATAGATTTCTGTGGCAGTTAAGTATTTTTCAGTTTAAGAAATAACAGTGAGGAAAATACCGCATGTGGACATTATTAGAGCGTTGTTACACCTACACTGATGTGTTGGTTTCAACTCAGGCAATGCTTAAAAATAGGAGCTGGCCATGCTATGATTACATACAAAACATGTTGCCAGTATAGGAAAAAGAATCAGCAGTTTACAAATCCTCGATCTCATTTTACAGGTGCAATACTAGTTTGGTCCACATGGTATTTCCCCAACTTCCACAACACAAGGGATGAATCCTGTATGAAAACCAAACCTGTTGGTAGCTGTATTTAATAGACAGTCAAAGGAATCTGATACTTCAGAACAAAAGACATAGATAAAAGCCAATTTATCTTCTGATTCACCTCAGGGAATCAAATGTATCTGTGTCTTTGCATGGCAAGTATGAATCCTACCTTTTACTTTCTGCCACCTGTGCTGAGTCACTATCATTTATGCTTCCTCATCTTCATATATATTCACATATATTCAGGCCACTGAATCACATAATTTTTGCCAGAGAAAAAAAGATTCTAGATACTAAAAGAGGAAAAAATAAACTAGATATTTTTACAGGAAAAATAATGTTATGATGCATCATGCCTTTACTGGACCATCAAACAATACATATTAGCCGAAATAAATATAACAAAATGTAATATTATTCACTTTAATAATAATATTTAGACAAGAACCAGCAAAAAAACCCCACCACAACATGTATAGGAGGTTATTAATAGCTATTAATAGGTAGGCAGGCAAAGATGAAACATCAGATTAAAGTATTCAACTAATAGATCAATGTCATATTTTGTTAAAAAATCTTCTAAGAATAAGTATCGTGCATAACATGATAGGTTATCTATGGAAGCTAACTAGGGTTTTTAGTTTAAGAGAAATGCTCAAATTTAGTGGCTACAGTTCTTGAGTGACACTGGGTGAAACAAAGCAAGTTGGTCATTGGAGATGGTGGAAAGCAGCAGCACTTTTTTGTGAGGCTTTTCACGAAATGGAAGTGGAGAGGAAGAAATAGAGAGCCTTACATTTGATGCAAAAGTGACAGTAGTTACGCCACGAGTAAAATGGCTGATACAAATAACCGTGTGCTAATACACAAGCATTCAAAGATGAGGATATTGACGTCACTTTAAATGAGGTTTTTACATAGTTGTATTGTTTACTCATTTTTATTCTATCTGATCATTTGAAGCCAAAATTATATGAGGCAATTTTTGTCTTTAAGGCCAAACTACTATGAATATGCTAAACTGTGTTTTACCGCCTTAAATTTGTGGCAGCAACACGTCTTCCACAAGTGCCAGTTTGTTTTATTTGTCTGTTTGCAGCATATGAAGTTCACTTGTCATTTGAGTAATAATATTTGGTTTGTTTTTCCTTTCCTACCTAAGTAATACATTATATATGCAGCTATGAGAAAAATGCTGGGGTTTTTTGCTTTCTTTTGCAAAATCCAGAATATCTACCTTCTCTGCCCATGTTAATAAAACACCATGAAACTCTTTAGAAAAAATATACAAAAAAAAGCAAAAACCTGCTGTTAAATTCTAGATCCTATGCATAATCTTCTTGGTTTTGCATCTCCTTTCCATGCACTGACATATTAGCCTGTGAATAGAAAACAGACAGAAGACATGCAAGTTAAACATCTTGCTGGGTTGGAATAACTTTTCCGGTATAAGTTAAACGTTCATGCCAGCCCAGCTAAGCAAAACTGAGCAGTTAACTTTGAAGGGAGACCTTAAGATGGAATATAAAAATACCACTGCAGCCATCCAGTCTCTCAAAATATCATTGCTGTAATTGCCAGAATTATAGCTTGTGGTTACCTGCCACATTCTTCGGTGCTCAACTCATGGTTATTGTGCTGCCACAGTTTAAAACATTGGCTCAGGGCTGTTTTGCAATCCACATAATGCTATATCTACTGCATACAGTACTGTATCAAACAACAAACACAGACCTTGAGATGAAGTGCATTGAAACATACCCACATAACAAATGACATTTTAGATGAGTAGAAAATACTGCATACTGGATGTCATTCCAAAGGACATGTCTTAAACTTTGGTTCTTAACCAGAGTGTAATAATAATAAAAATAAAATGTACTTTGCATCTTTCAACCTCTGTGATCAGAAAAAAAGACAGGAGAATTTCAATATATGGCCTGTTCCTCAAGACCTATTCCCCAGATCTTCTTACCACTGATAATGAAGGCAACTTAATAAAAGTCATGATAGGGAACATATTCATACATAGGCCAAATCTGTCACACTGTTAACCCTATTAAATGGCTTGGTAATAGCAGGACTATTAATTATTTCCTGATAAGAAATTGATTTCTGATATCTTACTGTATCCATTTTGTAAATTCCCTTTTTTTCTGACAAATTATCAAATTGGCAGAGACACAAATCATACTGTTGTAGGTTTTTTTAATTAAACTGTTATTTTTAATAGAATCAAACTTATTTTTAATAGCACATAATTAGTACCACAGTACTGATACACCAGTGGCTTCTGGATGATGTTTAGAAATTCCTTCAGTTTCCCTTGTTGCTTCAGGTATGTATATACAAATCTATATTTTTTGCATATGATTGCCACCATATTCTTGGGTGTGGTCTGAGTTATACAATGTGGATGGAGTCGATGTGTTGCGGTGGTCTTGGACAGATTCAGCAACTCTTGCTGTGCTGAGTTTACCAGTTCTTCCAGATTTAACAATGCCAGTAGTCTCCAGAGCTTTTCAGTTCTTGGAAGACCTTCACATGCTCTCTCTCTCTCTCATACTATTCCTCTCCTCAGCTGCAGTTTTCTGGTGACTATTTGTCCATCCATACACACAGGTACTTATAGAAGCTATTCACACAAACTCACAGAGAAGAGTGTGAAAAGTGAAAGCCAGACCTGGAGTTTTTACCTTGAGTCAGGATGAAACATTGGAAATTGAGAGTTTTTCAAGACACAGCAGTAATTTCTACCTTAATCTAGCACAAGAACTTTTTGTTTATTTTCAGTGAAGATCATATGGAAGATAGCAGTGAACTTGAGCTATTAATGATGTCATACATGTCTCTGAGCATGCCTCTCCACTGCAGAGCTATCCAGCCAGTTGGATTGACCATCTACCTTAGGTGTGAACAGATGCAGTCTCTGCTTGAGGCAGTTATGGTGAGTGCCGCACTTTTCATTTCTGGTCCTGTAATGAACTCAGTCTTTCTGCCTGGTCTTTACTACTAGCATGTACATGGTACAGAAACAAGCTCAAGAACAGCTTCATGATTATTTACACTGCTTAACTGTCAGCATGTTCCCTGGCACAATTCTTGACCTTTCCAGGAAGTTCCTTAGCATAGCTCAGGGGTTGGCAAAGGCTAGGGGGTGTTCCCAGTAGACAACGTGAACAAAGGTAACTTCTCTTGAAGGAGCAAGGACTTCATATAGGTGCAAGCTACACCTACAGTGCCCTCTGAAGTCTGGGCAAGAAAACCTGTTCATCCCATTTGTTTACGGGCCTTTACAGGGACAAAGCTTGCAAGATTATTCCCTCATAAATTGAAACAAGTTTCTGTCCATTTGCATGTGCAGGAAGTTTTTAAAAAGTAGTTTGTTTTATTCCAAAAGGCGCTTAAAATTTCTGTAAGTACAAAATTGCCCTCTCGGTGGTTGCCTTATTCAAGACGTGTTCTCTTGGTTCCTCAATAGTTTTATAACACATTTTTACTTTTGCTCATTCCTGTAAGTGTTTTGGCTTTGACCAGACTCAGTAGCACAGTATTTTAAGACCATTCAGAAGACAGAAATTAGTTTTCCCTCTACCTATTTCATAGCACATTCTGGAGAAGCCTACCCAAAGCAAAAGATTGTTTTCCCCTATCAAACATCTTTCAGAGAAAGCAGCAATGATGTTTTTAAGCCCTAGGCTGATGAACCTTCCTGGAACATGGAATATCTAAATTTAGTTGCTGTTTATCCTAATGTCCTTCAACATGGTGCTTTACATTTTTCCAGTTTTCACTGTTTCCCAAGGTGCTTTATGGCTGGAGGTAGAGTACAGAAGGGGAAATGCTGTGAAATGTTTCTGGGTCCCAGTCTTAGAGCCCAGATTGTGTATTGACAGAAAAGACTCATGATATTAAAAATAATATGTAAACTTTATGAATGACTGATCAGCAAACTCAGATTGAAAACATGTTAAATTTGAGGAGACTGTTTCAAGAGTATGCAAAAGAGTTTACTGATGGTCACTTAATGTTTCTGTAGTCTCTTTGCTGTTAACTGGCAAAATGATCCAGTGAATTCATGTGTCACCAGATACCCCAAACATTATCTTCCATTTTTCGGACTGGTACCACATAACCTCTGGTCCTGGTCAGGTTCATAACTGTCATGAAGGTTGCCCATCAGAGCATGAAAGAAGCTGAGATAATTGTGAAAATAATATAGTACTTTCTGTTTACTGTCATGGAAATCTTGTTTGGTATCAGTCTGACTAATTATGTAGAAATGTAGTGAATGCTGTACATCTGTCATGATGTAAACAATGTTCTTGGTTTTGATTTTTGTTTAGCAGTGTATGTACAACACAGAAACACAAGCAAAGCATTACTTCCTCAGTGGTTTACCTAATGTTCAAATCCTGCTCACTCTTTTCACAATACCAGTTTCCCTTTTACCCACTACTAGAACAAAAGTGTAAACTGTAGGTCTAAAATGTTTTGAAGCCAATGAAAGTTTGCTGTTGATTCAATCAAATTATAGATTGGGTCATTCTTGCGTGGAGAGAGCAGTAGCCTGAAAATAAAAGTGTCTATTTCCATGTAGCACATATAGAGTGGAAAATCAAAGTTGTGCATAGCTAAAGGGCTAGTTATTTTAATTAGACAGTTGCAACCATTGGCTATAATACTATGCAAACAGAGTATGAAACCAAGAAATTTTGTGTGTACTGCAAAAGTAACATCTACTGTCATGGAAGCTCACACAAGAAATACGGCCTTTGATTCATGTTTTAAATATTTGACCTTTGCTAAATGGTATGGCATGACTTATACATATAATTAGTTCACCCTGGATGGTGGCCACTAGTGACTTTTCTTGACAAAGTCATTGTCATTCTATGTTACCTTACACTGCAGTGTTTCTATCCCAATACCTTTGCTCACACCTACCAGTTCTGAGCAGGTTAATGTGAACATACCTGACCTGACCTGAAATTAATCAAGCTGGGTGTTGTTTTAGCCAAGGCAATACAGAAATCATACCAGGTCAACATAGCTGGCAAAGGTAAAGTGTAAGCATATTTATATTTACAGGACATCCATTTTGTTCTTTAACTAGAGAATAAAAAAAGGGAACCAAAAAAACTAGAAGGAAGAAAAACTACTAATCCAAGAAAGGCACACCTAAGGCCATAGTGAAGGATGAAATTTTTGGAACTTCATTAAGCTATTTTGTGTGAACGTTGATACGAAGGCAATCTATGTCCCAAATTACAGTGCCAAAGTACAGAAAGTAACAGAACTGAAATAAGGACTATGAACTTATGTAAATCAGTTCTAAAGTTGAATTTGAAAGACTTCCAAATATGTTAAGATAGAAAAACACAGTCAAAACAACGTAAGCTCTTCTGTTTTACAAGGTAATGACCCCATGAAATAACCATGCAGTCATGAATGATTGATATTAATGTTTGATATCCCAGATTCAGTTGACCTATTTTTTTTAATCCTGTTTGATTTTTTCTTCTTTTTTCACACAAGGTATTTTACCAAAGTAGAACCTTGAAACTCAGAAATTAATCTTATGTTACACTGCACAATTTGTATTGTTTATTTAGGCTTTAGACCTAATGACAGATATGTGTACTTTTAGATTTGTATCAAATCCAGCCACACTTGCATTTGTCCTGGGGATTTGTGTTTAAAGATAAAGGTATGCTAAAATGAAACCATAGGGAGAAATGTCAGCAAGAGGAATAGCTAAAAAAATCTCCAGATATTAGTGAGATCCATCCATTGTTCAAGTCTAGATGCTTAAATTATTAAAATCCATTTGTTTATTTTTGCAATGCTAAAATTAGGCAAGAGTTTCCATTTTCTTTTGAGACAATAGTGTCTCACTGTACCCTCTTAATACAAACATAAAGATAAGAACTGCACAATAATGGAGTTTTAATTTAAATCAGTTACACTAGGATTTTGCTTCTTAAATTAAAACTTAATTTGAAGGAGTTTTTTTTTTTTCCTTCTAAAGGGAAAAAAAAAGTTTGCATATTTAGGATTTCAGTTTCTACTGGATGGATGGTGGAAGAATCTAATCAAAATGCTGCCTCTGCTGAAGCTCCACCCACTGCTGGAAGCATTGAGTAATTGGTCTTTTCATTCAGCATCAGCCAAGTGCCCCTCTCTCCACAGTGCAAAAACTTCCATCCTTCTTCATTATCCTCTAAGTGAAGCCTGCCTCTTGAAAGCACAGCTGTCTCTCATAGTTGATTTAGCTTTCTTCATTTATTCTACAATACAAGTCCTTTCACAATGAAAATCTTTCCTGCTACAGATACATGCTTCACTCATTCATTCAGCACAATTAAATAACATCATGAAACTGTTACAGGACAAGACACGTTGCTGAAAGCACTATGGTTTTTCTTCTACAGAAAGCATGTACCACCAAATACTTAATCAACATAGGTACGCTAGTAAGGCTTAGAAGGTTCTACTAATATGTAGTAAAAGATTATTTTCAAATAATACATTAAGCCAAGTACATACATAGTCAAATATATTCAGACTGCTCTGTGCTCCATCTCCAAATAATGGATGTCCTTCTCACAATGGAGAGTGATTCTTCTATTAAGAAGGAAAACTTTGTCTTAGCAAAGGTACTGCAAAATTACAATTTTGTTCCATTAAGAGATGAATCATGCATTCCCCTTCTACTTGAAAACTGCTTCTGATGAAGGGCTAACATAAATAGCTGAATTAATCACTTGGTCTGTCATTTATCACCATAAACGAACATCAAAATTTTCCCATCTAAGACGACACTAAAACCTGGGAGTTTGGAAACACTCGAGTCTGCCATCTGATAGGCAGATGAATTAACCATCTACCCATTAATTAAGATTCACCCAACCTGGAGATGTAATTGTCAGAGAATATCTGGGAGAATCCCAAAGAAATTTTGCAACATACAGAGATTCTGATGTGCCTAGTGAGTTTCACATATTCCTCCTGCATGTAAGAAGCCATAGCTCCCAGCAAAAACCCTTTGGAGGCCAATATACACCAAAGACAATTCTGCTAAATGTTGGTGAAACGCCCTTTCACACACAGCAGCTAGCAACGTTAACAGCAAGACCCATGAAACAAGGAATACCTCAAGGGATCAACAAGTCCTGTAGTTTTCTTGGAAAAAAACTTGTATTAGATGACCACCAGAGACAAAGCCACAGCTCTGGGACATGGCAAGGGAAGGGAAGCACCAACATTTAATAAAACTTACTATTTTAGATAGGCACTTCTTTTAGCATGGTTGTTGAAGGAAGAGTGCAGGTAGGGCTCTAGCCAAAATGACTAGTATTATGCGTGTGTGAGGAAACACCAAATCTGTATTGTGAGTCCGTCATGTAATTCAGAATGTCTCAGGAGACAGGGAAAGTGGAAGAAGGTCTATGTCCCCAAGCCCTGTTCCACGTTGGCGGTGTGATGCTGTCTAGGGCATGCTAGCAAGAGGATTTTCAGAAAAGTGCAGCTTCCCTACCATCCCACACAACTGAAGAGGAGAACATGTTGATGTCTTTAAACACCTCTAAAGATAAAGGCTCTCTCTTGTATCTAAATATCACAGTAGTTTCTTTCAGAATTAATGAGCTGAAATAAAGGTTTTGTGTACACAAGGAAGATGACTAAAAACTATTTTCTTTGTAACAACAGTAATAAATAGGTGAAGTTCATACACCTGTAAAAACAGAATGCAATGTAAGTTTTTATGACCAAACTATTAGTAAAAATAGTCTTAAAAACATTTAAAGAACATATTTTTGAAGGTATTTAAAGTTATTTCTGTCTCCTGTTAATCTGTTCAGCTTCTTTTTAGTTTGAGGAGGCACTCGGCAAAATTTGGTTTTTCCTGGAGTCCTTAAAAAATCCCATGCACAGGAAAAACATATGGAAATTGCCCACAGGAAGCACATACCAGATAAACACAGGAAGTAATTATTCAGCAGGAAAGTTTGGAGGAAATGGGTTGTTTTTCTGTCAGTTCTGGTGTTTTGTGGGTTTCAGGACATCAGCAGTAATGAAGGAAATAGATTAGCAATTGCAGGGCAGCTATTGTTTACACAGTGTTGTTACCAAATGTCACTCTCCTAAAATTTACCTTGTAAAAATAATTTAATATGGTGCAGAAGCAAGGCAGCCTTTCTTTTTTTCTAACAATATTACATCAGTTAGTCTTAACATCTGCTCTGCACTGAGAAGGTTTGAGGAGGAAATAGTTCATGTAGTAAAGTAACAAAATGAAAGGAAAATATATTAAAAAACTTCCAAGCATTTATTAACAATGTTTTGTTTCTTGTTTTTAAGACGATAAACCTTTATTTTGGAATGAACCATTGATATAGGAGCACCACAAATCCAGCCTAAGAAAATGTGAAGTTTTAAGTTGTTGCTTTAATTTAATTTAATTCTTTACTGAAATGAAAAAAAACTTTTTCTGAAGTAAGTCTTCTCTTGAAGTTGTTAGGCGACTCTCATTCCAGAATCAGCTGATTATGCATTAGGCAAAGAGATGAACCAACAGTCCCTTTCTCTCAATCAATTCAACTGAACATCATGTTCTAGCTAACCACATTTGCTCTTTTGAAAATTTGCTAACAAAACTTTCACTGAAATAAATATGCGTCTGTATAAAAGCCTTCAGGTTTGACAAATCAATATTTTCTCTGTGAGAACATGTCATGGGAAAAACATTCCCAGCCTACTGTATTCCTAACGTCCCCCAAATTGGAGAAAGGTGATTATGTGGAAAGCAGATAGAGCTGTGAAAGGTGCTCTGTTCTGTGCAGGCGACATGGTAGCCCGAGTTATCCCTTGACAATAAACTTGATAGCGAGCTGCATGCAAAAAAAAGGACATGACAAGAAACAGGAGAAATGTCCAGAAGGAGCAACTTTAAGTATCATATTCCCCTTCTTATATGCACAAATGTTTGCTCAGGAAAGCATGATTGCAGCAAAGTCTCTCCTCCCTAGTACCCCATGTAAGGATTACAGAAATTATCAGCAACCCTACTGGGATACAGACAGAACTGAGCCAGCTGTTCCTCAGTAGCTCTCCTGGTGCTACCAGAAAAGACAGAAACAGAGAAACCCCATATGGCTTCTTGGATGCACACTTGTTGTAGCTGTCATCAGTCCTGTGGGATTCTGTATTTTACTTGTTTACTGTGGTTTTAATTCTGTTGTACTTCCCTCCCTTCTATTTGATTCAGTCAATTGTTTGGGTAACTGTTTCACTTAATGGCTGAATATATTCTTAAGAACATTTCAGCTCAAATTACTTAGAATATTTTTCTCTAAGGATTTGGATGTCTTATTTTCATTTTAGTCATTCATAATCATAATACTGTATTATAAACATCTTATCTTGTTTCTCTGAGCAAGTTATCACAAAAAAAATCTTCAAAAACTTTAAATATCTCTTCAAATTTTATCAGTTGATAAATTGGCCAGAGCTGACCCATTTTCACAAAGACTGTTAGTTATAATAAAATAACATTTTTTGCACATGAAAAATTGAAACAGCAGTGCAAAACTATTTAGTAAAAAATTTTTGACAGGTTCTGATTCCTTTTATTTAGAAAGTTGAAGTACATTCTTCAGGTATACTATATTCGATCAGGTATCCAAATAAAAAGATTTCATATTACTCATTTGGATTGCTTCTTATGTGTACTTAGTGTCACAACAGCTTACCTTTGAGGCAAAAATTACATTTAAGTGCTTTCAATGTTGCATATCTACATGCATTTGTCATCCAAACAGCTTGTAGCTTCTCATCTTCAAATATAGCATTTGTTGAATAGATTAGTTTCCTGTATTACAGACAAAGATATGTTTGGACTTATAAAGTCAGAAGGTTTCAAACTGTCTTTAAGAAAAAAGTCAGAAAATGCAACCTTGCTATACTTAATCACAAAATTTACTGCAGTAAATCAAAATTCAGCAAGTAAACTGAAAAAAACTGCAACTGGTGTAAAAAAACTGGCCTGGTAGATTAGTCTGAATCCAGAGTAAAAACAATTTTCCACTAGGAGAGCTGGCCAGGCTGCAACAGATTCCTGCTTGTTGGGCTAGAGCAGCCAGCTCTGAGCCCAGCGAAATGCAGGCAACAGGAAGATAGCATCGCTATGAAGATGCTTGGGAAACTTTCACAGAGGGAAATGGGAAAGCAAGATATGGGCCACGGGGAGTTACCACAATTGTTTTACCAGCTTTTCCTCCACATGTATGTCTGTCAGCCTTTTCCTGAGTATTTCTAGTAGGAAGGCTGATGCAATGACCACTCCATCAGGCATCCCAAAAAGGTGATAACTAGATGTTCAATCATATTTCCCTAGTGAGATGGTTCCCAAGTCACTCTCTTTAAAGCATGATCATTAAGGCATTCTGAGCACAAATTAACCTATTACTTTTTGTAGAAGAAGAAATCATGTGATGGTCTTCAAGCAATTTGCCTTTGTCATTTTTCCTGGTTTCAGCTGGGATAGAGTTAATTTTCTTCCTAGTAGCAGGCACAGTGCTGTGTTTTGGATTTAGTATGAGAAGAATGTTGATAACACGCTGATGTTTTAGTTGTTGCTAAGTACTGCTTATGCTAGTCAAGGACTTTTTCAGCCTCACTTGCTTTGCCAGGAGCACAAGAAAGTGGGAGGGGGCACAGCCAAGACAGTTGATCCAAACTGACCAAAGGGATACTCCATAAAATATGATGTCATGCTCAGTATATAAACTGGGGGGAGTTGGCTGGAGGGCAGTGATCGCTGCACAGGGACTGGCTGGGTGTCAGTCAGTGGGTGGTGAGCAGTTGCATCACTTGTTTTTCCTGGGATTTGTTTCTCTCTCCTTCACTGTTCTCTTTTTCATTACAATTTTTATTACTATTATTATTATTATTTCAGTTATTAAATCGTTCTTATCTCAGCCCACAAGCTTTCTTACTTTTGCCCTTCTGATTCTCTCCCCCATCCCACTGGGGGGGAGAGTGAGCGAGCTGCTGTGTGGTACTTTGTTGCTGACTGGGTCTAAACCACAACATCATTTTATTTAGTTCATGGAAAGAACAATCTGAATAGGACTTGAAAGGGCAGCACCGTTTGAAGGAAGCATTGAAAAGACAGTGATGATCCAGCTCACTGGCATAACAGCTATACCTGCAGTGTTGTTCTAGCAGAGTGTCATTCACTTTTGAAATATGACATTCTTTCAAACACTTACCCACCATAAAGTCCAAAAAACAGTACATCTTTGCAGGCTAAAAACCCCTTTCTCCAATGTTTTTATACAACGTCTGAGTCTCAGGAACAATTGCATTATAAGGAATTAATATCAAGAACAATATACAATAAATTCATTTTTTTCTTTTTTTCACACTTAGGTTTGATAGGTTTTGTGGAGTACATGTCTATCCCCTAAATGTTTATTAGTCAGACTAGAGCTTTTGGTTATCAGATTCCAGAGCTTTAGCTCTAGCCTCCAGCTACTTTTTAAAGATTCTACAGACCTCTTGCCTCTGGGTGTTCTGTGGTTGTTTGTCACTTTCAGAAAATTTTCTTTAAGACAATCTGTTTGCTCTTATTGAA
The DNA here is from genome assembly GCF_030463565.1 of Pelecanus crispus. Classification (NCBI taxonomy): domain Eukaryota; kingdom Metazoa; phylum Chordata; class Aves; order Pelecaniformes; family Pelecanidae; genus Pelecanus; species Pelecanus crispus. The sequence continues at coordinate 14,974,150 of NC_134644.1, forward strand.
AATCAAAATGACAGCTTATTAAGTAATAGGGATGGATAAGCAACTCAAATCTTCTTTTAAACTGGTAAGAGAAAGTAACTGAAAAGAAACAGTGCGACCCAAAATTACCTTTTGTCTTCAGCATCTGATTTTCTCTCAATAGGATTTTCATGTAACAAACAATATGGTTTAATCAGTTCTTCGATTTATGTTGTGATCCCTTGGAAAATTAATTATATTTATAATCATGTGCTGAGAAATTACTGTAAGAAGTAACATTTTCAGGGTAAAAAACATTTGTTTCACTTCTTTTTGTTAAAAATTTAGGGCATAAAGTCCCCTGGTGCCGTTTCTTTCAGGAAGCAGCTTCCATTTATAGCTTTTATTGAAGTGGGTAGTATCACTACCAGTATTATAGATGAGGAGGATGCATGCATTGAATAAAACATATCCAGGACATTTGATTCAGAATGCAAACAAGACAGAATGATTTTACAGTAATATCTTTATGAGAATCAGGATTCTGGATCTGCACAGGCCCCCTGGAAAGCCTGGACCACATGGCTTTTGCAGCCCTTTCCATCATACTACCTGCTATAAGTTACCTATAGCAATACCTATACCTATAGCTACCTGCTGTAAGTTCTGGGTGTCTCTGCAGACAGTCAGTTCAGACTCTGCAGAACATTTTGCATGGCTTGTATTGACAGGGAGATGTAGGGGAAAAAAATACACGAGAAGAAGAGCTAGATAAGATCAGCAGCACCTCTGCTGCAAGCCATAAATGACTGACACAGCCCAGAAATTGACTGACACCTGTTCGTATGGCTTAATCCTACCCTGGGAACTCTCTAATTGTAGATTATGGCTATCACTTTTGTATTGAGAGAAAAAGTTAGATAAGCACAGAGTTCATTCCAGTTTGAGCAAATCTGAGGATCTCTGAATAAAGCAATATAAATTTGGGAGACAGGTAACAGTCACTAATCTGAAGTCTGCTTTAGCTCCCTTTATCGCATCTTTCTCTCAGTATCATGGTCTGTCTTTATAATCCATTGAGCTAGTTATGAAAGCATATACATGTGACAAACTATTTAATATCAGAGAGAATAAATGGATGAGTGAGGCCAAATTGCAGTATTTTTCTAGTCTTTGTCCATAGTTGTTTTATAGTGTAGAATGAAGTCTCTCCCAGTTTGCAAGGTATCCCATAATCACCTCCTGTTCTTTGCTCCATCAGGCTACATTTACATGGAGTCGCTATGCAGACAAGCTGGACATGGACATATGACGCTAAGGCACCATTTAGCTTTCAGGCACCCCAGATTATAGCAGCAGACCCAAGATTTTCCACTTTATAGCTTCAAGACTAAAATGCATCCTTGTTTTTGGTGGTTAATTCAAACAGAAAGAAATCTCTGAAATGTAGTCCATAGTCGTTATTTTCAGGAACTGAAATATTTCCAAGATGTGGTTTTATTGTGTGGAGTCCTTTTCACAGTTTAAATCTTTATGATGTTATTAATACCTTTAAAATTCATTAAAATAATGATAATGCTTATTTTCAAAGACTTGATCCAAAGTTAGAGATTTATAGACTCAACTGTTTTCAGTTTAACGTCTTTCAAAAATATTTTTTTCTATATGAAATTTTAGAATTGTTATTCTAAGCTTCACCCTCTTCCTTCACTTTTTTTAAGTACTATTTTTCCTCCTGGCTCATAAGCACTACATCCAGGGGTTCAGAAATATATATCAGACTTTTTCTCGATATGCTAATACTGATTTTAAAAATATTGTTTGGACCATAAATATAGAGTTATATCCAGTGTCCTTAGAGGATAGCTTTTTTTATTCTGGCTAGGATAAGAATAACCTTTTTCAAATCTTGGCAGTGTAAAGAAACCAAACACTTTGAAAGCAGAATGATCACATTACAGACTCTGGTATTTAAGTAGTTCTGTTTTAATATTTTGGACAATTCTGCTTGGGAGGAAACAACTTTATGAAAGGAAATGAACAAATGCATTTCCATACAGGAATAAATGAGTAGGTTGTTGTTGTTGTTGTTGTTGTTGTTGTTATTATTATTATTATTAAAGAACCAAACTCTTCTAGAAAATGTTTCTTTATTTTGATGATTTGGATATGTTGCTGGAGTGAAAATGTAAACTTCTCTTCAGACTTTTGTAAACTTACATTTTTTCAAAACTACTTAAACTGTTGACATCCAATTGCCATCACAATTACAGCTTGAACACAACTGTGTCGAAAAAAATCTAGGCTTTGTGATCCATGCGGTGGCACTGGCACTAGTGGAACAAACAATAGTCAGGAAGAAGAAACACTCTCATATAGGCCACTGCCGATATGAAAATGTCGCATCTTTGCATCTGCCATTTCTAGCAATAACCAGATGCCATTTCATTCCTAGAAACAATAGATGCTTTTTCCCATCCACCTCCAAAAGAGAGATCATCAAAGGGTAAAAAAAATCCAACAGCTGTAGATAAAATCAGGTCATTACTGAGGACAATGCATTAAAAAGGGGAACAATCAGAGGACAGAAAGTGTGAAAGCAAGACATCAGAGGGGTCCCTACTCCTCAGGTAGGTCACAGCCAACAATGAACACACCACCAACAACATTCAGGACTCCCTGAAATTGTCTGGGAAACTGTCAGGTGCTGGCCAGTCATGGAGGGTTGATAGGACCAAGGAGCCAAAAGCATTCCCACAATTGCCAGAAATCCCCCACAACCTTCCAAATTCCTGTCCAGCTTTCCCCAGGGCTACTTGTTGCCCATTGATACCATGTCACTAACATCCGCAGATGGAATTTCCTACTAGATCAAGGAAGACAGAGTCCCTGTGTGCCAGGCATCAATATCAGCCTCACATGCCTGTGGGCACCTCTTAACTAAATTTATTCCTACTTGAAGTCCCTGTTCTACTGACCAGTATCAGAGACTGCAATAACGGGTGAAGTGGACCTTTATTAGACCTAATGTAGCCTTTGTTGTATTCATATGAATGAGTGTGATCAAACACTGCACGAAGATATTTGTTATTCTCAACTGTAAGAAGTCTGGGCAGATTGGACTTACATACCTGTCCTTCTACTGCTGTTAATCAATCTTATGTCTTCTTGGCACATTAGCTTGTTATGTTTTCATTAGGCATGGAAAAAGATGAATGACTATAAAATATATCCAGGACATTTTTTATGCATTTTAATTTTCTGTGTCCGTTGCTTTCTAATTTGATTAAAAAAGTGTTCTTTCCCATTTACATTTCCATTAATCAATAAAGTTGCTTCACAGGGTAGTATTTTAATCAATATGAGTAAAGATCCATATTCCTGCATACTAAATATTTTATTTACTTATTGTAACAACATTACATAATTTTCTTCTGTATTTGGTCAGAAAGTATCATACTACATGACTTCCTACAAAATATTCTTCAAGATAGATTTTAATTAGGTCAGAGAAGAGAAAAAAATTTAGTCATATCTACCTATACATGACCTTCATTGATAGGGAAGACCAAAAAAAGTTGAAAGGGTTTCACTGGATGACAGGATTTTATAATAACTGAGGTTATCATCCAATCCTGAGGCCTCACAATTTACTAGCATATCCTGTGAGTCCTGAGGCTATCAAAATCAAATTGATCATGTGAAGAGCACGCTCCAGTTGCCAGTGTGATCAGGTTTTGTCAAGGGGATATGCACATAAAAGTACATTCCATTACTGGGGGTTCTGTTCTCTATCACTTATGCTTTTGTTTAATTCAAAGTTATTTGTAAAACACACTGAATGCAAGGCCTACCACAGCTCTGAAGGAATACTCCACATATTAAATGGTTAGCTTTACTGGTTTGTTTCTTTCTCTGTTTCTAATTGAGCATGTGCAACCAAAGTAGAGTCAATGAATCAGGTTAGGCATGCAAAGCAGTAACTGTCAAGATTTGTTCAAATCAAAAATAATCCTGGCGATTCACTCAGTAGAGCTTTGATTCATTTCAGCAGTGACAGGCCTAGGCATCCAAAATTGCAAACCATACTGTAACAAGGCATAATTTGTCAAATCAGAGGTAACAATTATAAAACATGATGGACCAGTGAGGAGTAAAGAGGTTCCCCTGATAGAGGACATTTCTCATCAGCAGACATTGGTAAAAATATTTAATCCAAAGGATGATCGCTACCAGCCACCAGGAGACTTTAAAGGAATATTTCAAAAACCAGGTAGGAGGTCTCCTATGAAATCAAATGTATGATTTGGCTCAGTAGGAAGGAAAAACTGTCTTTCCATATTAAATTTTAAAAATGGCCTGGAACCACTATCCCTTTCCCAGAAATTCCAGGAAATATGCTCATTTAGACCTGAATACAAACCAGAGCTCTATATTTGCTGTGCAGTCTGAATACGTGAATAATCAATTTTGTCTTGGTTACAAGCTTCTTGGGATATTGTGGTTACATATTTGGTGGTCCCTTGGTCGCTACTTGTCTGAATGCTCTTGTGCTGATGGCTCTGCTCAACTGTGAGTTCTTGGTATAGTAATGATGATTTATGTTGCTGGTGCTCTTCTTAGCACCTGGAAACTGAGAGCTTCTAACTCTCTGTCCTGCCACAGTTAATAACAGCAATATTAACTTACCTAAGTATATGAAGATGACAACGGAGTAGAACATACATTGATATTAAATAACCTGATTTTACTAAACAGTGCTGATGTGGAGCTCAGGTTCTTAGCTCTTTGTGATACCTACTTAAATACAGCTAGTTCTGATGTAAAACAAATAGTTCTAACTAATAGACAATGCCTTTGGAGTTCATAACAAGAGGCACACAGTGCAATGTGTTGCCTGGAAGGAGAATTTCTAAGATCAAATACAATTTTTAGCAATGAGGCAAAAGGTGTGGAGCCCAAAGCAATGTGATCTGCTGAGCTGGCTGTGTAGAAAAGAGCAAAGAAGAAACTGGTGTAGTCCTGGAGACCTGGACAAAGAATTGAGCAAAACTAGACTGGACATACACAAGTCAATGAGGAGTTGAACAATGCCATTGAGTGGCCCCTCTCAATTATCTTTAAAAGGCCATGGTGATATGTGGAGATTCCTGAGGACTGGAAGAAAGCAAGGCCTTTATTACCTTCAAGAAAGGCAAGAAGGAGGATCTGGAGAACTACAAGCTGGTTAGCTTTACCTCTGTCCCAGGGAAGGTGATGGAGTACACAGCTCTGGAGACCATTTCCAAATTTATTAAGGACAAGAAGGTGATTTGGAACAGTCAGCATAGATTTAGAAAGCAGAAATCATGCCTGACCAACCAGCTAGCCTTCTGTGACATAATGACTAACTTGGTGGACAAGTGTAGAGCAGTCAATGTTTTTTGTCTTGACTTTAGTAAGGGTTTCAGTTTTCATCACTGTCTACCATAACATCTTCATTGACAAGCTGATGAAGTCTGGGCTATATATGTCGATGGTGAGGTGGGTTGAAAACTGGCTGAACTGTCAAGCTAAAAGAGTTGTGTTCAGTGGCACAAAATTCAGCTGGAGGACAATCAATAGTCAAGTAACCTGTTAGATAAGCACACAAGTTCCTCTGGAGTAAGTTAAATAACCAGTAGAAGTTGCTCAAAGTTTGATAGCAAAATTAAACTTCTTCACAACATACTCTGTCAACATTAAAAATCTTTACTGGTATTGTTCCATTGATCTTTCTAAATTTTGCAAAAAATCTGAATGTTCACAAGCCCACAAAATAGAAAGTATAGTCACAGTATCACTGTCAAAACTGGAGACATGATCATGTTTTGGATCTAGGCTGTAGAGATTCAGAGAACAAAAAAGGAAAGAAATTTGAAGAATAAACCAAGGGAATGAAAAGCAATAGAACAATAAAGTGCTCCCTAAAAAGCTGATCTTGGGGAAGAACAGTTTTGAATAGGAACTTAAGCTGAAGATTCCTAAGATGCACGAAATCCTGCATCTCTGTATGTTTGTGTACAAGCAAAATCTGCAAAACTGTACCAAGAAAAAAGCATTAAAAAAAAAATATTGAGAAAAGTGGTGGATGGGACACTATCCACGTTTTTAATTTCTTAACTGCTCAAACTGCAAGACGAGCAGTCTTTGACTGTATTACCCATGGTAGTCACACACCAGAGAAATGGAGCCTAAATAAAATAAATTATTAACCTACATGCTGCCCAATGCTTGTTTTTGTTATTGTTTGTTTTGTATTTCCATTTTTTTAATTACTGTTACTAGTGAAGAAAATTTGTTTTTCTACACAGCTTTATTCTGCCCATTGGTAATTTAGTTTGACACTAGAGCAAAGATTATAGAAGCACAAAGAAAAGGTAAAAAGAAATCCAGATGGTTTTTACTCTTAGGCCTCTATTTCACTGTCCTATGTGAAATAAAATATCTCTGATTCAGCAGTTAGTCTCAAAACTTGTGTGAGAAACCAACCATGCAACCACTTCAACATTATTTTTAGGATAAAAGACACATCTTTCCTGTCACAGGTGAAGAAAGAGCAGAATAACTATAGGAAAATCAATATGACCAATCAATAAGATTAATTCCTGCAATGAAAAATATTAATAGAGTTACAAGAAAGGTCAGTTAGTGTTCCTTCATTTTATACTACAGGATAGTTTAATAAATCTATGTAAATATCTACTCCATGAAGGCATGAGTTGTTTAAAGGAAGAATTTTACATGCTGTTTTTAAAACTCCTGTCTTTATGATACTCAAGAAATAAAAAGATACAACTTTTTGCTTTCAAAAAATATAAAGTACACTAATGACAATAAATTCTTCACCACTGCCTTCCATTCTTGCTCTGTTTTTAGCAACCTTTGCATGCTTAAATCAGCATGCAAAGACCAGCTGGTGGCAGAATGGTAGTAAACCTGACAACATAATTTTTCAACATATAACCATTTGAAATGGACATCCTCAACATTCTGTATTTTAAGCATACATTCATCTGAAAACCTTAGTTCAAAATACAGTTACTTAATGCATTTCACTGAGACAAAGAAATAATACAAACTGCCTGGGGACCAGCATGTATGGGAAACATCAAATTTCCATCAAAAGGTGGCTTTCTATTTCTGCTGAGCTTAATTTATATGCCATGAGTTTTTACACTTGAAAATGTTGGCATGAGATCTCACAGGTACAAATAAAGCAAGATTAATGCTTCCTTGTTTTCTAGTGAATAGTAAAGCATGCACTACCAACTTGCATTTCAAATGAATTGCCAATAAAGTAGATTGGGAATTGCAATTAGTTACTTAATGTGAGTAGGTAGTTAAAATATCTTTAGGAGAATTGAAGTGTAAATGAAGGTATGTGCCATTCTGTTAACCTCTGCTTTCATTCATTTTGTGTGACATTTCAATATCCATATAGAACAAGGTGATTTAAAAACTCACCATCATCATCCAACATGCACAACATCACAGCTGTTCCCATTTATGTAAGGGGTTTGGTTGTTTTGTCTTCAAGATCCAGTTGTGCTTAAGATTCAGGCAGTAGCTTTCATACCTTTCAGTAAATTAATAGCATGGGTTTTGTACAACAGATAGGAAAGTTCATTTCTGGGCCAATGTAGGTCTGTGTTTCAGGGTGATCTAAATAGCTCTAAAAGCCCAGTAACTGTGTTGAGTAGAGCTCCACTGACAATAACAGGAGCTTAGACACCTTGTTGACTTACAAGTACCTGAATTTTGATGTCTCCAGGCCCCACCCTCAATTTCTTTCTTTGTTAAATGGAAAAATACTTGCAGACTTGTGAGTACAAGGTTCCAGAAAGAAATAAGGAGTAATTATAATCAGGCTTCAGCTCAGTTCTGACTTGATTTGAAGTATGTTGAAGAGCTGTATTGCAGGATATGGTAGCATGCACCATTTTCACTAGAATTGTTGAAAAGTTGAGACCTTTCACCCTTTTAGCCTCCCTTCTTTCTTTTCTTTTAGTAATTCTCTGTTTGATTGTGACTGTTACTGGTGTATGTGAGACTGCACCAAAATAACTGAGAAAGGATTTGGGCTCTAAGTCCCTGATTTTTAAAGAGCATCCACTACCTCCTAATAGTCTCAGTGTGGCCCACAAAGTACCTAGCGGCTTTGAAAACACACCCATTATTATCTCCTTAAAATACAAAATCAATAAAGAAAAGAATATGAACATCTAACCAGGGTTCTCCACACATGGTGGATTTTTTGCACTACTGTGCAAACATACTTCTCTGCGTTACCCAGCTGAGGGAAATAGCACTGGCACAGGGAGTGAAGAAACTGGGGTTCTCCAGTGTAATTGATGACCTTGGTAATGTGGAGCCCAGATTTCTATGTGCAACCAAATGCTGCACCGTGATGCTTGCATCTTATGAAATGTTGAAGCCATGTGTGTTCTAGCTTTTAATAGGGTTGTATAACAGTTGAACGGATAGTTTTATAAGCTTCTAATAGATACTATATGTTCCTTCATTGCAGCTTGAATTCTTTGACCTTGATGTGAAACATTGCAGTTCACAGAGGCTTATTTCTTCCACCAGAAATGAAAGGTGATTTGATGGCAAAGACCTCTGCGCTATAGAATTTTAACATAAGATGAGAAGAAACCTATTCTTTAGGTGATATGACAGATCATATGACATACTGTGTTATATTTATGGGTTTATTTTATAAACAATAGCATGACAAGAGAATCTCAACACTCAGTTATAACCAACATAGAACAGGTATATGCAGGAAAGGAATACATCATTATTTGGCCACAGAGGTGTGAACTCAATGAAACATAACCAATACACTTAATAGATGGATGTGTGGTTATACCAGCGGTCCTAGAGACAAGATAAACCCATATATATATGAGATAAACCCTCTTCCCTTCCCCCATCTGAAGAAAAGATTAATTAAAGTAAAAAAGATTAAACAGGTATCTTGAGAGAACAAAAAGGTATCTGGTAATGCTCTCTTTTGTCTCTTTAAACCTGACACACAGCAGATCAGGTTTGCATAAGATCTTTGATTACTTGTGATTAACATCTGTAGTTGAAAAGAAAAGCTCTTCTCACACTATTTTAATCTCTGCATTTAGACTCTAAGCAATTTGTTTATGTCTACATTTGAATAAGGAAAGGTAATCCTAGAGTTGTCCAGGACTGTCTTTTACAAATGACTGCCCATTACTCATACAAAAGAAGTTATTTATAACTTGGTCACTATTAGAATACAGAGAATTACAACTTGTTTATTTTAGGCTTGGTAAATTGCCCTTAGGTTGATGACCTGATAATTATATGCTTCTTTCTTCAACTGATGGCTCAGGGGATAGACATAATATTAGTTATTTGCTTTAACGATTAGGAAATCATTCAATTTGTGCTCTAATTGACTAAATTACACCTGGGGACCTCCAAAGAATTTTCATTATCACCTGTGTTAAAGCAACAGGTGTCCTATTACCTACATCTATGGGTTTTTTTTTTCTACTTTAACCCCATCATTTCCAGTGCTGTGCATACCACTACAATGAAATTGCAACAATTTCCAAGTTTTAAGTACATTTTATATTTGAATGTATGCCAGCAACTACAACACTTGATCATTCTTGCTTTATGCTGTTTTGATCTATTTTCCTTTCAGAGTTACAGTTCTAAAAAATCCACAAACATAATTCAATACCTAGAGCAAAACCCTGGAAGTAGCAGCAAATAAAAATATTTTCTTAGAAAGAGATAAAATGTGGAAAATCATTTCTCTAAACAAAATGTAAAATTTCATTTTTAGAGGAAAAACATAATATCAAGTGTGTTGTACCTAGGAAAAAAATAGACCTCTTAAAGTTACATCATGACATATATTTAATGCCTATTTCTGTCAGGTCTGTTTATATGACAAATTCTTTAGGGCAGGCATCTCGCATATTGGAATAACAGACTACCTTCTGGATATTCCCTTGGGTGTTAAAATAGTAAACACAACAATTAACTGAACTGCATTCATCTGGCTGAAAAAGGACTTTTTATGTGTCTCTATTTCAGGTTAACTCTACCAGTTGTCTAGCCCTGGACCACTAAAAAGGTTTCTCTTGGCATGGTTGCTTCATGGAGAAAAAAAGCACTAAATTAATTTCCATTTAAAACAGGAATTTTTGTGTTGCATCCAACACTCATCAAGAAAAAATATTTTAAAAAATTGATTTTTTAATCTGCTTAATGTTTTCAAGCAAATTATAACTCACATAATTCTCATGCTTGAGAGGCAAGCAAGTAGAATTACTATACCAGATTTCATAGTTTTGCCATAATTCTCAGCTAACTCCATAGCTTCCTCTGTTCATGGACAGATCCATTAAGGGCACACTACAGCAGCAACTCAGAGCAGTACATGGACCCATGTTGGGAGTCCCTGAAGACATCTGAAGGGTAACATTAGTCATTGGTCTAAAATAATAGGGATTCAACAGCCTACACAACTTATGTCCAAGCTTCATATTCCAAAGTATGCATTGCATATTCTGTCTCTCCCTGCTGCTGGTGTGAATGGGTCATTTTAGGTGTGCAGATTGAGAAAGGAGACTGATAGTCAGCAATAAGTAGCAGAATATAAAAGATCTGTCAGGTGTCTCTGATGCCTTTTGGAGCCACTTCTAAGAGAGGACTTCAGGGAACATATGACTTCTCTTCTTCCTGTCTCATGGTCTGTTAAAATGATATTTTGCTTTTTGCTTGTCTGAAATATATGAGCTCCTCAAGCGTACATTTTCAGCAGCTATGGATAACTGGAAGCTGTAGTTCCCACAGTGTTTAATTGACCATGTTATTTTCTGGTATAATACCACTGTTTTTCACCAAAATTCTGCTTGAGGACCTGCAGACTAACTGTTTAAATATAGTAAGCATGACCTAAATTTCAGAGAAATGCAAGATAAAGAAAATTAAATCTGTAAGTAATTTTTAAACTTACAGAACGTGTGTATCAGCAAAAAGTCTTTTAGTAGATTTAGCTATTAGAAAGTAAGGACAATAGTTTAGAACTAGTAACAACAGTGTGTTTATTGGTAGTATTTTCTATAATGGTGAAATGCTTCTTTCAATTGTGTCCTAATCTTACATTCTAGTTTGTATTTGCATATGCTAAAAGATGCTGAGCATAATGTCTCCTTCACAATGCTCTTCTTTGCAATGATCTTTTGGTTCCCAGTCAGGATCTTTAAGTACTGCAGCAACGCTCGTGACTTGACATAGAGGTGCACTGTTCAAAAAACTATCAAGAAAGCAAGTCATTCCAAAGATTGTGTTGAATTAGGTTGATTTTCTTAGTAACTCTGCCACCTGCAGCACTAAAGAACAAATGTCTCCATGATGGACAGGTCAAACATAGTTTTTCATAAGCTGCCCACAGCTGTTCTTTCTTTTCCTAGTGAATTAACCACTTCATTGCTGTTCATTCATGCATGTGTCATTGTAGTTTTAAGGAGAATGTGTATTCCCTGAATGGAAAATGTAGCTTGAAGGTCTAGTCTTACTGAATCAGCCTCATTATCCTGAACTTACTGATATGTCTTTTAGTACTGAAGGAACTACTTAAGCCTTTCACTGTATGTATATGTGAGAACGCATAACGTTACTTAGGGAAAAAAATCTGAATTTTGAATAATCAGTGTTGGCAAGATCATCAAGAAAAGGTAACAATGTTATTTTTTTTGTAACTAAGCCATATGCCCTATGAGACTGAATAAACAAAGTTAAAGAGTTAGGTGATGAAAATGAGACTTAGAGCACAAGCATTTTTTTCCCCAGTGTCAATAGTGAAGAAAACTGAGAACACATTAAGATTATGAGGTAATCTAAAACTAAATATAATCTGCATGCCAGAAAATGTAACTTAATAGGTATTAGTGGCAGAGAGCACTGTGTGGGTTATAAAATAGTTCTATGTATCACTTGGACCAGATGTTGGTTGGGTATTCATCTATAATTCAAGTTTATTGTAGTCATACTAATATAAAAAATTATCTATTACATTATACAATATTTGTACATCAGCTAGGAAGTCTAGCTGTACAGTTCCAGACATCATATGGCAAATAAAAAATTAAATTAAAATCCTGAAGCAACGAGAAATTACTAATTCAGCATTACAAGAGTTTTCCTGCTGTTACTTTGCTCTGCCCTGAAGATCTTATGTTAATTCTGAGATGCTTGTCATGAATAGTAGAGTCAGAGCAAATGGTTAAGATATTTTTTATTAATTCTTTCCAGTCTTTACAAGTCAACTTATTTTATTTGTTAATTTTCAAATTCACTTTCAAAATAATTAACTTTCAAAATATTTTTGAAAATTCATTGAGGGTTTGGGGGGTTAAGTTTTTTAAATTTATATCCATTTGCAATTACTGAAATTCTGCCCTTAACTGGTAATTCCAAGAGGTATTCAAAATTTTACAAGATTATAAACACTGCAAGGAAGGAAAGTAATGATCATTCAGAAATTCCTGATTTTTAATGTGTATGAAGGGTTGTAAAATCTTCCTTATTCCAAAAGATTTGGTTGCAAAATGTTGTTTAGTTTTCTTCAAAAGCAAATCATCCATTAGACTTCAAAAGTAAAAGGAACCAGGCTTAGGGAGTCTTTGTTTCTTGGTTTGCTATTCACAAGAGAGATCAAGAAGTCCTTGTCAATGTGGTTTTTCTGCAAGCTTTCCTACTGTACAAACTGGAAATTTTCCATGAAATTTGTATGAAATGCCTCAATTAAGGAAAAAAAAAAATCCATCTGCTTACCTGACCTGGTCAAGTGAGTACGTTAGATAAAATATTAATCTCTTCCTCTTATACTGCGCTTCCTGGCTTAACTGCAGTTGTCTTGATGTCCCAGTCTTTAATGAAACCTGCCAAAGGCCTGCTGGTCATCCCTCATCTTCTTTGCAAAATCTACATGCAACCAGTGGGAGGTCATGAGTTCAACTGCCAACAATATCCTGATAATAACTGATTGAACATCTCCTTCTCAAATTGTATACCTGAGATCCTATTCACAGATATAGGCAAGTATTTATTCCACCTGAAGTGGAACAGGCAGTCATCTTCAAACCTGTAAACTCCCAGTGCTATATAATGGTTGCTTTTCAGTTAGGAGCACAAGAGATGTGATGTTGCTAGCAGTAGCTAACAGGCAGTAGCAAAGCCATCCAGTTATCATTTCTTCACTCCCAGCTTCCTGCTGAGGAGCCACTACCCTGTGGTGTGCTGAAATACTGAAAAGAGGCAGCAAAAGTATGTCTTGTTGAGGTGTACTTTATCAACAAGTTTCTTGCAGGATCTACCTCACATTTAAACAGTCGCTTTCCATATATTATCACTTAGCCAAAGCAGAATGCTTTGGCTGAATTTATGAATGCACTTCTCCCCATGGAGGACAGAAGAAAAAACAGTAACTTTAGTTCATGGATTACTGTCCATCCAAATTTCAGAGTCCTTGCCTACTAACACATAGGTGACTTTGTGGCTCTTCTAAAAACTCTCACAAATAAAAATAAAATTAGAATGTTGTCAATGCCCCTTCTAAAATTTTATCATTATGTTTCTGCAGATTGTTTGATTAAAACAATACATGTTTGCTTTAAAGCTTTATTCTAATATTTTTGCTTTATCGAAAAGTTAGCAGACCTTTCTGCCTCCGTATGATTATTTACAATGGAAGTGTTCATTACTATGCCATTACAGTAACGGTACTCCTATATGAGGACCCAATGAAATTACTGTGAAATTAGCAGAAAATTCAATGAGAGCAGTAACAGATCCAAATAACAGAGTAATTTAAAACCAAACAACCCCAGATAGTACTTCTATTATGCCAAAGAACAGTACAAGAAAAAGATTTCCTGTGACAGCTGAATCACCAGGGTGTTGCTTCAATACCCAAACTGATGGACTTATAGACTAAATAATGTGTGTTGTCTATCACTGCATTTTGTGCTTTGAGAGGAAGATCTTTTAAGATAATTCACAAATTTTACATTTACAATTAAGCAGTGAATTTTTTGCAGTGTACCTCAAGGAAGAAGTGGCTTGAGTTCAAGCTGTAATTAAGGTTTTTTTTATCATTTTTAGCATAGCCCACAATGAATCTGAAGCAACAGCAAGCCTGTTAAACAAGATAAAACACGGTAACATATACTTTTTCTGACAAGCAGTTTACCGGTTTTCATAATCTCATATAAATAAACCCAGAAATCTGTGCCAAGACTTGTGGACTCTCTAATGGAATGTAAAATCTTCCAGGAGGAGTAAGCAAGCATGATAAGGCAATTAACACTGTCACTGTCTTTGTTGACAATTGCCAAGCAAGATATAAAGAACAAATTATTCCAGGTAACTCATTCGTAGAAAGATCAAGGATTGTTGTGTTTCCATTTAGCCTAGCTGAATATGATTATCTGCATTTAGAAAAAGGACATGTAATTGAAGTGAGCAACTTCTTTCATAGGTTCTATTTTAGCAACATCTCAGGAGTGGATATTTTAGATTGATAAATTTAATTATAAGAGGAACAAATTTAATTAACTTGCATATGTTATGTTTTCTGAGAACAAGATCAATAAGTGATTGTTTTACGCTTCTGTATGCACAAAAACATAAAAAGTTGAGTTGTTCTTCACAAATGTTGGGGCACACTCAGTCCTACTTAAAACATTTGTTGATTTATTTCAGGGGGATGTTATCTACAGTCTTCAAAAACTTTTATGGACTAAGAAAAATTACATTTATTACAGTATATTGATCTAGCTTCTCTGATGTAAATTTGTTTACACTGACTAATTCTTGATTACTCCCCCAAAGGATATGAAACCTGTCCACTATGGGACTGACAACAAGGAGGTCACTGAAATACAACCCATATTTATTTATTTGTACAAAGTCCTACTTAAAATCATTGTCGTCAGAAATATACTGACTTAAAATACAATTGCTTTTGGTTTGTTTGCTTATTTATTCTAACATTCACTAGCTCTGAGTAAATACTAAGACTTTTTTAAAGTTCCTCATTGCCCAACACAGTGAGAGTAGTAAGTTAGGTGCAGAGTTTCTACTACTGCTACCACTAATGTTTCAGGTTTTCCCTATGGTAAGTAAGTAGTTTGGCTCCTTTTAAAGTGTCTAATCCAATGGATTTAATCTAGTGGCAAGTTTGAACTGAGTTTCTCTACAGGGAGGACTTGTTTGTGTGGAATAAAGTTTTAAAGTATTTTGTCCACTTATATTCACAAATGTGGACAGTTCTTCAGTGATAATGGTTCAGTGAAGGAGACAAAACTTTCAACAGATTAGAGTTAAAATGACTCCTGGATTGGATTTTTTTTTTTTTTTTCCCCAACTAATAACTGGACAGTTCATTCAATTACAATAGAAGATAAATATATTCAATGTATGGAAATATCATTTATGAATCCAGTCTTCCAACACATCTAAACAGAAATAATTATCATTCATTTATTTTTAATGGCAAAGCTACTTAGCAAATTCTCAGGTTGGGCTGAAAAATATTTCAATTTGTTCCAGCTATATTTTGTTTTCATTTAATTTGTGTTATATTGCCTTTATGACACAAATA
Source organism: Pelecanus crispus (assembly GCF_030463565.1). Taxonomy (NCBI): domain Eukaryota; kingdom Metazoa; phylum Chordata; class Aves; order Pelecaniformes; family Pelecanidae; genus Pelecanus; species Pelecanus crispus. Next base: position 14,989,787 of record NC_134644.1, read on the forward strand.
GATTGATTACTGTGAAAATATTCCATTATTCTGCATTTTTAAAAAAAAATCTGGTCATAAACTCATAAAAGTTAAAGGCATGTTTCCTCAAATTTCCAGATGTCTGTGTACCTGCCTATTCTGGAGGTTGTATTGCCTAAGGGATCTTTGTGGGTTTGGTTCTTCCATTTCTATATTTCACAATGCTTGGCAGAGAGTTTTATTGTGGTTCTGTTTTGTTTTGTAATTGGGCAGAGTGGCTACAGCAAATCTTGCAACCAATATCTTGAAAGGTGAACAAAATACACAAAGCTGGCTCTTGCTGTCAGAAGAGCTTCTCAGCATCCTGTTTTTCTCAAAGCTCTTGTGAATCAAGTTTTCTCTAACCTGTAATAGTCTTTGTGAGAAAGTGGCTTGCTTTAAACAACACTTGTCAGAATATCATTTTGGAGCTCCATGCAGATCTCAGAGGTTGCAACATGAGAATCTACTCAGACAGGATAAACTTTTCAAGCTACCTCTTTCCATGTCTGCTTAGGGAAGTGGAGGAAGGTGAGGTATTGAAGGATTATACCTTGGGAGGGTTCCTCTGAGCACAGGAAACCCACTAAGAGATATTTTCTCTGTCCTCACCCTTTATCTCCTGCTTTTAAACAAAATGGGGGTCTTGCTCTGATCCCATGTGCCAGATTGGCCAGCTGTTGCCTAAAAAATTAATAAGGTCTGCTCTTGGGTGGGCAAAAGTGTGAGCTTGTCCACCAGTTCTGCTGTGTATGAGATTCACTGTGTTACAGATCCTGCAAAGTTGTCCCTGGTTTTAAGGAAAACATCATCATGTTCTGTGTTAATGAGACCATGTTTAGTGACTTTTAATTTTTTAAAAAAGTTCTTTAATATTTTTAAATAACTATTTTTGTTCTTGCTGATAAACCTTTGTTGTCCTTTGACAGTTATTTCCTTCCCAAGGGGCCAATATGAACAGATAAATGGTCTCACAGAAGGGCACAGAAGCACAACAAACTCCAACACAACCTTTTTTCCCCCTGTCACTTCCCATTGTCCTACAAGGAGATTAACTTCACTAAATACAAATTTCTGTTTTGCTCAAGATTGGATAAAATAAAAGCGTAATGTCCTTTGCAGTTTAGCCTGCGTAAAATTTATTCAGATGACTGCCAACATATAACAGGATTCATAGCATTTAATATTACCAATACTCCAAGCTACTGGTAATCCTAAATTCTGTACTAGACTGATGTTTATATTTCCAAAAGGCCAAGACTTGATCCACCATTCCATCTCTGATCTTATTATTTTATTCAATAATAGTTAACTCAAATATATTCAATGTATTTTTTCAATCTTGCTCACATCTTGTGCTTATCTGATGATTTCATAAAGAAAATAGATATATTGTACATTTGATACAAAATGTGTAATAAACCATGGTTCTCTCTTTCAAGAAATTAAGAAAAAAATCTGCTTCTAATTAATGTCAGTACTTTGATGGGTTTGGCACCACTACCTCATGTTGATGCTGGCAACATTTATTCACCAAAAATGGGTTTATAAACTGTAATCAATTCAATTGTAACTTTTCCTTGTATTATTTATTTACACTATGGTAGTATCTAGAAGCTCTAATCAAGACCAGATGTATTAAAAGAGAGATTTATATGAAATATTTCAGCTAACAGAGTCTGTGTCCTGAGTCAATAGTTAAATGTAGGAAGAAAAGGAAAGGAGGAAGACAATCTTTGGGAAGTGAAATCACTGGCTCCTGTCATACAGAATGCCCATGGCCATGAAAAGAAAGATCCCAGCCTGAAATGTCAGTGTAGTGCTCTGTCAACAGGGCTATGTTCTTAAATCAATAAGATAGCAGTTATTGTTATGTGCAACCTGGCAGTCAAAACCATGTGCCTTAATTTTATCATCATGGACATCAGTATCAGTATGTTAATGACATGTTTGCCATGACAAGTGTGCCATGCCTTTCATATCCTATAAGGCTTTCCCAGGATGGAGAAGATTTACTGGGTATGTACAGGACACTTGATTTGCACAGGGAATCCAGACACCTATTGCACTTGCATGAATGATCTGCACAGCACACACACAGGAAGTCTCATCTCTATCCTTCCTGTAAATAGCAGGAGAAATGTGGTAAGAAGTCCTCAGTCACAGGTGAGGTGCTCAGCTACAAAGCTTGGCACCACCAGTATAGATAATCAGGATTTTTAATGATTAAGAAATGGAGTTTTTTGTTACATTGGGTGCATGTGTATGTATAGAAGTACTCTGAGTAGGTAGGTCCATAGAAGTGGCCTAACCTCATACTCGGTAGAAATACAAAGTGTCTTAATATCACCACTTTAATCTACTGTGCTTGCTTAGTAGATGCTTGCTCAGTTTGATGCACCTCTGCTTACTGACTTCCTTCACAAGCACAAACCCAGCACTTGTTAAATAAACAATAAATAATAAAAGTAATAGTAGTAAAAGTAATAATAATAAAATCAAATAATAATAACAGAAAGGGGGAAAAAAAAAGAAAAGCCAAAAATAGACACTGCCTATCACCCTAAAATTACTGTACACAGTTAGGCTTGGAGACCCAAATCCTAAACCCCTCAGATTTTCATTTGAAGAGAACTGAATACACAAAAAAGTTGTAATTTACAGTGGGGAGAAAAGCAGGATCAGAAGCATTTCTGCACAAACCATTTTCTCCTAGACTATTTTTAATATTTTGTACTTAATATTTTAAACAATTTATTCTTAGGACACAGAAGTTCTGATGAGACAGGTGCAGCAAGGTGTAAATCAGCAAAGAACTAGAACTTGAGTTCCACAAGTTTCCACATCCCCATGCATAACTTTGAGGAGCATGGGAGCAGTAGATCCGTATTTTCCCAAAGCTATGCTTAAGCCAGCAAACCTAATAAGCTACTGAATGAGCGCCTGGCCACACACATTATTCACATATTTGTGACAAGGTTGTACCTATTATGGCTGTGCAACTCATAATTGTTTCTATTACAACAGCAGACTCAGGAGTGGCTTACCTTTTGATATTCCAGTTCAATATGACAAGTATTCTTCAGCTGTGACTTTGGATCACTTTTTATCTCTGAGGTGATGTATGCTGAGCAAATAAAAGAGCAGTTAATAGTGTAAGACATTCAGAACATGTTTCCAGAGGAGAGAAGCAATGTATCACAATTAACAGCCCACACTGAGCCTTTCACTGCCCCCCAGACCTTGAAAGATTGTGCCTCCTGGCTTTGTTCTCCCAAAAGAAAGAGCTGGTATACATCACCTCAACTGAATCAAGCTTCAGACGTATCTTATATGGTTATGTGTCAAACACAAAATGTTGAAAAATAGCCTAAATTACTGTCCTAAAGTACTGGTAGTTTGCATTAGCTCTTTAAACAGATGTGTTGCTGCTAGTGTTACTTTTATTTTTGTCACATTTCTGTTTACACAAACTGATACTTAACTGGAATTCATGCTGGGCATCCATTAACATCTTTCCATATAATCCAAAACTGTAACAGATGTTATTAGTCCTCAAAAAGGATTAGGGATTTTTTTTTTTTTTTTTGCCATAGATAAAAATATCATACTAGTCTGGGCAACAAACCCCTGAAGAAGTCAAACTGATCCATACAGCCATGAAAAACTGAGAGAGAAAATGCCATTATTGATGATTGTATGTAGTGTTATATATTCTGTATGCATATGTGTAAGATATATACTATAAAGAAGACCTACAAATTTTAGAAAAAAGTATTTTGTTCCGGTTTCACCATTCTCCTGATGAGAAATAATGATCTAACATCTGCTGTGCAGTCAGAGAAAGCTTTCTGTCTGTCACCTGTTCACTAAAGTATTTGCCACAGTGTGTAGTTATTAGGAATAGGTGGAAGAAATCACACCCCTTAGCTTTAGGAGCCTGACCTCAGTGATTAGACTCCCATTACTCTGTGAAGAAAAGTGGATATTTTCAAGGGGCTATTCAGAATACCTGTATTAGGCAGCAATTAGGATTCCCACTTCAATTCTTTGAATCACCTCTAAGTGTAACTTTCTCTGTCAACTGTATAGGCAGCCTAAAAGTCCTCAGGCTTGGCAATGCGAACATCATTCTTCTGCTGCTGTACACTCTTTCAGTGGGATGGAAGGGAACTAGCTGTGAATGAAACTTTTTAATCTCATGCATGTAGTTTATAGACACTAGGTAACACAGTTACAGTTTAAGCAACTGTTGATAAGTCTGAAAGTTTTTCCTGAGTGGCTACTTTTAGAAGTTATGTCTGTAATCATTATTACTCAAGGTTTAATTTCTCTGACTTGACATTCATGTCCTTCATAGACTTATCTATGTAATGGAAACTCATGGAGCTGTATTGAATTCACAAACTCATTTTGCTCAGGCCACTAGTGAATGTGAGAATTAGTGCACCTCTTTGAGCAAATGCTAAACTCTGTGCAGTCTTACAAAAAGAATGTGCAGTCTTACCAAAAGAATGCAGTAAATGTTTATCTGTTCATTTATACATACTCATACAAATATTGTCATGGAAACATTCATTTTCATACATGTTCATAACAACAAAATATATTTCTGGACAAAAAACGAATGAAGAATTTTAATGTCTAATTTCAAAATTTCACAGTAAAAACTCATTTTAAGAGTTAGTCAGTGTGTAAATCTAAGAAGTACTATGAAGCTATAGGTTAAAAGTATATACACAATCAAAATGAATACTTCTCAATTCTGGATATTGAAATAGAATCATAGAATCATAGAATCATAGAATCATCTAGGTTGGAAAAGACCTTTAAGATCATCCAGTCCAACCATTAACCTACACTACCAAGCCCACTCTAGACTAATCAAGGGTAGACCAGACTAAACCATATCCCGAAGTGCCACATCTACCCGTTTTTTAAACGCCTCCAGGGATGGTGACTCCACCACCTCTCTGGGCAGCCTGTTCCAATGCCTGACCACCCTTTCCGTAAAGAAATTCTTCCTAATCTCCAGTCTAAACCTCCCCTGGCGCAGCTTAAGCCCATTTCCTCTTGTCCTATCGCTAGCTACTTGGGAGAAGAGACCAACACCCACCTCACTACAACCTCCTTTCAGGTAGTTGTAGAGAGCGATAAGGTCTCCCCTCAGCCTCCTCTTTTCCAGGCTAAACAACCCCAGTTCCCTCAGCCGCTCCTCATAAGACTTGTTCTCCAGACCCTTCACCAGCTTCGTTGCCCGCCTCTGAACACGCTCCAGCACCTCAATGTCTTTCTTGTAGTGAGGGGCCCAAAACTGGACACAGTATTCCAGGTGCGGCCTCACCAGTGCCGAGTACAGGGGGACAATCACCTCCCTGCTCCTGCTGGCCACAGCATTCCTGATACAAGCCAGGATGCTGTTGGCCTTCTTGGCCACCTGGGCACACTGCTGGCTCAAGTTCAGCCGGCTATCTACTAACACCCCCAGATCCTTTTCGGCCAGGCAGCTTTCCAGCCACTCCTCCCCAAGCCTGTAGCGTTGCATGGGGTTGTTGTGACCGAAGTGCAGGACCCGGCACTTGGCCTTGTTGAACCTCATACAGTTGGCCACGGCCCATCGATCCAGTCTGTCCAGGTCCCTCTGCAGGGCCATCCTACCCTCGAGCAGATCGACACTCCCACCCAATTTGGTGTCGTCTGCAAACTTACTGAGGGTGCACTCGATCCCCTCATCCAGATCATTGATAAAGATATTGAACAAGACTGGCCCTAAAACAGAGCCCTGGGGAACACCGCTCGTGACCGGCCGCCAACTGGACTTAACACCATTTATCACTACTCTCTGGGCTCGGCCACCCAACCAGTTCTTTACCCAGCGAAGAGTATGCCTGTCTAAGCCGTGAGCTGCCAGCTTCCCGAGGAGGATATTATGCGAGACGGTGTCAAAAGCTTTGCTAAAGTCCAGGTAGATGACATCCACAGCCTTTCCATCATCTACCAGGCGGGTCACCAGGTCATAGAAGGAGATCAGGTTGGTCAAGCAGGACCTGCCTTTTGTGAACCCATGCTGGCTGGGCCTGATCCCCTGGTTGACCTGTACTTGCCTGTGGAGTTCGCTCAAGATGAACCTCTCCATAATCTTCCCCGGCACCGAGGTCAGGCTGACAGGCCTGTAGTTCCCCGGGTCCTCCTTCCGGCCCTTCTTATAGATGGGCGTCACATTGGCAAGCCTCCAGTCATCAGGGACCTCCCCTGTTAACCAGGACTGTTGATAGATGATGGAAAGTGGCTTGGCAAGCTCCTCTGCCAGCTCCCTCAGTACTCTCGGGTGGATCCCATCCGGCCCCATAGACTTGTGAGCGTCCAGGTGGCATAGCAGGTCATTAACTGCTTCCTCCTGGACTATGAGGGCTCCATTCTGGTCCCTATCCCTATCCTCTTGCTCAAGGGCCTGAGTACCCTGGGGATGACCGGTCTGGCTGTTGAACACAGAGGCAAAGAAGGCGTTAAGTACTTCAGCCTTTTCCTTGTCCTCGGTGACAATGTTCCCCCCCACATCCAGCAAAGAATGGAGATCCTCCTTGGCTCTCCTTTTATTGCTGATGTACTTATAAAAGCATTTTTTATTGTCTTTTACAGCACTGGCCAGATTGAGTTCTAGCTGGGCTTTTGCCTTTCTAATTTCCTCCCTGCAGGACCTAACAAGATCCCTGTACTCCTCCTGAGCTGCCCGCCCCTTCTGCCAAAGGCGGTAGACTCTCCTTTTTTCCCTGAGTCCCCGCAAAAGCTCCCTATTCAGCCAGGCCGGTCGATTTCCCCTCCGGTTGGTCTTACGACACACGGGGACAGCCCGCTCCTGCGCCCTTAAGACTTCCTTCTTGAAGAGGGCCCAGCCTTCCTGGACCCCTTTGCCCTTCAGGACCGCCTCCCAAGGGACTTTCCCAACCAGGGTCCTGAAGAGGGCAAAGTCTGCCCTCCGGAAGTCCATGGTAATAGTTTTGGTGCCCCTCCGCTTAGCATCACCCAAAATTGAGAACTTTATCATGTCGTGGTCGCTAAGCCCGAGATGGCCTCTGACCTCGACATTTCCCACAAGCCCTTCTCTGTTGGTAAACAGCAGGTCAAGCGGGGCACCTCCCCTGGTAGGCTCGCTTACCAGCTGCATTAGAAAGTTATCCCCCACATGCTCTAGGAACTTCCAAGACTGCTGCCTCTCTGCTGTGTGGTATTTCCAGCAGATGTCTGGCAAGTTGAAGTCCCCCATGAGAACAAGGGCTAGCGATTGCGACACTTCTGCCAGCCGCTTATAGAATGCCTCATCTACCTCTACCTCCTGGTTGGGTGGTCTATAGCAGACTCCCAACAGGACATCCGCCTTTCCAGCCTTCCCCCTCATCCTTACCCATAAGCATTCCACCTTGTCATCACCACTGTCAAGCTCTATGCAGTCGAAACACTCCCTAACATACAGAGCCACCCCACCGCCTTTCCTACCCTGCCTATCCCTTCTGAAGAGCTTATAGCCCTCCAGTGCAGCACTCCAGTCATGAGAGTTGTCCCACCACGTTTCCGTGATGGCGACTATGTCATAGCCATCCTGCTGCACAAGGGCCTCCAGCTCCTCCTGTTTGTTGCCCATGCTACGTGCATTGCTGTACATGCACTTAAGCTGGGCTGTCGATTTTGCCCCCAATGTTGCCATGCCGCCCCTGGGCTCCTTACTAGCGGGCCTGTTTATATCCCCTTCCCCCTTCAAACCTAGTTTAAAGCCCTCTCAATGAGTCCCGCCAACTCTTGGGCGAGAATCCTTTTCCCCCTTGGAGACAGCCGATCTCCATCAGCCGCCAGCAGGCCCGGTGCCATGTAGACCTCCCTGTGATCGAAGAACCCAAAATTCCAGCGATGGCACCAGCCTCTGAGCCACCTGTTAATCAGGTGAGTTTTCCCATTCCTTTCAGTGTTCCTTGCTGCCACTGACGGGATAGAGGAAAACACAACCTGTGCTCCCGATCCTGCGAGCAATCGCCCCAGTGCCCTGAAGTCCCTCTTCATTGGCCTAGGACTTCTCTCTGCAATCTCGTCACTGCCCACCTGTACAACCAGCAACGGGTAATAATCGGAGGGCCTCACGAGGTCAGGCAGTTTCCTCGTAATGTCCCTAACCCGGGCCCCAGGGAGGCAGCAGACTTCCCTGTGGGATGGGTCCGGGCGGCAGATCGGGCCCTCAGTTCCCCGCAGGAGGGAATCCCCCACCACAATCACCCTCCTTTCTTTCTTAACAGGGGCAGTCGTAATCCGTGGGGGTGACTGACTGACCCTCGGCAACCCCCTGGCTGGACCTTCCCCTTCACCTCCCTCCCCGCTTGCCTGGCCCTCAACCTCCAGAGCCCCGTATCTGTTGTGTAGGGGCAGCTGGGGAGGTGAGGGAGGCCGGGAGGGGATTCGCCTGCCTCCCCGGGCAGGGACCTGGTTCCATTCCCCCCCGTCTCCTGGATCCCCTCCTTCTGCTTGCCGGCAAGAGGGCAGGGGATCCTCTGCTCCTTGTGGGGCCTCCGCCTGCTGCCCTGGCCCCAGGGAGGTCAGGGTGCGGCTCCACCAGTCTATCTCCTGCTCGCACTCCCTGATGCTCCTCAGCCTTTCCACCTCCTCCTTCAGCTCTGCCACCAGGCTGAGCAGATCATCCACCTGCTCACACCGAAGACATTTGCCGTCCCCGCTGCCGTCTGGCACAAGCGACAGGCCCAGGCACTCCCTGCAGCCAGTGACCTGGACGGCCGCGTGTCTGTGCGGGAGCTCCGTCTGGGTCGCCACATTCCTTTTGGCGGCGGCTTTCGGGCGGGTGGTGACCATGGCTGCCAGGTGTTCTCCTGGGAGAACCTGCAAAAACTTCCCCATTATCTGCTGGATTAATTCTGGAAAATAAAACAAATGAAAATTCTATGATTTAACAGAATTTCAACAAATTAGGCATGCATGTTAAATTACTCACAACTTTGCTAAATGGTATTTGACAAGCAAGAGAGAGAACTGTTGAAGGTATTGAGGTAAATGAACATACTAGAGTTACTGAACAAGTTGAAGTAACTGAACTGTGTAGTTAAAAATGCTCTGTCTGAGAAAAAAATATACCCCTCCTGCTGAATACAACGGAATTTGGTGCAAACCTGGAGTCCCCAATATGTACAGTACTGTAGTGTTTCAAAGACATTAACCAGTTCAAAAAGGCTGTAAAATATTCAATATTAAAACTTATGGCATTACTATAGGAAAAATGTTTTATCTATTTTGGGACTTGCAATAAGCTGTACAAGAATTTTCCCCCCTCTATGCCAGTAAACCAGCACCATCTAACACCAAATGTAATTAGTTACAAATTGCCTGTTACAACTTAATTAAACTTCCTTGCCTCTCTGCTGCTTAAGCAACATGTAGATTCTTTTATGTACTTGCCAATTAGTGCATGGGGATTCTGCTTTCTAATTGGATAAAAAAGTAATAAACTGAGCAGTGTGCTGTTGATATCCAGAATCGACTTTGTTAAAAAATAGTGGAGACAGGTTTAATGCTTCAAATATTTATCTCAATTGAAATTGATTAAAACAATTTGATGTTTCATTAGATATAGATACAATCCTTTTGTTAACAAAGTCCATCTGGTCTAAGAAAGAAAATTAAGATTCACTAATTGAAATTTGGAAGCTTTTTTCCAAACATGCATAATTCAAACTGACAGAAAACAGAAGCTGCTATTCACCACAAACTGTCAACTAGATGAATGTTTCATTTAGATGGAATTTAAGATTTCACCCAGCAAGAATCTACACATGCCTATAGTAAGTCACAGTCTGAGAAAAGAAAATCTGTTCTTTTTACTGGCATAGTACTAAAATCTTCTCTTTTTCACTGTGAAGCCATCTTAACCTTAAATGACACCACGTTTGACCTTTCTTCTTGCCACTACTGGAAGGACCTTTCTAGACCATGAGCATGATTCAGCTGTGCAATCCTGCAACTTCATTAGCCAGTCATTCTCCTTTCTTAACTTCTCATATATTTACAGAATGCTGCTTTTGTGTCAGGATGTAATTCCATTTTATAGGAGGGCTGCATTTAAGACTTCCTCTCCTCAGAAACTTTTCTTATCCCCCACCCCATACTCTGTCCCTCAAAAAACAATCTCAGATCAGATTGTTTATTCACTCTACAAAGTGGTGCCACAAACAGTTGCATTAAAACTGCTGAGGAGACTGCAAACTGAGCTGAAGACTGGGAAAAAGTAGCTGCAGAGAAGATGGGCCAGGAAATGTTAGGTCATTGTGGCCACCATATACTTCACATCATAGGACTATGGCAAGAGGGACACTAGCATAAATCCCCTGCTTCAGCTCTTCACACAACCCTGGGACAGCCACAGGTGACCTTCTATTCCAGGTATGGTATTTACCTTTATTTGTCATTTCAGAGCTGCTGCTTTGTTGCTTGACATTTTTGAAACATGAATGAAACTATTACTTTTTCCTGAAAAAGTGTAGAAAGTATCTTGTATCAACCATATTGTTCAACTCAAAAGCATGTTTAGCTTTTGATGGATCTTTGCCTTCATAAATATCTACAACAAAAATGAAAATTCAGCCTCCATGGAAGACACTGGCAATTCTACCACTGATTTTATTGGTGTTATATTTTGTTACTCATACACAATTCACGGCTCTTGAAAAAAAAAATCAGATCTGCAACATAGCAGTTATCAAGTGGTGATGGGGGGAAGAAAATGGTGAAAGAGACACTGTAAATGAAATTTTCCCTCCTGCTTTACAGTATGCTCTGGATGTATTTTGTATCAACAGAGAGCTTTGCTGAGCTGAGACAAATAAATTCAAGTCAGTGTACTCGAGCAAGAAAAAATCAAAGCCGTAGCACTCTGAAAGAAGCACAGGTGTTTTCTATTCTCAGTGAACCACCTGCTTATGAATACATACAGTAAAGGTAGCAGAAGAGTCCTCTATCAAAAGTGACATCTGATTTGATGATAATCCAAAGATGAGAACAATTATTGGGGAAACAGGTATAAATAAGCACTGTGTAGATTCAGCAATGTCATGTAATAGAGTAGAAAATAATCCTCCTTCAGTCTACATAGCTGCAGTAAGGCATAAATACTCAAAATGAAAAAATACAATGACACTATGGAGCTGAAGAATAAGATTTCAGCCAGTGGTGATATGGAAGTTGCCTGACCTAATTCAGGTAGCTGCAGCAGCTGCCCAGCCACATGCACACAGAATTCCATAGTGGCTAATTTAGCCTATTCCTCAGTTACCTCATCCCATCTAGAAAAACTTATCCTATGGCTTCTGGAATGTCAGAGATCCAAATCTTCTTTTTTTTTTTCCCCCACCTCTGCTGGACTCAGAGGATGGATCCTATATGATCTATAACCCAGGAAATGTCTTTTTCTGCAGTTTTCTCAGTGGCTATAAATCCAGCCTGACAACCATAAATGTTTTATTTCAGAAACAATAAACCTAAATTAATAACAGTGACTATACACAAAAAATAGTATATCTTATTTATGAAAACTTCTGATTATTAATAATTTTGGACTAAACAGGGTAGAATTAATTTTCCATAAATATCCTCTTCACAGAGTAACACTTCCTTCAAAACTAAGGTGCATTTATAGAGCCCTGAGAAGAGATCTGAAGGATCGCTCAAAGCATACCTTGCCCCAGCGAATGCAAGGATTTTTCTGCTTTTTCAGCTTGTAATTTTCTATAGAAAGTGTTATAATCCTTTTTTTTTTTTTTATAGATGGACAAATTCAGAAACATGTAATCTGAGATGTATTTTAGATTTCTCTATTGTGACTATTTAAACTATGTAGCTGGTAGCTGGAAAAAGAACATATTTGGTACAATCCACAGATCAGAGCAACAGAGAGAGCTTCTCAGCCTGTATTAATCTGGACCCCCACATACCCAAATGAGAAATAAGAGGCCCTGACTCAAAACAGCCTTAATGTTCTAATTGTATGTTACATACAGCATCAAGTAGTGGGGGCAGAATAAGCCTACCTCCTATGATCCAAGACTTTGGGATTTAAAGTGGGAACCTTTTCTTTTTTAATTTTTAACTGATATTGATTTTTTCATGTTTTTCAGCTATATTTTTTATTAGTGGAAAGATGGTCTGCATGACCTAAAAGCCAGTTACACTCTTCTACTTCTTTGAATAGAAGGATGTTTCCAAGGGAACCACTTGCAGTCCTGTCATCTGGGCTGTAGCCATTTAGCCACTGCTACCTTGAATATATTTGAATATATTTTCTCACTCCTTGCAAATTCTCTGAAAGGTTTCTTTCCTTTGTGCCCTCAGTCTCACTTGCTACCCGCCCACCCTCCTGCTCTTTTTTCAACACTTTCTTGCCAATATGAACTCTATAGCAAAAAGCAAATACAGGCCTTTTCCACTACAAGCATGTTTTAATTGCCACACTGCTGTCAGTCTATGGCAAACCATAGCTAGATTCCTACTGCAGCCTTAATGAAGTGACAAGTGGCTTAGTACAAAACTGACATCATAGTTAACACCAATACCAAGTGGTATTATTAATTGACTATACAAATCCGTTTTCCCACCTTAACTCATTACTATCACTCTGAGGTTAATCACCCATTTTTCTCATTTATGTCTTCATGCACTGACCTATTTATAGCCAAAAGCTAGAACCTCAGCCCCTACACTTTACAATAAAAACAAAATAAATCCAATATTCAAAAATTAAACAGCTAAAACAGGTTACTGAACAGATACATTCCACTTGTGACATGACTTGAGGTCCCAATTTCAATCATAGAATCATAGAATTGTTTAGGTTGGAAAAGACCTTTAAGATCATCAAGTCCAACCATTAACCTAACACTACCAAGTCCACCACTAAACCAGTTAAGGGTAGAGTAATAATTAATTTCATGTTTCCTGGCTTGGTGGTTGGATTATATCTTAATGAAAGTAAAACTAAGAATCATTAAGGTTGGAAAGGACCTCTAAGCTCATCAGTCCAACCATCAACCCAACACCACCATGTCTACTAAACCATGTCCCAAAGTGCCACGTCTACCCGTTTTTTGAACACCTCCAGGGATGGTGATTCCACCACCTATCTGGGCAGCCTGTTCCAATGCTTGACCACTCTTTCAGCAAAGAAATTTCTCCTAACATCCAATCTAAACCTCCCCTGGCGCAGCTTGAGCCCATTTCCTCTTCTTCTATCGCTAACCACTTGGGAGAAGAGACCAACACCCACCTCACTACAACTTCCTGTCAGGTAGTTGTAGAGAGCGATAAGGTCTCCCCTCAGCCTCCTCTTCTCCAGGCTGAACAACCCCAGTTCCCTCAGCCGCTCCTCATAAGACTTATGCTCCAGACGCTTCACCAGCTTTGTTGCCCTTCTCTGAACACGCTCCAGCACCTCAATGTCTTTCTTGTATTGAGGGACCCAAAACTGGACACAGTATTCCAGGTGCGGCCTCACCAGCACTGAGTACAGGGGCACAATCACCTCCCTGCTCCTGCTGGCCACTCTATTCCTGATACAGGCCAGGATGCTGTTGGCCTTCTTGGCCACCTGGGCACACTGCTGGCTCATGTTCAGCCGGCTATCTACCAGCACCCCCAGGTCCTCTTCAGCCAGGCAGCTTTCCAACCACTCTTCCCCAAGCCTGTAGCATTGCATGAGGTTGTTGTGCCCGAAGTGCAGGACCCAGCACTTGACCTTGTTAAACCTCATACAATTGTCCTCAGCCCATCGATCCAGTCTGTCCAGGTCCCTCTGCAGGGCCTTCCTACCCTCAAGCAGATCGACTCTCCCACCCAACTTGGTGTCATCTGCAAACTTACTGAGGGCGCACTCAATCCTCTCATCCAGATCGTTGATAAAGATATTAAACAAGACTAGCCCCAAAACAGAGCCCTGGGGAACACCACTTGTGACCAGTCACCAGCTGGATTTAACTCCAGTCACCATAAATCTCTGGGCTCGGCCATCCAGCCAGTTTTGTACCCAGCAAAGAGTACACCAGCCTAAACCATGAGCCGCCAGCTTCCTTAGGAGAATGCTGTGGGAGACAGTGTCAAAGGCTTTACTGAAGTCCAGGTAGATGACATCCACAGTCTGTCCCTCATCCATTAGGCATGTCACCAGGTCATAAAAGGAGATCAGGTTGGTCAAGCAGGACCTGCCTTTCATGAACCCATGCTGGCTGGGCCTGATCCCCTGGTTGATTTGCTTACGCTTGTTGAGTGTACTCAAGATGAACTGCTCCATAACCTTCCCTGGTACCGAGGTCAGGCTGACAGGCTTGCAGTTCCACAGATCCTCCTTCTGGCCCTTCCTGTAGATGGGCATCACATTGGCAAGCCTCCAGTCATCAGGGACCTCCCCTGTTAACCAGGACTGCTGATAGATGATGGAGAGTGGCTTGGCAAGCTCCTCTGCCAGCTCCCTCAATACTCTCGGGTGGATCCTATCCGGCCCCATAGACTTGTGAGTGTCCAGGTGGTGTAGCAGGTTGTTAACGGCTTCCTCCTGGATTATGGGGGCTCCATTCTGCTCCCTGTCCTTGTTTTCCAGCTCAGGGGGCTGAATACCCTGGGGATAACTGGTCTGGCTATTAAAGACCGAAGCAAAGAAGGCATTAAGTGCCTCAGCCTTTTCCTCATCCTTGGTGACAATGTTCCCCCCCACATCCAATAAAGGATGGAGATTCTCCTTGGCTCTCTTTTTGTTGTTAATGTATTTGTAGAAACATTTTTTTTATTGTCTCTTACAACAATGGCAAAATTGAGTTCTAGCTGGGCTTTTGCCTTTCTAGTTTCCTCTCTGTATGACCTAATGAGATCCCTGTACTCTTCTTGAGTTGCCTGCCCCTTCTTCCAAAAGTGGTAAACGCTCCTTTTTTTCCTGAGTCCCAGCAAAAGCTCCCTGCTCAGCCAGGCCAGTCATCTTCCCTGCCAGTTCATCTTATGGCACATGGAGACAGCCCGCTCCTGCACCTTTAAGACTTCCTTCGTGAAGAAGGCCCAGCCTTCCTGGGCCCCTTTGCCCTGCAGGACTGCCTCCCAAGGGACTTCCCCAACCAGGGTCCTCAACAGGCCAAAGTCTGCCCTGTCCATGGCAGTGGTTTTGCTGGCCCCTCTCCTTACCTCACCAAGAATTAAGAACTCTATCATTATCCTGGTCGCTAAGCCCAAGTCGGCCTCTGACCACGACACCTTCCACGAGTCCTTCTCTGTTTGTAAACAGCAAGTCAAGTGAGACACCTCCTCTGGTAGGCTCACTTACCAGCTGTATCAGGAAGTTATCTTCCACACACTCCAGGAACCTCCTAGACTGTTTCCTCTCTGCCATCTTGTATTTCTAACTGTTTCCTCTCTGCCATCTTGTATTTCTAGCAAATGTCCAGCAAGTTGAAGTCCCCCACAAGAACAAGGGCTAGCTATTGTGAGACTTCTGCCAGCCACTTATAGAATGCTTGACTAAATATACACTGCTTGATTAAATATACACTTCTCACTAGTTGCATGCAGACCGGGTAGATGGCCAGGAGGAATGATTTATGATGGAATTGTCTTTCAGAAAATGTGTCTTCCCTCTGCTATTTACCCCAGCAGCTTTCAGCAGGGACAGATTTCTTTTGGTAAGTTACAGTCTAAGTATCAGTCCCAAGTACTTGGGGAAGAATAGTCAGATTATTCAATACACATAATACCAGTGCTGCCTATGCTTAAAGCACGTTCATAACCCTTCAAATTTAAATCCTCCCATTCACCTCAGAGCTTTGTATCAGATCAGAGACTTGATCCTGAAAAAGTGTAAGCATTTCACTAAACCTGTTGAATGACCAAATTTCGAGGTGTAACTTGGAGTTCTGCTGGATCAGGGTTGTTGTGTGTTCCTACAGAAAGAATATGCATTGATACATCCCACAACAGGCAAAGTTTCTAGTTATTTCTCAGACACAGTATTGGTTATTTCCATATTGGTTTTAAGAAATAGGCCAAAGTGCTTCATAGGTCCCTCAGAAATCATTAATTAGGATCAACTGGAGATATGAGAGGACAAATTTCTCCACGGCCTCATCGTCAAGAATTGTTAAAGGTCAAATGTTTTTTCTTGGTAACCAGAAAATGAAGTGCCACAAATTACCAACCACATCTTTGCGGCCAAAAGCATCAAAGGCTGGATGAAAAGGGTGAAATCCAGCTGAACTAATGCAGAGCCTACACTGTAGACATACACATCTGAGTTAGCTGTCTGGAATCCCTTTATACTTACTGTACAGTTGACTAGAGGACAAAAGTTCGCATCACAGTGAATTGCAAAAATGTTGTCTCTGCTACAGTTTCTGCTAACCAAAATGTTAAGCACAGTGAGTATCCTGATGGCAGTTATGCCCTTAGAAGTGAGAAAGGCAGCCAGACTTGCAACATCAGTCACAAACCACTGAAACTCATGCAGTAGGGTTAGTCTTACAAGGAATAAGATCACACTGAATGAGTAAACACTTGATGTTGCATTTAAAAAACCTTACTTTAATGTTTACCCTCAGAATCATTCAGTGTTGACCAGACTAATCTGATTTTTTTAGCGAAGTTTATAAAAAATACCTTAACAATAAAAACCTGCATTGCTAATCATCAGTTGTCTTGCTTTAAAATTTAAATCTCAAGCCTTTAAGACTAGTTTCAAATAACACTAGCATTAGTTAATTTATACTTATATTTGTAGTTAATTGGAATAGAGTTACTAGTTTGTAAAAAATGTATTGGATGGGAGAATAACTAAAGCACATAGGAAACTTAGAAACTTGAGTCCTTATGAAAAACAATAGGACTTCCATTCCTAAATCTATTCACATCTACAGGACATCCCCTCTCTCTTCAGTGATATCATTTTCATAAATAATTTTTAGATTCTATCTATGGCTTATTACCTGATTTTCATATATAACTCTCCTATTCAATTTCTTCAGGAGTTTTTGTTTGTTTGCTTGTGGGACATTTTTGCCAGTGTTTGCCATGTTAAATTGAAGTGACTTGATTAAATTTCTGCTTATTGGAAGAATCATTTATGTTTAATTGTTTGTGCATTGCTAGCAGAATGCCTGATATGGTACAAGAAAGAAAATAAATCTTAGCCAGATCTTAAACACTTGAAAGAGAGCTACTAAGAACACAAAATTGAAGAAATGCTTAATAATAAACTTTGTAAAACTCTTCCTGCATAATAATTGAGGAGAACATGAAACTTTTAGTAAAAACCATGAGATGATTCTGGTAGTCAAAAAAACCATAACACTGATAATTCTTCAACTCTACCTTTCACATAGGAATCACTTATTAATGATACTTGCAATACTTAGTCCATAATGAGGGCCTCAAAATGTAATAAACTAAACTGCATGCAAACGGGAGCGAGCTCTGTAAGGCATTTACATTGCCTTGTAATGAAAAGCCATTTCATAGGAAAGGAGCTACATTTAGATAATACAAACTAAGGCTGTACCTCTTTCAGCCTGGAAAGTGCAGAATAGTTTTTCCTATGGACACCCCAGGCAAATGTTAAACAAGTAAAATGGTAAGTGTCCAGGAGATTGGGTCAATAGTATTCCTTTAGTCATAAGTGGTCAGAACATTGATTTCTTATAGGCATCTTGTCTTACAAACACCCAATATTTTTAAACTTCTCTAAAGTGCAGTAGGCTAGACAGTGTGATTTTAGCTACTCTTGAAATAATTATTTATGTAGGATAGCTTCTGTAAGATGTTGGATGATCTTGGTTGACATTATAGGATTCTATGCTGTCCTTTATAGAGACAGCTCTCCTTTTCCCAGGAGAAAGAAAAAAGGTATTCAGACAGTTGTCAGACTACCACACTATACTTTGCAATTAAGATACACAGGAATTAAGGGCAAAAGGAGAATGTGAGCTAAATTTTCAGTTGACAAAAATGTACTGCTAGTTGTTTGCAGAGAGACCACTAGCCCATATCAGCACATATGACTGGAAGACTAGAAATCTACTGTTCGTAATTGAAGTTTGTGAATCAATGTCCAAACGCCTGTGACAATAATATATAATTTCAAGACCTGACTCCAAGAAGGTGAAGAGGAACTCATCAGGTCTATTAACACTATTCCTTTATTTCCATGACCTTGCATATGGTGGCCCAAAACAACTCCCATGGTCTTACAATTCCCATTTGACCTATATCAGCTGCAGATGATAAATAAATAGATAAACAATTAAATAAATTTTATAAATATAATCAATTAATCCAGCAAAGCATGGTGGAAGCAGAAAAATCACAAAGGTCATTGTATCAATGATTTGCATTACAAAGCAGTAAGTAATACAACATTGCATATTAGCTTTCAACCAGACTTAGTGACTGGATAATAATGACTGGAATAGAAATCTGAAAACTTGTAGATAGATTCACAGGGGCTGTGAGTGATAATATAATTTTTAGGTTCCTTCATTTCCTTCCTATTTTTTGCCTGTGAGCTGGAACACTATCTTACTGTGACTCTGTCCTTACCTTAAATATCACATGTGCAAACATTTGTGTCTGAACCTCAGTGAAGCCAAATTCCAGGTCAGATCATACTGGATATAACTGCTATACTTCATACACTAAGGAATCCATGGAGATGGTTGTATACACTTCTTTAAGGTGCTGTGGTTATATAAGGTATATGAATCATTTCAAGGTGCTGTGATGCTTGTTATGGGTTTTGAAATCCAAATAAAAATTAGCACAGCAGACTGTATTGTGTAGAGTATAAAGCTGTCATGGCACTGCACCTGATGGGTCTAAATGTCATTAAAGAAAAAGAAGGTCAAGACCACTTTCCAGCTTGCAAGATCAGGTCTTGCAGAAGGCACTGTATAAATGGGTTATTAACCCTACATAGTTAACTATATTAATACCTGTTCCCACTCTTTTGTCAGGTATCAGGCTGTCAACAGATTAACTCTTAATGCTTAGCAGGGGACCTGTGAGTCAGTTGTCAAGTGTTTTAGTATTTACCAAGCTGGAGTGAATGGACATCTAGCCACCAGAGTGCCTAGATGTGGCCAGCCTCAACTGATAAATGCTGTGGCTTTAAGATGGGAGGAATTAGGAGAGTAGAATTAGAAGAGTAGCGGATGCAGCTGGCTGCAATGTTCTTGTTTATATAAAGATTCTAAAAGAAGTGTCATGGTAGAAGAAAGAACAGCATTCCTTGTGCTAGTGTGAGTGACATCCATTGGAATCTGTGAAATCATTTAAGTCTAGGTCTTAATGTGCAAGAGTGCCAATCTAGTGGAGCCACATATTGCTGCTAATTGGGATCCTTCAGCTCTGAAGGCCGTTAGTCTCACCAAATAAGAAAAGGAGAAGAAAAAACACCCTCCTAGACTAGATCAAGTTATAATACATTGTCCTTGTAAGTAATTATATATATAACGGCAAAAAATTCTTGCACAAGCTGCTCAGCCCTCTTCAGTCTAAGCTCTGATAAACTATGCTGAATCTTCACCAAATTTAGTATAATTTTAGTTAAAATACTTTAAAAAATCCTCCAGTGATAGTCAGTCCGGGCACTTGTTTTTCTCCTTTAAAGACAGTCAGTTCAACAATGTTAGACAAACTGGCCTCATCAAAGGAATATAAAGATCACAAATAATTCCTTTCTAGCTGGGAACAAAGTGAAGTTGGTAAATGAACTAAGCATCACTTACTTGTTAGTGAATGAATGGGATGATTACTTCCTGGATTCCAGACTATATCATTAAATCAGATAAAATAAAAAAAAAAAAAACCCAAACCCAAAGGCAGTGTCCATGCTTACTCTCAGAAAATGTCAGCTTTATTCTGTTTCTGTCATACTGAGCATGCCTTATTTCCCAGTTAAAATCTAGGGGAATAATCTGTTGTCTTTTCGGCTGCTTCTTTTGCTTTCTTATGTTTATAAATAAAAATGAAGCTTCACATGGATAAATTAATAAAGTCCCAAGCCCTGATTCAATTTCCTCAAGGCTTTATTACTGAAATGCAGCTGAGCATATTACAAGATGGAACATTAATGGACAGTACAGCATTATTAGCTAGTTTGAAAATATCATGTATATTAATAATATTTCTTTCTTCAGCTTGAGCCAAGTACAGAAGCACAAGACTATTTCTGTAATGTGGACAGTTTCAATCAGCCTAATGAATGGATGAGGCTTAACTCTATTTCAGTTTCAGAGTCCTGCTTCGATGTGGTATGTGCAGTGATGGTCCTGGGTTCTGCTGCCTTGCATAGGCATTGTCTCTTGACTTCTGCAAGACCAGCTCATCTCCAAGAGGATTATGTACCCATTTTGCTGAATGCAGCATTCCCAACAGACATTTCCCTGCTTACCCAGGCATGAATATCTGAGAATGTATGAATAACTGGCACTATGCTGCTACCCTCATACACCCTGGCAATGTTCCTGTTTGAAGGAGGTTGAGCAACATGAATTTGCCTTATTGAAATAATGACATGTTTTCTTTCTTAAAAAACAAAAATAAAACCTGTTCATGTTACCCAACAAGAGAGGCATTTGTGCTCCGTAAAGACACAAAGATTTTTTGTCTTAGCCATTGCAGTGCTGTGAAACGTTTATTCAGCTGCCAATGCTCTACCATCGCTTCATAAAATTCCTCTATTTAGTCGCTAACCAGTAACTGCAGTAACAATTAAGCATGTTCCTTTCAGCTGGATAATTAAATGCCAAAAAACCTCACCACTCAATATGTAATTCACTCAACATCTTGTTGTTTGAGGGGACTAGTGTTCACAGATAGGATGGATTGAATTCCTAACAACATCTGGCATGAGCAATGGACTTGGCTGTCTCAGTAATAGCATTACATTCATGGTAGGAATGACAGCTAAATGTAGAGAGATGGATGGGCCTTTTCTCTGAAGTGGCAGATTCATGGTTGTAGCCTAATGAATCAGTATGTTGTAACCCCTAGCCATGTACATACTGGCCTGTTGGTAGTGACAAGCTGCATCAGGAGGTCCGGAGTAAATTGTAGTTGTCAGATCTAATGGAGAAGGATGCTGGCTTATAAGGTACTGGGAAAGCTGAGTATAATTTCCATTCCAATAATCTGGATCAAAACACTTCCTGATCGCCTTGGTCAATTTATTCTGTCACTTAATTAAACAAAAAGTATTACAAGTCTCCACAGTAAAGGACAAAAGGAGACTCTTTAACCTTGGAAAAAACAAAGCTAGATGTTAGGCCTCAAGTAAAGTTTCTTTTTTCATATGATCTGAGTTTATAGAAGATTTAGACTACCTGTGTGTTTTAATGTTCCTGGATGTCCTAATGTTGTAATGTGTTTTCTCCATTGAAAACAGTGAGAATGAACAATGGTCAGTGCAAGCCAGGCTTCCAACAGCCTACAATCCGGCACAAAACCTACTTAAAAATAATAATTCATCTAATGTCCAAATGGATTAGATGATGATACATCTCCTGAAGAAACAGTGTTGCAATTAATAGATTAAAACCAGTATTTCCTGGTTCTCTATATGCTTCTGATAGATTGAGAGTTGGGGAAGGAAATACAGATAAAATAGCAGCAAGAGAAAAGAGGGTTTTTTTGGTTTTGTTTTTTTTTTTTTTTAAATTGTCTTCTGCTTAGCAATTAACTATAAGTGATTGCTGGACATTTTTTTTCAGGACTACAAGGACACAGAAGAGAAATAATAGATGTTTTGAATGTACACTATTGACACTTATCAATATGATCCCTTCCACCTTTTCTTAAATTGCACTACATTAATTAGCTAAAGTCTAGAAGGAATGATGCCTGAGTAGTCTGGGCTGAACAGGCTTGTCCCTTGAGAAATTAATTTGGTATATACATGTCCATTATTAGCATTTTCCTGCTTCACTGAAATATATTGTGCTGAACTGTGAAATACCTAACGCAGAAGCCATTATGCTGCAGACCATAATGTATTCTGCAAAGCTCCAAAGAGTACATTTCAACCAGCCCTGTGTTTGCACAACTTTTTTTTGTGTCTGCTGTTAATGTATGATGATTCAGCTCTGCCCCTTCATTTCTCTGTCTTGAAGCACTCTTAAAAACATGATGATTTGTCGCAGGAGAAAAGTTGTTTCCTGATGACATATATTTATTTATTAAGGAAATGTACATAAGTTCTTGAAAAATACAGAAGCTGTTTTCAAGAGAACTCTCAAATCATGATAAATTAAATAACAACTGCATTTTGCCACAGAAACTATAATGTGGGCACTATTTTCAAGAGACAGGATTGTGTTTTAGGTTCACTAGTGACATGTCCTCTAGGAGAGAGAGTCCTGTAGCAGCATTTATTTTATAAGTTTTACATTGTGAGTAAATGTGTCTTTGTCCACAGGGCAATTTTATTCTTACTTACAACCTGAAATTGCACATTGCAACTCTTGTGGAACTGGCAGAGGTATTAATTACACACATGTGCACACATTTGTATTGGTTGCTATTTTTTATTACTGTTAGTTAGATTGTACTGCATAGTTAGTTACTTCAGCAATACTAAATGGTCCAAGCAATAGGGATTCTTGTGTTTTGCCACTGTAGTCTGAAAGTCACAAAGTAGCAGAGCCAGAAACACTGATTTTATTTTTTTACAAAACAGGCCTGTTAGATTTTAAGATTCCTGTACAGGGTCTTCTTAGAGAGACTTAGCTTTGCACAGTGCCTGAAACAAGTCTGTTAATTGTTGAGGAAAACCAAAAGTAAATAAGAAATATTAATTCATAATCTATCTAATACTAGAAAAACATATATAAACATCAAATTTGAGGTCATGATAGCTGGTCTAAGAATGGATTTTCCATGTATTGGGAAAAAAAAAAAAAGATTTAAGATACTTTTAGAACTAAAAGTATCATTTTTTAAGACACATCACGTGTCCACCACCATCTTATCAAATAAAAATGGTTTATTCTGAAAACATTTTTTAAATAAAACAGATTTCTGAAGGAAAACTTGTTTTCAAGTAAAAACACAAACTCTTGTTTTCTGGTTGGGCCAAAAAAAGTTTTATTTTTTCTCTCTCTTTTCCTAAACCAATGAAAATGTTTTGTCAAAATCCAAAATAATTTGGCAAAACATCATTTTCCATATAAAAGCTTTGACAAATATACACTGTGTATTCCTACCTATTACAAGCATAATAATGAATGAATTCATTTGGCTATCACTGAGTTTTTAATGGGAACTGAAGGAAGCAAAGGCACTCCTGGCAGGGTACATGAAATGGTAAGGGTCCTACTGATTTTCTAATGAGTGTTATCACTGGAGTTTTTCTTGCTCTTTGTTGATGCTTACAGAGTTGATCCAGGTCTGTATGGAAACGGGTACAGGTTTGTCACAGGACATTCTTGACATAGAGTTAAAAAGCTGTAGAATTCCCTTCTTAGTGTGACTGGCCAGGAACCAGATGAAAAACATACTTAAAACGTAATTTAAAAACATGCTCTAAAAACATACTTTGTGATGTATCTGTTCTCACAGATTTTTATAAGAAGGATGGAGGTAAGACACTGACACACAGATAGAGTAATTTGAGCTGCTCTTACGGAAACAACTGATGGAATTTCAGGATTATTTGCAGGTTCAGCCTGCAACTTTCAAAGCTGCCTGCAGAGTTAACTTGCTAAATTCCATATTTCATAAAGCATCTTTAGAAATATCATGAGATCTGTTTGTTTTAGAAGTTTGATGCTCAATAATTAGAGGCAAGTTTGGGGAAAAAACCAAATAATACTGATAGAAAGGTACAAGGTCCATCTCAGCACAGAAAGCTCTATTCACTATACACTAATGAATGAAGCTAAAAAAGGATGGGTATGTATGACGTGCAGTCCTCAGTTTCAGCAGCTGGGAGTGATGGCAGCTGCATAAAGGAATAGACAAGTATCTACAGGCCTGAACTCGGGTCACTGTCATGTAACAGGAGCTGGAAAGTCAGGAGGTAGAAAATCTGCGATTCTAAGTGGAACATTATCAAAATGTGTTTGTTATTTATTAAGGTGAAATAGCTAATGAGGCACATTTTGCCCTGACTTTATGCTGGCACAGTACAAAATATTGGCCACTGGTGGGTAGGTGGGGGATGGGGAAAACCTACAAGATTTAAAACCCACTTCAAAGCATGCACTGCCAAAAGTTTAGCCTTAATTAATACTGTTTCATGATTAACATTTTAAAAGAGTAGCACACACAGTAAGGAAGAATGTACAAGCAGTTGTCACAATGTTTAAGGGAGCATTTATCTTTTTTTTAATTAAAGGGGTGTTAATACGAAAAGTAGTGAAATAGATGACCGCTATTTGCAAACTACAGAGAAAATAGTGGTTTAACTTTTTTTTTTAAATTAATCTGAGTTCAGCAGTCCATTTTCTTTTCCTAATCCTTAAAGTGGATTGTTGAAATATACTATGGAATGGCATCTTGGATTATGTTAATTGAGATTTTTTAGTTTATTGAAAATGTCACTTCACAGAAACGAAAAAGATTAGAGCCCAGGAGCACACTAAACTTCTTGTGAAGAGCTTACACCAGGTGGCAAGAGGGAAATAATGTCTGGAATAGACAGATTGTGAAGGAAAGACTGAGCATCAGGTGGAAAGCTTACAACAAATTTGTTATACTATTACTAAATTTAGAGTTCCAGGAACAGGAGACACCCAGAGAGGATACATCCAAAGCATTTTCCCTGTATAGTAAAATGGGAATTGTTTTCTCTTACATTTAAATAGCTTTTCTTATGCAATATTTTATTTGTATCTGTCTGTATTGTCATTCATGTTCTGCATGTTTTAGGAAATCATGAAAGTTTTTGACAACAGAGCAATACTGTTCTGAATTTAACCAGATCCTCAAGAAATTTGGAGGCTGGTTTCTGAGTTCTTGTGAGAAACAAAATATTCCACTGATGTGTTAAAGAAATTTAATGAAAGAAGATCTGTATTTATCTTTCCTTTATACTATACTTTATACATTTAAGTCATCTACTGATCTACAAGGGCAGCTTCTGTCCTGTTAGGGTTTTCAGGAGGAGAAGGGTAATTTCTCTTACTTGAGTGAAGGAACACATCTTCTGAAAAAAAGATATTAGCATAATTCTCTTGTCTGAAGAAGAAATTTTATTTTCTTTCTTTTTTTTTATCCTTTATTTCCAAAAGAAAATATTTAGATGTGAGTTAATTTGTTGCTTTAATTATCAGACTAGATTCAACCTACTTCAATTCTGAATTTTGCCCTTTGATTTAATATTAGATACCAAATAACCTTCTGTACTTATGCTGCAGGCATAATTTTCCTTAAAATAACAGTGCTGGATTGTTAGTTTTACAGATGTAAATTTTGACAATAATTTTGAACACTTATTCACAGATAGCTAAAGGACACAAATCACTCCCTATATTGATTTCTTATGAAATCTAGGTCATTTCACCAATGCTGAATATAGCCAAGAATATTCAGATCTGCTTAAATGTAAGGTCGAACAAACTGACTGTCTAATTAAAGGAAGCTAGAATTGTAGGTATTTCAGAAAACATATTCTTGGAACTCTATTTGATATGAATTAGAATTCTTTCATGCATTTGCTGCTCATGCTTGTGTCTTCATATTGCTAGCATTTGTCACCCCAAAATGTTTCAGGATCCGTATTGGCATCACCATTTTCCCATGCAGGATTACAACATGTTCCAATTTAATTAAGAGTGGCATCTGTTATTGCAATGCCAGCAACAATTTTAAACAAATACCATCTCCTGCAGTCTTTTGTGTGCAATTAACTGAAAGCTACAGAGGGAGACCTCATATCCCATGGTGTTCTGAGAGGAAACACTGTCCCATTAAAGGTTGCATTCAATTGTTTCTTCTGTCGCTGAGAAAGCCTTTTTCTAGCTGAAAAACAGTTAGTGCAAATTTCTACTCTAATAATGGGTGGAGTTGTAATTGCAGAAATTCATTGTTAACAGACGCCACAAAGGAAGACTGTATGTGAGCAACAGAATGCTTTAAATCATATTTGCACTACAAGTCTCTCATTTTCAAAGGAAAAATTTGCCAAGTATCCCATTGAATTAACTTTTTTGACTTTCCATTGCTTGTGACAGTCTTTTAGGTGCTTCATCACAACATGGCTTACTTGTCAATACTCAACACGTCTTCTTAGTCTCTTTTTGCTTTCTTCCCCCCCCCCCCCCCCCCCCCGCCTTGAGGAAATGAGCAATATCACTGGTTTTCACTTTCCCCTCATGGCTAGTCCAGATTAACTTGTGGCTGTCAGCTGCTTAAATACAGACATGTAGGTCTGTTTGAGATGGCTGGGGTATTGTAGGCACAAACCCAGGGCTGGCAGATACAATGTAAGAGTTTGGGGAAGGCAAGCACCATGCTGGATCAACAGCTGGAGTTTGGCTTCATGAGTGGTGAATTCTACCTGTAGAGAATGAGTCAAAGATTTTACCAAAGCTGGGGGAGAAGGTTGTTTTTCTTCCTTCTCGCATATTCTTTCATCACAGTAAATGTGGGTTTTGCTGTCAAGTTACCATGATTCATAATGAAAGAGGTAGAATGGTGTGTACACACATACACTTATCCCATGTTAGTATACTCAGGCATAGTACACAAAGATATATGAAAGATCAATATAAGCATGTATATATTCATGTTAAAACCTTCATGTATAAATATAAAGTGATTTAATCCATTAAAAATCTTTAACAATTTTTTTTTCCACAAATCACTGCTATTCCATCTTCTAAAATGTCTTCAGCTGACCAAAATTATTCATTAGCAACTTCTTCCCAATAATTTCCCCCCAAGTGAGAGATGCAGTTCACCTTGCCTGACCCTTGTTCATTGACAGGAACAAACTCTCTCTTTTCCACTGTCGTGGTTTAGCCCCAGCCAGCAACTAAGCACCACGCAGCCGCTCGCTCACTCCCCCTACCCCGATGGGATGGGGGAGAGAATTGGAGGAGTAAGAGTGAGAAACACTCCTGGGCTGAGATAAGAACAGTTTAATAATTGAAATAAAGTAAAATAGTAATGCTAATAGTAACAGTATAATAATGATAATAATAATAATGATACACGAAGCAAGTGATGCACAATGCAATTGCTCACCACCCGCCGACCAATACCCAGACAGTTCCCGAGCAGCGATCGCTGCTCCCCGGCCAACCCCCCCCAGTTTATATACTGAGCATGACGTCATATGGTATGGAATAGCCCTTTGGTCAGTTTGGATCAACTATTCTGGCTGTGCCCCCTCCCAGTTTCTTGTGCGCCTGGCAGAGCATGGGAAGCTGAAAAAGTCCTTGACTAGCATAAGCAGTACTCAGCAACAACTACAAACATCAGCCTGTTATCAACATTCTTCTCCTACTAAATCCAAAACACAGCACTATGCCTGCTGTTAGGAAGAAAATTAACTCTATCCCAGCCGAAACCAGGACAGTATCCACCCCTTATTCTATACCATCTACGTCATGCACAGGCCCTCCCCTTTCCAATGTGTTCCAATTAATCACCACCCCTTTCCCTATCTTGATATACACACAGATATCATTCCCTTCGTCTATGGCCCATCCCTCTAAAATGTCCATTGAGTTCATTTAGCCCATGACTTTGGGTTCCATCTGTCATCACAGTCTTTCAGAGCAGGACAGGTGGTGTGCAGTGTTGGACTGTTGCATGCTGAAGTCAGTTCTCATTCCAACATGGTTTCATCAAAGTTCATTTTCCTTAGGCTGGGCAATTCTTACTGCAATACCATTGATGCGGCATATAGCAATCATAATATATAGTATTATATACTTAATATTAACCTACTATATTATTATATTAACATGCAGTTAAGAGATAACATATAGTTAAGAGATAACATACAGTATTATAAAGCAATTAATATTATACAATTCAGTTCATTGGCTATTTTCACCCAAAATCAAATTCCCTTGAGGTACACATTGGGCTTCCCCATCCTTTCGCATCACCCACCAAGTGCACCCAGGTCCTTGAGCAAAAGCAATCCCACGAATGGGTTTGCCTTTGCCAGAGGGGGAAGTAACCCAGACTGTCTTCCCCAGCATATTTTTCATGTGCACTACAGGAACTTTATCTCCTTCTACAGTACGTAAAAGTTTTGATTGGGCAGGGCCAGCTCGATTGGCAGATCCCCTGGTGTTGACTAATCAGGTGGCTTTTGCTAAATGCGTATCCCAATGTTTAAACGTCCCACCACCCATTGCTCTCAGGGTAGTCTTTAACAATCCATTGTATCGCTCAATTTTCCCGGAGGCTGGTGCATGGTAAGGGATGTGATACACCCACTCAATGCCGTGCTCTTTGGCCCAGGTGTCTATGAGGTTGTTTCGGAAATGAGTCCCGTTGTCTGACTCAATTCTTTCTGGGGTGCCATGTCGCCACAGGACTTGCTTTTCAAGGCCCAGGATGGTGTTCCGGGCGGTGGCATGGGGCACGGGATATGTTTCCAGCCATCCAGTGGTTGCTTCCACCATGGTGAGCACATAGCGCTTGCCTTGGCGGGTCTGTGGGAGCGTGATGTAATCAATCTGCCAGGCCTCCCCATATTTATATTTCAGCCATCGTTCACTATACCCAAGGGGCTTGAACTGCTTGGCTTGCTTGATTGCAGCGCATGTTTCACACTCATGAATAACCTGTGCAATACTGTCCATAGTTAAGTCCACCCCTCGATCACGAGCCCATTTATACGTTGCATCCCTTCCTTGATGGCCTGAGGCATCATGGGCCCACCGAGCTATAAATAATTCACCCTTATGTTGCCAGTCCAAATCCACCTGAGCCACTTCAATCTTAGCAGCCTGATCTACTTGCTGGTTGTTTTGATGTTCTTCAGTGGCCCGACTCTTAGGTACATGAGCATCTACATGACGAACTTTTACAACCAGGTTCTCTACCCGGGCAGCAATATCTTGCCACAATGCGGCAGCCCAGATTGGTTTGCCTCTGCGCTGCCAGTTGCTCTGCTTCCATTGCTGCAGCCACCCCCACAGGGCATTTGCCACCATCCATGAGTCAGTATAGAGATAAAGGACTGGCCACTTTTCTCTTTCAGCAATATCTAAAGCCAGCTGGATGGCTTTCACCTCTGCAAACTGACTCGACTCCCCTTCTCCTTCAGCAGTTTCTGCGACTTGTCGTATAGGACTCCATACAGCAGCTTTCCACCTCCGATGCTTTCCCACGAGACGACAGGACCCATCAGTGAACAGGGCATATTGCTTTTCATTTTCTGGCAATTTATTATACAGTGGGGCCTCTTCAGCACGTGTCACCTCCTCCTCTGGTGATATTCTAATGTTTTTTCCTTCTGGCCAGTCCATGATCACTTCCAGGATTCCTGGGCGACTGGGGTTTCCTATTCGAGCCCGTTGTGTGATCAATGCAACCCACTTACTCCATGTAGCATCAGTTGCATGATGTGTAGAGGGGACCCTCCCTTTGAACATCCAGCCCAACACCGGCAGTCGGGGTGCCAGCAGGAGCTGTGCTTCAGTACCAACCACTTCTGAAGCAGCTCGAACCCCTTCATATGCTGCCAGTATCTCTTTCTCAGTTGGAGTGTAGCGGGCTTCGGATCCTCTGTATCCCCGACTCCAAAACCCTAGGGGTCAACCTCGAGTCTCCCCTGGTGCTTTCTGCCAGAGGCTCCAGGTAGGGCCATTCTCCCCGGCTGCGGTGTAGAGCACATTTTTAATATCCTGCCCTGCCCGGACTGGCCCAAGGGCTACTGCATGAACTATCTCACGTTTAATTTGTTCAAAGGCTTGTTGTTGCTCAGGGCCCCATTTGAATTCGTTCTTCTTCCGGGTCACTTGATAGAGAGGGCTTACGATCTGGCTGTAATTTGGAATATGCATTCTCCAAAACCCCACAACGCCTAAGAAAGCTTGTGTTTCCTTTTTGCTAGTTGGTGGGGACATAGCTGTTATTTTGTTGATCACATCCATTGGGATCTGACGACGTCCATCTTGCCATTTTATTCCTAAAAACTGGATCTCCTGTGCAGGCCCCTTGACCTTACTCTGTTTTATGGCAAAACCAGCCTTCAGAAGGATTTGGACTATTTTCTTTCCCTTCTCAAAAACGTCTTCTGCTGTGTTGCCCCACACAATGATGTCATCAATGTACTGCAGATGTTCTGGAGCTTCACCCTGTTCCAGTGCTGTCTGGATCAGTCCATGGCAAATGGTGGGGCTGTGCTTCCACCCCTGGGGCAGTCGGTTCCAGGTGTACTGAACACCCCTCCAGGTAAAAGCAAACTGGGGTCTGCACTCTGCTGCCAAAGGGATGGAGAAAAATGCATTAGCAATATCAATTGTGGCATACCACTTAGCTGCCTTTGACTCCAGTTCATATTGAAGTTCTAGCATGTCTGGCACGGCAGCACTCAGCGGCGGTGTAACTTCGTTCAGGCCACGATAGTCCACTGTTAGTCTCCACTCCCCATTAGACTTTCGCACTGGCCATATGGGACTGTTAAAGGGTGAGCGAGTCTTGCTGATCACTCCCTGGCTCTCCAGTCGACGAATCAGGTTATGGATGGGAATCAGGGAGTCTCGGTTGGTGCGATATTGCCGCCTGTGCACAGTTGTGGTAGCAATCGGCACCTGTTGTTCCTCAACCTTCAGCAACCCTACAATCGAAGGGTCCTCTGAGAGACCGCGCAAGGTGGACAACTGTTTAATTTCCTCTGTCTCCAAAGCAGCTATACCAAAAGCCCACCGGTACCCTTTTGGGTCCTTGAAATACCCTCTCCTGAGGTAGTCTATGCCAAGGATGCACGGAGCATCTGGGCCAGTCACAATGGGGTGCTTTTGCCACTCATTCCCAGTTAGGCTCACTTCAGCTTCCAGTACAGTGAGCTGTTGGGATCCCCCTGTCACTCCAGAAATACAAATGGGTTCTGCCCCTCTATAGTTTGATGGCATTAGCGTGCACTGTGCACCAGTGTCCACTAGAGCCTTATACTCCTGTGGGTCTGACGTTCCAGGCCATCGAATACACACAGTCCAGTAAACCCGGTTGTCCCTTTCCTCCACCTGGCTGGAGGCAGGGCCCCTCTAACACTGGTCACAGTATTCGTTGTTCACTTCCTGTAAATGTGAATCAAAAGTTCCCTGATCAAGGTCGGAAGTAAAATTAGCCCTCTTACTCTGTCTCGGGAACTGCTCACTGGAAACTGGAGCTGCAATTTTCCTGGGAGAACCGCCTTTTCTAATAGTTTTTCCTTGCAATTCACGCACCCGTGCCTCTAAGGTTGAGGTGGGTTTTCCATCCCACTTTCTCATGTCCTCTCCATAATCATGCAGGTAAAACCACAGGGTGCCCCGTGGTGTGTATCCTCTATATCCTCTCTCTTGAGCATAGGGACGTTGACTCCTAATGGCTGAGACACTGGTCCGTGCAGGTGGGGAGTAGGACAGATCCTCTCTGAGTTGTTGGAACTCTTGGCATATTTTTTCAGACAGTTTTTCCACAGCCGAGACACAGGCCCGTAGGGAGGAAGAGAGCTTTTCTTCGTAGTCCCGGAGTTGTCTAGCCACTTCATCCACCGTTGGTGCCTCGTCGTCTTTCCAGGCTAGTATTGCCAACGAGTTGGAATACGATGCTGGTGCGCTCCGTACCACCTTCCGCCACATGGATTGTGTGCACCTGACTTCATCTGGGTCTTTGGTTAACCGCTCATCATTCAGGTCACTGTAAATCACCTCCAGCACGCCTAATTCCCTCAGGTACTGGATACCTTTCTCTACGGTGGTCCATTTGCTTGGGCGGTATAAAACATCCTCCTTGAAGGGATACCTTTCCTTCACGCTTCACAGAAGTCGCCTCCAGAGGCTGAGCGGTTTTGCCCCTTTTCCAATTGCTTTGTCAATGCCCCCTTCCCTGGAAAGGGATCCCAGCTGCTTGGCTTCCCTACCCTCTAAATCCAGGCTACTGGCCCCGTTATCCCAGCATCGGAGCAGCCAGGTGATGATGTGCTCGCCTGGATGACGACCAAAATCTTTTCGCATATCTCGCAGCTCACTCAGGGATAGGGATCGGGTGGTCACCATCTCATTTATGGGTTCTTCCTCCTCTGGTTCTCGTGATGGCCCTGGTTCATCTTCATCCCTTACTAAACGAACTGATTTCCTCGTGTATTTTTTCTTCTGTATAGGGGCAACTGATACCGGTGCAGGTTGGTTCTCTGGTTTAGCCACAGTGTCTGTCACTGGGGTTTGAGTAGCCGCAGTGCTCATGGCTGTGGCTGGAGTAGCCACAGTGCCTGGGGCAGGGGTTTGAGTAGCTGCAAGGCCTGTAGTGGGGGTTGGAGTAGCCGCAGGGCCTGTAGTGGGGGTTTGAGTAGCCACAGTGCTTGTTGTTTTGTCATCAGATCCAGAGACCTTCTCTTTCTTTTGAGGGTACTGATTAGCGTTGACCACGGCTCGATAGGCATGGGCCAGTCCCCAGCATGTTGCAATGATTTGTGTCTCTCTGGAGCTACCAGGGTGACAACATACTTCTTCCAAATACTTTACTAATTCTTCAGGATTCTGCACTTGTTCAGGGGTGAAGTTCCAAAACACTGGAGGTCCCCACTGCCCTAGGTACTTGCGCATACGATCCCACACACCCTGCCACTCATAACTATCCAGCCTTGGGGTAGATCTCTGGATGGTATTTTTAAACTGCTTACTGACCTTTATCAAAACGGAAACAACATTCCCAAGAATTATCAATAGAAGTATCTTAACTGCCCAGGGGTGTTCAAGATACAGGAAAGTTGTTGTAATGAAGGAGGAAACATCATAGAAGAAAGCAGCAAAGGTGCCATTCTGTATTTCCTCCACAACAAGCCTCTCAGAGTAAGAAGTATAATTGCTAACTCTCTCTATGAGGTAGTACCCGAAGTACAGTAGTGACTTCTGTATGAAACCCAAATACCAAAGAATGCTCAAGGTCAGGGTTTTGATAAGGAGCCTCCCAAGCAAAAGATCATGAATCACTGCAGAGCATAGCACACTACACAAACTGACAGCAAGCTTTAACGCGTGCTGCAAAAAAAGAACATGGTGCAGATCAGAAGAACTAATATCGTGACCGGCAACTGTTAACAGACTCCTTAATACACTCTGATTAATCTGTTGTTATCTCAAGCCCCACGTTGGGCGCCAAAAAGGACTGTCGTGGTTTAGCCCCAGCCAGCAACTAAGCACCACGCAGCCGCTCGCTCACTCCCCCTACCCCGATGGGATGGGGGAGAGAATTGGAGGAGTAAGAGTGAGAAACACTCCTGGGCTGAGATAAGAACAGTTTAATAATTGAAATAAAGTAAAATAGTAATGCTAATAGTAACAGTATAATAATGATAATAATAATAATGATACACGAAGCAAGTGATGCACAATGCAATTGCTCACCACCCGCCGACCGATACCCAGACAGTTCCCGAGCAGCGATCGCTGCTCCCCGGCCAACCCCCCCCAGTTTATATACTGAGCATGACGTCATATGGTATGGAATAGCCCTTTGGTCAGTTTGGATCAACTATTCTGGCTGTGCCCCCTCCCAGTTTCTTGTGCGCCTGGCAGAGCATGGGAAGCTGAAAAAGTCCTTGACTAGCATAAGCAGTACTCAGCAACAACTACAAACATCAGCCTGTTATCAACATTCTTCTCCTACTAAATCCAAAACACAGCACTATGCCTGCTGTTAGGAAGAAAATTAACTCTATCCCAGCCGAAACCAGGACACCAGGACACAGATCACTAACTACAAGTACTTTCACACTTGTTTGATTCCATATGCTATGAAGTTATAGGTTAAACTTTCAGTGACATCTACAGAAGGATTCATCAAAGAAGTGCTGAGTGCCTGATCTCACCAAATTCAGCAGTCCATTTCAGAGGTCCATACTGGAGGTTCTTTTGGTCTTTTTTTCATACTTTGGCAAGGCTGCAAGAAAGTATAAGAATCTCCTAAGCAGCGTATTTTGCAGAGAAATCATATCACAGTCTATGTTCATAAGGATTCTTTATTCACTTATTTTCCAAATTCCTCATCTTTGTTTGCAAAAGGAACACTGTCAGAGGGCAATGACTCCATGCTGTCACTAATTTCAAGTGGCTCCTCTCTGAGCAGAATCTAGTTGTCAGATCTGACTTCGGTGGGTGGATGGGACAGGAACTTAGCACCTTTCCAGATATTGCTTGATATTTTCTGGCCTTATATGTTGTTCTTTAACCAGGACTTACTAATCACTGTTTAAATACTAACCATAATGAAGTTTTAATGAAGTTTGAACCTCATTAGTCAAAAGTAAACAAAGGTTTTGTCTCAGAAATACCCCTTTTTTCCAACAACTACTTCTAATCCAGGTAAATTAATTTTCCAGTCTTTACTTTTAATCCATTCTGGAATCTTAAAATTAATTTTCTCTTTAATATAACTTTAAATTGGCTTTTTCCTTCCTAACTCCCCAGACAACTTGGTCATACATAATAACTTCGCATTAGTCTTGGTAATTGGGGAGTCCTTCAGCACCCATCTTGCTTAGAGCAGAAGTAACTACACAGAAGTGTACCAAAAGGCAGACTGTGCTGCAGAGGTGCTGACATCTATAAACAAAAATGGAAGAAAGGTAAAAAAATAGAAGTGGAGTGAGCAAAGTGGCTTTGAGGAAGCTGGGTGTGTTAGCTTAGTTTAACATAGGTTTAAGCATTTTTGAATGATAGAAATAGAGAGGGGGAAGTAGACAGGAGAAAGGTATTGTGAAAATAAAAGTGTCTGGGTTGAGGAGGAGACATGAAAAGTGAGGCTAGTGGCAAGGAAGTGTAAAAAAAATTGTGGAACAAAGAATTCTCTGGAGATTCTTATCCTGTACAGTAATTTACAAAGACAGAGGCTGATTTCCTTCTGTATTCTTCTGGTTTTGCAAATATGTACAGGTAAGGTCAAGCGGCTGTGAAACAAGATGTCCTTGCCTGCTGTTACCACTCTGGCTAAGCAAACCCAGCTTCATTTGGCAATGAAGAGGGAAATAAAGGTGGGAGCTGTTTTCAGTCTGACAGATGATCTAGGCTAGAATTCTGGGCTGTTGGGAGAATGGGGGGCTGTAGGAATGGACAGCAGGGAGCTGAAACAGGAATTAAAGTACCATAAACTAAATGCAGCTTAAAACTAGGGAAAGCAAAAGCTAGTATCAGAATCTCCTACCACTTTTATTGTGGTCATATGTAAGATTCCCAGCAATAAACCAGGCACAAAGAAAGCTTCAGATCTGAAGAGCAATTGGGCTCTATGACAAGAGAAAAATCTTAATCGAGTTTAATGCTAAAAGAATTTAACATTGTAAAACTTAAACTCAGTGTGAACTAATTTCATCTCAATGGGGGAAACTAGAACTACTCAGTTCTTCACTGCATCACAATATACTGTCTAGGCACACTTTCATAAAAAGATGACAAAAGACAAAAATAAAACACAATGATGATGAAAAAATACCACCACAATGGACTGATTTAAAGGTAGGAAACAGGTTGG
Organism: Pelecanus crispus; assembly: GCF_030463565.1. Lineage (NCBI taxonomy): Eukaryota > Metazoa > Chordata > Aves > Pelecaniformes > Pelecanidae > Pelecanus > Pelecanus crispus. Next base: position 15,025,487 of record NC_134644.1, read on the forward strand.
GAATAAATGGTTATTTTCTACCCTTGAAAGGAAATGCCACAAGCACTTTGCTGTTGACAATACTCCTAAAAGATCTGGAAAAGGAGGTGAGCTGAAAAATGACAGTTTGCTGATGACACCAAGTTATTCAGGGTAGAAAGAATGAGGGCAGACTATGAAGAAATCCATAGAAACACTCAGTGACTGGGCACTTATGTGACAGATGAAATGTAATGCAGATAAACATGAAGTGATGCATATAAAAAAAAAAATTAGTTACACACATAAAATTATTGTTTCTAAGTAGATCATTACAATTCAAGAGTGAAACCTGGATGTATGCTAGATTGTCCAATAAAAATATCAATGCAGTACTCAAAAGAAAATATTATGAATTATTAGAAAAGACATAGAGAAGAACAAAACAAAATGCTATGTGTTTGTCCACACCTTGAACACTATATGCATCTCAAAAAACATGTATCAGAACTAGAAAAGGTCCAGAGAAGAAAAAAAAGATGTTAAAAGGTATAAAACAGGTTTTGTAAAAGAAGTGATTAAATAATTGTAGAAAAAAAAAGATATTACAGACCTCTGCAAAATCATGAATGGCATGGAGTCTGATAGACATGGGTAGATATTCACTGTCTGATCCTCCAGAAGACTAAGAAGCCATCAGATGAACCTGGTGGTATCCTTGCTCTACATAAATGAAAGGTGTTCATTCTTCTCACAGGGGATGGTAGACTTCTGGGATTCCTTACCAAGGGACATTGAGGGTACAGAAAGCTTATGTGCACTTAAAGGGAAACTAGACTAGAAAAGAAATTCCTTGAGGTTTACAAGTAGACAAACCACCTTACTGTCAAGAAATCACTTGAAAATAGCTGAAGAATGGTATTTTATACATTTGTTTTGTCCTTATTCTTATCAAGGCAACCACCATCCAAGCAGAATACAGAGCTAGACAAATCTTTGGTCTAAAACACAACAGAATATCTTACATCCACATAGTTTTACAACCATCTGATCAATTTGAGTTAAAAAGCACAATAACTTATTATTTGCATCACACTAAAACTGAATGATCAAAATCAGTTGAGAGTATTGTGCATTAATGCTCCTGAGGAACTTTGACACTTCTGAAAAGATTTTCAAGCCCAAAACTTCAGACATGTGATAATTGATCTCAGACTTAACTATCTGGGTTGGAGTTTTGTCAGCACCACTGTCAGCACAGTCTCTCTGTGCAGGCCAATTATTTACGCACTGATAAATGTATATTTTTAGCTACCTTTCCAGCTGCCGCTGCTATTGTTAGGATTTGAGGTTTTGTTTGGTTTTTGGTTTTTTGTTTTGGTTTGTCTTTTTTTTTTTTTCTGGCAGATGATAATAGTAAGTTAGTTGTGCTAAGAAGTGCCACATTTCAATACCAGGAAGAGCTGGTTAACATACAAAAAAGGATTTATACCATCCTCTTTCAAAGGACCAAAGTGGCATAAATGTTGAGGTCCTATAGGACCTTAGATTTAGCTAAAGGTAGATACATTTACTGGATTAATAGTAATGGTGACAGGTAATTTACTGTCAACAAATGAATGCATCAATAATTACTAATAACAACTGGATTTTTTTTTTTCCCCCCACATTTGCTGAAGTTCTAGGCAAAAATTATTTGCCTGGCGGACTGATTGTATCACTAACACCCAGGCTCAGAGCACGTAGCAAGACTGCTAATACCCCTCCATGAATTCCTAATCAGGAAACCTCTAAGCCAAAGCCTATGACAGTATCTGTGTTTTATGTAAAACACACAAATGGCCTCTGGACCTTCACATGCAGATGTCCAGACCACACATAGAAAGCATGCAAATATAAGCAAAATAACATGTTTTTCAAAAACAACATAGCTATTTATTTTTCTAAACATAGTAAAAAATATCCTCTTTCAAGTTAATTAACCTATTACTCATTTTTTGAAAAAAGTCTTGACATTCGCATTTTGTAAAACACTCCAAAAATACCCCCAGCAAACACCCTCTATAACTAAAAGTATTGTGGTGACCAGTTCACCAACAGCCCTGCACAGTTTTCAAAGCACAGCATTTAAAGAAAGACATGTATTTCTGGCAATTCATTCCCAATTGTAGTTTTTAGGGGTGATTTTTAAGGACAGGCAAAGTAGGCTACCATGAAGAAATTCAAGACATGGCAATAAAATACATACATACATATATATATATACATATATATATAAAAATGCAATTTGCTGAAATTAGAGCTCACAGGCAAGAAATGTTTCCTGGTTAAAACTGTCAAGCTGGCAACAGTGATGAGTATTTTCTTAGTATTTTACTGGAAAGTAATGGAGACTGGGAGCAGAAAAAATTCTTCTAACCGTAAAAGCTACACAGGAGTCAACATCAATTTGTGTTTTATATATGAAGCCCAAAGTAGGACAAGGCATAAAACTCTACGTAAACTTATGCAACTTGTGAAAGGAAGGTTTATTTTTGAAATTAATGTTCTTTTTCCCTAGCCTTTTCTTCAAAACTACTGTAATGCCACTAAATTAATTTTCCATTCCAGCATTCTTCATCATGTTCTAATCTTCTCTGGCATCTGAAACGCGATTTCCTATCAACAAAACTGACTTCTCTTTCTCCCTTTAGTCCTGTAAAAATATTTAAGGATCCCCGTCTATGTAACCTAGTGTCTGAATTATGCTGGACAAGGTTTAATATATTAAAACAAGTAAGAATGGGTAAGAAGCAAAATGCTCTAGTGAAGTTGCAGAACTCAGTATTCTTACTTCAGACCACACTGCTCAGCAGTTTGAGGAATCCGGACAGAGCATTTACTTCAGATTACCACTGTACACTTTCTCTTCAATTTGCTGGGCAGACAAAATACATTTACTGTCTTTCCTAATAAACTCAGAGTGTGAACTATTGCTCAAAAAATCTCTCAGATTCATGAAAATATCTGAACACACATCTTTTATTTAATTGGCTTACAAAACTCTTGAACAAATAAGTTCTTGTAATCTGTCCATGTTCTAAACTCTGCTCATTCTGGGTTTGTTACTGTAAAATTCAGGCTTCATTTACAGAAGAGTGATTTTTTGCCATTTTCTACATAGTAGAGGGGATATTGTTTTATGTAGTGAAATGTCTATATGTATGGAGCACAGCCCAGTGTGTAGTATAATGCCAGTTTGCCTGACATTTGACACCAAAGATAACACCATACATATGTTTACATTTTAAACTTGGGGGGGTGTGCTAAAATCAAGCACAACTGTTTAAATTTTCTTATATTGAAAGCAAAATGGAATTCAGAAATCAAAATCGGTGGAATTCAGCAGAAAGACCACAGGAATAAGGAGAAACACTTCCATGCTGAGGCCCTACACATGTAGATCATCCTTTTCCTTTCTTTGTGGACTAGAATAAGTCAAACTGTGTAATCTTTAGTATTTTACATTATTTTTTTCCCTTGTACATGGCAGGAAAGCAAACAATATAACTCTCTGCACCCAATGCTTATGGGTAAGGGAATTCAAAGAGTACCTATGCAAGAGTAAAGTAAGTAATTTAAGTGCACTGTAGTCTTTACACTGTGGTAACACACATAGAAATAACAAGGTGAAGACTACCTTAAGTTTGTGTGTGTTGCATATGACCATGAGAGTAGTTTGTAGTTTGTTATTTACAGGTAGCATCTGAGAAGCACAAATTAACCAGGAGGATGGAGCATGGGCAAAAAAAATTGCAATTTGTTGAAAAGATAAACTATCTTGGAATAAAAAGCTTTCTATACTGAAGATACACATTTTTCTTTTTTAAATTTAACACTTCATTCCTAATTTATAGAAAAAGCTTTAGTCATGAAATAGCCATCTAATTACTTTTCCAAAGCCACATTGTAGCATTTCTTTTGGCTTTTCTTCACAACTTCACATCCATTAGATATCATAATGTGAGAAGTTTAATTCCTAGCCAAAAATGTGAAGATCTGCTTAGCCTGTACGCCTAAAAAGAGAAATTGTTGCTGGATTAAAATTTAGAACTGTGTAACATCCATGTATTACAGCAATACAAATAATACAGAGTAACAATTATACCAGTTTGACTTCTTCAGTCTCATCAGGTTCTCTTATTCTTTATTATTTGCTGCAGCTATAACTTAGTTAACATACTTACAGTTTGAATGATAAGCCTTGATTTGAACAGCATCAAAATCCTGGGCTAATAAAATTGAAAAAAATACTAGCTATATTAGTGACAAGAAAGCAATACATTGTGAACTATGCTGATTAAATTTACAGATGCTATACATATATCAAAATCAGTAATGAAGTAGAAGTTGGAAAAAGAAGGTTCTCCATTTCACACAAGGAAGTTAAACGCACTTACAGGAGATTATGGCATGGTATGGCAATTCATTTACACAGTGGCATGGTTGACACAATATAGTCTGAACACTTTTGAATACAGAACTGTTATGTGCATGAATCAGATTTGGGTGAATAACTGGCCTCCCCTATCCGGTTGCCTATCCGTATGGCTGATTATCTTTTTTTTTTTTTTTTTTGGATCATTTTAGTATACTTTCCCACCATTTACCACTTGTAAAATAATTACACAGTTCATTTCTACATTCCAAAACTACAGGTCACTATAATGTCTGAGTATGTATCATATGACTTCAAAAAACTCAGACATGTGTAATATTTTCTACAGCTACCACAATCAAATAATCTTCCAGATTCTGGTTTTAAGTATCAAAAATTAATAAAATATTAATTCAACTTCAGTTTTCAATGCATATTGAAATGCTGCCAATAATTACATTGCTTTGAGAGAGCATTCAGAACGGAAATTACTATTGCAGATTTGTTTGAAAAATAAACCCTGAGCCAAAAGCTGCAGACTTCATTACACAAGGCTACAAAAGTGTGTGATTTTTTTTCCTCCCCATCCTCCTAGGAGTTCTCACTATGCAGATCTTCAGCACATTTTTAACTCAATATCATAGAAATTCATTTTTCTCTTATTTCTCCATGACAAAAGTAACCTGTGTTACGCAGAGACAACAACTGCAACCTACCACGCAAGGTACACAGAAAGCAAGATAGTACCACACACAGAGCAAGTAAACCAGCTGCTAACTTAGCAGAAATTCTAATGGCCAGTCGTATGTGGTTTTGCAGCAAAATACAACTGCATACATTTTTCATATATTTCATTTTGTCTTTTGTATTCTATATTAAAACAGCCCTCTACAGAGCACTTCAAAGCTATAAGGAAATTTCAAGAGGTGGAATAGAGACACTGTGCAACCTATTCAAGAATAATGGGGCAAGAACCAAGTAGGCAGTCTAGCAAGAAATGGCTTTGAGTGGAGAGCTACAGATTTCTAAATCCCTCTCCACAGTTTTTTTATACATTCATTTTCCATTAGAGAGTTAGTACAGAAAAAAACACCATAATGTGAAATAACCCCAAGAGCACACTTTTGGCTTTCCCCAGCCAACAGGCAGGAGTCTTAGTTTTACCTGCTCTCCTGTAGCCCTTGAATTCCTAATCTTGACTGCCTAAAAGTATGGATTCAATAGAAAAAAAAATTGAAAAACATATTTCCTTCATGGTTTGGGCAGTCTCCTGGAAGGTAGGAAATATACACACAAACCCTCTTTGACTGCAAAGGCCCTAAAACACCTCCTTGATAAATCCCCTCCTGCCAGGCTGGTATTTAGAAGGCAGTGAGGGCTGCTGCTATCAGTGAGTGACTGCCACTCGGTTAGGCGCTCTCAGTCAGAAGGGCTCTCCCTCCTCTCGATCAATAGGTGTGTTGGCAAAGAAAATATGTCATCACCTGTGACACAGCCCAGAACAGGATGATTTCATTGTTTTTTCCTCAGGGAATGCTGTCCCCTTATCATTACCCAGGCATTGTCTGGGAGAGTGCTAATAATGCTAGCCAAAACCATGCCAAGGAAATATGAATAATTAAACACTATGGAGCATGAAAGTGCTCAGTGCCTTGCCCTGGCCTCATTTAGTTCATTAATACAGGCGTACATGGATGGAGGAACACCATATTTTCAGACATCTCAATCTTCAAAGAAGATGGTCTAAATCTGCGTTAATTTATAGCACTTTTTTTTTTCTTTTTGCTAATTGTCTTTGCCAAAATTAAATTTATGGTCTGATTTCCAGAGGTGGCAAGAAATTAAAATGTTTGCTTTCCATGGAGTGTTAAGCACCTGGAACATCAAGTCATAAATTTAACTTTGACAAGGAGATTAAAGCAATAACACAGTGAAGAGAAACACAAGTAGTCTCCTAAAAAGCACCAAACATCTTAGTGTTATAACACAGTATACTAACAAAAGGGCATAAGATGAACACAGTAAAATTAACCTTGGAGCAGCTTGAGTGAGATAAAGTGTTTGTACCTTTTTTTACTGCATGAGAAAATGCTAATCTTTTTTCATTATCATTTCCTAAATTAAAATTTAGTAAAAAAAAGAACAGCACTAAAACAGAAGACAATCAAATAGACAGACGATACTTGTGTTGAAATTGGTGCCAGTTTTGTCAATTATGTCAATAGTTCATTATTTCATCTTACTCTGCTACAGTTTTAGTCTCAACAAGATCTCAGTCTGATCTTGGGCTCTGATGGAAACCTTGAGTATCTATATATTGCTAAAGTAGCAGCAGGAACCATATAGCTGTACCGTCATAAGATTCATCCTCATTCAATGGCTATCCAATGTAAATTGAGTCCTATGAAGGCTTCTGTAATTTATTCATATTTTCTCATTTGTGTGGACAAATGCATAAAATATACATATCTGTACAGACAAATTGACAGCCTTCTATGATTTTAAAATCTAGCTATAACTCCGCTTACTGTTGTCAAAACAAAACAAGAACTTTTATTTTAAAAAGCTTTTAAACAATCTGTATTGTTATCTTTGCAAAAGACTTTCCAGAAAGTCAGCCTGTATGTTGCAGATGTGGAGTTTATAGGAGGAATGAAATTGTGAAATGGTGATCTTGTTTCTTTTCTTTTGGCAGGTCCTGTATAGCTTATTTAGCTGTATTTCTGTTCCTGTCTTTTCAGGAACACACTCAGATTAGATTTACAGTAGAGTCCTACAGAAAAACCACAGTGAGTTTATGAGCATTGAAAGGATTCATAAGAGGCCCTGGAGGTGCAGATAGTCTGCAGTAGTTATGGTCTAAAGACAGTGGAAACTCAAAACCTTCAGTTTAGACCTCTAGACTAATAATTGTTCCTCTAAGTAGAAATGGATGGGTATTATTCTACTTATTTAGGGCACATATACTTTTTTTTTTCTTCTTTACTAACTAGCTAAAAGGGGTCATTACTAAGGAAAAGTAAAACTATTTCCCTGGTTTATAGCTGGTTGTTCAGTTTTTTGCCCTGCTAAATAAGCTCTTTCCTAAATAAGTTATGATATTCAGATGGCTTCTAAAAGAAAACTAAAAATAATTAGGTTTTGACCACTATTTTATTCCTTAATGCTATGGAAAGAAGACCTAGAGGGCTGTGCCATCCCTTATTTTGCTTTTTTTTTTTTAATTACAAATTCATTATCATTTTCCATTCTTTTTCTTAAAAGATTCTACATGAAGTTCCAAAGAACGGTAATGTTTTCTTGTGACAGCAATCTCACAGCCTTAGATTTTACTGCTGCTATTGGTTATACTCTGCAGTTTCCATATCTCAAAAGCAACTCTGAGAATGGGAAGAAGCTGGCATTTAAGGGGACACCAACAACATCAAACAAGAAGAGAGCCATAACAGAGTCATATGGGATGACAATTTAAGAAGACATTTTTAGGGTTGTCAGGTACCTTGAGGAACTTCTTGCTTTTAGTACTGGGTGAATCAATCATATCGAATGCCTTGATATAAATCCCCCAGGGGATTCCTGAGCCAGCTCAGTTTCTGAGTCACTAATGAGTCATAATGCTTTGTCAAAAAATTGCTCCCCAGCACTTCAGGTTCAAGTAGAGGGAATTCTGAACTCACACTGGTGCTCCATAGGAGGCCTCTAACAAAGGAAGGCAAGATCTGCAAGCAGACACCATACCTTTTATTCTACCACCTGGTGTGGCTGGAGAAATTAGACATGCTTTCAGGCACACAGGCCCTTTTTTAGGTCTGAAATAACTTTAAAAACTAAATACTAGTAGAGACCAATGGCTCAGAGTTTAGTAAGATACGTATCAATTAGACCATCTTTGAAAGAAAAGATAGTTGGTGACTGTGGAGTAGAGGAGATGTAATTAGAGGAAGAGGAAAGAGAGGCAGAGAGATGGTAAGGTACTTTCAGCCCAGGGAAAAGAGTAAGAAAAGTATCATGTGGCACATGGAGGGGTTGAGAGGGATACCCTGTGCCATAAAATAAGTATCTCCCTATGGACCCCATGATTACCAGTACAGAGATGAATTTTAGTTATCAGCATTTCTCAAAGATGTTATATAGGTTTCTTTCTTTTTTTCCCCAATTATAACTGTGCTCTAACAAGTGATACCACCTCCACTTACTGTTTCCTTACTACTATCTTCCTCACTTTCCTATCTCCTTTGATATCTACAGCAAGATTGCACTGCTTTACTAAAGCAAGGAAGAAAAGACAGTAATGATCTAATAACTGAAATGAATAATTGCCTCTGATAAAGGAAAGAAAGAAAGGTTGATAAACTACAGGCAATTTCCATTTGTCACATAGAATCATAGAATGCTTTGTGTTGGAAGGGACCTTTAGAGATCATCTGCCCAACCCCCCTGCAGTAAGCAGGGACAGCTTTAACCAGATCAGGGTGCTCACAGCCCCGTCCAACCTGACCTGGAATGTTGCCAGGGATGGGGCCTCCACCACCTCTCTGGGCAACCTGCTCCAGTGCTTGACCACCCTCATTGTAAAAAATTTCTTTCTAATGTCTAGTCTAAAACTATTCTTCTTTAGTTTAAATCCGTTATTCCTTGTCCTGTCACAACAGGCCTTGCTAAAAAGATTCTCCCCATCTTTCCTGTAGGCCCCCTTTGAGTACTGAAAGGCTGCAATAAGGTGTCCCCGCAGCCTTCTCTTCTCCAGGCTGAACAACCCCAACTCTCTCAGCCTGGCCTCGTAGGAGAGGTGCTCCATCCCTCGGATCATTTTTGTGGCCTCCTCTGGACCCGCCCCAGCAGGTCCATGTCCTTCTTGTGCTGAGGGCTCCATTAGTTGTAGATCTGCACAGTTACCCAAATTTTCTTTTCTTCTCAATACCAATATATATGTTGTAATGAAACATGACAATACTAACACTAAACATTAATGAGCACTATAGCATGAGTAGTAAGTGATAAATTTATTCCTGTCACTGAAATGCCTCTAATAAGCATATTATAGATAAATACACAAATGTTGTAGATGTCAGCTAGTTAAGTGGTCTTTAGCTCCTTGTGGAAGTAGAAGACATTTGTTCAACAAAGAACTTAGGACAGAGACAAACATAAATAGCTCCAGGACACTAACACAGCGTCAATGCTTTTACACATCCTGAATGATTTGACAGTGTTTGTTTCTGTTTCTAAGCAGTAGATGTATTCCTGTAGTTATGGCGACTTCAGACAGTCACAAAAACATATATACACACACACACACACAAGCATATTAACACATACACATGTATGTGTCCATGTTAGCACAGTTAGCACAGTCAGAAGCTTGCTTTTTCTTTCTTTTCCTTTATTCCTCTTTCTTTCTTTCCTTCTTTCCTTCTTTCCTTCTTACATTACTTCCTTCTTTCCTTCCTTCTTTTTTCTTTCCTTTCTTTCTTTTCTTTTTTTCTCATTCTCTCTCTCTCACACACCCCTTCTCTTTCCTGCCTTCCTGCCTGCCTTTCTTCCTTTCTTTTGCTCGATAGAAAGGAGATAACAACAGGAATTCGACTAATGTAATTCTTTAGAGTGTGCTTCATTTCACTTAATTTTAGCCACCTAAGATGAAATCATCTAAGTTCCCTCCAGATCAACTGCCATGTGGACCAACTGCCATGTGGACCAACTACGTCTTGATCTCCTGTTACAGCTAAAAGAAATATAGGAGGTGACACTGCTCACAGCTGAAGACAGATGAATGTAAATGCCTACACAGAGGTGTCTGGAGATCTATTCAGAACCCATGTAGACACCAACATCTGATCAGCTGGGTGGCTCTCCAGATTCTGTCATCTGAATTGACTAAGGGCTGGATAAGGTTGCTGAAACATAGATTTCTAGTGCAATTTGAGATGCCCTGAAGAATCCAAGATATCCATGGAAGATTGATAGACTCATAGAAAACCCATGTTGTTCTAGAGCAAAATGTGGAAGCCAGGTGAGGTATCCTAAAGCAGTTCATGCTGACACTAGGTGACTATCTGTAGGCAACTGAACTGAATGACTGACCTCTGTGGACTGTGTAAGGAGCTTAGACTACAAGAAATCCCCTAAATGTAGCTTTATTAAACTGAATCCTTCTTTGGTTGATGGCCTAACAATGCACCCAGCAGAGACTTCAACTGCCTAAACATGAGCATCTAGTGCCATTAGAGAGTCTAAGTAATCTGTAAGATCTGATCTTATAGGCAGGACACAAGACATCAGGGACACAATATTGTATCTAGAGTGTCAAATGGAGGCCAGGCATGAGACACCACAAAACTTAAATAAACTTAGATGCCTAAGTTCAGGAAACTCAATCCATCCTCTGATTTTTATTTAACTAAGAGCAGATTTGGTTAGTCTTATTTTCAGTTATGAACAAAATTAAAACACACTGAAGGTCTGACTTCATAGAAAAGGAAGGTCTAAACTACAGAGGCCATATGTTTAAACTAATAATATTCCTAGAACTCCTACAGTGGTGGTTATAGTTTTGTAAACAATTTACGTACTTTATAATGCCACAAAAAAAAAGAAGCTTATAGCATCAGGTTTTATGAGAAGTTATAAATATCTATAGATTGAAAATTATCTTATTTATCTATTTTTTATATAACTGGGAGTGTATTTCATATAGGATGAAGTGGTTTCAATGGAAAATTTTGCACTTATTTAAACATTTCTACCTGAAAATCCCAAGTCAATTTACAGATGTGAATACATTTAAGCTAATAGGATTTCTGTAGCATCACATTCCAGATTCTCTTTTTTAAATGATTCATCATAACAAAATGAAATATTCTGTAGTGTATGAATGATGTGCTATGAAAAATACGTATCTCGTACATGAATGCTATAGTATAATGCATGTCCTGGTCACAGAATCTTGATTGATTGATATTGTTTATTCTGTGTTAGCTGAACATGTTCTCCAAAGAGCTTAATTTAGTACAGATTCAGATCCAGAAACAATAAATTTTGATAAGCTCTCCTGAACCCTTGCGTCTGAGTGAATCCATATTGCGACTCTAGAGAAAAGAATATCTTCCACTTCCTGCTAATCTCTAGTCTCTCAACTATGGAAGTTTTTCTTGGTTTTTTGACAAGATGAAAAAGTTCACAAAATTTGCCTTCTTTCTTGCTTAAAAATCTATATGAATGATCTCTCCATCAATGCTGATCTCTTAATCAAGTTCCATAGTCTCAGCTTTCTGTGTCTCCTTAGCAAAGGTATAGTACTGATCCTAGGCAAACTTCTTTTATTTCAGCATGTACACCGACATCTTTCCTATCAAGCAAGCTAAAAAAAAAAGCCAAAATCAATGTCATTGGTCTACAACAGTCTAGGAGCCAAACTCAGATCACTTCCTACAGGACTTAGAACATATTTAATCAATAGTATTTACATGACTAGAAAAGGATATTTGTTTAGCAATATTTCTAGACTTTGGCAATCCATACATTTAGTCTTGCCATCATGTTTTCAACTCTGAAGATACCTACATCCCTAATCATAATTCCATCTGTGCTCCCCCTAAATACCCTAACAGCTGGCAGAATCAACAAGGAAGCACCAAGTCATGACAGTCCTTCTATGTGTAATCAGAACACTTCTTATATTTGCCACTTGCTTTCGGTCAAGCTGAAAACACAATATGCTCAACATTATATTCCCTGCAGTGATTCTGCATAACAGCCTAGTACTTAGTGCCTGGGTCCATGAAGTAGAAAAATGAGGCCTTCCCAGCCAGCAAGCAAGATTGAACCTATTGTTATTAATCCCACAGCAGTGAACTAACTGTAAATATGAAACTTAGATTAAAGGTTACTCTTCATCCCAGCCGTCAATACGAAATAATTTCTCCTTTTATGACCATAATGTCTCGTAACAGCTACTTCTACTGTAATGATAAAACAGTGCCCTAAAAAATGTATGAGCAGAGGAGATGGAAAATTCAAAAGCACTGAGCCTATGCTATGGAACTCACTTTTCTACAAGAGATAAATAAACCACAGATATCTCTCTGTCAGAGTATGTGAAAAATTTATTCTTTCAGTTTACTTTTTCTTCACACAAAGTTCCATACATAAGAAACCACATTAACGAATTAAACTCTTTCTCCTACTTTTTTTTTTTTTTTAAAAAAAATAGTGTTACTGACACTCCTGTACATCCAGCTATCCAAGCTCTGGGATCTATTTAAATACAGACAGAAATTTCAGTCTTTCTTAACATATCCAATTAAAAAGAATTCTTAATTATGTGTACTGTTTGGTTTTAAATATTGTAAATATCCATAAATGAGCATTATCTTTCATAATTTAAGGAGCAAATTAACAGTGCTGAATCATAATCTGTTCTAGCAGAAACTGGAATCCCCTCAGATGCAAAAATATCTGCCTTTTGAGTATGTTGTGCTTTGAATTAGTTTCTTCATTTTATAAATCCTAATAATTTTCTGTTACTTTGTAACAGGAAAACATAGAAATTAAAACTCCTTCCAAAGGGAAAGCTGAAGTATTGGTTCAGAAAAAGCCAATCTGCAACGTTTTACCATTTTGTAATTATTTTTGCCCGTATCCACAATTTTCTATGCATGTCTAGTTAAAGAGTTGTTATAACCATCGCTGGTATTTGCATACATGTCTATAGCTTTTGTACTTCAACCTTCCGAGAAAGAGGTTGGAATTGGGAATGTTTGGAGTAAACTCCAGCAGGTGGAGATAAAGAGTAGTACCAAAGACGACGTGCTTTCAAACAGTGCAGTCTGGTTTTCATCATCTGGGAGTTTGTGTGGTTTAAGTGACACCACTTGACAGAGAAGGATGACTGATTCAGTGCTACAACCACTGCCACCCTTAGTCTGCAAAACCAGTAGACTGCCTGGTGCCTTTGTGCTGGCAGTGCCTTTGGTTAATCACACAACAGCAGCTGGCCGGCAGGACGCTCCAGCTCGGAGCCAGCTACGCTGATTCACTGCCTTGACCTGAAGTGTCTGAAGTGACTAACAATGCAGGAGAGTAAGAGCGAACAGTAATGAAGCTTGCTAAAAACTCCTAAGATCACCAACGTGTATTTAGCATTTGTTCTTGCCAGCTGACCAACAAGACAGGCTGGTTGCACAGACAACTATGGCATTTTCCTGCAGGCAGTAGCAATTTGAAAGAGAGGGAATAGGAATCTTATCAAGGAATAAGTAAATGAAGAACAGACAGGATTTTTAGGCTGTATTTGTAGCTTGCAGTAATTCAGACAGAAGCACAAATCTCACTGTCCTTTTCCTTGTTGCTCACAGTAATTCATTGCGGAAGGAGCCAACATGAAAACTTAACTCTCTCCCTCACGGGCATTGAGTCAGGATAGTCAACAGATTGTGCAACAAAAAAAAAATTCCTCAATTATGATAACTATGTCTTGTGTAATAACACAATTTGTTGACTGACTGTGAGAACATCATTACAAAAATATTGCCCCACAGCAAAACCATAGGTCCTGAGATCCTGGCATGTCCATTTTTTATTTCTTTATCCTAAAACCACTTTCTGGGTTATGAGCACAACCTGGAGTCTTGCATGATGGGATCTAGAAGACACATTATCCACAGCAGCAACATTACTAGCAGGATATTTGTCTTCCCTCTGTCTCCTAACAAACTTAAGCTGGTTATTACCGCCTTTTTCATCACTAGGAACAGGTAATCTGACGAGGCAGTACATGAAAAAACTGGCAGGTGGTTTTCACTCTTTTAGAAAGATGTGCTGTCTTGGTTTCGGCTGGGATAGAGTTAATTTTCTTCCTAGTAGCAGGCATAGTGCTGTGGTTTGGATTTAGTAGGAGAAGAATGCTGATAACACACTGATGTTTTTAGTTGTTGCCAAGTACTGCTTATGCTAGTCAAGGACTTTGCAGCTTCCCATGCTCTGCCAGGTGCACAAGAAACTGGGAGGGGCCACAGCCAAAATAGTTGATCCAAACTGACCAAAGGGCTATTCCATACCATATGACATCATGCTGAGTATAGAAACTGGGGGGAGTTGGCCGGGGAGCAGCGATCGCTGCTGGGGAACTGTCTGGGTATTGGTCGGCAGGTGGTGAGCAATTGCATTGTGCATCACTTGCTTTGTATATCATTATTATTATTATCATTATTATACTGTTACTATTAGCATTACTATTTTACTTTATTTCAATTATTAAACTGTTCTTATCTCAGCCCAGGAGTGTTTCTCACTCTTACTCCTCCGATTCTCTCCCCCATCCCACCAGGGCAGGGGGAGTGAGCGAGCGGCTGCGTGGTGCTGAGTTGCTGGCTGGGGCTAAACCACGACATGTGTGCAAAATACTGGGGACAGTGTGAGAGTTACAGTGTGGCCTTTCAAGTGTGACTGCCCATGGTTGAAAGACGTGGATCTCAAACATCAGTTTGTTTTCAAAATGGAAATGGCCTTGTTGATTGGGCATTTGGTACAGTTTCTGTGCTATAGATGTCTCACGTGCTCTGACAAAGTCTCTGGACACTGCCATTCAGTGGATCACATGATTATGGGCTTAATTGTGCAAAATAGCACCAGCTCGTGTATTGGAGCCTGTATCTGAAAGGTGGCTGGAACTGCATCATGCCAGAGGGAGCCCTGGCACTGTTATGATGGAGGAGTAGAACCAGTGGCATTCTTCCATCTCTCCTATCTGGTCCAGGAACTGGATTTGGCATTTTCAGGAAAGGTTGGAGTTAAAAGGTCTTGTGCTCTTTTGAATGAAAGGAGCAGAATATAGTAATCATATAACCTATTAAAGGGAGAGGGAAGTTCACCCTGGAATGATGTTACTTTGGAAAAGTTTTAGTTTTAAAACTTCTGTTTTCTCAGCATGTAAATTAGTATCCAACTCTTTTGTACTGAGAGTGGATGAATGTTAAAAGGTGTTAGAATTCTTGTTCTTTACTCACAGTACCTGAGTTTTGGCTTTTTTTAGCATTAAGTAAAATCTCAGTCCAATGGGAAACAAAATTAGTAATGATAGACATATTTATGGAGCAAAGAAAATGTAAATTATACCAGTTTCTTTCTCAGACTTGCTTATTGTCATCTATGATGTGTCTTCACGTACAAGGATCAAAGAAAAAAAATCACATAAATAATGTTATTCTGAGTACCTTGCTGAGGTCAGTGAGGCCATGCAACTTTATGTTTCCAGGTTTCAGGACAGAGTGTTTTGCTTACATCAATTATCAAATATCTGTTTTTCATTTAATTTAACATTTTATGTTATTTCCCTAACAACACACTAATAGGAACCTGAGTCATCTATCCCTCAAATGTCAAACTGGATTAGAAAGATTTCAATCTGGTCATAGACTTAATTCTGGCAGCTTGATAGGAATTTAGTGTTTTTTCAAAATAGATAACTGTAACTTTTTAATTGTCATTTTCCATCCTTGAAGAAGAATTCATCTATATTCATATATATTCATCTATAGTATTCAGATAAAGCACTGAACTACATCACAGCAGTTACCCATATGTTCTTAAATTCTCAGGCTGATTCCTCTAATAGCACATTGTCAATATTATCCTGTAAATCAGTAGTGTCTATAGAACTGCTTTTCTTTTCCATAACATTTGATTATCCTATGTGAGGATTATTAGGAATAAATGTACTTTCAGCTGTCTCAAGAGCTTCTTCTATTCCAAATATTTTAAATGCAGAAAGACAAATTCTTGCCATTCTAATTTGTGTTGCTTTTATAATTGTTCAAGATAGTTAAGCCCAGCTTTTAAAAATATACATCTTAATCCTCTTTGTGCCTGCTTTTATCGTCCATCTTTTCTGAAATTAGGTAGTGTATAACATCTGGAGTATGATACATGATAGTCAGTACTGAAATCTATCTTCAAAATACTAATAATTTTGTCATATAATTTTCAACAAACTTGAAAAGATGATAATTTTCATATGATTTTTGTTTCTGATTTGAATGACCAAAAGAACCATATAATTCTTTTAGTAGTATGAAATGTATATAACCGTCTACATAGACACAACAAACCACAGGTTACTTTTAATGAAATAAAGCTCAAAATATGTATGTGGTTTATTTAAAATGTTACAAAGACCCATAAAGTCTTCAAATCCTGAAGGCTCTTTTACAAATGTTTCTTTCTTATGAGAATACATTTTTGCATGTATGGTCCTTAGCATTGCAGGATTGGAGAGCAATGAAAGTTTGCATTGAGCCAGTGCTGTACTGGCATTCAGTAGCCTAATGGTTTTTAAATCAAAAAAGTCAAATACATATGTAGACAAACAGATACTGTACACTTTGTTTATTCTAGAAATCTATCTGTGATCATAAACTCTTGGTAAATATTTGCTCTTTGGAGATTAGATTTAACATACTTGCATTTACTTGTAATTAAAATGTTGCTTTCCTGATGATTGTTGCATGGGCTGCTGTATTTCATCAGTGACATAACATAATGTAAAGATAAGAATTAAATGGAAAGAAGTCTGTTGTGAATATGACTGTGGTCTATTTCTGCAGTCAACTGCTTATGGCAGTTACATTTGCATAATTTTTCACTTCTTTAACCTCATTGCAGTTTGACACTATCAGATCCTGAATCTGTAATTATTTTTCTGTTGTTATTTGTTTGTTTGTTTGCTTGCTTTAAAAAAATGCTATCATTTTACAGCCTCTACCATGTTTGTTAAAGAACAAAGATGCTTTTCTTCTTTCCTTATATTATTTATTGACTATTATGCACCCAACACTTCCAAATTGCTTCCAAAGGCAATAAAGTAGCAGTATAAATTCTAAGAAACAAATGTATGACTTAAATTACAGAATTCTTTTGTTGACTCTAAAAACAGAAAATTCAACATTAATGCCGTATTTTTTCATGGTATTTAAGGTTTTTAGACTAAATGCAAAAAGGTCCTTTTATTTTGCTATACTGCATCAGTCCAAAGGGATTAGCTTAGTATATAGGAGATATTTATGATGCAAGGAATATAACAGTCCTTCAGTAGTTCCAAGACTGAGATGGCGATGCACTTTTACATTTACTTTCCTAGCTTTGTTTGCTAAGCTAAAACATGCCTAAAGCACACTTTGTTATTACAGACATCGTAATTGTACAAGGTATATATGGACCATGTTCTAGGCTGTTATAAACCACCTTAGCTCTGCTAATTGCAGTACAGTTAAACTGATGCACACAACATGGCAATGTAGTATCCATGTACATGCATACAAACACGTTCATCCCACACCAACCCACTTACAGACATGTAGTTATGGCAAGCAGTTCCAAAGAAACTGGTGATGCTGGTAATTTTAGAAACTTTCATTTCATAGAAGTAGAAATAAGCACTCAGTAAAAATTTTTATATATTTTAATGAACCATTTCAGTAGTAATTTCACATCTAAAAATTTAGAGAAGGAAACAAAGCTGCTATCATCTAATCTTATTTTGCTTCTCCTCCCACTTGTGAATTCGTAATTTCCACTTCACCATCTCTACCTTCTTCTCACTTGCCTTTCACTTTTCAGAATTATTCCATTGAAAAACAGTATTTCCTCACTTTTCAAATATCTAGTGTGTGTCTTCATCTGAATTAATTTCTCATGCTTTTTATGGCAAAAATTCAAATTCTTCTCATCTATGTCCATGATTTTGTTCTAATTCTGCCATAACAACTAATTTCTTTCCAGATTTTTCTTACAATTTTATCATAGACAGTACATTTCGGGACATGGTTTAATCTACTCTACCCTTAATTGGTTTAGTGTGGACTTGGTAATGTTAGGTTAATGGTTGGACTGGATGATCTGAAAGGTCTTTTCCAACCTAAACGATTCCATGATTCTATGATTCTATGTTTTTTATGGGAACCTAAATACATTTTCTGTCTTCTGTCAATTGTTTCTGAAATCCTTCTGGAACCACTATCCTGAAACTCTACAAAATGTGTACAAGTAATTGGCATGAACTGAAGAATATTTCTGTGTTGTGCCAGAAAGAAAAGATTGTTTTTTCATTGTGATTTTAATATGAAAAATGTAATTACAATTAAGTACTACACAAGTATATGAAAATTCTATTTATGATGGTTTCAAATCTATTGCATGTTTTGAAACTATTGAGCTATCAACAGGTAGAGACACTAGAAGACATAAAAACAATACGTAAATGCCTCTGTTCTCTTCCCCTCTGGACAAATACAAGTGTAATTTCAGTTACAGAATTTTTTGCCTTATGGGAATCTACTGAAGTCCATAGGAGAGAAATTGATGTTCCATAGTTTTGCCTGCTTATAACGGTGAAATGCAAAAATTCATAACATTTCTGTGATGATTATCCTTATTTATATTTTTTCTATGAGGATCATCTTTCAGCCTTGCTACCCACTCCCACTGTATTGGAGTTGAACATTAACAGGCCGAAGCTTGGAATAAGCAAAACAAAGATCATGGTAGAAAATGGGTAATAAGCAGAGTATACGGCACGTTACAGAACATGTTTCCTTGGTGAAAAAGATATTGTCCTCCAGTTTGTACCATTATGCAGAATCTCTATTGGATAACAAATAATGAAGTCGTGTCTTCAGCCAAGTCATTGCTTCTTCACTGACACTGAGAAATTTACGGGCTAACTCTCACAGAATAGAAAAGTTCCCACAACTAAGAAGATAAGGGTCTGTGATCCAACAGGATGCATTAATGCAGTGTTCTGCAAAGGAGTATGAGTCTTGGAAGCTGCTGTCCCTGCAGAAAACAGCAACTTCTCAATATTATTCTTAAATTTCAGACAATCCCCATTCAGCATTGGGATCAAATTCAGAATTTATGAAAATATTTGCTACTGCTCATGTATTCTCCTCTTAACTTAATCAATGAAGATTTTTTTTCCAAATTTGAAATGTGTCACTTTAGTTCTGATCATTCGAATGATAAAAAACCCCTTAAATTTCAAAACAAGAGCCTTTTTAACAGGACCTAGGCTTTTTCAAAATATTTTTCCCAACAGTCAAATAAGCAGAAATCTCAAGCAGCTTTTGACAAACTCTGTGACAAACACACAGTCCACGGTGTTTTTCCTTTCAGGTGGATAGAATTATATCCTTCCAACCTCAGTTTGTTTGCAGGTGAACTGCAAATCCCTCAAATGGCCTTTGATTTCATTAGGAAACATCTCTCTCTCCCTCTTCTAGCCCTACCCCATAAGATTAGCTAAAGCATTCATTTTAATAAACTGCCTCCATATTTTAGCTGTATTTCTTGATCTGTCTGCCACTGTCTTTGAGCTAATGCAGGCTGAATCTCTTGACCTTTAGATCACTTTGTAAAGCCAATTTTTTTCTGTTGGATCACACAAGAAGGTAAATAAATACTATGCTAAGGATTTCATTACTAGTCTCACTGAATTCTCCAGTTGTGCTTAGCTCAATTATTTAAAATTACGCATGTGATTTAATTAACTTGTGGTATATTTGTGCATATGGTAAGTAACATTTCATAAGTATATCTTATGCATCATATTTTAAAATGCTACTAATAATTACTAATAGGTAAGCAAATGCGAGGAAAAGACAACCCAGTTCTCACAAGCATTCAAAACGTTTCCTCCCTCCTTGCTCCTCCCCCTGCCTAACACTGAGCTTTGAAAAACATAAGCCCTACATTAGCAAGGTGTCTTTATATTTTGCTAAGCTGTATAAGATTTTTTCAAGCTTCCCTCCTATGTGCCTTAAAATATTTTTGTTAATGAAAGAAAACTTTGGGAAGCGCATTTATGTGAAAAAAGAGAGATGTTCATTAAATCTCATAGAATTGCAATTGCACAAGCCAAATTTTATCTGATAGCAGGTTGCAAGTTCTTTTTAATTAACTGCATTAAATAAATTGATTGCACCTTTCCTATTTCTGTTAATTAATATGTGCTAAGAATCATTGTGAGAAGAAGAAGTAGGATGAACAGCACTGATGGTATCAATATTACAGCTGCCTGTCACATCTGCCAAAAAGTAGACTGAAAGTTTCTAAAAAATAGTGAGATACATTATAATGAAGACTTAGGGGAAAGAAAGAGATGAATACTGGCATTTTAAACTTCCGTACCAGCCCTTGCAGAATTGATGACTGCAAGTGGGTGTAGCTGTCAACTTATATTCTCCGAATAACTTTATTACCTGGGGAAATCAGAGACTCCAGTGAGTTTATATTTTTACCCTCCTGAAACTAATATACACATACACAGTGTCAAAGTGATATTTGATTGTTTGCTATATGGTGAACATATATAATCCACTATACCATGTATCTCTGGGTTACAAATCAGAAAAATATATACCCTTTGGGGTAGTGCATTTCTTCTTTAATTTCGATAAAAATCACAGCCCAGCTCTCTTTCATGCCTGGGCATGCATAGCTCAACCTTTTTGGTAAGAGAAATCTCCCTGATCCTAGAAGAGTGAGCATGCCTGTGATCTCACCACTTTCCTTCTCATTGCTTTAGAGATGCCACAGTCACAGTGGGGCCCTACTACTCCTTCCTGCATTGCCTGTCAATCAGTTAGTCTTTGGGGAACATAAATCATTTCCATTTTTAGTTGGACAGCTGGTAGGTTGAGAGAGGAAAAAGCTTCTGGGATATTATGCAGCTGTCAGACATCAAACCATGATACTTGGGTTTTACGGCACAGAGTTTTCCACCCAGGATGTCCAGCTTCATATCTACACACAAACTCTCCCTTTAATGTCCAGGGGCACCATCTCTTCTCAGTCAGTCAGTCTCTCAGAAGCATTTTCTCTGGCATTGGGAGGCACAAATAAGGCAGGGTTTACTCAGGAATCTGTCATGATCTTAATGATGGGATACAATGTGGGTGATAGAGTGGATTTAAGAGGTTGATGAAGATTTGATGAATCTCCTCAAACCCCAAATGTTGCACATTAGGTTAGGAAAAATGTCACAAATTCACCAGGCTATGTGCAATGTAGAAGAAAGGACATCTGTCAAAAGTTTTCTCTGTTTTATATACTTAACATTATCATTTCACTTTGTTCTCCAGTGCAATCCTTGAGAAACACACCTAACTGCCTTCTAAATTTAATTAATTACCTCTCTTGGTGCCATTCTTTGATTCATTTTTTGTGAAATCAACCACTTTCACTTGCATCTCCCTGTTCTCTATCCTCCAGAAAATGTATTCTTAATTTGGGGGGAAGTTGTTTTTCTCTATACAGAGAGAAACAAGGATCAATTTTAAAATGCTGCTAGATTTTAGTCTTCATTCAGCAGCCTGATTACACCACCTTGTACAAAGAAATTAGCTATCAAGTTCAAGAGCCCCCTGTTAATCTTTTGCACTCATATTTTTCTTCACTATTCTACTGTATTTTCTGCCACATAAGGGGATGGGTATTTATTTTACTTGGATTAATTTTGATTGCAGCCTTCTTGACTGCATCTTAAGTATTTCCCATGCATTACTGAATCCCAGCCAAATCACTTTAACTCATTTCACATTCATTCAAGTAGCTATTGACAAAGTAAAAATAATACTGCAGTGCATTAAAAGCTTGAATAGCTTCCTTTCTGATTCGTGTAGCAGTTAAAAACTCGGGCTAACATCATAGGCAGCTCTGTTCTTCTGAATTTAGAAGAACAGATTTAGATTCCACTCTTTTATCAAACACTTACAGATTTAATTCCTAAAAAAATTTACAGTTTTGCCTAGTTTTACAGCTTCAGTCTTTCAAATCATTCAAGGACTTCTGATTCAACCTTTTGTCTGTATGCCAAATTCAGTTTTGTCAATGATAGTGCTATGCAACACCATTTTGGTCTTGAAAGAATTCACATTCCAAAATGACAACTTTAATCATTCTGAATCGATACACTTTTATCAAAGGTATATGAAGAACGATCAATAATTCAATAGCTAATGAACTAAATTGGCCAAATGGCAGTCTTTGAGAAGTTTGACTTATTTTCAAGGGCCTCATCTTGTACTCCCTTGACATGGAGCTTATGGAGTGAGCAAGTTTGGATATCGAATGGATACGATCATCCCAGAGATGTAGGTGTGCTTTTAATCTTTCTGGTCACAAGCTTATCTTTCTGCATGCGCTTTCTTGTGAAATATTTATATTTGTTTTCACAAAAAGAAAACAGTATCTTAAAGTGTCTGTTAAGAAATCGATCCAAACTAAGGTAAAGATTTCCATCTAGGTGAAAAACATTGAACTAATCGTCTATGGTATAAATATGGTGGTATAATGAGAAAAATAATTTCAGTTGGAAACTGTAGCTTTGTCTTTCCATATGAGCTCTTCAGTCAAACTATCCAGGAGTCAGTGTTCCCAGACAATTCTTCTAAACAACAGGCTGGTGGATTTGGAAGCAAGTTCTTTGACCTTTGGCTAGTAAGTGGTACATTGTATTTTGTCTGAGCCTTAAGCAATTTTCTGTACCAAGACAATTCTATGTATCTAATTACAGCATTAGTGTAAAAATTGTTCCAGCTGTCCAGAAGGTTTTGCTATTTAATGATATCATAACCAGGGTGTTATTAAATCTCACAGCAGCTGGAGACTTGACTCCAGTCAAGCAAGAATCCTATAGAGATATCGAGTAGTGATGGATTTCCTGCATATTTTTCAGTGAAAAAACCTAAGATTTTTAAAGAAGTCGTAATGTCAGCAGAATGTTTTAAATAAATCTACACCATCAGTTGAAACTATTTTTCATTTTGCATGAAGGTAAAAGTTGTTGATAAAATTTCTTTTGAAGTCTAAAAACTTTCAGATAGTAAATCAAATTCACACAATAAATACATGTATTTCTTCCAATCAGTGTTTCCAAACATTGGTAGAAATAATGTGGAAAACATAGTATCAGCATACTGCTAAGAAGAGACAAAGTACGTCTCCAACTTTATTCTGAAAACCATGCATTTTGTTATGAATGCAGAATGTATCCTTTCAATAAAATAAAAAGATAGCACACAAAGAATATTTTAAGCTTAATTTGCATTTAGAACCACATGGAAGAACTTAAGGCCTTGCAGATATTTATGTATATTTTATATTCAAGTCAAGTCAAAGTATAGTCCTGCTGGACAAAGAAACATCATGCAAGTGTCCATCCATGAAATTTTGATCATCTTTTTTTATCATCTCATGAAAATTGGTGGATTTTTTAAATGCCAGTGCCAATAATGATGTTAAAAAAATGCAGCCTTTTTAAAGAAACCAACAATTTCTGCATAGTAGCTTGAATGCTACAGTACTGTAGGAAGCCATAGCACCCAGTAAAACACACATCTCCAAAGTACTAGTCTAATGTAAAAGGGGACTACTGATGCTGTCTAATTTCATTTTTACACCTTAATAAAGAGATTCAGATCCTCAATTTTCCTTTAAGATAATGGAAGACAGGTGGGTGCCTCCAGAAATTAAAATAAAGCTGTTTACATTAGTCATTAGTAAAGTACCTGTTTTAAATACCTGTGTGTACTGAACTGCTTCTTACTGCTTTCCGTTTCCAGGGAATGGGGAAAACTACGTGTGTGACTTATGCAGCTAAGTTCTTAAAGAAATGGTGCGACAGCCCTCCTCAGCTTCATATACATGGTTTGAATCAGATGGTGGGTGCCTACAAATGAGATATATAAAACTTGCCAGCCTGAACACCTGTAGCTGAAGCTACCTGAGAGAGCTGACATCAGCTTTATTACTTCTACACTGGAATTAAGATCCTTTCCCATTTCCTAATGAACTCATGCATGGCAGCAAAACATTGCATGCACTAAAGAAATGCAGATGAGACCACAGGCTCTTGTTTTGTTTGTGAATTAGATAGAATGATAGAATGCTTTGTGTTGGAAGGGACCTTTGGAGATCATCTAGCCCAACCCCCCTGCAGTGAGCAGGGACAGCTTTAACCAGATCAGGGTGCTCAGAGCCCCGTCCAACCTGACCTGGAATGTTGCCAGGGATGGGGCCTCTACAACCTCTCTGGGCAACCTGCTCCAGTGCTTGACCACCCTCATTGCAAAAAATTTCTTCCTTATATCCAGTCTAGTTCTACCCTCCTTTAGTTTAAAACCATTACTCCTTGTCCTGTCACAACAGGCCTTGCTAAAAGGATTATTCCCATCTTTCCTGTAGGCCCCCTTTAAGTACTGAAAGGCTGCAATAAGGTCTCCTCTCAGCCTTCTCTTCTCCAGGCTGAACAACCCCAACTCTCTCAGCCTGGCCTCATAGCAGAGGTGTTCCATCCCTCACATCATTTTTGTGGCCCTCCTCTGGACCCGCTCCAGCAGGTCCATGTCCTTCTTGTGCTGAGGGCCCCAGAGCTGGACGCAGTGTTGCAGGTGGGGTCTCACCAGAGCAGAGCAGGGGGGCAGAATCCCCTCCCTCGACCTGCTGGCCACGCTGCTTTTGATGCAGCCCAGGATACGGTTGGCTTTCTGGGCTGCAAACGCATGACATACTCAACTTATTCATTAACATGAATTAATGGATTATATTTTCCCCATAGATTTATGCTGATATATACTCATTTCCAGTGTTATGTTCTAGGTTTTGCTTTCAGCACAACAACATTAATTTTTTGCAGGAAGTTTTACTTTTCTTATCCTATTCCCAGACTCCTATCCATAGATCTTTTCTCTATATTCACAGAGACAGAAGGAAACTTGGAGTAAAAATAGTTAGAGGACAGAAAAATAGTTAGGGAGGGATGGGAAAGTTGATTTTGCCTAATTTAGACCCTATCAAAAACCCTTGGGTTTTGTATTGCAAAACAGACCTGGAAACTTTTGAGTACTGGTCTGGTCTGCAGTTTGCTTTTTTTTTTTTTTTAAATATCCCTCTGGTAACCCTAGAAACAGAGCAAGGCTTGCTTTCAGGCAAGAAACACTGCTTGCTAGAACAAGTTAACATTAAGAAAGACTGCATACTAAAAGCTGGAAAATGTAGGCAAATAAAATGATTTCTTTCTTTGGAAAACTCAGGGGTTCTAACTGGTCTTTTCTTTGCTGAGATAAATTTCAATCCTTAAAAGCCTTTTACTGAAGAAGTATCCATTACTCTGCAGTCCAACTGTGAACTGAAGATAGACAATATACACGTTCAGGAGTAGACCCTACAAGCAGTCCTTATTCAAACAGATAGCTTCATCTACTTCACAGAGGAAAGATTGATCAACGTTCTACAAGACTAAGCCTTTTTTTCTTTTCTACATGCACTTGGAGGAGCAATATGTCAAAGAACAATGCTATAAAAATATATTCCTTCTGTGAAAAATACCACAGAATAACAAATTTTGTTCTATCATGACTACTTTCCTTTCCTCATAGCTTAAATTCAGGAGAAAAGTACTTAAAGCAGAAAGAAGTCTTTTGAAAATGTTAGTTAGCCTGGACATCCCAGGAAAAAGAATATATGTGTGGAACCAATTTTTAAGCTCACTCTGGAATCAAGGATAACATGTAGTCATAGCCCCCCAGGTGAATCCTGATCAGGAGTCATAGGCAGTAAAAGGCTGACTTTTCCTCCTGTGCTCCAGCTGGAAAGCAATTCACTGCAGCATCAGAAGACCTTTCCACTGTCCAGCTGGAGACCCTGTATTGGCACACACCTCCCTTGAATGGCACAGTTTGGCTTTTTGCAAGGACACTGATTTGTGTGTGACTGCACAGTTGTAAAGAATTTCACCTAAACTGCCTGTAGACATTTTGACATTATACACTTTCTGTTGGTAATGAATTTCTTTTGACAAACTGGCTAAATTGATCACTTAGAAGGTATCCGTCAATTAATTTAATGAAATTTGGCTGAGTTACAGAAATCCTGCTGAGATCTGTCCTATCCTTATTTCTGATATACACTACACTGGAATTTCACTGAACCAGCCTGTGCTGTACACCTAATTTTTCACGAGATAGCAGATATCTTGCTATTATTATTCTGTGAAGAACATTCACCCATGACCCCAAACACAACTGCTCATCAGAATCCTGCTTCTGAGAGGAAATTGAGTAGCCCCTTTTCCTTCATTGAGAAGCTATCCTTGCTTCTTCAAAAGGATTCCAGCTATTTAACAGAGAATATATTAAGCTCTAACTTCTAGAAGTTCTACCACCATGGTAGAATGGAGTCTACCATGCCAAAATAAGCACAGGTTTTCTATATGTGATAGATGAGGACAGTTAGATAACTAAGCAGATGCATATGTGAATACATGCAGACAGAAAAAAGCCAGCCTCTTCCCACCCTGAGGCAGGATAGCACGCTAGCCATGTCCCTCGTTTCTATCTTTCTGAAGAACACATCTCTAAGACAGATATGCACATCCTGTACTAGAGCTAGCACATATGTGGTCAAATTAGGATGTGAGAAAAGGACCTTCTCTGTACCTATCTGGCCACGCAGATTTGCCCTAAAAATGTGATTCACAAAAGCTGATTTAAGAACCAATAATCATAGATTTCTTATAAAAACAGTGTGATCTTTAGAAAAGAGGTGTTATAATCTGGAGTTGAAGGAATGATTTCAGCTTCACCTAGATTCACTAAGAGTTAGTATGGCTGGTCAGTATTCTTTCATAAAAACTGGGAAGGTGAATTGTCGTCTTTTATTTCTCTAGCTTAGTGGCTATAAAACACTTGCTTGTACTGTGAAACTGAGGTTATTTTCAATTTCGCATGAGGGAATCTAAACCAGCATCTCTAGCAATTAGACAAGAGAGTATTTTGTCTCAGAACTGTAGCTAAAAAAGTATTATCTCATACAGGAGCTGCAGAAATAAGTTTGTGTGTTAATTTCATGTCAAAAGAGCCCAGTTCCTTCAGGGTTTCTCCCATTTCATTAAAGAGTGAGAAGTTCTAGCTTATTAGGGAATTCAAGAAAAAAAAAACAAAACAGTAGATGGCAAATTCGAGGACTTCTAAGGCCAGAAAGGATCATTATACCAAGACTGCCGTACAACATTACCCTGTACAAGATCCAGTTCTCTCTCTTTGATTAAAGGCAATGTCAGGGAAGCATCCAGCCTTGATTTTTTTTTTACATGAAAATATGAATGGCCTGGTATTTCCTTTGCTAGTTTGTGAAAATAGTTAATTTCCTCTCTGGTAAAAAAGAAAGAAACAAGAAGAAATCTTCTGTCCTTTTGATGTTAATTTTATTGTAATATAATTCTCTGTGTCTAACTCTAAAAGTAACTTGACCATTAGCTCTCATTTCTTCACTAGAAGAATAATCAGTTCCCTGTTTCAAGTCTTTTTGCTAGCCTGTTAATCCCACATTTCCATCTATTCATACTAATACTTCTTCAGTGGTTAAATATGATTGATTTGAAACAAATTATTACTCTGCAGAAACAAAACTTAGTGTTGGAGTTCAGTTGCTCCATACACTGGCTGATTCAAGTGCAGCCATGAGCTGCCACATACATAAACTGTTTTGATTATTTTCACTATGCTTACCTAAATTTGTCAAACTGTTTGAGCAGATGTGCTTGGCTGCCATCTTTGGATCTCTGCCTTTTTTGGCTTCTATATCTCTACATGTATATCTACGTACTTATATATAATATTATTAATAGTATATAGTACTGACATTGCATATGTTACATGTAACTTTAAGTATAACATGCTCATTCTATACTACATTAGTAAATATGCAACACTATCAGTTAACCTAGAATCAAATCCACAAACCTCATCAAAAGGAGTTTCTCAAAACTCCTGCTCTCAGATATAATTGCCTCATATTTGAGCTGAGGTTCATAGGGACCCACATTGTCATCACATTTCTTTTTGCTTAGAAGTCTATTTCTGAACATGTTCACCACTAAATCTAATGCTTTTGAACACTGGGCACCTGTCAAATCTTGTCAACTCACAAACTTTAAGCTTTGTCCTTTTTAATCTGAAAAAAAAACCAAAACCAAAACCAAAACCCTCTTTGAATAATTTTTTTTATTTAGAGGGAAAAAAAAAAATCCTTCATTCTAGCACAAAATACCTTGCTGATGTGATGTCTATGTCTTAAGTTTTTGCTATAGCATTCAGCAACTGACAGTATTTGCAATTTAATGCCTTTAATTGCCTTGTAAGACAGAGAAGCAGTAGGGCCTCCAGCTTCACTGAGGAAATATGAGGCAGAAAGAGTCAAGGTGAGTTTTTTGCTTTTACAAAGGAGGTCTGCAGTAACAGAAAGAACTGATCTCTGGTTTGAATGGGAGATGATTTTACTCTAGAATAGCTGTCCAACACTTCTTGTGTCCCATTCAGCTTTTCCCAGTGTCTGTCAGTGATTCAGATGGCAATGGGAAGACTGAAAACCAAAATGAAAACAGCACAAAATACAGTTAATTGAGGATACCAGCAAAGCATTATCTGGATACTTTGGACCATACCTGTGTGAAAAACAATTGACTTTTTCATTCCTATTTAACTGAACTCCTACTTCAGCATTATATTGGCACAAGGCCCTTGGTTACACTGGGACTTTTCCTGGCTCACCACAGGTTCCATCCTTTTTTCTTGTGAAGTTAAAAAGTGAACACTGGGTTTTGTGTAGATCTATTACATTAAATTGTTATGTTTTGCTGTTAACTTGGAGGAATATATTACTCTCCAGAATGACAATCAGATGGATTTGGTCCAGGTCTCCAGCTGCAGGGAGTGCCACCAGCTTGCACTGGGAACAGATGGCAGTGGAGGGAACAGCTGTGAACGCTGTGATCAGGTGGACTATCTACTTGGCCTGGTGGCAGAGCTAAGGGAGGAAGTAGACAGACTCTGGAGCATCAGGGAATCTGAGCAAGAGATAGACTGGTGGAACTATGCTCTGAGCTCTCAGAAACCTGACCAGGAACAGCCTCCAGAGAAAGCCTGTGACCAAAGGGAGCCAGTATCCTCCCCCCACCAGGATGTAGGCAGGGTCTTAGAGGGAAGCAGCGAGTGGCAACAAGTCCACAATCGGGGTGGCAAGTGAACTCTTTCCTTGCCCACCGTGACTCCACAGGTGCCTCTGCACAATAGGTATGAGTCTCTAGAGGTGGAGAACCAGTCAGTGGATGATGTGGGCATCAATCCATCTACACCAGAGGACCTACCCCCCATATTATTACCACCTCCACAAGGAAGAAAAGAAGGGTCATAGTTGTAGGACACTCCCTTCTGAGGGGAACAGATGGTCCAATATACTGGGTAGACCCTCCTCATAGGGAAGTCTGCTGCCTCCCAGGAGCCCAGGTCAGAGATATCACTAGGAGACTTCCCAGCATGATACGGCCCTCGGACTACTACCCATTACTGGTCTTCCATGTGGGTGGTGACAAAGTTGCAGTGCGTAGCCCAAGGGTGATTAAAACAGATTTCAGAGCCTTGGGATGGTTAGTGAGGGAATCGGGGGCACAGGTTATCTTTTCCTCCCTTCTTCCAGTTGTGGGAGATGACATTGGTAGGAACAGGCAGATCCAGTCTCTTAATACATGGCTCCATGGCTGGTGCCACCATCACAACTTTGGGTTTTTTGATAATGGGTCGGCCTACATGGCACCAGGCTTGCTGGTGTCAAATGGGAGCCACCTTTCTCAAAAGGGAAAGAGGGTCTTTGCTCAGGAGCTTGTGGGGCTCATTGACAGGGCTTTAAACAAGATGTAAACAGGAAGGGGGAACATACCAGGCTTGTCTGTGACAAGCTGTGGGATGGCACGCTATGGTTAGAGGGACAGGGTGCTACTATGACCCCTCAACCTGTTGCCCAGAGGCATGATGGGGATGCTGCAGCACAGTTGAAGTCTTGCAGACAAGAGCTGTGGGCTCCTGAGGTAGTAGGAGCTCACAAGGAAACCTTCGTGAAACACCCCAAGGGAAACAAAGGATGTTCCACTAAGAAGGCAACATGGCCAACAGCCCAGATGAAATGCCTCTACATGAATGCACACAGCATGGGGAACAAACAGGAGGAGTTGGAAGCTGCTGTGCTACTAGAAAGCTACAACCTGATTGCCATAACCGAAACTTGGTGGGATGAATCCCATAACTGGAATGTGGCTATCAATGGCTACAGACTGTTCAGAAGGGAAAGACGAGGAAGGAGCAGCGGAGGCATTGCCCTCTATGTAAAGAAATCAATACAGTATGAAGAGCTGTCCCTGAAGAATAGCCATGAGCAGGTCGAAAGCTTATGGGTAAGAATCAGAGACAGAGGCAACAAAGGGAACCTTGTGGTTGGTGTCTACTACTACAGGCTGCCTGATCAAGGGGAGCCTGCTGATGAAGCCTTCTTCCTCCAGCTCTGGGAGGCTTCGCGCTTGCAGACTCTCGTCCTGCTGGGGGAATTCAACCACCCTGAAATTTGCTGGAAAAGCAACATGGCGAGCTGTAGGCAATCCAGGAGATTCCTGCAATGCATAGACAATAACTTTCTAAGCCAGGTAATAGAAACCCCTACCTGAGGGGACACAGTACTGGACCTGATGGTCACCTATGCAAGTGAGCTCATCGGTGATGTCAAGACGGGAGGCAGCCTGGGCTGCAGTGATCACGCGTTGGTGGAGTTCACGCTCCTGAGGGACATGGAAAAAGCGAGGAGTACAGTCAGGACCCTAAATTTTAGAAAAGCAAACTTCCAGCTCTTCAAGGAGTTAGTCAGAAGGACCCCCTGGGAAATGGTCCTCAGGGACAGGGAAACGGAACAGAGCTGGCAGACCTTTAAGGACACCTTCCATAGAGCACAAGACCTCTCAGTCCCCAAGTGTAAGAAATCAGGCAAGGAAGGGAAGAGACCAGCATGGCTGAGCAGAGACATGCTGGTCAAACTAAAGAGTAAGGGGGAACTGCACAGGCAGTGGAAGCAGGGACAGGTGTCCTGGGAAGAGTACAGGGAAGCTGCCCAGTTGTGCAGGGAGGGGGTCAGCAAGGCCAAGATGCGGCTGGAATTGAATTTGGCAAGGGACATAAAGAATAACAAGAAGGGCTTCTGCAGGTATATCAACCAGAAAAGGAAGGTCAAAGAAAGCATACCCCCCCGATGGACAAGAATGGCAGCCTTGTATCAACAGACAAGGAGAAGGCTGAGGTACTCAACAACTTTGCCTCAGTCTTCACCGGCAACCTCTCTCCTCACCCTTCCTGAGTCGATGAACCACAAAACTGCGATCAGGGGGGTAAAGCCCCTCCCACTGTAAGGGTAGATCAGGTTCAAGACCACCTGAAGAACCTCAATGTACACAAGTCTATGGGACCTTATGACATGCACCCCTGAGTCCTGAGGGAATTGGCTGATGTAGTTGCCAAGCCACTCTCCATGATATTTGAAAAGTCATGGCAGTCAGGTGAAGTCCCTGCTGACTGGAAGAAGGGGAATGTTGTGCCCGTTTTTAAAAAGGGAAGAAAGGAGGAGCCTGGGAACTACCGACCTGTCAGCCTCACATCTGTGCTTGGGAAGATCATGGAACAGATCCTCCTAGAAGCTATGCTCAAGCACATGGAAGATAGGGAGGTGATTCAAGAAAGCCAGCACGGCTTCACCAAAGGCAAGTCCTGCCTGACCAACCTAGTGGCTTTCTATGAAGGAGTGACTGCATCCGTGGACAAGGGAAAAGCAATGGATGTCATCTATTTGGACTTCTGTAAAGCCTTCAACACGGTCCCCCACAACATCCTTCTGTCTAAATTGGAGAGATATGGGTCTGATGGGTGGACTGTTTGGTGGATAAGGAATTGGTTGGATGGCCACATCCAGAGGGTAGTGGTCAATGGCTTGATGTCCACATGGAGACCGGTGACAAGTGGGGTCCCTCAGGGGTCCGTACTGGGACCAGTGCTGTTTAACATCTTCACCAACGACATAGACAGTGGGATCGAGTGCACCCTCAGCAAGTTTGCAGATGGCACCAAGCTGAGTGGTGTGGTTGACACACCAGGAGGACGAGATGTCATCCAAAGGGACCTGGACAAGCTGGAGAGGTGGGTCTGTGTGAACCTCATGAGGATCAACAAGGCCAAGTGCAAGGTCCTGCACCTGGGTTGCAGCAACCCCCGATATCAGTACAGGCTGGGGGATGAAGGGATTGAGAGCAGCCGTGTGGAGAAGGAGTTGGGGGTACTGGTGGATGAAAAGCTGGACATGAGCCAGCAATGTGCGCTTGCAGCCCATAAAGCCAACCGTATCCTGGGCTGCACCAAAAGCAGCGTGGCCAGCAGGTTGAGGGAGGGGATTCTGCCCCTCTACTCTGCTCTGGTGAGACCCCACCTGCAACACTGCGTCCAGCTCTGGGGCCCTCAGCACAAGAAGGACATGGACCTGTTGGAGTGGGTGCAGAGGAGGGCCACAAAAATGATCTGAGGGCTGGAGCACCTCTGCTATGAGGCCAGGCTGAGAGAGTTGGGGTTGTTCAGCCTCGATAAGAGGAGGCTGCGAGGAGACCTTATTGCAGCCTTCCAGTACTTAAAGGGGGCCTACAGGAAAGATGGGAATAATCCTTTTAGCAAGGCCTGTTGTGACAGGACAAGGAGTAATGGTTTTAAACTAAAGGAGGGTAGATCTAGACTGGATATAAGGAAGAAATTTTTTGCAATGAGGGTGGTCAAGCACTGGAGCAGGTTGCCCACACAGGTTGTAGATGCCCCATCCCTGGCAACATTCCAGGTCAGGTTGGATGGGGCTCTGAGCAACCTGATCTGGTTAAAGCTGTCCATGCTCACTGCAGGGGGGTTGGGCTAGATGACCTTTAAAGGCACCTTCCAACCGAAAGCATTGTATGATTCTATGATTCCATGATTCTATGATTCTATGATAAGGTTGATGTTCTATTTACGTTGCAAAAGGGCCGATTCACCCTCTTTGTTATTTGCTAGTAAAATTATATGCCTTATATACTAGACCCTTTGAAGTTGGTAAAGCCAGACCACTTATCTCTTCATAGTGAACATAAAAATCATTTTTTCTGATCTGTCCACTGGCTTTTCCCCATGTTTGCATTGATTTTAAAGTTAACTATTGATTTGCAAGCTTTTGACTTATATACAATATTTAGTATCTTTTTCCCAATAGAAGAACAGAAAAACTAACCTTGTCTCACTGTCTTCTAGTGAATTTTGAACTTTTACTCTAAGACTTTTGGCTATAGGCACTTTTTCATATGCAGCAGCAACACTTGCTTAATCCTATCTTTCCTGACAGGCATCCAGCTAAATGATTGACTGCCCCTCAACTCAGTATTCAGGATCTACATTCTCCAGTTCACTCCTGCTAATGAGCATTAATGTACTAATGAGTTTTTTCTTCGCTTGAAACAGTCTATAATAAAGCACTACCTATATCAATGGTTTGACTCCATAACATGCCTGCAAACATAATCTAAAGAGGTGTTATCACCGAGTAGCTCACCGAGCTAACTGGAGCTGGGTGGATGGGATGGGTGGAATGGCGGATCACCCTCACCTTCTAAGCACAGACATGCAAAGGTGCTGCACAAACTGACAGAGGCATTAGAAAAAGATCTAAAAGATGGCCTTTTTTTATGGAAACCAAAACTGTCCCCAGCACAGGCCTTGTACAAACACCCACAAAGGGGCAGCCCCTACATAACACAGCTCACCTTCTAAATAAGGACATAAAACCTATTACTTCAGTCCTTGGGGGCGATCTCAAAACAAAATGTTTTGATAATCAAGATTTATGATGGGAGGAGTGCATTTCATCCTACATGTGTTGCGATATTGAAGCACAATGCTCTGTGAAAGTAATGGTGTTCTGCTATATGTAGTTCTACAGGAATACTTTTCAGTCAGTTTAGAAAACAGACGTTGAAGTAAGACTTAAAATACAAACTGTCTCAAACCTGGAAAAATGTAAAATTGAAATAAAAACATATTTGGATGATTTTTTAGAGCAAGACCAATCTTTTATATAATATTCTGCAGTATTTTTGAAAATATCATGTCTATCCCCACAAAAATTTGGAACCTTAGATAAATAAAACTTTTCTGAAAGTTTTGTTTTCAATAGGCACTTTTTGAAGTAGGTTTAATATTATGGGAAAAGGATCCTCGCTCATGCGTTGGCAGGACTCATTGAGAGGGCTTTAAACTAGGTTTGAAGGGGGAAGGGGATATAAACAGGCCTGCTAGTGAGGAGCCCAGGGGCGGCATGGCAATGTTGGGGGTGAAATTGATAGCCCGGCTCAAGTGCATCTACACCAATGCACGTAGCATGGGCAACAAACAGGAGGAGCTGGAAGCCCTTGTGCAGCAGCATGCCTATGACATAGTCACCATCACAGAAACGTGGTTGGACAACTCTCATGACGGGAGTGCTGCACTGGAGGGCTATAAGCTCTTCAGAAGGGACAGGCAGGGAAGGAGAGGCGGTGGGGTGGCTCTGTATGTTAGGGACTGTTATGACTGTATAGAGCTCGACAGTGGTGATGATAAGGTTGAGTGCTTATGGGTAAGGATGAGGGGGAAGGCCAGCAAGGCGGACGTCCTGTTGGGAGTCTGCTATAGACCACCCAACCAGGATGTAGAGATAGATGAAGTGTTCTACAAGCAGCCGGCAGAAGTCTCGTAATCGCTAGCCCTTGTTCTCATGGGGGACTTCAACTTGCCAGACATCTGCTGGAAATACAATGCAGCAGAGAGGCAACAGTCTCAAAAGTTCCTCGAGTGTGTGGAGGATAATTTCCTGATGCAGCTGGTAAGCGAGCCTACCAGGGGAGGTGCCTCACTTGACTTGCTGTTTACAAACAGAGAAGGACTCATGGAAGGTGTCGTGGTTGGAAGCTGTCTTGGGCTTAGCGACCACGATATGATAAAGTTCTTGATTCCTGGTGATGTAAAGAGGAAGGGCAGCAAAACTGTTACCATGGACTTCCGGAGGGCAGACTTTGCCCTCTTCAGGACCCTGGTTGGGAAAGTCCCTTGGGAGGCAGTCCTGAAGGGCAAA
The DNA here is from genome assembly GCF_030463565.1 of Pelecanus crispus. NCBI lineage: Eukaryota > Metazoa > Chordata > Aves > Pelecaniformes > Pelecanidae > Pelecanus > Pelecanus crispus. The sequence continues at coordinate 15,060,900 of NC_134644.1, forward strand.
GGGGTCCAGGAAGGCTGGGCCTTCTTCAAGAAGGAAGTCTTAAGGGTGCAGGAGCGGGCCGTCCCCATGTGCCATAAGACCAACCGGCAGGGAAAACAACTGGCCTGGCTGAATAGGGACCTTTTGCAGGGACTCAGGGAAAAAAGGAGAGTCTACCACCTTTAGAAGAAGGGGTGGGAAACTCAGGAGGAGTATAGGGATCTTGTTAGGTCATGCAGGGAGGAAATTAGAAAAGCAAAAGCCCATCAAGAAGTTAATCTGGCCACTCTTGTAAAAGATAATAAAAAATGCTTTTATAAGTACATCAGCAATAAAAGGAGAGCCAAGGAGGATCTCCATCCTTTGCTGGATGTTGGGGGGGAACATTGTCACTGAGGACAAGGAAAAAGCTGAGGTACTTAATGCCTTCTTTGCTTCTGTGTTTAACAGCCAGACCAGTCATCCCCAGGGTACTCAGGCCCCTGAGCTAGAAGATAGGGATGGGGAGCAGAATGGAGCTCTCATAGTCCAGGAGGAAGCAGTTAACGACCTGCTTTGCCACCTGGATGCTCACAAGTCTATGGGGCCGGATGGGATCCACCCGAGAGTACTGAGGGAGCTGGCAGAGGAGCTTTCCAAGCCACTTTCCATCATCTATCAGCAATCCTGGTTAACAGGGGAGGTCCCTGATGACTCAGGGCTTGCCAATGTGACGCCCATCTACAAGAAAGGATGGAAGGAGGACCTGGGAAACTACAGGCCTCTCAGCCTGACCTCAGTGCCGGGGAAGATTATGGAGAGGTTCATATTGAGTGAACTCAACAGGCAAGTGCAGGTCAACCAGGGGATCAGGCCCAGCCAGCATGGGTTCATGAACGGCAGGTCCTGCTTGACCAACCTGATCTCCTTTTATGACCTGGTGACCTGCCTGGTGGATGAAGGAAAGGCTGTGGATGTCATTTACCTGGACTTTAGCAAAGCCTATGACACAGTCTCCCATAATATTCTCCTTGGGAAGTTGGTGGCTCATGGCTTGGACGGGCGTAGTCTTCGCTGGGTAAAAAGCTTGTTGGGTAGCCGAGCCCAGAGAGTAGTGGTGAATGGAGTTAAGTCCAGTTGGTGGCCGGTCACGAGCGGTGTTCCCCAGGGCTCTGTTTTGGGGCCAGCCTTGTTTAATATCTTTATCAATGATCTGGATGAGGGGATTGAGTGCACCCTCAGTAAGTTTGCAGATGACACCAAGTTGGGTGGGAGTGTCGATCTGCTGGAGGGTAGGATGGCCCTGCAGAGGGACCTGGACAGGCTGGACCAATGGGCTGAGGCCAACTGTATGAGGTTTAACAAGGCCAAGTGCTGGGTCCTGCACTTCGGGCACAACAACCCCATGCAACGCTACAGGCTTGGGGAAGAGTGGCTGGAAAGCTGCCTGGCTGAAGAGGACCTGGGGGTGCTGGTTGACAGCCTGCTGAACATGAGCCAGCAGTGTGCCCAGGTGGCCAAGAAGGCCAACAGTATCCTGGCTTGTATCAGGAATAGTGTGGCCAGCAGGAGCAGGGAGGTGATTGTGCCCCTGTACTCGGCGCTGGTGAGGCCGCACCTGGAATACTGTGTCCAGTTTTGGTCCCCTCACTACAAGAAAGACATTGAGGTGCTGGAGCGTGTTCAGAGAATGGCAACGAAGCTGGAGAAGGGTCTGGAGCACAGACCTTATGAGGAGCGGCTGAGGGAACTGGGGTTGTTCAGCCTAGAGAAGAGGAGGCTGAGGGGAGACCTTATCGCTCTCTACAACTGCCTGAAAGGAGGTTGTTGTGAGGTGGGTGCTGGTCTCTTCTCCCAAGTAGTTAGCAACAGGACGAGAGGAAATGGGCTCAAGCTGCACCAGGGGAGGTTTAGGCTGGATATTAGGAATAATTTCTTCACAGAAAGGGTGGTCAAGCATTGGAACAGGCTGCCCAGAGAGGTGGTGGAATCACCATCCCTGGAAGCGTTCAAAAAACAGGTAGACATGGCACTTTGGGACATGGTTTCGCCTAGTCTACCCTTGATTGGTTTAGTGTGGACTTGGTAGTGTAGGTAATGGTTGGACTCAATGATCTTAAAGGTCTTTTCCAACCTAAACAATTCTATGATTCTATGATTCTATGATTATAATTTTCTTTTAAGGTGTTCTAATCCACCTATAATTTGAATAGCAACACATTATCAAGCACATAGGCTGAAGTCTCACTTACAAATAGTCAAACTTTTCTACTTCTGCCAGAGTTTTTAGTACAATTAACAGAACTTTTTTTCCTTTCTTTCCTTATTTTTTTAAAAAAATACAAAAATTACAAATATTTAATATAATATGAAAGTTCAGGTAATATATAGTAGACATAAGTTCGTATTTTCTCTTTCCTGTTTCAACAACCAGATTATTCCTAAATTACTGATCATCATCCATTGTAACAGAAATGAGCAGCACCTGTAGTTCTCCCATCATGATTCATATAAACCCTCTCAAATCCAGCTTTCTTTTATAGACTCCCTGAAGTTTTATCCAATTTATTAACTGCAACCAGTTAATCAGAAAACCATTAATTTCATTTAGCAGGCCTCAAAAACTTCATATAAAATTCTGCAGCTTCCTGTAATAATTAGCCACATCTCCTACATTAAAAATCTCCATAGTAGCAATACACAGTAAGTTTGTGATAAGGCATGGCTTCAGATGTTTAGTGGGATGTTGATTTACCAACACTGGAGTTTTAACGCCTTGTGTCCATTACACTGTTATTATTTGGGGAGCATTTTACCAGCTGCAAAGGGAGATTCTGTTGAAGACAAAAAGATCTGGAAATACATATGACATCTTTTGTCTTACAGTCTGTATCATAAAAGTTCTCTGCTGGGGAGTAGAGAAGTTTGGTATTTTATAATTTTAAATAAAATTAATGTATAGTAATAGCAGAGGTAAGAGGACATTATTTATCAAAGGTCAAAATGAAGGTAGTGGTGGCAAATAGATGCTACATTTTGAATGGTTTTCCTTTTAGTTACTGAAACCTTCCCAGTTTTGACTGGTTAACCGGTGCTGACAAAAGTTTGGAAAGGAGAGAGGAGTCTCAAGGAAGCTTTCTTTTATTTTTGGTACATTTGTTCTATAATTTAGTTACGTGTATAAGTCCACACTTACAGGTGATTGACTAAATGTCTTTGATTTTGCTCTAGTGCCTCCTCCGACTCTCTCTGAACATGCCTGGAAAATCTAAGAGTAAGATGTCAGAAGGCAGCCCATTCCCCCAAGGGAGCCTGGGCTCTCTCCCACCTGGAGCACAACAGCGAACTACACAAAAATTGCAACCATCTGACCGTTAAGAGTCTATGGTGTTAATTACTGCCTGTCTAATGAAATGGGTCTCTGCTTACTTGGGTAAGTTGTCTTTCAACCTGCAGTTGAAACATATCTGTTAGATGTCATTCTTCTCTACTGGAACAATGACTGCACAAGTCCTCCACAAACCAGATTCAGCCTCAGCAAGAAGAGAGCAAATAAAAGCAGTGTCCTAATCCAAACACAGTGGGCCACAAGTCTCATCAGGGTATAAAACCAAGGTCAGGCACAGCATAGATATGTAGTGTGAACATACTCTGTGTTGCTATATACACAACAAATATATATGTGTTGCTATACTATAAACCTCTTCATGGGTGTGTCCAATTATTGTTTTAGTGCAGATGAATAGTGTGTTTCTGAAGCAAATGGTTGAAAATCATCGAAACTGGTTCATATCACTGAATGATCCCATCAGCGAGAGCAATCTGGATTCTTTGGGGGTAAAACTAAATGTGAAGGTGTGCTCCAGCATCACACCTAATCACACCTGAAGAGGATTCAATCCACCAGTTCAGATTAAAACTGGCTTGAAATAAATCTCCGTGAAATCCATGGTATGGACATGGATCCTTTGCACCCTCTATTTCACTTTACAGATCTGTTCTTATAAGGCCACATTGCAAGTGAATGTAGACACAGCTAGTGACTCAGAAATGTCTTTTTGAAATAGAATCATAGAATCATAAAATGGTTTGTGTTGCAAGGGACCTTTAAAGGTCATCGAGCCCAACCCCTCTGCAATAAGCAGAGATATCTTCATCTAGATCAAGTTGCTCAGAGCCCCATCCAACCTGACCTTGAATTTTTCCAGAGATGGGGCATCTACAACCTCTCTGGGCAACCTGTTCCAGTGCTTGACCACCCTCATTGTAAAAAATTTCTTCCTTATACCTAGTCTAAATCTATTCTTCTTTAGTTTAAACCCATTACTCTTTTTACTACTGCTACAGGCCCTACTAAAAAGTTTGTCCCCATCTTTCTTATAAGCCCCCTTTAAGTATTGAAAGGCTGCTATAAGGTGCCCCTGGAGCCTTCTCTTCTTATCGAGGCTGAACAACCCCAACTCTCTCAGCCTGGCCTCATAGCAGAGGTGCTCCATCCCTCACATCATTTTGGTGGCCCTCCTCTGGACCCACTCCAGCAGGTCCATGTCCTTCTTGTGCTGAGGGCCCCAGAGCTGGACGCAGTGTTGCAGGTGGGGTCTCACCAGAGCAGAGCAGAGGGGCAGAATCCCCTCCCTCAACCTGCTGGCCACGCTGCTTTTGATGCAGCCCAGGATACGGTTGGCTTTATGGGCTGCAAGCGCACATTGCTGGCTCATGTCCAGCTTTTCATCCACCAGTACCCCCAACTCCTTCTCCACACGGCTGCTCTCAATCCCTTCATCCCCCAGCCTGTACTGATATCGGGGGTTGCTGCAACCCAGGTGCAGGACCTTGCACTTGGCCTTGTTGATCCTCATGAGGTTCACACAGACCCACCTCTCCAGCTTGTCCAGGTCCCTTTGGATGACATCTCGTCCTCCTGGTGTGTCAACCACACCACTCAGCTTGGTGCCATCTGCAAACTTGCTGAGGGTGCACTCGATCCCACTGTCTATGTCGTTGGTGAAGATGTTAAACAGCACCGGTCCTAGTACGGACCCCTGAGGGACCCCACTTGTCACCGGTCTCCATGTGGACATCGAGCCATTGAGCACTACTCTCTGGATGGGACCAACTACAACATCTTTGGCCTCTCAAATTTGTTCCTCAAAGACCCTTTCTATTCTTCTAAGAAAAATTAAATTGTGGTTGTTTGTGTCTGTAGACAATTAGGCAACCCAGTAACTACACTAAAAAGAATAAATACTGGTCTCTGCATATAATGTATGTGAATAACTCACAGCACATTCCTCTTCTGCTCAGTCTTTATCAATAATAATACAAAACCAAAATGCTGGTGATCCAGCTACTTCAGTTTATACTATTCTGCTAAGTCTGTCATTATCAGATCATTACAGCAAGTTTCATGTCAAATTCCTGGTAGATCTGGAGAGTTCACATCAGCAAATATTACTTATGGAACTGAAAGTTGTAGAGCAAACCAGCAAGGAGATTCAGCAGTTGCACTTTTCCATGTTTATACCACCAATACCTAGCTATACAAAATTACATTATTTTTCGCACACTGTATTTAGCTGATACAGTATTTCACAGTAGGCTCACATGCCCTTCCACAACCACTATCAAATATCAACTCCATATGTTTCAATTATGTCATATACTGTTGAAGCAAGTATAGATTAAAAGGTATATCATAGTGTATTACAGGGAGGTTGACAAGCACTTCTGGACCCAAGAGGATGTATCTTCAAGATAACAGGGAAGTATTTTCCTTCAAAATAATAGCATGTTTAAGGCAAAAACAAGACTGTTAAGAGGGACAGTCTTTAGACAGCAATTGCACCAGCAACAAGATCTCTAAGACTTCTGTAACTTTTAATGGTTCAGTAAAGCACAAACTTTAATTTGCTCAACTTTAGCAAGAAAAACAAAACTTTTTTGTTTTTTATTTACACCAACTGTCTATATTTACTGTGACAGTAACACAATCATTGCAGGCAAAGCAGAGAAGAGGTGATAGAGGAAGTGTAGATAGTTTCTGCCTGAAGCTACCAAGCTCTTCCTGAAAGCCTGCATGTCCTTCAGGATCACTCTGTCATCCAGAAAACACCAAGTATGCCTTTATGTGCACATGCATAGGCTTAGAAAAAACAAAAAAGATCATCAGCAGGCAAGCTTTCTATATTTTTAAGTCCATTTTATAAGGTCACTGGCTTTGGGAGGAAACACAACAGTACTTTTTGGGGCAATTTTTTTGTGTGTTACAGAGTGAGTGGATGAGGGAGGGGAGAAAACTTGGACTCTAGCTGTCTGAACCATAGGAGAGGCCAGAGAAGGGGGACAGAAAGGTCAGAGGGACCCTGGGGACCTTGAACTCATTACTCTGATTACTAATTTGTGTGTGCTTTGTGGGGTACGTCAAGAGGATGAGGTTGGCATTTGTTTATCAGCAGACTTGCCTTGTGGCCTCCACTAAAATGAAGAAGTATAATCTCCATGGTGCAAAATGAAAGCCAGCAAACCTCCTGCCAAGAGGCAGACAAGGAAAAATGGTTTCTGGACCCTCCTCTTTTGGACATTTGCCAGGTGAAACACTCTAGGATTTCTCCACCATTTACATAAATATGTCTCTCTCCTTTTCATAATTGTAGGGGTCTGGGAGGGTTTTTTTCCTATATTTTTGTGTTTCTCTGCTGGATAGGGAAATAAATTGTCATTTCTTTACATATCCTGGTTGTCCAGCTTTAGGGTTTGTCTTTTAAGAGAGCATGGTAATAATCTTTGCGTTTTCTCACCAGTATTGTATTGCACAATTACAGCCAAATGTTACGGTTGCAGAAAGCATTACCAGGCCAGGCAAAGAGGCACTTTTGACTTTGATTTAATATGAAATTTTACATTGCATCCCCAGCTCTTTGCATCACTACTGCAATTATTTGGCATGTTTTATTTTTCATACTGACTGCAGAAATGCACTATCCCCAGCCCCCAAGAACAGTAGTGTCTGATATAAACAGAATATTACTCAGACCCAGGGAGGCCAGTAAGTCAACAACATGTTCGTACATGACGTAGTATTATTAACTGCATTTCATAAATCCTAGCTGTGCAGAGTTCCAGTCTAAACTCCTCCTTGTTTCTTGCTGGTATTTTCATATCTTTTTTTCGTTGGTTCACAAAGTAGTTCCCTTTTAAAACTTGGTCAATTATTTATGGAAGAATACAGAGGGCATAGCATTTAACATATCAAACAAGGACAGAATCCCTGCTTAGAGCAACTGTGAATGTCAGGGCTCAGTCATGCTGTGTAGGCACAACGGAGAGTATCATGCTTTGGCAAGATAAAATTGCTCTGGAGCTTCAAGGCACAGAAAAGGACTACACCCTACTCTACCTTCCTTTTGGAAATTCCAGGCTATTGCTTCACTGCACCTGACCTCCTCTTTGTAAGATAAAGAAACCAGTTTATTCTCCCCCCTCTTCCTATCCCACACAAATCGTTCACTAATCCCTTTCTATCCCTATGATAGAAACCACAAGATGAAATTTCTAAAATGGCAGCCAAAGAATATGGAGACCTGTAAGAAGTAGTCACCATGCAACCTAGGGATGTATGAAGGACACAACTCTTCTTCCTGCTCCACTCCTAGGAAAGTACAGAGGGCTGAAAGTAAAGGAAAACCTGCTGAACCATCATAAGTGCAGCAACACCATCTGCCTCTCTTTAGAGCAGTATAATGGGGGATGCTTCACAATTTACCTTGCATACCATTTAGAAGAGCTAGTTACAAAAAGACTTATCAGTAATGTCATAACAAGAATGAATTAAAAGCAAAGCTGGGATGGAGTAAGGAAGACTGGTAGATAGTGAGGTCTACCCTCAAGTGGATCTAGCTGACAGGTGTAAAGCTCTGGCTTGGAAGTATGCATGAACTCTCAAGTAGTCAACAGGGATGTCACAGTAAGAAGAGATTGGGAAGAGGGTTGCAGGCATAGCAGTAATGAGTCATTAATAATGAGACTTTTTTAAGTTAGACCCCACTATGAACTAATCTGGGAAGTCGTCTGAGCAAAAAATATCAATAACATATATAGGTATGTTGAAAATAACTTAGTTTCTAAAGAAAATGTATCAAATACTTTCTGCACTACAACATGATGTAAATACCATACCATAACTGGCATCTCCAGAGGATATGTTCAGCCAATGCCCAACATGGCACTAAGAGAAACTAATTTATCATTGTTGCTATTTCTATTACAGTTATTCCACTGGGAATAAAAAAAAACCCTGCAATTTAAACTTTTTCTCTGCTTTCCTCTCGTTTAAGCTCGGTGCAAGTCATAGCTCCAGAGAAACCATCTGGGATTTCAGACACAGAGACTTGTCAGTCCCTCTGCATGAGAAACTGAAGTTCTGGTACAAATAGTGGCTTGTCTCCATTTTACATCTGGAGAACTTTATCATTAGGAACGGAACGAAAGCATGAATTCTGAGCATTAATTTTTTTATTTGTTTGTTACGCTACAAGGTATCTCACATGAGGCAAAGGGCTATTCTAAAGAACATTAGAGAGCAGTGCAAAAATGAGACATTTTAAAGCAATGAGAATAAATTATTATTTTCACTTTGGTGGTTAAATTGCTAAATCAAACCAGAACACCTGTCTTAGGTCAACCTAAATTTTAATTTTAGTAAGCTTGCTTGTCAAAAAAAAAAGATATTTCACTTCATTTCAACTTTAAATGTTCACTGATTTTGTAAGAAGCTATGAAGTAGTCGGCATTCTGAACTTTTTTCATAATTTTTGGTAGATGTTATCTTTTCCTAATTCAGCTTGAATTTTCAAAGAACTAGTTTCTTCAAAATATATTTTTTTGACTCATTATGGCCCCTGAAAACTCAGACAGTTTTACCCTGTACACCCTGTACAAGATTTAATGATAATCTGACCAATGAGTAAGTATTTCTTAAACTGCAGGTGGAATTGAACATATGTCAGAAAACCCGTCTCCATAGACTACTAGCTTTAGAAATGATTCTCAGAGTGCTGAAATTCAGACAAAAATGATCTAACAGGTTTTTTGCCTCCCCCTCTAATGGGAATTTCCTCAGTGATTAAGCAACATGAATAAATATTAAACATTAGAACTAAAAAATGTTGGCACCCAGGAGCCCCATAAACATTAAAATAAGGATTAGTTGAGCTCTGAATCATTGGGTCTGTTGATATAGCTTAGGAAAAATAAAACATCTTTCAAAATGCCAAATAGTGGGGGCACATTTTGTACAACAGCACAGTTTTTTATGTGGGGCTTGTAAAGGTTGCTGTTGACTGTATCCATACCTAGAGCATCTTCCCAATGATGGCATCTAATCTGTGTTTCAGCCAAGGCTGAGGCTTTTGGAGTACCTGCAGAGTGGTCCATTTGCTTTCCCTTTGTCTGTTGAAAGGGGCATTTTCATGCAACCCTATTCAGCAGGCATAGACATTTCTAAACACCTTCCATCACTAGCAGCTTTTTATACAAACCAAACACATAGAATAAAAGATTACAGTTTCATTAGTGCTTTGTTGACAATAATTGTGTAAGGCCCAGGCTGCAAGAAGGAGAACGAAGGCCAACTGTAATGTTATCAAGATGGGTAATATGAATTTCACTCTTTGGTTGCCTGAGAATAAAAAACTTTTAAGTGTAGTTAAGCATGTGACACCAAGTGATGTGAGTGATTTCCTCAATTTGTTATTTCTGTGATGTATTAAGTACCTGAAAAAATACTTCCTGTTCTTTGCCAACATTGTGTCTCTCTATATATACAAATCACACATGGAGAAACAGAATAATCAGCTCTTTTCTATAGGTGTCCTTTTTTTTCGCTGGTGCATGAAGAAATGCATTCTGTGATTCACCTGTTTTGGCAAATTTCCATGGTCAATAATTCCCCATTAATAATGTCTGTGAAAATGCCCAGTTATATTAATACTAGAGGAATGATAGCTTAAGCAGTTCTGCTGTCCGTAACTGTGACTTTGTCTCAGTAGGAGAGATGTGGTCTCTGAAGTAGGCTTCAAAATACTAAGGACTTCATAGCTTCAAGTCAACACCACTAAATACAAACTGCTTGTTTTGTTACTATCTGTGTAAGTTCCAGGTAGCAACATTTTGCAGTGCTTTCATTTTCAATGGTCTAAGATACAATCATTACAATAGACTTTCCTGGAGAGATAAATACATGCCTGATAACACAGCCAGGGTGAAAATAAAATGTCAGATTGTGCTGACAAAATGAAAAGAAAACCAAAGTATTTCACTCAAAGTTTCTGCCAGAGCAGTCAGAAACTGCAAAACAAACAAAATAATCCCCAGATTCTAAACCAAAATTGAAAATTGGCTGTGCTTCCTCAAAGAGAAGAGATAATCAAACCTTTCTTCTAGCTCCTTCCTTCTACCTAGTAATCCATCCATCCCAGACACACACTCACCATTCAAGTAACCCAGATCTCTTCATCAAAACTGCTCTGGCGGAGCCTGGCTTTCTCAGGTGCCCCTAACCCACCAGCCTGGCCTCGCCTCGCACAGGAACAGGGGGACTGAAAGAAACATGGGCATCTCTGGTACCCATTTTATATTTACTTGACCTCCCTGAGGCTTTGTTTATACACCTTTCTTTCCCAGTGAGGGAAAAAAAAAAAAACACCACACCATCACAATGCCATTAATTCATAGTGATGACTGTACATTAGATCAGACTCCTGGGTATTTCTTCTCTCTGCCATGTGAGGATTCTTTTTCTGTTAAAAGATGACACATTCACATACTGTTCCATTTTATGGCATCAATTTTTAAGTAAAACCACTTTCCCCCATGTGTCACTGAACAATAACTTTTTTTTTTAAATATTTATCTTAAATTTAAAAAAAAAAAATCAGTGAGTGCTATGCAGACATCAGATGCCTGGCTTGTTCATATGGCAGGGAGAAAAGAGAATACAGTGAAATATAGACAACTGTATAAACATTTGACATTTTACCTATTATAAAATAGACAGCATTCAGCTGTAGATTCTTCACTCTCTCTTCATCTTCACTCTGTCAAACAACTTTTGAGCAGGCACCTTTTCAGAGGTGTTCTTGAGAAAAATATAAAGGGGGAGATGTAAAAACCAGAGGGCTGCTTTATGTGTTTTGGGGAGTTATCTTCTCACAATTCATAAGCTGTGCATAACCAGAACGTCTGATTTGCCAAAACATGTATGAAGGGTGTGGCTGGAAAAGAAGATAAGAGACAATTATATGAAAAAATGCCAGTGGAAGGAGTAATTGATACAGCAGAAAAGTAGGAAGGGACACCCTGGAGGAAGAGACCTGAAGACAGGGGAATAAGAAGAACTGTCTGCCTAACAAATACGAAGGTTTGGAAAAATGTGTAAGTCAATCCATGGTGAAGTTGCAGAAAATTCAAGGAGTACTTTGAATGAAGCAGTCTCTTTCCGGTTGGCCTAAAAGTTTTCTTGTTAAAGTCAGGCCAGTGAATATACTTTTTCTTGGGAATGCATTAAGAGAAAGAGTACAGGGCTTTCTGCCTGCCAAAGAAAGCCTAAACTATTTATACTTGACAAGAGGGAGGAAGAAAATCTTATGAAGCAAGGCATTTTGCAGGGATTTAAATGACCCTGTACTTGATTCACAGCTCTGCCACTGATCTATTGCATGACCTTAGGCAAGTCACTTCACCTTTATGCCTCAGTTAACCTGTTATACTGATGTAATAACACTGAGCCTTACTGGGCTTCAAGATGATGAAACATTTCTTTCCTAGAGCTAAACCCCCTCTGTGATGTGAAAAAAACTTACCAGTGATTAATGCATTCCATTGTTCAAACTGAGCAAACGGACTTACGTGTTTGAAAAACATAATTTCAAACTTTAACAGTCTGTTTTTTCATTTGTAATCTGAACTCATAACTGATGTGGACAGGTTTGATTAAAAAGAGTCATGCGTGTTTCCTAATATGAGCCAAGGAGTGGATGTGCGAGGACCTCAGCGGTAAGGAACATGCATATAACAAATCGGAGTCCCTTTGCATTCCCTCCAGCATGCCTCTGGCTGTAGGAGCCAGAATCTAGCCCTAAATTAATAATTAGCACTTTCAGTTTAAGCTCTCCAGGAAATGTCATGAGGACGGACAGAAGTAGTAGAAAATGTTAGTGGGCAGTGTAGAAAGATAAGTGCCAAGAGATTTATACCAAACATTCTTGACAAGCAAGAACAGAATATCAGGATTTAAATAACCCACTGGCAAGACCTTTCACATCAATTTGACTGTGGTGGGAGGAGAAACTCTACAGGGATGGCCTGTATGTGTCTTCACAGGTAATAAGAAAGAGGTACCCACATCAGCATGCATGTGAGTACAGAAAGGGCTAAAACCCCTGCATTTACAAGTGGCTGAAGCCACACATGTCAGGTTATGCTTCTCCTTAGCTGCGTGTGCATTTTAAATTCAGCAGAAGAAAGGCAGGGCCCAAAACTTTCAACAGCAAGAAAATAGATTCAGTTTAACAATAGAATTATCACAAATGCTGTATTAAAGGCTGCTTGTAAAACTCTTGTCTTCCAGTACAAAGTGGCAACATGTTTTTCCTTTGAGATAATACTGCCAATGTTCACTATATTTTTAGAGATGAACCTAGTAACACATTATGGGCACTTTTTTGATGAAGCCCCAAACCAGCATACAATTTTATACACATAATTAGTCCCAAGCACAACATTTTTAGTGCAATTACCTAAATCTTGCCACTTCCTCCTGCAGGTATGTAATTATATTAGATTTAAAAAACCATCCACAAATATGAAAAAAAAAAAAAAATGTTCTGAACAACATAGCTTACAAGTATCCTGTAAATTATCCTAAATAAATAGGCACTAATTTTTGCAGAGTTGGTATTTCATTCCTTAGTGTTGTAACACGCCACTGAGTCAGCAGGAGAATTATTATTAACAACATCTATTAAACTGTAAAAACACCTTTTTAAATTTATATGTGAATAACAATATTAAAATTCAACATCTGTTATACTGCTTGATTTCTTAAGTTCTAGATGATATGAGGAATTTCTTGAGATGAGTTTGTGACCTAAGTTTTTTGAACATTACATTAGGATAGGAAGTAGTTGACATAGAAATTGGGAAGTCATACATGAAAATCTGGAATAGAATACAAAATGTATTCCACCCATGCCTGAAAAAAGTTGAAATCTGAGGGACCAGAATGGCATAGACTCATATAACACCTCATTTTAATCACTACTATATATGTGTGTGTGTCTGCGTCTGTCTGTGTATGTATAAATAAGTTAAAAATATATAGACTATATATATGTATAATATAATATATACATATAATATATGTACATGTGAAAATATATGTATACTGTGTATATTGTGTGTATACATGTTTTATATCTGTATATATTTGAAAGGAAATGAATGTAGATGATACCACATTTTTGAACACAACTTTTGGATCAGATAAAACATACCCTTGAGTCCTGTAGAAACAAAATTCATCCTTTTTATAAAACCTGCCTACTTCATATATCGAAGAGACCATTACAGGTGGTCATAGTCATATTAAAGGAGCCTGTCTGAAAAGGGCCAGAGATTTAGTTGGTTTTTGGTTGTTCAAACACCCTCCTGGGTTAAGAGAGGCTTGCAACCAGATGTATAGATGTTAACAGCCATAGTGGCACTTCTACTGCAACACAGGTGTGCTTACAGGGTAGGATGCAATTCCTGATGGGGTTCAGCCCTGAGCTGAGTACTGAAGCATCCAGGCCAAATTAAGCAAAGAGATCTGCCTTCTTGGCTGCAGAGTGTACCACCTTCTGGGCTTCGGGATAAACCAAATTTCTATGCACACCCATGCCTGCACGCATGTGTGCAAACGGGCAAATCATCTGCGTATCTCTCTTGACTGAGGTGTAGTACTGTAGAGTACTGTAGTCCATCAGGTTATGCCTTGCTTGTCAGGAAACCTGCCAAAAGATGCACTGAAGACTACATGGGTTTTGAATGGTGCTGAGGCTAAAGCGTGAAGAAAGGCTGAAACCTGTCTCAGGATATTAGGGTTTACTTCTACACATGCTCCGTCTATATGTGCTCCCTAGTAGAAATATAGGCTTCTTTGGTGACTTTGCTGGCAGCAACAGAGGCACCTAAAGGGTCAGACAGCAGCTGAGCTGTGATTTTGAGGATCAGAGTGGTGCCGAAATGGGAAGTTAGCTATTGGTCCTCATTTAGGTACTAAAATAACTTCAGTTAGCTGGCAGATTTGAAACTGTTCCTCAGAAAAAAAATCTGGCTTTAATTGTGGCTGCTGAGCAGTTTCAAAAATCTGGTCCTGTACAAATATGCTGTAAATGTAAGCAAATACTGATCCCTTGCTGAGTTCTCAGATGTGTTGCAAACAATCTGAAACTTCATAAAAATACACAGCCTTTCACTTATCCTGTATTTTGTCTCATATTAGGTCACTAGCCAAAAAGCCTCTCACCAGCAGTCAGTTTAATAGGGAGAAGGAAACAGTCTTATTAGTTGAGTTTATTTATGATGACAAAAGGAAAATCATGAAAACCCCAAGTTGTAAGTGGTAATTTATTCCTGATAAGTAGTAAATCAGCAGGATTTCACTGCCCACATGGGGACCTGCAGTTAAATAATTAATGATAAATAATGAGCCTCATAAATGTTCACAGTGTTTTTGAGCAACTATTTATACATGAGCTCATTCTACAAACTCTCCTGCTGCTATAATCATGATAACCTGGTGTCCTTACTGCATTATAAAAACATAAGATGATAACACCAGCCATCTCTGTGGTTAAGTTTATATTGTTCATTGCCAGGTTAAACTAATTATTCACTGCCTCCAAGGCAGTGCTGGGTTAATATTTCAAACTGATGCATCTTTTGTCATTATAAACTTAGCTCACACTGTATCATCATGCATTCCACTGATGTGGCCTTTGTCTGAAAAAAAATATGCAGAATTATTAAAAGAAGTGAGCAAAGGGAAAAGGCTGTAAAACTTTATGTTCTGGGTCACAAACCAGTAAGAAATACTGGTACTGGTAGTAAAAAAAGAAAGATAAAAATACAGTTAAAAAAAAAAAAATCCCATGTATCGAAGAGTCTGAACACTTGTAGATTTGTGTGCATCCTTTTGCATCACCACAGTTCAGCACTGGTCACCAAAAGAGTCCAAAGTCAGCTCTAACATGGTAATGTCCACATTCCTACACCTGAGAAACCCTGAACCTCTCCACAAAATAAATCATCTAAGAATGAATGCCCTCAGTAGTCATTGACCCATGTTCTGATAAAGCACCCAGGATTGTGTCAATGCTTATTTTTTCCTTTTTTTCTTTCCTTTTCCTAGGTCCTAGTCTTGTTTATCCTGTATTCTCTAGCTATTATCTCATGAATTTCATGGGAAGCAAGATCAGGAACTTCAACAGTTCAAATCTGTTGTCCTGTTCATCTTTTGTTTCACTTCAGAAGCATCCAGCACGACTCCACAATGACCCAACCTGCTGAGGCTGAGAGTAATCATCACTGTTGTCTTTGGTTTTGGTCTACCAACATCCCTAAAGCACAGTCATTCTACATTTACAAATTATTAAATTCATCACTGTGCTGATGCTCAGAGCCTTATGAAAATCCACCCTTTTAAGCTGGACGGTCATACTCAGAGATACTTTTGGCTTTTGGAAAGCTTTTGAAGTAGCCCCTGGCTGTTAAAAATCAGGCTTTAGGGTGCTCGTGCAGAAGGTAATGCACAACATCTTACTGTTGGGTATTAGGTATCGTGTGCTGCCTGCACACACGTAAATTGAAGCTAGCAAACTGCATGGCCACTTTGTTATTCTTTATGCTGCACACTTCAAATTGACAAAACACAAATGAGAGGTGAGAAGAGAGCTTGGACCAATTTTTTTTTTTTTTTTATTTTGAGGGGAAAGGCAGGGATGTGGGTGCAGAGAAAATAAAGAATGGTGATTTTAAAAAACTGATTCACAAAGTCGTATTTTATAACTGTCCTGGTTTCGGCTGGGACAGAGTTAATTTTTTTCCTAGTAGCTGGCATAGTGCTGTGGTTTGGATTTAGTATGAGAATAATGTTGACAACACGCTGATGTTTTAGTTGTTGCCAAGTACTGCTTATGCTAGTCAAGGACTTTTCAGCTTCCCATGCTCTGCCAGGTGCACAAGAAACTGGGAGGGGCCACAGCCAAAATAGTTGATCCAAACTGCCCAAAGGGCTATTCCATACCATATGACGTCATGCTCAGTATAGAAACTAGGGGGGGTTGGCCGGGGAGCCACGATCGCTGCTCGGGAACTGTCTGGGTATCGGTCAGCGGGTGGTGAGCAATTGCATTGTGCATCGCTTGCTTTGTATATTATTGTTACTATTATTATTATATTATTATTATTACTACTACTGTTTTACTTTATTTCAATTATTAAACTGTTCTTGTCTCAACCCAGGAGTGTTTCTCGCTCTTACTCCTCCGGTTCTCTCCCCCATCCCATTGGGGCAGGGGGAGTGAGCGAGCGGCTGCGTGGTGTTCAGCTGCTGGCTGGGGTTAAACCACGACAGTCCCTTTTGGCACCCCATGTTTTCCCACAGAAATAGGGCACAGAATGCATTGAACAGTTTTTTTAAAAAAAAATTTAAAAGCTGAAAGTCAAAAATGAACAGCTCAGACCGTATCTGATGTACCAGGCTCTGCCTGGGCAGGGGACAGCAGGTGCGAGAGGTGACAAGCAGAAGCCACAGTCTCTTGCCGAGTGGGTGAGCAGGCTGGCAGGGAGCTGGCCGGAGCAGGGCACGGGGGCAGCCGCTCTGACACCTGCCTGGCTCCTGGCCCAGGACAACTCAAGTCCTTCTGCAGCCGCAGCAGCAGCTGTCCCCTGGGGGACACATGGGGCAGCAAGGCCGCCCAGGCAGCCCAGCCAGCGCAGGGACACACTCGGTGCCTGGGCAGGGGGGAGCTGCCATGCCAAGTTGGCGGCCCCTCACAGCCTGCGCCAGACATCACCCTGGCACTGATAAGCTACAACATGTTTGATTATGTGGAGTTCAAAAGCAGCATGCTGGGTCCCAGCAGTCTCCTCCAGGCCCTCACTGGCCTTTGGTTCGCAAGGAGGTTGGGGGACAGCGGGGCACCAGCCTCCTGCTGTGTAATCACCCCTTTGGCCCAGGGGCTGCAGCTCCGCAGGTACCCCTTGGCCTCCCTGTTCCTTGGCACTCCTGCTCCTCAGGAACCCCTGCTCCTTGGCCTCCCTGTTCCTTGGCACCCCTGCTCCTCAGGCACCCCTGTTCCTTGGCCTCCCTGCTCCTTGGCCTCCCTGCTCCTTGGCCTCCCTGTTCCTTGGCACCCCTGCTCCTCAGGCACCCCTGTTCCTTGGCCTCCCTGCTCCTTGGCCTCCCTGTTCCTTGGCACTCCTGCTCCTCAGGCACCCCTGCTCCTTGGCCTCCCTGCTCCTTGGCCTCCCTGCTCCTTGGCACCCCTGCTCCTCAGGTACCCCTGCTCCTTGGCCTCCCTGCTCCTTGGCCTCCCTGTTCCTTGGCACTCCTGCTCCTCAGGCACCCCTGCTCCTTGGCCTCCCTGCGCTCAGATTCCCTGCCAGGAGTGCCCACAGGTCACGCATCCCTGCCAGGGGTCACAGCTCCTTCTCCACACAGAGCCCCCTCAGACTGCCCTCTTCCACAGAGCACTTGCCCTATCCAGTGGCCTCTGTCGGGGCGTCGTGGTTTAACCCCAGTCAGCAACTAAGCACCATGCAGCCGCTCACTCACCCTCCCCCCACTCTTGCGGGATGGGGGAGAGAATTGGAAAAAAGAGTGAAACCCATGGGTTGAGATAAAGGCAGCTTAACAGGACAGCAGAAGAAGAGAAAGTAATAATAATAATTATAATGATAAAAGAATATACAAAATAAATGACGTACAGTGCAATTGCTCACCATCCGCTGGTGGATGCCCAGCCAGTCCCTGACCAAAAATCGCTGCCCCCCAGCCAACTCCCTCCAGTTTCTATAGTGAGCATGACACCATATGGTATGGAATAGCCCTTTGGCCAGTTTGGGTCAGCTGTCCTGGCTGTGCCCCCTCCCAGCTTCTTGTGCGCCTGGCAGAGCATGGGAAGCTGAAAAGTCCTTGATTTAGTGTGAGTAGTACCTAGCAACAACTAAAACATCAGTGTGTTACCAACGTTCTTCTCATACTAAATCCAAAACACAGCACTACACCAGCTACTGGGAAGAAAATTAACTCTATCCCAGCTGAAACCAGGACACTGGGTTCTGGAAAAAGTTTAATGCCATACTTGCCTAAATCTATCAGCTTTCCTGCTCACATTTGCCTCCACAGATTGTCATTATCTCAGTCTCAGGTCATAGTCTCTCTGAGCAGAAAGAAAACATGGCATCTTTTCTCGCTCTGTATTCCTGGGGATGGTAAACATCCTTCGAGACCTCCTTGCATTGTTAGAAGGGAGACATAGGCACTCTGGGCATGTGTTTTTGCTATAGTAAGAGAGATTAAATGCTAAACCGTTTTGTTTCTTGAGGCTTGTTTGTTTTAATAGAAACTTTTTTTTTTTTAGGTCTCATTGAATTTCATCCACCTAGGAAATAAGGACTTGAACCTAAAATGTACTCAAAACAAGGAGTCTCTTTCCATGTATTTATGACTTGATCAGTGTGGCATTTTTTCTGAGTATTATTGTTTGCACAAATTCTGTAGGTAATTGTGTGCAGGTTAAAAAATGGAAAAAAGAGGTTTATTATTATACTATTATGCCAAAAAGCCCGGTTTTCCCATCTCAGCCGGCATGTAGTGACTTACCTTAGAGAAATAAAAAAATTAAAAGACAAGCATTCAAAATAAACCACATAACAAATAAGCTATGTAACTGTCACCTCACAACATTTGTTTCTTGACACTGCTGATTTGACAAGGGAAAGAATTGCTTCTCCTGGGAAAGACTTATTTTTTAAAAAGATTACTGAATTCAGGTTGCACACCCTACCTCTATAAAACTACACTTAACAGTTGCAGTCCTGTGTTTAGAGGAGTTGCTTAATAAAGTCAATAGATCATAAGGTGACTTTTCATATTGATGATGTTGAAATATAATATAAATTCATGGTATTTATTAATGCCCCACAAGAAATTAGAGGGAAAGTAAACTTTTGAAGATATGTCTTCTGTGTGTAAATATGTGTGTGTGTGTGTGTGTATATTTGCACATGCACACATATATACATATGTATGTATGAATACATGGTTGTATATACATAGCTACATACATATCTGTGAGCATATATATATTATTAACAAGCCTGTATTTGATTTTTTAACTCAGAATTATTCAGAATTGTTCAGTACTTTTAAACTGATAAACCACTGGGGGGAAAAAAAGTGGTTTTGAATGGAGGGGAGGAAGATCAAATAGCTTTGCACTTCTCTATCAGTGTGGGAAAGTTGCTGACACTCATCTGAGTGAAGTAACTTGCAAGGAACACTAGCCCTGCCCCTAGGCTTGCTGAAAACTAACATGAAAATTGGTTTTCTTAAACCGTATTTTGTGCTGGACTAGGAGCACACAAAGTTTAGTTACTGAATGTGACCTGAAGGTCAGTAACACCCATCTGAGAGGTGATAACTTCTTAAGACACATTGGCCTGATCACTCAGTGAGCAGCTAACTCCATGGCATATTTGATCCATAGAAACATGAGAGTACCACCCCATGTCAGACCATAATGAGCAACAGAGAGTCCTTTGGGAGAAATTGTAGGGGACCTTTCAATTAAATAATTGTCATCACAAAGTGAAAAGTTTCTTCCTGTGGCTTTATTTAAGTCAAGAAGAGTGAGAAGCTTACCTTCCTTCAGAAATGAACCTTCCTAGCTAGCATTACTGAAGATCTTCCTATACAACATCTACCTCTTCTTGGAGTCCTGCTAAGCCCTTGGCCTCAGTAACATTTTGTTACAGTGATTCTCACAAAGTAATAAAGAAAAGGTGTTTTCTTTAAAAGGTGTTAGATGTGATGTCTTTCATTGAATGCCCCTTGTTCTTTCAATGTTAATGACTTTATTGTAAAGACTAAATGAGAGCTCCTGTTTTATTTTGATATCATTTATGTGACTAATGTAAGTCACCTTTATCTGGTCTGCTTTGATTTCTCACCTTTCTAATAAGTTTCAATGTTTTCAATACTTCCTCATGCAGAAAGCTTTTGAACCTCTGTTTTTTTGTTCAGAGATGAACATAAACTCTATTTTGCTATCCTTTTCTGCATGCAAATTTTTACCAGCAATGCAGACAGTCATCTAGTTGAAAGATGACCACTGATACTTTTAGTATTGTTCTGTGTGCTCACTCTCTATCATCCAAACATTTTTGTTCGTTGCTTTAAACTAACAGTCACACCCTCACGGTTTTGTTGTGCACTTGGCCCTACAGGCAGATGCTTTTATGACATTCTCCATTAGAATAGGTAAGTCAGTCTTCAAAGGGGTTTTAGCCAATTACATTTGTTTAACCTGAAATCATAGTGGGACTAAATGCAGCCACAGTCAGGACAGGGGATAGTTAAGATACTAGATGAGATAGCAATACGATTCCTCTCCTCTCAGGAGACCAAGAGTCATATTACATCTCACTGCACAATGACATTTGGAGAGGAGGAAAAAGAAAGAGGGGAAGCAACCTGTAACTACTGCCCTGCTTATGGTGACAGCAAGGATAAGTGCTGGGACACATATTGACAAAATCATTATTACTTTTCACTAAAAGCTATTTTCGCCTTCCATCTTTGGTGAGGAAAGCATCCTCATGGAGACCCCTTCTGAAAAGACATTCAAACCAGAGGCTGTCATAACTGGAGTGCAAGGGCCATGGACTTGAATTTTATTGTTACTTTGACCAACAGTACCAGAGCATGCTCAGGCATTTGCTCCTCAGCACAGGGGCATGGACATCTGGCTTCTCACCCACAGCTGCCCAGGAGACACTGTGTCAGCACAGGTATTAGGACCACAGGACACACCACTTGCTGGGATCCGTCCCTTCCCAAGACAGTCCTGCCCTCTGAGGCTTTCAGAGCACAGTGCTATTTTCTACAAAAAGCTTCTTCACAACAACACTTACCATGATTCTGAAGGACTTTCCACTAACTCAGTGTGCATTAAGTGCAAGATATGAGTGGTGAAAAAGCTCCCTGCTGCATCTGCTGTTACTTTAAGGCTCTATGCTACATTAAGACTCTCCTAAGCAGCATAAAGATCTTTCCTCCTTACCATGTGAATAATGAAAAACAGACAGATGTCTGCTATTAAGATAAAACTCTCAGTGGAAGTTTCTTGTGTTTGGTGAACCAAGAAATAGAAGCTATTGCCCATGCCACCAGCTATGGATTATCTCACTGAAAAATCATAGAATAGCAACAAACTATTAATTTTCTTTCCTTACTATAAACTACTGAAATCGCTCTGTAAATGTTTTTCTTTTATAAAGATAAACATTTCTGTCATATAGTTTGTGTAATTAATCATTTTTCAATTTAAGGGACCATCTCATTTTCACTGGGAAACAGTTTATAAAAATACTTGAGAGTGAAAGATTGCTAATAAAGTTTTCAAAGTACACTCTATGTTTTTTAGGTTAAACAGTCACTCAGTATTTGTGGGATGTCTGCACTGACATGCAGACTATGTCAAATTATGCAGCTAAGCTGTTTCCACAAAGGAACTGGGGGAAAAAAAACACATGGAACTGGGAGCTGTCCAATGATTCTCAATTTAGCTTCTGTAAAAGAAACTTAAACTTGTAAAGAAAGGTCATTGGAAGCAGCTTTATGGGATGAAAAGTGGGAAAGAGATAATTAAAATGCTCTGGTTATGTTCTTTCCCCAAACTAATCATATTATTTTTAAACAATACAGCATGAGAAAACAAGTATTCTTCCTTCACATTTCTCGTATTCACATCACAGAAGGCAACAGTATATGGCAAACAAATTTATTATATACACCCAGCATCCTTAGCAGCTTTGCAACTACACTCCCATGAGCATCTTCTAAGATTCCAAGTTTCTTTGAGAAACAACACCCCCAGTGTCTTTTCAGCTATGAACCTGAAAAAAAACTCAATACCTTCCTTCAATGTAATGATGGGAATTTTCTTTATTATCCTTGACTGAACAGGATTCCTTCTACCTCAAAACCATCTTTCATATTGCTAACAATGTCCAGTTAATTATTTTGTGACATTGAAGGACTTCACTGAAATAAGAAAATAATTTCAAAACAAATTTTCTATTTGTATTTCTATGATTCCTATGCTATGTTTTCAAAACTATCTAGAATATCACTTTTGTAAAGGACAGGTTGTGTTTGGCTTGTAACAAAGCTGTAATTGGCATTCTTTGTGCACTTGCATACTCTTGCAAGCAAGCTAAACTTTTGAACTCAAGGATTAAGATTCTCTTTTCAAATATTTCTTATCAAAGAGGATATTTTTCCAGACCAAATTTTTAAATATGAAAAATTAGGATTTAATTTTTTTCCTTTTTAAAAAATGTTTATAAGTAAGCAAAGTTAAGAAAACTTGGCTCTCATAATAGGTGTAACTCAGCTGTTCCAACATCTCTTCTGTATAGGTTTCCTGTTACTCTTCTTTTCCCATAACGGTCTCAAATTTCCTACATGTTGGATTCACAGAATATCAATAAACCTATCTGTCATGGGAACTTGACTCTACTTCTGGAGGTAAAAACAGAGCCATGCAGCAATGAAACTATATTTCTATAATACTACAACAGCTGTGAAGGACAGAGGTTAATATCAAGTTCAGACAAACCAAAAGCTTTTGCTTGCAGAATATCAGTAGATAATAATTTAGTATTTTATACTAAAATCAAAGCTGAGTGTCATGGCATTCCCAAATTGTTACCATTTATTTTCAATCAAGTATTTTGATATTTGATTTCCCATATCAGCATGAAACAAAAAGAGATTTCTGAACATTTGGAGGCATTTTAATAGAAATGCAGATACCTACTTGACATACAATACAATATTGATCACAGTCTCCATCCACATTGGAATTCTTTTTACTGTATTTACACAATATATCCAGTCTTTTTTCTTAATTGCATCTCAACACACTGCTTCACGCTGGCTCAGTTCCACATAATACAAATGCAAAAACCATTGTATCTGGAGATATGCCCAGAACAATTTAACCTTGCACATATAAAAATTTGAGTGGCACTCATTGTGCCACTACAAACCTCATCAGCAGAATTAACACAGCCCCCTCAAAACTACAGCCAATATGTAACTGATCAAATCACATTTAAGCTGGTTGTGAAAATTTATACTTCATTATTTTTTTCTCCTCTGATACTGAGAACAAGAAGAAGGTACATAGAGGCAAGAGGGTTGCTTCCACGAGTGTGACAGCATAGTGCGCAATTTTAACTGGTGACCACCTTCGCTCCTTGATGACTGGTGTTTTGATACACATGGTCTTGTATAATTGCTTGCACACCATAGAGAGACTGCCAGGAACGAAAAGAAGAAGAAGGGAAAATCCCCACATTAAATAATATCAAGCATTTAAATAATGACAGTGTCACATTTCATGTGAGATTCAGCCATGATCTGATGTTACTAAGTTCCAGCCAGACAGTCAAGACTTATGTTCATATAGCAATGTGTCCAAACACATGCTGATGGAATGATTTGAAGATTTGAATTTATCCTTTTCTGTTGTGCGACTTTTACTTCACAAAAATTTTTGCATGGGATCCAAAACTTCTTACTTATTTGATTTATAACTAGCTCATACATGCTCCAGCACTTTGTAAAGCAAACCATTACTATAATGAAGAAACACTCAGAGTGCTGGTCTATTCATTGTAAGTATACATGGGTAAAGCATAATAATAGTGAGGTTATGCTTGTTCTCAACTCACAATGGTGAGTGTTCAAGGATTGCCAGGTGAAGTATTCTTAATTATTTCCCCGCTCTCACCCCCATATAAATGAGAATACTGAAAAGCTACAGAATTAGATAGAGGCCATGCTGGAAACTTGTCAGTTCTAGCTTCTCAAAGCTTTCATTACCCATGTCATGTGTGATGACATAAGAAAAAATTCTTTGATCTTGTGAGAAGAGAAAAAAACCTAAATTGAATGTGAATTGTAGTGTGGGAGACCTCACACGGCTTTTTAAAAAGGCAAAGGGTTCCTGAGATCGCCCATTTTATCCATTGTCAAGAAAGGCCCACCTCTATCTTGGAAGCCACCTTTTCTGGCATAAATGGTGAGATATCATCTCAGACAAACCGGGTAGGTTTTCAAAGGGATGTGCAGGAGGTTCACTTACAATTGCCTGTATTTGTCAATGGGTAGTTAATAAACACACTGCTTTGAAAATTTACCTCTGCGTGTCCACTCTTCTTTTAGCTGTACAATGGCAGCAGCCAGTTTTCTAAAGGGGCTCCACCCAGCTGGCCTTTCCAGCTGGGAGGGCAGGAGGACATCTGTCTCCAGAGCCAGTGTCAATCATATTCTAACAATCAGTGTTTCTCCTCAGCTGAATTTATTATTTGCACTAAGTGATCTGTTTCTCTCAGCTAGTCTTCTAAACTTCCTTTTCCAAGGTTACTGCATATGAGATATAAAAGTTTGTCTCTTGCGTGACTTTTTTTCCCTAAAAGTTTTTTTGTCATGGAGACACTGAGATACATTCTTTATATATGAAGTCCCAGATTCTTTCCTGATGGCTCTTCAGTGCTTTTACCCCAGAATATCTCTGCCTGATTTGTCCCTCGCTCTAATGCTGGTCTCACTCTAATTGTGTTTTCTCTTTTCTTTTGCAATAAGACTCCTTTTCAAAAGAAGGGTCTGATGTTTATTGCATACTCTCCCAAATAGACAACTTGTCATCCTGTGTGTTTGTGAAATGCCACATGTACCAAACACAGTAAAGTAAGAAATGATTAAACATAAAATTATATGCTAAGTAAAAGTGATAAATTGAAACATGCCTTGAAGAGAAATACGATTTCTATCTTTCAGAGTAACCTAAAAACAAATCCAGTTGTCATGTGCTTATCTATATTAGTGAGCTGCTACACTTATTTAATTTATTCTTCCAATATGTTTATTAGGGGTATTTTGCTCCATGGTGTATGTACTATCATTTGCAGTTAAAAACATACCTTACATTCATAATTCAAATAAAATTTTTCATATTATGTCCCTCTCCATCCCAACATGAAATCATCAGAAACACTTAAAAGCAGACAGTATGAATGTCCCTAAGACAGAAACAGGATTTTTATCTGTGCAGAGAGGCTAGCTTGTAATTTGACGTGTAAGTTAGCAAAGAAGCTGATGTCAGCTTCCAAATTACCTTCTTTGCAAAGGTAAGACTCTAATTTCCATTTTAGGTGTTCCCAAACTTATCCTCACATGTTGAATTTTAAAACACCCACAGCTGCTTTTGCTTGGCTCCATCTCACAAGGGCTCCTGATGAGCAAGGTATTGAGTGCAAGCAGGTGAAATTGCATGTAATATATGCCTTCATAAATAGAAGCAGCTCATCATATGATACTTATGTTTGTATTTACTGATGTTTGAAGAATGATTCATGATTGTATTCACACCGTCATAGAGGCCAGGAGCCTTGTTTCATCACATTTATACTTATTATTACTTTGTAGTAATGTGCAGCCTTTAAATTGCTTTCGTGCCAGCATTCACTCTCAAGTCTGTGTACAGGTCTGTCTAAGACATCAGCCACCTATGCAGGAAAAGGCTAATAATACACATCTAAATAATCTGCCTAACTGGACTGCCTGCAAGCCTGAAAATCTTTGCAGGACTTTAGTGATCCAGAAGCAAACAGAGATTAAGCCTCCTGGTAGAAATAAATATGTACGCTCATATTTGACTTAAAATTTTTCACATACAGAGTCATCTGACTATGCTTTCTCTCTTCTGTACCTTTGCTTAGGAATTGCCACAAATTACTGAATCATAAATATAGCAGCTAGAATCACATATGTTGTAGTCCTTTGACCTTAATGTAATATTCATTGTAAAAATAGCAAAATCAAACACTTGCACAGATCTGATGGGCAGGAAGTTACTACTGATATTTTGTTCCACATGTCCTTTTCTTAATTTTTTCCTATTCACCCCTTCTACAACCTGTCTTACTACGTTAAATATTTTCTCTCCATTTTGAATGTTTACACAGGATTTTGTAGTGTTACTATGTCTTTCATTGCTGGTCATTTAGCCTAGCAACAAATATTTCAGCTCATTCTATGTATTATTCCTCCTCCGTGTGTGCATTTTCTTTTTATTCTAATTTTCCAACGTAAAAGAAATTACTTTTGATGCAGATAAAAGTCAGATATTGGACAAAAATCTCAAATATATTTATATCTTAGTATTCTTGTTTTAAAGGGATCTATTTAAATGCTGCTATTTTCATTTCAAAAGTGCCATGTTACTTATCAGTTGGTAAGTGAGCAGATACAAGCTCAGGATATGCTCAGGAAATCACATACTTCCTCAGCAGCCTTAGATAAGGCAGTGTTTATATTAGCACTGCACTGCTTTTAGCATTTGAAAATTACGGTCATGGATATTTCAAGACAGTTTGAAACAGTCTCTTCTAGAAAAGGTTTAGGGTAAAATGAGGCCATGCTGAAGATTGAGGGAGTTGAAATTATTATTTAGATGATCTGGAGAACAGCTTTTTACCCCTGACCTTTTTTCTCTGAACAAGGCTAGATAATTAAGTCAAATTAATTCTGTAGATGTGTGCAAGGAGTGAAGTATTGTTAATAAAAGCCTCAATACTTAGTCAATACTTACTAGATACCTGTTAGATTAGCCCTAAGGGACAAATCAAAACAGGACTGAAACAGTTGACTATTAGGCCAAGTTCAGAGTTACTACATAAAACTATCTTAAGAGGTGGAATTAGGAGAGGAATGTGTAAGGGAGTAACCTGGAAGGAAAAGTAATGGCAAGAGACTACTATTACTACTGCTGCTTTATATTTATATGTGCACTTCAATCATCCTTGCAAATGTTTCTTTAACAACAACGCATCGACTTAACTTCATCCTTCTAATACAATCACTATGGGTACTATCAATTTGAGCAAATACATAGTACAGCTTAACACCTGGACATTTTTTATACAATCGGCAAACAAAACTGTGGGTTGTGTGAAAGAAGCCAGTACAATGCTGTTCTGTCCCACCTCTCCCACTGCACTATACCTCTCCCATCTTCTGAAGCCGTACTTATCCCCTCCACCCAAGCATGCTGGATTCCTGAAAAAACTCACAGTTGCTTTTGTTTTGAATGGAAATATGCTCAAAATTACTTTCATAGCTTTCTCAAATAGGGTCTCACTGAGTTTTAACAGTTTCCTGTTTATTTTCTCATCTTTTTCACAATAGATTATTCATTTAAATCATCAGCATTAACTCATTAATATTAATGCTCAACAGCATTAGCGTAGTGCCTTAAAACAACAGTGTTTTTAATTCCATTTTCACCTGGGTCCATTGTGGAAACCATATACTAATAGTGACTTTGAACATAACTTCATATGAAGAGAAACACTTGTTTGCAAGGCAGCTACAGGATTAGGCCTTCAGAGACTCACTCATGTGTGAGAGTGCCAATACCAAGCTGATGCAAGTGAACATGTCATCAGTCATCCAGTTAATTGTGTTTGGGTCTTGATCCCCTGTTCTATTACAGTCCTTCACATTTAGATCACAATCCAAGACAGGAGTGTCAGAGTTAACCAGCTATGTAAGTTCATCCTTAATTACATCAACCATTTTTCCTTTTTCTGAGCTAGTTGAAACAAATGGGGAGGAAGGACTTTATTAAGCTGTCAGTTATGCCAAGAGTACAGACTGCACCTCTGGGAATATGGATGCAACACAGAATGCCTGGTGTTCTCATGTTAATATTAATACACTGGATCCTGTTCCAGCTCACTTATTTTAATACTGGAATTTGAGCTTTGGGAATAGACCGAATTTGTAGAGTTTTAGATTCAAACAGGAACTAACTTTACACAACTGTATTTCTTGTACAACTGTCCATGTCTCCAGAAAGTAGCTGAATTATCATGATTTCACTACCTAGGGGTAGAAATGAGCTATGAAGAGGGCTTTCAGGGGTACTATATAACTTCTTTGTAACTGAGTAGTTCAAGTTTCCTTTCCACCTCTCAGTCACAAGAGGATAGAAATGGGACACAGATTTGGCATCTGAGTGAGGAAATTGTATATGAGCACAGACCGAGACTCCTGCATAGAGAGTAGAGCTGGTCACAGCTCTTAGTTTAAGGATTTATGGATGGCTATATTATGTCTCAGCATCTGTTCTGCATCACAGCTTCTGACATGAAGAAGGGATCTCCCACAGTGATTTGAGCAAAGACAACACTGCATTCATAGACAGTATGGCAGACAAAATTTTGGCCCTGAAAACAAAATATTTGGTTCATTGGTTGGTTAGCTGGATTTTCTGAAAATAGTCAGGCTTCCAGCTTTAAATTTTTACATGTTTATTACACATTATTAGCTAAATTTGGGTCACTGCATGATCTCATTATCACTTGTACACACTCGGCCAAAATAAAACACTTTGCATTTTAAATGATAAAAAGAAAGTAAAATGACATTTTCTCTTCATCTATGCCCAAGTTCGACCTTATTCTTTGTCAGAAGCTTGGTAAACAGCCTTTCTCATGGTTAGAGGTTCTGCAGTGTATGATGTCCAACAGACATAGAAACTTGTTTCAGACTGGAGAATTTTCTTTTGAAGAAGTCTTATGGAGAGGTGCCACTTAAAAGTGAGCTTTGGTCCTTACTTTTTGTGACTTTTTCCTTTCTAAATGAAAGCAGCCACTTTCATTGATTGAGCAAGTGTTCACAAGTGTTGAATCACGTGTCTAATTTTTTCAATCACATCATATCAACAATCACCAACCTTGTACCACTGACTTATTTTCTCCTCTTCTTGTCTTTTAAACTTTATATATATATATATATATATATATATATATATATATATATTTGTGTTATAATTGCTTAGATACTGTCATTCTCTCTGGATTCTTTCATGGCCTTTATCATTGTCAAATGCGAGCACCTAATTACTAAAAGTTGATAAGAATAAACCAGGCAATCTGTTAATTCAAAAGTTCTTCTGTGGAAATGGTGGTAGAAAGGAGGTTTCACTACCTTTATTCATCTTCAATCTCCTGAGGACAACAAAAAAGTAAATACTGAAATGGAGCAATTTTAAAAGTCAGTTTTATGGGAGCAGAGAGAAACAGCTTCAATAATAGATGATCCTCAGAAAGAGGCCTGAGAAGAAACCTGTATTGAAATGAGAACCAAAATTTAAACTTTTGTAGTGCAGACTAAAACTCTGAGGGGTAACAACAATGACACCTCACCAAAAGGCATGTTGGCACACAAAAGTATAACCAACATCTCCCTTACAAAGTGCAATCTGGTCCACTACAAGTTGGGATATTCAAGTCAGAATTCAGTCAGAATACTATAAATGCTTCAAATGTCACTTACTGTGATGGGCAAATTTGGCATTTGTTTGAAGGCATAATCTGGAATCTGTGTTGTTTGTTATAATTTGGGAGGAATGGGGTATCAAGTAGCTTTCAAAGGAATACAGACAAATTGACTCTCAGTTCATGGGGCCATATATTGCATGTTGTAAGGCAATGAAAGCAGGGATGCTGCGTACAAGAATAAATTTAATTTCTCAGATTACAAAAATATAACACAAGGAAATAGCTGGCTGTCAGTAGCTTTGAAATTGCCCATTTCAAGGGTGATGAAGATATTAATGAAGGCACAGAAGGGTTTGAGTTTAGTGGAAGCAAACACCATTTCTGGGGTAATTAATGATATCTATTCCTGCTGAAGCACTACCCCACGTTTACTTCAACCTATGCCAAATTTTACGAAACTGGCAATGAGAATTATGGAAAAATAACTCAAGAATGGCTGAGCACTCTCAGTCCCCTCTTGCAGTCAGAATGAACAAGGGTACTAAGAAGCAGCACCCTCAGAAAAGATGCAAAATTATTCCAACTGCAGAGTTTTATAGAGACTCCTTCTGAGTGGGAGTAGGTTATGTGCCCAGGTTAAATTGTTCAAAGACATTTAACAGCAAATGGAAGTTAATGCACCATCTGGTAATATGTGTCCACTTCCCTTTTACCTGATAATTAAATTCCTTTCCTTTCTGATAGCTTTTCACCTTGAGAAAATGTCTTGTACGTAGCAGTACAAGTGTTGAAATGCTCAAATGTTTCAAATCTTACATGGTGTCCTGAAAATACTGTTCTGTTTTGCAAAGAGACCTCAATGCCACTCACTGTTTTTCATTGTTTGCTCTTGTGTTTCTATACAAGCTGATTTCTTCACATAGGGAGTATTTGAGAATTACGATAAAGTGTCTGTTATGTGACCTGTTCTTTAATAAGCAACTCCTAAAAAATAAGGAACTTTTGGTCTCTTTAGTCTAAGTCCAAGCAGTTTGAAATTCTGAAAGTGCTGATGTGAAGTCTGCTGCTGCTGAACTCATTTAAAGTGCTTGCAAGGAAGATCTAGTATATACAGGTAATAATCTTCACAGGAAGAAAATAGTATAGAAAGAGAGAGGGCTGTGCTGCACTGAGTAGCTGAGCTGCCAGCACTTTTCTGTTCTCACCAATGTTATTTTATCAGCAGCACCTAGACACCCACAAGTCTGCCTGCCTTTTGGGGTATGTCATTAAGGTCTTAAGGGTTTTCAGTATCACATTGTGAATGGGAACATTAGCAACTAAAAGGCTTTCAAGATACACACTTCAGCCCACGGTGCAATGTCTTTTCCAGCCCCTTGGAAAATTGTAAATTGGAACTAACCATTGGAAACATCCAATGTAAATATTTAAGTTGATTATTCTTATCTTACTTGTGCACCAGCTAAAAAGCCCAAGAGGTTGCCAAGCAGAGTCCTGAGGAGTTCTTACTGAAGAACAAGACATTCCTGTTACTGCAGTGAAAATACAAACAGCGTTTCTGCTAACAATTACTTGTAAGAATAGAAACAATGTGAGCATTCCACTAGATACAAAACAGTACAGCATGGGAAGTCCTTGTCTTTGAAAAACAAATCTTTTTCTGAAAAACTATTGATTCGATTTAAATAGTTGTTAGCTAAACTAGTCAAAGGTTTAATTTTTCATTACCAGCCACAGATATGATTTTTACTCCCCCCAGAATGAAACTGTCTAAGGGTAAGTGGTGTGCTTTTAATAAGTTTTGTATTTTTTTTATCATAACACTTTGACAAAAATACCTGTTTATTAAAATTTTGGTTATGCACAATATGAGACCATGCTGTGGATCCCTCATTCATGTAAGAGGAGTGATTATTAATGTAGATAGTTCCATTTAGGGCAGTACCTGGGAAGATAATTTTCCCACATCACTGCTAAATTTAGGCACCATTACCTATGATGCAGTGTCAGCAGAAGGTTGGTTGTATCATTCACAGCATTCTTCATGTGACAGGATTGCCTAGAAGTCTCACGCTACGTGCTGCAGAACGACAATCTGTGCCATATATGGTGGTCTGCACAGAAGTCCACCCTGGAACCACAGCTATGGAACAAGTCCCTCTATATCTAGCAGCAATATGACTCCATGCAACAATACAGAGACAACTGTAGCTCACCTAGTGCCACTGCAGCACATAAAGTGTGGAATTTGATTCATCCAATGTTCCACCTCTGCCCACCCTGTAGAGTTCCCAAATCCAGCTTCATGTCAGTGTGATGGTTTTAATTACAAAGTTATAATTGCGTGCTTTTGTCAAAAGCCCTTCCTATCGACCTACATATACCCACTGATGGCACAGGTCATAGATTTGACGAAGAGAAGTTGGCTTAGATTCTGGTACTCTAGAGAATATTTTCTTAATTTATTTTAACACTTTAATTATTCTTACTGAATACCTGCCTTCTTCAGCATTGTCGTGGTTTAACCACAGCTGGCAACTAAGCTCTGTGGTGGTGCATCCCCCCCCACACTTTTTACCTCAGGAATTCCTGCCAGACCGAGACCATTGTGTAGTGAGCTGGTCAATTAGGCACCCCTTAATTCTACCAGAACTCCTATATGGTTGAAGCGGGGAGTGAGAACAACCAGTTACCTGGCAGCCTTGAAAAAAGAGCAGTACCATGGTTACTGGAATTCCAGTAATTACGAACCCAGATAGAGGCTTGGACAGATGACTAAAGCCAATCATCTCACGATCCTATAAACAGCAGTCCGAAGTGAGGCCCTTTGAGCTCTCCTGGACTGCAGCAGGCTGCACCAGCATCTCCCTCTGAGTGGGACGCCTCTCAGAGCCAGCAAACTCTTAAAGTTTGCTGAAATTGGAGGCCCACTGTCAAAGACCGACAGTGGAGCCTGGGCTGAAACCCTTCACTCCTCGAGGTTCAACCCTTGCCCGTTGAGAAATGCCAAGTCATTCGACATGAATATTTCACTGAACTCATGGGGAATTTTTAACAGATATACCTTATATATATATATGTATTCATGTCTGTGTGTATGCATGTGTAAATCAATTTAAGTAGTCTGTAGATGTATGATTTAATTATAAAGTGAGTCTTATACTGCTGCATTATCCTTATTCACATAAACCATTGACCAAGTCTGAGACTAAGATTGGACCTAGCTGCATCTAGACTCCTCTCTGAGAAGGAGTTTAGAAAGCAAGGGGGGTCTATTCTGAACCTCGTGCTCAACGGGAGGGTCTTCCTTATCCCCTGTATATACGATCTCTCTGTGAATCATTCCAACTCAGTGTAACTTAATTTTCCTTTATGCATTTCCATGTAGTAATAGAGTGAACCTTGCCATCTTTGAATCTGTAACTAAGTCGCTGTTTTGATCAGTTTTGTCTAATCACGTTGTTAATCACTGATGACTGAGTGCTATTAAAATATCACAATTGAATCCTGCAATTTGTCCCAAGTAAATCCTAAACTGCTACTAAATCAAACTGTGTGAAGTCACTCATTCATGATAAATTAACATAATCAGCAGGATTCACAAAACTCCATTCACGACAGCACCACACAGCCACTTGCTCACTCCCTACCAGTGAGATGGGAAGAGAATTGGAAGTGTAAAAGCGAGAAAACTCATGGGTTGAGATAAAGACAGTTCAATAGGTAAAGCAAAAACCATGCATGCAAACAAAACCAAACAAGGAATTCGTTCACTACTTCCGATCGACAGGTGGGTGTTCAGCCATCTCCAGGAAAGCAGGGCTCCATCATATATAACAGCTACTTGGGAAGATGAATGCCATATACTCTGAATGCCCTCCCCCTTCCTTCTTCTTCTCCCAGCTTTATATGCTGACCATGACATCATATGGTATGGAATAAACTTTTGGTCAGTTGGGGTCAGCTGTTCCAGCTGTGTCCCCTCCCAGATCCTTGTGCACCTCCAACCTACTCACTGGTGGGGTGGGGTGAGGAGCAGAAAAGGCCTTGACTCTGTGTAAGCACTGCTCAGTAGTAACGAAGACATCCCTGTATTACCAACACTGTTTCCAGCACAAATCCAAAACATAGCCCCGTACTACCTACTATGAAAAAAAATAACTCTATCCCAGCCAAAACCAGCACAAGCATAAAAAACTTCTAGTTTAAATAGAACCAAACTATTTCAAAAAATAATAAAAGGGAAATAATTCCTGAGAGTAGTTCTGTATTCTTTCACCAAAGGTGTATTACTGTGGCTTAGTCAGCTACTCCTGGAGAGCTGAAAAGGGTTTATAACAGAAGCATTGACACTATCAAAGACATCTGTTGGCTTTCTAGCCTGGAATATTTGATGTACATATCCCCATGATCTTTTCAGTAATATTGTAGCAACAACAATAATGTATGCTGTAGCCCTCAGATAGTGTCTCCCAGCATGATTTTATTTCTCTCTTCTCATGGGAAGAACAAATTTTAAAAAGATGAAAATCACCGGAATTTTTTTTATCAAATTATATTTTCAGATTATTGATGTTATGAACTAAAGATACTCTGTGTTTTTTAAAGAGATGGGCTAAGAACAGTTTTCTTCTTGACTAGTTTTAGCCATCTACACCGTGGTTGTCTATTCCAGGATTCCAATTTTCTAGTCTTCTCATTACAGAGAGGAACTGGAATTGCCAGTCTGCAATATCTCCCATATCCATAACATTGTCGTCATACAGAGTGAATCCCTCTGTGCTGGGGTCTATCTCTTAGACTTGATGTGTACCTGTAGAAGTTATTTCAAACTTTCCTCTTCCTTTCTCTTTCAGTTCTTTGAACCCAAACCTACATATACCCAATGTAAGAAATTTACTCACACGGACAGATTATATGTAGTTAGATACTTCTAGCTCCACAGACATGGCCCTCTGTTTCAGTATATCTTCGTTTCCCATGCTGTGCATAGCTACGTTAGATTTTCAGTTTATCTTAAGGCCAAAATCTGCCCTTGCTCATCAAGAATTCTACTTAATTTAGCAATTGAATGTTTTGACTCAACTAATTACTGTTGCTGAAATACATACTTGAAGTGTGAGCAACTCTGTAAAACTCTGATAAAGCAAATGGGGACTACAACAAATTTCACTGACTGACTGACAAGAAATAAACCAACAATTAATTTGAAAAAAATCCAAGTTAATTTTTTCTACCCAAATTTAAAAAATCAAAAATAAAAATACAGGTTTAGGAGGTAGAATCATAGAATCATAGGAGGTAGAATATATAGAAATGCTTCTAAACTAAAAAATTATGCTGGAGAGAAAGCACAATATGCTTATGTGTTTTATACATAATATGTATAAAACACACGTATGTGTATATATATGTATATGTACATTGTTGGGTTCATATACACATATACGTCATGCATGTGTGTATGAGAATGAAATATATGTATTAGTTTGCAGTGTCAGATAATAGCAAAAAGATCACTACAGTTAAACACACACAGACACACTTGTCACTGAAGTCTAGTCACTTTTCATATGCACTCCCCAGACCTGAATGCAATGTCTGCTGCACCAGATAGATCGTTTCCCTTCTTCCTTCCCTCTGAATATGCCATCTGACCTAACTGCTCCTCAGAACAACCCAACCCATGTTGTTCTAGTTTCCTAGTTGTAAAGTCGGAGTAGTTTTCCCTCTTTTTTCATCATGAGATCCAGGAATATCCTGTTCCTTTTTCATGCATCCAAAATCCCTCTGTGACACTTTCCATTCCCAGTTCTCCATTTCTGTTACAGATCCATTGACTGTTTTTCTTTCTTGTGCTATGAAAAAATAATCTTCCTGCAGAAACTCAGTGCCTTTGAATAGTCTCTCCACACACAGGTTTTATCTTTAATATAATTTTCTTCTTCCTTCTCCTCCAGCTGGAGCCATGTCCTAATTTTAGGTTATTGAACTTATTCCATCAAATCTACTTCTACAAAGAAACATTCCTCTCTCACAGCATTATCTTTCCATCATCTCTTTTAACTTCAGAGTGGTCCAGACCTATATTTTCATTTGGGCTCTCTGTATTTTGATTTCTGCATGTAATTACTGATATTTTTTTCTCACAAAAGGGTATTTATTTTATGAAGATCACCTGATGATGGGTTAAATGGTTTGTAGTACTTTTCCCACTAAACCAACACCAGAAATAAGGTATTTAGGTCCTCATGCTCCAAATGTAGAAAAATCTGTAGAAATTGGGGGAAGTTCATTCATTCACTGTAATGAAACTTAGAGGAGGAATATTTAAGCCAAATGTGAGAGAAAAATGTCTCTCAAACATTATTCCAGAAAATGGGTGCCAGAGAAGGAGGCTATAAACATGAGGCAGACAGACAATTCATGCATTTCTAATTCGTGTGTCCTAGTTTGCAACTTGGGCATAAGGCATTAGCCATTACTTCTGAGGTATCTCTCTGAGGTGCTGCACAGCATTGAGGTACATTTCCTCTGTGCCTTCCTGTCAATCTGGAAGGTAGTAATTTAGGACTATTTTAGATCCAAAATAGTGGCTTTGCCATCTCAGGCACCTAAACAGCTTAGGTGGGGTTTTTTGGATCACTCTGCTGAATCTAGGTGCCTAAATTGCTATTTGGGCACCTAAGTACTAGTTTAGTACTGGAGTAAACCTGTAGCAAATTATACACACCCACAATTACATCATTTCTGACATGCCATGTAGGCTTTGTATCATGTGGGGAATGATGAGGCAAGACCTTCCACCCACCTTGCCACTCCCTGCCTAGCTGCACCTGCTCTCTTATGTGCACACAAATCTGTGTTCCAGGAATGTATGGATAGTGGACAATACAGTGGCGTAAAACTCTCAGTCAGAGTTAATGATGGCCAAATGTGCCCCAACAAGTCCACAGAGAATTGTTAGAGTGTGGGTGAATTTACTCTGGAAGCTAAAAATGTCTGTGAGTCTACAAGGAAGTAGTAGACCTGCCATGACTAAGCTAATTTTTTAAAAGTAAGGTATTACAGGGAATTCACAGACTACAATATTAGTTAGTAAGATAAAATATACAGATTCAAACAATTAAGAAATCCCTAAGTTTCTAACTTTCTCACACATGTAACCTTTAAAATGCAAAGCTCTTCAAAAGCAAATTTGGAAGTGGAATAGTAAATCTGAGTAAAAGTAACAAGGCTTTTGTATTAGAAAGTTATTAAATATATTAAACACAATGCTGCAAGCATGCTGGGCTCATTTGATGTTCTGCACAGACCATAGATTATCAGATATTAGTTTATATTCCAACATCACTTCACAGCTGAGAAACTCTTTAAAAGTTGTGAAAGTTTTAAGCTAATTCAATAACAGTAAATTAGATTGTCCTAGATGATAATTCCTGTATTCTTACTAGTGTATATGTGTGTGGGCCTAAAGATAATTTGCATAGTACAATCTGTATTACAGCAAGATGGGGCAAGCTCAATCTGTTTACTTTGGTTCAACTATTGCTCATTCTGTAGCCAACGAATAAGGTGGGGCTTGTTCCTTCAGGTTCTCTTTGCTTAGCCTGTTTTTTGCACCTTTGCTACATCTCACATTTGAGGTATGGAAAGCTGTATTTGAAAAGCCTAAGGTTATTTCTTTGAGGACTACCTTTGTGACTCTTACAGCTTCTCAACAGGACGACTTAGGCACCACATTCACAGAAGACATCGAATTTCCAGGTGTTTTATAGCCAGCCTGCAGTGTGAGTACTGCAAGCTCAGTTCTTCATGCAAGAACTTTCATGTAGACCTACCCTCAGTGGCTGGGTAAATAAAACAGATGAAGGGCTCTTCCCTCACTCAAAATAAGATGGCATTGCTCAAATCTGTACAGGTAAAGTATTTTCTCTCACCTTCACTTACACTGTGTTGAGAACAGTATGTGGCCTGTGCTATGCCCTGAACCACACTCAAGTATGTCTGGGAAAGTCTTAGCAAAAGCTTTATGCCAGGCAGAAGACTAACAATTAATGAGTCTTAACAATGTGGGAGACTGAAACTGTACTCTGGCCCTCAGTTTATTATTTTAGATATACCTGTGGCAAAAGTGGTGGTGAGGGGGTGTTTTGTGTATTCTGTTTTCTAATCATGGAGTGAAATGCAGGTAAACATGAGAAAGACTAGGGGCCCCAAGCAAACTTAGCAATCATTTATATCAACATCTTCAAAAGAAGAGGCCGACTTGGGGCATCAACATTTTTGCATGCATGTCCTGAGGTCCTTCGCTCTTTATTTGCACATATGGAGTGAATATGCATTCCTGAAACACCACTGAGTGTTTTAAGGTGACTTTCAAAACTATAAAGAGTTCCCCACAAATATTTGGCCAGTGTCAAAATTTGGTTGTACACCAAATACCTCAAGGACCTTATAAATATAAATTAGTTTTAAATGGCCTGCTGTTTCATTAACTTAGTTGGATTTGCCTGTGATAAACTTATGGCTTTCTAATGAAACCTTTATTTGGGTTTCTTTTCTGTGGAGAAGTGTCCTATGGCCAGTCTCTGTGTAACGTGGTCACAGCTGTTTTAAAAGGTAGCTCTCAGGGGACCTCAGAACAGTGTAGCCTACAGAAATGGTGGCATTCCTTCATGATCTTAATGAATCACTGTTTAACCTTCTTTAGTGATCATGAAAAGGAGAAAAGCAGCATTAACTGTGTTGGACGACAGGATGTCCTGACAATTTCTGCCTTTGGATCTGAAAACTTGATATATCCTCTTTTTGCTGTGGAGCAGAGCCATGCAACACTAAAAGCTACCATTTAAAGTGTCCCTAATATTTTTAGAGCTGAAAGCATAAAATGCTCCCAATGTGTACTGTGTCGTCAGCTCTGCTTAGGCTTTACATTATCAGAATTCTTTCAGATGTACAAAACAAACAAATTTTGAGGCATTGTTAATTTTGTTCCACTGCTTGATGTGGCAAATGCCAATCCGATGCTGCTGTGTTATGTAGTGTGTGTTATATTCTAAGAGTGGTTTTGATTTAGGCAGCACTTACAGATTCATTTAGACAATCCTCACTGCTTTTTGAAAAAAGTCGTGTTCAGGAATCCTGGTACTGATACTGTAAATATGAACCTTGCGTACCCAAACACCATCTCTCATACCTTGTATGCACTAGACTTGGTTAGGACATATTAGAGTAGCTGAAAAAGGGGAGAGGAGCAGCTCTTTGTCACACCACATTTGCTTCAGGACTGTATGGTCACATACACATGACTCCTATGAAATTAATCAGGATTTAGTAATTGTTTACATAGCAATAGTAACTAAGTTTCAAAAATGGCATCAACTGTACATTTAGTAAAAGAAAGATCTAGAGATACAACTGTATTTTTTTTTTCTTTGACACTTTGAATATCTCAGAGTTCAGATGCTGAATTTAAGTTTATTTCAAGAGGACTGAGATTTGCCCCTCCCATCAAGACTGCCTGCTTTAAGCACATACATTCCAAAGATGGGCGTATTGGGTTTTGCCTGGACTATTACACCCAAAAGACAGCGGGCACCCAGGTGTATTTTAAACCAAGCTTGAGGCTGTCCAAGGAAGTTAAGTATGGTCTGAGCATGCCTGAGAGGCCAAAGTCCCTACAGGATGTGCAGAGATGTTTTCCTACCCTTCACCAGTGGAATTTCAGCATAACCAAGTGCCTGGGTGACATTGCAGAGGCCTCTATCCAGGTTGTGCTGCATATCCACTTTCTGAGAGCCAAGTCTGTTAATGATATCTGACACTGTAAATCTAAAATTTAAGGCACCTAGGGCTATTACTAGATGTCACAAGTCATTTAAAAATGAAGACAGCTATATTCTGGTTCAGTTAAAGCAAGCAAGTGTCCAAATAGTGTGTCTGTTCACTCATGAAAGGTCTTTTGAACTTAAGAGGCGCTCT
The DNA here is from genome assembly GCF_030463565.1 of Pelecanus crispus. Taxonomy (NCBI): domain Eukaryota; kingdom Metazoa; phylum Chordata; class Aves; order Pelecaniformes; family Pelecanidae; genus Pelecanus; species Pelecanus crispus. The sequence goes on from NC_134644.1 coordinate 15,100,524, forward strand.
CTGTGGGAAGAAGCTATACTATCTTTTGTGTAAGAACATTTCCATTGCCACCTGGTTTGGGAAAAATTTGGACATAAAGCCATAAAATATCTAAAAGAAAATTGTTACCAATTAAAACTGCATTTGCTTCTGCTGTACAGGACAAAGAATAAGCAGATGGGCTAATAAGATGAGAACAAGGGGAAATTTACAGATCAAAATATCTAATTTTCTGTGTTAAATGGAGCAAATTACTTCAGGAGGTAATAAACAGAAAATTAAAAAGATGAGAGAGAGCAGTTACTTGGCTTTTCCTTATCAGCATGCACGGTAGTGGAGATAAATGCTTACATTACCCATTGTTCTGGTCCAGTTTCCTTTTTGACTGTCCTGGAAAACTCTTAGTAAAACATTGACAATTGATGGAAGTTCAAAGAACAAGCAACTTGATTTTTTTGTTTGAGAAATAAAAATCAGAAACTATTTAAAAATGTTATTAATTTAACTTCCTCCTTGGATCTTTGGGTCATGTTCTGCACGTCTTTGCAAAGCAAACACCGAAGAAGGCAGCAGTCAAATATTCCCCATAAAAGGCAACCAATCATTACTTTCAGAGATAAATGTGTTCATTCACTGGGTAATTCAGGGTTTTGCAGTCAAACTACATGCTTCATCACCACTTCCAGGAACTTATTTTGTTAATCCAATGAGGTCTCAGTTCACAATTCAGTTGAAAAAAATATTACACTAAAGAGTGGTCATATTGGTAATACAGACAATTGTGCTACTTCTGATACCAGTTGTGACAGAACCATGCATTAATTTTATCTCTACAAAAGAGCAGAGTTTATTAAAGCCTTGACCAGGGATTTTAGAAGCCTTGCAGCTGTATCATAGCTATGTTGTGTGAATTGATCACTTGTCTCCACGTCTGCCTCAATTCCTTACCTAGTTTAGTTTAACAAAGCTGCTTAGATTATCAAAATGAGAGTGGCAAATTGACACCATGTTATAATTTCTTTATCTATAAATCATTACATGAAGCAGTTCTTTAATATCTTGTGAAAGGACATGTTTAAAACTGCCATATATCCCAGAGAAAACAATAGTGCCGTAATCTTCCAGTTTGCTTACAGTCCCAGATAGGGAATTAAATGCTGGCATTTGTTGCATTATTTACATGAAGGACTCAGAAATACTTGCTATTGTTTTATAGGAAGGGGATGATCTTCAAGGGTTAAAAGCAAACCAAAAAATGGTTAAACAGTGTTCTCAAGTCTACCTGAGAATTTGGTGAGTAAAATAAGAAAAGCAACCTAAATTTTATGGTCTGACTGATAATCACAAATTCTTCTCTAGCTATAATTTCCTTCTGCATTCTGACTGGCAATGCTGATACTATCTTTAAGAGTTATTACTTCTTTTACCCTTGTACCATCATGCTTAGCAAGGGCAAAAGGTGAGCAGCCTGAGGAATTAAAAGTGGAAATGAAGAACACTTTTCCAAGAGAGAGATTGCTTAATTAATGAAACAACTTATTTGGAGAAGCTGTGAGATCTTGAACTTTGGTTGGATTCCTTTCAGAATGCACATTTTAGTCAAGAACATTGTATTAGGCTCAGTAGAGATGTAGAGGGAATTTAAAGTCATGCAGTGTGTGAGAATAAGTGGTTCATTCTTAAACTAAGTGTAATTACAAATCTATATGTGAGAGAGATTCTGAGAGACTAAGATTACATAGACTGTAAACTTTCTTATCATTTCAATATATACATGAAGGTTGCCCAGGAAGTGGAATCTGATACCTGTACAAAACATCTATCACAAAGTAAGTACAGTTTCTACCACTGTGCAAGTAGTGACCCAGCAGTAGGAACACAGATAGCTAGCCAGTGACTCATTGGAAAAGCAAAGAGTGAGTGAATGCAACAGTGCCTGCTACTGATGGCAAGAAGAAAGAATAAAGAACACTATATGCTCTGAAATGACAAATTATTCATACCTATGCTACTGGTTTTGTCTCAAATATTGTTTTCGCAATTTTTTTCACTTCTGAAAGAACATTCATAATTAAAAATCACTTTGGTCTGTGAATTTTTTATGTCTAAGACCACACGGAGGTATGCTTTCCTGGAACTGAAGATTTGACCCTCGCCTGAATATCTCCTGTGTGATTTATTTTTTCATACTGTTTCTCATTAGAAATGTAAGATTAAAAAGGCTTTCATCCACGAACTGTATTAGAGCTCAGCAAGTGCTGATGCTGGCCCATGTCAGTATTGGCTTTTAGATGACTCTGTTCACTATTAGCTTGCTTTTAGCATCCCTGTGTCCACCAATATCAGGAATGAACACCAAGAAATCTTTGATCCACTCTCTGGAATTAATAAGCCTTTTTTGGCATCCTACCCATAAGGAAAGAAGAATTGGATTACACAATATTAATTTGAAGTCATATCTCTACTATATATATATAATCCTTAGTTAAAATTATATGCTTTCTTACCAACAGATATATTTACATGACTCAAGATCCTAGAATGGGATGTGCTCTTCTAACTTTGCCAATATTTCTGTACCCAATGACTTGGCTATAGCTATTCACTATTTTTGCCCACTGCTGACAAATTTAGATTGCATGTTCTTGGAATGATGGAAGATGCAGTTAATAGTGTAAATCATATGGCTGGTCATGGTGAATTGCATTTAAAATATCTTAGGTTTTACTGGCTTTTTTTTTTTTTTCTTGGAGCTCTCTTTGTTAATGGGAATTACTGGAAGCTTCTCCAAACCAAAATGCCTTTGCAAAAGTGTAACCAAACTTTGGATATCTCAGATCTACTCAGAAACAAGAACCACAGGCCTATTGGTTTCTTTTCCTGTGGCCTGACTTAAGCCCAGACACAAAGTCTGGGTGATGGCAATGACAAATAGTTTTAGTGCTGCCTTACTTTGATTACTTCTGACTACAAGGATGAGTCCTGGGCTGGGCAGTCCTGATAGCCTAACCTAAATTAAGAGCAGGTCAGAACTTGGCTTTGGCAGGGCTGGTAAATCTCATGAAACATTAAGGAGAGCAAGGCACAAAGGAAAAGGTTGTGAATATCATACTCTCCTCAGTTACACTCTGCAGGTATGTGAGTATGTGCCTCTGTACAAGGAAATATTAGGAAAGGATGCGTGAAGCCAGTATGTACAGAAGCTGAGTGTGTGTATGATCTGTGCGCAGGGAAAGAACCAATGACTTTGTTCTACTGAGCTCCGGACTAAAGTAGAGACTGAAATTTTTAGCTGTCAGGGTAGCAACCAGCAAAAATTTCACCCGAAGTTCTCAAGTGTTTGCATTTTTATGCAGTGGTGGGTGACATCAGTGTATGCTAGAAGAGATTGGGAAATTTCGGAATCTAGCTACAAACCACAGTGCCATGCAATATATCCTTCATTATATCTTTCAGTTCTCATAACCTAAAGCTAAAGGGTTGATGTCACACTTTGAAAAAAAAAACTTTTTTTTTTTCTCTAGTCCTTAAAAATAAGCATTGGGTTGGCTTGTCTCCAAAAATATATTCTCTGTTGAATCAAGTGTGGAAAAACTTGCCCTCACAGGAGAGTGAGCCAGATTGTTTCTGACTATTAATTCTGTAAAGTAGCTGATTGCCTTGGTTGCTTCATCTGATTCCGTTGAGGTGGGGCTAAAATGTAAATGAAAATCAAAGCTTCTGCTTTAATCTTTGCCTTGGGCTTGACCTTGAATTCCTCGAGTTCCTACTGGTCTCATTCATTCCAGTACAAGATCTGGAATAACTTTTTGTGCATTATTTGGTACAACTATTCAAAGGTGGTGAAAAATAGGAGAAATGCATCAAAAGGGAAAAAGCCATTCCCGAGACTTCATTGTGCTGGCTTATTCCTGTCCTCAAATAATTCAGGGAATCAATAGGATGTTTATCCTCTGTCTGCTCTGGTACTGTCAGTTCCTCTATTATAGATGCTTGATTAATGGACTAAATTTCCCATCCCAAATGCAGCCTGGGAAGACTAGAGCCCTTTATCCTAGTAAAAGGCTGTATCATCAGACCTGTTATGGATGGTGATAAGGATGTGTAGGGCTTATTAAATGCCAGGTATCTATTTAACCAAAAAGTTAATGATCAAAGAAATAACTCACTGATAAAAGAATGTATAAGTTGGGCTGTGAAATGTGGATTTGTAAGTGAGTAAGATAAATGATGCGTTAAGGGATTAAAATGTGAAGTCATTTGTTGTGTAATGATGCCTGTCAGTGGCCTATATTAACTAATTACTAGGTCTATTGTTAATAAGATGGGAAGTTATGGCTTTATGATCCCCTGATAAGTAGAAAAATAGCAGTATGTGGATGACAGACAGGAAAAAAAAGGAATAAAAGGAAGTTTAGTTCAAACCTTTATGAAAATACAGTCAAGAAACCTGTCTAATGTGGACACAATGGAAAGAAGGTACCAGAAGCCCAGGAGCATCAGTCTGGCAACAGATGGAGTTTACTGTGGGTGTTACAGGCATGGTTATTATCCCATTACCATGTGGTATTTTCACAAAAAAAATCACTCCCTGTTTCTAGCTACTTGAGTTATGATGAGTTTTATCTGCCCTGGGCCAAGAAAGAGTTCTACAATTAGAGAAAATCTGACTGAATTTCTTATTAACTTTTCATTTCAGAACTTTTACATCTGACCCTAAAGGCATTCCACGTTCAGTGAAGGAGGTGATGAGGAAGGGACTTTGAAGCACAGAAAAGTCTTCCACCAGTGCAGAAGTCAAACATTGCCACTTCTTTCAGAAAAACTATTTTCTGAATGGAGAAACTCATAGGAAAGGTATAATAGAGGTGCAGGGAACATTTCTGTGCTCATTGTTTAAACAGCTTATATGGAAGAAATGTGGCACAAAGCATCCAGTAATTTCCAAGAACACAGGGAGCAGCAGCAGTGGAAAAATAGACATTATTAAAGGAGAAGTGACTGACAAGTGACTGTTCAATCTTGAGCCTGGACAAGAATGACATCAGCATTTTGGAGCAAGACCAATGGACAGCCACGAAATAGTTAGGGGACTGAGGCCTTCCAAGGAGAGGAGAATGGATCTGTTTAGTCTTCAGAAGTGAAGGCTAAGGGGACATCTTACTGCTGTCTGCAAAATACCTAATGCAAGGATGTAGGGAACACAGAACACATTCTTCTTCACAGTGCACAGTGATGTCACAAGAGGAGATGGACACACCTTGGGAAACAGAAAATTTCATTGTTTCTAAGGAAAAAAAAAATATAATGAGGGTGGTCAAACACTGGAAGAGGTTGCCCAGAGAGGCTGCAAAATCTTCAGACTTGGAGGTGTTCAGGACTCATGTGGACATGGCCCTGAGCAAGCAGGTTTTAATTAGACCTGCTTTGAATAGGGGCTTAGGTTAGATGACATCCAGAGGTCCCTTCTGACCTAAACTAGCTTTGGATTCTATGCCAAAAACCCCCACTGGATAAAAGCACATGAGAAACAATACTAAGACTACAAACTTGACCCTATAATTGCAGTTAGATATTATTTTTACCTATACTTTAGTGAATTATCTTTTCCTGCCTATCTCACAGAATTATTTTAGTTAAATTGATCTCAAGTTAGTTATTACCTCTTATTCACACATATGCTTTACTTAATAGGTTGAAAATAATGCGTATAGCTTGTGAGACTGAATTCTAAACTAGCAAATTAAACTACTAGTCAGTAAGTGGATAATTTTCCTAAACCAGTTGTTTTAAAAAGATCTGTGGATATCCTTACTTTATAGAGGGTACACAAGTATTTTAACATGATTTTCTCTTTAAGTTTTGAAATGCCACACTTTTGTATCAAAAAACCCCAAAACAAAACCAAAATATTTGCAAAGAGACAGAATGAGTCTGGAAATACATAGAATTCCAAAAATTCCTGGAGATCCATCCTTATGTAAGACAAGATGTACATTGATTTATGAAAAGAATGTACAAGTAATGGAACATATATGATTAAAAGCATTGTAACATCTGAGGAAGTTAATATGATTTAGAAAAATGGTGAAGAGAGAAAAGAGAAAGAGGACAGCATAAGGAGTAAAGAAATGCCTCAGTTGCTGCTCATTTACATTTTGCAGTTTGTCTTGGAATTAGGCTCCTTCTTTTCTGCAGGAAATGTGCCACATTTCTTAATATTTCACTGAACCATCAGTAAGTATCATTTTAGCAGCTCTCTATACTTTGTAATAATCTTAAATTTTGGACGTATGTATTTCATCATCTGTGAAACTCTTTATGCATTTTATTGCCAAAGGAACTCAAAGGGAATTTGGATGGAAAAGATTTTCAGCTACTGAAATTCTGGTGATGTTTTTCCAAAGGAAAAAAGTATAGGCTGCTCATTTGCTTGACAGAAAGATTATGACCCACTAAAATAGGACCACAAGCATATGGCAGCACTTTCTTGCACCCCGGGATGGATTATTTAAACTCCATAGAGTCCACAAGACCTCTTTTCAACATTTCTGTTGCCCACATCCAGGCAGTACCTTGCTCAGGTTCTTGATTGGTTTGGGATACTAAACCCCCTAACTCTTCCCATAGAGTGCATTGGGAAGGATTTTCAGGAAATAACAAAAAGTCTTAATGTTGGTCCAGACCCAAACAGTTGTAGACTGGTGCTAACTTTCAGACATCTTTGTCCAGTACTAGATGGATTATTTAAAGTTTGCTCTGTGTTATTGAGCTACAAAAAATCAAGAGTGTTTATTCTGTTCTGTCTATAATACCCTATCACCAGTTTATAAATCCTGTACTTTAAGTCAGGCTCCTAAGTCACTGCATGTAAGGATGGGTTCCTGAAGTGTGATTTTAAAGCATGAAATGTTTTAAAACTAATAGATTTCTGGTTATTTTCTGTTTACATTCGGGTTTTCAAGACTCTGGATTTCATGCCTGCAAAGTTTTCTCTCAGCTAGAAGGCTGGACATTTCTCTCACTCTTTTTCACTTTATTTTTTTGGAAAAGGGCAGAGATGTTTTCCTTAGCTAGAGGTGTAAGGAAAACAAATTTTCGCTAAACACAAAAGTCTCCTGATAAAACTGGTTTTATATATATTTAAATATATATATTTGGAGAGTGTGTCTACACACCTCTCATGATACGGTACTTATTTTATATCTGTGTTTTCATTTTTCATATACATTTGAAAATCAGGAAGATCAAGGGTGCTTAGTACTATTACTCTTCCAGAGAAATTATTGCATGATATTCTTCATAGCTGTAAAGCCGGTATTGGAGACTGGCAGCTTTTAGAGAACATAATGTATTTGTTACACAACAGCATGCTTTATATAATTTGTCCTTTGTCCCAGAAAGAAAACTAGGTTAAACTTAATATGGTTTGTATGTAGATAGGCGTTAACAGATAACCACATTTTGTAATTGGATATTAGGCAACGGGCCATGCATTTTATTTAGGTTGGAAGCAAAAAACCTGTCACTCAGGTAGCATCACCCTTTGAGAACATTAATTTCCACTTTTTAAAATTCTTTCTAAAGCAGAAGGAAGGTCAGAATCTTCTCTCACTTCCTGACTTAGAAACACAAAACACTGATAATTCAACTAGCTGGAGAAGTGGGTAAAAACACATTAATTCATCAGTCATTCTGGACTTCTTTTGCATATAATAGCAATTACTCCTGCTGTTATATGAGGATCACAACACTGCTTACAAATAGCAACTACCTCTCACACCACCTGTCTTATGTAGTGTAATACACAGTAACATACAGATGAGAAAACCGAAGCTCAAAATTGAAAGAACACAAGTTTTTGAGCTTTTAGAAATTTTTACAGTAAGAATCTGTTCTCTCCTTTCTATGCTGCTAAAGAACTCTGTAACTCTTATTCTTGAATTATCTTCTAGCAAGATAGAGGATGGAAAAAAATTGGTCTGATCAGCAAAAATATTCAAAATTATTATTGCAGATAACAAATGAATCCACCACAGAAAATGTATGGAGCTGTCTTTCATTGTGTAAATTCATTCTCTCCTGAAGGGCCTAAAGACCTGTCATTTTTTGATACCCATTCAGATTACATCAGTCCACATTTCAGTGTAAAAACTAGAGATAGAAAAAGTTGATTCTTTTACCATTAATGGAGTAACTACTTTCTGAAAGATCCCTTAACTGCATCATCCTCAAAGCTAAAAAGGCAATCTAAAAATGGAAAGGCAGGAGTCCTGTTGTAAAAGTTGTCATTATATGGTTAATATCTAAAGAGTGACATATAATTGATGTTCTGCATTGTTCTGCTGTGGTAGATCAAATAATACTGTCATGCATCTTCCTTATTATCAGGAACCTTCAAGTCACATCTCACTTATTACCAAGAGTTCCAGATGCAGCTTGAGGTAATAAAATGCTTACATAAAATTATAACTGAAAAATTGATATGATCTGATTTGAACACTGACTATAGAGTCTGAAAATCCATAAATTAAAAGTAATGACATATCAACATTTCACATGGGGAGGAGGCAGACAACCTGAAGATGCTGAAATTAGTTTGACCTGCTACAGCTGAAGCCTTTAACAACTGTCTGAGTAAGGTGAAGGAATATTAATTCTTGAAAAGGAATATTCTTTCCACTAACTGACTGCACGTCCTTTATCAACAATCCTGTAATACCAGGAAAGTGCAAACTAAATCAGTTTTGATTAAAAAAAAAAAAAAAAAAAAGACCACTCTCTATCAGGTAGTCAAATGAGTGGCTATTTGGTGACTTAACAGGAAGGGCTAGCCAAGAGCTGTTTAGCATGCTTTTACAGATAGCTCGAAGAAGACTACAGATGGCTAAAAATTACTAGCAAGAATATTATATATGCTTCTGAACACATCAGCAGTCAAAAGTACATTGACAAATCAGAACATATTCGGGCAAGGCCGTAACAATCTAAATTCATTGGAATTACTTCAAATGTAACTTGATTACATGTACCTAATCATATCTTAAACATCTACAACTATTTGTAGGATATAAGCAGAACAATTTACAGGTGGTTTAAGGAGTAAATTAATGAAACTTGAGTTCAGAAAAATGTAGGTAGAGCATGAGGAATCCTATGTTAAGGGTATCATTACTTCAGCGTAATGAGGTCTTTTATATTATTAGGTATACTGTAGAGGGAAAACACAAAGTCTAGAGCACATGGAAGAGAAAAACTGGGCCTGATAGTGCTTTCTACTAAAAGGCAACAGACCACCTTAAAAGGGAATGTACTATGCCTGGTAGTCAGGGGCAAATGTCTTTTGTACAGTGGAAATGCACACTTTTAGTGGAGGATCGAAATGTTACTCTTGTAAAACAGACTACATTATTGTAATGCAATGCCTGAATTACACCTAGTCAAAACCAGCTGTAGCTTAGTTTTGGTCTTGCATTTCCTGAGTTTTGTGAATAATAAAAATACCTCATGCAGATCATTGGATTACCTGTGTAGCTGCTGCAGCCACTTTAAGTCTCCTTATGAAGAAAAATGACTCATACAGATCACCACAAGGAGTCACTGACTGAACCCGTATGGTAGATGTTATATGTTGAATATGATGTTATAAGGTTCAGGATAAGTTTGGACGACTGCATGTTTCTCCTTTCTGAAAAAGACATCAGGATGACATGCTAACACATCTCTGACAGCTTTTGTAGAAAAAACATCGAATTATTATGGAAACAGAAACACCATTCATTCATCACCTGGAATTTTGGGAATGAAGCTTGTCTTTTTGCACCTAGTTGCCAGGAAAAAAATATTGACATAGTTGTCTTTTAAAAATAATGTTCACCAGAAAAAGTCACCCTTTTAACCTAAGAATACTTAGGGGTAGGACAATATTTTTTAAACTCTGCATGACTGAGGCACAGTAGTTTAAAATGATTCTCTGAATGCTTTGCACTGACAAAGCACAACTCAATTCCTTCCAGTGGGCTATAAGTCCATTGCCAGCTTTGTGTTACACGGGCTCAGTGATCCTCTTAGCTATTCACTTCTGTAAATTAACTATTGAATTGTGCCTTGCCTGAAGCTGCTGGGGTTTTTCTCTGCAGAAAGCAGAGTGGCCCAACAGTTCAGATCCCAGTGAGTCAGGAGAGGAGAAAGGCTAGAGCTTTAGCAAAGCCAAGCTTCTTCCTCCCAACAGCTCCTGTGCTTTCAGATGCTCTTTGAGCTGATGCTTAGGTAGCTAAAGAAAATACAACCTAAGTAACATATGACAAGCACAAATAAGAGCTACTGAGAAGCAAATATTCTACCATTTTTTCATGGCAGGTCACTACGGGTGACCCTGGGGATTGTAGAGCTGCATTCACCATTACTGTCCCTCTCCTGGCTGGCCTCTGACAGAGTCTACAGAGCAAAGGAGTCTGGCTTGCCTGAAACTAAAACCTCTCCTCCAAATTCCTCCTCAACCTGTGCTCACCTGTCCCTTTGCAATCCATGTCTTATGCCTGTGGTTGGCACATGCAGCAAATTCCCTTGTGCTTCATTTTGTTTGCATATTTGCTAATTTCTTTTCAGAGAAAGATGTATTTCCTTTCTTTTTTCTTTGTAACCATCCTGAAAAGTTTTTGATCTCATGTTGTGCTATTCCAAGGCTTTTTCCTACCAGTACTAAACAGGAATATTTCAATAGTCACCCTCTCAGTACTTACCACCAAAGTGGGAGGATTGGCATCCCTAGGCACAGTCTCGGGGGGGACACAGTGGAATGATGTAAGGGCAGCTATAACACACACCTCCTTCATGTCATGCTTACTGAAGGGTACTTTTTGTTGGTGTGAAGGGAATTTTTTGTTCCTGTTCTTGGAATGGGACACTCGGGAGATGTGTGTGAAGATGACAGCCACTCTGTCATAATGATGCACTCAAGACTATGAGACAAGCCATCCAGTAGGACTTCCTTGGCCACAGTTCTCAAATAATGCAGCTATATGGTACCAGGTATGACACTGGCAAGCTTCGAATGGGAGAAGAGCAAGCCCACAGGTATGAACCGGTAGTCTGTCTGTAAAAGACTGTGTAGATATAACCATTTAAAAAAAAAAAAAAACGCGATGCCAAAGTTCAAAGAGTATACCAGTGACAATTACGAAATAGGCAGTGCCTAACCATCATTGCTCTTCCAGTAAGAAACTCACTTGGGAATTGGTTAGATTCCATCCTCCCTGTATAATCTGAATTTTAAGATAGTAATTTTGAATTAGTATCAGCTCACAAATCTTGAAGAAATAGGGAAAGGGAAGGGTGGCACTACACTTCCCCTTCTACTCTGCTATAATTAAGAGGAGAAGGAAACCCAGTGGTTTGCACACCACCCTCATTCCCTGTGAATAGGAATCAAATCCTAAAATTTGAAGGAAGCAGTTTTAGGAGACTTACTTCTATTACCTATGCAAGATTACAGTCAAATCTTAATGTGTTCTAATTATGGTACAGGAATAATTTTTTTATGGACACCTTCAATCCAGCCCATTTTATGGTGAGCAAAGTTCAGTTGCTATCAGGTGGGCCCACATTTGTCCATTAGTATATCATTATTTATTCAAAGTCAGTTACAGTGAATGTTCACTGGACATTTCCCTGGGGTCAGTATAACTACGTAAGTGAATTGCATATGCAAATATTGCGTATAATGAAGTGCAGATTCAAAATAATAGCCACAAACCAGGAAGCCATTTTGAACAATATGGGCCATAAAAGTATAAGGATAGTCATCTGTGTTGACAGTTGTATGAACCAGAAAAAAAGATTGCCACAGAAAGCAACAACATAGTTTAATATTAAATCATTTTTCACTTCACACTAACCTTGTTTTCCTTGCTCTTTATCTCCTTTTGCCATATGTTAACAGCATGCAAGATTTTACTGCAAGAATATCAACATCATAATCATTTTTTAAAGTGTGTCTTATCATCAGGCAAATAAAATTTAGCCAAGAGAAAAATAATGGAGTCAGGACACAGAGGAATAAAGTTTGCTTTAAGGCCCATTAGCTTTTTCCTCTGGGAAAGAGAAAAAAAATTCCCACCTAACCAAATGCTGTTAAAAATCAACAGCTATCAATATTTTATGCCTGAATCAAGAATATGGACATCACCCTAATACTCTGGTGACAAAAAAAACCAGCAAAATCTTATATTTATATTTGGTTTTGATGTTTGCCTTACATTAGTGGCAGATGAGCTGAATTGCTTGGCTCTGAAGTTTGAGAACATGTTGCCTGTATTAGCAGAAAATGAGGAGGTTAATATTTTGAGTCAGTAACATCATAATTACTCATCTGTTAAAAAGTGCTTTTTAGCACAAGAACTTAAGGCATGTTACAGAAGTAATGACTCCTAGTTCGTCTATACAGGTGGGAAAATACTTAATGTTCAGTGGGGAATGACTAGCTGAAGTCATTTAGCAAATTAATGTTGAAATTAACTCCTTGTGAGTGGTACTTTGAACACTGACAGAACTCAGATGACTTACAAGGATTTCTGGTGCCTACAGATATATATTTGTGTTGAATAGCTTGGAGGATACAGTTTATAAATTTGTATTGAACTAAAGCAATCACTTGTTCTGTATGAATGCTGTAGTGACGTCTGTCTTCTTGCTAGAATGTGTCAGTAGTTCTCCTTACTGTCGGCTAATCCTCACCCATTAGCAAATAACTGATAAAACTCCACAGGTCACAACTCATATCTGTTTATCATGAGGGCATCCGTGTGAACTATGGCACAGCTATTCCTTAAAGCACACCTCTGGGGGAAAGAATCAGATCTCCATTTGCTCTGACAATGAAATAATCAGAGAACAGAGTAGTCACTGATATTTCAATCATCAGATCATTAAAATAAGATGCAAGTTAAGGGCTGTATTCTGCTGAGCCAGCCTGAGCTGTCTACAACTTATCTCAACTTAATTAGTCCTCTGCGCTCTTCTTAAGGCACTGGAAAGAGACAGGCAGCTGCTGAGAGCAATCCATGACTCCTATCTTACACACCTTTTTTAAAGTGGAAATAAAACATCCTCTGGAGGTACCGCTCTCTCTTGACAAAAGAGGACATATAGGCAACTAATTTAGAAGATATGTAAATACACATGGCTAAAATTTGTGAGGAAAGTCCTACACTAGTTAAAATATTCCATCAGCTAGACTCTTTAGGTGTCACTCATCTAGATTTCTATGTTGTCAGATAAATCCTACTTCTAGTAGTCTGTGACCCCACCTTAAACCAATAATTGTCTCCTATTTTACTTTTCCATCTTGTTTGTTATAAGCTTCCCCCCGCTTTCTGCTGCCTCTTGACTGATAATGGGATTGCACTCTTTCCCGGGGCTGGAACCATACTGCCATTGCATCTCTTCAAGAACCCTGTCCTGAAACTATGAGTATTCCCACAAAACCACAAAACACAAAGGCAATGAAAATCACATTAGCATATCATGTTATTAATTATGAGGTATAATAAATATTCATTGGAATGTTATCTCACCTGATTATATTACTACTTGTAATGCAGTAACAAAACATTATATAATGGCTTAACAGTGACAGATTCTGAGACGGTATGGCAAATCTCTAATGCATGTTCTCAGTTCAGAGTGTGGAAAGCAAGTGTTTAAATGTCTTGCTGAATCAGTGCTTCAAAGTTATGGGCATTTCCTAGCCCAAAAGAGGCTGATAATATAATAACATGATCTTACAGGAGTACTTTGAAAATCCCTTCTTAAGCTGTATTAAACACTGATATACCTATGCAACATTTTTGCTCAAAACTGTTTGTTCCACTTACTACTAGAAATAGTAACAAATAAGTTTATATATAAAAAAAGTCTACTTGAGTATTTGCAAACACTTACAAGAAAGGCTAGAGACGATTTTGCTTATGAGCAGAGTAATATGGGTTTTCTTTCCTCTGTACACTGAAATGGAAACAAAACTAAACCCATTAATCAGTACCAAACAGTTTGCACAAGAGATTTCACAGTTTGTCTAGGACTAAGAGACAAACTGAAAATTGCCACCTTATTCATTGTAATTCAGTGTCTGTTTAACTTTGCATTTTTAAGGATTTTTTTTTTTTTTAGGTCAATGCAGAGTGCTGAAGTAAATTAAACAGACTCTGAATAAATTTTGTGTGGGCAGAGCTAAATTGGCAGTTAAGTATAAAACCCATGTGATAGACAACAGAAAATATTGATCTAATTTTTTTTTTTTTTAAAAGAAATTTGAGGGGGTGGGTTTTTTTAAACAGTTTGTCTTGTTCCTAACAGCATTGTAACTCTGGCATAATTGGAGGTTGTATGTGTCTTAATTCCACCAGTCAATACTATACACTGTTCCACTGCCTGTTATTACGCACAGTAACACTTTGAACTTTCACATGCCTATGTTTATTCAACAGATGGCAGAGCTTGTGAGAGGATCAAACATCTTCCTGACAAGAGAGCAGCTCATTTTGTGCAAGGAAACTGCCAGGTATCTTTACTGGATGGTAAACAAACTGATGGCCTGCTTGCTTTTCCCAGGAGGAATTAGCTGCATGCAGCAGCCACAAAGAGGGCAGAGAGGCATGAGCTGCCGAATCTTGCAAGCCTTAATTCAATGTCTGGTAAGGAGACACTGAATGTACCTTGCAGTAGGGTGCAAATTTATGCTAAGAGAAAAAGTTCACCCTTGAGCTCTGTAAGTATCATCTGGATAATAAACATGGAAGCATTCTCTTAAATGTAATAGAGAATAAGAATCTTTCTGCAGTTTTCTATATGAGTATACATATTCAGAGTGTTTGTTAAATAGCTCCTAAAACAACTTCAGCATGGCTTTATGTTGTGATCAGAACATGAATGCTAAATAACAAGAGCTACAGCGGTCCTCTGTATTCAAAACATTTGCTTTGAGATAGTTAAGAAGCACCATCAGAAACTGTTATTGGAACTGGACAGTTTTAAATGTACAGTATTTTTTATAGAAGCTTCTTTCCATCAGAACATATTGTTTTCATCTCTGACAGCTTCTCTAGGACTTTTATAACAGACAATACCCCAGCATGAACTTCTCACCAAAATTTTCAAAAGACAGCAGACCTAGCTCTGTAGTTCCTTGTTCCAGCTTTAAAGTGGGGTGGCACAGAATTCACTGATTTACACCTCCTAAAAAATGTTTCAAGTTGAGTGAAATAATGCTGAAAATACAAGAATATGAATTACTGGAACCAGCATGAGTTGGTGGAACACAGAAGCAGGGGAAAGTCCAGTAGGAAGTCCTTTATAACAGCAGCAGAAAGTGCTTTCTGAAGTGCCCTTGGAAACAGAAATATGTGCACTGTTGCCCAGGTGACAAAATCCAAGTACATGGTGCCTACTGTGAATGAAACAACTGACATTGCCTGTCCATTGTGGAGTGGCTAGCATTAGGGACACTAAGAGCTGTCACTTTAAATGAACATAAGAAACAAAGCCTATTTTTGTGGATACGTGTTAATCGTCTTCTGGACTAGGCAGCTTTAAACGTATAGCTTCTTCAAGAGACGTGTTTTCAAACAAGACTCATCTTACAGTCTACAAATACATGTATAAGTTCCATTATTTCTTTTTCATATTTTTTGCAATGCCAAGGAAAATACATAAGGAATTTCTCACGTTAGACCTTATTTTACCTTGGTGATAATGTCCCTGAAGTTGTTCAAGTGGCATTTGTTCTCTTAACCTGATTTTTAATTTCTCTGGTTCTTTCAGACTCTTACACAGTTTTGGACTTAAAACATCACACGCATATAACACAATTCTTCAAAAACACATAAAACTGACACCTTAAGGGTGAATTGTTTTCTCCTTCTCCATCCATTCATATGTTCTAACTTGTTCTGCAAAGCATTGTTCCTAATTAAATCTTCCCTTTTATATTAATCCCTAACATCTGCCTAGTAATCAAGAATAACTGTTTCTCATTGGTATTCTCATGAAGTTGTTGGGCACTTACCCCTCTTGCTGAAACGTTCATTCCTTTCTAGTTGGCTTGCATTTTCACCTGAGTTAGCAGCAGACTTGGCTGCTAGTCACTATTTCTCTGAGTTTGCTCTCCATGGGTCATACCCATAGCTCATTGTCTAGCATGAAAGAGAAAGCTGATAACAGGTATAAAAAGAGAATTCACAGTGTCATATCTTCTGTCCCTGTCAAGGCTCTGAGAGGTACAACCCCCACAACACACTCTCTCATAATCATATCTGCCCTTTTTATAGAGATACGTGCTTTATCAAAAAAGTAATAACACATCAAAACTGGTGATGGTGCCTAACTTCAGTCCCCACTTATCTGAACAGAAGGTACTAGCAGAAGGGTTAATGATGCTGTGTACACCTCTTTCATACCTCTCCACCACAGCTATCTCTTACAAACTAAATGACTTCAGTGTTTTTTCTCTCTCACATAAGTTTGGAATCTACTGCAATCACCACCATTGACTTTCTGTGCTTTTCATATGCTGTTAGGTTTTAAAATGACAGGTGTGATTTAAACAGCAAAAGCAGGAAAAAAGACAAAACCAGAGAATGGAATAGACCAAAAGGATTTGTTTGGAGTTTGTTTTGGTTTTGTTTTTGGTTTTTTTATTGGTAATTACAGCTTCAGTGGAGCACATGCTATGTGCCTGGTTGCACACTTCTCTGAAAAATATTTTTCAGGTTGGGTTTTTTTTTTTTTTTTTTTTTTTAGGAAGTTTTCAGTGGAGCTGGCTGGAAAATTTGTGTCTTTTGTCTTTGAAGAAAAAAATGCAACTGGAAGACAGGAAAAAATTCAGCTTTGCTGCAGGACCTTGATATTTCACCTGGAAAGCTAAAATAAATACTTAAGGGCAGGTCAATGCTCATTCCCAGCTAAATGAAAACCTGAAATCCTAGCCTGTTGCTATCATAGATTAGAAGTCTTGAAAATTAGGACATTCCAAACTCTTGTTGTGGAAAAGATGGTAGGCAAAAGTTCGGGGAAAGTATAGAGCAAGAAACAGATTTGATTGT
Organism: Pelecanus crispus; assembly: GCF_030463565.1. Taxonomy (NCBI): domain Eukaryota; kingdom Metazoa; phylum Chordata; class Aves; order Pelecaniformes; family Pelecanidae; genus Pelecanus; species Pelecanus crispus. The sequence goes on from NC_134644.1 coordinate 15,117,602, forward strand.
TCCCACTACTACTCAGCTCCTTGGAAGACTTTTCTTTCTCTTCTCATCTGTATTTATTCTAATGTCTTAGCCCAAGGTTATATAGATGTTTCACAGTTGCTCATGCTATAATAATGTAGAAAAATATAACTTTCTTCTGTGTATTAGAACAAAATTTTCTTTCACCTTTGAGAAGATAGGATTTGTCTTTTATGGGAAGTATAATTCAGTGAATACAGACATAAGATTCTATTATGCCAACTGCACTGGTTCTTTTCCCATGCTCACCAGAGGCTTACTAATCCAATCAGTTTTCTTTACTAATACCAGAGAGGTGAGAGGTTGCTCAGCTGAAGCTGCACACACCTAGGTATCAATGAATAACAGCTGGATTGTTTTGCTTACACACCTAAAGAAACTTGTGGTACCTGGAACAATGCAAGAGCAAAATAATAATTCAAAACAATGTGACAGAACAGACTCCATAAGCTTTGTTTTGTAGCTTGCACTTAAGAGTAGCCTCGTGTTTTTCTTGGAGCTTTTGTCCAGTAGGAACTTGAATTTTTTCCTCATAACTGGGTAATCTAAAGCCTAAAAAATAAAATCACTTAGAAAATATTTTAATGGTGGCAACAAGAGATGTAATATTTTTCATCTCAAGATCTGAATTAAATTTTTTGAGAAGAGTCCTTATCCCATTTTCAAAAAGCTTTTTCTTTTAAGCCATCTTTTTTAATTGTTGATATGCAATTGTCTGAACTATAAAGATACCTAAAATTAGCAATTCCTCATTATCACCTAGGATGGTTGTGGGATCTCAATCACTGACATTGTTAAAAACTGGTTTATCAAACATCTGTCAGGAACAGTTGTGGTGCAGTCAGTCTTGCCTTCAGGAATCCGGGTGGCCAGGCTGACCACCTTCCAGCCCTATTTTCTATGACTATATTACTAAAACAAAGATGAAAATATTTTTAATTTACTTTAAAAGGCTTTAAGAAGTTAATTGAATGGCAAACAGCATCTTCTAATTTCACAGCTTAAAAGAAGACAGCCTTTATGTCTGCAAGAAAGCTGAAATACCTCAATCATACATATACTCCATGGTACCTCAAAAATTATTAAAAAAAAAAAATCCTCTAGCTTTTGTCAAGCCACCATTAGAATGAAGTATTTCAAACCTCAAAATGCTTAGGGAAGAGATTATTTACCATCTCCTGGGGAGGACTACAACAGCTGAATACAGAAAAATAGAGCTTTGGGCCAGGCTGGAATTTGGGTGTATGCCCACCTACCAGATATGAGGAATAAATATTGGTTGCACCAGGGATAAGAAAGTTATGAAGATTGCCACAAAAAGTTCGCTTCATGTTCACACTATTAGGAGAGGCTGTTGAACAGCAAAACAGTGCAAGTCTTATCAGAAACATCATCGCACTCAGAACAGATAAAGATGTCTTAAATTGTTATTGGGCTGGAATTACTGACAGTTGTGTGTAGAATATAAAGTGCTCTTGAGGATGAGATTAAATAAGAAGTCAAACATATTTGGATTAATAACATCCTTTTAATCATCTCTTCTTCTGTAAGCACGCTACATGCATATACATACACATTTCCAGATGTTTTTAACAGGAAGTTCAGTGTCTGAAATTCCAAGTAATAGTAGTTTTTTAAGAAATTTATTCTGCACCATCTGGAATTAGTATAAGAGAGATCCACTACAGGTCACATATATATCTATGCTACAGTATACCATCGTGTCAATGCATGTCTTTGCAATGCTGCTGTGAAATACAACTCAGCTTTCTCCATTTTCTGGAAGAGAATGCAAATCCCCTTAAGAGGACCTGAGGTTAGCTCCAGATAAGGAGTTGTGCAGTTACAATGTTCATCCCAGGTAAAGGAGGCACTCTAATTCTCCATCTGAATTTGTATTGGTATGTGGTAAAGGATTCAGAACAGAAAGAGAACTTGATTACACAGTCTTGGGAGTAGAAGACCCACATGGGGCAAATAATCCTGGATTTCATTCTTAGGACTCTTACTGGTCAATTTGTGTTCAGGACACAAATAATCATAGGCAAGGACAATTTATGTTAAATACAAAAATAATCATAGGCAAGGAATCCAAGATTCTTCCCTCCAAACAGGCTATAAACCCATGTCTGGTCTGTCTCATTCTCTCTTTCTCTCAGTCATTTGTTTCCTACAAAATGTTTTCTTCCTTCTTTTGCCACATCTTTAATAATGATCTTATTAATTACAGAAACAGAAAGAGAGAGAGAGAGAGAGGAGAGAGAAAGCAGGCAGGTAGGCAAGCAGGAAGGAAGGGAAGAAATATATTAAAATTTCCAAACTACCATCTTTTAACAACTAGAATCAGGCATGAATGTATTTTGTGATATGTCCTGTAAGTTTGTGTTATTTACAGGGATCCTGGTCTTTCCAGGAATTGGGCATAAATACTTTCAGAGTTGCACTTGAACATAGATACCAAATGGACTCTGTGCCCATTTTGGTGCATATTCACCAGCAGCCTTTTAGGACACTAAAGTAAGATAAGACATGATGGGAGCAGTCAGATAAGAAGGAAGATGCCAAGAAAACAGGTGCCTTCAGAACTAAGTAGCAGCTGAATGGCAATATGCACCATTATATTTGTGAATATAGACACTACACTTTACCTTAAGTCCCATTTTAAGGTGCTAAGTTCTTTTTTTGAAGTAGACAGTCACTGTTGCAAAACCAGGTATAAACAGGTGGTAGTTTCTATGGTCATATCGTGGATTGGAACTTGGAGACTTGCCTTCAGCTCCCAGCAGAGCTGCAGACCTTTTTGGATGCTTGCAGATACAGAGCTATAACGGGATAGCCATAATAATATTGCCTGACCTCTGCCACAGGCAATGGGACACCAGAGGATGGAAAGAGGAGAGTATCAGATGGAATGTGGAGGCAATGCGGTCCTTCATCCTGCCCTGAGAATCCCTAATCCACTTTTAAGAGATGTTTATATAACCTGTACTTATATACCTTATAAGTGTTTCTTATACCTTTTGGCTCCATCTTTTTCCATGTTATAAAGCTATTCCTGAGCCTTTATTTCTACAGTTTAAACCAACTAATTTCTGTCCTTATAGATGCAGAGAAAAGTTTGTTTTGTACTTTTCAGTTGCATTTACATTTTACATTTGAGTCTTATTAGCCTGCTTCCTTTCAGTATTTTTTATTTCGACAACTCAAACCTTGTTTTAACTAAAACCACTTTTAAATAAAGGGTTCAGTCCTGATATGTTACTCCAGTAGTTCTTTATTCTTCTAGTGAAAGTCTTGTCTCCTATAATCAGATGTAGAAAGTTTTTAAGGTCTCTCAGCTTCCAGTTGTGATTCTATCACAGACAGTAATTCTGCTTTTCTCACACCCTTCTAAGGATAAGCCTACTGAGAAAATAAGCACTTCAGGAGGGCAGCAAAATGGAGTCCTGATATTAGAAAGGGTCTCTGGGCTTCCTTGTGATGCAAACATTAACAGCTTTCCCTTTTAAACCAGGCTGGGACAGCAAACACTGTGCAGCTCCCAGCCATTTAGGATGCTGTCATCAGTCACCAGCATCATGCTGATTACAGGCAGAATCTCAGCTGGTACAAACCAGTATAACTCCTATCAGACATGACACTCTACAGTTCTCGCCTTCTTTATGAAAACGTGCCTTCTGACTGCCATAGGCTTTTATCAGCAGCATTCTTTGCTTAATGTGTCTGAGATCTGTAATGGCACATTGAACAATATGATAGGCATCTCATAAGGCTATCTGATCTTTTGAGGTCTGGACTGAACTGTAACATCCCCAAAGCATTTTAATTAGTGAGTCAGTTCTGTCATAGCTACCTACTGAAAGACGTATACCTAGCTCTCCCTTTCTCAAGCTCCTTCCTGTCTTAGCTTATCTGTTATTATAATAAAGACTCATCTTATTTATAGGAGACACAGTCTTCTCATTAAGAAACTTGTAAGAACAGTATCCAGTTCATGTTCAGTGAGAGCATACACCAAAAACCCCTTTGTATAACTTCTGGAAAACTCCATGTTGTTCCTGTTGTTACAGTAAACAGTTCTGCACTAGACGATGCCATACTTTAGTATAAATATGTGCCTATAGTTAGTTACATTTACCGTGCTTATTTTACACATGCAAAAAGCCCATGGACTTCAGTGGGAAATTTGAGTGTGCAAGAAATACCATTTGGAGCTCATTAGGTAGACATAGCTTTTATTGCTTCTAAAGGATGTCTGCTCTTGCTCATTAGGTAGACATAGCTTTTATTGCTTCTAAAGGATGTCTGCTCTTGCGTTCATACACAATGTGGGGATAGTATATGCACATGTTGTGTTAAAGGTTCTGTTCTTGCTTCATTTTAGACAATGACTAGGCAACACTCCAAATTGTTCCTTATGAAAATGTATTAAATGTAATGGTTTTGAAAGAAAGGTATTGCATGGGGTCAGATAAATGTAAAACAGTTCCGCTGGGTACCAGAGCAGTAGGAATAAAAAGTGTGTGAATTAATTTTCCCTTGTCAGCTAATGCTATTCAGTGCAAAATTTGTTCAGGGTTTGTTGCACAGATTAAATAGTTGAGCTTTTTGAGATTCAGATGAAATATATGTTTGTTTTTTCTAAAGCTGTCAGGGGCATATATGTGTCAGTTTTCATTAAGAATAATTTCCCTCAGGATCTTTGGCTTAAGTTAACCTTCAGACCTCCACCAACCCCTTCCAAACCATCAGGGTTTCCTTTTGTGTGTTGTTCCATGGATAAATGTACCTGCCAAAACCTAAGCACCTTCAGAGGATGATGTTGACTGAATGTCTGAGCAATTCTCAAATCTAAGAAATATGCCCTGCAAACTACAGCAAGAAATTCTCCTCCTTCCTTTCCCCTGAAATGATCTATTTCCCCAGTACTAATAAAACAAACACTTAGGTTAGTGTATCTAGTAGGGACATCTAAAAATTCATGTCCTCTATGTTAAAGCTCCTTTCTGGAAGAACTACTTTGTGCTGTATATGTTTAAGCCCAATTCCCACCCTGAAAAGTTGTGCTTGCAAACTAATGACAAAGCACAGCTCTGGCAATTCTTGAAATATATGAAAAGGAATCCGATTAGCTGACAAAACACCATAACAGTAATATGCAGATGAGGTAGCTCCTCTGGACAAAATGATGTTTTTTCACTGGCCAGAGGGACTTCACAAAGGCTGTAAGCCCTGCTAGTGCACCAGTCAGGACATATATCCAAGCCCTGTTCCACTCTTTGCTGATGGTATAGGCCACCCATTTTCTTAAGAGTTAATTTTGTTCCCTGTTCAAATGTAGCAAATAATTTTTGAGTTAGGTCACTGTTGGCAAGTAGAGAAGGACTGCTGAAAGTGAGGAAGTTTCCAGGGAAAAGCAGAGACTGAAATATTATTCAAGGATCCTTCTGCCTAAAAATCATAAGGTTATTGTAACATAGCGTTCTGGTTCACACGATCCACTGATGTTACTAAGTAAGGAATGCTGAAAAGTTTTGATTTGAAGGCTGTGTTGGAAATGAGTAATTCACTTCAGTTCTGCACCCATGAGCTGAGAAATACATTTGCAATACACATTTCTCTTATAGAATGCTTTAATGAAAGACAGCTTATTTTCTTTCCCTTAGATGAAATCCTGTGATTAGCTTTTTGTAAAGTGCTATCAAAAAGTTCTTTTGCTGCAGGACCAAAGCAAGGGATCGGCTCACCAATTTGCAATAAACCATACTAGTAACTGATATTTTAATGGCTAACGGTTAGCAATATGAAACCTTAACATAGGTAGACTTTTTTAAACATATCACTCACAGTGAGGTTTATCTAAAGATATTATTACAGAAGTGATAAAACATTTTTCATTTGTGCATTTACTAGTTGCAGAATCCCCTGAAATTGTAAACTAAGTTATATACATTGATCTTTGTGTTGGACTATGGGAACATAACTTCAGAGGCCGTAGGTATTCAGTGCTAGATATTTTCCCTCTCCCCAGCTCACTCCAGTTGCCTTTTGAATGGCCTGGATAGAGTGCAACCCACAGGTGGGTGAAATCTGGCCCTTATTATTCATAGTTTCCACACCAGATATAAGCTGAAACCATTCTTAGTAAGATATTGTTTCTCTTAACCATGATTTACTCTCATGTTCGTCATATTGGCAACATTACAGCTTCAGATTTTACCCATGTTTCAAAGGCTCTCTATATTCTGCAGTGTGATACGGCAATAGCCAAACTAGAGTTACACAAGCTCCCTCAGGAACATGAACAGGCCTGGTCATGACAGCAAAGTGCACCATGGTAATTACGTATATTACTGGGTTTAAAGGAAGATGCCTTTTAGAAATGTTTAAAGTAAAAAGTATGCTCGTGAAAGTACTATACAAATGGTCCAACACTGACTATCCACTCAGCCATGGTCTGCTGGTTACCCATTTGTATATAGGGTAACCTTGTCTGGAAAAATTCCTGAGGGAGAGAAGACAATATAGAGCACGTCTATGTGGTCAGAAGATGGATGTCATTCCCTTGCTCTGTCCATGGCTTGGGGCCACTGAGATGTTATTCTGGATACCGTTGCACCAGGCTCAGGGCCAGGTCTTCCTCTCATACCTTGTCCAAAAGAGATTTCAGACAGATCTCAGATCTATAAAATTCACCCTGCTTCCCTGACTTCTTCTATGTCTGTCATATGGTCCCTATTAGAAATTAAGGAACAAGATCAGTGACTTCCAATAAACCTTTATATAGGTATTGAAAAATAATGGTCCTCAGTACAGTATTCTGGACTCCAGTTCCAAGTCACCACAGATTTCTGTGAAGCATTCTCTACTAAACAGCCAGACAGTTTCCTCTGAAGCAATATTATTAGAGTCATTGCAAAATGACTTGGAGCTCTCTTTAGCTGAAATTTGGCTCTGAACTAATAGTTAACCTCAAAAATAATCTTTCCCTTTTGGAAGCATTCAAAATGAGACCAACTAACACTGTTCAGTGCTAGCTTGTGTCTCCAACTCTTACTAATTATTGCATAGCATCTATTTTTAACTTGAATTCCCCTGTCTCTCCTCCCACTGCTGGTCATTATTTTTCATATGATAGGATTCCCTCAGCCTAATGTTGCAAAAAAAATGTCATCTGATATAGTTTAGTTGCCAAGGATCCCTACAGAGCCAATGAAGAAAGTCAGGTACCTCTGTAAATTTATACATTCCACCTATATTACATAGCTATCTCAGTCTCCTGGAGAAGTCTATATCTCTCCATCAACTATAAGGGAAATTCAGACTACCAGCCTCGGCTGGACACCTGACTTTTAGGTGGCTAAAATCCATTCAGATAAATCCCACTCTTTGTGTCCAGAGAAGGCATTGTACAGTAATGATCATAACCTAAAACTATGTCGATGCATTTTCACAGAATCAATCTGTGAAAATAAACCAAACTTCACTGTAATGCAGCTTGTCTGAAATGATCAAATATGTTTAGCATGATATTATTTATCATTTTCCATTACTTATAGGTGTCCAGTGCTACAAATGTTAATCTATTTCTGGTAATATTAGGGGGAACTGTGAGTGCTTATGTTCTGAAATGATGCTTATGTGGTCTTGAATTTAATATGCACAAAGCTACACCAGGGTCTTTTTGTATCATTCACTGGGCCAGCCATGCCCTATTAAAGGTAATCAAAGTCATCAAAGCACCACAGCTCTCCCAAATTCAGGGGGTTTGGCTCAGAGGGATTGGACTATGATACTTGAAAGGATCTCAGATTGGGATGAATGATAACTAAATGAACAACCACTCCTTAAACAGAAAGCTCAGCTTCACTCAATCCTTTTGGAGTGTTGCTCTTAGCATAATCTGCAAAGGACAGTGGAGAAGTGTGCCACTTCCTTGCTGTGTGACCAGGGGTGTGTGAAACCAAATGACACTGATTCATGACATGGCATCAGGTGCCCCTGATTTTTCAGCTGGCACCCACACCACACTTTCAAAGAATGGAGGCATTTTCTTTAGCCATGCTAAGGAATCTCCTTCAAAGATTTCCATAGCAGCCTTACTGTTTTAGGACCCTAATTCAATCAGAGTTGAGCAGCTAACTCCTTGGAGATGAAACTCTTAGGGTTGCTACACTAAGTTGAGAATGCCCTAATTTTAACCAGGATTATCTGGTAGCTTTACAAATAAATTTGTCTCAGAACTTTTTGGTGTCTGAACAAATGGAAGCTGTTAAAAATCTGTCCTCATATGCAAATCTGGCATGTTGGAAATGGCTTAACTGATTTATACTCTTATACACTCAATAAGTGAGTAGAAGTATACCAAACAAGATACTTATAGAGTGGATTCTAATTGAAGTGCTTCAGCAGCATAATGCTGTCCAGAAAGGTGCTGAAAGAGAAATACAGAATGTAACAACCAGCCTTATTTCACACTATTCTGGTTTAATGGGCAGCTGCAGATTGGAGGGTGAGCCATGGGACTGCATTTGCAAGTGTGTTTACAGATACAGTATTGATTTCTTTGCTCACTAAGAGCATTTCTGTACTGCCACTGCTTGCAATAAACAACCTGCTAGAGCCTCCATGGTTGTGAAGCCATAATGCATTATTTAACAGGAGCTAATCAATATAAAACAAGCATTTCCTTTGTTACAGGAGTGCTATTGACAGAATGCTTCTCCCTTTTAATTTTTTATTATTTTGCATTGATTGCTGAAGCCCTGCATAGTCCTCAACAACATATACTGAGCCAGGCCTGACCATAAATTTCACTTTTTATATAAAAACAGACTGCCCCATTTTAGCACAGAATTAATTTGGAAGAATATCCAGCATTCTAAGAAATCAATATGAGCATAGCCATTAACTTCAATAGAAGAAAAATCAGGCCTTTGATCAGATATAAAAATCAGTCCACTTAACCATCTCCGAAATAAAAGATCAATACCAGAAAAAAACCCTTCCTTTTCCTGAATAAATCCTTAAGAGTTCACCTGGGAAAGATGCATGGAATTTGGATTTCTCAGTTAATTGAAGAGAAAGAATTTTGCCATCTGTAATTTCAAAAATAATATTCTCTACTCTGTGTCTCAGATTTGACCTGCAGTTCTACTAATGCCATGCCTGTAACATCATTCAAATAATATTAAACAAGTGCAAGACGGGGTTTATGAAACTGGACTGCCTTGCACATATCTCATTTATCCTCTTAAAAATCTCCACCTGGTGCAGTGGGAGCAGGGATGAAATAGGGAAAGAGGAACCTATTTGAAAATTTCACTTTCACTTCTTGGACGTTCATTTATAGGAATATGCTTAATTAGTAAGGGTTAAGATCTTCATAAAGAAACTCATGGGCATTAATTGTCAGCTACCACATCCCAGGCTCATACTTTGAACTGGTGTTCATTAATTGCCAATATGACATTTAGGGAATCAGTTACTATGCCATACAAAGGCCTAAAAACTCCTTAATTAATCTGTTGTTTGAGTATGTTTCCTTTCAATCTTGAAAGGAAAGATACAGGCTTTTTCTTCTAGTCTGAAAGCTAAAACTTTACACTAACAACTGAACTCTAAAATTAACATATTCTGATTATTTTGACCCTTCATATATCTATTTCAGTGGGGTTTTTCAATATTGCTTCAAGTTGAATGATGACTAATGTGTCATTCAAAACTGAAAATCTTTATGAAGAAATATTATGTTTGACACTTTGGAAACTGATGAAAATGGTAAGTGAAATAAATATGAAACATATCAAGGCAAGTCCAAATATGAAGCAGGCAGATTTTTCTCTCTTGCTCAGGGAAGATACTTCACTATTCTCTGAAATTTATTTCAAAAAAGATAGAATAAACTGGGTGAAGATAGGTTTTGTTGGTTAGGAAGAAGATATTGTGGGATGCTGAGATGGGGAAGATAGAGGCAGAGCATTTCATATTGCTTTTTTACTATAAAATAGCCACTATCATTGCTGAATGTAGAATGCTTAATGGTCTCAGGATGTTCCTTTCAAGTCACCATTAAAGAAATCTTTACAAATTATAAATATCAAAGGTGACTATCTAAACAAATTACAAATATTTCCTAACTGTATTCTGTGTTACACCATTCTATTAGCAGACCAAAAAAAACCGAGATGAGCAAAAGGAGATATTTTGGAGAAATGCTAAGCTTATACCTCATAGCATCAATCACAGTGAAGAGCATAGCTTGCCAGAGGCATTTCCTTTGTAATCCAGAAGACCATGTGTACAGTGTCATGAAATAATACAGCAAGCAGAAGCTTTCATACTGGTATCTGTGCCTATGTGCATATACACACCTCCTGCAAAAGCTAAGATGACTTCTTCCCAGCATACTGAGGGGAGAAGGCATCACTGGTGTTTACTTTATAAACGATACACTAGATATTACTCATACAAATTTTAAAATGTGTCCCAATCACCACCCTTGAATGCTTAGAAGTCTGCCTGTATGGATGTACAGGCTGGCCACAGCAAAGTTCCCAAATTCAGGACAGTGATTCTTTGACAAATTGAGGGTTGTTTAGAAGGGCCCAAGATCTGTCTCATGAGGATATGTGGGAAGTGACAAGGAGTATTGAACGAGGACTCTGCTCCTGTCTGGTAGACCATGTAGAGGCATTCCAGTTTTAATCAAATTATTGGCATTGCAAGTTCTTTGCCTAGTGAGGGAGACACCCTCTGAGGTCTGAAGAGGTATCCAGACAGCACACAAGCCAGAAGGGCCAAGCAGGCTTAGGTGGTTTGGATTCTGGAGTGTGAAATTCAGGTTGTTTCTCCTCAGAGTTAGAGAATAGAGACATAAGGCTGTGCAGCTCTTGAGAGCTGCAAATTCACCTCTCTCAACAAGGAGAAAGATCACCTGGAATTTGTGAAGCAGGAAGGTAAACCCATAAAAAAGGCTGATTGCTCCTGCCAGAGACAGGCACTTTGTAAGTGGCTGTACCTGGCAAGACTGAAGAGCAGAAGACAGATGGCAAGAGAAACCTCAGGGCTGCTGAAGCACTGAGACTCTCACAAAGAAGCACCACAACATCTTAAAAACCTGCCACCTTCGATGGCTTTCGAAAGGGAGTTGACCTGCCTGAGCAGGTTAACCCCAGCTAGAGATTTAATAAAAAACTTGTTTCACTCCCACCAAAATTGCCATTGCAAGATTCTCTCTCATGTCATGAACTAGAACAACTTCTCCTTTCATGGAGTAAAAAAAATATGTACATATGTAAATTATTGATTTACTTATACTATTTTCTAATTCTAAGAAAATTCATACTATTCTGTCAGGATTCTACCTATTTTTTCCTTTTCTCTGCTTACTGCAGGAGCCATCCGGTAAGAAGGACTGTCGATACTACTATATATCTGAAAAGATAAACACTTGACAACTTGGCAATACTTAAGCATTCTTCACCCTTATTCTTTTATGCATCGTAAGGATCTGCTCAGAACACCCACATACATGCACAAACATTGTGTCACTCACACATAATACACTCCTTTTTCCAACCACAATTTTTCCTTTCCCAACAGTTCCAACTATAATTCACTGGCAGAGCAAAATCTTGGAATAAGCATCTCATTTATCACTGGACAAAGAAAGGCCTTTACTTCTCCTCAACTCTAAAGGCCAAGGTGGAACTGGCTGCATCTCATTTATCATAAACTTTCAGTAGATGAGTTAGTTTATATCTTGTTGGACTGAGACAGGCTGGAGCTCACTGCAGTGCTTTTTCATAGTTTAGTCAGGATGGGGGCAGAATTCACAGTTCTGAAGCTTGACTGCTGAGCAAGTTTGACTTTATCCTGCCTGCAAGAACCAGTACTGTGGTTCAGAAGAGCTCCCTGGGGTGCTCAGGCCAAGTCATTACAGTAACTTGCATAACACCTCTCATCAAGAAACTGCATTTTTTCAGCAAGAAGAGCAGTCTTGTTCCATTCACAGTAGAGACTTAAAAAAAGAAAAATGTCAGTCTCCAGTACTAAACTGCCTGTAATCCATTTTACCTTACCAGCAACAAGTAAGGGCAGCAAAAAAGAGAAAAAAATAACTGAAAACTCTTATGTGCAGCTTACTGGAGGATCAGAGAAGATACTATTCCTTTTGTCTCTGTATGGTAGAAGTGAGTTTTCAGGAAGAGTTTACATAAGGATTGGTTAATGGCCCCTGAACAGCAGAACTCTCTTACAAGCTATCTCACAGTTCCTCACTGCCAAATTCACAGGCTACCACCCAAGAAGGGACTGTGCCTGAGGCTTGCTCTTCTGTTCCACAATTGCTCAGTACGTGTAGATGCCTGCATATGTTACAAAAGCTATTAAGTTTGTGCAAGTTACTTCCCACCTTCAGCCGCATCTCAGTCCTGCTTCATCAGATGGGGACACATTCATAACACTCTCAAATGACACCAAGCCATGCAAAGTCCACAAAGTCCAACAAGGACCGTCGGTGGACTCCAAGGGACTAAGTCTCTCAGGATGCCAGGCTAGAGTAGAAGGACACAATGATTTAAGCTCTTATTTATAAGGTGGGAGAATCCTTAGTAAAACAAAAGCCCTATCACATGCAAACTGGGACAGCTTTAACAGGGAATTAAAAAAAAAAAAAAAAAAATCATTCTTCCCCCAGGATATTTCTTGGAAGGTAGAGACAAGGGTTCTCCACTGGCAGAGTGCCTTGTTCCCCCACCCCTTGGGCGAGTTCCCTAGCTACTGAATTACTGGCTGCAAGATGGCTGCATCACCTGCTGATTTTATGAATGGTGTGCAAGTCTGGCATGACATTTCTCTGGCTTTGCTTTTAATGGAAATGTTGATATGTAACATGAAAATGCTTTGCTTCATAGAAGAAAAAAAAGAAATCTCATTTTGCCCAAGAAAACCCTACTTCTAACCAATTTAATTTCTTTTTCAAGAAGCAAAAACTAGGTCATATTCATTTAGATTTAGCTCAAGCCAAGTTCACTTCTATTTTTTAAAGATCACTGGCATTTAAAAGGTAAAATACACTGTATTGTGAATTAATCCCTATTCCATTCCTTGCTGTTTATGCTACAAGGCCTAATAAATTAACAACGTGGGAATTTTTACTAGCATCCTTAAATTTCCAGAAAATTTATTTGAACTGTGATCAGAAAGCTTAGTCTTATATATTTGTTCTCTGTACCTAAGATACAATGTATTTTTATATTTCCAATTTTTAAAAGTTACACTTTCTTCCACAGAAACTAATTTGGTCTGTTCCCCTCCCATTAAACCTTTTTTCCTCAAGCTCAGGGATGCCAAGGTTCTGCTTAGTACATAAAGCATCTGATATTTTGAAAGAATAAAAAAAAATCCTTTTCTTTTCTTGGTGAAGTGTACATTTAAGGATGAATAGACCATTTTAAAATTTCAACAACAGCACTTAGCCAAGAATGCAGAGATTGGTAGTTTCTCAAAAAATTAAGATTATTTTAGGACATATTTGGTTAACGAAATATCTCAGGTTTCCCACCCAGCCTCAACAGTTGGCTTTTGCTGTACTAACCACTGCTGTTAAATTATATAGTGCACACTACACTTATGATGGACACGGTTATAATAGACAATTGGTTGTAGCGGACAAAAACAGATCTCCCAAACCAAACATATTAAGTTCAAGACATTCCTCTCTGGTTATAACAGACAAACTTTGGCCTCAATGTCAGTTTCTGGGCTTTTTTCTGAACCCTATAAGTGGACTGAATAGAAATGGGAGCTGGTGAGGAAAGTTACAGGAATACTATGTTTTTAAAATAGATTGTGCCTTAAACCCAAGACTGATCAAGATGGTAAAAGAGGTTATGCCAGACTGGCACTTTCTGCCAGCCTGATTGACCACTGCATACCAGATGAACCCAGAATTTTCTATAATCTGTTCGCTCCTGCTGTAAGAGCCAACTTCAGTGGATGCAGTACTGTGGAGATGTAAAAGGACTCTGAGTCACCACTCCTTCACAGAGCTCTTCTTCAGATGACACAGCCTGTCCTGGCCATGTGCAAGGCCAGAAACTACAGGGTACTCCAACTGACATAATAATCTTCAAGGTAGCCTTTTACATCCTGTTTATATCAATATTTGCCAAGGGCACAAAGGGGGTGGGTGGGCAAGTTAAAATGTACTCATTTCAAATAGAAAGATGAGCCTGTGAGCTGTCAAGAAATGTGAAATATTTATGATCCGCAGCTCATGAAAGGATTGCATGTTAGGCTCTGTCAAAACTCTTGTGAGATTTTCACAACACTCACCTAACCCCAACAGCTATTACAGATAACAGGTATTTAAGTGACCTTTCAGTTCCACTTCTTACATAGCATCTTTCCTGGCTGAATTTCAAAAACTAAATTATCAGCGGTGGGTGTAGAAGTGTGAGTTATTTTTCAGGTCTGCTTTTGAAACAAACAACAAACTGGCTTTGTTTTTCACTTCTATTAAAAGTAAACGGTTTGAATTTAACCTTTTGTTCTGAAGAAGAGTGACATAAGCAAGGCATGCTTGTCTCAAGTGTGGGCAAAGCCTACTCACCTGAGTTCTTCACTGGGGATCTTAGCAATAAAAGATGTGACACTTTTTGAAAGCCTTCAGCACATGTTTTTCCTTAGTAGCCACATACTCCTTTTTAGGGGCCTTGTGGCAGACCTTTCCTGGCCAGCATCTGTGTTACTAGCAGAGATAGTTCTGTGGGATCCTTGCCTGTCTGGAGCTCATTAACTCCCACTCTGCTTTACCTCTTAAAACAGAGTAACAAAGTAGTACGTAAGTCACACTTGTACATCCACAAGCATCCACTCATGGCTATGAAACAGCTCTGGTGAAATAGAGACACTCTGTACTTGCATGACTAAAGTCCTGCAAGAGGGCACCCTGTCAGCTGATGCTAATGGAGAAGAAGAGCTGACCCAAGATGTAATTCTGCATTTCTACAAAAAGCTTCATTGTATTCTATACGTTATTTGGGCTCCAAGTCTGTCAAGACACAGTCTTGGCTTCCTCATGTCTAAAAGTATAAATGAGTACCTAATACATTTGCTAATGCAAACAAAATTATCTGTGAATTTTAGTTATGTTCTACGTGATCTCCCTGCAAAATAGAGGTGAACATCCCAAGTCAGCACAAAGTATGTTGGAAGTTCTTTTACCTAATACCTACAAAGAAGTCCCAACACACATCTAAAAATAAATTATGGCATTCTCAGAAATATGATGGTAAAATATCTGTGATCCACGATAGTCTTGTGCGACACAGCATACATTAGAAAAGACTAGAGAGTTGATGTAGTGATTTTCCAGGCAGTGGAGGTGCCTTTCCACCCATATGTCTCTTCCCTTCTTGTCATACAATAAGGGCATCACAACACTTTGTGATTGTCTAAAGATTGTTTTGTTTCAACAGCAAGATAGATGCCTCAAGTCCCTTCCATTTTGGGGGAGGATTGTTAACAAAATGTGATCAGTGGATGAACATTACAGCAAGGCCTGTGACTGGAAAGTGTATAGGTAATATATACTGGCAAACACTTGCCATCTAGAATTACAATTAAAAGCATTTGCAAGGTGCATTCAAATGTACTGTATTTTCCAAAACTGTAGAAAATATCTCTAATTAGTCAATTCATTCAGAGGGTTTGGCATTTTGATTTCTTCTTTTGTTCTGAGTTTCAATATTTTAAGGCCTATTTTCCAGTTATTAAGTAGATGTTACCTGTACTCAGTGCTAATGCACAGAATTTGATAGACAACATGAGGTATCATCAAGAGATGTGGTTGTCATACAGTTTTCTGTGCATTTAAACTATCATCTTTGCACACAGCTTCAAGTAACCACTGGTCTTTCTCTTCACTAGCTAACTAACAACACAAGACTAAAATACAGATTTATGAAAAATGTATCATTTCCCTAGAGAGTGTCTTAAATAATTTGGGTGCATGTTGATCTCTTCTTCTTATCTATCTTCTTTTCATTTCCTTGGTTAAAGATATAATACTCAACGGGGCAGAGGGGGAAAAAAGGAAAAGAAAAAAAATGCATTAAGATTACATTTGGCATTTTGAATACAATAAAAGGTACCTACAGGGCTGCTTTATTGTACAGTCAAGTAAACTCCAGCTGTCAGCCCTGTGATCACTTCTTCAATAGGCAAAAAGGACTTCAGCTCTAACCTGGCTACACACTGGTTCTCACCAGTACAAGAACTGATATTTTCTTCTTTATGAATTCCATTTACAATTATTCCTTGGCTTTCAAGGAAAACTTTGAAAGAAAAATGTGACTAGACTTCCTAAGTGAGTGCTTTTGTTGTTGTTGTTGTTGTTAAATAAAAAAGCTGTATATCTGTTTTTATTAGAGCTGAAGTAAAACCTTTTGCCTGAGATGAAAACTTCTGCAGGATGACTTGCAAAATCTTGTGGGTTTATTGTCATTATCCTATTATGTTCACATTAAAGATCCCAAAATATGCTAAATATGACCCTCTGCCTGGAGAGAGAGCAACTACTGCATCTGGAGTCAGAAAATATGCATTGCTGAAACTTTGATCACTTCTTTAAACGTGTCGGTAAGGGGAGAAATCCTGGCCTTGCTGAAGTGAACGGGAGTTTTGTCATTGACTTGGATGGACCAAGACTTCATGATCTATCTTCTGATAGGAATTTCTAGATTTATTGTGAAACTTTGTTCGAGATCCACACTTCACAGGAAGAACGAGTATAACTGAACACTAGAATTGATTTAAAACCTTGAATATTTTCCTGAAGATTTTTCTTTTTCAGAATGTTCCCTTTTAAATTTTCTGAAGGAAAAAATGATAAACTCAAACAATATTCATTTTGAAAATCTGTTTCAGTCTTACTTGAACTGTCTGATGTTTTGTGGTTTTTCTTCTGCCTTCTCCTCTCTTTTTCATTAATTTCTGTCTTCACTTTCCTTTCTTCTGAAATCTAAAGGATAAAAAAAAATTTTTAAAGAGAGAAGCAGGTGGGGTGGGGGAGGGAAGAGGGGAGGAATGGCAATTATTTGGGAAGAGAGATTACTTTTTTCCATATTCCATTTCTTGCATTCAAAGTCAAAGACAAGACAGAGACAAATGACACAGCTTCAAACCTACAAAATTCTGTTTTTTCCCAGAATGGTTTACTTACACTGTTTTCAAAAGAAACCACCGTATTTTGAAAGCTAATTACATGTTGCATGTTGTTTCTTTTATGAAATTATTTTTTTCAAGTCCATTCTATTAAGCAATTTGTGAGAAACTTATAAAAAATACCATTCTAGATTGCTTCATCATGTAGATAGGCAAAACACAGAAGACTATGACAATGGTAGTTTATGCAAGGCTAAGCAGCATATGGCCTTAAGCAAAAATAGGCCCTAAATAATTTTAAAAAAATAGTTTACTGTGGTATTATACATTTGGTAAACTATATTTCAGCAAACCAAAATATCAACAACTATTCAGTGAAAAATTTCTTTTCAGCAAAACACTTATCCAGGTGGCTGAATGCTTTGTTTTCAGATCTAACCTGTCAGCTAACTATTCTGCTATTTCAGCCTTCTCCAAGTTCATTAATCTTAAGACTTCATAAAATTGATTTAATTTGTTTTGCCATAATTTCTTTATCAATCAATAGTCTATGTATTTGTATGAAAATAATTTTTTCAAATGGCTGAAATCTCCATCTATAGGCTCTTGGGTAAATGGTTAACTATTTAAATGACAAGCTCAAAGCATGAGGTGAGCACTCGGCCATTTTTTTGGCTTCAGCAGTAACATTCTGGTTGCCTTATAAGCCCATTAAACCATTTTACTCTAAAAATGTACCAACAGAAAAATGAAATACAAGGAGCAGTGTTGCACAGAGGTTTTCTGTTCAAAATCTTGTATGTAATATAAAACAAACAACACAAAAAAAATACCTACAAAATAGCATATTAGGTACATGAAGGTATTTGCTTCTATCCTCAGTAACAGGTTGCCAACAGAAATTTGTAAAAAGAAAACCATATACATGTGAAGGGTTTTCTAAGAGAAAAAATGTTTCAGTTTTATCTAATACAAATTTAATCCTCTCAGCTGTGTACTGGCACTGTGTACACACTCAAGCCATGAGCAGAGCAAGCTTCAAGTTCTCACACTTCATTATTCATGTCATATATTATCTGTATGACATAGAAGGAGATACTGTTTGATATAGTGGGACAGAAAGTTTACCACAGAACCTACCAGAGTCCTGGCACAAAGTACTTTGATAAGTTAACAAAGTTTATGACAATGTCATCAATAAGATTGGCACAGGAAAGCATTTGAAAAATTTAATATCTGTACCTGAGGATATCCTGTGTTAATCAGAGGTAAAGGTTTACTTTTGAAAATCTTTTGATCTGGCATATCTGCTAAACACCTGTAAACACCTGCCTACCTCCAGGGGATTTAATACCCCATGGTTCTTCACTCTTCCCTCCTAAGCTTCATTTAGCAGGGAACTGCAGCTATATTTGGCTTCTAAAAGCACTCACAGTTACTAGGTGTATCTGTGTAACTTCTTCCAGAGTGGGTAAAAGAGCCCTAGCAGTTCCAGGTAAGACAGAGAAAGTTCCCATGACATGATATGTTTGTAAGTTGATGATAAAAATCTCATCAGAATTGATTACAAAGCCCAGTACATGGCTTATGCTGTGTTATGGACTGGCTGAGCCATTTCAAGCCTTGCTGCAAACGTTTACTTCCCTACCATTCCTCATCATAGCAGACCCTCCCCCTTTCTTTACCCTTGTTGATAGGCAAGCACCTATGAAAATTTTGAATTCTTTCTTAAATAATTTACACCTAACTACCTCTTTAAAATGGCAAATCCCCAAAAACTTTGTCCCAGTTACTCATTCACTCATCACACTGTTTGCAATATCAAGGGCAACACTGCAGCAGGTGTTCTGAGTGATACTTTTATCCACTGGGATTTCTGTTGCATCACAAATCCTTAATATTCTCCAAAGTACTCCAAGGACCAAAACAATCTAAATCTTTAAAGCAAATTGGATTCAACACCTATCTCCTTGGACCCCTTCTCTTTTAGAACCGAATTCCTTTCATTGGATTTACTTTATAAATACTCACAGAAAAGCCCTTCTATGAATAACTTATAGGTTGAAGTTTGAAAAAATGAGTGAAGTGAAAGCCATAATAATGTGTTGTGGTAATTCAACTCCATTAAAAAAAAATAAAATTATAAAATGAACCACGTTATATTGGTACTGAACACCACATCTGAATGGAAGCTAGCATATGACATGTGGGCAGCTGTGCACACAGATATATTGCCCTGTTCCAAAGGCTGGAAAACATTCCAGAAAAATAATATTCCTAAGTTTCAAAACTTCAGTGAACTGAATATTTTGATTTATGTTTTTCATAATTTCATGTTAATATAAATATTTAACAATACTTAAAATACATAACATGAATTTGAGTAACCAAGTAAAATTAAGCATCCATATTGCCTATACACTTTCAAAACATCTCTTTAGACAATCTAAATCTTTAAGCACCAAACCAGTTATGAAAAATATTATCCTAAATAGTCTTTAATATTAATAAGTACCAAAGTAAAATGTATTTTACAGTTCAGCCACTGAGAGATGACTAAACAGATATCCCACTGGTGGAGGTTTCCAGGACCAAGAGTGTACTCTATAATATTCTGCTATTTAGAGTTCTTTTGTCTTTAGTGCAGCTGGAAAGATTTAACAATGCTGTTAATCTTCAATAGAGAAATATTATGTGTTAGATCACTTATTTGTGGTACTTTTACTACAGAGGTAAGAATTATTTATCCTTTAATAATACACAGGGTTTATGACTTTTTTTGTGGACAGATAGCAGCAAAATTAGCAAAATTTTTAAAAAATCATTTTAGTTCAATGTAGACTGTTCAGATATCAAGACCATTTCCCACTTGTCACTCCTGCTTGCTTCCCTCCAGGTGGAGAGAGAAAGCAGCCTTTCTGAAAAAAAAGGGATACAAAACCTACATGGTTGTGTCACTGGTGTGTTCCAAGTCTGTGCAGGAAACCACAGCCCATTTGGCAGGAATCTACCATTTTACCAGCTGGAGTAACAGTCTATTTCTGGACTTTCTGCAATCACATGCTGATTTCCCAACAAAATGGTTTCTGCACAGGTATAGTTCTCAGTGTAATTAATGTGTTATAAGAAATGCATTGTGTCCCATGCTTTCAAACCCTGTGGCGTCAGGGTTGCATACCACCACCTCACTGGGGCTCCCAGCATCTCTAGGAGGGCTGGGAGAGGGCTAGCACTTAAATGGTGGGGGACAAACCCAGCAATCCCACTATGATACGTATTCATCAGCCACTGGAAGGGCATGCCTGAAGACTGCCTGAAATCAGAGGAAAGAGAGAAGGGAGCCAGCACCAAGAGAGCTGGTGCACTCCCACTGTACACAACATGGTGCATGCACTAACCTGGCACCTGATCATTGCATGGCTGTATTAGAACCACACTTCATCCAGGCTACGTGCAAACAGGCACATATCTAGTGCCACATTAGTGTTGTTCCACCGCTCCCAGTTTCCGCAGTAGTTCAGCCTACAACAGATGAAAGCTCTTTGCTCTGTGCTCCCAAGTGAGGATCAGACAAGTTCTTAGAAGTGATATTTGGAGATTTTTTTCCCCCTTTTATCCTTTGCTTAGACCAATACTTAGACCAAATCATACATTTTCAATGGGATCTTTTCAGTATCATCAGTGTTCAGTCATGCTAAGGAGCCTCTATAAACCTATCCTCCTAGATTTATGAAATTCTATTTTTTTTCTAAAACTGTCTGAAGACAATACCTGGGGTCTAGATATAGTAAATTAAGAAAAAACCCTCCAATATCCATCTCTCAGAAGGAAACACTGAGCCTTCAGTTTCACAGCTGCAGGTCTGCAATTCATGCAGCCAATGTGGATAACAGAAAGCTTTCCTTTCCTTTGTCTTTTTTTCCTCTTAGCTGTGAAATCAGTACTCACAAACCAGCAACATTCAGTCACTCTAGGTAGACAGACTTGGCGAATACAACTGCTCCACATATACAGCTTGTGTAATCGCTCCGTGTGAGGTCTGAAGCTGGGGGAAACCATCTCCAGAATAAGGAAGATTGGTTTAAATCCAAAACAGCCCACTGGGAAATTCTTTTAGCTATAAAATCTCTGAAAGACTTATTCGGGTAAGTAGGATCCAGCTCATCTTTTAATTACAATATTTGTCAAATAAAACTAAAATTTTTTAACAAACTCATTCTTTCATTACAGCCAATGACCCCTTTTTCAAATGTTGTTCTAGATAAAGACCAGATTTAGAGTTTATCTTCTGCTCTCCTGTCAATGTTTGGTCCATTAACCCCTCAGTTCTTCCTGTAACAATGTCCATGCACTGACACATCCAAAGAAATACAAGGAAAGCTTCTTAATTTCTTAATATGATTACAGTACCCTACAATTTTTCAGACAGGCATATAAAATACATTCTTTTCAATTAAAGGCTGGCAGAACTGATTTATATCATTTTAATTTCAGACTAGTTTCATGTTAGTGGAATCAGGGCTAGCTCTGAATTTGCTCTTGTGTTTAAATAATGTCCATGGTTTAAATATTGCTCATGTTACTGAGAGGAAAATTAAACCACTGAGAATATATGACAATACTGGCTGCTTCTTCAGACAGTTTTATGCAGCTGTGACAGCTATATCAGCCCGTGAAGCCAAGGGGGGGTGGACACGACCACAAAAAAGCAACAAGAAAGCCAGTGGATGAAGCCTTATTCACTTGTTTGAAAATCGGGGCGGGGGTTCTCATAAACACATGTTTTGGCTGAAACGTATTGCATATAATAATAATAAATCATTATAAAATTATAATAATTATTATTATAATTAAAATTATAATAAATATTATAAAATAATAAATTATTTATTATACTAACTGGTACTTAGTACCAGTATAGTGCACTTAAGTACCTTCCAAATTATTTCCAAGCAATATATAAAGCATTTAAACAAGTAAAACTGGGGTTAATTTTAATTTGAACCTCAGCCATATCAGAACAATATTTAGAAGGTTACTGCAATCTGCCCCAGATGTGGAAGAAATCATTTTCACTATTCATTTCAGGTAAGAATGGATATAATACCTCCTACACATTAAGAAACTGAGAGAACTAAGATCAATGTTAGATTATTACACCATTTTCTAACTCAAGATCCTGAAGCCCTTACAACTAATAGAACGAAAACTTCGATAAAGAGTATTCTTCATAAAATAACCCTCACTTTTCAGCAATACTTAAAATTTTCTGTATTTTTATATATATATAAGTCGCTATATGTTTTTTAGAGGAAATTAACTGGAAGAGGTTAAGGCATATCCATGTGCTGAAATCCGAGTGAGAGAGAGAGCAGGTAATTAAGAACTAATACATAACACTGAACAACATCCCCTTTCATTTTTCCTTCTTTGTTATAAAGTGTATTTACTTCAATAACATTTATGCACAAAAAAATCATCAATTTTTTGTTGAAAACTTCTATTGTTGAACACATTATGGCATAAAATTTCATTAGAAATAATATCACATTGTTATGACTGCGCAATAGCAACTTTTGGAGAATTGTCATAGAAATGTAAGTGCTAGGCAGTCATTGAATCATCCTTAATGTTTTTGTTATTAAAGATCTTAGAGAGTTTTAACTGATTGGTATTCACTTAATGTCCAAACCCATTTCTAATAGCTGAAAAATATTTTGAGATACTTCCAGCTTCAGTCAATATAAATTGTGAATATAGCTATTTCTCAGAATTGCTAGATGTGTCAGGCTGAAAA
Organism: Pelecanus crispus; assembly: GCF_030463565.1. Lineage (NCBI taxonomy): Eukaryota > Metazoa > Chordata > Aves > Pelecaniformes > Pelecanidae > Pelecanus > Pelecanus crispus. The sequence goes on from NC_134644.1 coordinate 15,140,589, forward strand.
AAAAAAAACTCTTCTGAAATTCTGATATTATTTTACCAGACAAAAAACCAGTAATTGAAAACTTATGTTATACAATCTATTAATGATCAAACAGTGATTTACCTATATTACAGTTTCTCATAGATTATGTACTTAGCTCACGGTAAATACGCATTTTCATTTTCTTTTTACTTCCAGAAACAAAGGCATGTCTCTTGAAATTACCACTTACATTATCAGCAGCAATTTTTGTCATTTAATGTAAAAAATATTTATATTATTATTAATTAATTATATTTATATATTTATTATGTATATTAATATTATTATATTATTTATATTTGCAAATATTTTTTACACAACTTCCTTGACATTTTGAAAGTGCAGTACATAATAGCTCAGCACTTTTTCATTGTGTAATAAGAAACACAAATCTTTCCATCATTTGTATTACCAGCATTCACAAAAGAGTACTTCCTTCACTGTTAGTTTTCTCAAAAATTAAGCCAATACGTTGTTGTAAATACATGAAGTTTTAATCCAGCAATAATAACGGTACTTCTTTTGTATTTTAGTGGTGGCTGATTTTTCTTTTGAGTTCACAAAGACAAGTAAGATCTCTGTTATTTTAGAAACGATCCTTGAGTGCAAGCAATCATTTTCTGGTCTTACTTTAGTCTTTAAACATTAGCCTCATTTCAGGATATAAGGATGCGCTGGGTTTGGCTGTGATAGAGTTAATTTTCTTCATGGAAGCTAGTAGGGGGTTATGTTTTGGATTTGTGCTGAAAACAGTGTTGAAAATACAGGGATGATTATAGAATCATAGAATCGTTTAGGTTGGAAAAGACCTTTAAGATCATCCAGTCCAACCACTAACCGAACATTACCAAGTCCACACTAAACCAATCAAGGGTAGACTAGACTAAACCATGTCCCAGAGTGCCACGTCTACCCGTTTTTTGGATGCTTCCAGGGATGGTGACTCCACCACCTCTCGGGCCAGCCTGTTCCAATGCTTGACCACCCTTTCCATGAAGAAACTATTCCTAATATCCAACCTAAACCTCCCCTGGCGCAGCTTGAGCCCATTTCCTCTCGTCCTATTGCTAACTTCTTGGGAGAAGAGACCAGCACCCACCTCACTACAACCTCCTTTCAGGTAGTTGTAGAGAGCGATAAGATCTCCCCTCAGCCTCCTCTTCTCTAGGCTGAACAACCCCAGTTTCCTCAGCCGCTCCTCATAAGGCCTGTGCTCCAGACCCTTCTCCAGCCTTGTTGCCCTTCTCTGAACACGCTCCAGCACCTCAATGTCTTTTTGTATTGAGGGGCCCAAAACTGGACACAGTATTCCAGGTGTGGCCTCACCAGCGTCGAGTACAGGGGGACAATCACCTCCCTGCTCCGCGGTGTTCCCCAGGGCTCTGTTTTGGGGCCAGCCTTGTTTAATATCTTTATCAATGACCTGGATGAGGGGATTGAGTGCACCCTCAGTAAGTTTGCAGATGACACCAAGTTGGGTGGGAGTGTCGATCTGCTGGAGGGTAGGATGGCCCTGCAGAGGGACCTGGACAGGCAGGATCGATGGGCTGAGGCCAACTGTATGAGGTTTAACAAGGCCAAGTGCCAGGCCCTGCACTTCGGTCACAACAACCCCATGCAACGCTATTATGATGTTTTTGTTATTGCTGAGTAGTGCTTACACAACATCAAAGCCTTTTCTGCTCCTCACCCCACCCCACCAGTGAGCAGGCTGGGGGTGCACAAGAAGTTGGGAGGGGACACAGCTGGGACAGCTGACCCCAACTGACCAAAGGGATATTCCATACCATATGGTGTCATGCTCAGCATATAAAGCTGGGGGAAGAAGAAGGAAGGGGGGGAAACATCCAGAGTGGTGGTGTTTGTCTTCCCAAGTAACCGTTACACATAGAATCATAGAATCGTTCAGGTTGGAAAAGACCTTTAAGATCATCCAGTCCAACCACTAACCTAACATTACCAAGTCCACCACTAAATCAATTAAGGGTAGACATGATGGAGCCCTGCTTTCCTGGAGATGGCTGAACACCTACCTGCTGATGGGAAGTAGTGAATGAATTCCTTGTTTTGCTTTCCCTGCATGTACAGCTTATTCTTTACCTATTAAACTGTCTTTACCTCAACCCACGAGTTTTCTCACTTTTAGCCTTCTGATTCTCTCACCCATCCCACTGGTGGGGAGTGAGCAAGTGGCTGTGTGGGGCTGAGCTGCCAGCTGGGGTTAAGTCATGACAAAGGGATTCCCAGATGAGATTTACAGTCTCATCTAAAACCTCCATTCAATCCTTAATCTAATGTCAGAAGAAACCAATTTCTCTTTCTTGCACCATCATTCCTCTGAAATCCTTCCACAATCTCCTCAACACCTTAGACCACCACAGTAGCACACAACACTGAAATCTCATGCAGATAGATGTCCTGCTCTATTTATAGGCTTTTGCACCTGGGGAAATATTTGCAGAGAGCTCTGCGAAGGCCTCTACCTGAAAACTGCCAGGAGGAGTTTACTTGCAAATACATTTCAAAGCCTTGTCCAGAACCTTTGCACTAAAATACATCAGTACTTAGAGGCAGTTGGCACTTTCAGAATGATGAATGAAGAGTTCAGAATATGTTCATTTTTTCATTACATTACCCAAGCTGGGTTGCAGAGTCCAGAGACAATAGCTCATTTGCATGAAGAAAGCATAAAGCATCGAGATTCACACCTCCGTCACTTGTACCAGGTGAGCACTTCAGCTTAGAGCAAGAACAGCGCCAAAGAACTTTTTTCTTTAGCTGTGATTGATATCTTTTAAAATCTGATTTTACTCTGAAAACAGATTTAAATTAAAGTGACATTGGTTAATGTTGCTCTACAAAGCTTTGACTGATTGATTTAGGCTTCTCTTATTGAGGCAGGAGTTGCCTGAACTGAGAAACATGCCCTATGATGAGTGAAGACGAGCATTATAGGGGACAAATCCAACAAATGAGCCACAGCACATAGTCTCCTCTATGAAGCCATATCATTTTGTTTTCCTATTTTATTTGCTAATTCTTTTGCCTAAATCTTATTCTGTGCCATGCAAATTAACTTCAGCGGTTCTCTGGATGTCATCTCTACCTCAGAAAAGGCTGAGGAAATAAACCTGACACCCCAAATTTGTAGAATCCAGTCTTATCATTCAGCCTTCTCTGGCTTTCCCCTAAAAACTATGCACACAGATGCACAGAAACCCAGAAGAATTAAAACTTTCAGCTTTCTTACCAAGCACAGCTCCTTCTTTCCAACATCTCTAGCTCCTTCCATCTCCTCCAAACTGCCTTTTTGTCCAGCTTCTTCCTTCCAGCCCAGTTCAGCTTACAGATCTGTGCTTTCTTCTACCCATCAGTGGTTTTTTTCCCAATAGGAATTTTTCTCACTTTCTTCCTTGTTAAACCATAAAGAGAAATGCAGGCAACCTGATGCAGAAGTGATTCCAACATGGAGTTATTCTGTAACCATATTCCAGACTGAGGTCCAGAGACATAAAAAAGATTGAGATTTGGCAGGATTTAGGAAATTAAAGCCAAATTTGTGGCCCTCAAAACCTGTAAGCAACTCTTCAGTTGGTCAGAGCTCCTAAACTGTCTTACGGTCTTTTGGCACCTAAGGAAATGTCTGAAAAGGCCCTTGGCTGTGTTTTGAATAGGTTTGGCTATACATCCACTTATTAAAAAAAGGTCAGCTGTCCTCAGGGAAGCACTAGAAGCCAAGAAACTAGAGTGAAAGAGAGAGACCTCTGCCAGGCTGCAGGTTAGACACCTAAATCCGGGAGGTAAGACCAAACCAGGCCTTTGTCTTCAGAAGCATCTCCCGACTCAGTATGTTGACAGCCTTTGCCCCTGTGATGACTCTTTCCCTGAGCACACGCAGTGACCATGAGCATCCCTGCAGGGCCAAAGGCTGCAGGCTTGGGGCTGTGTCACTGCATTGCTTTCCTTGGTGGCTCCAGCAGTGAATCTGATCTGAAATCATGTGGCTTTAAAGTGAAGTTACAAGCATATCTCTGTGCAAAACATTCCCTGATTGTTTTTAAAGTACCTTTACAGTGTTCATAGAATAGAATCATAGAATCATTTAGGTTGGAAAAGGCCTTTAAGATCATCCAGTCCAACCACTAACCACACTACCAAGTCCACACTAAACCAATCAAGGGTAGACTAGACTAAACCATATCCCGAAGTGCCATGTCTACCCGTTTTTTGAACACTTCCAGGGATGGTGACTCCACCACCTCTCTGGGCAGCCTGTTCCAATGCTTGAACACCCTTTCCGTAAAGAAATTTTTCCTAATTTCCAATCTAAGCCTCCCCTGGTGCAGCTTGAGCCCATTTCCTCTCATCCTATCACTAACTACCTGGGAGAAGAGACCAACACCCACCTCACTACAACCTCCTTTCAGGCAGTTGTAGAGAGCGATAAGGTCTCCCCTCAGCCTCCTCTTCTCCAGGCTGAACAACCCCAGTTCCCTCAGCCGCTCCTCATAAGGCCTGTGCTCCAGACCCTTCACCAGCTTCATTGCCCTTCTCTGAACAGGCTCCAGCACCTCAATGTCTTTCTTGTATTGAGGGGCCCAAAACTGGACACAGTATTCCAGGTGCGGCCTCACCAGTGCCCAGTACAGGGGCACAACCACCTCCCTGCTCCTGCTGGCCACACTATTCCTGATACAAGCCAGGATGCTGTTGGCCTTCTTGGCCACCTGGGCACACTGCTGGCTCATGTTCAGCCGGCTGTCTACCAACACCCCCAGTGTTGTCCAGAGTTAGAAAACCATGAATTTAATCCTAGTATTTATCCAGACAGTCCAGCCCTAACCAAAAACTTTGCTTTCTAAGGGGTTAGAAATGGCATTAGTGACATTTCTTACAGAATTCATCTGGCATATAACTCACCAGGCATTCCAATTCATTATGTGATGCTTTTGTTTCTCAACTCCCTTATCACAAATTACATTTTAACTTTTATATTTTGACTCCGCTGAACACTTGAAGGCTGTATTGTTTTGTAGTCCCTAGGGCACCAGGCAAAACAAACAAAGAATTTCAAATTTCTCACAACATCACACTGTGATAACAGTTTCAATTTACCCTCATATTTTGAAGACTGTCTCCAGTCATCAGAATTGAGATCATGATGTACACTTCTGTACAAGATGCATTCACCGGAAAATTCTGTGTAGCTGCAAGTTGCCCAAGCCCCCAAAACTGCAGAGTATCGTCTATTAATAGCTCAGGGACGGAAGACCTACTTTGTGTTTTTTGACTGAAAAGATTATTTACCTGGTGAAAGGGAGAGCAAAAGGGATCTTAGTTGTGGAGCCAGGGTTTCCAGACAAGGTAAACAGGGAAGATACTTGCAAGAGAGACAGGAGATTGGAGTATTAGTACTGGTATTAATACAGCTGCTAGTATTGACATTAAACAAACCAACCGACTTCAGAAACTTTTAGTTATTTCTGTCTTCAGCTTTATCACCTGGTTTGTTTGCTCTGTCCTCAAACAGCCTTCACTACATGCCTATCTGTCGTCTTATACTCCAGTTCTTGGGTGCAAGAATTGTTTTTCACTTGTATTTGGAAACTGCCCAGGTCATTTTAGACATAGTCACAACATAAATAATTTTTATCCAGACTGCTGGAATGCCCCCTCAGTATGTTAGCTGTATGGCTGCACAGTCAGTCACCTCTTGTTCTCTTCCAAGGATTGTCCCTTATTTCCTGCAGTTTACTGCCAGCAGCAGGGGAGCATCTATACAATCAGATGTCCAGTTTCAGAAAAGCAAATATTTTTCCTGTTTGTATTTCTAGGAAAATTAGATAATGACAGTTTTAATGAACTCACTCAAAGGGGTGATCTACACAGAATCCACCAGCAGCGAGGCTGCGTGCATTACTCAGCAAGACATGCTGCAAACACAAGTATAATAAACATTGCTGGAGAGGGCTGCCTGGTGAACTCATGGTGCAGCTGTGGAGCACCGCGTTGCTGGCCAAGTGACCCCAATCTCAGAGCAGTCATAGAATCCAGAAAGCTGAGTTCATAACAGTTTTGTGTTCATAGTCAGGGAGAAAGAGTCAGAAAAACAAATATTTCTTCTTGTTTTAACATGTGGGATTTAAAGTACAAGACCTGGCTTTAAATCACGGACCAGGTTCTCTAGCTCTCCAATGCACCAACTACTTTGTGTTGGCATAAATGTTGCTCCATGGAGGTCAATGGGAGTTCCAGCTGACCTCTGTGAAAGATCTGTTGAACAGAACACATCAAAGAATTGGATTCCTTGAGCAATCTCTTCCTCAAGTTTCCCTGCTGTAAAGGAATGGAGAATGTTACTCATTCTGTTGCATAAAGCTCTTTAAGAACTTCAACAGTAAGGCAAGAAATTAATTCAGTGACAAGTTTTGGCATCACTACACAATACCTACACCTCTATTCAAAGCAGAATTACTCCATTTGTAGCACCGTATATAAAACTAAATTATATTCCTTGTGAACTAAAAGGTATGTAACTTGTAAAAAATTAATTCATAATCAAAGTTTGTATTTTTTATTTGCAAGATATGTAGACAATCTGTTGGAAAGTGAAACAAACATTTCTCATATTATTAGATCTTGCACAAAATGTGTATAACTGTAAATTTTGCATGCTCCATAGATGAATCCCCTCATTGACTTAAAATTAACTAAGTAAATTAAATTCATTTTATCTATAAAATTAACACATAGAAAATATTAATAACAATAATCTGAAAACACAATAAATAATTATTGATTGTATATTTGTACCTATCTCACTATCCAGAGGTACAATGGCCACCAAGAATCCATTCCCATATATAGCAGTAAAGCTGGAATTTTGGAACAATCTCTGCTAATGTAGCTATGTGAACAGATTCACCATTGTTTTACCATGTCTGTCATTTTGGATTTAAAGACATCTTCCTATATACTATATATATATATTCCTATATATACATAAAGATACCTTCCTATATAATGCAGAAGTAGTACAGTGCCAACATATAAAGTATGTACAGATAATGAGCCATCCAGCCATTCAACAATCATGCTAAAGTCATGATTGTAAAGATAAAGACCAAAAACCACCTTCCTTTCTTTGTGACCTGTGTTTAGGTTGTACTATCCACAGACCTTGGTCAGACTTCTGCAAATTTCTGCAAATGAAACCTTCATTTGATATCCCAGGGAACTCTTAGTTTCTCTCTGTTTTTCTTGTTTAGCATGTCAACTAAACTGACATGGCCCAGATTCACATCAAAAGTTCATAGGATTTGCCTACAGTAAGTAAAAAGCACCATTATTATGGTCCTTGTAGGTATTGTGGAGGGAAAGAGATTTTAAAGTAAAATAATTGCACAAGATATACAATTGTCTGTGTATATTAGTGTATCATGTTACTCAATAAAGAACATTTTTAAGTACATCTAAGTTAGGTAATGAAATAATTGAGGTTTCTTGCACAAACTTAATTCATCTCAGTAAAGCACATGCATTATGAGATAATCTTTAATTAAGTGATTATGTACTACAAATACTGTACTGCATCTTACAATGAACACAACAAGTTTTTTTTCTGGAAATGAATCAAAATTGTCTAGAGTTTTCTGAAGAAGCCCCTCCTACACGTACCTATACAATAAAATTAGTTATAGCTATCTAAATCTAAATAAAAACACCACTTACCAGTGTTTTCCATCTGGTGTCCTCAAGGAGATTTACAAAGTTGTACCAGAATATTTGTAACCTAGTTTGCGAATTAAATAAGCGGAAGCACAGCAAAGTCTTCATCTGCACTTTGAAGACTGTTCTACATCGTTCTTCGTAACAAACAGAGAAAAATAATGGACCTCAGTTTTCTTCCTTTCTTGAAACTACTTAAAATTAGGGATTATATGGTTCACAGTGAACTTTTAGATTGCTTTCTAAAGCTTTATACAGATATGTATTAAAAGTATTTGTCGTGTTGCACTTTTTAAAGATGGAAACTGTTCTACCTGTATTTATGTATTTTGACTCTAAATCTCCTTTATTCTCAGTTGGGAACAGAAAAGCCTTCATTATTCTCAGCTGGGCCCAGTCCCACAGACATTTCAACTCTGCCTTCATCAGATGCAGATCACACCAACATTTATCCCCACTAATCACCCCTCCCTCTGGCACTGACATTATCCTGGGGAGTTTCTCATTCACCTGACATCAATTACCCTAGACCCTGCTGATACTTAATTCATATCATCATACTTAATTAATCATTAACCCCTTCACTGCAGTTAGTGTTCTGTAATTGGTGTTCACAGCATCTGCAAAATATTAAGGCTATTTGACTGTACATTCATCATGAGCTCTTCTATTAGAGCACGAGGTACAGGCTACAGACTTCAGCCATGTTTCAGAAAGGTATCACCCAAATATATTAACACTAGGAAAAATTAGCATTCCTGATCCAGCAGCTCCATAAATCTAGCAGCTGCACATCTACCATTCAGTTCTCTTCAGAGCCATTTAATAAAATCCTGTTCTCACAAGGACATCAGGAGACCTGCCTAATCACTTAGCCAAGAAAAATGCTCATGGAAATAAACAGCCCATTGAGGACCTTCATATTTCAAAATATTTAAATAAAAAAGACTGACTCATTTGAGGGAAAAATGCAGTTTAAAATTTAACTGTTGTCAGCTCACTCTGGAAATAAGGCTTTTCTCCTGATCGTGCTACTGATAGAACTTGGTGGACAAAATATCGGAACAAATACATGAGGCGAAACCACAGCTAGCTATACATCTCTAAGAATATTTTATATTGTTCAGGAGATATTGTAAAGGGGGGAACTTTTCTTTATAGAGAGGCTAGAATTCTATTGAGCTTCAAAAACCCACTTACCCAGACTAATATCCCACCTTTTCTTTTTATTGGAGACTGTCTTGGTTTTGGCTGGAATAGAGTTAATTTTCTTCCTAGTAGCAGGCATAGTGCTGTGGTTTGGATTTAGTAGGAGAACAATGTTGATAACACACTGATGTTTTAGTTGTTGCCAAGTACTGCTTATGCTAGTCAAGGACTTTGCAGCTTCCCATGCTCTGTCAGGTGCACAAGAAACTGGGAGGGGGCACAACCAGAACAGTTGATCCAAACTGACCAAAGGGCTATTCCATACCATATGACGTCATGCTCAGTATATAAACTGGGGGGGGTTGGCCGGGGAGCAGCGATCGCTGCTTGGGAACTGTCTGGGTATCGGTTGGCGGGTGGTGAGCAATTGCATTGTGCATCACTTGCTTTGTATATTGTTATTATCATTATTATATTGTTATTATTATCATTACTATTTTACTTTATTTCAATTATTAAACTGTTCTTATCTCAACCCAGGAATGTTTCTCACTCTTACTCCTCCGAATCTTGCCTCCATCCCATTGGAGTAGGGGGAGTGAGCGAGTGGCTGTGTGGTATTCAGTTGCTGGTTGGGGCTAACCCACGACAGAGACCTATAGGAAAAAAATAAGTCTAGTGTGCATGGAGTTTTTGGTGTAGGACTCTAAACATACAGTGAGAAATGCAAGGAGGCTGAGGAATAAAACAAATACTGGGGATGGCTCATTTCAGGGGCCAACCACCTACTCAGAATGTGAGAAAATTATCCATTATTGTCAATGGATTGGATTATTAGAGTTAAATCCTGTGGTCTTTTGTTATATCTCATAACCTCTTTTCATGTTTGCCTTTTAACGATAAGTTTGAACAGAAGGTCTATGAAATTACATTTATCTGAAGCAAAAGAGCCAAAGAATTGGTACAGAGGATATATCAGTGGATCTCAAGTTAGCAACAAATCTGGAGGTCCATACTCTACCCTTACTGAAAGACAAATAACACATCGCTGATGAGATGTTTCCCAGGTCTTTATATTCTGCTTTTATTTTGTTTTGCTTTTAGCTTAACAGAAAAGAAATATTTAAAGAGTGGAGTATCTGATAAATCTCATTTCACAAGTATCAAGAAAGAGGTTAATGAGGTTTCAAAATAGGGTTAAGTGGTACCACCATCACAGGAGCTGTGAATGTTTGTAGAAGGCGCACATGAAAGAAGACCCATTTTAATAGTATGGAAGATTCTCACTTTCATTTCTTCTAGCAGGGTAATGTCACAGGGATTTTTAATTTTTTATTAGAGGTGCAAGATAAAATGGAACAAAACCACATTTACTGGTCTCATATATTCAGTAATCAGGTAGTAGATATCAATTAATACAAAAATAAAAATTTAACTATTTTTGAATATGTATTTCTCTTAGAAATATCTCTAGCAAATACATCAAAGTTATACATCAGTTGATGGCATACTGAAATCTAACAGTTTTTCCTTGTGGCCAGGCAGAATACAATCATATCTGTAGATCAATGCCTATTACTTCTCTTTGAAAATTAAATAAAACAAAAATAATCAAGCATTCTATTCCCTCCAGTTCCACAGGACTGATGGTACCAGTCTCTAACTTCTTACAAAGACCTGTGGATCCACATGGTAGGTCAAAATCTTAGTGTGCAAAATCACCCCTTCCTATTACAGTCACGAGTGTTATGTTTGCTTTCACCAAGTAGGGACCTTGTCAAGCATTTCCAAGGAAAAGTATATCACTGCAGGAACCTTTCATTGTGGGAATGGAAGGAGCTGGTTTATTTCTAGTAGTTGGAAAGAGTCCAAGCTCAGCCAGTTGAGAGAAAATTTCTTTAGCTAAATGATTTTTTTTTTTAAATTTCCTAAAGAATTTAGCCTGAGGCAGTCAGTGAGTATAGAAAATTTCAGTCCAAACAGCTGAAGTATGATGAACATATTAGCATTTGAAAATTGGATTTTATCATGAAATGTGTCAGGCAACTCTAGTAACAGGCAGATCTTTCTGGTCCCCCTATAGTATTGGCCTCCTTAAAGGCACCAGTGACTGCTGTTCATTCCAGACCTGGTTGTAGTGGATAGTGTCCTTCCCACTCTCTTTCAGGCTAATTGAAAAAACTAATTCAGTGCATTTATGGAATCCAGTATCATGAAAAACAGAATCTTTTTCACAAAAGAATTGTCCCAATGGTAAAAGCTGAGCAAAGCCAGGCTTCAGAGCCTAGGAATTTTTCTTGCAGCTGATTGTATATACACCTAATGGAGGTTTCATAGCAAGGACTGGGTGTGCAAAACAAGAAGTCATGTACAGCACTCACAAGGGAACATGAGGAAACAGCCTTTGTGGCATAGGAGAGGATTGAAAAATAGGCTTGTGAACTGAGAGCAAGAGAACTTCTGTGCTATTGCTTTTTCAGTTGTATCTGTTCTGCATTTGGCTAGGACCATCATTTTTTCTCTTATCAGAGAAAAATATCTGATGTTCATTAATTGTACAGAACAAAGACCAAATTTTTAAACATTTATGTATACTGGTGTATGCTTATTTATTGTTTTTATTTTTCTGTGATGGTAAAAGCCTTTACATAAATTTCATAGATGTATAATATTTGCATTTAGTTTATTCATTTGATACCACTACCTGCGCTTGATTCCTAATAATACCTTAGTCAGAGAAAGTATTTTTAAATGGCACTAGTCTCTGTAATCTATTACGTAATTATACCAAATCAATGCCTACCACTCCATGTCATGGATCGCACAAATTTTGTGTTTTTCTTTATTGTATACAAGATGTAACCACCCTTACTTAAGTGCAGCGTAACTCATGATGAGTCCTTGTGTACTTGTCAACAAACATAAGAGTTACACAAGTAATAATTTGTTGGATTACCATGCATTAATAATTTCTGATTTAACATATTACCATTTGACAGGAGAGATACACTGTTATTTTTAACAAGAAAGCAAAACACAACAGATAACTGGGTGGTGACAGAAGCATTGACGCTTCCTCCCTTTAGCACTGCCTAGTGTGTAGTACAGTGCAGACCTGCACAGCAATTGCATCCATCCCTGATTATGATACGACCATCTGCCTGAACCATTCCTCCTCCAAGAATAGGTGCCCATGCTGATGAACACCAGTTCTCCCCAGCTAGCATGCTTGTCATTGGCTTAACATACACACTTCATCTACTAGCAACCCACTGGTATTCCTCTTCTGCAAATTCCCCCAGGAAACATTTCTTGACCCCATTGTCCACCTGGGATTTGAATCTTTGTGGCCAGACCACAGACACGCAGATACACTGTCTCCTGGGGACCCAGGGAATGGTCAAGAGTGAATGGAATAGCAGCTTCTCTTTCTCTACAAATATGTCCTTCAAGGAAGAAAAGGTTGTTCCTAACTTTGTACCATTTGCAGGACTACTGTGATAAGAGACATCTCTGCCACAGGAAATGTAAAATCTAGTGATTCCCCTTTAGAAAAAACATTTTTTTAGTTAGAATAGTTCTAAGAACTGCTGTGAATCCTATTGCCCCTTTCTCCATATAAAATACTCTTAAAATCTCAACCTCAATATAATCTCAATAATATGAGAGGATTAACTTTAAAATTGAGATGAAATTACAGCTTCCTTGATTGTACACTCTTTTTAATGTGCTCAAATTAAAACAGGAACATCTTTTTCTATACATATTTATACTTTTCTTGCTAAGCTACCTTGATCATAACAGTCTGAAGTGCAAACATTTTCTAGAAACATTAGGATATTTTAATTGCCATCTTTGCTATTCCTATGGCTGACTGAGAAACACACTTTCTGGGTAGGTCTCTGAAACAGACTGGACAAACTCATCTAGATAAAGAAAGCCTCTCCTGGAGGGATTCCCTGAAAGGCAGATAGACTAGCACACTCTTCCGACTGTTATTGTTGTCTGACAGTTGACGATAAGTACAGACTAAGAAATAAATTTTAAAGTAACTTTTGCTTACCAGTTGAGCAGAAAATAGCAGGCTGGTATAGAATAGAAATAGTAAATGGAAGGCATACGTGGGTTTGGAACTGTAAAGATCCCCTGATAGGATTGGGCAAGCAGTTTCATTCCAAGTCCAAACAACCTGAACTCCAGCTATATAATTATGTTTGGATTTGGTTTGTTGGATTTTTTTTTTTTTCTGCCCGTAATATTTTGTTTGGCTTCTGAACTGTTTGGAAGTTAGAATTTCTTCTGCTGCCTATTTACTTATGATATTCAGTGCTGGCAAGGCTGATGCATTTCTGAACTGTGGAACTCTCTAAATTCCCAAGGATACTTGAAAACCATCATTGTCAGGAATAAAGTTTAGATATTGTGGGTAATAAGAGCAATTTCAGTAATGAGAGGCTCACAATATATCAGTCTTGTGACTTTGCTTGAGACCTGAGGGGTGGGTCAGCAAGTATGTGATATGAAGTAGCAAGTATTCATCCTAATTATTACGGAGGTACAATAATATCACTAATAAAAATGATTCAAGGCTTTACTAGTTGGATGTGGTCTAAAAGCAGGGTTTCTCATTTGGAGGAAATGCTAGTTGGCTTGCTATTTGGTTGCAAATTCAAACCTACAGCAAAACTTTTCAAAATACCTTATAAACTCAAGACCCTGGAGCAGCCCAGTGTTCCTGTCAGACAAATAACTGTCTTCACCACCAAAATTACCTCCTATAAAGCAATGATACTACACTTATATGGCCTGGCATGTACTGCATATTCAGAACGCTAATCATGACTGGCGAATCCAAAAGAAAATAAGATTATACAGTCATACATACATGAAAAATCAGCCTCTTCTCCTCTAACAGTATGTGGAAGGGCTGCCTAAATGCTTCTGCCAAGTATGCTGTGTGTTACTGCAACTGCCCAAGTTTAGTTGATCTCATTTTCACTAATTTATTGTAATGCATTTACTAATTAGTTGGTCTTCACATATTAACAACAGTTTTCTCTCTTATACCATCTCTGGTACTAGATGTCTCCTAAAGCACCCCCTTTGCTGACCCAGAATCCTTGCTCTTCTTTCAATACTTCCTTTGTGCTCTGCACTTGTGACACTTAAACTTCAAGCAGACCTTCTGCATGAGATGTTGACAATTACCAGTTTTGCCTGAGACTGATTAGGACTAGAATTGTCCTTGTATGAGTGACTCAGCCTTTCCCTTACTCATTACTTATCAAACTAAATTTTATTTAATAAGATAGATCCCAGTGGTATGACATAATCTGTACACAGGGTTGGTACCTGGTTGGTACAATTTACCAAAAAACTTAGTAAAAGCACATCTTTTGGAAAGAGTTCAAAACTTCAGCCAAGGATTCCCAGAAATTGGTCTACCATCTGCTTTGGAAATAGGCCTAATGTTTTTTACTGCTAAAGAACTGCATCTTGGTAAAAGTCCATTTCCATTAACCATACAAAGCTGGATGTCTTAACCAAGTGTATCCTGTCAGTTTATATCAGACAAGTCACCCCACAAAAACTTCAGGTAGTTCTTGTATGAAACCGAGATGGATGCTATGGGGACCCATTTTATTTTGTCCAAAGCTCTGGTTAGGAAGATTGAGGGAACTTTTCCAGGACATTACACAATGATCCTTCATTAGACTATAAAGTTTTCTGACTAAAATGTGAGGGGAAAAAAATTACTTCTGGCTTCCTTACAGTGTAACACCATGCAATGCTGTAAAAACCCCTCCAAAATTGGCTTGCACAGAGGCCAGACCTTTTACTTTGGCCATTCCTTATTAGTCACTAATATAATTAAACTTGTCTCAAAGTTTCCACAGAAAAACCCCATCTTTGAGGGGTTATGATTCAGCTATAAATTTTTGCTCGAGGGTGAAATTTAACAGACAAAAGCTTATCCCAAGAGCGAATTTTAATAGTATTAATTGAAATACATATATTGGTTTTTATGCTTTTAAGCTATTAAGCTTTCTATGTCCCCAACAGCCTATAAGTCTTGGATAAGTTTTAAAAGGAAGTTACATTTAAGACATCTCTAACTGATGGTACCAAAACCAGTTCTTGCCTAAACGGTGCTTCTCTGACTCTCCTCAATGATGCCCAGTGCCCTGGGTACCAGAACACATCTGACCCCTCACCGCGAGGGCCTTAGCAGTATTCATGTGGGTTTTCAACTCAAACATTCATGTAGGTACTCAATTCCAACACCACTGACCTGGAGATGAGAGCCCTAACTTCAATCCTCTCTTTAGTTGTTCAGAGTTAATGGTAGCTCAGGGCTTTTCAAATCACCCTTGCACAAGGGTGAGCGCCTAACACCCATGCGAGGCAGTTTCCTGATCGCAGTCAGGTCTGTTCTGATTCTGTCAGGCAGCTGGTCCCCTACCTTTGGCAAGGTCCTACTGAGTTGAATTCACAGCAAATATTCAGAGCCACAGCTTTGCACAAAGGTAAGATTCTTAAATGCGCTATGCAGCTGTTTTCTTGCGTGTCTGTACTCCATGGAAGCTGGGGGCTGTTTCCCAGCACAGATGCAAGTTACTGCAAATTTTCAGGGTCTTGTACAACAAGAAGGAACTCTACCTTCTTTCATTTTTCTCATCAGAAACAGAGGTTAAAAATGTCTTACTTGACATCAGACTTTACTTGCATCTGCTGCTCATTTTTCTTTAAGTTTTTTTATGTTTTGTTGGGGTTTTAATATGTTCCTTAAAGTACCATATATTTTAATGTCATTGGTCTATTAGATATAGATCTGAATGTCTGTTGATGTGCACAATTCACATTCATTGCTAAAATCAAAGCAAAGTCTTTTTCATTTTTTTCTTGTTTTGTAACTTTCAATGCAGGAATAAATTGCTATGCAAACAACAAGATCCACACTGACCATAAGAATTAGATACGCCATTTCCCTTCTACACAAACATATACATGTACAAAATCACATAAATCTTCAAAAAATTGCACAATATTAAATTGTATCATTTTGAAAATGACAACAACAACAAACTTCTGGACTTTTTTGCAAAAAAATAAGATGTTTCAGCCAGCACAGGATGTCAAATATGACAATTTTGCAAAAGTTTTTGGATAAGCAGCATATGTCTTTTTCAGTTAATAAGTCTGCCTCTCTTAATATTCTCTGCTTTATTTACTATCATTGCTAAACAAACAGAATTTTAAGAACCCTAAATTCCCTTACACTGGGTGCCCTTAAAAGAACCTCCTCACTCATAAATATTCCAAGATGGTGAGTGAAAAGGAAAAACTGCATTAGAGGTATAAAAATTTAAACTTCAAGCTGAGGAAAGGTAGCAGAGAAAACCTAAAACACCTTCGTCAGCTGCTTGAACAGAGGCCCACAAGGCTCAGCTGTGCTCAGCCAAGGGCAGGAAGAGTGAATGTTGTATAATCCTGCATCCCTGGGGCAGAGGACAGGCTGAGGACACAGCCCAGGATTATGGCTTCATTGTGCTATCTCTTACACACACATAGTCACAAATCTTGAGTTGTAGTTACGTATTTTGGGATATGTAGGTTTGCACTGATGTGTGAGAAAGAAAAATTCTTCATCAGATCATGGCAAAAAGGAAGGAAAAGACTTTCTTATTCATCTGAACATTATTTATATTTTTATTTCTCTGCATTTTAATAAACTATATCTGCAGCCTGTAAAGTAAAGTAAATACTTTTTAATTTGCAGTTCAACTGATCAGATTTTTAAAATAAGCGGTTTGCCTTTTAAGTTCTTTTGCAGTGATCCAGTCATTACTCATCTTTCTAACGGTACATACCCAGCCTGACATGTCTAAACTGCCCTCTGTGGATAGGCTGTATAAAGACTTTCACACTCTAATAACGTGCTCTGAATTGCACCTCTTGCAACACATACCAGAGGGCATGCCTACATCCTCCAGGACCAATTCACACAGGTATTTTGACTCCTAACTCCTGCATTAAATGGAACCAAATCTAAACACCTTTGTGGGTCTGACCTTTTCACGTAGAGTTTATATGTTTAGTAAACCCCGTAGCTCTTTTTGAGTTTCAGGAGCTTCCCATTCACTGATAAATATTGACCTTAAGCATGTGTATATGTTGTTTATAGAAAAACATTTTTTAATTTTGTTTTTAATCCAGCTACTTACCTCTGTCTACTTGTTGGGGACTGTGCCTTTTGTAAATAGAGCACTGTTGTTTAATTTTCAGTTTGAAGGCCTGAATGTTAGCGAGGTATTGTTACTGGTATTAAGTAAATCCTCAGATTAAAATGCAGGCCTGCAGAGGACTCCTTGCATACCACACCTTTTAAAAGCTTCAGTAACGTCTAAAGCATGTTCAAGCCTGCCAGTACCCAGATCCACATTTTGCAAAGTTGCCTAATATCTGGGAACAAAGTTTAAATATACCAAGAAAATATTACAGGCAGACCTCTAGCAATAATTTTATGTATCCATTTTTCCAAGGAAAAAGTGATTGAATTGTATAAGCTGCCCCTCTTCCATTTTATTGTAGCAATTCCCTGGTGCTGTTAGTTCATTCAAAGCCAGAAGTATCACTTTACACAGTTTTTCATTGTACTCAGGGGAAGTATATGGAAATTTTACAGCAATAAGCTACAAATGGGGAGCTGGACTACAGCCAGTCTGCATCCTTCTCATGCCCTTACAGCATTTTTCTTCAGCATTCAGTGTTCTCCACAGTGTATAGAATATTTATCCTGAGAGGCTATTATATTTGTTTTGGAGATACAAAATGTAGTAAGTAGGCCTTTAACAATGATGTCTAAGCAGCAAAGATGACATTTTCTTTTCTTTTTGTTTCAAGACAAGTTCATTAGTGGAGTTTTTAAACCCACAAAATCAGACTTTTCCAAAATGTGCAGCTCTTGCATTTCAGTTTATTCTTTTCCAAGTGGTCAATAATTACTGTTCTGGTGTTATACAACTCTATTATAATTGCATGTCTTGCACAAATTGTTAGCATATGCAAGATGAAGGTGTGGGTTGGCCTGACTCAGGGCCTCATACATTTTTTCTTTGTACCTTTGTAAGTGAAAAGAGGGGATAGCCAGAATAGAATTATAATTGCTAGAGGAATATAAGATAACATGTTATGAATATACTCAAGGACTGAAGTTCTTAAGCCCATAGGAAAGTCGCTGTTTCAGACTTCTCATGGAAGTCTGATGGGTGAAGCATCCATCAATAACATACCGGTGACATGTTTTAATAGCAGGCTAACGTATTTCATCCTTTGTATACTGAATATGTACATGAACATTGTAGGTATTGCATTCACTCCTCAGGGAGTGGTTAATCCATAGAAGATAGAACTTTACAACTGAAAGGATCGTATACAAAGTAGAAACAACCGACTGATGATTTCTTCACAGTGTGCTGGAGCAGAAGCCTATAGAGACTGTCTTTATAATGAAGTCTTTCCTTTCATAGATTGCATACATCTTAGGTGGGAACTATCTCATTCACTTACATTTCAGACATCTACATTTGAGCCAGATACTATGTCTGCCATTCACAATCAATGGAAAGAAGCTGGTACTCTAAGGACAAGATTCAGCTGTCCAATTTTAAAATTAACTTTAGGGTAAACCAACTAATACTAGAGACTCTAGTAACCCAGTCTCTTCTCTGATCATAAAGGGCGACTAAAATGATCAGTTCTTCTGGGCCTTTCTAAACTACAGATTTTCACATTTAGACAAATGAATAACCAGGCCAGTGGAGTGATGGCAGGAGGCACGGTGTAGGCATGAAAAGAAGTGGTACCTGCCTGAAATCCAAAGCCTATCACATCATAAGACCTTACTATAATGCCAAGCCTCCTGCAACTTCCGTATACATCAGCCCAAAGCTTTGGTCAGGATAAATGTGAAATGAACTGAATCAATAGAAAAACTTGTCAACTTTAATGTGGTCAGAGTCACACTTTGAATTAGAATCAGTTCCTAGACATCCAGTTCCCAGGAGGTTGCTAACACTTTTATGATCTAATAGAATAATGGCAACAAGATCCCATCATGTCTTGAGAGGTAATGGATGAAAAAAAATACCATGATAATTAATTATAAAAAAAGTGAGAAACTCTTCCATACCCAGGGCTAAAATAAAATTCACCATACCTTTTTTTTTTGTAAGGTATTCTAGGAAAAGTCATTTAATCTTTCTGTGCCTCAGCTCCCTAACTGTTCAGTAAAGCTTCAGTGTTCTATTTCTCCCAACTTCTGTAAGGTTAGGGGGAAAGTCTTCATTGCAAAGACTCTATAAAGACTTATTGTATATCTTTGTAGTACCTAAGACAAAGACAGCTCAGCTGGGATCTTTGGGTAGTTGGAATATACATAACAGTGTACAAAACCCATACGTAATCGATGTCAGTTCCTCACTGTTAACATAAATACATATATATGATTAAAATGTTAGGAATATTGTATTTTAAATAAATTTGTTTCTAGAACACTTGCTACTACATATTCACTGCTATTGCAGTGTCTGCAGATGACTTCTTAATTTAGAGGCTAACAGCAAGCATGTTTAAGAGTGAGAATTCACGTTCATGACTCTGTGTTTCTTTAACAGCATTTGATTAGTAACACCTAAAATTATACTGGGAGCTATATTTCCTGTGTCTTTATACAGCCTTAGAGCTATCATCACCTGCAGAAAGGACACAAAAAATTTTTGTATAACTGCAAGATTAACAGGTAGGGAAGGTAGGAATTGATTTTCAATTATGTATATAAAATAATACATTGTATATTCCATGTTTACTTTTAATACGACAGAAACATTCTGAAAATGGTACAAGGTTTTCACCAGGTTACTTTCTAATACTGTTCTACCATATATAAAGTGTTTTACCACACCAGTCTGTATGCACTCATTTTTCATGATGATTCTTCAGGAAGATGTGAACTTTTGACCTCCCACCTTCCCAACACAGGTTCTATTCATTAAAAAAAAAAAAAAAAAAAAGAGAACAAATAGCTTACACACATGTACACATAATATACATCTTGGTTGTAAAAAGCACTTGGTGTACCAGTTACCCAATAAGGTAACACCAGAAACAAGAAACCTTTCAATTAATTAATGTGAGGTTTTTGTTAAGGTTCCTCTTTAAAAAAGAATCTTAGAGGTGCAAAATAGAATAGTAAATATTCACTCAACATGACATTTCATACTTATGTATGTCATCAATTCAGTTCTTGACATTACAGGCTCATGCAAAAAAAAAGTGCAAATGGACAGCTATTTGAACAGGGACTATAATGACGTATTTTTTTAAAAATTTTGGGTTTTTTTTAAAGTTTTTGTTTTTTTAATGTTGGACTCAAGGATCTTAAAGGACTTTTCCAACGTAAATGATTCTATGATTCTGTGATTCACTTCACTTGAAACAGGACTCTTTTTCTGTAGGTGGATATGGCCACCAAATAGTTCTGTAAAAAATTAAAAGTTGGGTTCTTCATATTTGCCACTGAAAGTCTCATAAGAAAATGGACCTTTGAATTCCATTGACTTTAAGAGGTTGATGACTAAATTGATTCAAAACCAGCTGAGATTCTGGACTGTAAGATTGGAAGGAGTGGTAATTTGTTAGAGCAAGGACTAGCATCTTAGCCAGCAAAGATACAAGCAGATGGTGAGCTTTGCACATGTGAAGTGCATTTCTGTCAATGAAAAGACTGTAGTTTGCCACACAATAACTTCATGAAGAAATACTATGCCTATTAAGAGGGAAGATACCACAGTTTTTCCATATGGGAAATTAATTCTTGGACTGTAGTGCATATAGAATCTTGTACCCTTTCACTTTACTGTGTACCTGGGTGTAAAGTGAAAAATAAAATGGATGGAGAATTAAAAATAAGTTTCATTCTCCTAGCCCCCTGACATTGACTCACTCGCCCTTCTGTGAACACCAAGAAATGTCAACACACTGAAATTACATCTCAGCTGGATTGATAATCACCAAGGTGTCTGTTACTCACCCAGGTTATCACTTCCTACTGAGATATGTGCTGTCTTTTTAACAAATATCTGATATTTTGATCCAATCTTATATTGTGGGCTCAGTGCAGTGTTATAATCCAGATAATCCTAAATATGAAGTACATTTAATGAAAGCCAGTTAGAAAAGGGAAATAAAACACTGATTTAGTGTCTGTTATTTTACTCAAATTTGAAATGGCTTGAAATATCCTGAGGGTAAATTAAAAGAAAAAAAAAAAAGAAAAAAAGAAAAGTGAATGTGTTTTATCAAATCTGTGGTCTGGTGCCTCTTCATTGCTAATGGGCAAGCCAAAACTTGCTAATTTGTGCAACATGAGCAAAAAGCTGAAGCCACATTTACATTTCATAGATCAGATGACAGACCTGTAGATGCCAAACTGCAGAAATCTACAGAATCTCTGCAGCTTCTAGTCACTTAGCTAGAGAACTCAAGTCTTAAAAATAAAGTATGTTTATTATAACAAATAATATCAAGTTGTATTTCATTTTTAAATTAACTGTTTCTCAGAGATTGTAAAAGTATCCACAGACAGCCAGCTTTCTAATTTCCTTTGTGTTGTACTCTGTTAAAGAAAGGTGCTCAGTCCGAGAATACCACACTATAGGTGATTGCTCGAACCACTGATATTTTTTGCCTCCTTGTCTACTCTCAGTGTGTAAATTTGCCAAAATAAACACCTGACTTCAAGACAGGGCCAAAACTTGTAAATCCCAATCAGACATAGCTATCATTCTCTAACTTGGAGTTGAACACTAATGTTATAGCTATATAGTAATGAGACTAGTCGATTAGTGTAAGGTACTCTAGGTTCAGTGTACCGATTGGTGTTAGCAGTGCAGTTAGTACAAATTTAGCTGAGAAATGTGAAGCCAATCCATGCTGATGCCCCATCTACCGCTCCTCTTGTGCACACATTTCTGCCCCAAGACCTTCCCTTGTGACTGCAGTACATCTACATAGCATTCGGTGTAAATTACCAACACGCTTAAGTCCACCTAGTTCTTTGGTTTACTGAACTGAGAATCCTAAGGGTTACAATTTTTAACTTCCCCTAGAACCAAAAAAATGGGATCATTCATATCTAGGTGTCAATCTACCAAAGTATATTCAGAAAGTTTCTTGCACCTCCCTTACATGTGATCTGGGACTCACACAGGTTTGCTGGGACATCCATGAGTGACTTCTCCTCCCTCTCTCCCTGGCTTCCAGAAAGTCCTACCTATAAATCTGTCCTTGATAGCAGTCAGCGTGCTTGGTTCCTGTATAGGCAACTAACTGCCTAGACATTTTATATATTAGCTCAGCCAATGTCTGCCTCAGGGTGAAAACTCCCACTGAAAAACTACAAACGCTCAGATTCTGAAACTTTTCAGGCTTGAATTGCCCAAGTCATTATGTAGAGTTGGACTGGAAACTTTATCCATCATCAACTTCCTGTGAGTTTCACTTTTGTGGATGCTGTAAATCACTGAGGTTTTTTCCTAATTGTTGTTTTATAAAATACTGCACAGAAGCTTGCAAAAGAAAAAAAAAAAAAAAAAAAGACAACTATTTCTATCAAAAACAAGCTGTACATGGTTAACCTTGGTCTCATAATCCACTATCTAATTTGTTGGTCATTACACACCAGATTTGAGGACTCATTAGCCAACAGTTAGGCCTGATGAATAGGTAGGAACTTACAGGTAAGCACAGATGGCTTTTTAAGCATGGCCTCTGGTATCAGAGACACCGAAGGTCAATTAGCAATATGACTGCAGAGCTGAGATAGTGATGATGTGGAAGAGAAGTTATTACCTTCTTAGGACATGAGGGAGCCTTTCCTGCTAAAGCACAGTAATCTATATAGACAGGATGGCCTACGTCTGAACAAAGGCAAAGTAGTGCCTTGAAGCCTCAGGACATCATTTCCCTTGTTCTCAAACTCAGTACTAAGCACTTGAGGCAAGGTTGAAATGTTAATGCAGGGGGTAAAGAGGGTCTCCCTCATTCTCTGGCTTGTCTTTCAAGGGATCTTCTCCCAGATTTCCATTTGAATTCTGGGGAGGAGACACATCAATACGGTCTTTCAAAAATAAATGAGGCCACAGGCACCCACTGACTACACTCTATTTAAAACTCTCTTGTAATCCTTTGGTTCAGCCAGTCTATAGGTTCTTGTACTGTACAAAACCCCTACTGAGTAACGGCAGTGCTACTTAGAGAGGTGCCAAATCAGCACTGCAGGGATCCTGCAAGTCATTGCAGACCAGCAGGTGACTACAAACTACCAGTAATGATCCATTGGATACATACAGATCTAGATACAGATGATACAGATTTATAGATAAGATAGAGGTAGAGATATAGAGATGATAGGTAGAGATGATAGAGACAGAGATAGATGAGAGAGAGAGAAATTAATGTTGACACTGATAGTAGAGGAAGCAGAAACAGAGAAATCAGAACACGTATTTAAATAAATATGTCTGAGGTTCATCTAGTGAGAAACAGCAAAGAGTCTAGCTGTTCAGATGCTGTTTTATGGGAACCCTGAGACTAAAATCTTGCAGTAGTAAGCAAATGGGTAGTAAAAGCAAATGGGACAGCCTAAGATCCCTCCTAGGCTCAAATATCATCTCCAAATAAGAATTAGAAAATTACTTTGAATCCAAGCTTTATGTATGAATCCCTAGTGACCAAGAAATAAATAGCATATCCCCTGGGTATTTTATGTACAGTTTAGGTCTATGCATACATACAGGTATGCTTTTCTGTCTAAAAGGGCAGATCGCTGCATAAATGTTCACAGGACTTTGTGCTGAATTAACAAGTTTGGGGCTCCAACCTCCAACTGATCAAAAGAATCTTGCCATAAACATTACAGACAATGCTAAGTCCTACAGTTAGGCATTGCTGGAGGCACCACTGTGGTGCATATTGCTTTGCATTCATGCCACTATGAACCAAAGCAGCATGGGGAATTCTTTCAGAATGGCTGAAATATTTTTCAGCTCATAACGAAAATTCTTGCCATTTTCTAAAAAGGCTTTTTTTTCATGACATTAATAGTAACTATAATTTATGGAGACAAGTCATCAAGAAATAGATCAACCAGGTGGCCATGGTTTAGTAAAGAACGTTCTTCCTTTATATATATTTTACAGCTCTAGCTTGAATCCACTGACTTCCCAACTTCCCTGCAAATGAATCTGGTGATGTGAACTAGGTCTGAGATATTGGGAAAAAAGGAACAGTGTTAACTTTTGGAGTCTAGACACAGTTTGGGATTGTGAAAACTGAGTATAAGTTTGCTTTCTTTGCAAGGAAAGAGGAGACTTTCTTGCTTGCATGTATAACCAGTGAAAAAGATAACCACTGCAGTGCTAATTGCAGGCAATATGGGGTAAAAAGCAAAGTGTACTAACCAAACTAAACCAAACTCAGATAAACTATAAAAGAGCATCCTAAAAATCCAACAATAAAAAGGGACCTAAGAAGAACATGATTCTGGGATTTTGAAGAGGAAGGTTCTAGAAGCAGAAGATGTTACCACCAACAGTTAAATCACTGAAGGGAGTATAGGAGACATTTCTGCTGGCAACATAAAAAATAACGGCATTATTATAAGCTAAGTCTTTTCTAAAACTCAGTAGCTGGAATAAGTTCTATTAATGTGTTCAGAAGGAAGCTGGCTAATATCACCTTCTAAGTCACAGATGCTGCATCATTCCAATGTAAAAGTGATATTTATTATTTAGTCTGCACCTGCAAATGATTACAGTTTCACTCCCTTTTTTTCTGGCAGCTAACATGCCAGGCCATCTTAAAGTTCAGTGTCAAGTGTAAACCTGTCATCCTTACTCAATGGAGAAAGGTAGACACCAGAAAGAATGATTTATGCCATTAATAGGGTGATCCTCCAAAAGTCAACATATCTCCCTAGCAGCTATGGCAGGAACCAAGGTCAGATGACTGATCTTTGGACAGTTAAACGTGAGAGATCCTATGAAGTGCTCTACCTGTATGAGCCTGACAAATTCCTTGAATTACAGTTGAATCAGTTAGCAAAGGATGTGTGTGCACTATAGGAATAAAATCCTACTCTTATCAGAAAGGGGTTAGCATCTTTATTTTTAATTGGAGGAAGAGGTTTTTTCTTTAAAGAGGCAAAACAGAATGAAAAGTCTAAAATCCAGAGGAACCTGACTCATTTACATTTTACAGCCCCAACCAAAAGCTCTTCACGTCAGAGGCTGAGTTCCTCCTTAGCAACAAAAAATGACGCCTGCCTGTAGGGGCAGGGGTGTTAGGAGAGGAATGCTGTTTTCTGCCAAGGGTGACCCAGAGCAATACCCTGCGGGAACTGTTTTGTTGCTTCTCCAAGCAACAGCAGTGCACGTACCTACTATGCCCAGACAAAGTTCTTGGCTATGGAAGCAGTTGGATAGGTGGCTGGGTGAGCAACCAGAGCCATCGTCCTGAAGGCTACACACAGAAGGGAGTATGGTGCTCTTGGCCCACCTCTAGTGTCCACCTTTATGAGCTTTAGAGAGATGCTGTTACAGATGCCACTCAGTGTTGCTTGCTGGCTCAGATATCACAACAGCCTATGCGGGAACATAATACTCTATAGATGTTTGAACCAGCTGTTGCCAAGTTCACAGTCCCGTTGTCACTAAAGCTATATCTCCCAAGATAAAAATTTTTCTTACCTTTCCTGTCTCCTGGTGCCAATATGAACTGAATCACAAACAGCTTGTCGGGTGTTTAAGCACTACAGTTCCTCATATGGGAGGAATTTTCTCTGAACACACTTAGGAGTCTTTTTATCACATTCTAAATACAAGCAGTTTACTAAATTTTAATTGTACAGTCCTTTGGCAAATGCACTATAAAAATAACATGGAGGTATCTACTGCCATTTATAGAAGTGAAAAGTATCAAAAGGTTATCATTTCTGTTTAGTAAACCCTTTACATGCCTGGCAGACAGCAAAGCAGAGTGTGTGTACTGGATGGTTTCTCAGATATGTCCTATTTCTGAAGAGGTTGCCTGTTCTCACAGGATTTAGTGTTACTGACATTTGTCAGTCACAATGATTTAGAAGGACTTATCACTTGCCTCTTTTAAAGAAATAGCAAATACTTCCTAGCAATATGTAATGTCACTCTGATTATTCTCCTGCCAGCTAATTTAATTTTAATAATATATTTTGAGACTAGAACAAAGTCTTTCGGCTAATTTCTATACTCAGATGAAAGTCATAATGACCTCATTTTCAGTTTCAGTTTCTTATATGTCCCCATATTCATGCATCTCCAGTGTTCATATACCTCCATGCACTGTGGTTGTGTAACTGAGGATACTCAGTGGTTTGCCAATTAATATAACAGCATTCCTGAAGTGTTTCAGACAACACACAGTGTAGAGATTTGCTGAAAACTGTTTTCCAAAACCTTTTTTTTATGGAGAAAATCCATTGGTGGGGTGGGATGTAATAGGGAGATTATTTTCTTTTTTGGAGACAAAATGAAACAATCACCTCCATGCTTAGACGTTGGCTTCTCCCACGCCCTGCTTTTGGCTTATTAAATCTTATTTCCCCAGCATGACACTTCCTTTTCTTTTTTTTCTTTTTCTCTTCATTTTTCTCTTTCTCTTTCTTTTTTCATGGACTGCCCCTCTTTCCACTGTTTTCTTTACCACATCCCTCTCATTATAATTTTGTTTCCCCTTAAAGAATAGGGCTGTAAGCCTAATGATAGAGATTTTGCCAAGTATGGAACCAGAACTCTCACCCAACCACAGATCTGGTAATATCGCTTGAAAATAATTTTCCTATTATATTTCCTATATAAAAAACTGGGGTATTTTTTAGTATTTTTAGTATTTTTTATGGATATCATATAATCCTGTGTGCACACATTTCATGTGCATTGGATGAAGCAGCACACTACCTCTGTGATCATTCAAGTAGCTTAGACTTTGTTGTTGTTGTTAAAGTAAACCTCAGTTTGAAAGAATTTATTTTACTTCTATTTGAATTCTGTGATATTTTCCAACCACACTTTCTAAAGAGATTCTTGCCAGGAGGTTGTATAATTCCCCTAAGATTCATATGCATTCCTCCCTCTTTCCAGCCTACCTTTTAAGATATTTTTACAAGTTCTCTAGATGCTCCAAAGGGTCCATCATTTATCTATCAGTCCTTTTGAAGCATCCTCAATATTGTTCATTCTCATCTAATCAGTGCTTGCAGTTTTGCAGATAACACAAAATTTGTTGGTTTTTAATACCTGTCGTGTCATGTCTTCTCTCCTGCTCCAATCTCCTGAATTCTGTAACACAACAGATCAGCTTACAAACCCGGCATGCTTTACAGTAAGGAGATATTGACAGCAGTCAATTTTAAATACTATTTCAAGTTTTCACAGAAATCAGGATGGCAGTCACAACCTTGATGAGTGCTTCTATTGAATACCACATTTCTTCTAGCATGCTGGGAAATCTGACCCTTCATTTTCTTTCCAAACTGGATATACTCAGACTAACTGTCACAGCACACTGTATGACATGGAAACAAAGAACACATAAGTTAATGATCACAGTGAAATTAAAGTCCCCTTAGATATCCAGTCAGATTCTTCTTGTTCTTGTAGATGGTAAAGAGTGAATGTTTTGTTTGACAACAGTTACTGTTTTGGAGAGTAAAAAAATGGGGATAGGGAAATTATTAAATCAACCCATATCAATTTTCCTCCTTTAGTGGATTTTTCTATTTGGTAGCCAAAGTAAAGATCAGGTAAGCAATCTGGTCCTACTTTTAACCTTCACTTTTGTATTCTTGCAAACAGAATCCAAGTGCAAATCCAGGCAGACCAGATAAGTGTGTGGTAACTTGTTCCTGCTCAAGATAGCTTTTTGCAGATTCATTTACTCCTTCACTGTTTGCTTCACAGCAAATGAAGCTTCACTTTGGAATCAGAAGACAGAGTAGAAGACCTACAGGGTAGGCACATGGGCTGGGAGATGGATGACACGAGCCTAGAGGATTTAGCTTATCTTAGTGGTGACCATAGACCAAAATGTGGTAGTGAATAGTTCTCATTAAGACTCTCTTCATTCTCTCCATTTTACTCCTTTCAGTCCTAAGGCAAAGATGGGTCTGTCTTTAAAAGCATGTTCATGACACTACATACAATGTCTTCAAAGTTCAGATGTTGAAATTTTAATGTAGCTTTTTTTTTTTAATAATCCTAGAAATAATGTTTGAAACATATATCATTATGGTTCTACCCAAGAGTAAATGGATGTGATTCCTTCTGTGGTTCTTATTCAGGAATACAGAATTACTCTACTGAGTAATTAAAGAATATTTTATAGAAGGGAAATATACAGTCCCAGTTATCTATCTAGAAGGTCATCTAAATTGTCTCTTCAGATTCAAGGAATGAATAAAGGATTTATGATTCAACCCTGTGTCTAAGTTTTGATTCCAGTTCACTCCAGAGGTTTTTTCCCCACTGCTACCTAACTTTTCCTGGCAGGTATTTCCCCTGGCCTAAGCTTCTCAGCAATCATCCTGGTTTTCACTGCTTGGAGAAAAGACTGCAGGAGGAAGCTCTTAATTACTCTTTTAACATCACCAGCTGGTTCTGGTAAAAACATCAGGTCTTTAAATCCCACTGAAAACTCCAAGCTGTTTTAAAGGAGTTTACAAGAAGGGACCAAACTCAGAATGGGCTAATAATGCTAGGACAGATAGAAAAATGAGAGAGGATACTTTATCTGACTTTTCAGTGTTCTGTGGGTTCTAAATTAAGAATAAAAGAAACCCATAGTCATAGAGAGCTGACTCTGTGGGAGGTCTGAGTGAAACAGCCCATAGCAGACAGCAGAAGCCTTTCAGGAAATGTGCCATTCCATCTGCATTAACTCTTGCCTCTCTTGAATTATTGCTATTAAGCTCTCTAGATCTGGTCACTGATAAAACGTACTTCTAAAAGATTGTCTTGTCCAGGACCATTCCAGGAATGGCAGTGCAAGCTGTTGAAGGCTTCTGTGCATACAATGGAGCTTCTGTGAGAAATATATAACACTGATGGCATTTTAAAGTGTCGTTTAACATCAGAGTAAAGGTTTACACAGCATACATAATATATAGCTCTGGTTGCTAAATGTCTGCTGCCAGTGCTTCCTGATGTCAACAATGGCTGCCATTGTTTAGTCAACTTAAAATCTTTAGAAATATAGCTGTGAAATTCTTTCCTCAAATACAAATTGAACAGCCCTAATAAATTCACTGAGTTTTTACTGACATATGAAATTCCCTTTAGGATTAGAGGAAGCTGAAGAGGTTTGTTAACATAGTACTCAGTGTTATTCAGAGCTGGTGAGGTAGGAGGACATTTAAAAATACTCAGCTTGGACTGATGGCGTTCCTACTAAAGTCAACCTCCCATTCACCTTAATGGCAAGAACAGAAATTACTCTAGCACAAACTGAAGTGTTGCATCTGATGGAGAAACTCCTTAAGAGTTGCCCTGTAAAACTAGCAAAGTTACTTGCTCATAGTCGTCCCTTTGGCTTTGAACCCTCGAGGTTTTGTTTTTCACACCTCTTACTTTCCAGTACCATTTCTAGACAACCCTTTCAGACAGAAAGCACCATTTGGGTTTTTTTTTATGCTGTAAGAGCACATGATAGCAGTGCCTTAAACTTTCCATTTAAAAGGATTCCTCTGACTTGTTCTTTCAAAGCTCTCCCACATTCATTGTTTGCTGCAGGCTTTTGATATTCAGCAAAGAAAATCCCTTTGGGTAACAAAACTTTTTTTTTTTTTTTTTAAACACTCCCCCCAACCCTCTCCCCCCCCCAAAAAAAGAAAAATTCCTTTCAGATTTTGCCCAGATATAAAGTCAATAAATGTGATTTGAGATCCCAGTGTTGATTGGAGAGAGGGTGGGAGATAGAGGAGGAAAGAAGGAGACAGAAGAGAGTGTCCCATTTGCAAGAACATGT
Organism: Pelecanus crispus; assembly: GCF_030463565.1. Classification (NCBI taxonomy): domain Eukaryota; kingdom Metazoa; phylum Chordata; class Aves; order Pelecaniformes; family Pelecanidae; genus Pelecanus; species Pelecanus crispus. The sequence goes on from NC_134644.1 coordinate 15,170,604, forward strand.
GTTTTACCTTTTTGCTTTACAATGCAAATGAAAGCAATAAATTATACATAACTAAGACAGCAAAAGAACAGTACTACAGTCTGCAAAAACAAGCTGAAGTTTACTTTTGGGTTAATACTTCTTATTAATTTTTCCCCTTGTACAATCACGTTAGGCACAGTCCAAACTGATGATTTTGCTGCAAATTACTGTGAAGCAGGGGACAGGAGGAGGTTTGCATGCTAAATCTTCAATCTGTCCTATCCTACATTTTATGGGCACAGCTTTTTTTATCTAAAATGAACTTCTTATATCTAGATTTTGAAACATTAAATACATCGACACTATTACTCAGTAGTGTGTCTTCCATACTATTTCTTCCCATAGAATAGATACTGAGTTTTATCACTCCCAATGAAGACTAAATCCACCATCACCATAATGATGGAGAGTGGCCCCCAGAGTTTAGGCCCTCAAAACTCAATCATTTTATTCCCAAATCTTAATTCCTTCAGTTTTGTGGCAGCTTTTTGTAGTGTGCTGCTTAATCACACATTCTGCAGTCTTTTGTCTTTCTTTTTTTTTTTTTTCCAAAAAGTAATGCTATAATAGTGTATTTTATGCAAACAAGACAAGTAGAAAAGCGCACCAGAAATGTGGTGAAAAAGGACATACAAACAGTCTCTTCTCAAACGAATCCATCTTGGAGGTAAGATCTGTCTCTTTGCGGGTGCTATTTTCATTGACACATGCAACAGCCACATATTTAATCCCCGCTCTGGTGGCACTACCTGAAGTGGCAATTCCCTTTCAGTTAAAAATTACTGTACTACACCCAGCAGCAGTGGTGTAGACAAGCCACACAGATAGATGATAGCTGTGCTTGGGTGATGTGTGTGATGCAAGAAACAAAATGGAACAACATGGAAAATGGTGTCTGAAGTTTAGCTATTCATTGTTCATCTATAAGGATTTTGGTAATAAATCAGCCTGAGGACGTTGGGCTTTGTCTGTACAAAAGCACCATCTGTAGCTATCACATGTGGAACAATACCAGTCATAGCACAATAAAAGAAAATCTTTAAGAAACAGCTCAGCGTTGGCAAGGTCCTGGAGCCAGTGAGCCTCGATGCTGTTCTTGCACACACACATCCATGCTTCTGGCAGCATTTTGCAGTGTTGGAGTAATACTGTTCTAGTCTCACATCAATGAAAGCATATTTTATCTCATCACATTTCCACAGATCTAGGCAATAACATGTTTTAAATAGCATACTACATCATCTACAATTATATCTAGTCAGATTTACACTGTTCATTTCAAATGAACCTCAGTATACAATACTCTTTAAAAGCAGGCTTTTACCAGTTAGGATTTTGTGTTTGGGGGACCAGTTTTCAGTGCTCACCCTTTCTATCTTCCCTTCTTCTTTCTCTTAAACAAAATAATTCTGTATATCCAAATTTGGATGTGTTTGCTACTGATGGAAGTAACAATAACAACACTAAGCAATAACATATGCTTTCTTTCAAGTTCAATCATATCTAAGTCATAAAATTCATCATTCATAGTCAATTTTGGACTCATTTTCACATATTTGAAAGTTAAAATATTTGTGAGTTCATGTTAACCGAAACTCTAGTGGAAGCTGTTTATGAGTAAGTTCAAAAAACTTGGTTTATTTTTAGAGTGCTTAGACAGTGAACGTCAATAATTCTTCATTTAGCCCACTGAGCATTGTGACTGTGTGTCTGAATGATGACAGCTTGTCTTGGTATTAGCATTATAATCCTCTGTTTCTGAACAGGAGGGTTATAACAAAGTGGAAAGGAGTATTCCAGAATAAAAGTTAGCAAACAAGTTCTTCTTTCACCAGGAACATATTTTGTTTGTATATTTAAATGGATACTGTCAAGTTTGTTGGCTGGACGACTGTTATACCTTGAATAGTTTCCTGGGCATGTAACTAGAATTAATTTCCAAAAGTGAGGTTTCTGATGGAGAAATTGCTTTGGAATTTTACAGTAGAGAAAGAGCTTCTTTCTAGAACAGTTCCTTAATTAGAGTATACATCTCTATAAAAGGAAGACATATTTCCTTAACTTTCAAAGGAAAGTACTGCACCCTTAATAGTCAAGGAAATAGATGGTCAGTAAAAGAAAGAAAATGAGTTCTTATATTTTTTCTTTTTTTTTTTTTTTCAGACAAGCAATGCAGCCTATAGCTTTGGTGGTAATGTAAGAACTATTTCTTAAAAACTGAAACAAGAAAGATAAGTCAGTGTTGGAACTGCTGTAATTTTGAAAAGCAAACAGTTGGTTAGTGTTAGAAAACACCAGCTCTTTTATAATGCCTAAAAAGTGTAAGCCTTCCAGGAATTCTGCCCATCAATAAAAAGGAAAAAAGACAAACAAACCGAACCAGCATCCTGTAGGACAACCATTCTTTTGGCTTACATGAATTCTGTAACCTTTCACATGAAAGCCATTTGTTTGAATCTTGCCTTGCTCAATATTAATGATTTAAGTCTAGGATCATCTGATAATTGTTTACAGGTTTATATGTAATTAACAGACATTTCACCTGATGGTAGAGTTCACAGCTGACAGGTATGCATCACCTAAAACTACTGTCTGTTTTCCCAGCTGGTGAATAGCATTTCACAGACATGAGATAAAGTCCATTTATCTATTCAGCTTCATTTGAGCTCCTTGTTTGGAAGATAGGTAGTGTGGGCAGGTGTTACTCTTCTGAATCTAGGGACATGTCACTGTGTTACGTAGCCTGCATAGCAAACCTTTAGAGGGACTATCTACTTTACAGAAGCAAAAGCAACAGGATTTATTCAGCTACTAAGCCAACACTATACTGAAATATCTATTTTGTGTTTGTTTCTTTGAAAATATTTTTTATAAATATTGCTTTAGGAACAGAATTGACATGGCCCTCTTTTTAATATTCTTGGGGTCCGTAGGTTTTTTTCAACATTATGTAAAAAGTTTCTCTTTTGTTTGTTTAGGGCTTTGGGGGTGAGTTTTTTGGTGGTTCAGAATTAGCCTAACAAAATAGAAACTGACTTCTGTCTGCCCTGATAGTTTTGCTAAGAAGTCATGAAACTCATGGTTCGCTGGATTTCTGTATGCTTTACTTTAGGAACAATACCATTCCTTCATAAAGCACTGAATGGTTTGTGGTTTGTTTTGGGTTGGGTTTGGTTTTTTTTTTTTTTTTATGGGGATCATGATCCTTTAAAACCTCATATATTAAACCTCCTATCTTTGAAAGTAGCTATATTTCTGTTCCTGTGGTTCGTGTGGTTGTCACTTCAGTGTATATCTAAATGTTATCTCACATCAGTGAAGGAAGTAACACTACAGAGAAGGGGAGGCTGCGCAATGGATACCAGAAATTTGTCATTAGCCGTAGCAGTTCATTAATGTTTATGTAGCTGTCCCTGAACTGCTTTAGCCATTAGGTGTGTGGTTTTATTAGATTCACCTGCAACACAAATGGAGTTGAATAATTCAGCCTCTTCAGATGTGAGTTTGTACCAATAACACAGGGGAATAGCATTTAGAAAGATCAACAATTCCTATGTAACTATGCAGGTTCATGTGATTTTGGTCTTTGCTATTTTGGAAGCCCCATGTCTCCTTTATTCTGTCACCAACAGTAAAAATCAGTCTGTCATTAAGGATCTCTCACATAACTGAAGGGCTCAAAACCTTGACCAGAACCAAAAAAAAAACCAGGATATTTTTAGTTTAATGAACTATCTAGAAAGATGCTTTGTTACTGAAGAAAAGTTAGAACAGTAAAGACCACTTCTCCTTCAAAATCCATCTCAAGAACAGCTTTCATTTCTCTTTATGTGTTTTATTACCTCCTGGTTGTTGTTATTTATCAGTGCCAGCTGCAACACTATAGGCATGAAGAGAGAGCAGCAGATGTGGTTCTTGTAGCGTTCAGCCTTAGGACATTGCTGTTCTGTATCACAAAACTTCCGTACTTTGAAACTAGGTAGTTAAAGAGAATACATAGCCCTTACAATAAATACTTATATTAGCTGGACACAAACTGCCTTCTTGGCTGAATAAAATTTGATGAGTCCTACAAAAATTATCCATTTCTTATATTTAAAGAACAAATAACATAGACAGTGACAGACACAATAGAAGTAACCCAAGGATGACACATAATGACAAGACATTGGTATTTTTAATGCTAACAGGAACAAGAAAATACTGAAGCAACCTTTTCACTATATCCCCAGGTTCTCATAGGCAGCTCTAAGAGTCCTTGAGCCCTGACCAGCTTCCAACAGTAAGGTTCCAAGGGAAATCTCCAATGCAATTCTGACTTTACTCCCCAAGGGAAGTTACAGGATAGACTAATGAAGCAAATGCAAAGTCTTATTGGTCTTGACAATGTCTTGAAACACCAGCATCCAAAAACAGAAGACAAAATATTCAGTACCCATGAGCAAGCTTAATTAAGTGGGAGAAGGAGGTGGCAGGGCAGAAAGGACACCCACTGTGGGGAAACCTTTCTGTCACTTCTGGGGTTGGATGAGTGCCAAAGCTCTGCTCTATCTGCCCCTGCAATTACACAAGGTTTCTCTGAAAGCAGGCTGCTACATAGTTTCCAGACAGACGTGTGCCTACAATGCACTTCCCCAGTGTAGGGTGCCACTGCAGACGCGTTCAGAGAGCAGGATGGTTTTCCCACTGCAGGATGTGCATGGGCATAGCCATCAATAGGGTGGCTCCAAACTGACACAGTGCTTTACTAGCAGCACTTGTCACTCTTCTAGGTCACTCCAGCAGACAATAACATGGTTTCTCTACTTTGTCAGTGCTCTCTCCCTGTTTCCTCAGGGAAGTCAAGTTTCCATAGGAAACCTGGCTATGGGAAGCTGATTCTTCCAGAAGTGTAACACCACACCCCCTCAGGCAGGAAGGCAGCTTAGTGGGGCTGGTGGGAAGAAGCAAATGGATAGAAAACAAAGTGCTTTCCAAAACTATTTAAACCTAAATGCTCCTTTGCTGTGGCTTTGTAAGGGCCATATAAAATTAAGGAATGTTTAATCAAAAAAAATGATGGAGGATTTAGGGCAAAAAGTGATATCAGGAAAAAAAAAAAAAAAGTCCTTTGTAAACGTAAATATAAGCCTGATAAAGGCTGAGGAACTATGAAGCAACACTGCTGAGAATGGTGTCCCAAGGAACAGCTAGAGGGGTAAACATAGAATTTTTGGTTCTGATCTTCATGCTTAGGTACGAATTTTGGCTTTTACCATAGCAGCAGGACAGATTTCTAGTAGAGTTGTCCTTGATTCAACTGAGGGCTATCATTGGAGAGCGGTGCTTTCAGGTAGTACCTTTCCCTCACATAACTCATTAGTTTTCAGGTAATCTGAAGCAAATAACCTGCTTGTATGCAGTAGTCCCCTGTTTTCCCCAATGGCCTGTTCTTGTATCTAATGTGCTGAGGAATCTGGTCACTTTGAGAAATCCCCGCACTACTGCTAATCATTAACTTATCTGAATACGAACATGTTTCTAACTGCCAAAAACTTTACAGTGGGTCTTGAAATAAATTAAAGACAGGACTAGCATCATCTGAACCTGTCAAAGTAATAGTCTAGGTAATAATTTGCATGCTCACAGACTGATATACAAATGAGATAGGATAAGCATTAGGATAGACATTTCAACTATAATTGCCTACAGACAAATTTCCCAAGGAAGGAAATATGCTTTAAATATTGTCAACACAGACATACAGTCTCCAAGGTTACCCTCTCAGTGGGAAAGGTGGATGAAAAACACTCATCACTTCATATATATATATAATTTTAAACCTGTGAGACATACAATAGAAACATAAAGAACTAGGATTTTAGACACCATTTTCAGTTAAAATAAAGGCCAGTGTTTGTCTGTGATGTAGGTATGAGGTTATGGATACCCCAAAAAATATCTGAATTTTGTGTGCAAAAGAACATGAAAGTCCATGTCAGGCTGAATAAGACAAAAGAAAGAAGTAATACAGAGCTTTTCTTCAATATTCACCTAAAAATAAATCTGAATATTTTCCAAAGTGCAGGTGCACAAATAAAACTTTAGGCAGCAGGATTCAAAATTGCAGTGATTTTCAGTTCTTTGCTTGGTCTGTCGTATTTATTATATGCTTAGTGTTTTACGGAACTGGCAGTATGAATGCTCTGCCTAGAAGTTTATTCACTGTAATTCAGCACAAGCTGACTGGGTGAGGACTTCTACAATGTATTGCTCCAAGTCACACAAAGAATATGATGACCAAAACCGGATTATTTATTTGGAAAACCTTTTTAATGTTTATATCCTTGCTTACTGATCAAGCTAATAATCACATCTTGCTAAAGCCTGTCAGAAAAGAAATCCAGTCAGTTTAAATGTCAGCAATAACACTGAATTCTCACTATGCACATTTTTGGTTGAACAACAAAGACTCTTGCAGCAACAAAGTGAACTAAATTTCCTGCATCTGGCAATTTTTCATACAACCAAACTAGTGATTCACATATCTGCATAGTATAAGTCTTCATTACCTGCTTCAAGGTATCCAACAAAGACGCAATATCTGCAATCCTGTCTCTCCAGTCCTGACTTCTCCTTGAAAATTGTCATCTTTTGCTGAATGTCCAGTTTGTTTCAGGGCCTGGACTATGGCAAGTATTTTGCTCCAGCTTATAGAAGAGAGTTTCCTGTAGCTCTATGGTAGAGCTCTGCAGTTACTTGCTTCCCATAACAGCAAAGCCGACACAAGAGGGACATTTCTTCTAGTGTTCCCACTCTGACTTTTCCTATTTTGACATGAAAGGGAGCAAACTTGGGATCCAAGTGAGTTTACTGCAGAACTGAGAGAGAATAAATAGATAGTGACAGAATGAGCATCAACAAATACAGCATCCGGTATCCCCATCCTAGATTTAAAGAGCAATTGCAGAAGACAAGATATAGTAGTTAAAATATTTTATGGCACATATTCTTATGTGATATGGGCTTAGATAATTTCAGAATTCCATTTAAGTTAAATATCAAATGTCTGAGAAAAATTGTTGAGAAGTTATTTTGATAAATATGTGTTTACATGCCAAAAAGTGAAAAAGCATATACAGTCTTATACAGGAAAACCAAGGCAAACTAAGAACAGAGATCATACTAGAGGAGAGATTCATTCAGAGAGCTTCAGTGAAAGAAACACTTCCACACACTTTTTTTCTTGTCAGGATAGGTATCATCCTGTAAAGCAGCTTGCCACAGCCTTTTTGATTTTTCTGCTCACATGTTGGTTTTAGGTTGGGGGGGGGGGGGGGGGGAGGGATTTATGTTTGTCTATGAAAAGTAGATAATATATCTACAAAGTCCAGAGATAAATGTACCTAAAGCATGAATAAATGTATCATTGAGGAAAAGTTAATGGTGGATAACAACTCAGATGCTAGTCTAAATCAACAGAGGAAAGAAAACATTACAGAAGAAGGAAGGCATAGGTATCCCAGTGTTAGAGATGCCTACAAGCTACTCTGAGTTTGTGGTGAAAGCACAAAGGATAAAATAGCAACGTAAAATTAGTATCATTTAAGAAAACCTTATATGTGTCTTGACCTGCAGCTTACACTAGCCTTAAGTTATGCCAAAGAATCAACTCTGACTCTTTTATGCTACCAAAATAGTTTCTCCTCCAAACAATGGAATTATCTCCTCCCACACATACCAAGATCCTCTGAAAGTTCAATGTAACTCAGTACATACAGGGATTTGGGCAACATTCATTTCATATTTGTAAGTGGAAGTAATAACAAAGGAAGGAGCTCTCTTGAGGAAAGATATGAAATGTTTTCTGTTAGCACAAAAAAGAAAGAAAGAACTTGAAGCTAATAAAGAAAATAGTGTTAAATATACCAAAAGTCCTAAAGGAAAAGTACACCCTGCAAAACCTTCTGCTCAGCCTGGTGCCTCTTGCCTGTGCTCGCTCAGGAACCTTACTCACTAGGGAGGATTACTCACTTTTTAAGTGTTTTAAGTGCAGGCCTCCTTGCCTTGTGGGTTCCTACGCTGGCTTTAGTCCCATGCGGTTCTTATTTTAAATCCTGACTGAGATCATAGGTGTCACTGGGAGGTTTGTTCCCAAAGAATATGCCTGCCTGTCAGGTCATTTTGCAGCCTGAACATGCCAAGCATGCGTTCCTGGTGTTACCAAATGGAGTTTGTAAATCTGAGGTGAAGCCTCTCAAAGGCAAGGTAGTGCCTGTAATTCTTGTGCTCTACTGTTTGTCTTGACATTAAGACTATGTCTTTCTAAATGATATGCTACAGCTGCACAGGAAACTTGACCTTAGTTAAATATTATTGATAAAGAGCCTATGTGCAATGTTATACAAAGGGATAGACTGGATGTCACCAAGTTTTCTTTCTGACTTCAGAACAAGTGAACTTATGACTGTTGTAACAAAGAACACATACATGCTAAAACTGAACTTCTGAATGGATTTTGTAGAATATTCACAGAAGGAGATGTGTCTGTATAATTACCAATATTCTCATAGTAACTGTAATTTTAATAAAAATGCATGTCACCATTAAAAAAACTATATGCTATGCTGTGACCAATTTGAATTTTGAATGTCACATGCTTTCTAATGGCTTCATAGGAGCTCAAATCCATTGGCAAGTTGCTTTGGAACTTGAAAACAAAGAATCCTAAAAATTGATTAAGGAAAAAAGTGAATGTTCACCCAGAACAGTGTTAAGCATATAGATGAGTCATTGAAAGAAAAAAAAAGGAGAAAAATAATTGAATGGGGTTTTATTTTTTTATGAATCACTAGCCCATGGATCTAAATGTGTCTAGCAGGCATCAGAATTTATGGTGTTAATGTGATCACAAGTGGTGAGTTACAGCACAACAACTTTTTTTTTTCTCCCCTCTGCATTCCATGGCAGAGTATTTGCCATCACTAAGCCTCAGCTGAAAGAATCAGCAGATTACATTTCTCTCAGCCTTCAGAAACACCATCATATCATATATTTGTTTGAAATCAGTAATGTTCAGTTTGTTCTCTATCTAACTGGTTTTCTGCAAAACCCTCCCCTTTCATCACATTTCTTATCTCCTGCTTCAGAGTCTGGTGCATCTGTAAATCTCCACTCTAGAGGAGGCACTCAGAGCAAAACTCCTTCTAATTCCGAGATACTATTTATCAGTCACTATGTTTTCTTGCTAGAAATAAAAAAGATTCCCAGTTTAGTCATCTATATGTCAGCCTACAAATAGTGAAAACCCTTTTTTCCCCTCTCTCACCCACATTTGACAAATTTAAAACTGACTCTTCTGTTGGCGACAGGATAGGAAGGGGGAAGGGCATCCCTCCAGCTGTTAGCAGCAATCTTGGTGCAGAGAGAGGCTCATATCCAACTGCTGCAGACTGGAAAAGTCAGACTGAGGGCAGTGAAGCAATCCGACAGCAGGTCTAGATCCCAACTGTCCCTGATTTTTTCATCAACAGTCTTCACTGTTTGTCCTCTGTCTAGGGGTTTCCCTTCAGTAAGTATTCAGATTTAGAAAGACTGAAAAAATATCAGTTTTAAAAGCAATAGCTGAGTTCTTTTGCACATATTTCAGCTCCTTCCCTCATTCTAACTCACAGTCACCTGCTCATATTTTTACAGTTTTTACCTATATTGCTGCTTTTTGCCACAGTTTCATTTTTTTTGTCCTGTCATTTCTGTGTATTTTAATTTCACATGCCAATTTCCTATTGTGATATGCATTTTAGAATGTTTGGAGGTAATCAAGTAAAAAAAAAAAAAATCAGCAATGAGTGGCAGAGTGTATTGACTTCTCTAGATTTACATTTTCCTCAGTATTCACAGGAGTCTAATTGATTTGTGGACCTTGTGAGCTTTCTCCCTCCAAAAAAATAATTGTTCATGCAGTCCAATTATACTCAGGGCAGTTAAGAATCACAATTTGAGTCAGAAATAATAACTGAATTCAGGACAGAAAACAATCACCTTTTTTGGTCTGTTTCTTTTCTAAAAGAGGTCAGAGCCAACACTTCCACTGAGTTCAAGAGGAAGACTTCGCTGCCTTTATTGTCAAATAAACACAGTTAAAATACATAAACCAGACATACACAGACAAAATACATGGACTGCTTCTAAGGCCAAATTTGGTAACCGATCACAATGAATTCACTGTTTCTACATGGGGCCAGAAGTTGTCCCTACAAGATATTTTCTTTTATTTAGGATTTCAAGAAACTCTACTGAGTTTATCAAGACCTGTTTTTTTAGTTTTGTGTACACAGAGTACCTCATACAGTGGACTACTGCTCCATATCTTAGACTGTATGACAGTTCTGCAGCACAAAAACAAACAAACCAAAAAAACCGCAACTCTATAAAATCCTTTCATCTGGCACCTTTCTCCAGAATGCTGCTATTGTTTATGTAAAGACTGCCATTTTGAGACCAAAGTAAGGCCATCTTTCTAAATGCTTGATGTTTAAATACTTTAGAACACCTGCACGCAGGCGGTGGCATAGTCCTGAAATTTAGAAAAGAATCATAAAAAACCCTAAACAAAACAAAACAAAAACAGAAACCAAGAACAACACTTAGCTGGATTTCAGTTTAGTTGGAAAAATCTTCAGGCTTTAGAAGCATCCTCTGCAGAGAACCTAAAGCTTGACTATTTTTCCAAGCAAAAAGAATGAATCCACTGTCACCGGTACACCATTAGCTGAAAGTTGCCTGGGGATGGGAATAAAGTTCAGTCCCTTGGAAGAGACAGCCGGAGCGCAGCCACGCTAGAGCCAACTGTACAGTCACCCTCCAGTGCAGCTGACAAACAAGCCAGGGGAAGACAGCTAAGGGATCAGACCCAGGTCTAGCTGTAGCTGTAACTGCTGGAAACATTAGATTCCAAAACAAAACTGAAGTAAATTATCAGCTGGAGCAGGGGGCTGGCTACACCCAGAATGATTAATATTTTCATGTGTAAGGAGCTGAAGGAAAGTTCCCAGACTCTGCTAACATCGACCACTTCTTATGACTGATAATATCAGGGACACAAAGTGCAGGGAAGTAGTTAAGGAATTGTTCCCATGAGGCCAAATCTACACACCTTTTCCCTCTTCATTTGTATGAAACTTGTTAAGAAGCTGCTGTTGCTTTCAAGGTAAAAGCTCTCCAAAGAAGGCTCTGCCATTCTCTTGGTGGATCCTACGTAACCACAGGCTCTCAGCTCTCTTTAGGGGAGATTTTCTGAGGTACAGATAGGAGTTACATGCCCAATTCCCATTATCTCCCAAAGACAATTACATGCTTAACTGCCCTCTGTGCCTTTTATAACCTTCCCTTTTAGAGTCAGCTGTTCATGATTACATAAATTATCTACAATAGGTTTCACAACAGCAGTACTTTGAGGTACTACTTTAAAATGCCATTGCAAGGTTTGAAAACATACACAAAATATAGAGTAATGATCATGTAGTCTATGGATTGTTTGTTTTAAGAAGCTGAGATTTTCATGCTAAAATAGGATACATTTTTAAGGAAACATACCCTCAGTCTAAAATATATGTAATTATGGTTTATTCTGTTGCTCCAGTGGATTAAAATATTCATTATACAGGCCACAGATAAGATATAATCTGGGAGGTTGATGACTTTTTGCAACATCACAGAAGATTAAAGGGGAGATTTTGTTGTAAACTAGTTGAGTTTGCAGTAGAAAATTATGTCCACTACGTGGTAAAAGGGTTGCTGTCACTTTCAGCTCTGGCTTTACTTTATTTTATTTTTCCTAGTCTAGCTGGCTGTAAATCTTCAAAATTGCATAATGCAAATTAAGGAAAATAAAGAGCAAATTGATATACCAGTATTCATAGAGGAATGCTGTTGGCTGAGGCCCCAGATATTTTTTGTGTCTCCAGTGATTTGCCTGTAACTGTTCCAGGAAGTTTGGGAAAAGCTTTGCATTGACATCATGCTGCAAGTGCTGGAAAAGCTTTACCCTGGGAAAGATTTGAGGCCTAGTTCAATGTCCTGGGTAACCTATCCTATGACTTCTATGGACATTCTCAAGGTTAATGAATTTAACAGAAATCTAACCCACCTCCCCCCCCTTTTCAAAGTTGTTTTACTGAAAGGAAAGTTAAAAAATTGTTTATTTTTGTGTTATTTTTCTCCCGATCTCTCTCTTCCCAAAGTCTTGGGGGTTTGTTTTTGGTTTAGGTTTTTTCCCTTGCAGTGCAGCTGCTCCTATGAACCACTTAAAGGGAAAGAACTTTATACTACCTTGATTTTTTAAAAAAAACATTTCTAAACACCCACAGTAGCTTATTCTCACTACCAAAATAAGCAGATTAAGGATGACTCCCCTCTTCCTAACTCATGGTCTTGAGAATTGTTTCTTTCTTTTTACAAATGAAAAACAATAGAAAAAAAGACAATAAATAGACACAAATAAAAAGTAATTCGGGGGGGGGGGGGGGGGGGAGAACCAAAAACCAAAACCACAACAAAGTCAGGGGTCATTTAACTTAAGTTCAGGAAGGCGGCCACTGTGGAAGGTTAAGCCATGTAAGAATTAGCTTTCGAGGAGGGGAGAAAGCTCCAATGCCTGTCAGTTTCAGTGCTTAATCTCTTAGTAGAAGATCCAGTGGAATTACTGTTTTGAGTGGGTTTTTGTTTTCTAGGAACTATTGTATTTACTTTCACTTGTCAGGGACTGGTTGGACTCTTCTGACCTAAACCGAGTGACTCAGAAGCTGGGTCTCTACAGAGGTATCAAAACCCAGGAAGCTGCACTGCTCTTCTCGACGTGCCTGTCTGACTATAAGAAGAGCTAGCTGACTAGTTTGAACTAGACGCCTTATTTTTAGATGACCAAAGTTAGTCAAGAAAAAGGTCAGCTAAATAAATTGCAATAATTGTCATGTTCTTAATTTCCAAGTTAAATCTAACAATATAAAAGGTGCATAAAAGCTGTAAAAGAAATCTGTGAGAAGCAACAATCGTTTCTTGTGATAAATGTTGGGGAAAAACAGGAAATAGAATGACCTTGAATGTTCATAAGAAATGAACTTCTATTGCAGTTGTTTCTAAATGTGCCATTTTTTCTGACTTCTTATTCTTGCAGTACTTTTTCTTCATAAATATGTTGTACGGGAAAAATTGTTTTTATAACCTCTCACATTTGGCAAATTGAAACCCCAATGTCTCATTTTGCTTTGCTGATATTTCACAGACAAGGGTAAGTAACATCTTAGAAACAATGCTAAGACTGTGTGTACTTGTTGTTTTTAATAAAACTGTCAAGTACTAAAACCCTGTGAGTGCATAGGTATATTCATAGATTGTTTCTCTGCAAATGGAAGAATTATTTTTAAAAGCAAATTCCCAAATGTAAAGCTAGAGAAACAAAAATTAACTCATTACACAAAATATTATAAAGAAATGAATGCAGATCTTGGCCAGAGATAGAAAAGGACATAAACCATTGAACTGAATCAATAAAAAAATATATTAATTCAAAATTTTATTTAAAGAAAACCTTTAAAAGGTATTCCAAAAATAATTTGATTCTAAGCAAGAAGAGAAAAAAAAAAAAAACCTATTAGAAACTATTTTGTTTCCTTTTTGGTTTTGATGTGGCTTTTTACTGTTATATCCACTGCATTCAAGACAGATAATCTACTATTAACATTTCAGAGTATATCATAACCCTTACTGGACTTCAAAAATACAGGTGAGCATTATTTATTTCCTTATACAGGTGAGCAAACTCAAATAGAGACAGATTACGCCCAATACTTTAAGTTCAAGTACTTTTGTCTAGCACACAAGCACTTTTCAGGGGTACTGACCATAAAAATCCCAGTGAATAGGCAGAGGTTAGATCTGCAAAAGTATTTAGGTCACTGAATCACATCAGCTGTTTTAGTGGAGGTTGGATGTTTAAATACATTTAAAAATATGGCTATAAAACTGCAATAGCATATTAAGTACTGTATTTCTTAAACATCCAGATAAGTTTGCAATAGTAGCAATACTTTTGGGCACTTTTTAATAGATGTACAGAAGCCATCAAGTTAATCAAGCATTACCCAAAGCTGAAAGTGTCAAAGAAAGGTCATCTCAGTCATATCCTTCAAACATAATTTAGATCATATCCTCAGATAAGATTTTAAGGTTTGGTTAGTTTCTTAGAGAAACCCAAGTCAAGTTAGTGCCTTGCCTTCACAAAATCAGGTTATTTTCTGCATTCACCAAATCTGAAAGCCACATCTATACTACTATCCTTGTAGACAACCAATAAACCCATCCATTTTACACATAGGCATCAGAACCCCAAGACATGTTTTCTTGCTCTTTATCAACTCCACAAATGTTAAGAGATGGCTTCTAAACCCTATGGTTCACTTGGTTCTTCTGAAAGGATCAACCTCTAGGTGCCTTTCATTTCAATATTGGTTGCAATCAGAAGCTGAAAACAGCTCAAGGGTGAAGATTCTCATAGACTTTAAGGATACTTCAGCTTTAAGAGTAGAAATAATCTGGCTCAGTGTAGATGTCAACACAATTAATCATCCTGGGTTACATTAACAGTCAATGGAGATCTATTCAGCGTAGACACTGGGGTTCAGGTTGTGATTCACGTCGTCCTAAAGTACACACTTAAAACACATCAGAGAAACCATGCCCTAATAAAGCCTCTTTCTCTGCATAGACTGCAGGTGGAGCCTAAGATGATGAACACAACTGAAGATAGCTGAAGCTAAAATTAATCCATGCCTATATTATGTAATACAACCTTTGTGGATGCGGTCTATTGTATCCAGTCTCCTGTTTTCCAAAGAAGAGGATGAAGAAAAAGAAAGTTCAAGTATAAGTATTTTTAAGCCTGGACTCTTGCAGATTTACCTGTAAAATAGATCCCAAAACTTCAATATGTCTATTTTAAAGTTACAGTAAAAATTAGTGTAAAGAGACTCTGAAGAATCAAGGTCTTCAAAGAAAAAGTGAAGTAGAAATTAGACATGGGATTTCAAAAGCAAAGGGATTTGAATGTCTAATGGAAATTGAGCAAGCATATCCCTTGGGTTTCTTTGAAAGCCTAAATATTAGTAAAGGGAAAATTAGATCGAGAAAGTGTTGGCACTTCTTACCAATTTTTTATTGGTATTTTTTTTATTTTATTGAAAAGGGAATGCAGCAAAAATAGCTAGTTCTCTTTTAGCAAATGTGTTAAAGTAAAGTTGTTCTTTCATTCATTCCATCATATTTTGTGTCTGGAGAAAGAAGAACATTCCAGTAGTCACATTTTATTCGCATCAGGTTTTTTTCAGTATGCATGAATCCACATTTATGCAACCTCTGACCACTGATTCTGAAAAATAAAACTCACAGGAATCCTGTGAGCACAGCTCTTTTTCAAAAGCACCATTTAAAACCTTAAAAATAATTGCTTGTGTTCCACTCCAGCTACACAATATTAAGCTCTGTCCATTAAGAAGTTTCTAAAGACATTTTGATATGAAGACTTATAATGAATACCTTGACTAATAAAAAAACCAAAACTGTATGTATTTATCTTTACATTAGTCTGTCTCTTTCAACAGGAAACATTATAGAACTGCGATTACCAGGACTGAGGGCTTTTTAACATGTAAAATAGAGAAGAGAGGGGACAAGCTGTGGTGAGGAAAATGCAAGCATTGTACAACTCACCAGACCTCCTGTCCCACAGAGATTTATTTATTGGAAATTATGGTGAGAGGAAAAAGACTAAATGACTTTAAGTCCCTAGCTATTATGTCATATGTAGCTCCACAGTACAATATAGCTGCAATCTGCTGTTTTGTAAACCAAGCTGTCAAACACTTGTTATTTTTAAGCTGCACCTTTTCAGGGTCCTCTGACAGCCAGTGGTCCCAGCTCTCAGCCTGATTCATGGCTGGCTCTGAGACAGAGGAAGTTCGCGTCTGCTGTAATCTAAACACTTTGCAAATGGAGCATTGGAACAGTGGTGAAAGAAGAAAATAGCCTAAACCCTATAACCCAGACAAGAATCCTGCAAAGCTTCTGGGGAGAAGAGAAAGGAAATAAGTTCAACAGCATAGTCTGCAAGATCAGCAAATGTATTCACATGATTTTATTTCAAAAACTCTCAGAGTTTCAGGCAGGGGGAAGAAGTTCATTTTAAGCCACTTAGCTGAAAAGCAGTGAAAATTAGTCTCTGTCAAAAATATGGAAACAATGTCCCAGATGTGTACTTCTGCAACATCTGTATTTTCCATTTCAAGTGTAAATACAAAAAGGTTGGTTGTAGGAGGATTTCTCCTTCTCCTCCCCTCCCACCCCTGAGAGTTGTGTCTAGCCCTTAAATTCAGATCAGTGAATGATTATAAAGCATAAAGAGATGTGGATAATATCCACTGCACTGAACACTAGATCTACCATTTCAGAGGCATCATGCAGATAGTAAATGAAATATGTACTTCTGGGCTGTGATAATGCGCCCCTATAATACTGAGATAATGAAATCAAGACACATCTACTGCTTATTCTTTCTTAAAGGAAACAAATGCCCAAATCCAGGGGAAAATATTTAAAAAGCTCCCTAATTAATTAGCAGAGGCACATGTTTGATATAGTATTAGCCTAGAAATTATTTCTGATTTTGCCCTAATTACAGTTCTCCCACATTTGCAGTCTTCCTTGTCTCCAGTACACGTGTTCGTTACCTGCCTAAGCCTCATTCTCTGTTCCTCTCCTACCAACTTGCATAGAGCAACTCTCATCAAAACACTCTGCTAGGATATAAAAGATTCTGTCCCTTTATATCTTGGTCTGACCAAGTTTAGAAGATGCTTATTTTAATTACTTATATATACCTTAAGTTAGACATATATGTAGCTTCAGGATAGCATTCTAGCTACAAGTTTCTTTCAACTGTCAGGAAAAAATATGTTTCTGGATGAAAACTTGGTAATTCTGTCCTACCAGACCTCATGGCAACATAAAGCAAATGTATTTTTGTAGTTTGTGTCTGGTGAGTTACAGTTCACTTCTTTAACATTCATTTTATAGACAGCAGAAATTGTTGCAAAAGGGAAGGTTCTGTGAGAAGAAATAGTATATAGTTTGTATACATTCTGTGCAGAAAGACACAATTCTCAAGATTTTGGCAATTTACTTCAAATGTTTATAGCAGCCATAATTCTTGCCTTTCAAATAAATGATTTATGGGCAGCTGGAATTTACTCACATTGCTTGGAATCTGCAGAAGAATCTATATGGTGGTTCATGGCCTTCAGAAAGCTGGATGCCTTAAAGGAGAGCTATGGAGAATATGGAAAGTAGGCTCACAAAGTATCTGCAAACATGTGCCAGCATTACTGTCTTTGTCATCAAGCAGTAGGAAGGCTTTTCTAGTTAAACTGAAGGAATTAAATCTCCCTGCTCTTATTTAAAAAAAAAATACAACCGTTTGCTATTGGTCTGAAGAATTGCACCAAGTGAATATAAATTTTAATTTCATGGTGCAAGTGCTAAATTATTGCCATCTAAGCAGTCTGCCAATATTACATGAAATCCCACCACATTTCAATAATTCTCCTTTTGTTTTGGATAGAAATACCACATGTTATGATTTGGAAGTTTTTATGTGTAATTAGAGCCCCGAGAACTACAACAACATAACCACATTTAGTTCACCTAATTGGACTGAGAGGAAACTATCATTTCTGAAATGGTTTGTGTCATTCTGTGTGTCTATGTGCATGCACACGTGCATATAAAATGAAACCTATTTTCTCCTTCATCTTGTGTTAAAATATGAGAGACTCCTTGCAATTTAAATTGAACATATAGCTGGGTGTTCTAAATTAATCTCAAAATAATTGCTGGAATGCATGTAAATACAAATCTGTCCTTCTGAACCCCAGAATTCCTTCCTTGCATTTTTTTTGTTATCTCTTATGATACTAACATGGATTTGTTATCAATTGCCTGTCTTTACAGCACACTGGATGACATTTTTCAGATTCCCAAACTATACAAATCAGAGCCATCCTCTTTGCTGTAGAAAGAAACAGTGACTTTTCTTTCAGGAGTGCAGAACTAATGACAAACATGACAATGTTGATAAGATCACATTGCTCTAAGTTGCATTAACAAAGATAATCACTTGGAGATGTTTTCAGTACAAATGGTTTTAAAGGTATTTATAAACTTATATAGAGAAATGGAAAGAGCAATAGGCGAGTCTCAAATACTTATGAGACCATCAATTTCTCTTTAGGCATTTTCTGAAAAAAGACATTTTCATTTCTCTTCTATAAAACCCAGAAAGGTCCATTAGATAATACTGCACTGACATTTCTACATGGCCAGTGGCTGACTAGCACAGCATGGTTCCTCACCTGGGGTGGCACTAATTACCCCTAGTCAAGAAGTTACTTGGTGTGTTTGTGTCACTTTTGCTTGAACAAGCAGGCCATTTCTCTCTGGCCCCACAAAATTAACACTAGCACAAGTGCCAATGAGGTGAAATCTAGAAAAAGCAGAGAAATGCCACTAACTGTTATTCTCTGACTTCATGATTTCTGTCCAGAAATTAAGCTAAGATTTGCAAATCCAACCAAAGTTACGTTCAAGTCCTGTTTCAGCACCTCAGCTTCCATCAGACCCATGAGCTAGGCACACAGTGGAGATTTAAGAGCTCATCTGTCCTCGGAAATCTGAGCTTTCTTTCAAGAAAGCAGAAATGGAGCCTCTGAGCTTTTCCTTTCCCCACATCTTGGTGAATAGAAAAGTTACCCAGGTTGTAGAAAAGCAGGGTTCAGCACCTTCTTTTGCCAAAAGAGTTTTAGGTCCCACCCTGTATTTTAATAATATACCTTAAATCACCTGGCATCAAAAGATCACCAATGGCAGCACACCCTCCTGCTAGAGCAGGAAATGGAAAGAGCAATAGGAAAATGGAAATAGCAATTTTGCAAGGACCCACCGGGTTTTTTTCTGAGCAGACTGAGACTTATGTTTCTAAGCATTACATCAGTGACTCTGTTTCTGACAGAATATCCCCTTTGTTTCCCTATGCAGATTTAATTGTTCAGCAAGACACTGATAGCAGCTGAAACCTTGAGGTTTGGAGAGTCCTCTCACAGCACAGAGGAGATAGTCTCATGGCAAAGCTACTGGAGAACCATTGAGGTACCACAGCCCTCTCTTCCAAATGTCTGTGGACATGGACAGTCCCATGCATGCCTAGAAGCTCACTTTTGGAGAAATTTAATGATGGAAGATTAAATATTGATGGGATTAGGTAGAAACTAGGGAGGAATCTTGAAGATCAGGAAGACCCCAGCAAAATCCTACTTATCTTACCTAGACATCTGAGGTGTCTACAAGTATCCAAGATTCATGTCTTTAACCAAAATTGTCTTACTGAGCCATCATTGCCCCAATCCTTGCATTTGCTGAGGTAACTAAACATGTATCTCCTGCCTTATCTTTCTTTGGGATTCTGGTAACCACACATAGGTGCCCACTCTACGGCAAGCCAAGCATTTCTCTACACTCTTCTTAACTGTCAGATAGATATTGTTGTCTAGACTTACATTTCTAGTGTCATTTGAAGCACACATAGAAGCTGACAGAAAGAACACAGGACTCCCACTGAGATATCCTGGAGTGGCAGCTGGAGGCAAAGCAGGTATCCTAGGACATTTCAAATGGTCTTGTGTTTCCACAACCCATCTGAACCCTGAATTCCCTGGGTGGGAATTAATCCACATATAGATACCCTAGAGGCATACACCTAAATTTTGGGTTCAATCAGTGACAAAGCATCCTATTCAAGCTGTGGCAATGAATCCTACTCAAGAGTCACAGACTCTGAATCTGGGACATAGCCCAGTAGATCCACCCAAGAGTCCTTTCTTCCCTTACAGGGGCTGCTTATGGATTCAGTAACTGTGGAGAGGGGAGAATAAAATCCCAAGAGAAGATACATCTAAGCTTATTCCCTACCCTACCCAGGATACAAGAACGAAGTGGTAATGGTAGTAGTTCTTAAGGTTATTATATTGTTAGGTTTAAATATTTTGGAACCAGCATTGACTGTGATTTTACATGTATAGCCTGAAAATCTGCGTAATCATAATGCATATCACAAACAAGGTTTACAAGTTTAGGCCTTCACCAGTAAACAAGCCTTGTTTACACAAGACGACAATTGGACTCTTCTTTGTTTCAGAGTTTACATGGTCAGAGGCTGAGATCATTATTTTTGAAATGTGATGATGGGAAGACACAGTAAGTACCCTTGTGAAGTTTTTACAATGAATCCTGTAAATAAAGCAAATAAGCAAACAACAGAAATGCATAGCATCTCCAGAGAAACAATTACAATGTATTGTGTTTGAATAATGACTCTCAATGTTTTATCATCATCTGTTTACATAATAAGTCATAATAATATTTCAAAATATGGTGTATGCATTTTTATGATTGTCTTAAGTGCACAGAGGGGAATTGCCACAGCCTAGCATCATAAACTTTGTAAACCTTTCTTGGAGACTGCTTTTTTATCCCCATCCTCTTCTGTTCAAACAAAAATGTGAAGGAAACAGAACACACAAATAAAACTGCATTAAAATAGTCCCATGTGTCTCACTAAAACAAAAGACAGGAAATTCTTAAAAGCGTGGTTATAAACTGAAAAATGCCTATAAACATGGCTTCCTAGTGTCCTAGATTTATGTATTCATAATTATTTCACTATCAATATTTTCTTTGCTTATATATATATAAATGGCATTGGTCTAAGTGCCAAGACCACATTCCTAATCTAAGGTCTGGAAAGCAAACCCTGCTGCTGCTGGCTTCTACTTCAGCATTAAAGATGGAAATGAATGAGGTCCCTAGATTTCAGCTCCTGGAAGCTTTATGATTTAAGCGTATTTCTAATCTTTAGCCATATTCCATTGTGGAGACTAAGGTCCAGATTCAGCTTTCAAGAATTACATGGTAAAACTCAGTGAACTCCAGACATGTCAGGAGGACAAAAGACACTGCAGTTCCAGCAAAAGTTCTCAGCATTTTCGAAGTGCTCCAACAAGGGACCTGGTTGCCCACAGGAAGATCCAGAAAGGGGCCTCAGTGCTCACAGACCCAGGAAATACAACATCTGCCTAGACTTCAGGCATCTAGCCCACAAAATAGAATCCAAACACAAGATAAGATATTTGTCACGGAAAAGATATGACAGCTTAAGTATCTGAGGGCACTGAGTCGAAGAAAACGCAAACGTTGCGGAGGTATCTAACTCTAACTCACAATACTGAAACTCAAATGAGGTTACCCTGTGGAGTTTAGGTGCTCAGTGTCACAGCTGAAGACTGTGGATATTCCATCCAGTTAGGATCCACAGACCATTAGGGGCATTCAGCTGTTCTTCAAAGGTTCAAGATTTTTGTAAAACTGACAAAGACGAGAAGGTAACAATGCTTCCTAGGTTTATTCCTAGTTCTACCATTTAATGAAAAATAAATGTAAAAGTTGTGGGGCAAAGACAAAGGCCAGAAACTAGCTTGGTCCATACAGTTTCCCTCTTTTCTTATCTGTCTCCATGAATCTTAGTCACTTTTGTAGCTGGAGTGCACACCACCTGCCCAGCTACGTAGGCTAGGTTGGGACCCTGTGGGTAAGGTGTGCTTCCTCAGAAAAGAGAAGTTTAAATGCCTGAAATCAAAGAGGATGTTAAAAAAAAAAAAAAAAAAAAGTCTTCTACTGAAATATTCCTAGTTTTCTTGGAGCATATTCATATAATGGTTTGGGTTGGAAGGGACCTTCAAAGATTGTCTACTCCATTCTCCCTGCCATGGGCAGAAACATCTTTCACTAGATCTGGTTGCTAAAAGCCCTGTCCAACCTGAGTTTAAACACTGCCAATGATGACACATCCACAAATTCTCTGGACAACCTGTTCCAGTGTCTCACCACTGCCATTGTAAAAAATTTCTTCCTTTATCCAGTCTTTTCTTTTTTTTTACCCTTTTTCAGTTTAAAACCATTGCCCCTTGTCCTGTCACTACAGGCCCTGGTAAAATGTCTTTCTCCACCTTTCTTATAAGCCCCCTTTACATATTGAAAGGTGGCAACAAGGTCTCCCCAGAGCCTTCTGTTCTGCAGGCTACACAATGCCATCTCTCTCAGCCTATTAAATTAGGTAGGTCTGAGCACACTTCCCAGGTCTCAGCTATAAGCAACCCACCTTAATTACCTTCAGGATCCCCAGAGTGCTTAAATCAGATGGCATTACCTGCCTGGTTAGCCTTTCTGGGAGTAGCCAGAAACAGAGTATCACGTGCCCTGGAAAAGCTTCAGAGAAAACAGGAAAGTCACTTATTTTTAAATGACATTGAGGTTAGGCAGCCAATGAAGGCAAGGTTTTGAAGTCACAATTTCACTGTGGCACCTTAAACCTCTCCGTGTTCTATTTTAGTTAGATATATTTATTGACCCTAACCTGTTGCTGATTTGTGAAATATAAGTATATAGATATGTCTCCCACGTCTGATGTTGCTTCTGCATTGCCTATTGTCGTGGTTTAGCCCCAGCCAGCAACTAAGCACCACGCAGCCGCTCGCTCACTCCCCCTGCCACGATGGGATGGGGGAGAGAATCGGAGGAGTAAGAGTGAGAAACACTCCTGGGGTGAGATAAGAACAGTTTAATAATTGAAATAAAGTAAAATAGTAATGATAATAATAACAATATAATAATGATAATAATAATAACAATATACAAAGCAAGTGATGCACAATGCAATTGCTCACCACCCGCCAACCAATACCCAGACAGTTCCCAAGCAGCGATCGCTGCTCCCCGGCCAACCCCCCCCAGTTTATATACTGAGCATGATGTCACGTGGTATGGAATAGCCCTTTGGTCAGTTTGCATCAACTATTCTGGCTGTGCCCCCTCCCAGTTTCTTGTGCACCTGGCAGAGCATGGGAAGCTGAAAAGTCCTTGACTAGCATAAGCAGTACTTAGCAACAGCTAAAAACATCAGCGTGTTATCAACATTCTTCTCCTACTAAATCCAAAACACAGCGCTATGCCTGCTACTAGGAAGAAAATTAACTCTATCCCAGCCGAAACCAGGACACCTATGAAGAAGTAAGCAATTACAATTAAATTCTGCACGAAACGAACATGGCTACAGCTCAAAGTCTGTTCCAGTTCCAAAAAAGTTTTGTTTTTTTTTTTAAATGTGGAATACTTCTGAATTCTTCATTATTTTTTCCAGAAAGACTTTCTGACATGTATCCTTCGCTTTAAAGTTTATTAATGTATTTCTCATGCAGTTGCATTCTTAAGGCAAAAAGATCAAAAGGATAGATAGGCTCAGAGCACAAGCTATAAACTAGGTAGATTTCAAGATGATTGACAATGTTTGAATCCTGTTCTGACAAACTATACAAATTACTAAAGAAGGATTCTTCAGTTGACTCTTTTAAATGCATTTCTACCTCAGGACTAGACATATCCTATGGCAAAGGGAAGGGTTTGGGCTCTGCACAGCTATACAGCCACCATTGTGTCTCACAAATCAAAAGCACATACACCACCCTGAACATAGCTTCTTTTTCTTCCCTCCAGTAAATCCAGGTGCATGGTCCTACAACTACCCTTTTATCCCAGTTCAGTTTCTATCTACTCTACTGCTGTGTGGATCCTTTCCTCCAACTATATAATCTCCTGATAGTTCACCAGAACAGTTAATTTGGGCAACAGAAATACCACTCACGGCTATATCAGTGGAGTCTATGCACAGTGTTAGAACACATAATTTATGTTTCCTATATGATGGCAACTTTCTTGATATAGAACTTCTTTTTGCTTAATTATTAAGAGCTGTATATCTTGTCAAGACATGCAGCAGTTCATGAGTAAACTGTTTTTTCTGTGGCCAGCAGTTATTTAGATGCTTGCAAGGCATCCAATTTATACATGAAAAGGAACCAGTTTGTCTCCTTAGGTCAACTAGTTGATCACTTCACCTGCCAGGATCTTTCATAATGGTATGTTTTATTTTCTTGTGGGAAAAGAAAAAAAAAAAAAAAAATCACGAAAACTAGAATACCTCATCAATTTAATGCTGAGTGTGTTGTAATGTTCTATAGAATTTTATGTGGTGGTTCAAAAGGTTACATAGCTTTTATCAGTCAGTATTAAAACCTACAGTGCTTTTTAATAATTTCTGTGAGACCCTTTTGACTTCACGGCTCTTACAATGTATAACACTTACCTTCTGGCTTCTGTTCTCTTGCAACATATAGGTCTTTTCTGGCAACACCAAAGACAACATCTGACTTCATTGTCAGAACATTCCCCCCACTGAAATTTACCTAAATATTCATTTCCTCTCTATTGTTGGTGTTTACATGCATCAAATATTTGAAGGCAGTTATCATGTTCCTTCTTATGCATCACTTAGTTAACCTACAGTATACATATTTTGCTCCTTTAATCTTTCCTCATAAATCAATTTCTCTATACCCCTCAATCATGCGTGTTAGTCCTCTCTGAACTCCCTCCAATATCAAAACCTTTTGTTTATTCTTTCAGATCCTTTGCTTTAAAAAGTTCATAATTTCAAATTTATTTAAGCTCACAAGGGAGATGTGAAAAATAATATAATATTTGATACAAATAAATAACAATAGCAATTAATAATTCCTGCTTTCCTGTAAGTTTCAGCATATAGCAAACATACCCAAATAAAGCTAATGTATATTACAAGTTATTCCCCCTTTTCTTTTGCAATTTGTGTTGGATTTTGATAGTGCAACAGTGTAAGTTTACTGCACTAAAAGTCAGGATGGCATTTATTTTACCTAACATTCAGATTTTGCAATTTTCTAATCTCAATACTCAGAGCCCAATTGGCCTATTTTAGATTGCTACCTCAGAATGAGATGAACCACAGCGTTGACTACACTATGAAGAGTCTAAAACACTCAGAACCCAAGCTCACATGAACCTAACACCATCAGAGGTCTACATACATAGACTTTTATATTTAGTCAGAAGAATCCCACCCTGGAGTCATCTTCATACCACGTTACTTGAAAAAATAGGAGACAACCAAAGGAAGTTCACTACTCTATAGCACAAAACAGTTCTTCCTCCAAATCAGGCTAGTCAAAGTATTTATCTGGGGATCTCCAGGGTTTTTAGCGTAAGGTGCAGCTTTATGTCTAACTGCAGTCTAGACAACGCAGAGATGGGAAAGTTCTCAGTAATTAGATATCAAGACCCCCAAGGCATTAGATCATTCTCTCAAGGAACAGAGAAGTTAGCATCAGAGTCAAAATTTACACAGAGGCACATACACACAATATAATTAGAAGATTAAGGTAAAATTAAGACACTGCCTTTGGGAAAGTCTGTTTCTTAATTGGCAGAAAGATGATTAAACCTGCCACGTCAGATACTTTTGCTAAATTGAAGATCTGAAGAGGATGAGAATTATAAATAGGCGTTTGTTTTCTTAATTCCTAAAGAAGAGCCAGTAAACTGGTAAACTTCTTGTCAAAAACATCATGATCAAAAAACTGCTGCTTTTAATCAGTCCCTCCAAAAATCTTAAGGTAGGTTTTCCTTCTTAAGATAATACATTGTTCCTTAGGGAAATATTTACTTCTTAGGAGCTTCTGTCAAACATTTTTTCCCTAACCAATGAGCGTAAGACTTCTAATTAGAAGTGATCTACAAAACACTTACAGATGTCTTGTAATGAGTGTACGTCCGTTATCTGCAATTAGCAGAGCCACCTCATTCCAACCTCAGCATTTTGGAAGAGCTGCTCCTCTGCAGGGCTGTGCTCCTGGAAGCAGAGGGAGACTGGAGAAGCCACCAACCCACCACAAGACTCGAGAAGTAATGCTACCACTTCTGCGGAGCTCAGGGTCAATACAGCACTTCCTTGGAAGAGCTTTTGTAATACCACTGTGAGCTTCTGAGGGAACTGCAACAAGGTAGTGAAAGATGCACGAGTCACGCCTACGAACAGCAGGGACTAAGCTCAGCAAGGGGTGGTGGGCCTTATTTTCCTGGTAAAATATCACCCTACAAGAAAAATAAAGGGTTTTTTTTTCCCTCAACAGTGTAAGACTATGACTTCTGCACATGATAAAACAATTGGTAGTGCAACATTTTTCAGGGTTCATTCAGATTTTTGTACACCTGATGTACTTCTCTTGTTGGACTTAAAATTAGTCCACTATTCTAACAGAAGTGACAATCAACAGTCAATCTCCACGTGTAAGATGCTGCTTTTTTCTGTTTTCTTGTCTTTTGTAACCTGTGAAGCTGTTTATGTAATAAATAACAGCAAGTCAGACCATTTAATTACATTAAAATGCCAGTAACAGAATAGATTGTTTTCAGTGTTTAAAGTCTTTCATAGATAGAAATAAACATAGTTTTTTGAAATATAGGCTTGTGCTTCTTTTCCATTTCAGTTTTAAGACTAAAGAAAAAAGCACGGAAAGATGGAAAAAGAGACAAGAAGTAAACATGATGACCCTGAAATATTCATAAGACCCTGAAAGTTTTTCAAAAGTTTCACAAGAACATTCCAGTTCCTATGAAAATAAAGTGTAGTAGAAAAAAAAAATGTTAAAGAGAAACATAATTACTAACCTGCCATAGATATTTCCCTCTTTGTTTTACCATTTTCCATTGTAAGATCAGGATCTTTGCGTTAACTGCATTTCTTTAAATTGTGCCCTAGAAGTTAGCTTTGCAATATCCTTTCTCCCACATCTCCAGAATTGAACAATTTTTCACCATATCAGCTGTTTTCAGGTGAGTCCTCAGTTTCAAATACTTTAAAGACACTTAATTTCCCTACTGCATTCTTTCAGCTGCAGTTCCATTCTTCGTTCTAGTGTCACAGTGAAAGCTGTGCTCTGCACCAGTGCTGATGCCATCTTAAAGGATGGGTCTGTGACCAAATTTGAAGTGTCTCTACTGCCAGCACACAAAATGTCCTACACTGGGTGTGCCGCATCATGCAGTGAATCTGCGTTTGTACAAACCCACTGAACTACTTTATTTCATCCGGCACTATTTGAACTAGAGACCATTTTGGGCTCTAGGTATGGTTGGGACAAGCCAAAAAATTGCATCAGGTATAGTCAATAAACGTTAGAATACATAAACACAGTTTGGAAAAAACTTTACTTCCTGTTATCTCTGCCATGGCAGAGGAATTAAAAAATGCAAGTGTGGCATTCAAGTAGAGGTTTAATAAACAGAATATACTGACCCTCAGAGTCTGGAATTTGTTTTGTTTGCTTTTCTGCAAGGACATAGAGTCTTATATAAAAAACAAACCTTTTAAAAAGTTTTTAATTATCTTCATAAAAGGGGTGGCAAAAATAAACGTAGCTTTTGCTTTTGAACAGGACACATCTAGCAGTTTACAACTGGAGCTATGTTGTAGCATAGCAATGTATACTATAGTAAAGAGAGAATAAAGTGAGGTAAAAATACATGTTGAGTATACATCAAGTACACTCAGAACTTCATTACACGTTACTCTAAGTGTTCTAGAATAGTAAATGGTTAACAGTGATACAGAAGGAAATATTAGAAGAGCAATCAAAAAGGACTTCTAAAGGATTAAAAAAACCCAGAAAATAAGAGGGCTAAAACACAGATAAGAAGAGCAAAATAAAGGTATTACAGAAGATTATGAAATTACAAAAAATATGTAAGAAGAAAAGGTCACTGAACAACACAGTATTGCCTAAAGAGGATTATTTTTTAAGGGTTGAGGCAGAAAGTACTGGAAAATTTAAACAAATTCTTCACATAGCTTATCAGAAAGGAAATTTATAGGCAGATGGCAGACCTGTACACATACAGGTATACCTTTCCTGAGGTAGAGAGAAGGAAAAAACACTAAATGTATCTGCAATATTACAGATGACAGTCTGAACATGTATCACATGAAATAGTTCCTCAGTGTTAAGACATATCCACTTCAGAATTCACAGAAAGGGACAAAACCAGCACCACTGTTCACAAGAGTAATTTAAATCACTTTACCATTCAAATAAGTTTTTCCTTATGCAAGACGTTACTTTGAAATCAACTGGGCTGTTCACATGAGTGACAGCAGTGGGACTATAGAGAAAAGGAAGTTTTAGTGGATTTATAGAAAAACTAGTGGAGCTGTGCAAGGAAGGGCCTGGTGCAACCCCTCTCACAGCATGTCTCTAAACAAGCAAGAACTGGGTTCAACTCAAATAAGTACTCTCTTTCTGGCATTTTTAGTGATAACCTTTTACTCAGGAAAGTAATTTTCTTCAAGCCCAAACACAGAAATACATGCTTATAAGACCAATGTATTACAAAAGCAGTAGAGCATAGCTAAATTCAGCAAATTCAGAGAACAGTCCCACTGGCTGGATACATCTCTCTGCATCTATGGAGAGACACTGAAAGGGGCTGTCTGGAAAGTACCTGCATGCTGGTAGGTGGAGGGATGTCTATTGCAATGAGAGAATCTTCTAATAAAAACCAGAAGTTTCAGGTCTGAAGAAAAGTGATTAACTCTGCTAGTCTGGATTCAAGTTTAAACTCCCACAAATAACCACCATTCTACAATAAAGGTAACCATCTGCCATATTTTTAGCTACATGTATAAAGAAGTTCTGTAACTTCAGTCTAAAAAATTCAAAACACAGACATATTTTCAGCCAAAACAAAGCCAGAGCCAGCAGTAATTTTAATTCTCTTCACTAAATATTGTTTTGGCCATGAGAGTATGTGTAAAATGGATGTGGTTGTAGCCACAATGGCCCAGGGATATATAGGGTTCATAGGGAGAACAAGTTGCTGAGGATGAGTTCGCATGCCTAAAAGATTGTGTTTTCTTCCAGCTGGAGTGCTTCCTGTAGCAAAAGTATTTCTCACGCCTTCCTAATCATACTGTTCCCTAAAAATCTTACATTGGGAAGCAATGAGACAGCTCTGAAGTCCTTCATGAAAAAAGTTTCAGCAGAGCATAAACTAGAGCAATTCATAGAGCAATTCAACTTTGGATCCTGGAGAAGGAGACAGGAGTTTTGGAAACCCCTCCCTGCTCTGCACTTCTGGAGGATCCTGGACTAGGCAGGAGTCTCAGATTTGCCTTCTGGCTGAAGACAGGCCAGGAGAGGCACACAGATGTTTGTTTTCTGCTTGTTGCCTGAAAACCTAGTCCTCGTCTCTGCTGGGGAGAGAACAGTCCCACTGGCTGGATACATCTCTCTGCATCTATGGAGAGACACTGAAAGGGGCTGTCTGGAAAGTACCTGCATGCTGGTAGGTGGAAAACTGGTGAGGGCTTTTTGATTTCACCTTTGTTCAAAGAAACAAGGCTTTGAGCTTCCTTATGAACAGAGTTCCTTCAATGAGAGATGACTCCACCATCAATCTTCCCACTAGAAGAATAACCCAAACTTCCAAACTCCTAATGAGACAATTGTATCAAAAGCAGTCCAAAACCAGAAGGTAAGGCAGTGATTACAAACAACTACTAAGATATTAACTGTACACAAGGTCTGCCAGCCTACAGGGCAGTTTTAACGTGACACTTGTTAAATCCTTGGTGTTGATCAAAATAACTTGCAAACCCAATAGCTGCAAAGCAAATAAACACCCAAGCATAACTCTGTGTCTTCTGTCCACTCAGATACAAAAAGTATGTGTTTCTAGTCTGCGAAATAAAATAGTGGTAAATACAAACTGTGTCTAAAACCAGACAAACATTGTTCAGAGAAAGTATCAGCATGATTATTAAAAGCCATTCCAAATTAGGGGGGAGGGGGGGAATCAACGGCTCTACCTCCAGAGCATCTGAAGAGAAGGTAACAAAATATTAAAAGAACAAACAGATCTAGCATTTCCCTTTTCCCTTTTCAGCCTGTTAGCAAGTCAGTTGATCTGTAAAGGATGACTGTATGTCTGAAAACTATAGCAATGAGAACTAACAAGGCAAGGGTGTATCATCAGCCTGAGCCAAAAAATTCAAGTGAAGCATTTCTTAATGATAAGTGCCTGAAAAAAAACCCCAAATGTTAAAAGCTGAAGCTATCAAACAATCCATTTTGGTTTTTTTGATATACTTTTTTTCTAATATACATTTTCAGGACAGATTCACAAAGTGGTCTAAAACATCATTTTAGAAAATTAAGAAAAAGTGGTTGCCTCCTTTTACTCAGTATATCCCAGGAGTTACATACTCAGTTGACCAAATCCTTGCGTATTGCACTAAGTTGACTCTTGAAGCTAGCTCCACCTCCCTCATCCAAATGCTATCCTGTTTTCAAGAGTAAATTTCTCTGCATCTCATCCACTGCAGCTGAATCCTTTCAAATAACTAATGGAGTAAGAAAGATAATGTATGTACAATAGCTTGAAAATTCACCTGACTGAGAGACTGCTTGGCTTTATTCATTGGTACAATCAGCATTTTTGTTTCTATACAAGGTTACAACTTCCACACAGGGACTGGAAAATATCCTCAGAACACAGTGTTTCTGTGAGAGTGAGGAGAAAGAAATATTTGAGTATAACTCACTCAAAATTTATGTGAATGCCCTCATTACTGAACTGAGAGACTACTAGGTCTTCCTCCTTTTCCAGGTAGTGAAATTTGATTCACCCCACCCCATGTTATCCACCATCTCATTGCTATCGAGTTGGCTTTTATTTAATACAGTATTTTCTGCTAGAATTTCACTTACAGTTTGGTATCATTTTTTTAATTTGTCAAAAACCTGAGAAGAAAAGATATTTTGGGTTAATGCATAAATAGTTTATGCAACTCCCAATGAACCAAAAAAAACAGATGCTGTATAGAGAACTGACCTCTTCTGTATCATGCCCCTTTCTTCATCGTAATTATTCTTCCCGTTCTACTGCAAGATTTTAGTGAAAACATTATGAACATAAAATAAGTATATTGCATAAAGAGCAGAGGTAAAAATTTGTTCAATTAGAAAAATACTTCTTAACTCACATTAACTGTAGCTCTTCACGAACTCTTCATCCCCTGCTGAAATTGGGAGATAGGTTGCACTTGTTAGTTGGCATTTTTGGTTTTTTCATTAGTTTAAAAGCTTTCTATCTGCCTAATTGTAGCTAATTAGTACCATTTGGGGGACACAGCAGAGAAGCCATGATTTTCTCCCTCACCCAATGGTCACAAAGTGTAGAGGGGAGACCAAAGTCTAGAAGGATATCTGTGATTGTGACCCATTCTCATTATCTGTTTCCACTATAAGTAACATCAGTAGAGAGTTTTATATTATGTGAATGAATATTTAAAGTGAAATAGCTTTCAGTGGCAAATTACAACTAGATGTGACCAAGGGAGGATTAAACCCATCATTTTGCTTAAGAGCTCAGATGGCTGGAGTAATTGGATGATAGCTGTAGGGCATCCTTTTGGTCTATAATTAGGTCATTTCTTTCTCATCCCCTCACGGTGTGTATAATTACAAATTAATTTGAAATCCCACTGTGAGTAAAGAAAACCAGTTTAATATAATAGAAGTGCAAAAGCCACAGGATATTATTTTTTAAAAGATTTTTAGTGTTTATGCCAAAATACTCAGTCTAGCCCAAAGTCATACCCCTATGGACTGCAGGGCTCATATTTGGTTTCTTTCTTAACTTCTATATGGACATGGATAAATTTTCTCCCTTAAAATAAATGACATTTCATAGCACCACACTTTGCTTCAGTATGTGTCAGCAGGTGTCAACAGCACAAAAAGTTGGGGGAAAAACTGAAAACCAGTCACGAGAGTTTTGATAGGTAACAGTACTGTCAGAGGACTTACAGGCAGCTCTAAACAAGGTGATCTCGTCACCCATTTTATTCTTTAGTCCTGCCATTATTTGCTTGTCGTTTAAAATTTTTCTGCTTTTACCCTGAAAGCGTTAAGTGCTGCACAGCCCTAGCTAGCATACCTCCTTCTGTGTGCTGCAGGAGCTCAGCCATTTCATCTCCTGGCTGAGGTATGCTGCTGGCAAGTTCCGCTTCCCTTCCTTTATCACAACACTGTGGTCGGATGCATTAGACCTCCTGCCTGCCTTGATGCCGATACAGGTAAAAACATGCACTCCTGACAAATGGATAACCCCAATCAGATCCGCAGAGACAATGTTTTGACTTGCTGAACTTCCTGTTTCACTCAAGGGACAAACATGTTTTCATCTTTCCCAGAAATCTTGAAAGGGGTCGATGAGAGGGTCCCAGGTGTGATCTGAGCACCAGGGATGTCGACAGTGAGCCGGGGGCCACGCGGGGTGTGCATTTGGGGGAAAGAGCAGAAGAAAAGACTGTTGGTCTAGAGAACAAGGGTATCGAGATTTGATCACATTTGTAGGTGTGTTGTAAAAACTGTAACACATCCCATGCCGTTAGCATGATAAGATTAGACTTCTGGCAGAAAAAAAAGACAAAAGAAAAGAGAAGAAAAAAAAGAAAGGAACTGCTTAGATATAAGTTCCAAAGTTCATTAAGAGGGTTCTTTATTGCATAGCTCCAAAGCAAAGATGTGCTGGGGCATGCAGAAAAATAAGGAGGTGTTAAAAAGCTACCAAGCTTCTTAGTTTTCAAAAAAAGTTCAAAGTCCTAGTCTTGGATTATTCACACTGTGACCTCCAGGCATATTTGTGATGCCATAAAAACTGTATTCAGGAAGGAAGGAAGAGATTATCAAAAAGGAAAGAATTTCTTTTTAATCTAATAATGTCTTGATAGCAATAATCTTTTTCTTTTACATAAAACCTTTCATTCAAGGATCTCAACATACTTTTTAGATTAAGAAAAAAAAAAAAAAAATCACAGCAACATGGGAAAAACCTGGAGCTACCAGCTAGAAAGAAGAGGTAGAGAAAGAGACTTGGATGCACTTATTGCTCACAGGAGCACTATGAGACAATAAGGTAACCTAGTCTTCTCATCCCAGAAAAAAAAAAATAGACATGCCAATAGGATATATCCATCAAGATGTTTCTGGAATGATGATGTCAGCCTGTAATTTTTGAAACCAGAAGTACTTTAAAATTTCCACGTGAAACAGAACATTTATTTTTACATTTTGATTAGAAAATATTTTTTTTTAAATTCCAGGAAAAAATGTTTTTTCAACTAAATCTCATTTTCTACTTGGAAAATTTTGCATTAAAAAATTTTCAACCTCCTCTATGTAGCTTCTAGGCCAGAAGGTACACATGAAGTTTATATGGAAAGCAAATAAATATGTAGATGAAAGAATTATCTGGTCTAATTAAAATTTTTCTTGCTGTTATAATTAAAACACTATATAAATTTAATAAAATAGATTTTATGTCTGCCATACAAATCATATACTTTGGTGATTAGTCTTCTATAGGGAAATATCTACCATACAGATTTACTACTTATAGGTATTCACTTACTCGCTTTGACTTTTTAAAGTAAATTATTCTGATTAACAGAGGCTGGAGGCTATCAGTGAGAGTTCTTATATAAAACTGAACACAAGGGCCAAAACAGAATAATTATTGTGTTGTTTAAACTGAATTTCTTAAGACTTTTTAATCTCTCTAAACCACAATGAAAAAACGGGTGGTCTCAAATTAGCTTCTATATAATAGAGTTTAAATTATGTGAGTAGTAAATTAACTAATTTCCCTCTAAGCCTTTATAACTCTTTGTTTGCTATGTAAATAATTCATGACATTTTATTTATACCAGATTAGTGGGAAATAGAAACCCATAATACATTATTTTCCCTTTTTTCTTATTATTCTCTATGCCTTAATGCTAATAACAACAAATATTCCATTGACATATGCATTTATAAGATAGAAAAACATTTATCCATACTGTAAATTTGCCCTATAATCATTCCCTTGTTCAGGAATATGCTAACGCACTTAGAGCAAATAAATCCTGCTCACAGTTCACCCACACTCCACCCCTCAGGATGCTACCAGAGTGGTGCAACGTTCACCTCAAACCTCAAAACCACTTGAATAAAACCTTGGTTTGATGTGTTCCTGACCCTCAGGCCATGCTTACAACAGTTCATGAATACAACTTGAGGTTTTGTACGCATCTGGGAAATCTGTGGTCTCTCAACCCTTAAAGTTTCCCAGGTGGTATTCTTCCCACTTCCTTCCACCTTTGCTTGCTTCAGATGCCTGGGGAAAAAGTATGGCAACAGTAATTCAGAAATATGGCTTCTAAAAATGTTCTGATGTGGTAAGGAGTGAGAGGACTTTACAAAAAAGAGCTGAATGGAGGATGGCAATTCCACGTGCAGCAAATGTGAAACATGTTAAATTCCTTTGTGTTCCACCCTAGAGTTAAAAAACCCTATGAACATTTTTTCTAAAATACTGGAGTGTGGTAGATACTTGTTTTCTTTTCAGCACCTGGTATCAGTAAAAGAAGGAGGTCTAAAAGTGTGGGAAACTCAGCTACAAGTCCCTGATCTGCCTGATATGAATGGTTATCTTCAGTGTATATCCATCTGAACCAGGACTTTTTCCATTCATGGCACTGCCCTAACCACCCACCATAAATCCTGGGCATTGGTCCTCACTTCAGTGGAACCTCCTTCTCAGAACTATTTTACTTTTGACACATCTTACATCCCCAGCCTCTCTATGCTGTTCTGAGGCAGATTTTCTATAATGTTTCTAGGTGGAATCATTTCAATAAACCACTCAAAGAATTAAACCAGATTTTAACAGAGTGAAAGTGATTTTCCAATTTACAAGTCACGATAGTCACCTCTATGATGATATCCTGAAACCTCAGTAAAAGTTTGATTCCTTAATCAGAAGTGGAACAGGATTTACTAGGCTAGCACCAAAGATGCTAGATGTCATAACACTTTCCTAGGACATGTGAATTTAAACACTCGTCAGCATGGCTGGCTGAATCCTCTGTCCTGGTGCTGATCGAACCATAAGTCACTGGGTAAAGCAAGAGAATTTCCTCCTCTAATGGAATTCTGACAATTTTTCCCCTCGAGTGCTTGAAATTAAATACTTCTCATTGGGCTAGGTGGTCAGTTCTTGTTAGAGTATTTTATTTTCAGTTTTACATTTCATTAAGGAAATATTTTTTTCAGTAACATGCCATTCATTTTTGCTATGGGCCCCTTAACCTATTATTCTATACCAGCAACACAAAGGAGGAGACCCACTCCTTGTGCCATCTTCTTGTGGGTGGTAATACAGTAAAATGTACATGATGCCTCACTACTCCTTACAGAAAGAAGAGTTTTTGTTCCTGTACCTGATCTACTCATAAGGACACTGGAGGCAGGTAAAGAAGACAACTTATAAATGTGTATGAGTGCAGTGTACCCTCAGAACCATTATATGTTTGATAAGGATAATTTCAGATAAAATAAATCTAATTTCAGATAAAGCTACTGTTCTTGACAATGTCCCATAAGATTAATGCCCAGTCTTTGCTCTGAGGTAAAATTTCAGGTATATTTTGCTAAGACATACTACCCTATAATTATTTCTGAAAGTGTGCTTCAAAATTGAGACCCAGCCCACCTCTCCCATTTCCTCCAGGCTTAGATATATCAGAGTAGCTTTTCACAAGCACAGAAATGGCATGCTGGTGTTTGCCAACAAGAACATTTCCCTGCCCTCTATATAAAATATTCTATACAGAAGCAAGAGCTTCTATGTTTTTTTTTCTTTCATTGTAGAAAGGATTAGAAGAGTACCTAGAAATTCTTGCCTTTCAACTATAGAAATATGGTTTTGAGTTCAAGCAGGAATGATTTTAGTTTCCAGACCTTGTGGCTACAAATGAACATACATCAGCTGTGATCTTGGGATTAGCCAAGGTTTGGGATGCAGCTAAAACTTAATTAAAAGTTTTCTGCAGGCTTGATGAAAAATGAGCATGTTCTTAAGCTCCAAAGTGAAAAGAAAGAAAAAAAGGGCCGTTTAGAAAAAGCATGCTGGACTGAGTTGACCACTATTGTTTAATGAAGTCCCATTCGTAGATTTAAACTCAGAAGTGACCGTCCTGTCTGACCTCAGATATAACAAAGGCCATAGATTTTCACCCAGAAATTTCATCCTTTCACTCAGTAACTCAGAGTTCAGTTGACTTGATCTTTTACAAAAACATGCAGTCTCTACTGAAGGCGAGGAGGAGTTTATCCCTCCTCACCAGCAGCCTTACAGGTGATATTGCATACAAGAGGTTGTCACACTTCTAAGGTTACTCAGTGACTGGCAGGAAAATCCATTTAAGAGACAAATCTCTCCTGAACAAACAGGCCTTTAATCTCTTGCATTATCTTCATTGAAGGTGATTTTATTCTGGGATCCTGAGAAAAAAAGGCTTCTATAATTGCACTGCCTGCATATGAATGTCTGTTTAATGACTTTTTAACCCATTAGCCAGCTATGGGATAACAATCTCAAAGAAATGTGTTTCCCAGAAATAGGTAGCTAGATAAAAAGAGTCTACTAGTGTCCTAGTGGACTTAAATATTAGACACTGGAAAACCTGCATAGGAAAAAGAGGCTGCAAATTTTCCAACTACAGAAAAGCTTCAGCTGAAGACTGCAACTTCACAGGCACCCCAGAATTGCTAACCCACAAAGTCTGTCAATGAGATATGTGACCATTCCTCTAAAGAACCTAGGAAATGTGGATCACCGTCAGAGGATGCTGAGGAACCGAGCTCACCTTGGCCGAGTCCTTTGGTTGCTGAGCTTTTGATCAGGTCAGCTTTGTTTTGCTTCCAGTTCTGTGAATCTGTCCTTGTATTTTTCCTCCAATGCTCTAAAAAATATTTCCATTTCAGTAAATGGAAGCATCCTACTGAACAAATTTTTTTTTTTTCTGGGTTTTGTTTCAGTGTAGAAAAATGAAAACCTGTAAGCTTAATTTAATGTCAACTGGTTTTTGTCTCTATAGTTCAGCTGCTGGCCCAACACCAATCAGCAGTTGTATGGTTGTATCTCCATGAAGGCACATTCTCACTTCCCTTGTGAAGTTGGACACTGAACAAGTGTCACAGAGGGAAAATCCCTGCCTGAAATAGCTGCAAATACTAAGGAAAAATTAATCATGCATGGAACTGAAGACATAGAGAGGTAAAGGGATGTATAAAAGCCACTTATGGAAGAACAGGAATGAGGAGAGGGTCTTCTAAGTCCAGCTGCACCTAATCCCCCTAGAACTGGCATGCTTAGCAGTAGTACAGTTGGGTTCATTCTCTAAGAGTTTATTTCAGCTAAACCAGAAAACGCATGGCTGTAAATGGCAGAGTTTATTCTGCAATAGCAGGAACCCATTTGGAAGATGCAAGGTCAAGTGCTTTAATGTCAGTTGTGTGGAAATCAAACAGTAGGAGAAATTGTGCTGTTTATAAGGAAGAACAGTAAATGGAACTATAGAGAATTATAAGCAGGACAGTAACAATATCAAAAGTATTCTGAGTAAATAAAAATAATTCAGGGAAAAGTGTTCCCCATTTATGCGTGCCTAGTGAAAAGAACGAAACCTACTGAGCACAAAGTCGCCATCATGGGGCTTCCTCTCCCCACCCCATGCTAAACCAAGACCCGTACATATAAAGGAAATTGAAAATAGTACTCTCTTCATGTGAGGTGATCTATTCTATAGGCCTATATCAAAGGTTTGAGATTTTAATGGGTAATCAGACAGCTTGAGACATTCCCTCGAGGTGCCTGCATATTTTGATTACAGAAGAACTCAACACTACAGCTCTGCTGCTCAGGCTGAGCTCTCTGTGTCTGGTACCTTATATTATTAGACATATCTTTTGTATTAATTTATACCTTGGGGAATAACAGCACGTTAGTTTCCAACTTGAAGACATCACCTGTCTCTTTAAATTGACATCAGGTGAGGCTCCTACAGCCACATAGTAAAAGCTTCCTCACAGACATGTATAAGAAAAGGTCTCTCTCAGGGACCAAATGGTGATGAAAATGGCCACTTAGAAGCCTTCCACAGCTGCGGTATTGCCAACTCTTGGCTTTCAGGTCTCACAACTAAAACTTAAAAGCAGATCATAAAAATAGGTTTCATTCTTGTTTGTCTTCTATTCCTTTCTTTTTTCTTTCTTCCAGTTTTAACTCTGTCACTATGAGGACTCAAGAACTTCAAATTCTTTAAGAGTGAACACAGTGATTTTCACTCAACCACATCACTCCACTATATGTTGTTTTAAGAAAACCATCCAATATTGCAAGGCTCACTAATAAAATCACAGCAGCTGGCAACACAGTTGAATGAACCAATCTCCTTAGGATCTTTGCACAGACCAAACATGCTGGCGTGAGCACCTATTCTCTTCAAGTAGAAGAGATGGAGCCAGAAGGAATGACTACAGTGCATAAGCTGTGACCTGTCCTGACTAAGCTTGTTTTTATATCTGGCTTTGTTGATATCTCCTTGTTTACTCTTCTGTGAGTATAGTCAGTGTATTTTGCAAACAATCAGATCTTTTGCAAACAGGCTTGCATCTGTGTTACAAATCTGCACAGACAGACAGATAGCCAAACACAAACTAGCTGCAAAACAAACAGGTGCTGCAATATTAAGCTCAAGATAGTAAGTCTGGCTGAGAAGAGCATAAGAACTCAGGCTCAGTTCCTGGCTTATGTGTCTATTTGGTCATCTTACTCACTGACAAAACAGAAAAAGCATCATGTGTCCATCCATTAATAATCACAGTTACATAGCCCAGCTCTATCTCTCACCGCCCTCCCCCTTTCAAAGTTTCATGGTGGATTTCCTCACCTTTCTTTTATCTCTTTTTGTGTACTTGTTCCTGCTGACCTGTATGCCTGTCCTCCTTTCTCAGGTTATTCCTCAGACGTGGAGTCCAGATATGTGCTCTTGAGTACCATTGTGGAAGGCCATGTTCTAGTCCAAGCTGCACCACTTCACTTAACAGAGTTAAAATTACCTGGTTTAGCACAGATCAGCCATAGGTCAAAATGTTCTGATCATGACCTAAGAAAGGTGTGCATACTCCAGAAAAAAACACATATAGTTTGAGATCCCATGCACTCTATGGCTGAGATACAAACAAGGGATTAGAGCAGGACTTCCATGAAATCCAAGATGCTATGTTCATCACTGAAGTTGTCACAACTCCTATTCACTGTACTTAAACCAGATGTGTAGACTTTTACCATAAAAATTCCCCAGATGCCTTGGATTCTGTGTCTCTATGTGCATACAGCCTCCTAAGCCCTTTCAGCCAAAGGCACAAAGGCCAGAATCCTGCCTAAGCTCTAAATCTGCAAACGAGGAATTCCTCTACTTATGATCTAAAACACACAGGAGCATGTTCTGCAAACAATGCCACAAATGTCCTTCCCTTTTTTAAAACCTGACCAGAGTAAGAGCATATGCCCACCTTTTCTATTCACTGTTTTGAGGGTAAGAGCACTTACCACTGAAAACCAGCTTTAGTTTACTTCAGGATAGTCAGCTCTACATATCCTCTTTTCAAGAGGCTATCATAACTTTAAAGCTATTGAGGTAAAGAAGAGCATGCCCAAAGCTCTGCCGCTGAAGATTTTCCATTTTCCATAAAAGTATTCAAGATCTTCTAGAGAAGGAGGAAAATTAAGAAAGAATAAGATTGTCATGGTTTAGCCCCAGCTAAACCCATCACTGGTTTAGCCCCAGCCAGCAACTAAGCACCACGCAGCCGCTCCCTCACTCCCCCTGCCACGATGGGATGGGGGAGAGAATCGGAGGAGTAAGAGTGAGAAACACTCCTGGGGTGAGATAAGAACAGTTTAATAATTGAAATAAAGTAAAATAGTAATGATAATAATAACAATATAATAATGATAATAACAATATACAAAGCAAGTGATGCACAATGCAATTGCTCACCACCCGCCGACCGATACCCAGACAGTTCCCAAGCAGCGATCACTGCTCCCCAGCCAACCCCCCTCAGTTTATATACTGAGCATGACATCACGTGGTATGGAATAGCCCTTTGGTCAGTTTGGATCAACTATTCTGGCTGTGCCCCCTCCCAGTTTCTTGTGCACCTGGCAGAGCATGGGAAGCTGAAAAGTCCTTGACTAGCATAAGCAGTACTCAGCAACAACTAAAACATCAGCGTGTTATCAACATTCTTCTCCTACTAAATCCAAAACACAGCGCTATGCCTGCTACTAGGAAGAAAATTAACTCTATCCCAGTCGAAACCAGAACAAAGATGATCCTGAACCTGTGGCTACAACATTCAGCTTGCAACAGGGCACCAAAAGTCCTGGTTGTTTTCTCAAGGCTTTTTATGGATTAAACTGTCATGGGATAAAATACAGAAGCAGCCAGTGATGCAGGGACTGGACAGCACAGTGCCTTCTCTGAAGCGAATTCTGTAACCACCTGGAGAAAAAGGTCTCCCTTTCCCAGTCACTCTGTAGTCAACAGAGACCATTCACCACCAGATCCTATTGCTACTGTCTGACCTGTTACCCTGGGAGAACAGGGTCTCCATTTACTTACCCTCA
Organism: Pelecanus crispus; assembly: GCF_030463565.1. Taxonomy (NCBI): domain Eukaryota; kingdom Metazoa; phylum Chordata; class Aves; order Pelecaniformes; family Pelecanidae; genus Pelecanus; species Pelecanus crispus. Next base: position 15,211,275 of record NC_134644.1, read on the forward strand.
GTGAGCTGAGATATGCAGAAAGATGGAGCCTCCTGCAGTTTAACTATAGGGCTAGTGGCTAAATTACTCTTTCCACCTCCTCTTTTCTATTATTAAAAAGTAAAAGCATGATCTCAGTTGCATTTTCAAAAGAAAATTTAGAGATGCTGACATGCAAGAGAAGCTTCCTCGCTGTGAATTCCTTGCGTGAGAGAAGACACTGTATTTCATAGTTTTCAGCAAAAGTCCTAAGATTCAGGGGGAGTGAGCACTGGCATGTAAAACACCTCACTCATTAGTGTTTCTTTGTTACTAAGTTAAGTGTTCTTGCTCACAGATCTGTTTTAGGCATAGAGTTCTGCCCAAGTATTGCATATCCTCAGCACTATCGCCAGGACTTTCTTGGAAGAGCCTAGATGCAGATGCTAGGCTTTGCAAAAGTCATCATTTTGGTGTCCACATCCCTGGCCAGAGGCTATAAACAAGCTTTCAGAAGTGAAATGTCTGTCTCCATTTCTTGGAACCCTGTTGAAACATTGTAAGAGTGTTTCTCAAAAACCTGTGCTCAGTGCTTAGAATTCAGTCCCTTTCTCAATTTAAATCTACACAGGATGCTCAAACATAAACCTGAAAATACAGGCCTTATGTTCATAGATATTCTTGTAACATTTGCTTGACCATGATAAATCCATTTGTTTGGGTTGATCCAAACATTTTACTGGTAAACATTTTAATTTTTTCTTTGGTTAAAGAAAAAATTAATTTTGTATAAAACAGGTATCCTATTATTAGTGAAATATGCCAAAGTTATTTGTGCTTACATTTGCTAAACGTTATGCATTTGTTACTGATACTGAATTAAAGGTATCGTGGAAGACTTTGGATCCAAATATAGGAAAAAATCTTACTTCACAGGTCTAGTAGACATTTAATTTAATAATTTGGGAAGCAAATATAAGCTTTTCCTACTTCAAATGAAAGTTTCATTTAATTAATAAACATCTCATGGCTATTTTGTGTCATCACTTCTAGAAAATTCATTCCAAACTTATTAAAACACATGAAAATTTGAAATTGTAGACCACTGAACAGTGGAAAATTTTAAGCATATTGGGTCCTGGAAGGCAGTTTTTCCTACAGGAAAGGCAAAAACAATATAGAGGTGAAAACAAGTTATGACAAGCTGTGCATGGACATTGCTAATGGTCTGTGCCTTTGATTCTACATATTCTGAAATTAATTTGCCAACTTTTTTTTTGTATATTCAAGTGGTATATTTTTCCTCTGCATTACTAAAACTCTGCCAGAATTATCTAACACCTGACTTTTAAAAAATGTTTTCTGGGCAGCTGCTAATAGCTGTCTACATCAAAAACATATTCAAAAGCTGCCAGTGTCTCTGCCGACACATCTGGCAAGGGCTAGTCCTTATAGCAAACAGACTATTGCTGGTTTGAGACAGCAGGCACGTTCAGGTTTAGCTATTTTTCTTTACTGCCGGGTAGGCAGAGGCATAGTCATGCTTCAAGCCCATGTCATGTGTAGTCACAGGGCCCAGTAGACTCCAGTGTGGTTACTGATGGCGGGTGGTGGAAGTGGATGTGCTGTACCTCTTCTGCTGCTTTTCCCCAGCATGCTGAGGGAAGTCAAACCTCCCTGTGCAGTCACTTCTAACCTTCCAAAATTATCTTGCTTAGCCTAACCACATTTAGAAGTCGTGGTGCCATTTACAGAACCAGCTTAGAGAGCAAACATGCTGGCAGAGCCTGAGGAACAGTGTAATCAGGTATAGGGATTGTGAAGCTCCAGAGATATGGAGACTTCGATGTCTGAAAGCAGCTGAGCTGTGGTTGGAACAGCATGTTAGACTGCAGCTGGAGAGGTCTGCAAACACACAGATAAATAGCTTCACATCCTTATGGAAATATTTAAAACCACTCAATTTCAAAATAATCCTAATGAGCTGTGATTCCTCTTGGGGACTTCTGTGCAATTTAACTGTGGTTATAGGGGACTGGTACTGACTAGGGATGGCTGGTGTGTGGTAATACCTGTTTGTTTGTGGTGAGTGGTGGTGGTGATTCAGCCTGATGTCTAGCATACGCCAAATAGCATTAATCCCACAAATACAGAAGGAGAGCAACATTTGGAGAATAGGTTTAAAATAGACAGGGTAGCAGTTTTCTGGAGGGAATGTGGTAAACGAGCAAGGAAATCAGAAGAATGGGGTATGAAAAAAAGGTAATCTGGTGAAACCATTTAATTCACAGAGTATAGTCTCAGCTGAGTGAGATAAGTCAGAGACAGGAGAAAACACAGCAGATTGAGGAGGAAAAAAAAGGGAAGCAGACGACAGAAAGCCTGTGGAAAGTCTGCTGACCAAAGAGGCTACTGTCTCCAGTTCCACCCCACAACTGCTCATCAGCCCCACGGACTGCTGGCTGAAATGACTGATCACACTGTTATGACCACACTAACCTACCTCAGTCAAAATGAATAAAATCAGACTAAATAGAAGATCTTCACTGACTGGACTCATTGTGGCTGAAACCATTTCAGAACTGTTCACAAAAGCAGTTCACTTTCTAATCTGGAAAAGACTAACTTATCCCAGAAATAATAAGATGAGGGCAGTAGTGTTATTACTTCATATAAATGCAACCACACAATGATGTGTGTCTGATCACAACCAGCATCATTCAGCAGATATCCAGCTATGTCTACTTAGTGAAGTGTGGCTGCACAGTGCTGCTCAGAAGCACAGCCAGATGACTACACCAGATTGGCCAAGGACACAGCTGTTCATGGCATTGCTCAAAGCAGAAGCACATGGGTTTGAAACATAAGTCCTTTCACTAATATATACTTCTGGAAAGAAATGAATATGTAGAGAGAAAAGAGTGCCGCAGAAGTCCTGACAGATCATCCAGAAGGATGAGAAAAGGGAAGGATCACATCCCTTATGCCATCCTTCCCATACTCTTATTTAAGTGTTCACTACAGATCACTTTCAGAAATGTGATCTCAGGCCAGATGGACCTTGCATGTGAGCAGGATTGCAGACTTTGAAGTTGCTGAGAGTCCATATACACTCATACACAAATGATCAACCATAGTAATGTGGGCAACATACACAAGCTCCTCATAACTCTGAATCACAAGGGGTTCCACCAAGTTTCCACACTATCTTCTTAAATAAGCTAAACAAAAACCTTGTTTTACAATGGTTTTTGAGAATACTTCAACAATGGACACTAGACATTAACAATAGATTTGGCAGGCAGAAAAGCATCAAAAACCTGGGCAGCTAGATGAAGTTCCAGAAATTAGTAAAACCATGTACGTGTTCCAGCAAGATGGTTGTCAGACAAGCAGAGGCAGTAGTAAGCCACCCAAACTGTGTGTGATATATGATACAATCCATTAAGTTAAATTGCTAACACCTTTTGAGAAGGTGAGGGTGACATACTTCCTAGCATTGCTTTACCTGCTGCGTCTCTGAACTTCGTAACTATGGCTGTTCCTCTTAGAGATGGACCATGCAGTCAGCCATCAGCATAAGTAGCTGGTATGGGCAGAGAGCAGCAATGTATTAGTGACTTTCTTTCTACAACAAATTCTCAATGGATTTAAGGAGGTATTTCTGCCTTTTCAGGTCGTGAAGCAGTAGATTTTGAAACAGAGTGTCTCATCTAGCCTTTCACATCTTCAACATTTTAATTGAAGTTTGCCTAATTTCTTACATCTAAATAAATTTCAGCTCTTTGGAGGAACAAGAATTTATATCAAACAAGTAAACCCTCAGTTTCTGTCCAAATGTGTTATTTTCACTGACATTATAAAGGAGTGAAAGAACAGTAGCAAGAAACTGCAAACATAAGAATACAATTAAGTCAGCAGAAATTACTGCTGAGAGGGGATATGGTTGCTGCCTATCAATACATCAGAATGTAAAGCTGCAGAAAGGGAGACCAGTACCAGGTCTCTCCAAGTGCTGACAGAGACCAGCTGGTGGGCTGTGCTGAGATGTGACCCTGGCTGTAGCACGAGACCCATCCTTCAACCTAGCACGTTAGTATTAATATACTTCCAGCAATCAGTCTGCGCTGTACCCCAAACTGCACACTAGGGTGGCCAAGGTACAAGTGTGCCTTTTGCAGAGTGAGATGTGTGGACAGGACTCATCAGCAAAGGGTGAGGTGGACATCTAGCTGCAGTTGCTTAAAATCATACCAGCAAACTCCAGGTATTCATCATTCCTACAGAAGCCTTTTGTTATGAACGTGTAGGGGAAAAAAAGGCCTGTCTGCTCCTCTTAGTTTTCACCTCCTTTAGGTTTTATACACAGAGCCACATGCTCCCCCAATTTTAATTTTGGTGGTGTTAACAGTAGTGTCCTCTCCCCACTAACATCTACTGGCATCACCAGCACCAGGCTCCTCAGTGAGACATATTATTAGAAAAAATGTAGGAAAATGCAGCCTGCACAGTAAAGAATGTAAATGTAGGTACTTAAGTTCATTGAGTCTAACTATATAGACATCGAAGGGGTAATAAAGCTTTAGCTCATAAATGCTAGTAACCTCTAAACGTGACTTAATAGTTTCAATTTAATGACTTTGGGCTATATCCAATGACAGAGTTAGAGTCCCAAAAGTTTTAGGTGACTGGTCTCCAGCACGGAATCTGATTTAGGTGCCAATGTTCCCCAAAGGGGGGGTTAGCACCTCAAAATGGGACTCAAAACAGCCAGCTCAGTGGGGAGCAGCCTGGAGCTGCTGCTCTCAGAGAGGAACTGAGGGATGGGTTTCTGTCTTCGTGAGATGCAGAGCCCACCATCCTTTTCTCAATTTAATGTTTTTTCTTTGAAGGAACAGCATGAGGTTACTCTTTGCTTTTCAGAATTGTAAAGGAAGCAGAAAAAACTGTTTCAAAGTCTAGTGATTGCCACCTTCATGTAAGAGGTGAGGGTCAATTTCTTTAGATTAACTGATTAGAGCACACACATGTTAGGAGAATGCCTGAATCTCAAGGCAGTAGAAGAAGATGGAAAAGGTTTTCTTTTAAAATGTGTTTTGGGTTTTTTTTTTAATAATCGTGTATGTTAGAAGCGGCTAAAAATCTGACTGCTAAGTAATTGGTTCTGGTGGAGACAAACTAGTGAGAAAATGCAATTCAGGCAGTCAGAGGTGAATGATATGGCTCTGCAACACATTACATGGCTCTCATCACTTTATGTGATATATGTGTGAATAATTAAAAACTTGAGGCCGCTATGTTTATGTTAGAAACAGGGGACTTAATTCCTGATATATAATATCTAAAAGCAATAGATACTATTCAATGAAAAAATATGAAAAAAATCAAGAATAAAACAAGTAGTTCCCAAAAGTGAAAGGCAAGCAGGCTCCTCAGCTTTTTTATTTCCTCTCTTCACAAGTGTAGTGGAGAATACAGTTAACTCAGTCAAGAATCTTAATTTTTCTTTTTCTCCTTTTTTTCTGACAGGGGCTTTCACTCCCCCCACTGAAGGAAACTAAACTCACAGAACTTTACAGGCATTTCTATTGACTCTGTGAATAATCTTGACTCTAAGGATTATCCTCAAGCAGCTGTGGAGAACACAAAAGCTTTCCCCAGAACACAGGAAAAAGAATACTGACGCAGCCTGGGGCAGATTTTTTTTTTCCTCAGCTCTCAAGTGATTTTTAAGAGCCAGCAGGTCTGGAAAACGATGAATTTGTTTGTAGGAAAGGTAAACACTGCCAAAATCAACAAGTTCCTTCCTTAGGGGCCTGTAGAGCAAATTGGTCCACAGATTAAGACAGTTCAGTCAAGTCATGTTGGGGCTGACATGAACCCTTCAGGCTCCCTAGATTTGCCCCAGAAAATATGAAGAGAAGTGATAAATTTCTTATGGAGGAATTAGATATTGTAGGCTCAGAAAAATGAAATAAATTAGAATTTATCTCCTCTGTAAATATCCTGGCACAGGATTTAGGGGGCTTAACTGAGATGCCTGGTAGGTTTACTAGTAGTTTCCTTTGCACTGGGTCAAATAGGCTCTGTCTTGACTCGCTAGACTGGTATCGGTGAAGGATTTAATGGTGATTAGAGCTGTGTAAAATGATCTCCTATGTTGTCACCTGCCAAAGAAATTTCAGTGGGTGAAGCCTAACCCTATTCACAAGCCATTTTTCCAACCTAAGCCAGGAAATGTGTTAAACAAGCAGAGCCACAGTGTCTTACAGAGGTGGATTTCATCTTCATGAATGCACAGGATGTGTGCGAGAGACAAAGCAAGATGGGAAAAACAGAGCATTTTACAATCTGCTTTGCACTTTCCCAGCACTTTTTGTTTCAAAGGCATTAAAGAATTAAGACAAACTGGTTTTTAATCCTGGTAAGATACAAAAACATTCATCATTCTCATTTAATAGATCAAGAAACAGAGGGAAATAGAAACTCAATGCTCATGCCAATTCTGGTGCCATAAATCATAAGAAAATTTTCTCAGAAACAGTGTAATAACAAGGTAAGGCAAAGTTTTCAAATTATTCTACTAAACAGAGGTGCCTAAAAGTTTAGCAAGCAGTTCTGAATACTTTGCCTGGCTGTAGCTGACATGGCCAGGTCATGCACAGTTCAGTCGGACTTTATTGGCATGACAACATCTTCACTCACAGCTACAGGAAATCAGCAATACAGCTGGGAGGGAACCCAGGTCTCCTGACTAGCAGTTCTGTGTATTAATGACAATACTCTGCTTCCTAGTCCCTTACATCCTCACAGCATTTTTCAACCATTAACTAATACATCAGTGAGGTTTGTTTGAGATGGAGATGCAACAAGCAAGCTCAAAATGAAAAGCATTTCAGGGCCACCATTTCAGTGGGAAAAGGTTAACTCACTCTAATTAAATCCCACAGAGCCTCTCTGTTCAGAAACCACCACATTTTAAAAGCAATGAGGGTTAACATCTCATTAACGGGGAGGTTGGTTGCTACAAGGCTGCTATATAAAGATTTTTGATACTTATTTCTGCTGGAAATCAGTGCAGGGGAATGTTATATTCAAAAATTTTTGCCGGAAAAGCTAAAGAATTGCTAATCACTGCAGTTACACTTTCATTTTGACCTAAATTAACATAGCTCTGCAGACTTTTCCTTCTTCTGCACATCCATGCATGAGACCCTACATGCTGTGTGACATAACCGGAGGGAGCATGCATGTACATCAGGTCATGTGACAGACACGCTCTGTCTTACGACAGAACTGTTGCACTTGCTGGCACCAAGAGGGAAACATCAAGCCTGCCTACAGTGGTTGTGGTGATGCACTACACGGAAGCCCCTCTGTGTTGACTTTCCTATGGACCCAATTCTCTGTCCTGCTCCGGGACTGCAGGCACAGTTGCTGAGCACCAGCAGGGATAAATACCATGGAAACTCCTCAACTGCATGTGACACAGATACCACAGCACCAGCACAGCCTGAGCCTTGCTCACAAGGGGTGCCAAGTGTGGATCTAGCATGTAGCAATGATCTCTGCCTTTTACTGAACATAAACTGCTTTGTATTGGTCCTGCCATCATAGGACCTCTCCTGACTATGTTTTCCATTTATCATTGCCACAGAGAAAAAAGTTTTCACTTGCTTGGTATAGGTGGAGATACTAAAACTTTGCCTACTCTTGGAAAAATTATTGATTTATATTAATGAAGTGCTATTTAGGTAGTGAGTGAGTGAATAAGAAATGTTAATCAGCTGAAGAGAGACCCAAGGAAATATACACCTCATATGTGACTCACAGCCAAGAAAGAGGAAGAACTTATGCCAGCTAGAATAGCAAACAAACAGCATATGTGTTGTTAGCAATTCAAAAATATTTTCCACAGCTTTACCCATTGAAGGGTAAATTTACAATGTCTCTCATGGTTAGATGAGAGATGAGTTCATTTCTAACATAGCCATAGGTGAATAACTTTAGGTAGCTTCTCATACAACTGAAAAGCAGCAACAGGCATCGTTGTTATCATCACAGGGTGGTAACAGAATTTAGTGAATTCCAGAGAAAAATACTTAAAATGTCAAAACATAAGCTTAACTGAATAAAAAGCCGAAGTGTAAGCCCAACCCAGAGAATGGAAAAGTACTGGATAAAACATTGGAAAATATACTGCAGGGAACAATCCCACTTTGGCAGTGGGATAGACTAAATGACCTAATACAACTTTTCCATCCCTGATTTATACGATTCTATGATTCAACAAAAACAAACTGTGAAATTAAAAACTGAAGCAAGTCTATTACCTGGCTACCATATTTTATAAATGTATATATACACATTTCTATAGGTATTTAAAATAGCGACTCTCTTGGCACTAGTACTATAGGAGATACATGCAGACTGTCAGATTTCCTCTTAAAACATTCAACTGGCTGCCAGGCTGAACAGATGCCAGCAGCCTAAAAGATAGACCTAAGAATAACCCTGAAGACACTCTGAAAAGAAATAATCACTAAAACTGAAAAAGTCAATTAGGTTGACCGCTATGAGCTAAAACTCTGTTTTCATTGTGAAAATGAAGGCAAAGACCAAAAAAAACCAAGAACAGCAGGAAAGCTGGGCCCTCGTTGTGAGCAGCTCTGTTGGAGAATGGATGCTTTTAGGCACTTACTGTTCTTTAAACTGTTGTGCTTCTCCTCTGTGGGGAAACAGGAGCAGTGTTAAGTATTAGGAAATTCATAGTGCATTTTTTATAAATACACAGCTCAGACTTTTACAAATAGAGCTGAACTGCCAGTTAATGAGTAGGCTGATCAGAAGACATAACATTCAATTCCTCTCCTTACTGGGTAGATGCACATCATCAAAAAATGAATAAAATACGGAATACGTCCAAGGCCCTTCTTTTTTTTAAATGTTCTTCTTTTAAAGGCAATCACTACTCTCAAAAGACTGTGAAGTGAAATTTATATATTTAGATTCTCTTAGCTTAGCATAAAAGTTTTCCAAATGAAAATATGCACTAACAAAGATTGTCCTGTTTTCTGAGAAGGGAAATACTGACTTTCAAATGTGCTTCCCCATGCAGATAATCCGGTGACCACAGAGGTTCCTGCAGTTGTAAATAATTTGAGACCACCTGGACATGTCTAACACAGACAGCCTGGGGAAATAACTCATTCAAAAAGAAAAACGAAGTTGTCTTATTTGAGTCCCTTGGTACAGATCTGTAGCTCTAAGGCTAATCAATTAGCTCCCAGAAGAAGAATGGGTGGCTCTGTTCTGGAGTACCAGCTTCAGTGCCTTTCCAAACAGTGGAAGATACCTGTCATCTTACTTTAAATAAGGAACAAGCTTCACCACTGTGAAGGACAAAAATATGGTTTAAACAAATAGTTTATTAAAGGAACAATTGTAAAAGAAAAGATTCATCCCTTTTTTTCAGGAGTATTTGTTCCAGCTGAGAAAAATAGCTACTGTGAATTGCTTTTCCACAACAGTGAGCTTCCAATTATTAAAGATTTTTTTTTCCTCAAAGGAAAAAAAAACACTAGAAGTGTTGAGAAAAGCAAATGCTGGACAGACCATATTCAAGGAGATGATTATCACTGGAGTTGGATAAAACAAATTTACCTGGGAACGTGGCTCAGCAGTTTCCTGTTGGTAGAATAGAAACACTAGGTCCATAAAACTGCAGGCTACTTCAGCTGCTTTTAAACCCTTTCAAAACTGCCTTATTCATTACCCTCCCGCTTCTCACATCTGCTTTAGCCTTTATTCTACAGCAGATGTTAACATAGCAGTCAAATCCTTACAGAATCTCACATCTCATGACTTAAGAATATTTTCAAAAGCCTCTGAGAGATTTAGGAGCCAACTACTGATTTTCAGTGAGGTTTGGGCTCCTGGGACAAGATGCACAAGTTGTTTTAAGAGAATTTCTGTTCTGAGAGTCAGGGTTCCCACTGCTCTGTCCCAGCTGGTGGTGGTCCTGGAGGCCACGGTTCTCAGTAGCACGGGAAGCATTACTGGCTGCACAAGCCCAGCAGAAGCCCCAAGAAGGAATTTGATCCTAAAGATGGAAATGCCATAGCTTGTCCCCTCATTTACAGTTAGCTTGGTTTGTCTGTCTGCAACCTGCTGCATTTGTTTGGCTCCTGTAATAATATTCGGTTGCAGATTAAGTTATACCTAGCTTTACAAGTTCAGACTTACTGACCTTCACAGATCTATAATAGCTGCTTGACTTGTGCAATTCCTTTGTACAATTCATGGAACTGTGCATAACACAAACACATCCCCAGTAAATCAGCAGCCATGTAGAAGAGAAATGCTCCACAAGGCTGAGCCAGAGGATATTTTGTGGGTTTAGCTCTAACTCACAAGGCAAGCAAAGGTGCTGGCTCCAATTGTGTTTCACAGCCATGGACTTTGCAGAGCTAGGGAGCTAAGCCTTCCACAGAAAAATGGAGAGAAAGAAAGGAAAGGTAGAAGCAAAAAAAATCCCTTATAGTATTGTTATTATTAGGGTATTTATTTCAAAGATCCACATTCATATCCCTCTTTGGGTAATTGAATCTGAGCCCAAGCTTCTCTATGCATATGCTTTTGGGTATCTGGGGACAATGTTTCTCAGTTCCTCAGATCTTTCCTTTTCCATTAATTAAGTAGTCTGCACTTTAGGGTAGAGAGAGGAAAGCAAGAAATTAAGTGAAGGAAAAAGCTGAAGGAAAAAACACCCCCTAACTTGCCAAACACAACATTTTCCTGAGAAGTAGGACACCTGGAGCTGAAACAAAGTCAGACGCACCCCACTCTCCAGGGCTACGCTCTTTAACCAGGCCATTCTTCTGCAGCTGAGAGATGCTAGAAAACATGTAGGAAAGACTGGACTGAGTGCATTTACCCAGCAGGAAAAATAAGATACATTTAAGGATGCGCTGCATGGACCAAAGTACTACTACTGTAAAGATTTTAAATAGGTCTATACACCAGAAGCAAAACCAGAGGGGATTTTGATAGTGATGCACAGACAGCTAAGATGGTACTTAGTCTTTGGATTTAGAAGAAACAGGCTGGTGATGTGGATCTATATTTTAATCACAAGGGTTTAGATAGGGTCCCTTTGGAAAATGAGCCTCCAAGTACCTAGGTTCTTTCTGAAGTGGGACATGGGTGTTTCTGAACTTGCCTTCACTGTGCAGTAAAGTGTTGTGCAGAGATATCCCAATGAGTGTTAGACCTGGAAGTGCTATAGCTGTGCTAAGTGAGTCCAAGGATCTTCGGCTCCAAGACGACTAGACTTGGTGGATGCCCCAACTTGGGCCAAAATGGCTCAAATTCTATTTTCTGTTTATGATAGTTAATTACTACCTTTTATGCCTATATCTAAAATCTAGCCCTCAGGCACCTCTTAATTGTGCTTCACGTGCTTCACAGTATGGTGTGTACATGCCCATTGAAAATATTAACCACAGTCCTTCTTTAGTCTTTCATACTCATCTTCCCTATAAGTTTTTTATGGTCATTTGGTGCAGTACACACAGCTAGTCTGAGTAACTATAGTAGGAAATTTGGAGGACATGCAGTTCTCTTGCAAAAAAAACATTTGGTGAAAATTCTCAGTGTTGCAATATCTTATTCCAAACAAAATATTTTGTATTATTTATTATTTTAATGGCTAAAAACATAATAATAAAAAACATGAACACTGAACTGATATTTTTGCCCTCAGAAAATTGTAAAACCTTGAGCGTTTGGCCCCACTTGGAGCAATGCCAAATTTTTGAAAACTTGAAATATTTTATAGAATGGAATGTCAGCTTTCCTCGTACTTATAGTAATATGCAATTAGGCCCCTAGCTGCAGTGAACTATCTGGTTTTATGGGGTCTGCTCAGATAGTCTAGATTCCTGGGTCTGAATCTGCAAATGTTTTCACCCATGCTCAACTTTCCTACTGTGTGTGGTCCCACTGAAATTGATAGGACTCCTCACAGTGGTTAACTTAAACATGAGTGTGAGTGAGTGTGTGTCTCATGACCTGAGACTGTATATTCCCAAGGAAAAGCACATGTTATCTTGGGAGAGGGAAGGTCCTCTGAATTACGTTATGACACACACCTATCATTCTATGTAAACAATACAAATGAAAATAAGAGTGTCACATTTTCAGGCTCAAACTCCAGGTCTGGAGGCTTCCTTATATGATGCCAAGAATCATAGTAAGTCAAGAACCTTAGAATAGGCAATGAATGTTTCAAATTATTCCTTTATTTTCTTAAATTGACTGGACAAGGATATTTTACGTGGCTCTTAATTTATTATCTTTCATAATAAGGAATGTTACTGCAGAAATATAGCATTATGGAATATTGCTGAACGTATTATTAAATCTTATCATGGTAAACGGGTTTTCTTTGCAAAATTGTATGGTCCTGTCTATCTTTCTCCAAGATATTTGGATAACTGGCAGTTTCATTCTTCATACATTTCAGGCTCTACTAGTTATTTTATGAAATGATCTTTACGAAATGGGTGCTCTGATGGGTTAGCACTGCTTCCCCTGGGTCGGGGGTAACTAGTGCTGAAGCAGAAGGACCATACTGCTGCCGAGAATTCCAATGGTCCAGGCTTTTATCTTCATCTCAAATGAGACAAAAAGACTACTTTTTAAAGAATTATTAATATCAAGATTACTGATCGTTTTTATGAGTATTTGGGTTTTAAATAGCACCAGATTTAAAACAGTTATCTTTTTTATTTTACCATTGGAAAAAAAATCGCACAGAATCACCCAAAATCAGGTTTAGTACGAAGTAATGACTGTTCCCAAACCTCACATTATGCAGAGGAAAATTCTGTAGTCAAATAACAGCTGCTAGCTGTGATTTTGAGCCAGAACAACAGCTTTTCTCAGCAATGTGCTTGGAGATGTCTCCAAAGTGTGTGGGATGGTGTACAGCACTCAACAGAAACAGGCTGTGTCACTTTTGCGATGAGCTGAGCACAGCAAGGGAAAGCGGAAGCAGAAAGATGAGGACAAAAATAAGTACCTGTGCCCTGGCTTGCCTCAGTGTAATCCAGAGAATACAAATCGTCTGCATTGCAGTCATTTTTAGGATTTTTGCCTTTCTTCCACTACCAGGCTGGAGCAGCAGCTTATGCAACTGTGTCTCACGTCCGAAAGGAGAGAGGAGTGAGAGCAGGGGCAGCCATACGGGCCAGCCCCTAACAAAAATGCTTCCAAAAGTCCCCATGAAATATTATCTCTTGCAGGCAGCTGCTCAATACCTCATGATGTGTGTTAGGCACTGCTTTCCTGCCGGCCTACTAGACTGCACAGCACGTTCACCTCAGCTTGCTTTACTTTATTAGATTGTGAATTAAAAAACATAATTCTCATTGCTCAGCAGACAGCTTCCCTTACCAGTGACTCACTGCTGCTCTTGTAACCCTCATGCACCCTCAGCACCACCCAGGCCATAATTTGTCTCAATATATCAAGTAGCGTCAAGTGCCTGGGAATATAGTCTGATCCGTTACATCCAAGTAAACCAAAGTTTTGTCTTATGCATATATATGTGCTAAACGGAGAGTAGATCACTTCTGAAGATGACAAAGTTAAATTTGTCACCATTCTGGTTGGAAATTTCTTTTGTCTGCCTGCATGGAAAGTTTCTGTTTGGTGACATTGTGACTTTCAGGGATTTAAAGCCAAATGAAAAAAATACAACCTGGATGACCCTACTCAGTGAAAGCAAGCCCCTCATCCCACCATAGCCCCAGTCTGATCATGAGCTCATACACAAGCTCACAACATGCAGAAGAGTAAAAGACCGGCAGGATCCAAATAGTATCAACAATTGTTAATCTGCTGGATTTCTTAACAAAATAATGAAAGAGAAACAAATCTTCCCTGTGAGCAAGACAAATATACAAATAAGGTCTACAAGGAATAATTCAAAGGAAATTTGCAATAATATTCTACTGTTTGGATTAGTTAGTCCAAATAAAAAATTTCTTTATTCACAGTCTTAAATCCAGGCTAACACCGAAGGCTTCTTCCACAAGGCTCAATCTCCCATATAACTGGAGTTTGGAGAATGGGTTTGTCCTGGTTTCGGCTGGGATAGAGTTAATTTTCTTCCTAGCAGCAGGCATAGTGCTGTGGTTTGGATCTAGTAGGAGAAGAATGTTGATAACATGCTGATGTTTTTAGTTGTTGCTGAGTACTGCTTATGCTAGTCAAGGACTTTTTCAGCTTCCCATGCTCTGCCAGGCGCACAAGGAACTGGGAGGGGGCACAACCAGAATAGTTGATCCAAACTGGCCAAAGGGCTATTCCATACCATATGACGTCATGCTCAGTATATAAACTGGGGGGGGGGTTGGCCAGGGAGCAGCGATCGCTGCTCAGGAACTGTCTGGGTATCGGTCGGTGGGTGGTGAGCAATTGCATTGTGCATCACTTGCTTCGTGTATCATTATTATTATTATTATTATCATTATTATACTGTTACTATTAGCATTACTATTTTACTTTATTTCAATTATTAAACTGTTCTTATCTCAACCCAGGAGTGTTTCTCACTCTTACTCCTCCGATTCTCTCCCCCATCCCACCGGGGTAGGGGGAGTGAGCGAGCAGCTGCATGGTGCTTAGTTGCTGGCTGGGGCTAAACCACGGCAGGGTTCAACAGATCTCAGCAAAAGTTTTATTGCTCACCTTATAGTATGCAAAGCATCGTTACAGGCCAAATCTGCAAACTCTCCTCTAAGTAGCCTCTTCTTTTACCAACTTTAATGCAGATTGTTTTCAGTCAGTGAACTGAAAACAGAAGGCAATAATTCCTTGGTTAGTCAAGCTGAAACTGTCTCAATTATTAAATAGTTATTTAGCCAAGGTCCAAGACCACCTATGAGTCTAGCAGAAGCTCACACATAACATGGAAGAAGGGCATATTTTTGGAGATCTGTGACCTCCTCTAATTTTTATCTGTGTGGTGTAATAGTTACATTTACTGGTAATGGGGAAAATGAGTGTCCTGAAAAACATGGATAGCAGCAGCTTCTCTTGTCTGGGCTGCAGCTGCTTACCACCTCAGGGGGTCAGAAAGGAGTCCTTATTTCTGCCATGGCCAGAACACATACCAGTCTCACCACACAAGCCAAAGCATTACCCAAAAGATGACTAGAATGAACATCAGGAAGATCAAATTAGGGTCAGGATAGCTTGATGTCCTGCTTGCTTGCTGCTTACTCAGAAATAATTTCCTCTTTATGTGAGTTATTTGCTCAAATGGGGTTTGTAAGAGCCCTTATCTGACTCAGCCTCCAGGCAATGATGTCTGCCTCATTGGGTCAAATCATGCAGCCCCTGAAATCAATAGGAACATTCCTTTTGATTCCAAATGGGGGCAAAACCTGAGCTACCATATACTATAGTATATATTTTCCTATACAGTTACTATATGCTAGGTACTCCCCACAAATGAAAAAATTCTGCCCAGTAATAAAAATTAAAATCAAGTAAAATGAACTGAGTTGCAACAACTATTTTCTTTCTGAAATGATCATTTGTTCTCCTGAAGAGAAGCCTATCCATACAACTAGCTTCATCTGTCCTTTTAAATTAAAATCACTGTATTTCCCCATTAAGTTTGAGGACAAATATTGCACTAGCTCCTAAGAAAACTATATCAATAACTTGATGATTCAGTATATTAAGCAAATTGATTCAGGTTTCCAAAGAGTTTCTGCTGAGTTTTCAAGCCCTTTTGGACTTAGATTTACCTATCAGTTCCTGGTTTTCCTGTTTGAGTCTGGAGCAACTTGCAGAAAGAGAGAAGGAATCCTGTATTTGCCATGATACATGATATATAAATATGCTTCCATTTGTATCTTAATCTCATAATGCCCCAGTTTTCCATCATTCTCAAGGTGCTTTTAGATTCATTTGTTTATAAATGTATTCCCTTTTTTGAAAAACTGTCTGCTTTTCTTTCTCCATTCCATTGCTTTTTGGGTTCTCCATTAGCCTTCAGATATAAGCATCATCTAATTTCATAAGACTATGGAATAAGCATCGTGTGAACTTTTTGATTTATATATATATCACTTTCATTCATTAGTAGATGTTGACAATATGTTCATTACTTCATAATGAAGCCTGCAGTCTTTTACCTTTGCTCACAAAAACACACAGTGGTTTCTGCAGTAAGCCTCACCAAAGCAAACAGTTGTGTCAGTGCCACCCCAAAGAAATGAAGTCAGCAGAACAGAGCCCCAGCTGAGTACCCTGTTTTATAGCTTGAATCTCCATTAACAGGATTGCTTTCTCTTGCTTACATAACTTTTCACATTCTTGATACACACCTATCTTTCTTCCACATACAAACCTTGCTCTTATCAGATTCTCTCACAGCTCTTCCCTCTTCTTGAACAGACTTTGTTGATTTCATGCTGTTCTCTTCCACTGTCTACGCAACCCAACTTTTACTATTTCATGTTTTAGAAGTGGCTTGCTTTTACAGTAGTCATCCTTCCCTGGGAGGGACTGTACTGCTGGATTGTTGACAGCACAACAGCAGAAAGGAAAGCTGCAAGTGCTGCTCCTGGAAAGCTATGTACAAAGTGCAACCCAAATAAGAAAGCTCCTCCTCTGGGAGAGTTTTGCATCTCTGCCAAGGCAGAGACAGCAGTAGCAGCCCAGCTCACGTGGCCTGACCAACCTGCTGTGCCTGGTTTGATGCAGTTCAATGCATATCTAAACGTTCTTTAGTAATTGTTTCTTTATCCAGAGACATAAATAATGACCATCTATTGGAACCTCAGTCCCTAAAGTGTTAGTATAGAACAGATACCACAGAAATCTGCTTTTTTTGTTTGGGTTTGTTGGGGTTTTTTTTCACTCAATGACTAGCCATCGCTGCTGGAAAACCCCAATTCCTTTTAACCTGAGAATTTAATTCTTTTTCACCCTATGTTCCTCAATAAATATGTTCATTTGGAGTGCTAGTTTTATCCAGCTAATACCCAACTGCTGCTGAGTTAATCAAACAGAAGCAGCAAGGAGGCAAAGGCAGAGAACAGACCTGCCACTTACAAGCGTTGCAGCCAGTGATGGGCAGGCACCCAGCCTTGCTTCAGATAAACAGCTCAAAAATTAGATCCTTATCTAGATTATGTTTCTGTCTCCCTGTCTGAGAAAAAAAAAAAAAAAACCAAAATTAAGAGACAGAAAAACTTGAGTAATGAGACTTTAAAGCAGTATTTTTGAA
Source organism: Pelecanus crispus (assembly GCF_030463565.1). Taxonomy (NCBI): domain Eukaryota; kingdom Metazoa; phylum Chordata; class Aves; order Pelecaniformes; family Pelecanidae; genus Pelecanus; species Pelecanus crispus. The sequence goes on from NC_134644.1 coordinate 15,228,544, forward strand.
ACGTAACCCCGCCCCCCCACACACACACACACACACAAAAACGCACAGAAAACAAAAAAGCTATCCATCCCCAACAAGGGTACACAGAGATGCAAAAGACACAATTTTATAAGTTTCTGCTTTGCCTCTACCCACCTTCCCCTCCATTTCTACCCAACTCCCAAATGATTTTGCTAGACGTAGACCAAGAGGAAAGGAATTTGCCATAGAAATGGAATTTCTCAGGGAAGTGATTACTTGCTAACCCAAAACATGTCACAGAAGGACCTCTACATGGGTGAAATTCAGTCTGACTATGAGCACACTTCTGGAAGGCTTGAGGCCTCCTGGGGCCCTGCTGAGACTCACAGGTTACCATGTTCAGGCAGCCCCATTCAAACTCAAGACAGAGCTTTCATATTCCCTGGCCATCTGATTCTCCATCCTGCTCAATTTCTAGCACTCTTTAGAGAAGAAATGAAAAGGGCAATATTTCATTCAACAATTGCTACAATCAGATGCAGCTTAAAGAGGCAACTTCAAACAATGTTGCTGTCACTGTTGTTGAAAGTGCCTCCTTCACAAGAATCTTTTTTGTAATTGCATTCCAAATAGGCCTGGAATAAGATTTCCAAATATTGAAATTTCCCACAAACCATAAAATCTAATTTTTAGTCTGGGTAAAGCTGATTCATAGTCAAATGCAAAATCTGTCTGTTCTAATTAAGTGATGGAGTTTGACTCTCCCTTTTTCTCACCCTTTTCTCTTCAGTCCTCTGCAAGACCAAATAGAAAACTTAACTCTAGATGTTGGAGACCAGCAAACTGAATAGCTGTTAAAGAAATCAAGCAGGACTCTTAAAGCAACTGATTTTCCTTCCATCAGACAAAATCCTATGCAATGGAGACCCATTAAATGAATACCTGAGGAAGCTGGTCTCTATGCATCCAGCAAAATGGATGAGACAACACTGTTAAATTAATCTATTTTCAGAAAATCAAACCAAAATATATTTCATATAATGTGATAGCCCGCTTAAATTAATATCACTCACTCAAAAGAACAGCTAAAATATTTTGGTGCAATGTGGATACATATTTAACAGATTTATACTTCAGAGGTAATAACCCTTTAGAGATTTACCATGCTTATGGCTTCAAAATCAGGCCGTAAGACTACTGACTACTAATAGGGACTTTGTTGATATCTTTTCCTGTGCAGAAGAAAAACTGTGTATTACACTGATATTGCCTTCCACAGCTCTGACTATTCTAAGTATATATTTTTTCTTGTTTTGAGGTGACTTCCGACTTCATTGTATTTCTTATGCAAAGCCAGTAGAGCTGTTACCAAAGGGACTTTGGGAAGTCAAAATGTTATTTGAAAAAGAAACCAAAACTCTATTACATTTTTTTTTGCCCTTTTTTTCCTTCCTGAGTGAAATTGTTTGGGATAAAAGCATGGTTCTAGCATGAATGGGACCTCTGTAATATTGAGTTTGCTAATTTTATAAAATTTGTAAATAACAAGTTCCCTAAACTCCTCTGCAATGTCCAAAATATTTTGTATCAGTCAGGAATCAATATATCAGTTAACATTCCATCCTCTACAAATTATGTGCATATCTTTTCTGAAGGAAGTTCTTGAAAATAGACATTCCCTGAACAGGAGCGCTCTCAGACCTCCTAGAGGACAACATTCAGATCCTGGAGAACCCCCACTGCAGTCATTTGTAAAGTTAATCACTCAAATGAAATAATGTCAAGTCAGCTGACCTCCACTGTCAAGAAGGAATGAAAAAGAGAAGCAGCCTCTTAATTAGGAAGGCTCCAAATCATATACAAATTCATAAATCAATGGCAGTCACTCAGAAGCTGATAGGGAACCAGACAGTTATCAGTGAATTAACGTAACTCGCTTCATTCAGCTGCCACTCTTAAACAATTTCTGTTACACATTTTGCACCAGCTTTCAGGTATGAAGCATATTGCATGATGCAGTTTGGAAATCCCAGGGGTATGGATAACTGTAGCATCATTAGAGATTGCAGATGCCTTTCATATTCATATTAATCTTTCTTTCTCCTAACCTTAGCACAATTAAAGGATACAGCAGTCTTCAAAAGGTGCATCTGTCCCACACAAACCTTCACATTCTGAAAAAAAAATACAAACCTGATTTAGAGCAGAATTAAAATTTGAAATATTTTCACAAGAAGAAATTTCCTGGAAAAAGAAATAAGGAAAAAATGTGTGTCTCTTTTCTGGTTGATAAAAGTTTTCCACAGCAAATGGAAAAGGCAAAGCCTGATCATATGAGAAGTCAGAGAATTCTCACATACTTTTTTTCCTGTGAAAAATATTGATTTTGAAAAAAAGAATTCTCTTTCAGACAGTCACTTCCACAGAAAATCCCTTCTCAGCCCATGTTAAGCACAAGAAGCTATCCAGATTCTCTAGAAAGATAACATACATAACATGAAAAGGTGCCATTATTTTTTTTGTCCATTTCATTATAACACAAAATGTCTTACTGTCTCTCTGTAGTGGCTAACAGTACCTTCTTGACTTAGAGGGGAAATGCAGTGTGAAAGAGAATTCCTAGTAAAACTACTGATACCATGAGGCAATGTTTCCTAGATATACTGACATAAAATACAGTAGAAGTGTGAAACTTCCCATTTCAGCAATGTCAGAACTTTTTCCCTCACAAAATGCAGAAAATTCATCAAAATACATACGATTTTGTAGTGTGTTTGCATTTCACTTGAAAAATAAAATGGGTAGGATGAGTGTTTCCAGAGAAGTTCTGCTAAAGGGTGAAAATGTTTGGCAGAAGTTCAATCCTAAGACTGTTGCTTCTCCCTTAGGGACACACATCTACCTCTACAGAAGCAGACATTCTCCAGGTCTGGTCTGGGAAACCAGTAAAAGCTCATCACAGTAAGAATAATCTGACTTTGCTCCCAAAGAGAGAAAACACAGATTCACCAAGCTATATACCACCTGGAAAGGCTTTACAGGTCAAACTTCAAATATATTAAATGAGAGAAGAGTTTATTTTCTTTTTGACTCCAAGAAGCTCCTTAAAAAAAAAAAACTAGCTCTGTTTGTGGGTTTTATTACACCTATACCCGGTGACAGAGTCTACACAAAGCCACTTGTGTGTTGTGAGGCCATTAGATATGATGTTAGATGAAGGTATGAAGAAGACATCACCTGTGCAATAGATTTCTTCACACAGCTGATGGCATTTCATTGTTTCCCCATCTGGAGACAGAACGAATATGCCAAGGATCTTAGGAAAGAACTCTATGAGATAAGATATAAGGGAGTTATTGCCAGCTTAAGCCAATACAAGGTGCGGTGACGCTTTCCAGCTGGAAGTTGCTTTTTCTGCCTCTTACATGTGCACTCGTAGCCAATGTGTGAATTTGTCATCAGGCTCTAACAAATTGCTATTTGTTTTGCAGACTGCCTATGTCATTCCCAGCAGGAACGAGCAGAGTGCAGAGCAAGAGGCATTGCAGCTGCTGCAGCAGCCCCCACTGACAGACATGAGACAACTGCCTTCTCCCTACACAGGCTGATCCTGCATTACAAACTTGCAGCCAGGTCTCTTCACACTGTTTTGCGTTTATGTGCATTGTAACCCCAGCTTCAGGAGAGATTCCCTGTTTATGAGCACGATTGCTCAGTCCTAGCAGAGAGCTAGGCAGTGTACCCAGAAATAACCCGAGATTACCGAAACCCTCTCAGCTAAAATCATCCTGCATGAGACAGAACTGTGCTACTCTCCCAACACACATGAATCAATGCCAATTTTTCATTTCTTTATAAGGCAGTATTAAGAGATTGTGTTACACATGTCACAGGGACATTGTCATTCTTTCAATTTCTCAGGCTACAATGCGAGTAATCTCCATAGAGCAGCAAATGATGATAGATGAGTAACCTAAACCAGGAGATTTCTATGTTGTTTCAGGAAGATCACTTGGAAGGGCTTTCCCTAGCTATAAGAGCATAGGTTGTTTTTTGCTCTTTCTCAAGAAATATATATATTTGTCCTTTATACTTTTCAGGAGCATCACCACAAGAGGAACTCTTTCTGTCTTCTGCTGCTTACCATTCATCTGGCAGTAGTCAGCAGTCCTCTCCTCTCCTCTCCTCTCCTCTCCTCTCCTCTCCTCTCCTCTCCTCTCCTCTCCTCTCCTCTCCTCTCCTCTCCTCTCCTCTCCTCTCCTCCTCCAGCTCAGTATACCTATTTACCTAAGAAGCCTCCCTGTTTTTTCAGCTGAAGGAAAACTTTATCATGGAGGAGTGGAGAGATAAAAAGACTCATAAATAGTCTATTCCTCTCTCCTTTTTTAAATCACCAGCTTCTGTCTCACTTAGTTGAGCTATGATTGTGTCCCAGTCCAGTCTGTAACAGCCAGATCGTAATGCCTCATATGGTCTAAACATCACCAGATTCATCTGACACACCAAGAATGAAGTAGGTGATGCTTTACTATCTCTCTCCCCATCAGAACTGCAGACCAAGCATTTATATGACAGTCCCATAAGTGGAAACACTCTCAAGGTACCCTCTTTAAAAAAAATAAATAAAAAAAAAAGTTATTTTTTTCCTTACCACTTTAGAAAATTCTAAGTTCACTGGAAAAAATAAAAATTCTGTAGTGTGAGTTTCCTGATGTTCAGTACAAGCAGAAATTAGAGGATGACCCCATAAACACAAACATACCTTTACCAACCCTGACTATCAATGAAAATGTAAGCGGAGAAATCATTTGCTGCTGCAAAATAAAATGTCCCATACATGGCCTTTTACATTAACAGTTTACCAAACACAATTGTGTGGTAGATCATTTCAGTGATTTCCTTAGTGATCCTGAAAGGAAAGAATGAGGTTTGTAAAATGAAATTAAAGTCTTGAATACATCCCAGAAAACAGCTCTCCTTCCCTCAAGGTACCTCTCTGCCTTCTCTTCCTAGCCCTCAGGAGAGAGAGGAAGCCTCACCTCAGGTTCGCATTGCTAGATAATGAAGCTGTATGGTAGATATGGGAATTCAGAATCTCAGCTTTCTAATAACTTTCTGCAAAATGCATATACAAGCAAACTCAATAATGTATTTTGAGAAAATTCTTCATGGCAATCTTTATCCTGAAAGATTTCCAGGCAGACATAAGAAGAGCTGAGGAAATCTTATCCAAGCAGCTAAAATTACCTTCATGATACTACAAGGCACATAAGCATCTTTCTATTGGCTGTCCACAAGCACCTGCAACTCCCCCAAGTTGCGATTCACTGTTACCAGAGAACTGAGCAGCAACTGGAGCCAGCCGGGTAAGTGCTCTGTGTATGAATAGCCTGCGTCGCATGATCAAAGAGTGGACAAAACATAATCCGTAGTCTGTCAGCTCCCCAATTATTGCAGACTGTAGCCATCAGTTGTACTGCCTCGTATCCCACTCTAGAGGGAGAAGAAAAATATCAGAAGAAAAATATCAGTAAATATGTTTCTCCTGAGAAGAAACTAACTGCTGAAACTCTCAGAGATGTAACTAAGTTCTGTCATCTGGCTTTAATGGGGCTATTTTTCTCTCTTCATTTTCATCTTTTGGTTTTTTTTATCCTTGCTAGCAGTCAGAACTTAACCTGGGACATGATCAGTTCCAAGTCTCTGGGTTTTGGGGGATAAGAAGGATCAGAGAGGCAGAGTTTAGGTCACTGGCTACTGTTAGCCTTTGCAGGCAGGGGAGAGAGGAGGGCTTCAAATTCATTTCCTTTAAAGCCAGGACATCCTTTTACCTTGGTCAGGTGAAAGACAGCAAGGATCTGGATGCTCTTCCTTACCCAAACTTTTCTCCTAATGAACCAGGTTGTCTTGTTTCCATATTGCATTTTACAGATTCTCCAAATGAAGGAGAAAGATTTCTGCCTTAAGGCAGAAACTCCTTCCTGAGTTATACAAAATAAATCACATTTTTATGCAAGGAAAAAAGTTATCTCTTGTGAGAAAAAAGAAACAAGGAATGTCAAAGATTCAGCAAATGCAATGTATGGACTTCATGACTCTTAAAATAAAATAAAGTAAAAATCCAGACAGCACATTGTGTCTTGGGCCATTTAAAATAAGTGCCATTTTCATTCTCAGCTATGCACCCTGCCCTCAATTCACAGTAGCTGCTGTCATTGCTCTTTGTTCTTAAATCTCTGTGAAACATTGCAAAGATGGAAGCTGCTCTAGTTCTCCGCCCTCAGCGCCTTCAGGTTCATTCTCCTTCCCTCACTACTATTTCTCTTTGGGTTTTTTTATGCACTCCTCCTTGCTCTCCCCTTCATCTCCCCACTCCTCCTCAATCACTTTCCACTGGTCTCTGTTTCTCTCAACTCTTCATATTTACATCACTTGTCTTTCCCCTTTCCTGCCTTCTCTATTCTGCTCAATGTAGTTACCTTTGTTTCCTTGCTCTACAACAGCAGTTTTACCTGCTGGATTAGAACATTAGCTAACACTGAATTATATTTCACATTGAGTGTAGCATGATATTACATCTTGCAGAGACCCCAGGACCTCTGCTATACGTACAGCCTTGAACTGTTCATGCTCACTTTTCTTCTGGTACACTGTAGGTGGAAAATAAGTTAAAAAGGAGTAATTATAATGTATCAAGGAAACAAATAGGTGTGAGATGAAGAAAAACTGTGGAAGGAACAGATAGAAATAGACTATCTGGATATCAGAAAGGAAAATAAAAATAGATTTTATAAGGCTGTCTTTAAACAGTGCTAAAAGGGTGGCAAAAAAAAAGAGGCAAAGGGGAAGAAACAAAGAGACAGAAGGAAAAGGTAATACTGGAATACAATTTTTTTTTTAGAACAAGAGAAAACTCAAGAAAAGAGAGGTGTCTCAAGAAAGCATTCCCCATAGCATCACTATAGCAGTTTGAAAATACTCAGCCTCCTCAAAGGAAGCAATCTGGTACAGAGCAAGCAGTACTGGTGTCACAGTGACAGGGCCAAAGAAAGAAGCTGGAAACTCTTGGCACAGAGGATTAGATCAGATGGAGGTGAGGGAAGGAAGGATAAAAATTGTTGAATGCCAGTAAGAATACAGGAGGCAAAGCGCATCAAGATCTGGGCCTAGGACTGATTTTATGGGACAATAAAGCTTCAATTCGTCAGTTATGATTCCAAAAAAGCGATGGTTTTTCTTCCTGTTGGTGACTTTTGGGGTCCAACTACCACACCAGTTTCAGAAGAACAGTGCTAACAGGCAGGGTACAACAGTAGCTGCCTAATCCTGGCCAACTCCCATTGAAATCAGATGTTTTTCCACTGGTTTCAACAGGAACCAGATTGGACCCTAAAAGAAAGTAATTTGTGATACTACTGCTGGTTGGGCATTTTGCAAGGAAACTGCTTTTTTCTGAGAATGGTGATTCATCAGAACAGACTCTTTCTGTAGCTACGCTGAATATTGAAAAGGTGGTATTTCCAAGGTGAAAAAGAGAAAAACCTTAATAGATTGTTGGTTAAGACAAGTGGTCACTCATTTTACTCATCCAGACTCAGCTCTTGCCAGACTGCTTTAAACAAGTCATTTGCATCCTCATACTCACCATGTCAGGAACTTGAACCTTCATTTCCCATTTTTAGGTATGCCCAGGTAAAGGTGCTTACAATACCTTGCTTCACAAATTTGAAAGAAGAGCCACTTCAGGTGGCTGCAGGAAGAGTGAACAAATTAAAAGGGACAGATAATCTACAGTTGTATCTGGGCAGATTTCAGGGATAAATATAGCAGAAAACTCTTCCTGTACTGGTATCTCCTGAACAGTCAGTGCGGCTGAAGTTGCAGGCTATTCACCAGTCACTCAAAAGTTGTGCTGTTCCTTTTTAAAACCGTATGCTTATACGGTCACATCTTTGTCATGAGAGGAAATACTTTCAAGACGTGTGTTTCTTCCCTTCTCTGATTTGTCTTGGCAGGAATACTAAAACCACCTTATTACAAATATTTTGCTCAGTCACTTTTTCCATTGAAAGCGTATCTTTGGAGTTTTCCCTATCACATAAACGGGTTCATACAAGCTAGCAGCATTCCTTGCTGGCTAGAAGAGTATCATAAAACAAAATAATCTTCTCTAATGACTAAGCTGCCTGACCTTGTGACTGTAATAGTGCCAGGAGCATGGCTGGTTTTTAAAGATAAATTTTCTCAGCTTTTCAATGGAGTGTTATGGTAGAGGCCAGAAGGAACGACCCAGAGGAGGAAGCTCTCTGTTTACCGACCATCAAGAAGGCACAGGGGATCGTAGGCTTCCCCACAGAGTTTTGCAACCCTGCCCTAGAGGATGACCTCTAGATACAGTGGGTCAGTTCAGTCTCTGTGCTCATTAACTCCATGATCTCTCTGCTGAGACAATACTTTGGGTGTAAGTACTCTAGTAACACGCTAGCATGGATCAAAACCCTCCTTCACTTCTCCAGCTTCAGCTGAGCTGTAACCAGCAGGTTGCTGTTCCACAGTGGTGAGATAAAATGCCAGCAGCAAGAGATTTAAGGCTCCTTGACTGTTAAAGGGCTAGTGCTGTGAGTACTTCCCATGAAGGGCTACACCGCTCGAGTGCTCCCTGGCCTCAGTGAGAAAGGACTGTGCTGCTCACCAGTAGAGTTAGGTTTGAAAAGCAAAGGTGTCTGTTGGAGCACAGGGCACTTCTGCAGCTTGCCTCTAGCACAAGCTCTTTCTCAAGGCTTGGTAATGTCATGAAACCCTTCCTGAGAAGACCCATTAGTTAAAATATACACATTTTTGTCTAAATTTTGTGCAAAATGTTCTCTCATTGACTAACCAGACAAGATTTTAGTTGCTCATTTGCTCTCTCTGATTCAGCAGGAAGGTGCATTGCGTGTGGACTCTCAAGTGCAGCAAAGACAAAGACCATGACCAGCAAATGATACCTTTTCCCATCCTCATTAAAAAAATCTTCAAATGAAATTCTGTGCATTAGCTGGGAAATGTTATGCTCATTTTTTTTAAGACTGGCATTTGACCTATATCTTCATCCTGCTAATCCCATTTCTCTTTATTCAGCAATAAAATACACTCAGGATTTTCATTTAGCGAGAATATGTTCTGGAAAAAAAATAAGGATACATTTTGAATGAGCATATTTGTGAACATATTGCTTATTTTTTATCATAAAAAGTAAAGGATGAAATTATCGAACTCACTTTGAATTAAGTTGGCATTACTTTGGGGAAAAACAGTTTGGGCTTCAGGTTCATTGTATGACACAGGTGATGGTGTCACTGGCAGAGTTTGTGGGGACGTACAACCCTCAGCTTCAATGTTAAATCCATTCTCAATGAGTCAGTTAAATTCTTTTGATATATATTCATCATATATATTCATGCTGGATGACTCAAACTAAATTAATCAATATAATACTGTATGCATGTGAATATGGGTTTCAAAAAAAAGCATGCCATGGACAGCGGATATTTTTCTTAATCCAAATCCAGCATTTTTGATGGGCAACATATTCTACCTTCTGTTTACTGAAACCAGACATGGAACCTAAACTTTCCAAAAGTCTCAATGTGGTCTGAATTTCATGACTCAAGCCAGTTCTGATATTAACTGATCTTGACGCAAACTTGATCCATTTAAAAAAATAATGTAAATTCCTGTCAAATTATTGACAAATTCTCAAAGAGCAAGGAATGGCACTGAAGTTCTGAGGCAAATATATCACATACACCCCAATATAACAATTCTTGGGAAATTTTGCAAAACAATTTTCCAAAAGTACCACATGTTCCCTATATTTTTTTCCAAAAAAACACAGGGGAATGATGACATTTCCTTTGCCACTGGCCTTGGTTCATGCACTATGGTTCAAATTTTGCACTGCTAGACATAAGTGCTGTTCTTCTAACTTCATTTTATGCTAGCAAAGGCTTTGACTATACACCTTAGAAATTCTTACACTTGTGATCAAACCTTCTGCTGCTGTTAGAAAAATACATTTTTCTGATTAAATACATGCATTATGCCATTTAAAAATAGCCTTGCTTGTTATTCAGTACAGAAGGAGTTAAGCCAGGACAAAAATGCACTCTCTGAATCAGAGAAGTATTTTTGGAGACACTACTTTGGAAAGGGGAAAACTTGTTCAGTTTTTGTTTAAACTAAAACCAGTGTTGTATTGACATGTCTGGATTAGGTTTTCAATGCATTTTTCCAACCTGTTGGACACCTTCCACAAATTATAAAAAGACACCACAAACAGAAGTGAAGAGAAAGAGAATGTTACTTTTGTGCACAAATTTCTCCCCAAGGGTTTATAAAGAGGGTCCATACACATTTTTGTGTAAAGATACAGGACAAATTTATTACAACAGAGAGGAGCAGTAAAAGCACATTTGTTATCATTTTTATCATTCCTGGCAGTTCTTCCAGCAGACAGCTCAGGTCCATGAACTGTGTAAGGCTTTTCTGTGGCTCAGACCTTGCACATCCGAGCAGGTTTTGGAACTGAAATGTATTGTTCCTGTCAAAGTGGTCTAAAAGAATCGGCCACCACTTCTAGCACATGCTGGTTTTCTGCACACAAAATCTTAGAAAGAGAGGATCTGTGGAAGGGTTGCTTTTTCCAGAAGCAAAGTCAATTTCTTTTCCTGATGAGTTTAACTGAAAAACTAGATAGTTTAGTGTGGGGTGGTTTGTTGTTTTGTTGGTTTGGTTTTTTTTTTTTTAAATTGCTAGTTGCCTTTCCTCAGATTGAAGATTCTTTTCCTATCTGTTAACTCTGGATCATTTTTATTCAGTGCCACTGACAAAACAGCTCAATGTCTGAGGACAGGTGCTGGGAGATAACAAAAGCAGAATCCTCTGAGGCAATCATTGTTCCAGAAGCAGCAAGCCCAGTGATTCACGCTGTTGTCACACAGCATTCCTGCAATATCTTCTTCACCCTTGAAATAAGCTAGTCACCCCCTCTCTAAGAACTGAAGAAACATCTTCCATCCTTGGAATTAGAAAAATCCAGAAAAAAATTAGTATTTTTCTATTGCAATTATTATTGCTGATCTGATCTGCAGGCATTTCTGATCTATTCCTTGTGGGTCTAACAGCAAGCATGTACCAGTGAGTATGGCAGCTCATACAACTGCATTGTTATGCAGTTCAGGAGCAAGGAGTTTCAGTAAAGAGCTAAAATATATCCCTATTAGAAAATAGTATCTTTGTAAAGTCAGAACTGTTTCTGTAACAGATCAGAAGATTCAGACTCCTTTTCCATTGACTGTTCATACTAACCAAATTCTGCCCTTTTATTTGGAGTATAAGATTTGTTTGCTTTTTACTGTTGAGCGACGTTGTTCCATTTTCAGCTTTAGTGCTCCTAAGTAACCACAAAGGATTATGCAGCAGATCCAACAGTCCCCCCTCATACCTCCACAGTGCCTAGGGAATGATGTAACAGGTTTATTCCAATGACTTTCCTTCCCAGAGCCACAGGCAATGAACACTGCCACCTGGGACTTTGGTCACCTCACACAGTAACCCTAGAGGACATACAAAAGGGCCCGAGAGGTTCATTTGCTACATCCCTTCCAAATAAAAAAAAATAATAATAAAAAAAAGAGCCCTCTTTCTATTTTTTATGGCTATGACATACTGTAACACCCCCCACTTGGTGCTCAGATCCCAGATTCTGTCCACTGCTGAAAACTGATGTTTCAGGTGACACTTTAAAAAGGTGAATTACAAAACAATTGGGTCTAGAAGGAAGAGAATGAGCATAACTAAATTTAAATCCAACAATTCCAGGATTTACCCAAAACTCCTAAGCTTAAGAGGTGCCTTTCTGTTAGCTCTAATAATCTTTGGATATGCCTGTTTACAAAATCTATTAGGGCAAGTTTCGTTATGGTGTTCTCTAGCTCTCTTACGAAGAGGAAACATACAGAAGTGAATCACTTCTGACTTGAATCTTCACCAACACTATCTTTTGGTGGTCTGTGAATGCAACCATAATATTACATCATTGTTTTCAAGCCCTCTCTGAATTCAGAAACTATTACCTTTCCACAAACTTCTAAATCATCAAGAATTAATTAAACTCTTCTTTTTCAAAATAAACACTACTGGAGTTCACTGAATAACACAAATAAAATGTACTTAGAGACATGACTCTGAAACTTCTTCACTTACACAACAGAGAGATGATGCTGGCAGGAAAATCAAAATGTGTCAGGGATGCCTGGGTATTATGGTATTTTGGTTCCAACTATCAAACCACTAAGATCACAGAGATCTTCTGGATTCATAGCATTCATGTGAGCCCTTTTGCCTGAGGATGAAAGTGAAGCCACAGTGCAGTACCTATCTGCAGTGTGGTACTTAACTGTAACAAATCAGACTCCTTCACTCATTTCCCTGCACCAGATAAGCATCCTGCATGAAATTTTGTGGCAATAGAGCACTCCTCATATGTGAGACAATGCTTGATAATTTTGATGCATATTTCACTCCTCCTTCAGAAGACAAACTTTGGTAACAATTACCATGTCTGTGAAAAAGAAAATACAATCAAATAAGTAACAATGTCTGCATCAAGGATTAAGAAAGTGCTTGAGCAAATTGATGAATTTCTTTTGTACTTATCACCATGATTGCATGCTAATGTATGCACTGAATACGTAAATAATTCATACCAATAAATTTATGAGAGCATTTGCAAGGTCTTTAGAAGAGCTTAAAAACTGGACCAAGTTCAGGCAACAGAGAAAATTGCCAAATTTGAAGGACTTTTAGAAGCAGTTCATGCATGGAAAGAAAGAAATACCCTCTACAACTTGCTGAAAACATTCAAGGAGAATCCTCATTCTTCTAACTAATTGCTATTTTTGTCAGAAATCTAAGCTTTTGTCATAGCACACCATAAATTACTGATAACATATCACCAGTGAACATTTGTAAGTGAGATAAATGCAGAAAGTATTTATACTGCTGCCAGACCAATTAACACTCTGCCACCCTTCATCACCCAAGTTGGCTGGTATTTGAGTTATTGACAAACTGAAGCTGTTTGTCTTTAAATAATCTTTGCTGTTGTAGGGTATTATTATCCCTGATGCATTGCAGAATTCCAGATCTGAGTCAGTTATGAAATTCTCCCCCAGCTCCCTGAAAAGGGGCCCTTGTTGATTTCTCAAGTACTTCAGCAGCCAGCGCCCACTGTTGCTCTGTGGAAAGACGTGACTCATGCCCAATTCATTCATTTAAAATTCTCTCCAGCTCAATAACTTCTGGCAGTCATTCCAGCCCATTCTCTGGGTGTCAGAATCACAGGCTGTTTTAGCTGGATGTTCTCTCTGGCTTGTTAAAAGGAGGAGCTGGATTATCATTACTTTCCTATCAATCAGGTGCTGTTCACCTAAGATTATAGATGAGCCAAGAAAGAAGTGTGGTTTATTTGTTTAACACTGAAAGCAACACACTCTTTTTACTGCTGTAATGTTGTTTTATACAGCTGACCATTCAGTCCTTATACAGTAATTTACTGGAAATGAGGGAATTTTAAGGGACAGCTTCAGTAAGTTCCTGTAGCACAAACAATTTCTGAACTATTCTAACCTAGGGTCACTCAAATCAATCCTTGAACTTGTATTCCAAGAACTCCCCATTCTCTAGCCAACTCAGACAACCCATCAACTGACATTGCCTAAGACTGCTTTTTGGAAAGGTAAGTCTGTGTCCTCCAGCAACCACACTGCTTCTTACAACTTCCTTAACGTACACATGACTTCTCCTGAGAAATGCCAGGCAATGAACAGCTTTTTCATTAATGTTTGAACACAACTGCCCTTTGGCTCTGGAAGAATTGAATCTATGACCACAAGACTGTAGACTGGACTGTCTTGAAAAGTCCCCTGAAGATAAAGGCAGTGCAGACCAGCCAGGAACTGAAAATGGAGTAAGCTATTTTTTCCACTATTCCCACTCATATCCTGTACTACCAGCCTGCAAAACTGCTTACTGGTCCAAGGGACATCAGAAGCAGACATCTGAAGATAGGGACACATCTGAATGGGGAGAGGAGGGCAAGCCAGACCAGCTAGATCTGATCCAGCTCCCACTGAAATAATATTCCTATTCTATTCACAATACATATTGAACTAATTCAAAACCAGTCTACCTCCTATCATCTACTGCAGCAAAATGCCATAACTCACCACCGTCTTCTAAATAGAGAAAAATAGTAAAATAGCATTCATCCAAATGGCATGCCTTTAAATTTTCACAGCCTTTGAGACAGTGTGTCCTAAAGTGCCTTCTCAGATCCAGGGACAAGGAATGTTTTGACACTAATTTGAATATATTAATAACAACATTACTAAGGCTGTGGAAAAATACATAAACTGCAATTTTATTGTGCATTCTGCTTTCCAATGCCTCTGCTCATCAGTCTGCTAAAAAATTTTAATGGTCCAGGCAAAGGTCAAGTGCAAGACAATCTCCCACGCTCAAAATGCAAGACATTCTTTTAGGCCTTTTTGTAAGACCTGAATATTTTTACATTAAAAATAATACTATTGGATATACAGAAAGAGTACTGAGGAGCTGTCCTGGTTTCAGCTAGGACAGAGTTAATTTTCTTCCTAGTAGCTGGTATAGTGCTGTGTTTTGGATTCGGTATGAGAATAATGTTGATAACATACTGATGTTTTAGTTGTTGCTAAGGAGTGCTTACACTAAGTCAAGGACTTTTCAGCTTCCCATGCTCTACTGACTGAGAAGGCTGGAGATGCACAAGAAGCTGGAAGGGGGCACAGCCAGGACAGCTGACCCAAACTGGCCAAAGGGCTATTCCATACCATATGACGTCATGCTCAGTATAGAAGCTGGGGGAAAGCTGGCCGAGGGGGTTGCTGCTTGGGCACTGGCTGGGCATTGGCCAGTGGGTGGTGATCAATTGTTTTTCATTTGCATCACTTGTCTTTCTTGGGCTTTATTTCTCTCTCAATTTGTTAATTTCCTTTTCATTACAATTTTATTGTTGCTGTTGTTGATATTATTATTATATTTTATTTCAGTTATTAAACTGTTCTTATATCAACCCACAAGTGTTCTCAGTTTTACTCTTCCAGTTCTCTCCCCCATCCCACCGGGGCAGAGGGAGTGAGCGAGCAGCTGTGTGGTGCTTAGTTGCTGGCTGGGGTTAAACCATGACAGGACCCTTGTCCACTTTTTAAATATTTTTTCTGCAAAAATTACAATGCACTTTAACCACTTAGGATGATCCTGAAACCCTACGCAGCTGGCAGAACACACATCTGACCTGCAGCCATACTTAGCATAGCCATCTATCTCAATGTGATTTTGACAATTTGTCAGCCACACTTTTTTTTTATTATTTATTTAAGGCAATATTTGGAAATGGCTCATTAAAGCTAGTTCAAGTGAGAACAGAACTTGCAAAAAATTTTGCAAAACTACTTTTTCCAAATTTGCAGTTCAGCCCTCTCAGTAGATTTTAGCTGGGATTCATCATACCTATCTTTAGCCACCCAGAAACTGAATGCTTCACCCAAGCTAGGCATCTCTTCTCACTTTTTTTGGTCAATGAAAAGATACAGTCACTATACCTTAGGCCTACAAATCAGTTCCAGATTTTGTATTCTTCCTGAGACAGACAATACAATCAGAGGAGCTTTCCAGTAGTTCACAAGGCACCTATGATTCAAAAATCCCAACAAAATTAGATGTGAGCTGGGGCTCAGCTCTATTTATTGGTAAAGGGAATCAGGCATTTAAAGGCCAATGCTTCCTTGTAAAATGTTCCCTTTTTGTTTACCGTAGTTTTCACATTGTGATATCAGAAACTGTACTGCTAAAAGACACAAGTTTTTTAAAGAAAAGATGTATCCTCTTAAAAGGTACTTTTAAAAGATACCCAGCAATGTACTTTCAGAGTGCAAGAAGTCCTTGCTCTTGATACAACCCAGTAACATTATGTAGAAACATCAACATGCAAGTCATACAGCTGTCTACAACTTTACCCATTTCAACAAAAACAAAGCTGCTTATCTACGCAAGAGCCACTCGAGATCCACTCACGGCATTCTCATGGCAACAATAATACTGCATTTCAGGATATTATTCAGGTAGAAGTGATGTGCAATCAGTAAGTGACACTGAATAGCATTTTCTATTAAGCACTGGCTTCCTCTTTGATGGTTTCTTATAGATACATGGCATTGATTGCTCTGCCGCCACTCAGATTAGTATGTAGATTTTTGCTTGGTATTAAACAGGTGTTAACACTGCCTAAGAATCAGAGCATTACTAATTAGGAAATCCTACTCTGTGGGCTGATTTTGATTCCTATTGATTTTGGTTTTAATTTTCCTCCTTTTAGAAGAAACCTGGGTACACATCTTGGGCGCGGGTGTGTTAGGAAAGGTAGGGAAGAAAAATCAGTAGTGAGTGTTTATTGTCCCTTCTGTACTTTCTCAAGGATGAACTCAGATAGATTGTTTGGAGGAAGGTTAACAAATTTAGATCAGGGTTTATAACAGCTGCCAGCAGATGGGGAGAGGCTGGGGGGAGCAATCTGCCCGAGGTGAAGAGAGGCTCTTAGAGGAGCAGGAAAGCACATGCTGAGAATTCTGCCTTTTTGACAGGTCAAGTAAAGTGCAATTTATGAGATCAATAAACAGACCTGCCATTATTACGGATTAACCAGGCTTTTCTTCATCTGGAGACTTCTGCAGTACTGGAGAAAATACATAGGATTCTTGAACCTTCTGAAATAGGCAGTTTTAGGGGGAATGTGCAGGGAAAGGGGGAAAAAGACAGAGAATCACCACATAAATTCAGCTTTTCCTACCCTCTGTTTCATCAAAATATTCCTACACCTAAACCCCAATAAGAAGGTTCACTTTTTTCCCAATACTAAACTCATTCATCACACAAAGTTCCTAGTGTGACCAGCCCACAGAAAAAAAAATAATTGAAGGTCTGGGTTTTTGTCCTTAGAGAAAGAGAATTTTCCTCATGACCTCTCTATTAAGCTCTCTCCCACTTAACACTTAGATGTGTGTCAACCTGTTCAGCTCTACACTGAAATGACGAAACAGGTGAGAGCCTCGTGCATCTTTATTTTTTATGGTGCTATGCCCTCCCACAGGTCTCCTATTGTCTGGTTGGGACCATGGTGCAAACAGTTAGCATGCCCTGTCAGAGATGAAATCACGCTCCTTGGCAAGCTTAGGGCATGGTAGTACAATATAATGGATCCGGAGCAATAGCAGTGTTGAATGGCCAAATGATGAACGCACAGCAATTTCCACTATTATATGTGAGAGCATGATGTTCACAGGAGGAGAGAGGTTGAGAAGGAGCGTATAGGGGTGCTGAAACCACTTACCACTGAAAGCATAACTTACAAGAATGGCCTGTCTTTTGATCTGTATTTGTGAAACAGTAAGAATCACACAGCATTAGCCCTGAGTGAAGTTTCTAAGAGCTACCATAATATGAATAATAAAGAATTTTACTGCTTAACTTTTTAGAACATATTCCCATATGAAAAAATAATGCTGCCTTGCTTGAAGCCAATGAAAACAACTTAGAATTGGAGAATAGGTATTATCAGCACAAACAGAATAAAACAAAAAATGACAGCTCTTGCTTCAGACTAGAAATAAAACTGCCATTGCTTATAAGTTTGTTGCTAGGTAGGACAAAGCATGAACCTCATGGCAGTGTTTGATTTAAAATGACACGATGGGAAATACTTTCTTGTGAAGATTTTGATTCAAGTGAAAAAGCCTTTTGTAAAAAAAAAAAAAAACAACTTGAAATCCTCTGAATCATACTCTATGGGGGGGGGGGGTGTGCGCGCACATTTAATTTTATGCTCCAAGATTCTTGTCAATGTGTGTTTATGGGGAAAATTCTACTACCTGAAAACTAAGAGAGAGAAACAATATGTAAATGTCAGTAAATATTTTTACAGCTATTTTAAGCAACTATTCTGAAATGCTAATTATTTGTTTAAGGAAAATGAAAAATAGTAATTTATTTAATGAAAGAAATTTCAGTCTCAAAAAACCCCCAAGATCACACACACCATCTGGCTTCTCTTATTCAGGTATACTGTTCATTCACTTTTATCCAAATTTATCCAACAGATCAGAAGCCACCATAATCTGAGTATAAATATGAGTACATAAGTATTCTTGTGTATTTGCATACTTTCACAAGTGCCAGTGCAAGTATTGTGATCATGTCGTGGCCTATGCAGTCCTTTATTTTTGGCCCTTCTCCTTGAGGGCTTCAACAGACCAAACACCAAGAAAATACAGTATGCCATTTGAAAGAGTGACATGGTTTTAAGATGTAGTATTTCCTTGTTATTTTTACAATGGTAGGCATGTAGGCTACTACAGACATCACAAGATGTTGGAAGGAGGCTTCCAATCTTACAGCCAGGTGTCGTACTTTTATTTGTCTTATACTCTTAGCCCCAAGGCTCCTACTTTCACACACTCATATTCCCATACCTGCAATTTAGGGTAGCTACTTCCCTTGTCTAGTGCAATATTCATATGTCTCCTATTTTCCCCACAGAAAACCTATACCCAAAAGTCTTTCCACACTTCTCTGCCCAATGCTGTGTCCTTTAGCTCCCCCATCACAACCTTATGTTTTTTCCTCTGTGGACTTACTCACATCCACAGAATCCTAGTTCTCATGACTCATCTAGGAAGGATACATTTTGGACAAGACTGAACATGCAGAACAGAGGAGACTCAGAAGGGTTTCTGTCCCCAGGTCAGGTACAGTTCATCATTACTTAGACAGTTCTCCAGTACTGTGATGGTAGTACATCGATGTAGATTTGAGACAGCTTTAATCTTATATCAGTATTGTAATGATGGTATGGTGACATAAAATTGAAGTTAAGCTGGCCACCAGCTAAAGGTCTACAGTGGCTACCACATCCTTGTTTTAATGATCAAGCGATACAAAAGCTGTGTCCTATGCAGTCTGCATCGTAGTCTGTTTGTGCTGTTATGTGCTTTGCAAAACCTGGTTTGCAGACACAGTAGTGGCATTAAGTCACTTCATCTTCCTGCAGTCCAGCTTGCGATTTCTGTGTTACACCACTTAGGGTATGCCATAATGCATTCAGAACAATATACTTGTACAGATATTTAAATTATCTTTGTTCTTGGCATAAAACTAATTGTGGTAATACAGAGCTCAGCAGAGTAGTAAAAGCTACCTGAGAACCTGGGAACTATTCTGAGCTATTTGCTTGTCCTGAGCCCCAGATCACTATACCTGCTGCAAGTATCCCAGTGAGCTAATCACTGTAAGACAGACCCTGCATGATGCATAGTTTAGAAGCTTACTGTAAAACAGAAAAAAGTGACGTGCTCTATTACACAAAATACTTCTCAAGAAAAAAATTATTAGGAATAATGCAATAAGAAAAAAATATATCATCACAAGTAGCACTGGTCTCATTATAAGTCTAGGGTACTTATATATCTTGCAGTTTCAAAACCTCAGTTTTATACATATTTGTTATGAAAATTCTCCCTCTCGGGTCACTCAGCAATAAGCTTAAGTGTAGCTGCAGCAAGGTCCAGTGTCATCTTATAGACAGGAAAGGGATGTGAGGAAAAAAGCTGTAGTCTTTAAAAAAAAAAAAAGTAGGTTAAATAATGCCCTACCTGTGCTGGTACATTACACCTTTCTGGGTATTTTGTGGGTTATTTTCCCTGTCTCCTCTGTGGAGTTATTTTTAAAGTTGAGTCACTTGCAAATCATATTTTTTCAAGTGCAGAAATATGATCTCAATTATGAGTGTTTTCCCAAGTGGTAGATAGTGTTGCTATTAGTTATTCATGCATGTATTTTACAAGTTTTTGTCTGAGGCTGAGGGCCGCAGGCCTGTTTGTTCTTCACAGTATAAAGCCAAAATTCTTCAATGAATGATCTTATAATACAGTTTGAAGGGCTAATCAATGGTGAGGAGACAGTGGGTGGTGTGAGAAGAATTTGACTATCCTTCATCTAAATATGCAGCACCGCCTGTCTAACAGATTCTTGTATTATCTATTTAGGCTGTTACTTCAAATCACCTTCCAAAAATCATTTCAGTGTGTGTACTTTCACCAGCTTGTGGATTTTGGAGCTGCTGGAAAGTGAGAGGGAGAACCTGTGGAATCTCAACGCAGGCAGGAATCTCGTCAGAACTACAGTTTGCTGGTGGAAGTAGTTTTGCAGCACTTAGATGCTAATGAACAGGAAACAACTAGTTGTTACAGACAGCTCTGGTACTAGAACAGCCATCATGAAAAGAGTCCAGTTAGTTAGATAGCAAAAAGGTCTAACAGTAGAGATCAATTCCTCTCTTTTCCACTGCTGTTTTACTCTGCCTTTCCTTTCAGCATTTTCAGAATTAAATGTTTCAGCTTCAGCATCTGAAATTATTTTTCATTTCATAATTAAGCTGTATTTTCCAAGGGGTTAAAAAAGCATGAGGAAAAATTGTCAGTGTTTCATTTAATCCAAAACACTTTTCTCTGGTTTGATGTTATGTCTTCTTATTGAGAAGAGTTGTAAAGGTTTGTTATCTAAACGAAAAATCAGTTACTAATGAGTATAAATAAATGTGGAAATAGAATTAACTAAATGCAACTAAGCAATGATTTTTTGAGTTAAAGAATAAAATACAAAAAAAAATTTTTTTCAAAACTTTGCTACATAATCCATAATCAAAACTACAGCTGCAGATAAACTTCCATAAATTTATATAGATAAAGACTCTGAAGACTGCTTTATTGATCTATCTATCCTAGAAGCTAGTATGAATAAAGTTTCCCATCTCAGAGTTTGGGGTTTTCTCCAATGTTTTTCCATTATTTTTGCAATCTGCAATTTTGCTTCTTTAATATCCATAATCTCCCTACCATACATAGTATGAGATGTATGAGATAAAAAGGGGTTCCTCACCAGTAAAGACGACTGTTCCTCCAGGTTTCACCTTTTTTCAGGCATCTGAAAGCTCACCATTCAGTCTAAGGCTACTCAATAGGATCCCTCAATATAACCAATATGAGCATCTCTGGAGTGAGATTCACCCACCTGAAGTAAGGGATCCAAAGCAGGTCATCTGAATTACCCTCCATTTATTGTAGAGGAAACTAGGTAAATACATTGTGAACCCTTGGAAAGCAAACTTAAGATGAAATTAATTGTGTCTCTTGCTGTGTAATGTTTGTCTTCAGCAACATGAAAACAAGTGTGAGATTTAAGCAACAAAATCCCTTCATTTTCTACATGTTTAGAATTCCTGGGCTAAAAATTGTTGCCAAAAGTTAATAGAAGTATTTACCAGTGATGCTCAGGGACTTTTTTATACACATAGTTAGTGTCAATGACCGGGTTTCTAGGCTGCAAGTGCAGATTAAACTATTCCCTTTATAATTATACTTGATTCTTAACTGTGAAGTTTTTTTCTACAGCTCCAAGAATTCAAAAACTGACACTATCTTGTCAGAAACATAAAACATTTTTTCTGGTCCTACAAATTTTCAGTGACAGGATCTGTGTGCTGCATCTTCTTAGGGTAAAGGAATAAACAAAAAATAGTCTCCTAGTATTCCACCTTAAAACATAAACATTTCCATGGTGCTTCCTTTTAGAGGCTGAGTGTTCATAGTCCTACCTAGATCAGCCATCCTGTGTGGGTTCCACATTACCACCCTGCCTCCTTCCACTTAGAAAAACTTCTGTGCTCATTGAATTATTAAGACTTCCATCCAGATCTGTCCTTTATACTTACAACATTACTACATAATTGGAAAATGATTTGGCAACAGGCTATGAGTGGAAAAAATCAATAGACCTTGATAATGAGATCTGTCCTACATGTTTCTAATCAATTATTCAAAAGAACAATGTATAATACAGAGGTGCTGCACACTGCAAGCTGATGTTTTGTGTTCCTATTTTACTAATATTGTCTTGTGAGGAACGGTGAACTCTGTTTAAACTACCATTCATCTTCATTTCATATCCTGCCAAGTTCCTAAGCAAGGCCAGAAGGGCATGAAGCTTTTGTGAAATAATAAACTATTCCTTACTCTGAATGCTGATGATATTATCTCTACCTCACTGATAGAGCATCTGCTTTCTACCTCATTAATCATAAACATTAAAATGTTATAAATCCTGTTCTTGAATCTTAAAGAAACAATATTTAGCTTATTTTGGTCTTATCTTTTTGACAGCTCTGCTCTGCCTACTGCCGTGGTAGAATTGTTTTCCCTTCATGTCCTTATAATTCAGTATATCTACATATAATTCAGCAATCTATACAAAGTAATTTTTTGCTCTTCTTTTGATATGTTGTCTTGTGATCAGATTATTTCTCTTTTGAAGAAACAAACTCCATTGACATGCAGATTAGACAGAATCTCTGTGATAGTAAGAACACCTCGGGTAACAAAATGCCATTTAGACTTTGACCTGTGCTGGGTGCATTATAACAGTACTGCCTCAAGAGAAGTAACAGCAGGAGGAAATTCTGAAACCTCAACCTGAAAGTCATGTTTGGTTCCCCTTTGCTCTGGTGTCCCCAGTAACAAAGTTAGATTATTAATTTCTGCAGTCCACAAAATAATTAATTTTCCTCTCTCAAAATGATAGAAAGTAATTTACAAGAATGTAGTCAGGAAAGCAGGCAGTTGTCATGAATACAGAGAAGACACTTTTCTAACAATTGAGCACCTTTTTCTCTCCATTCCTCTGTATTAATGCATTTTTCAGTCATGGTTCAACCATACAAGACTTCAGGTATGGTAAGTCATGTGTGATACTTAACAAAGAAGTAAAAGAGATCATGGCAGGTATCTGAATAGGCGGTAGTGTTTATTTAGATGCTTAATATAATCTACAAAGTTTTTAGTATGCTGAATTTGAAGCTGTTAATCTTCATTAGCACAATGATAAATATTATTAAAGCTTCATTAGAAGGTCAATGGTAGGGATTTTTAAATGCCTTGAAATGTATATTAATTTAAATTATAATCTAATGTCTAGAAGCATTTGATTGCTTAACTGAAATCTATAACTACTGTGAGTCATGTTGTCAGTGATCACCTCATACTTCTATGAGGCCTATGTCTTTTATAAGGGAAGGCAAATGATTGATGATAAAGGTGAACAGCTGGAGAATTAAACTACTCCTTTCTTTGTCTTTTCTGAAGCCATGTTTCTTCACATTTGTTTTGATGTCAATGCTTTGGATATAAAGGTACACCAACAAAGACATAAAAGGTACAGAGTGATTTGCAATTAATGGCAGCCATAGGAAATGCCATGAAAGAGGGCTCAAGCTCAGCCTTGAGAATCAATGAGAGACTCAACTAATCACTTACAGAAAAAAAGCCTAAGGTTGTAGTTGATCAAGCAATTGCAAAAAGACAGGATTAATGATGCATATTTTGAAGTGGCTTAATGGCAATGGCATTTTATTTGTGTTCTGGATTCTCAATTATTGGCATGGATTTGAATGAGTCTTTCAGAATTTCTCCACAAGAGGAGGGCTAGAAACTGGCTTTGCTATGAAGATCTGTGATTCAGCATCTGCCAACAGGGCTTATAAAAACCACCAGATACTGAGGAGACTGGCAAGAAAGATCAAATGAGTTGGCAATACCACCTACAAAAAGCTGTTCTCCAAGTGACCAAAGATGATACCTCAACAAAAAGAAACATCAAGTTCAGAACTATCATTTTTACAGAGTCATTCTCACATACTCAAAGTTTTATAGCTAACTCCTATTTCATTTTAATCAAGCCTGTTCTTGTCATTTTGACTGAAATGAACAACTGACCTCATTATCTTTATAATCGTCAGTGCACGTATCACAGCTTGCAAAGTTCAGAGCAGTGCTTATGTCAATAACTACAGTTGATTAACAACTTTTAGAGGTCATATTCCTTGCACTCTTATCTTTCATTTTGAATGCTGGCCTTCTTGATTAAGTAATTAGGAACTTTATGCAGTCAGTGATTGAACTAGCCAGCAGTAAGTTGCTAAAGCAATTAAAGATGACCAGGAGAGGCTAAGTCATTTTTTCAATACAAACAATTCTGTTTCTGAGAGTCAATCCAACCTCAGGAGTTGAGTCAGAGGGACAATTCAGGCAGAGTTAGATATGTATTTATTTGACCATCTAATGTGTTAAACATGAGCACAGTAATATATATGGAAAACTGCATCAAATAAGAATTCAAAATCATTGTCATACAACCCAGACAGTTATAAGCAAGACTTGTTTCTGTAGCACAGTCATAAACAGGGCCCAATGTGCCATCAACGGTAAAGGGGATTCTGTTCCAGTTCAGATTCTCATCTTGTGCCCAGCACTGAGCTTAGGTGAGCTAGCTAAGACAGCTACCACACTATTGTATGATATTATTGCGGCCAAATGAGTTATCTCATAATGAAGGAAAAGGGAGCTCCTTTTCCTGCCTTTAAGGAAAGCAAATAGAAAGGTATAGCTTTACCTCAAGTTAGAGTTCACTCATAGTGTTGGACCACACAGGTCCCTTGATCACATCATAAATTATCAAAACTGAGCAAACAGCTGATGATGACTTCAACCTCAGAATCTTTAAGAAAGGCACCAGATGTCTTATCTTTGGCTTTCCTTTCTGTTTATGTCTCTGTTGTTAAAGTTTGGTATTTTAACCTCACAGTGTCATTTCTGCTTTGAGGAGGGCCACAGTAAGACACCTGTCCACAAGGTGGGAAATCCTGGTCCAGCTGATGACTACCACCCTATTTTTGCTCTCTCTCACCCCAGAGTTACACCCAAAAAGAATTAGCACATGAAAAACTGCAGGGATCTTAAACACATTTTGATTCACTACTCACACACTAATCTGGCTCAGGAGCCCACAGCTGAGATAACAATTTTAAAATTGCGCAGTGCTCTAACCTCGGCCTGCGATACAGAGAAGATGATCGAAATCACTTTTGCTGATAAGTGATTTTGATTATTATTCTCTCCAGCCAAGTACCTAAACTGTTGGGGACAAGAATAGGTTGCTCATAGGGAAATAATTTTTCAATTAATTATGAAGCTAGACAGAAAGATTAATGGAGTTGATATAAATATTTGACCAAGGCCATTTAGAAAGCCCTGAGGTATCTCTGAAACCAATAGCTGGATATCACAAAATCAAAACTGCGGAGTGCAATTGATTTGGTTCTGGAACTATTCCCAGCCCTGCCTTGCATAACAAATAGGTGTAGTTAATAGCATGTGTTTACACAGTGTTTTATAGCTTAGGATTGCAAAGCAATAATGAGTTAGCCTTTCGTGTAGTCCAGAAAAGTGAGCAGTTTTTAGGCCTATAAGAACTGAGACAGTGAGAGGTTTGCCCAAAACCCTTTGCAAGATATGGAAGAATAGTTTGAAAAAAGTCTCATTTATGACACTCAAGCATGTAATTTTAATATCAGTTGATATTTTTCCTCAACTAAATGTAAATGCACACTCCTTTTAAACCTGTAGTGTATTCTAAAACTCTTTATACTCCTTTAGGCCTTCTGTTAGTCAACATTTGGGAATGTCTCTAAAAGCACTGTTTTTGACCATAAACTGCAGGAACAACAGCTCATACTGGAGGATTGCAAGCCTGCTCTGATCCAAACACTGTTCAGCCACACTGGCACACTCAAGTTAACCTGTACATCCTCCTAGCACTGCTTTGGGAACAGATACAGCTCTGTGCAAATCTGGCCACAGAGCTTCTTGTGCTGCCTTCCATCCTGAGCTGCCTGAGCAGGGGATCTGCACAGCTGTGTGGTACCTCTGCTTTGGATGACCACATGAGGTGGTGCTAACCACAGGGACAGCACTCCCCAGATCATCCTTTAAATCGTCAGCACGGCATACCCAAAGTTTACTCCTTTAATGCTTTCTATACCTCAAACCTTTTTCTCCCATTTGTTAAACCAAGGTGCCATTAAAGATCTGTCTAAGACCCAGGACCAGTATCCGTGGATTCATAATGTCTATTATATTATTTATTAAATAATGTTGAACACTTCTATAAATGTAAGCTCATGAAAAGGGAAGGTCCTGCCTCACTGTGTATTTCCAGATTTCTGCAAAGCTATCATTATCTCACAGAACATTTCACATTGCAACAAATATTTCTGGCTCTTAGGAGTTTCTGGAGCAAGAAAGAACATGTAGGTGTTGTGAAAGTCTCTCAGTGTTTTGTTCAACTAACAAAGAAATGTGTCCTCCTACTGAAATCTCTGTCCCATGGCTGGGCAAATAGTGCTTGTACTCCAAGCGTTGCAACAGCTGGAATCCCGCGGTATTCCTGTCACCACCAGCCCTACAAACCAAAACTAAAGCAAAACTGAGGATCCTCCTGGCTAAACTGGTTGGAGTTATGCTAAGCTATTCTCAATACAGAACTGACAATCAGTAGTTCCCAAATAACATATAATGTTGATAATAACAGCAAGGAAAAGAGTGACAGTAATCACAATAGTAATAATAATAATTATAATAATAATGATACAGGCACATACCTCAAGCTGCCTTTAAAATAGCTTAAACAGAATAAAACTGATAAAACCAGATTCAGCGTGTCACAGTCTGATGCATCCACCCACGAAATTCAGAAACACTTAGCTCACCACAAAGCAAAGAGAAAACAATGACAACACTTGCAACAGGTTCTTGTTAATGGGATATTTATGGGCCAGTGCTTAAACTGGAAAAAAGAAGCAGCCAAAGTGCTGATTGTTGTTCTTTAAAAGTTAAAGTGTTTGTTTTCAGTGTTTCCAAATTATGACACTGAAAAGTTTAGTGAAAGCTATAATCCAATAATAATCACAGAAATGGGACTTTAAAACAAACCCGACACACTGAAGGAAAGCCTCAGCCAGTGTAAATCAACAAAGTTACACTGACATCAATAGAATTATATCAAATTAAACCCACCAAGCATTTGGCAAAAAGAGCAGGGATGAAAGAGAATGCAATTGTGTATACAGGGATGCCTGAAAGCTAAAGACAATTTAAAAAATACGGTATGGGATATATAAAACCAGACAATTCATAATTATTTCAAACTAGAGGAGAAGCATGTTGTAGGATAAAAGTTATGAAAACAGATATGGTACCTAGGACTGTTAGACAGAATTCAGGTTCTCACATTGGCTACTGAGGTGTGGACAATATTTTCTACTAGGTGAAAATTATCTAGTCCTTTCACTTAAATATACAAAGATTTTCACCCAGACATATCAGTGGAACTATTTTTTTACTATTCTGGATGCAAGCTTCTGGCCCCGAGGAATCCTGGGATCCACTTTTGCAGAACATGCAAACAAATGTTCAGGAGAATTAAAAATACAAGAAAAATAAACAATTCTATTAAGCTACTTATGCAAACACTATCAAGACACAGTATCTCTTAAGCC
Organism: Pelecanus crispus; assembly: GCF_030463565.1. Taxonomy (NCBI): domain Eukaryota; kingdom Metazoa; phylum Chordata; class Aves; order Pelecaniformes; family Pelecanidae; genus Pelecanus; species Pelecanus crispus. The sequence goes on from NC_134644.1 coordinate 15,256,082, forward strand.
TGAAAGACAAGTGGCTTCTTCAGGATGTTTTTGTCAACAACAATAATTTTCAAGACATTGCATGTTCACTTAATTGTTTTATTATGAGATTTTCATCAAGGTGAGATTTGTGACACCTGACTTTCAATGTCTATAATGTACACATCTAGCTTGCACAGTGTCCCACTCAGCCTGACATGGTCAGTCCAGAAGAATATGGTTCTTCCAGAAATGCTTCACAATATCAGCCAGCCTCATGTGGATGTCCCAGATACCCTACAGTATCTGAGACAACACCTGACACTTGTGTTCAGCAAACTAAACTGCACTCCTATGGTCAGATTCAACTTGCAGAGTCAGACACCTACCATCAGGGGTAGGTGGGTGAGTTGTGCACCTAAGCCATCATGACAGCCTGGGGAGGGGTGGGTGCTCTCAGGTGGTAATTGATACTTAAAGATAGGCATCTAATACTGTTTGGCATGGCATAGGATACCCTAAGATTTGCAGACAGGCATGGGAGTTTTGACAAAGACCTCAGGGAGAAGAGCCTTATTTTTGGAGAAGCACCTGGAGGTCAGGCAAAACGTCCTTTTTTTTTTTTAATATACATGTGATGAGATGCTAGTCCCGTGTGCCTGAATCCCAACTCAAGCCCATGCAGTCAGTAGACAGTTGAGGGCAGATCAGGTGCCGGCGTATAGGCATCTGCCTTGTGGTGAGACCAACCAACTCCAAAAATCCATGAGCTTCAGATTAAAATTCCATTGTCTGTAACAGAAGTTTATAAGCCCATCTTACAGGTGAACATACCCCTGCACCTAAATTTAGGTGTCTGAATCTGCAAGAAGACTCTCATCTTGCACTCCATAGGTAATGGAGAAAAACAGGCACTACTCCAAAACAGCTATCTGATTTCTTTTAGACAATAAAGCAGCATTAAAGTGACCTTTTTTCAAGCAGGATCATTTTAATGGGAAATTCTACTCAGTTAAAAAATCAGCATTTTCTTTTTAATTCAGCCAAATTTCTAATTCTCGAGCCCTTTTCCAAAATGGAGTTCCAATCTTAAATGTTGCATTCATTTTCAATATGCATTCATTTAAGCATATTGCTTAAATGTTCCATACATTATTTGATCGGTTTTCTTTTGTTCTCCATTTCCTTTTCCTAAGGGCCATATACCTCCAGAAATATTAGAAATAGTTTTCATTTTTGTGGACACATGCCTTTCAACTGTCCCAGTATCTGTAAGAAAGAAAGAACATATTTTCATAGGTAATGGGCTGATACCATGAGGGGGAAGTCACTAAGGAAGACTGAGGTGCACAAACACTATGGCTCACAAAAATATGTTTCCACTTAGATGTGACTGAATATCTTACTTTTCTGCTCTTTTTCTCCAGAGATATCAAATTCTTGACTCTGTCTGAATGCTTTGGATCGCAATACCTTTCGGCATTAAAAATACAGGGTCCCCACAGCTGGCTTTTCTTTTGTGCCTTTCTCTGAATTCTGTTTGCTTCCCTCATCCCCCTTCCTCATTTTCCCCCAAACCGAGTCCTACCTAATGGAGCCTCATTTTTTTCAGACACTGCCTGCAGAATTATGTTTCACACTGAAGGTGAACAGGAACCAAGTGTAAGTACCTTCCCCCTTTACACAAACAATGGCATAAAGGCAAAACTCATGTGTATTGTGGTGACTGTACATCCCACACAGCCCTAGCCGTGGCAAGGTGGAGTTCCCCATCCCCTTGTGTTCACACCACCATTTGAACAACACAAAGCTCTTAATAATTTTTCAGCACTGCAGACAACTGGTGCCTGAAGCTTGTTTTAGTTTCTTTCTCTTGATCACTGCCACACAAACTCATCCTGCCCCTCGCAGTTGTGGCACTGGGTTCTGTTTTTACAACACTAATCCTCTTGGACCATTTTGCCTGGTTTCCTCTATATCAATGCTCTTTCATGCAGAGGTCCTTACCCTTCCCTGAGACAGGGAAAAGAGCTTGCTCGGTGGCTCTGCTGGCTGCCCCAGAGGCCCCTGAAGCTGCCAGGGCACCACTGTAGCAGTGCTTCTCCATAACACCTCCCTGCTACCCAGTGACCGCCCTCCACAGTGTCTGAGGAGCCCAAAGGTGCTGCAGAGCGAGATTCCTGCATCAAGGTGGCCTCTAATCGAGTCTGGGGTAGACTCCCAAGTCCACTCTTGTTTCACAGTTCCTTTGCATCAAATAACAGAATGCAATCTTACTGTATAACAAGCAAACAGGCCATTGAACAGAGACCCTCTTTTTAGTGCAACTCCACCTTCACAAGCCCAGTCAAGACTACACATGTTTTGCCTAAGCAAAAGAAAAAGAAAGAGAGGGAGAAAATTCACTCCTTTCTTCTTTTTCATCTGCTTTGAATTGCCATTACTCCTTGTACCATGCATACTTTTTCCTCCTGTCACTGCTTCTCCCTGGTAGTTTACATCCTTCATAACATGTAGAGGCTTAGTACCAGCACTCTCCAAGATGCTGAGAGCTGAATTGACTCCTGTTGTTGTGGTTACACACTTGAATAGGAAATACAAGTAAGACTTTCTTGTAAATATACTTGTATTTCCTGTTTTTAGTCTTGGCTGCAACCCAGAAAAAAGATGTATGAGAAAAGGGAAAAAATGTCATGTTTAGGGAGAAGGAAGGATTGCTTTTCTATATCTTAAAAAAAAAAAAATCATTATTCTCACATTTTACTTTCTTTTCAAAATGTTACAGAGTTCTTTACTGGGAGCTAGTTTGTTTTTCTCCCAGCACACACCACAGGTCAGGAGCAATGAGATTTGGAGCACAATGGTACTTAAAAGCCACAGTCCTGAACCAGCATCCATTTGTGCTACGTAATGTAGAAACACTTTCAACACGCCTCACCCTAAGAGCTCATAATTTAAAGACTAACAAGGAGTAATGTAGCCAGCTCTATTTCAGCTGCTGGTTTAGCCACTCCATAAAGTAGCACAGTAAAACTCTTTGACAGTAATTGCCAAACTTTAATCATTTAATAGTTGTAGAGGAAATTTAGGGTGACAAACCCATTCCCAGTCTGTGCTGTAAAGGTGAGCACACATCTGCAGAGCCATTCACTGTTTCATGGCACAGACTATGCACTATACCACGTGACATTAATGCATGGAGCTTCATACATAGCCAGACTGATTAAATTCAGCTACTGATTTTCTGCTTTAATTTACCCCAAGCAAATTAAATATGTGACCCATCATCTCTGATAGGAGCTTTTTTTTTCAATTTGATCATCTGGTAATCTGTGTAAAAGGTGGACGATGACAGTATTTATCAGCACTTAACCTTGGAGTTGTAGAGGATGTAAAGAGGCCAGAGCAGAAGAAGAGTAGACAATCTGACAGCCTGCTGCACTGGAGATACTTGTGCCAACAATCAGAGAAACTTCTTCTTGGCTTAGTGTAAGGGCTAATATTTCTCTCTCACTCCAAAGCTCACTGGCAGTAAAACCAAGAAGAGGCAAACAGATTGGGCTCTGTTGAAGATTCATCTAAAAAGACCCTACATGCTGGAAATAGGAAGTCCTGCCAAATATTCTGTAAATTATTGTCATTTTATTTACCACCTTTGATCCAATGGTCTGTGTCACCACTCTTAAAGCTTCTTCTGCTGGCGGATTTGCTATTAACATTATCGTCTACTTGCTAATGAGAACTTTATTTAATCATATGTTCAGTCACATTGTTTTCCTTTTGGGGACCAGCCTTAAAGAAACTATTTCACCTTGGTCTCAGGAGACTAAGTTTGCATAGGTTCATTAATATAATATCTCAGAGCAGAAACACTTTTTTGTCATTTTTGTAATTTCTTCTTTTCTCATTAGGAGCTTCTGTGTTCCTGCACATTTCCTATGCCACTCACACCTTCTTCTGTGGCATAAATCCTTCCTTTAAAATCCCTTTAAATGTATTATATACAAAAATATAGTAGAGCCCAGTGGACATTTCCTTTTGCTGTGTGAGTCTGCTTTTTTGCTAAACTGATGTTGAATAAGGGCAAGAGGAAGCATGAATTACTTAAACTTAGTCCTAAATAACACATTACGGAATTCATTATGGGACTTATACTGGAGGAGGTTTTATTACTACATTAATAGATCTCATTATCCCTCCAGAAATTCAGTGTTCTTTATTACAGTAGGAAGAACAAAGTGCACAGAAATGAACATGAGCAATGAAAGAACTGCAACAACAAATATAAAGAAAAAATACATTTTCATCTAAGAATTGAGATGAGAACCTTACCTTGTCAAAGGACTGTACTGTTTGAGAAGCAAAGGCCTCAGAGGAAGCAGAGCTGTTAATGAGAGAGGTAACTCGATACATATTATCCTTTACAAAATGTTTATAAGTATTATTAGATTTGAAGCCTAGAAGAACTGTTGTCATTAGCTGACACTTGCATATCAAGGGAGCCAATATTCACCTGCTAATTTCTGCAGCAACTCCACAGTGTCTGTCTGAATTAAAGCATTTATTAAAAAGACACACCCTTATAATTTTAAAATATTCCTAGTGATAGATAATCTGCCACAACTCACACAATATTAGCCCAGTGTTTACTTTCACTGTTAATATTTGCAGTTCATTTCTAGTTCTTTCATCAGTCTTTTAATTTAATGAAAGTTTCTTACCTTTAGCTTTCTTCCCACCACTGTGACCAAATTAGGCCATTTTTTACGATTGGATTTCACCTCCCTCATGAAAATACTGGTTGATGTGATAAAATCATCTCTTTCCCTTCTTTTGCACATGCAGACCTCGTGTGTCGTATGAGACAGAGGATCATCATTGTAGCTCTTCCAATTCCATCCCTCCTGTTAATCTCCTTTCTAAAGCATAGACGCACTAATGGGACTCAGTACTACAGCAGGGATGCTACTTACTGTATTTGCAGAATACCATTCCCTGTTCCTGCCTAACTTTCTCTAGTCTTACCCAAGGATATTTTTCAACTTGTAGCATCATGGTAAAATCATATTCAGACAGGTCTTTACCCGAGTCTGGAAGGCCTTTCTCACCTTCCAGAGCATTGTCTGACATACTGTAAAATTGATCTGTGTTTTTTCTTCCCAGATGTGTGATGTTTTATTTGGCAGTATCAAAAGCAATATTTCACTGTTTCTTAGCCAAATAATTCACATTGATCTGTATTATTTATTTATCTTATTAATAACTTCTCTACTAGTCTTTGTGATATATATGTCTTACCAACATTTATTTTATACTTTCTTTCATATTGCTGACAGAAGTATTAAATAACACTTAGCCTAGAAACGCATCACAGGATGATGAATATCCATACATAACACTTGGAGATGTATCAGTAAACCATTTCTTTTACTTCATTTACAGAGTACTATACTAAGTTAATCATTCTTTTCTCTTGACTTTTTCTATACTTCTGGTACTGTCTACATCACTTTCACCTTCTTTTGTGGCTGGACAAACCTGTAAATAACTTCTGTTTGAAAGCCATGAGTGTAAAAATAGAGTGGAGTGTAGTTGAATACTTTAGGACACAATGCACCCTGTTATTTTGCTAAATGGGTGAGGAGGTGAAGTGTATGCCTAACATGTATTTGAATATTTTCTCAAAACTTCCCAATTTAAGAGATCTGAAAGCCCAGAAGGATTTGTGAAACATCCAAATGTCCAATCTATTTAACATAAGATTCCAGTTTGTGTCTAGTAACCACTACTTCATAAGCATTGGAGAGAGAGTACCTATGAAGGAGGGGAGATGCTGCCTAAGTCAGGAGCTAGATTTCTCTCTTGAAACTGGATATCTAGACTAAAAGAGTAGTCCGGGCTCCCTAGGCAAGGAAGGAGAGATGTGCATCTAGGCAAGGAAGGAGAGATGTGCATCTTCAGACCATTTAGATAGCATATTTCAGATAACAATTTTAGAATGGGATCAATTGTCTTCTGAAGGCAACTATACCTCTCTGTAGAAGCTTAGACAATTAGCTTGTATTAAACAACTAATTGTTTATAAAAGTTGAGATGAATACAGATGCAGGTGCTTAAACTCTGATGGATGACAGTTCCTGTTAGAGTCTTACAAAGGATTCCATCTCCTTCCACTATTACATATCGAAGATAAATTGGTGCTCACAGTCTTCATCAAGCACTTCACTAAAACATATGCGCAAATGAGACACCTATATTAGACAAGCCATTTACTTTTATCAGTTATCGCTGTAATCTCATTAAATAGATTTCAAGTTTTACATGTCCTATTTTTCACAAAATCTTGCTAATTGCATTATTTTTACTATCACTTGTTATTTTCCAGATTAGCCTTTCCCCAGTTTTGCCAAAGGTCAGTGACTTCTCTCTCATTACCAGTCAATACCAGCATGTTTTACTGATTTCTGAAGGATTCTTGAAGTTCCTCAGTGTTGCAAGGTTTGCAAATAAGTGAAATAAATTCAGTCCCCTCTTATTCCTTTGGCACTGAAGGGTGTCAGTCCTTCTGATTACAGAAAAATATTTAACTTCCATTGTTTATGTTTATGGTCCTCCCTATCTGCTGGCTCAGTAGAAAGTATTTCCTTAATACTTTATCATAGGAATACATCATCCTGCTTTTCTTCAGGAACAGATCAAAAAATATTTGTTGAACACTTCCTTTTCTATGTTGTGATTACTACCCTTACCTAGTGTCAAACTGATACAATTGTTGAACCATTGTTTGTTCCTGACACATTTAAGAAATTCTTTATTGATTTTAACCCATTTAGTCACAGGTTTTCATTGATACCTTAAGTTTCCCTGATTGGTTGTCTGCTTTTCCAGTGATATTTATTAACATTTATTAATATCAGTGTAAACATCTTTTCTTAACTTGTCCTCAAAACTAGAATATTTTGAGCTGTTGGATCTGAATATCTTATTGCAAGGGCACAGAAATGGTAATGTGGGGAACCCCTGTAAATACAGTTGTAACAGTTGAAGAACAGCCAAAACACAGAAAAGACAAAGAAGGGACCTGCCTTGTAACTCCACTCCTCTGCAATTTTGTGTAACACCACAACTGGACAGGGTCTCTGTCATTCTTTTGACATAACTCCTTGTGGCTAGGATTGTCTCTCTGGATTTATAGCATGTCCATATTTGTTGCATAACTACATTTGAACTTCAATTGCAATTATAAAATATAAGTAGTACAAAAATATAGGCAAAAATACAGGAGTCTTGTTGCTGAGTGTCCCTTAGTTTCCTCCTGCTGCTTTACACCATCTCTTTCCTACACACGTGTATATTACAACCCTGTTGTCCTTTTACTTTTCAGCGAGGACTTTTTTTCCATTCTTTCTTTCTTTCTTTCTGTTTTTTGGTTTGGGGTTGTTTGGTTTTTTTTTTTGGTCATGGCTGCAACATATCAGAACATTGGCTTTCTATTCAGAACACTGAACCAGAAGTTTGTAAAGCTCCTACTGTTTATTTTTCTTAAAGCAGATTTTGCTGTTATAACAAGCTGGCACAATGCTGAGAAACACTGTCAGTCAGCAGCCTGCATTTCAGTTTTTCCCCTTCAGTTTATCACAGCTGCTCACATGTCAATCAAAACCACTTGTTATGAATAGATTTGATGCCTGCAGAGATTAACAAATCCAGACCCCATGATGCAATCCTGAGACCCAAGTGGAAGGATTTAACATATGGAAGGCAGGTTTTGGTGAACCATAATAGCTCTGCCTACTCCATCCAGATGTTTGGGGGCACCCAGACATGTCAGGCTCTTCCATATCTCGGTGTATCACATTGTCAAACAGAAAAATCAAAACATTATGAGAAAGGTTAGCCCATATGCCTGTAACATTTCTGAAGCCAGATAATGCCAAGAATACACAGATTTACAGCCCACTTTCTAATCCAAATATAAAGGAGTCTGCCATTGTTTTCACTCTGTAGGACTATGTGAGAGTCTGACTTGCATATTCCAAAGGCAAAAGAAAATGTACAAGTATTTTTATAGGACTGACTTACAAACAACTTCTAACCCCCACCTAAAGAGTTCCTTGTCCTGCTAACAACCTGAACCCTGTGTAAAAAATCGTATGACTTTTTGGAAACTTTCATATTCAAGGAATCAAAGTGAGAGCAAGGAATACAGTGTAGGTACATTACAGAAGAGGAGAATTAGGAAGCTTTTCATAGTTCTAAAACTTAAAAAAAAAAAAGCTCAATTTTTTTCTGACGACCATAGATTTTTAAAGTTTAAAATATACTAAGAATAAAACAAAATGAGTGAGATTATTCTACATCCATGTTTGAGGTGAGCATCTCACACTTCCTTCAGTTAACGGAGACAGGGAAACACCTCTAGCAGGGTGATTCTATTTATTCTAAAGGGGAAGTCAAAGATTACATTTGCCTCCAATGAGTACACAAAGAGAGTCTAGGATAACTCACTCAGACAGACACATCTATTTACAGACAGACAGACACATTCAGCATTAGCTAAGATGAACCCTACCTTGCTTTTCCAACTTTCTATGACTCTTATTCTATTTGTTTCCCTGTCTTTTCTCTTCCATATTCTTGGCTACCCTCTGAGTAACCCACATTCCAAAATAATGCCATAATGTTGACCTTCAGTCTCTTCTCTGGGTGGTTCCCTTCCATTCCACAGCTATCCCCAAGGGCCTTTTAGCCTTCAGATCATTCCTTCTCCAAAGCAGGAGTCATTTCCACCAGACACATGCCTACAGAGAGGAGGAGGACATTATGGAGCAGTCGCCCTATTAGCAGTGGTTCCTGTTGCACAGATACTCTTCTTATCTGCATCACAACTCTGGTGTGAACTGTAAGCTACTGTATAAACAACTTATTCTAGCAATCGCAAGTGACTAATGTATTGGGGCTGGCTGAGATGGAGTTAATTTTCCCCATAGCAGCCCTCATAGTGCTGTGCTTTGTATTGATAGCTAGAAAGGTGTTAAAACACCAGTGTTTTGGCTCCTGCTGAGCAGTACTCGCCCAGCATCAAGGTTGGCTCTCCAACATTTTCCCCCTCACCAGTAGGCTGGGGGTGGGCAAGATGTTGGGAGGGGACATAGCCAGGACATCTGACCCAAACTGACCAAAGGGATATTCCATATCATATGACGTCCACTAAGCAACAAAAGCTAAGAGAAAGGAGGAGGAAGGGGAGGCATTCATTGCTTATGATGTTTGTCTTCCAGAGCGACCACTACGTGTACTGAAGCTCTGCTTCCCAGGAAGTGGCTGGACATCACCTGCTCATGGGAATTAGAGAATAAAATCTTTGTTTACTTTTTGCTTCCCCAGGTGGCCTTTGCTTTTTCTTTTACTAAACTACCTTTATTGTGTCCCATGAGGGTTTTTTTTCCACCTCATTTTCTCCCATGCCCTGTCCTACTGAAGAGGGGAGTGATAGAGTGGCTTGGTGATACCTGGGGTCCAGCCAAGGTCAACCCACCACAACTAGTATTGCACCATTCTAGAAAACAAAGAGGTAGAGAGAAAATTTCTCCATCTAGTTAACAAAAGTCCACATTCCGTATCTTTCTGGCCTCAAAAATATGAAAAAATGGAAAACAATCCCTAACCAAAAAGGTCCTTCTAAAATATTAGATCAGGGCCTGTCTAGGTTGCATGCAAGTACAAACTCCCAAGCACACTTCCACAACTGCTATCATTACTTTGTTTAATAACCTTCTTTTTAACTCTTAATTTTCCTGGTTTATTTGATTAAAAAAGTGTCTGAAGGAAAGCTTGCACTAATATTGGCTAAAATTGCCTCACTTTCTCTTATAAAAGTACTCTTTTGCTGCTTATGACTTTTCTGAACTTTATCACTCCAACTAGTGTTTTCCATGCTAGGGATATCCATTCAGATGCATGTGGAATGGAGGCACAGCAAGAAGGAAGGAGGGAGGGAAAAGGGAAGAGGTCTCTGTGTGCTGGTTTTGGCTGGGATAGCATTAATTTTCTTCATAGAAGCTAGTATGGGGCTATGTTTTGGATTTGTGCTGAAAACAGCATTGATAACACAGGGATGTTTTTGTTGTTGTTGAGCAGTGCTTACAGAGAGCCAAGGTCTTTTCTGCTCCTCACCCCACCCCACCAGCAAGGAGGCTGGGGGTGCACAAGAAGCTAAGAAGGGACACAGCTGGGACAGCTGACCCCAACTGACCAAAAGGATATTCCATACCATATGATGTCATGCTCAGCATATAAAGCTGGGAGAAGTAGAAGGAAGGGGGGACGTTCAGAGTGATGGAATTTGTCTTCCCAAGTAACAATTATGCATGATGGGGTCCTGCTTTCCAGGAGATAGCTGAACACCTGCCTGCCAATGGGAAGTAGTGAACGAATTCCTTGCTTTGCTTTGCTTGCATGCACGGCTTTTGGTTTACCTATGGAACTGTCTTTATCTTAACCCATGAGTTTTCTCACTTTTACCCTTCCAATTCTCTCCTCCCATCTCACTGGTGCGGAGTGAGTGAGTGGCTGTGTGGCACTTAGTTGCTGGCTGGGGTTAAACCATGACACTCTGCCAGAGCTACATATCAATTTCCTTGAATGAGGGTAACAGGAATTTCTTTTCCCCAGGTCAAAATACTCATATAATTGATTTCTTGATAAAGGTTTGTGCTTCTGTACTTTGAAGCAGTGTCTGGAAGTTTGCAAGAGGAGGAGAGACCAAAATGTCAAGCATATGAACTTACTATCCCTATAAGAATATGGCAATGATGAGTCTTTCTAAAATGTCAACAGTCGCATACTATTTTTTTAAAAACATGGCAGAAAAAATACTACACAGTTCTGCTCTAGTCTCTGTGTGCTGCTGCAGATAGTCTAGAGCTTCAGATAAAAGCAGAGACAGTCCTGCAGATGGTATTCAATCTGCTCATGTGAGCTTCTGTAGCGAAGTAGTCTGCACCTAAACACCTGCCTTTCACCCATCATACCCACACTGAAACCCAGGCAATATGGAGCTGAAGATGAAAGATTGTTGTTAGTTAAGCTGCAATGGAGTGATAGGAGTAGACAAGAGGGTGGCAAGTTAGGACTCATGGATGGAGATTTATTAAAAATAGAGAAATGATAAATGTTGCTGCCCACCATGATCTCAAACCCAAGACTAAACCAAGAATATTGGTTTTGGTAGTAATTACATGGAAACCTTCTGATATAGACACATCTTACTTCCATGACTTCCAAGACCTTATTGTGGCCTCTGTATGAAGGGGGCTTATAAGAAAGACAGAGACTTTTTACCAGGGCCTGTAGTGACAGGACAATGGGCAATGCTTTTAAACTGAAAGAGGTTATATTTAGATTGGACATAAGGAAGAATTTTTTTATGATAAGAGTGGTGAGACACTGCCCAGAGAAGTTGTGGATGCTCCATCACTGGAAATATTCAAGGTCAGGCTGGACAGGGCTTTGAGCAACCTGACCTAGTGAATGATGTCACTGCCCATGGCAGTGGGATTGGACTAGATGATCTTTGAAGTCCCTTCCAACCCAAGCCATTCTATGATTCTATAATTTGTGTGATCCAAATGATAACAAACTCCTGGTAGACCTGTTGGTAATGATAGGTTTACCAGCTTAACCTGCATTGCCAACCTGTATGTCTCAGACCTTCCAGTGACCAGCAAAGCAGTTAAGGAATTTCTATTTTAGGTTGCCTATTCCACCTCAATTAGCTGCTCTGCACATACATCTGATGATACAGTCTTGAATGATATGATTTCATAACTTGTTTTCCATTCAGCAGATGAATCAGCAGTATAAATGAGGCAATATTTTCTTTTTCCTCTCAGCATTCATGGTGCAGTTTTAAACCCCATTTACTGGGAAACATCCAAACCTTGCACAGAAGATAGAGTCACTCATTATCTTATGAAAGTTTCTATGAGCATGCCTACACCATACAATGAAGGGTTGTGTTAAGACTCTTTGGAGAGTGCTACCTGAGCCAGCTCTTGAATCAGAAGCTGTGTTACCACATCAACAGAGTGCTGCAACTGCACTAATTATCTTCTTTGGAGCCAGAGCTAGCTGGTATGGTGCAGTATTGTATCAACACAGCTTTTTTGCTTTTGATACCTGCATGGCTATCCATGGTATGGATATTTTGGCAGTCTCATGGCTAGCTGGAGCAGCTTTGCATCATACTCTATTGTGGTGTAAATATGCCCAATGATACTTATCACTACAACACCGAGTAGGATATACACATGCACAGGGCAAAGCACTTTCAAGCCTGCATCTTGCCACTTCACCATTCTTTTAACCTCATTTTTAGAAACACTGGCTAATTCTTTGCAGTTGCTCCTTCCTACAAATGAACCTAAAAGCAGTTCTCTTCAGAAAAATGAAATTAATTTAGAAAGTCTAGCTCAAGCCACTCTGGAGACCAAAGAGTAAGTTAAAAAAAATTTCAGAAATAATCAAGCAAATTTTCAAGATATTATGCTTTCACTGAAACAAATCTTCTCTTTTTTTTTTTCTCTCATTGTAAGTGAGATCAATTTAGCTTTCAAAAATTTTAGTAATATCATTTTCTTTCTGCAAGAAGTTGAGGTTCTGAGGACTGTGGTGATTGATGCTAGCTTTAACTATCATGACTCTATAACTTATAAGAAAACCATATAGCCAAATATCTGAAGACATCATTCACTACAGAGAATGTCTGTACTTTGGAATTTAGTATTTATATGGCAGATATAGTGTGAATAATAGATAGACCGTGCCCATTCCATATACTACCAAAACACATTAGAGCTTTTCTATTAGAGACACAAATTAGTCATGAGCCAGCAGGTTTGAGAAACACAAAGAGGTAAATTGCAAAGCAATGTGCAGGGATTTAGCTGCATGACTCCCATTAACATCAATAGGATTTAACTGTGTGACTCCCTGTGCACCACGTTGCAAATTTACCCTAAATTGACTAGCATGGTAATTCCTGGACAGCATGCAATGGGGAAATGACTGCTTCTGTAAACACAAGGGACCGTTGATTCTCAAACATCTCCATGCTACACTCAACAAAGAACAAACATTCAAAGAAACATTTTATTCCCTATATCACAGGAGGACAAGAAATAAAGACACAAGCTCAGAACTCCTGCTCCATAGGGGACTCCACTTCCAGAAATACCATTTAGGGAAAACAAAACCCTGTTAATGATACTGTCCAATTCCTGACATGCTGAGCCTAAAAAATCTGATCCACTAGTACCACATAGGAACTGAAGTAGCAAATAAGGGTTATTCCTTGGTTCCTGGACTAAAATGGGTTAAGAAATGCAAAAGGACATTTGATTCTAGTATTCTTTTCAATATTTCTCCTCCTGAAAAACTATTTTTTATTTGATCACAAAGAGTTTTATTTGTTTTCTGCTAAAAAAGGTTTATTCCTTTGCTTCCTTCTGCTCTCATAAAACTTCCCTCATTCTTTCATTATTAGGTAGCTAAAGGTTTCATTATTAGGTAGCTAAAGCTAGCTCACATTTTATTATCTTTGCATACTAGCTCAAACAGTTGTACTCCTGTCTGAATAAAAGAGTACAGACCTCGTTTGCATTGTGTATGTCCCAAAGCAGAGCACACAAGTTAAATAAATACAAGAAACACATAGTATGTGGGAGAGCAGAATATTAGCATGCAGGTGTTGTTCCTTCATGAGTTGAGAACGATGGAGACAGTCAATGGAAAAATTTGGAAAAATGTTAGAAGTCATGTTGGAAACAAAAATTATGGCCCTTTCTTCTAACTAAGCAGTTATTTTTAGATTTTCAGAGCTACCTTTAGTTTTCTGTTCTGTAAAAACAAAACCATATCTCTCCTTGTCTTTTCCTTCACGTCCAGTAACAACACAGACAAAAGCAGTCTCACAGCTGTTTCATTCTTCTGGCTTTATATTTTCCAAGTGCTCAACAGTAGCTGGATTTTTCAGATCTGGCTGTTGGAGCAGCATAATAGTCTTCAAGCCTGTGAAAGACCTACTGGCATGGTGAGGGCCATCATACATGTATATATGCCTATAGTGTCACAGGAATATATGTATATCCATCTGTGTAAAATCAAAGTTAGAATGAAGATTGTGGCTTTGCAAACCTGAGCTGGAAGTGACCATAGCAGCCATTCAGTTCAGTATGAGCCATGGAAAACAGTATACCAAGATAGTTCCTGGTCCAAAATTTCTCTTAGAAGGAAGTAGTACTTGAAAGTCAAAGGCTGAGCTAGTATAAATTAGCATAGATTCACTAATGCTTGCTGTCCTGCAAATTTTCCCATCAGACCTGTATTTGACTCCCAGCTCATTCCAAATCACTGTGACAAAATCCACCCAAATATCATTGTCAACCTGACCATATCAACCTTCTGTTTGAAATCATCCTGCTAGTCAAATCTTGGTCCCAGCTAACTCTAGCACACAAGGCTTTTAAAAGCTTTCTCTTCAAGAAAGAAAGAACTTGAAGACTGAGGGGTCAAGCAAACAGAATTAGCTCAAATAGCATGAAAATGCCCTCATTTGCTCTGAAATTATGGAGAAAAAGGTAGATTTTGTTTCATTATTTGAAACAGATTTTAAGGCTTTTAGGATTCTATTTTCAAGTATATGCAATTTTGTTTCCATATGTACTCTTTAATTTGTTGCTAGGCAGCACCCAGGCATTTCACATAAAATCAAGTCAGCACTTACTTTCTCTGAGGAAGTCTGGATCTCCATTTTATGTCTTCAGTGTCTCTGTGTCTTTGCTGTGATACAGAAAGAATATGAAGGAAAGATGTCTGATGGAGGTGAATATTGATCGTTTTCATGTGCATTTCTGACTATTCCACAGGATGTATCAGAGGTTTTCAATGACCCTAACCTGCTTCTACTTCAAACTCGTTCTTCTGGCTGCCAGTTAACCAGTGATTAAGAACTGGGAGTTGAAAAGGATCAAAAAAAGACATTGAATATGAAAATGAAAATGATTGCTGCATTGTTTGTGGTATGCAAATATTCTTTTCTTCTGAGGGAAGAAGGGAGGACACGAAATAGATGACACCTGCCCAACTTTTAACATACAACTCATCTGATTCATAGCAAGGACATGTTTTACACGAAGCGATGCAGATGTGCTCTTCTACTGTATGTGTAAATGTTGCTGCCAATGACCCTGCTCCTCAACAGGTGATCTGATAACAGTCAATTTGGAGATAGTACTGTTCTTGGAGAGGCAGTACTGTAAATAACAAACAGGACTGAATCAAGTACTCCACGTTATTTATTTTAAGAGAGCAGTTTCAATTTTTTTATTTCCCAAATGCAGGATTCTTAAAGCCAAGCTTTCCTGAAAAAAGGATTGAGGGTTTGGGTTTTTTTCCTTTCTTTCAGATTTTTTTTTTCAGCTACTTATGAAACATCAATATCACTGCCATAAATCTCATTCTATATAGAGCTTGCTGAGCACTTCTGAACTGTGTTGGGTATTTTTCAGTACCCTTGGTATGAACCGGCAGACGCACATGAAGTGAGAAGAAGAACCTCGCAAAACAGTGTTGTAAACCTGTTGTGCAAATACAACAACACGGGAAAGCAAAGAGGAGCTATTCTGATTGCATTATTCTTTCTGGTAAGTTATCAGTATGTTGCTGTTTATATTATGCCAGTTTCCAAGAGTCCCAGTAAGAATCTGGCCCATCTCTTGGGTGCAACATTAAGACAGGTGAAGCCAAAATCCCCAAAAGAAGGGGCTAGAACTGTGTGATAAAACATACAGATATAAAAAGCCACAGACAGTCAGACACATACAAGTTATGTCTAAGCACACATTATTACTATCGTGTTACGCATTTTATAGAGCTCTCCACTCTATGATCCAGGCCAATAAATTAATTGTTTCAACAGGAAGCCCCCATTTCCCCTTATACCAGATTTTCTAGTCCTTCAATATTCCCAGAGTTAGAATATTGAGTTCAGGTCCACTGTAATGAATGAAAAAAAGCTAATAAAGGACAGGTCTATATGACATCATCTTCCCTCCATATTCTTCATTCAGTCTTTTTTTGAGCCTGGGGAAAAATCAGCAGGTATCTATTTCCACCCTGTATTATCTAAGGATTCTCATTTTCATCTTCCCATTTGAGGAGTAAGTAATACTTCTGTATCACTTAGTTCCTCTATAAGCACTGAATCTCCTGAGCCCCTTTAAAGTGGATTCTCAGATTAAAATCAGCTGTCCTCACAGTCTCTTCATTCAAAATGCACTGAAAAGCACTGAGAGGGAACTGTATGTTGATTAATTATCCCAATATCTCAGCACAGTGAAAAGATACACGCATCCCTTTCATGTCTGTGTCATTCTAAGGGTTTAGCAGTTCAAGGCTGCTCGCTCTGATTCAGATACCAAAAACAAACCTATCCCAGACTTGCTGTTTTTCAAAAATACTGAAAAAAAAAAAAAAAAAAAAAGCAGTGTATTTTTCTTAGTATAGCATTACTGGGAAGAATATATAGAAACAAAAGCAATTCACCCACTGCTCAAAGTACTACACTTGTTGTAAGAATACTCCTTTTTCCCCAGGCATCTTCCTTCCCCAATGAAAACACTCCAGCTGATATTGGAATGACCAGTACAAACCCCAGCAGTCACTTCTGCTGGTGAACTGGGGGGAGGGGAGGTGTGAGCACATGCACATGCCTGTATGAGTATGTGTGTGCATACTCAGGCACTTCAATGTCACTTTCCATTCTGAACTTTACACTGCAAGAATGAATACTGTGGATATTTAGTCTCTTCCAAGGTTTTCTATAAATCCAGGCTGATTGTCACTGTCACCAAGCCCTTCTGCTGCTCTTCATCTGGCCCATTATGTATAGCCAAGTGTATTAATTTTAATGGCAAGCTTCATTATGATCAGCTTTTTACTTAAAGCCCTCATTCCTGGGTTCATGCAGTTATAAAAGACATTCTGCTTTATTTCTTTATTTTTCCTGGCTGTTTCTAGTCTTCATGCAAGGAACAATTAGCAGGAAAAAACTGAAAATGTGTTTCCAAGAGGTTGAAAAGCTTAAATATGAAAATAATCTACTTAGTTGAAAGCAGTCTTTGAAATGTTGTAATTAGTTGCTATACCTAAACAATTAGCTTGTTTTATTGAAAGAGTCATTCTTCTGCCATGCTATGATCTCTTGAGAACCTGACCTCTGTCTTCTGAGCACTTGGGGCTGCAGAGTATGTAGAAAACATCAATCTAGAACATCTCGCGTTTAACTGTCTGCAAGCAAGAAGATGCCTGGATTTCAGCTGTGCTCAGCTGTCTGATTGATGAATGAAGTCTATACTCATTGCAAATGTCCTCTCTCTTCTTTGTGATGACTTACACACCTTTCCTGTGTAAGAAATACATCCTCTTAAACCTGGCCACAAAAGAATGACACACACAAAAATTAGTTTACTTTACCATCAGACTGATGTTTTGTTCTTGTGGTGGAGAATTCACACTGCTTGCCCATAGAGCTGGGTTAGAGTTAATTAATACTTTCTCACCACCTGACAGGCAGCAGGTACAATAGAAACTGGCTCCCTACCAACTTCTTCCTCTTTTTTTCCTCCCTCCTTCCCCATTCCCTCTCCACTGCTTATTGTCACAAGGAATTGAGCAGTTTCCAAAAAACAAGCTCAGGAGTCTCCAGCAGGAGCTGAACTCAAGCAGGGGTGAGAGCTTGAGCTCCCAAGGATGCATCAATCTGCATAGCTTCCCAATCCCGCTGCTACTGGAGGATGCTGGGGACCTTACCTTGTACCAACAGCAGACAGCCCAGCCACATGACATCTGGCTTTGAATATGGCGGTATAAAAGTCTTCTGAGTTATACTAATATAAACTGAATATGTAGTTTACTCTTTTATGGGCTGGGATTAACAATAAAGATACACTGAGATACATTCCTGAACACCACTGTTGCTTGATCTCTGGACCAAAGGCTTTTTTCTCAGTCAAAGCCACTGGCACCTAGAAATTACGTATATTTTTAAAATGTAATTTGGGAAAACAGGACTGAATTTCTACAACCAGACACAAAACAGATATAGTATGACATAAATCCATCCTTGCACTATTTATCATTTAAATTTGTTTCATTCTTCACAGGATATATCTGTTTTCAAAAGTGAACAGTTTGGTCTATTATAAAACTATGAAAGTATTTTATCTTTTCACTAGTAAGGCTACCAGGAAGTACTGTACACCATGTGTGGCAATTGTTTTGAGATATAGAGACTTGTTGGCCAAAAATTCAAGTAAAATATTTTAAATTCACCAATTTATAAACTTCAGATAAGAACAAGAATTAAGGATAAATACAAGTGGTCACTTTTGTCAATAGATTCAAATCTTCCACCCTGGATTTCCATATCTTTTTATTACAGCTATGCTGATCCCTCACCAAGGACTTAGAAAATGTCTTTCTTTTCAGTTCCTGGAGGCTTTCAGTAGGATCAGTAGGATCATGAAAACTCCAAAACAAGGAGTTCTGTATCTACTTTGTAAAAAGTTATTTGGCAAGCATCTTTCAGTAGCAGGAAATAACTGTTAGCTGATAGCAGATAATCAAAATGCCTAGTGTTCTGGTCACAGAAATTACTATGGTATTCATCAGGTAGGAGAAAAAGAACTCATTTGTGTTAGTAACTATGCCAAAACCAGTTGATACTGTAAAGTCTGGAAGAGCACACACTGTATGCATAGCTTTTATTTTCCTGGAAAAGTTACAATCAGATAAAATATATTCATTGGCTTTAAATCTCAGGGAAAGCTATCCAAGACAGTCATTGTAAATCTATCACTCAGTAATGTCTGCTATATTTCACTGAGCCTTTGATTTTCATTTCTATATACAGCTTCAGGTGGAGACATTTTGGCTAGCATTAATGTGATAA
The DNA here is from genome assembly GCF_030463565.1 of Pelecanus crispus. Lineage (NCBI taxonomy): Eukaryota > Metazoa > Chordata > Aves > Pelecaniformes > Pelecanidae > Pelecanus > Pelecanus crispus. The sequence goes on from NC_134644.1 coordinate 15,275,052, forward strand.
CATTAATAGCCATCTTGCACCATTTTTGACTGCCTAACAAAGTAATTTATTACTTAACTTCAGGAAGTTATAACAAGGAGAACAAACTTGTAGGTTACAATCCATTAAAGCTTTGTACAAGTGTTTGGATTTCTCAAATCATGGGCTGAGTATCCAAAGCAAGGAAAAAGACAACAACCTAGCTGTTTGAAACAAGGGAACTTTTATCATTAGAATGAGGTTGAAATTTCCAGCACTGACATCACTTCTCTTTTCATGCATTTCAATGCAAAAAAATAATAAAGAGGGTACGGTAGGAAGATAAACCAGGAAGGAACTTGCCTGACTGACACCCATAATAACAAAATGATAAATAATACTGCACTGAGAGTGTTGACAGATTCCTTTAATATTCAGTGCCCTGTATGCTACCTTCAGCACAGAAGTGGGCCAAAAGCTATGAGGTACAGTATATTGGTAGCCAAGTATTTATGTCCTATGCTGTGGATGGAACTTTTGAGTTGCCTCCACTGCTTTGAGACAAACTTTGACAGATGTAAGCCACAGCTGTACACAGAAGTGCTGCTACTGAGCTTGGAAAATTTTCTAACACAGATTCTGCCAGCTTCAAAAAAGTAAGGTTCATTTATGGAGAAAAAAATCCATCTGTGCTGTGCAACATACTGGGGCTGGTCTGTAAAATTTTCTTCCATCAGCTGCCTCAGTACTCTACAAGTTGTAAACTAGTCTCTAGAAAGACTAACCTCCTTGCCAGGGTTACATCTCTGAGCTTTATAAGAGAAAGAAAGATTCCTTCCACTGAGAACTGTCATGTTTTGCAATTGCTAATTTATGACTCTCCTGGGTATATTGCAGTAATTCTTCCATCCCGTGTTTGCCTAATTTAGCACTTCTGATTTAAGCAAATGTCCGGTTCTACTCCCCGTAGGAGTTCTGACTGAGAAAAGAGGCCTGAGTAGGTCCTCACAGAAAAAAAAAAAAACTAGTAGTAAGTTAAATCCCACTATGGCGGAAAGGCTACGTTCCTTCCACACTAAAACTAAATCAGATGAAAACTACTTCAGTGTGCATTGCACTTGAGGGGGTTTCATGTGTGAACTTGAAAAGCTGCCTGACAGTGGTCAGAAACATGTTTTGAGATGTCAGCTCTATGAAGTAACAGAATAAATGTGAAATTGTGGCTGGAACAGTAAAGCAGATAAGAATACCCTTGAACTTGGCTAACTTCTGAAGTAGTTACTCATTCCAAACCATCCCAGCTGGTTTTACTGCTCCAGAACTATTGTAAAATGTATATTTTGAAAAGTCCTCAGTTAGGGAAAAATTCCAACTAGACAAATAGTTTTGCATTTCAAGAAGTTTAAATCTTCTGGTGGTGCTCCTGGTCTCCCAAATGAAGAAATCCTCAGAATATTTATATCTAAGAAATAAGATAATCATGGAACTGCCAAATTTTAAGTTCATTTTTAGTTAGTCAACAGTTTTCAAAGCTCATTTTTACTAGGACACATGTTTTAAAAAAACTCAAAAGAAATCCAAGGAAAATTAATTGTATTTTAATTAACTTAGTTCTGCTTCTTCAAGACAGTTATCCTGGAGATAAAAGTTATAGATTTATTTTTTAATTATAAGATTGAAGACAGAATTTTTGTCAGTTCTGCAGAAATATTGAAAAGTTTAAGCAAACAGACTTTCAGTGACATATTCGTTCTTTATTACACCCTTATATCTCAATGGGTTACAAGCAGACAACAAATACAGCCTCTGCCAAAAAAAAATTAAAAGCTTCAAAGTCACATTTCGAATCTAACGGTGTCCTTCACAGGGAGTGGTTCCTGTAATAGCCTCTAACATCAGCCAATTGGCACAGGCTGTAACACTATGCAGTGGCTTATTTTACACAATTTTGAATGAAAAGACAGCACTCTCTCAGACTCCCTGACTCTGAGTGATTACTTGTGGGCTCAGGTTAAGGCTGTCTGGTCCTCTAATAACTACCAAGAGCTCACAAAAGGCTAAAAAATTATTTCTTACAGCTTGTGTTACCATTAACTGCATCTCAGGATATGAGTAAGACAGTAATACTGAGGCAAAATAAAGCTAGGTAAGATGGATCATGTAGAGGAAAAAGGCCTGGAGAAACTAAGACAAAATAACATTTACGCTAAAGTTTAAATTTTCTTGCCATTTAAATCAACTCCTCTGAGCAAAAGACTCACTAGAACATTGATATAAAGCAGAGGCAAGTTCAGAAAAAGCTTAGAGTATATTCCAATAGTAGTCCTTTATATGGTTAGAGATTAGACCAGGAAAACTTTAAAGTCCCCTTTTTTAAAAAAAAAAAAAGAAGTGTCTATTGGAGGGCCTATAAAACCCCTTATTTCCACATCTACAGTTAGAGCTGGTTGCAGCAGTGAGAGTGAGAGAGAAATGTTTGGTTTGGGGGTTGCTGGGTTGGGTTTTTTTTTTTCCCCAGTGCTTTCTTTTTTAACAGAATATGTTTAAAAGAAACCCTTTTAAAGAGCACAAATTAGTCACAATTAACTATTTATCAGTGAGGATTGTTGGGTCCAGAAAGAAACTCCATTGAAGAGTGAGAGACCGCCAAACTGGCTAGCATGTGAGAGGTGCAGGCTTTTTCCACATACTCACTCAGTTTGTACCGTTATTCCCCTGCTTTTCCAGTATATTTTCCAAAAAGGGTTTTGCAGCAGCCATTTTGTTCTTATAAATCCTGAGGAAAATGACAGATGCTCACTCAAGCTTTCTCCAAGGCTTTACTTTCCTCCCTTCACATTGTCTTCCTTCATTTAAAATACATACTTATCATGAGAAAAATTAAAGAAGGTGTGTCACAGCTCAGGCAACAGATCTGAACTCCATGGCAAATGTTTTTTATCATAGGACTAAAGGCACTTGTCACAGGTTAAGGAAGTAATTGGTGTCTCTGTGGGATCCATATAACAGAGACCCCTCCAGGAACAACTGTAAGGCACGTGAATACTACTCCAACTGTTTATGACAGATAATAACTATTCCAGGAAAGAAGGTAAATCAAGAAATCTCTTCCTTCCCAAACTTCTCCCAGATAAAAATACTGGCTATTGTCTTCAGAAAGGAGGAAAGATTTGGTTTAAGATGGACAAAATGCTGCCTATTAACCTCACAAGGAATGTTCAAAGCCACCTACACGTCTATAGTCATTATCTACATAGTATCAAATGATGCAATGCTGATTTTTTGCAAGTTCTTTTCTCAGGGAACCAAGAAATCTGACTCAGTAAATTGCTATTCAATTAAATCTGTCAAAATCACAACCACTGAGTATTAAATGAGAGTGCTGGCTAGGATCTTCTCTGTATTTTATTGGCCTTTTCTTTCTCACAATTTCCACTACCATCTTTTTCATTCTGTTATAAAAATCCATGAGAATGAAGCCCCACCTAAATTTGTATTTTTGCATGCTTATCTTTTCTAAGGAACTGTCTTTAAGCAAACTTTGCACAGCAACAAGGTTTTAATACCACCAGTCTTTCTGAGAATGGACACTTGTGACAGGAGGGTAGATAATGAGATGGCTGCAAGCCCACCCTGGCCAGGTGGTGAGAAGAAAAAATGCTAAGCAAACATAAGCTCTGCAGTGTGATGAACAAGAATACATGATAAAAAGATAAGCTCAGCCAGTCAAATATGCAGATACTTAGGGTTGCAGGATTTGTTCAGCTGGGGTCAGAATCCTGTCCTTTTTGAAAAGTACTCAAATGTCAATCCACTGAAAACAGACTAATATAGAGCACCAGACTGTGATCTGTCTGTGTAAGAATACAAAAGTGTAGAATTTCTCATAGGCATAGAGACAAGTCATTTATTAAAACAGAACTATCATGATTACCTGCCAAGACATACAAATCTTTCCTTTCTTAAGGGGTCTAGCACCTTTTCACATGTACAGAAAGAGCCATTTTAAGTAATACTTCTAGCAACTGTCAGAGATCCACAGTACCACATATTGATCCATCCATCCTCTGGCATTACAAAGCATCAGTTGCCTGAGGTTGCATCCTCTACTTTTTATCCCAAACTTGCAATACTACTGTGGCTCCTTATAATTCTCATCTATCAATAGCATGAAAGTGCAGACATAAAGTATCAACAACAAGACCATAAAGGACATTAGTATCAAGGAACATATTTATATAGTGATTTTAATGTGCAAGTCTTGGATACATGACAAAGTTGAATCACCTGCTCTGTGGAGACTGGCCCTATGTGTATTCTTAAAACAGAAGAAATAGTGAAGTTTGCCATAGGTCCCAGCATGTTATGCTCAACTAAATCATCTGACACATGCTAGGGGTTTTGATTGTACAGACTGTTTAGGCTGCAGCAATCTCACCTGATATATTAGAGTTTCTTAAGTCATGTTAACTTCATCACGAGACTTAAAACGTTGGGTCAGGATCATGTGAAGAAAGCTGTTCTTTTACAGTATCTAACATTGTACTCATAAAGGTCTCATACTAATACATTTAACAACGGTGATCAGATTTTTGTTCTGTGGTTACTCCCCAAAATTCATTAAGGCCAAGCATGGAGCAAGATACTACAGATAGCAAAGGGCAGCAGAATCTAGCTCACTTTGATAGATAAACTGACTAAATACAGCATCACTGTAAGTCTGCTCCAAAGCCCTCTTGAAAAGAGAGCTGGATTTGCTACAGTAGCAGATGATAGTTTTTACACTCATGAACATGAGCCACTGCTCTTTCTGCGATACTGTCTCTGACCAGGAGTTGCCGAGAGCACTGCCAATCCATGCTGTTTGCTGATATTCATCAAGCAGCAGCCTGACCTTTTGCGCCTTTTCCCTCCCCCAGGGAGCATCCTGTGCCCCCACGCAAAGAAACACAGGAGCCCAAAGGACACAAATAACAAAACATCATTATTGACCACGAAAGAGCAGACATCAACCTCGCACAGTGATCACCTCACTTTGATCAGAGCTTGATGCACCACTTACAGATGCCTAAAGCCAGTGTGTGTTTCTGACCTTCATATCTCTTCACAATTACTCAGCAGCACACAGTTTTATCTTGCAATGGTCAAGAGGACAACACGTGTTTGCCCACTTTCCCCGGCTTGGGTTTTTTCCTTTATTGATTATGATCAACTGTAAAGCCTGTGAATTCTGGGTGCTCCAGGGGTTTTCTTGACAGCTAACTAAGCCTGAGGCAAACACAGACTGATGCAGCTCCAAACAATCCTACCTGGGTTTCTTCCTCCTCCCCCTTCCACCATGCACTGCATTTAATGGTAATTGTTTATGATTAGGAGATTGTAATTAGGAACATGCACTGGCATAAGCGTCCAGCATTTCATATGCCAAGCATGTACCACCAGCGCAGTCAAGATACCTCCAAAGATTCTTTTAAATTTTTATGATTTTCTTACAGCAGATAAAGAATCCCTTCCCCCTATGCACACATATTTTTATGCAGCTTAACTCCACTTTCTTGTGACAGCTGATTCAAACACAGCCCAAGTTACTAACGCTGCACAGAGTTGTTGGTTCTTTCCCAGAAAGTAGGAAACAAATGTCACAGAAACCAGTGCAGTGAACTGTTAAAATGGCAGTCAAGCAGAGGAATTTAGGGCTGAGCATATGCACAGATAGTTAGTCAATGTCTCATTCCCAGACCAGTGTTCATCTGTGGGGGAGAGACAGTGTGCTAAGCTTGCCTTTGTAATTGCTGTTCATGCTGCATAGATTATTAAAGGATTTCAGAATATATATAAGAACATAAGAAGTTATGTAGATTATATAGCTCCCTTACGAGCACACACAGCTCTTGAGCAATCCATGTAGACCCAGAGAAGACAACACTCCTGTGAGAAGGAGAGTTTCAGGTTTGTAAAAGACAGCAGTGGGAATAGTAATTTGAGTCTTATGTTAACACTCTTTATTTAAAAGTTGCTTATTCATTCAAGCTATCAACATGTTGACTCATTTCTGTTTGGCTAGAGGTAACAGCTGTACTCTCCCATGCATTCGAGTTTCAACCAAATTAGAGTGCAAGTTAGGATTCTTCGCCCCTGGCTGACAGTCTTACACAGCTGTCAAGACAGCAGAAGGCTTTCTCCAGGTAAATGAGAGATCTGCATTGCTATGGCATGGTTCCTGCTAATCCTTTTATCTGATGCTGCCATCAGTGAGACCCACCAAGGAAGAAATACATGCCGTGCCCACAATTATACATACTCTGCTAATTGAGTTTCCTTGCAAAACGATGAGCTTCTAGGAAAAAAAAATGCTTTATGAAACTGACAGAATGAATGCCTCAGCGTTTTGGATCTCACTGCAAATATAAAGAACAAAGACACTCCAGTTGCATATTTTACAGGATTTAGAGAAGAAAAAACCTTTTTGTGAGCTACAGGCACTCGTATAAACATTTTTTACAGTTTAGATTGATCTGAAAGATGGCTACTCCCCTTCATTAAATAGAGATGCAGTCACCATTTGGAAGAGGATGGATTTCACAAGAAATAATCAGGCAGTTACGACCTTAAAGTTTTATCATTCTACCTAACTAAATGGAGCTCAGTAAACAGATGTGTCTGAGAATGTCAAAGGCAGACTATGCATTACCCAGCCTTTATGCACTAACCTATTCCATGTCATATAAAGCAGCCTAGCCAAGAGCCTAGAAATGCAAAGAAGCCTTTTAGCATTGCCCTTAAGATCAACAGGCTTGTGATATTTCAAGTCTAAAGTATATGGAGAAAGAGCCCAGAAAGGTTTCTGTGCAGTACTGCACAGTCTTCGTGGCAATGTCTGAAATAGCAGGTGAGCACACTTCTATACATTATCATCTTCCCATCTCCATCCCCAGCAAGGAGACATGACAGAAGAGAAGACTTTGCAGTGAAGCTTCAGATGATATGCTGTAGTAGCAAAGCAGCTGGTTTTCAGATGGCTTCTCTTCATGCATGAGTTTGGAAAAATGCTGAATCAGAAGTAGTATATCAGGAATATGTTTATTAATTTCATGATGATTACTGTTTACTCTCTAGCAATGTTACTTAATTCATCAATTAGTATGTTCCAATAAAATATTCACTTTCAGGATAACAGAAAATGCACACACCTGTTAAAGGTTATGAAGAGTGCCATATTTTTAATTCACTTACACTTAGATCAACTCAAAACAACATGAGAGGTGTATTACACTTACACTGAAATAGCAGCTGTTGTCATCAAAACAAAAGTTCTCTTTTATCTGCATATAGGATATTTGCTTGAAGGAAATAAGTGGATTGATCATCTTGCAGTGCAGGGTCTGAGGACCAGATTTCATTTCTTGAAGCACTCTGCTCTGGAGAAGGATGAAGTGCACATAGGCAGAGATTCATCCCACAATTTCAGACTCTTAAACTATACACCTAAATCAAAAGCTTAATTGCCCACCACTTTTATTAAGCAAGGAAAATACCAGAAAGTAATTTTGACCTTATGTGAGCTGACTTCATCTTCTAGACGTACCTGTGTTCTACACTAACAGTACCTCTAATTTAGGCATCTTGTGTGTGGAAAGGCATCAAGCATCTGGAAACAAGGATGATGAAATTGATCTACATTGAACTCATGTTAAAATATTACAAAACTCCTCCTTCCAGTATAACCTTTCTGCTGTGCAGATCAGTAAAGAACAATTTGGTCCACATCCTTCTACCTCTGTGTTTCCCTCAAGTTCCAAGGCATTAACTAATTGTCCCTCACCTCTTCTCAGAGCAAAGCTGTGGTTCCCCACTTGTTCTCTCTATACTCTAATATAACAGTGTAGACCAATCCAGCTCTTAAAACAGATTGTTTCATCTGATCAGTCAATACAGGTTTGCCTTCCTCAGGAAAAAAAAAAAAAAAAATCAATCTTAGCTATTGTGAGCAGTAATGTCTAAGGCATGATAAACAGCATTAAATAATAGAAACAACCCTAATGGTTAGGTTGTTCTTCAATTCTGAAAGATTATGACCTTTTCCTGAGATACCTTTGCAATGGAAGCCTTTGCTGCAGACCTTTGAAATTCAGCAGAGAAAGCCCTTGAGCTAAAAAAGTGCTTCACCCTTTGTCTTATGAAATTTCATTCAATTTTAGCTGCAATCTCAACTGTTAAAAAAATAAAAAGTCGCATTTCCTTTCTTTCCTTTGCATTCCCCAGAATATAAGAACAGCTGCACTAAGTCAGACTAAAGGTCCACCTAGCTCAGTTTCCTGCCTCTCTGACAGTGGCCAGTAGCAGATGTTTAGGGAAAACATGTAAAATATAGGGCATACACACAGTGATATTCCCCAGTAAACCTCCCAGCTTCTGGCAATCAGCAGTTTAGGGACTTCCTGAGCTGAATTTAAAGCCCACCATTCTGTATATATAATTAGATGGTACATTCCCCAAGTGCATTATTTTGCATCTATCAACAAGAATTTTATCTGCCCAGTCATTCAGTATTATCAGATCATTCTGCAGTTCTTTAGACTCCATTTTATTTTTTTATGACTCCGAATAATTTTGTACCATCATCAGTCTTTGTCAAGTCACACTTCATCCCTTTCCCACACTATTTAGTAATATCTTAAGTGGCACAAGTTCTGGAACAAGTCCCTGTGAGACTCAACTAGTAATCCATGTTATTCTAAAAAATTACCATTTATGTTTATTCTTAACTTTCCTGATAATTTTCATCCCATGATAGCTTTATTTCTTTAAGAAGCTTTAGTAAGGACTCCTGACAGTTTTTCTGGAAATCTTTATACACAATATTAACTGGGGCAACTTCATCCACATGGTCCTTTACTCCTTCAAAGAACTCAAATGGATTTGTGAGGAGACACTTTATTTTTCAAAAGCTGTGGTGGCTCTTTCCTACTGAATCTGTGTGTGTACTCATTCTTGGTTGTTTACACCGGTTTTCCTAGTACGGAAAACAGACTTAATGACACATAACTCTCTGGAATCCACTTTAGATATTACTGCCATGTTTGCATTCCTTATCTGAGTTCCTTTAGAGGTTGTGGGTGAACAGCTATGACAATTTGCTACTACTTTTTGCACAGTTTCGTAGTGAAATGTCTCCTGTTAATCCATGATTTTCAGATATTTCCTCCAAGTCATCCTGCATAAAAGACCTCCCTTGTATGGGACCAGTCTCCTGCTCTCTTCTAGCCCACAGTGAGCAGGGTCCCAGGCTGCACACATGCCTCCACCTGCAGATTTACTTACCTAGGCAGAATAAAGCAGTGACTAGGTTGTGTCCAGTGAACTTCTACGATCCATCTCACTTCCAAAGTTATCACTGGGGACCAATTTAGGAGCACTAAGCTCTGAAGGATATTTAAAAGGTTGTTAATGTCATTCTGAAGTACACACACTGTGATTTTAAAGTCAATTGCAAATTAAATACAACTTTTTCAAATTCTGCCTAATCAGAGGATCAAAAAACAGGGATGTCAGTTCAATAAGTTACAAATAATGTTCCAAAACTAGCAGCTGCTGTTTATACCCTTTTCAGATTGCAAAATTACTCCAGCCATTTGATTCAAGAAATACCTGCACAACTGTTTTGTGTTCACAAGCAGCTGGAGGGCGAAAGCATCTTTGGTTGGAGCATGGCTGACCTGTTTAATTCTGCTGCTTGATCAGTCTGTAAAATACTATAAATTCTCTCTTTTTCACTGATACATCCTCTGGACACTCATAATAAGTTTGGCATCTGCCAAACAAAAGGACTCCCTTTGGCATTTCTTGCAGGGGACACAAGACTTGGGTGTAATAAATAAAGGGGATTTTTCTATTCAGACTACTGAGCAGAGGCACTACCTATAGTCCTCCTTGGCTCTTTCATTTCTAGACTAAACAACACAGACTGTACTATAACTAGTGAGCTGATGCTTAATCTTCACTTTCATGTGTTAGCTTTTCAAAACTGAATTCGTGCATGTGGATGACCCTGCAACCAGCATAGGAAAATAAATTATTATTTAGAATCGATGTCAGTGAGTCCCATTAAAATTCTTACTCTACCATTGAATATTTTCAGCTTACTATATATCCCCATATTGAAAAGCATGTTTGTATGCATAAATTGTCTAGGCAAAGCTGTATGTTTCAGAAGGTTAACAGAGATATGAAGCAGCTGAAACTCTTGATTTAAAGAAGCATATGATTATTTTTGGCAACTAAAAAACAAATGAAACTTTTTGGCAGAAATAGGGGTAGCTGTGACCAGCTTTAAATTTAGAAGAGAAACACCCTTATGTGCCACAACTCACGTGAATGACACAATTTATTAGCCTGAGAAATCTACTAAAATAAGTAACTATTGAATTTATAGTTAAGTCTAAAAGTTCAATATACGAATCAAGCACTTTTTAGTAAAGTGTCAGCAAGGTGGAACACCCAGTACTTCAGCACTTTTAATCCGTAGGCATGCTGAAAACTACGTCAGTCCTTGCAATGTTAAGCTCTGAGCATACACAGTTTGCAACTAAGGCCTGGGTTTTGCTCAGCTAACACATCTAACCCAGATCCTCAGCCTTGGATCACACCTCTCAGATCCAGACTTTGTACAATAAACACATAGGTAGTTACGAATTTTTAGTCCACACCAGTGTTGCTAGGGTGTTCAGCAGAAAACTGTAACATCAGTCTGGTCCTTGTTCTAAATTAGATAAAACTTCAAAAACCTCTGTCCCTTCACAGGTGGAGGATGATAGATGTGCTTAGGCTTGGATGGGCAAGAGAAGAGACTCTTTTTTTTTCCCTTGAGGAGGAGCTGGTCCACTCTAAGTCCTTAAATTCACCAGAGGGATGGGGATGGTTAAAATTGCAATCTTAAATGGAGGTAGGGTCAGAAAAGTCTCCACAGGTTCTGAAAGACAATTGGTAGCTAATTAACACATTGTAACAAATTATTGTTGTTGTTAGCTAGGAGCTATTATTTGTACAAGTGCTGGTTTCCTAGGTAAAGATTTCACTAGCACCCAAGGCAACAGCTCTACAGTTCATTTGTCAATGATTCCTTATGCTCAGAAGCCAGGTTGAACCTGTTGGGCAACTGGTTGCCCAATATTAAAAAAAAAAAAAATCACAGAAAAAAAGTCTTCAGGCAAACACTCAAAACCCAAGCTGAATGAAGATGTGTACAAATTATTCCCTATTAGGCACTGCAAAATTGGAGAGCTGATAAATAAATTTGGACTATAGGGTTAAGAATATAGTTCTCTGTGTTTAGCTTTATCATCTTTACCTGCTGGCTGTGAAAAAAAATCTAGCTCACTTAATTCTACACCCATGATCTCTGAGAGAGACACATGGCACAAATTATCTTCCTAGTCCAACAGCAGTTGTGTGTAAAAGAGGAAAGGGTGTGACAGCAAAAACTGCATCATTTCTGAACCTGGTTTGAGTGATGAAGAAAGACCAGCTTTTGCACCCAAAATCTAAAACATTTGGTTTTTTCTCAAAGTATTAATTAAATAAATAAAATTATTTAGGTTAGCTGCTGAGGCTCCTAAATTTTTATCAGCATTATAAATGTACCTGAGTGTACAGTGTAAAGATGTCAGCGATGTTCTTACTCCAAATGATGATCTGTTCTGAAATTGCCATGTTTATATATTATAAGTTGCAACTGTCAAAATACTGGGTTGCTGGAAGTTTTGACAAAAGTTTTGCAGACATTTAATTTGCATTACTATTCACTGTGCTTAACTATTTGAGAGGCAGATTCAGTAACAAAAATCAGTGAGCTGTACACGAGCAGTTAGCCCCTGCAATATACCCTGCTCACTTCAGAAACATTTCATGGACTTTATGTACCAAGCACACACCAAATCCACCATTCATGTGCCAAGCCTCTCTGTGCAATAGTGAACCGCTGAGCTGTTACATTTAAGTTACGTTGCACAAGGGCTGGACAGCTGCATGGTTAACACCCAGTGAAGCCTGCACTGGCACCCATCACCCTGCCCCAAGCTCCTGGGCTCTATCACCCGGTGACACAGCTGCAGTTCCTGCTCCCTTCCAGCCCCACAAACACTGGCCACACTGCACCAGTCCCTTAGCCAGTCCCCTAGGTAGAAGCAAGCTGGAATATAAATGCTATGCCTGTGTGCCTCTCTAACATTTTCTAAGGGCTACCTTAGGCAACCTCACAGCCCCTTTAATTCCCACGCTGAATCACACATTCCCGCTTGGACAGACATGGGTATGTATATGGGGGATGAAAGTACCTAATTATCATAGAATTACAGAATCATAGAATCGTTTAGTTTGGAAAAGACCTTTAAGATCATCCAGTCCAACCATTAACCTACACTACCAAGTCCACTCTAAACCAATCAAGGGTAGACTAGACTAAACCATGTCCCAAAGTACCACATCTACCCATTTTTGAACGCTTCTACCCGTTTTTTGAACACTTAGAAGTTAACTACAATATCAACATTTATCTACAATTAGAAGCTAGAATTCATACAGCACAGCAACAGGCATGTTACAGGGTGCCCAAGCTCACAGATTTAGCTTAGTGTCAAAATTTTAGAGTAATTTTATCAGGCTTTACATTTCATATCTATTTGATATTAAATATACAGTAAATGGATTATCTAGTAGCTCAAACAGGTGGCACTGCACAACTGCACAGTTCTTCAAAATCACTTTGGAGCCCCAAGGTTAGAAAAGATTCTACTCAACTCCACTTCCCCTTCAGTGAAATCCAAGTTGCTGAAAGACAATTATGCAGCAAATTCAGAAGAGCTACAGTACATGTTAATGTGTGTTCAATACAGTGACTTCCTTTAAGCTTAACCATTTAAAAATATATAGTAGAGAATTATTTACATCACATTTTTTTCAGAACACTAAAGAGAAAAACTTAAATATTCATACATTCCATCCCCATTTTCCATGGAACACTTCCAATCTTCATTTTCATTGCTTCTTTAATGTTGGCAAGTAGAAATTAATTGCATTAATTCCTTAATTCTTCAACGAAGGAATCTAACTTTGATTTTTAAGATATGGCAGTTTCCTAATTAATTTTATTTAAGAACTTTCTTCCCTGAAAAAGAACTTCAGGCAAGGTTATATGTAACTACATATTTTGCCTTTGTTTGGAATCCTTATAGCACTACATCTTTTTTAGCACTTTCAAAGTAATGAATGAAGTCAAAAAGTCTCTCGTGACATCACATTCCAGCCATGCTAAAGCCTGCTTTAATCTCCACTCTCTGAGCCTGAAGTAAATAAGTGATATTTAGCTTAGCTCAGTGAAATATATTAGTGCAAGAAAAATCACGTCCATGATGTGCTTCATTCTGTAGTCTTACACACTTTCATGAAACTTCAGGCCAGTGGTGTACCTCTCCCAAGATAAATGTAACAGTATTCTATACAACTGCAAAAATGTTAAAATAAAGTGAGGCAGAAAAAAGTCTGGCTTTTTGCCAATTTCAAACAGTACAGAAATATGTTATTCTCATCCACTCCAAGTTTACAAATTTTGCTGTGAGCAAAACATATTTTTGCTGCATCCTTCCCTAAGTAATTTTCCCAGGGTAGAATATGGTTCTTCCTTGAAGAATTTTGCTTTGCAAAGAACCTGCTAGAACTTTTTTTCTTATTGAAAGCAGTTTTGTGGAGTACATTACAATGAAACACCCTCTCCTAACCACCTAATTATTCCAGCATCTATAGAAATCAGAGACAGGTAGTGGCAAAGTAACAGTTCTAAATTCTTCCCTAAAGGTTTCTTTCCTCCACACTTCCCCAGCCTGCTGAGGCGCGTGCTAGCCAAGTTGCTCAGACACATTCACCTGAGGATGCCAGAAGATTCATCTTTTTGGACTAGAAGTGAGTGAACAAATCATCATTCTTTTTGGTGAAATATAAAAATTCTCAAACCATCTTTCTCAAGTAAAAGATATTTATTAGCATTGTACAGTCCAAGCTATTATGTTACTCTTTAGCAACACTGAGACTAGCTCAATGGTCTGGGAAAAGAGAAAAAAAAAAAAACCTGTCTCCCAACTGCTAATTCACTGCAACTGGAGCACCTCCTGGAGCAGGACAGTTATATGCCATTCCTTATACAAAATAAGGAGCAGATGTTTTTTCCAGTCCTATGTGAATGACATGAGAAAACACCCCCCTTCATGCTACAGAGAGATGTCTATACCACAGGTCGTGTAGTTATCTTCAAGCTAGCTAGTTCATATAGTCCAAGTAGCACAGGCATAGTAGCACAGAGCTCAGCATGGGCAACAAAAGACCATGAAATAGAAGCCCTAAGAAATAAATTAAATATTCAATAATTAGCCCAAACAGAGCTCTTGCAGCTGCTATGGCTAAAGTGCTATTGGCCCTTAGGCTAGGTTGCTTAAAGCTGCTAAGGAATGTCTTAATTTATAGGCCACATCCTTAGCACTCCTTAAAAGCTTTTTTTTTTTTTTTCCTTTCTGCTCCACCCTGACTAGATGCAGATCCAAAAAGACACTGCTGATTTATTTTTTGTATGAAGTTGGCAAAATCATGCATGTCCAGTAGCTAGATTCTTCCTCTATAGGTCTTTCATTCCTTGCTAATGAGGAGGTTTTTTTGTTCCCTAATCTGACATGCTGGAAGGTTTGCTTTTTTGTGTAGTTTATACAAATTAAATGCAATCAGATCTCATGCTTGTGTTCTGAAGTGCTCACCAATATATCGTATTTCACTGTGTATAAAGCACTTTACAGATGCAGAGAGAGCTGAGAGTGAAAGGGGACATCTTCCCCTGTAATAGCTGTTATGGAGGCTGGACTTGGTAAATCAGTGGCTTAATCAGTTATAGTAAATAAGATGCTTTTCTATACAGTCCTCAGTGCAGAGACTTAAAAACCTAATACAGGAGAGGTAAATAAAGTTTAAAAAACAGTTCTTCTCAGCAGAGCCAAGATGATAAACCTTCTGCATTTAAAAAACAAACAAACAAACAAAAAAAACCCAACAATTACTTTTTCCCAAGTGGTCACTGAAAAATAGCACATTTTAATGCATTTCATCAGATTAATAAATACAAGGAAAGTGTGCCTAAAAGAAGAGTTAAGGGCCAGGGCCAGGGCTCCAAAGCTAACATCGACTCCTGGTTGTCACAAAAATAATCAGTGCTGGTATAGGAGGATAGAAATGCTAGAAGAGAGTTGAAAGCTGAGCTATGTTTTCTGCTTGGGCACCGGTCTCACAGCCCTCAGAGGGTGTGTTTGGGTTATTTCAGTGTCCTCTTTGTGAGCTGTGAACCTTCTAAGAGTTATTTTTACCTAATTCTACTTCCAACACATGATTTCAAAGGCTTGATCTCAGGCCAGCACAGCTGAATGTGCCCGTGCACTCACAAATATGATGGCTCTTTATCTTAAATTTAACCTGAGGCCACCAGAACTGCATGCATGCAACTATACAGTTAGAAGGACTGGCAAGGTTATGAGGTAGGGACCATAATCAACTTACACACCCTATACAGTCAGAATGGGGTAATTAACACATGCTCCTTCATGGGTTACACACGGCCCATTGACTTCAGCCTAACTCTGCACTTACCTGGGAGGCCACCCACATATGTGCAATAGTATCAGAGCTAAAGTTTAAAACTCATGGGTAACCAGGACATTTTTTTTTAATTTTATACGATGGAAAACGAGACATGCCTTACATGCATATTGAATCCCAGAAGTAAATCCTTTAAAATACAGTGTTGCTGAAAATTTCAGTTGAATGTACTTTGGCAAACTAGATACACCCTTTATATGTACTCTATGAACTTTCCCCTGCTGAACAAAATCATGCCTTCCAACTATTTCAGAAATGAAAATACCCCATGCAGGTTATATTAAAATATGTGAAAGCATATAAAATGTATACACACTCAAATGCAAAGTCTAGTGTCAAATGCAGCATTGAGGTTGCTCGATCAACCACTCATATCAGGAAATTCCAAAAGTTAATGGTCCACGGTCTTCTCTTCTATAACTCCATTGAAGCTATTTTGCACTCCCAGAATTCACTGACATAAAACATATGAAGCATTTCCATTAATTTTAATTTATTAAAGTTTGTGTTATTTAATTCATGGTTGAGACTAGTAGGAGATTCTATCTGGACAAGTTAACAGCATGATAAAACTGAGCTAAATCCAATCTGGGTGTATAATCTTTGTATGAGAAACCTGAAATCAAGACAAAGCAGTCCAAAGGCCAATGAAGTACTTAACAGCTCAGGAGTCAGGTTAATTTCTTCTCTCTCCTACAGATTTCTGTGTGACCTTTGCCAAATCACCTAAATCTCCATGTAATATTCATTCATTCCCATATTAGTATATTTAATATAGAATAACTTAATTTCAGCTTAAGCTACTTTATTTCCTTCTGCAAGGACAATCAAATAGCCAGGCTTGAGGTTGGTATCAGTCCCATTTTTTATTCATTTGAATATTTATTTTTAAATCATATCAAAAGGACCATATCTTTCTCACACTGTCATAATGTAAGTAGTCCCTATAATGCTTTATGAAAATTCAAAACAGACTCACTAGTCATGGAAAAGATCAACCTGAAAGGACTTTTAGAGAGACAAGACTGATTTAAATAGGATTAGAACTCAAGTTTGAAAGCATGAAGGAAATTTGGACAATTATCCCATTAACTTCTCTGTTGTCAGGATGTCACCTAGCACTTGTGTTATGTTAGCTGTGACTGCTACCTTACACATTCATCGGGAAGAAATACACATAAGTTTCCTGAAAAAATTTGAAAATGTTTATATTGGTCATTTCCACTGATTTCTTTTCAGGAAATAAGACACGAAGGAACACTTCCTGTTGCATTTTAGTTCCACCATTCTGTTCTGTTACATTTTCCCTTGCTATTGCAAAGGTTGAGTTGGGAATGCTTAATGGTTTTAGATTTTTTTTAATTTAAAATATATTTTAAAGTAATAATATGTAAAATATGTTTTTATGTATTTGTAAAATATGTTTTACTTTTCCCTTAACCTAGTTTCCTAGTGAAAAAAGCCTATCAACTCTATTTGAACAAGTCATTGTCTGAACTGCTAAATTATACTCCCCTAAAATTGCAAATTCTTTGGTGTTTGCTTACAGAAGTTAAGCTGAAACATATTGGCAGTGCCAAAAAGCTATAGGTACTGTTGACTTATGTCACAAACAAATCCGCCCTAGCATTTTTATTACTATTTTCACATTTCTTCTTGATTAAAAATTTCATATACCTCTACATATCTCTTTTCACCTCTTTTAAGAGGTAAAATATACCTGTGGACTTCTTAGTGTAGACGCTCACTTTTCTAAAATGCAGAATATACTTGCTATATTTAAAGATCACATAATACCTTTCATGCATACTCACAGTTTCATTGAGTTGTACTGTAATATTACGAAATGGATGTGTTTACTACAGGGGGTGGTTTCACAGGTGTTTAAAAATATGCCATATGACTGTCTTCTGAAATATGGCAAAACTTTGCTATCATAATAATGTTATATACTGTGATAGGAAAATATGCATGACATTCCTCTTCAGCAAGTATATATAATAGATCTAGTTATAGATGCTCTGCTTTCCTTTTCAGAAGCTGTTTCTATTCTAGTGTAAACACAGAATTAAAAATGTTGTAAAATAAATGGAAAAAAACCCACTGCTATCTCTCAGCCCTGAAGTACGACGTTTTAGAGATGTCAGATTTCACATTCTGTTTGTGCTCATAGAGATTTTCTTGTCTTTAGAATTGTCAACGTGTGGCTAAATAAATGTGAAGAGCATTTGCAAAGCTGTCACGTAGAAAAATAACTGGTTACACCCTGTTTTGCGTGAAAATAACTGGTGGAAAACTCTGTCCCCCAATATATCAATGAAATAGAACAGATTTCACTCGAAATTTTAGGTATGCTCTGCAATTGAGGAAAAAAATCAGGAATGGTGACTGTTGTTTTGCGGATCCAAGTTGCCCCAAATCCAAAGAATGCTACTGAGTGCAACATTTTATACAGGAATCTGTAATTTAGCAGACAGATGTGAAAAACCACATGTAGTTGGAAAACTCCCTAATCACAATACAGGGGGATGGGAAAGAGGAGATATATTACAGCTAAGGCCAGTATTCATTTGTGCTCAAAATTAAAAACTATACTCAAGAAAAAAAAAATGCGTATCATTAATCAAATTAACTTTATAAGAGTTAAGAAGCTCTTGTTCATCTGTAAAAATTTAGCCATAAATAACATTATTGTTACCAAGTTTTAGAATCATCTGATGTATTAAGGCAACTGTAACTTGACCTTTTATTTTGTATTTTTTGCTAGGAACATGTGCTATGCTGTGGGTTCACTAAAGACGTCCACAGACTGCCCCACTCAGAGGTAGCTCTGTTAACAGAAGTCTTCTGCTGCTGCTTCTGGATGGAGCAAGTCCTCCTGGTTCCCAAGCCCACAACTGTCCACTGGTTCCCCCTACATGATTTGTAGTGCTCTGAGAAAAGATTGTTCTCTAGGCACAAAGGAAAAGACAAAGTAACCCACAATGTTGGCAACAAGGACCAGAAGTTAGGATTTCTTCTTTCCCAAGGAAGTGACTGCCTGAGTGGCTGACGGGTAAGTAGCCCTTGCACGCACACCTCAGTGCAACACAGGGATGTAGGGTCCCTGGAAATTCCTTAAAGCATTGGGATGTAATTGCTTATGCTACGTGCAAATTGCAAATGAGAAAGCTCCAAATTACCTGGAGATATGGAGAAGTGATAAGTGTCAGGCCATTCCTGACAGATTCAGACATATCAGTGCTAGAGAAAATGCTTCAGGTTCCCAGATTTTCTCAGCTAAAACTACAGTCAAAGCAGAAATGAGAACGTATCATTACCAAGATGACAGCTGACTTATTTAGTCCTCCAAATTGTCTTCCTTTGAATTAAAAATGCTTTCTGAGAAATAAAAAGACCTAACATTTTTCTACATTTTAAAAAAATAACAGCATTGAAAAGTTATTGCATTCTTTTAGACTGGCTTTTCATTTGCTTATTTTTGTGGTTCTTTAATTATGCGCTACATGTCAGCCTCTTGGTCTTTCAATATAATACACCGTCTCTCAGAAACAAACATGTTAACTGGGCACACACTTCTGGCTTGTGCAACATGTCTAGTCAGCTCCCAAAGCAGATGAATGCAGTTTCGTACACCACAGGTTTGAGCAAAAGTATGAAAGCTGTAGTGGAGGGTATTTACAAAGGCCATTTTTGGCCTCAGGGTCTAACCTCCTTATGCAATGTCTCCTGGCTACTGCTTTGAAATACCCTCTGCTGGAGCCTCTCTTGCTACCAAGCACAGGGACAGCTTCAGACAAAAAAACCCCAAGGCTAAATTAGCCATTGTGAACACCCCACTTCTAAACACGCAGGATTTTTTCATTAAGAGATTAAAGTGCAGGTATGTTGTAAATTTATCTTATGTTCACAGACTGATGCCTTCATGCTGCCTCCAAACACTTCTGCAGCTCATGCTCCTCTCACTAAGCTCCATGCAAGTACCTGCAAAACCCATGTGTATGAGTCGATTCTACCGGGGTTCAAACACAGCAACACACAGCTTTCTGGAAGCCTGCAGGGTTAACAAATACTACAAACGTGAAGTTAATCATAGAAAATGTAATGTACAATGTATAATGTACAGAGCCAATTAATGCCTTAAGAGATCACTCCCAGGTCCACAAGGTGGACAGACTCAGACTAGCTTCTCATGATAGTGACAGAAATGTTCCACCATTCACATTTTGCGTACACATGCAAGTACTCCATAGTGAGAGCTATACTCTCTCAAGCATGAATATGAAATAAAGAAGCTTTTAGTGGAAAATATGTATGTGTTCATCAGTGTTTTTCATTGAAATGCTCTTGCAGGCCGATCAGAGCCATCATTTAGAACATAAACTCATGCTTCTCTTCGATCTCAGTTAATGAACTCTGCACAGAAAGGGCTATGGATTCCATAAAAAGCATCAGTCCAGAAATGGCTCCATATGGGGTAAACTCTGACCTTCTGTCTGGCTCCCGGTGACATTTAGGGAGTTTTATAACTATGGGCATCTCAGAATGTGGGCGTGATAAAGTCTCAGAAAGAAAAGATCAATATTTAGGTTAGCAGATAACCCTCCAGAGAGCCCAACCCTTTTACAATTGCCATCCGTCTCCACCAGAAAGCAGTTTCACATCGAATGAAGAGCAATAAATCTTATGAATGTACAAAAGCAAAGGGAATTAACTTAGTCTAAAAGCCATCCAAAACAATACACAAAATGCATTCTTGAGAGACAACAGGAATATCTGTATGGACATAATCCAGAATACACTGTGCCAGAAGTCTGACAACTAAGGATAGGAAGAAAAGACATATGCAAGAGTTCAGACCACATTTATGAAGAAAACTTCTCAAATGTGAAAGCCACAAACTCTTTTGTAATATCCCAATTCCCTTATTTTTTGTCATGTAAGTCAATATTATCTGCAGTAAAATGGCTTAAAATGGTCTTATTTCATTCAACATCTGTTGGATTGTCCCATGATAAAGTCACCTCAGTCCACATATTATTCTAATATCTAGATAGCCACCCTCTTTATTTTCTCTAGTGCCTGAATAGAATCTGGAAGAGGGAAAATACATTTTTTTAGACCTACTTTTTGGAAATTCACGTGAGTGGAAGTATACCATGCTGCCTTCTAATTTCTCTGAAAAGCATTAAGAAAACAGAAAATTCCCCAGAAATGCCCAGAGATACAAGACTAGATCTGGCAGCCTTACTCATAGGTCACCCATGGAGTAAAGGACTACTTAACACAAGCACAGTTTGTAGGTTCCACCTTTATAAAGCTAATGGAAAATTGGGTGATTTTATATGTACTTTGTGAAATGTAAAAATGGCAAATAGTAGAAGAAAATATTTTAAGAACCTTTTTGTTTGTTTGTTTGTTTCACATTGTTAGTTAACACCAGGAGATGTTAATGCTCTATTTTTATTTTATTTTTTTAAAAGTGCAGAGTCCTAGGCTCATATGAGCTGTGACTTTTGGTTTAGGTTGATTAACTTCCCTATTTCTACTATGTTCATTCTCGCTGTCATATCCAAATCCAGTTTTCAAGAGGATGCCAAGTCCTTGATGAAAACAGTCTTTTATTATATCCTAACCAATGGACTGGAAGTAGACTGGGGTCATATGGGAATAATCAATCACAGTTTACATTTAGGCCATTCAGCACATTTAATACTCACTTACACACACAACCTATAAAAAGATATATACTATTAAAAGCATTGTTTTGACACAATTCAAGAAAATATAAATTCAAAGTATTCTAGGTCATTTGGGTAAATCTTTCTTCCGTTAATTTTAATGGAAGAGATGGACCAGATTCATAGTTGGCTGACAGTGATATAATTTCACAGAAGTCAGTTGGACAATATTGATTTACTTTTGCTAAGAATCAGGGTGTAGGTTGCCCAAAAGAGAATCAGTTTGTGAATAAAAATGATACTATGTTGGAAGAATTCAAAAGTACTCTCTTTTGGTGAAGACATATTGATTAAAAACCCTGAGTGATATCCTTTCTTTCAAATGTTTCATTCTTACTGGTTTCACTATGTATGACCACCAAAATATTTAGCTCCCTTTCAAACTGAAAGAAGTTTCATAAATAAGGGCTCCTAGGTAAGCAACTTGCAAGTTAACTCACTAAAAAGATTTCTGAGAATATTAACAACCTCAGAAAATACTACTGTTGAAAACCAAACTTCCCTCAGAAGTGTGTTAATATTGGTAGCATTTTGTTTCAGCAAAATATCCAAGCAAATATGGTTCAGTAATATCAAATTGTGCCAACGCTGTAAGAATGTTAAATGATTTTTTTTATTTACTTTCTATTTAATACACTATGAAATACACTATAACATGGAAGACATCAAAATCGAAATTAAAAATCTTGATTCACTAAAAGAATTTTTTTTTAATGCATTCTTCTGTATGCATAAATGTACTGCAGCATAAGGTATTTCTTAAGAAACATAGTTCTCAAAATAATTAGTTGGTATACATTTCAAAGTATTTCACCACTAACGGCTTAGGTTGATTAACTACCCAGATAACACATTTTACTGTACTCCATATACATAATATAGAGTATTAATTCATGAGATGATGCAAGCTATTAACAAATCTATGCTCTGTTATTTTTACCCCTTTTCTGTCACAGGGAACAGCACTTTTTCACCACGTCTTTCAGGTCTACCTAGTACGTCATATTTGACAATGCTTTCTTTCTAGTTACTCACTCTAGTTACTCCAGTCAGGTTGTATCTTCATTTTGCAAATCCTTTTTGCTCCTCATCTGCACAGGTAAGTATACATATGCTCAACTCTCCTGACCATATTTCTGATGCCACTGACCATCAGTTACTCATTTCCACCAGTGCTCACTAGTTCTTGGCTTTGGCTTTCAGATTCCCACCCAATCAGGAGTATTTCAAGCCCAATATTTGCTTTTAGTTTCGCTGTGGGATAACTAACAGTCTTGCCAGTGGAAGTTATTTTGTACACCACTGAGTTTACCTTTTTTAGTCCTTTGTATTGCTCATTTTTCTACATTTATACTTGCGAACAGGCTATTAAATTAATATGTGAAGTGGCCCTGGTACATCCCAACTATTTGCTATATAGGCGAATTTTTCACGGACAGGCTGGCAGAATTGTCAGACACTCTAGTAAGACACAAAAACATTGGCCAACAATGTGTTAGGAGAATCACATCTGATTATACAGTAAATTATTTGTTTGGGGCCCTGTTGTGTGTGCAAGCACAAAAGCAAACTGCATTTCTTAAAGTGTCATACAGTGGCACCCAACAGTTCACATGAGACCAATGCTTGTGTCAATTATCAGGCACCATAATAGATGGTGGAGGATGCTCCTACCAGACAATTTACTCCTGCTGAGTTCAAGTTTCTCCACACTTCTCAGGCGAACTGGGTTCGTGGATAAGCAGTTTGAAACTTACAGAATATCTTCCAGCTGCTGGTGTGAACCTTCTATGAAATCAAACACACCCAATGTGGCTGGGGAACAACTTCCCAGCTTCCAATTTACCTGTTCCTACATATTTCTGCTAGAGAGACCCAACAAATATACTAACTGCACAGGTAATACTGTGCAGTTCTGAAGAGCATCTTGAATATAGAGTCATATTTACCTATGACAATGCAAAAAGCACATGCACAAAGATTCAACCATTTGCATATTTTGTTCACATATTGTATGAACATGTTATAACTATTATTTTAATATACACATATGTTAATATATTAAGGACATGTTACGTTTGGGTTTTTTTTTTTTTCACTTGCTGCAAGAGTAAATCACTATTCTGAAATACCTTGAATGTTTTTTCCTGCCAAGACCTATGAAGGCTAACACAGAAAATAGAGAGATACTCCAAAGATTTCAGTGTCTTCCTGGCAATGACATTATAGTGGTTCATTTGGAGTGCTAAAGGCAGGATATTGTTGTTTTCAAAAAATTTGCATGACAATATAGAATTATAGAACAAATAAGTTGGAAAAAACCTCCCAAGGCCAACTGGTCCAATTCCTGCTCAAAATAGGGCCTGCTGTAAATGCCACCCACAAGACTGAGTCACATTGCACAGCACGCTATTCCTATTTAGGTAGAGACAATTCTTAAAAAATTAAATGGGCCCTGGGCATTGATGAACTATTAACAATTCACCCATTCAGAAAGGATTCTCGTGAGCATCATGTGTCCAGCATCAGTGAAGTTAAGGGACACAAGAACAGCTGAAATGGTCACCTCCAACACCCTACATGTCAGTCTTAATAAGTGGTCACTCTTACATATTTGTTGTTTTGTGAAATGTAAAATTCTATGGACATACTGTGCTGATGTGTTGCAGCTTTCTAAAATGTCTGTGTGGGACTGGGCTTTTTTTTAGTATATTTTCTTGTTGTTGTTTTGCTTCCAGCAACAGTGGGTGGATAATCTTTCTGGAATATCAAGAGTGATTATATTGGGTAAAAGCTGATTTTTTTGCCAAATAAAATACAAATGTAAATATAAATCTGTGTGTAGGCTAACCTGGAGATGAGACATATTATTTAATTTGTTGTTCTGATAGCTTGCTATTTTTTTTTATATTTTAATAAAACATCATAGCACAGTTGTGACTTCTCATCTTCTTAGTTAAGAATAGCACATGCTTTAACAAACACAGACTTTTTTTGTACTTACAAATCTATGCAAGTAAAAATTTGCAGACAACACAGTAAGATATTCTGCCTGCTAATAACAAGTTGAAAACTTTGTTATCTGTAAAATAAGAGGGGTAAAGAACAAAAAGAAAAAAAAATCAAAAAATGCAGGGTGCCTCGAAAAGAGTTGTTTCAGTTTACAGCTGTAATCATTTTATTTTCCTTTTCCCTCCTACATTTTACTGTATGTTCTGGTGGTGTGCAGTGATTGGCTTCTATAGTGGCTAGAGGAATGTATTTCCCTCTTTCAGAGGACCTTTGTTATCTTTTGCTTTGTAAAGAGACGTCTGCAGAAAAGGACATTGAGAGGTGATGAATTTGGCATGGAAAAGACATCACAGAGCAAAGTCACAATATTAGAATACTGCTAGAACACTCATTAATCTCATCTCATTGTAACTGCTTGAGGTATTTCGTATTCACCCAGCCTTGCAACCATTTCCTGGATTATTTGCTTGTAATACCTTGCTCCTTTCTCTGTGTACCTCCAGCACTCACACTTTTTATCTCATCAACCATGAACTCCTCACCTTTGCTTCAAGAGCCTGCTCCTGCTAGCTCTCAAGGACTAGCAAAACGTTGCCCACATCTTAAATTCACAAACAACCATTTTTCTATTTCAAGTCCCTGACAGCAGCTAGGCAGCCGGTGCCCTGAGATGACTGCCACACATGCAGCTCTGCATTGCCTAGCTGTTTCTTTGTGCTTCCTCTGGTTGCAATGGATCTACCAGTTGTGTCTGTCTTGTACTTAAAAGCTGTGCATTGTGTGGTAAAGGATTTTATTCCTTCTGAGTCTTTGTAGAGCGTCTAGTACAGTTGGGTCAGGGACCACTGCTAGTGCAATAATAACGTATAACAGAGGGGTAATAGATAAATATTTGCTCACAAGAAGCCAATAAATGCAATGTTTATTGCCTATCCTCTTCTGTAAAAATAATGAAAAGTACTTAAGACAATAAGACTCACTTTGAATATTTGCTAATAGAATTTAAAAAAAACTGATAGGGCTGTCTTTATTTGCTAATATTCCCATGAATCAAAAATTACTGCTTGTTATGAACACCTTGATTAATCCAGCCAATTGTTAATTTATAGGGTTGTCTAGCTTTGAATGGATTTATGTACAGAAATGCTTTAAAAAAATGAAGAATATTTGCAGAAATATTGTCCATAAAGTCTTTATTTGCATAACATTGTGTCCTCTGTGGGGGATGTGTAGTGTACTCTGGTACTCGGTGATTTATTGCTGTTGATTTAAACGACACTTGCTGAATTCTGAAGGACTTTTGTCAGACATATAGCATTTCTTTTCTAGTCCTTAAATACATGCACATTCACACACAAAACCGCATTGAACAAGACAGATGTATTAACATTTGTTAGCAGGTCAAACTAAAACATTATCAAGGATGCAGTGTTCTCTTTGACCTGCTAACACTTAAGCAAGCTGCAACAGCCCTGTATAATTCAGATTGTAATATGCTTTACTTAACCTTTGTTAACTAACACATGAAGGAACAGCTTTTCCTTTTAGTGAGGACAAAGCATGGTATTTCAAAAGGGCTTATGCGAGTTGAGAGTAAGGCTCTGTACACAGTTAAATCCTACATTTGACTGCTGAACCCGTTCTTTCCCCTGTCTACCCAAATCCACATGGAAACAACAACAAAACAGAAAAAAACTGCTGAATTGCAAACTACTTTGAATTATTTTCCACACCAAAACATGAAGACATCTTTTCCCATTTGTGCAAGGTGTTCCCTAGGAGACAAAATGAGACATCTAAATGCACTTGTCAGGAAAGACCAAGGAAACGAAGGACTAGGATTACAGATCTGTTGCAAGATAAGCTGCACTGGCTCATCCACTAGTTCAATCACTAGAGCACATCCTATAATGTCATAGAATCATAGAATCACAGAATGCTTTGGGTTGGAAGGGACCTTTAGAGGTCATCTAGCCCAACCCCCCTGCAGTGAGCAGGGACAGCCTAAACTAGATGAGGTTGCTCAGAGCCCCGTCCAACCTGACCTTGTCCAAACTACAGTTCTTGCCTCTGCTTCTGGGATTTGAGGTCAGACTTTTCTGACAGTCTTCAGCAGAGCATGCCCTCACCAGAGTGCTGTAGAGTACTCCACAGTACTTCTCAGAGTATTCTGAGACCCAGGCAAACGTCCTCATCACCGCACTGGAGTGGAACTCCTCTCCTGGTTTTGTTTCAGGGGTCATTTAAGCACACTGCAAACTGAAGCAGCTGCTTCTGCAGGGATTGTCAGAGCTCTATCTCACCAGAACAAAGGCATCCATTTGGAGAAAAAATTTTTTCATTCGGACCCACTCTTTGCCCAACACAAGTCACTTCCGTCTGGATTCAGTAACCCAGTCACCACTCTTATAACTTCTTCTAAGACTTTTGAGCCTCCTAAGCCTTTTCACTGTGGTCTGTGATTGCACTTGACCTTTGCATAGGAAATAAAGAGAATGGGGGAAGGAAAGAGTCCTGCCAGACACAGTCTGTCCCTAAAAAAAAAATCAGTAAAACCAAAATTACTTTCACCCTCCCAGCATTGCTCCGGTATTTTCAGGAAAGAGTGTTTTTTCCCTGAAAGCTGCAGGAGTGGCAGGTGTGAAAGTTGTACAAATCTGTATAAAAGGATATTAAGTGACTGATATTCCATACACAAAAACTTTAAGTCCTTTCTGCAACATTGAAAAAGCTGTGCTTCCAAAATTTCTAATTATGTCTACTTTAACAATACAAGAAACAGTACAGTTCATAAATAGATTCTGATTTTCAAATCAACTCTGCCACAAGCAGGATGTTCTCACATTTATTCTTTACTTACCTGGTTTTCCTATGTTCCTAGACAGAGTAGTCATGTTCTCCAAGCCCACTGAGTTTGGACAACCTGGCAATTAAGTGCAGGATTGCAGCAATTAATGATCCCTCATGCTGCTTCATCGGGAGGCCTTTGGGAAGCCATCTTGGCATTTATGATTGAGACTGACCCACAGCAGCAGGCACTATGTGCTGAAGACCTTAAGCAGATAAAGGCTTCAACTCATAAACTTTTCCATGCAGAAATGTTGTAACATGCATGAACAAACTTCCCAAGGTGTCCCCAGTTTCAGGTGTTAATCAGGATTTTCAAACATGGCTCTAAACTGCATGGCTAAAGCCACATAGCATTATACTAGATCTTACACCAGTGCTAAGGGAGCGATAAATCCACACCTGATCAATGACCCTCACATCAACTCCAAGAGATAGGAAGACAACCACCCAGGTGAGTCAAATGAAAAATGTGACATTAACACTAGTAAATGACATGGCCCAAGGAGAGCTTGGTGGCCCGGAGGCCAGAGAGCACAGTTCGGCTCATGTCCCTACAGCTTTTACTTATTGGCATAGCCATGGAGATTAAGCAAACTGCCAAACATACAGAGATACATCATAAAGACAGCTTAGAGCATGGAAAATTTTGATTTCTGCATGACTTCTGCTTGCTTGACTACCCTTCATCTCCAAATCACCCTACTTCATCTGTCTTTCCAGAAATTCAGTATATGGAGCCAAAGGAAAGAAGAAATTCCCTGCAAAGCTCATGCTAAATATTTTCTTTAGGCAAACAGGCTGACTCCCTACAGGTAGAAAGCATCATCCTAGTGAGTCTAGGAAATCTGGGGGAACATCAGAGATAAAAAGGTATTATCACAGAGCCCTTGTGCCCCATATCTGTCAGGTGGTCTGGGGGACATTCTTCCACCACCCCACTATAGTCACCCACTGTGCAGAGAGCAGATGTGGCTCTTAATTCAGTTCCACAGTCTATTAGAATTACAGAATCATAGAATCGTTTAGGTTGGAAAAGACCTTTAAGATCATCCAGTCCAACCATTAACCTAACATTACCAAGTCCACACTAAACCAGTTAAACCAATTAAGGGTAGAGTAGAGTAAATCATGTCTTAAAGTGCCATATCTACCTGTTTTTTGAACACCTCCAGGGATGGTGACTCCACCACCTCTCTGGACAGCCTGTTCCAATGCTTGACTACCCTTTCTGTGAAGAAATTTTTCCTAATATCCTATCTAGATCTCCCCTGGAGCAGCTTGAGCCCATTTGCTCTTGTCCTATCGCTAACTACTTGGGAGAAGAGACCAACACCCACTTCACTACAACCTCCCTTCAGGTAGTTGTAGAGAGCGATAAGGTCTCCCCTCAGCCTCCTCTTCTCTAGACTGAACAATCCCAGTTCCCTCAACCACTCCTCATAAGGCCTGTGCTCCAGACCCTTCACCAGCTTCGTTGCCCTTCTCTGGACACGCTCCAGCACCTCAATGTCCTTCTTGTATTGAGGGGCCCAAAACTGGACACAATATTCCAGGTGCGGCCTCACCAGTGCCAACTGAGTACAAGGGGACAACCACCTCCCTGCTCCTGCTGGCCACACTATTCCTGATACAAGCCAGGAAGCTGTTGGCCTTCTTGGCCACCTGGGCACACTGCTGGCTCATGTTCAGCAGGCTGTCAACCAGCACCCCCAGGTCCTCTTCAGCCAGGCAGCTTTCCAGCCACTCTTCCCCAAGCCTGTAGCGTTGCATGGGGTTGTTGTGACCCAAGTGCAGGACCCGACACTTGGCCTTGTTGAACCTCATACAGTTGGCCTCAGCCCATTGGTCCAGCCTGTCCAGGTCCCTCTGCAGGACCATCCTACCCTCCAGTAGATCAACACTCCCACCCAACTTGGTGTCATCTGCAAACTTACTGAGGGTGCACTCAATCCCCTCATCTAGATCATTGATAAAGATATTAAACAAGGCTGGCACCAAAACGGAGCCCTGGGGAACACCACTCGTGACCGGCCACCAACTGGACTTAACTCCATTCACCACTACTCTCTGGGCTCGGCTACCCAACAAGCTTTTTACCCAGCAAAAAGTACGCCCATCCAAGCCATGAGCCACCAGCTTCCCAAGGAGAATATTATGGGAGACTGTGTCTAAGGCTTTGCTGATGTCCAGGTAGATGATGTCCACAGCCTTTCCTTCATCCACCAGGCAGGTCACCAGGTCATAAAAGGAGATCAGGTTGGTCAAGCAGGACCTGCCTTTCATGAACCCATGCTGGCTGGGCCTGATCCCCCAGCTGATCTGCACTTGCCTGTTGAGCACACTCAATATGAACCGCTCCATAATCTTTCCCGGCACCGAGGTCAGGCTGACAGGCCTGCAGTTTCCTGGGTCCTCCTTCCGGCCCTTCTTGTAGATGGGCGTCACATTGGCAAGCCTCCAGTCATCAGGAACTTCCCCTGTTAACCAGAACTGCTGATAGATGATGGAAAGTGGCTTGGTGAGTTCCCCTGCCAGCTCCCTCAATACTCTCGGGGGGATCCCATCTGGCCCCATAGACTTGTGAGCATCCAGGTGGCATAGCAGGTCTTTAACTGCTTCCTCCTGGACTATGAGGACTCCATTCTGCTCCCCATGCCTGTCTTCCAGCTCAGGGGGCTGAGTACCCTGGGGATGACTGGTCTGGCTATTTAAACACAGAGGCAAAGAAAGTATTAAGTACCTCAGCCTTTTCTTCGTCCTTGGTGACAATGTTCCCCCCCACATCCAGCAAAGGATGGAGATTCTCCTTGGCTCTCCTTCTATTGTTGATGTACTTATAAAAACATTTTTTATTATCTTTTACAAGAGTGGCCAGATTGAGTTCTAGCTGGGCTTTTGCCTTTCTAATTTCCTCCCTGCATGACCTAACAAAATCCCTGTACTCTTCCTGAGTTGCCCACCCCTTCTTCCAAAGGCGGTAGACTCTCCTTTTTTCCCTGAGTCCCAGTAAAAGCTCCCTGTTCAGCCAGGCCGGTCGTCTTCCCTGCCGGTTGGTCTTATGGCACATGGGGACAGTCCACTCCTGCACCCTTAAGACTTCCTTCTTGAAGAAGGCCCAGCCTTCCTGGACCCCTTTGCCCTTCAGGACTGCCTCCCAAGGGACTTTCCCAACCAGCGTCCTGAACAGGCCAAAGTCTGCCCTCCAGAAGTCCATGGTAACAGTTTTGATGCCCCTGCTCTTTACATCGCCAAGAATTGGGAATTCTATCATATCATGGTCGCTAAGCCCAAGATGGCCTCTGACCACGACATCTCCTACGCGTCCTTCTCTGTTTGTAAACAGCAAGTCAAGTGAGGCACCTCCCCTGGTAGGCTCGCTTACCAGCTGCATCAGGAAATTATCTTCCACACACTCGAGGAACTTTTGAGACTGTTGCCTCTCTGCTGCATTGTATTTCCAGCAGATGTCTGGCAAGTTGAAGTCCCCTACGAGAACAAGGGCTAGCGATTGCGAGACTTCTGCCGGCTGCTTGTAGAACACTTCATCTATCTCTACATCCTGGTTGGGTGGTCTATAGCAGACTCCCAACAGGACATCCACCTTAGTTTTCCAACACCTTCCCTCATGGCACTTGGAAGTAAATCAGTCTCCCCTCAGCCTGTATCCAAATCTCCATGTGTAGAAAAATAGGTCTCCACAGGGTATAATTTTGAAATATAAAATGAAGACTAGAGAGTTCAAATGATCTCCCTTGAATGATCTAATACCAGTAATCTACTTGAAGAAATTTATAAGAAATAAAACCCAAATTTCTTTGGTGTTTTTAACAACACATTTAATTGCAGGATTGACAGTCTTGGATGGCTCACGGCATTGAGCAAGAGAACAGCTGAAGATATACCTGTCTTGGATCATTATCTTTGATCTTGAGATCTAGCCTTGGACCATTTTGGGACCTCATACAAGTTGACTGACTGGGACAACAATTTCAGAGATAACTGATACTACAACCCAGACTTAGCTCAAAGCACTCCAGCCTTGTAGGCAAATTTGATTTTACGGTGTCAGTAAAACAGATTCTGCCAGGGAGGACCTCAGAGAAGCAGTGAGATTTCTAGTGGGAGCCTCTGAAATGAAACACTGGGATTTTAGGAGGTAGATGAGAATGAGTGCCTGGGAGGGGATCCTGCACTTTGAAGGGGCTCAGGAAGCTGTGGCCATGGCCTTCCTCTCTTCCCACTGCTCACTGCTTCCCTATCATTTTCTTTCTGCATACACTCAAACCACTGAAAAGTTAATCAAAAACCACTCCAGTGTGGATCAGAATTGTGAAACAGCCTGAGAAACCACCATCCTCTGTTTATTTTATTTTCTTTTCCAGCATTAAACCCCAGGAGGGCTACAGCACAATCGCAGTTTGTGATGCAACCTGTCACTGGTTTGAAAGCAGGCAAAATGAGGAAGGAGGGGGAGGTAAGAGTTGTAAAAAAAATGAAGAGATTTCTTAAAACCCTCCTCTGGAGGCCCTGGAAGATGGTAGCACAAGGTCTCCTAGTGGCTAGGGCCAGTGCTGGAGGCAGATTAGCAATAATAAAATAATCTTAGAATAATAAAATCTGAGACAGTTTGTGTAACTCATCATGTCCCCATTTTTAAAAGTGCCAGTATGAAAGGGCCACTAAAGAAAAGACCTTCAGGTTTTTTATTTAAATAAATGACTTACAAAAGATATCAATACCAAAGGGATACCTGATTTATTGCCCAAAAGCAACAATTTTTCTGAAGGACTTTCTAAAGTGAATACAGCCATTGGGGAATATACGATATTGTTCTATGTGTGAAAATTCTGGTTCACGACGGGCTTAAAACACTCTCCAACACAACTATTGTTTCCTTCCTCAGGGTGTTCAGAACAATGGTGATTGCATGCAAGGAGAAGGTTTCAATATCTAAAATACAGTCTGTGCTCATAAAGTAAATAGTTTTCTTAACATCTACTATCTCTCCTTCCCAACTCCCCTGGCTTACTAAGGAAACAATTGACAAAACTAAGCTAAACGAGGAAGACTTAAAGGAGAAGACAGATCATCTAAAAGCACAGCCGAGGAAAAGTCTTTAAAGGTAAAGAAAGAAATCACTGACAGATCTCTGATATTCAGCACAGCCAGAATTTCCTCCCCTAGCTTTCAACGCCTCTTCAGTATATATGATGACTTATCAAATAACACTAAAAAAATTACTTAATTTCTTCATCAGAGCACCTTATATTTAACATGGGGACAGTTACAATATCTATTCTTATCTGTTTCTGTGTTCCTCTTGCTCCATGTGTAAACATTTTGTCATCATTATACCCAGTAGTTTACATTCTGAATTTATGTAAGTTTTTTCTTTGACTTTGTCGGGAATTACTATCCGTGAATTAAAATACAATTCAGAAAAAAAAAAAAAAACTTTAAGGAAAACATATCACAATATTTATCTCAATAAAAGCCAACAACTTGCTTTTTTATTGCTGTGTTGCAATAGCTATTTGATATTCCTAGTTTTAGGTACAAATTGCAATTCTATTGTGAAGGTACAAGATAGCTCACTAATGTTTCAGCCCAAAAAAAGCACATGATTAAAAAGATATTGCGTACATTAATACTCATAAGGTTGATAACTTTGGCTCTTTAGGTCACAGGTTTTTTAGGTGTCACTCTCTTTATCATATTACTAAATATTCAGCACCTGATTTTTTTTAAAAGGAATATGTTATCCTTAATTGCCTCTCTGCCTTTCTATGGCTGAAAATGCACTAGCCATTACATGCTAGCCAGCATTCTATATTACAACTGTTCTCTTAAGGTTACTACACATTCAAACGCGCTGGATACCAGCTCAATCTCCAGAACGTGTTTGAAGGGGAGCATGAGAGAAGTATAGGAAGGTATATTTCTAATATTCCCACCTTCCCCTTTTTCAAATGCATAAATAAACATTTCTGCTTTTAAGGTGTGTGCTGTGAATCATTGCTTTGATTCCTCAGCAAATCTACCCCAGGACAGACAGGCTGATCTTGAGCACTCCAAGGACACTGTTAACAGTCCAAGGTGATTGCTTCAGTCCTGGCTTTCCTGTTTCTCCTCGCTGTGCAGGGAAGGAACTGAAGTGGTGGGAGAGTATCTTTCCCATATAACTTCACCTGTCATGGGTTTGGCACCAACAGCTACATCTCCAGCCCAAACCTAAGACTTTCCAACAGGAACATGTCAATAACACTTTCCCGTGAGAAGATATATGTTTTTCTTTGGGGTGGGGGGGTCTCTATTGTTGTATTAAAGTTACACTATTGCACAATTTTGATTACACTGTACCTGTTTTAATCAACTGTTTCACTCTTTGATATTGCTCAAGGAAAAAAAAAAAAGAAAAAAAGAAGGAACATAATTTTCTCCTTAAATCTGTCATCAAGAGCACCAACTACTGTCTTAATAAACTTTTGTTGAAAACACAAGTTTTGCCAATCTCAAAGGCTCTCATCTCTGAGTTACATTAAACTAATTAGTAGTTTAGCAGGAGTAGAGGGAAAAAAGTTCACTGCAGGCACTTTGGTAGACAGAAAGAAAGAACAAAGTTCCTTCATCTGTATTAATACTTTAAGAAATAGAATTAATGACCTGAAGCTAAGACAGTACCTTGGATGATTTTATGGAGTCAGTGTTTAATTTTAAAACATTCATACACTGAAAATATTTAATGAAATCAACTAGGAACCAAATTGTTTTCCTTTCAATAGAAGGAAAACAATATTCATAAATAAGTAATCTTAAAGTACATATTATAACAAAGCCAGTGTTAGACTCATCAGGATCCCAGACAGTTGCTAAAGCATGGCAGTATCTGCCTCCCAGCAGTGAAATGGGTGATGCATACTGGTATGTACCATGGCCAAGTCCACCTCCCTCCCCACCCCAGCTGCAGGCAGCCAGCTGTGTTTGCCCCAAAGCCCTTGTCACCACTCTGTTTGATTTGTTGCTGTCTTACTGATGGAGGTCTGCTTATTTTCCTAGTGAAATTTGATGATTCCACTATCAGAATATTTTGTTTCCAAATGCATAATGTGGGCCCATGTTATTTCCAAAGCCAGGGTGGACAACACTTTGTATGGTTGTCAAGCAGAGCTGAACAGGTCCAACTGTTTCAGGTATACTCAAAGGAAGAAAATAAAGTCCTCATTTCATATATACCTATCTCCCAAATCAGCTTATGGCTAGTAGCCCTGAATTGTGACAATCTGTACCCTCTAAATAAAAGTGGTATCAAATTAAGTATCTATACCACAGCCCAGAATTGTACAACAGACCTTGCCATTTCCTAACAGGCTACTAGTCCACCTAGCTTGAATTTCTTGCCTCCAGTAGTCCAGCTGCATTGGAAATAGGGTGTTTTCTATAGCAATATTTGTGTAAGATCATGTTTTTTATTGTTTTATACAAACAAGAATAAATTAAACACCAAAAATCAGTAAACAGCTAGTCATCATTGTCCATGGTGATTAGAAAGAAGGGAAAGGCATCCCAAGAGTGATTAAATGTATCCTATTGTCCTTTATTTTTTATGTTTAGTTTTTCAAACAAGCAGTTTGCATGATGATATAGAATCATAGAATCGTTTAGGTTGAAAAACATCTTTCAAGCCTTCTGCAAAATCCTGGAGAATTAGGAAATTATTCTGTGAGCTGATAAATATTGTCTGGGTTTTGGGACTATAAATCCACTGGTTGAACATCACTACCTTGAATCACAATGCAAGGTATTTTTAAATAGAATGAAGTAATAAGTATAGCTATTTTGGTGACACTTGATGAAGAAATTGGTATTACAGGTGCACCTTTGCATGGCTCAATCTTTTTTTCTTTTAAGTATCAAAACCAGATATAAAATCACTGCACAATTCCCCCAATTATACAGTACTTACTATTTTTAAGGTATTTTTCTCTGCTTTGGTGTCATAACCTTCTTGCAGGAACCAAAATGTCAATGGCAAATCATATATGAATGCAGTGAAAGGATTTCATAGCTTTTTTCATACTTATATGAGATTAATCTCACCTCTGCTGGATGCTACTGACTGTGTATAGAAGTCCTTACCTGATAGATGGCTGGTAGAAAATTAATAGTCAGGATGGAATTTTTGCTCCTGAGTTTTTTACCACACAGACACAGCATAAGGCATTTTTGTCCTAATTGCTTGAAGTATAAATAGACAAAGCAAAATACAAAATGAAGAAAAGAAAAAATGTTTTTCACTGTCAAAACTTTCTACTTATGCTGCAGCTGGGCACTCCTCTGGGTAGCAGACCCTTGCAACACCTGTAATCCAGCTATAAGGGACAATGACTGCATAAAGAGGAAGCACCTAGTGAGTTTTTGCAAAAGTACCTAAATTCCTAAAAATGTTTTGTAAAACCTTAGTGTCAAGTGACTTGTCTAAAATGACACAGACATTTTTCAGAAGAAGAGGGAGTCCTCTAAGTCCCAGAAAAATGTTTCAATTACCTCAGCATTCTTCCTCACCAACAGCTATAAGGCAAGAGAATAATTTCATAATAACGTGCTTAAAAGCTCGTCATTTGGACCATGCAAAGTGAATTGAAGAATTGTAAACTGACATATGGAAAGCTGATCTGAATGGAAAGCAGATTTTTTTTTCAGTCACTTATTCTCTGAACTGGAAAATTTGAATTCCAAACTACAGATAAATGCAACCACTGGCAACTATTATTTTTAAAATACCTTAAAAAACATGCATAAATGAGTTTTCTGCTGGCTGGGGATACTAGTACTAAAATGGGATGGTATAATGTAAAAACACTCTGAAACAAGCAGAGCCATATCGTATTTCAGTTTCTTAATTTTACTTGTAAATTTTCACCAACATGCCATAAGTAAACTGCTTACAGGATACTTTAATCATTTGCCAGTCATAGTCAAATAAGTGAGATTTCTGGTAGACTGTTCGCCTTGGGTTTGAATCCAAATGACAGAATTATTTGGATGTAACACAATTAAGTCTGTCCAGTTATGATGGCCATTTAATGAACTTCAGCAAGGCGGAACGGAGTTAGCTCTACCTGTCTAAGCAGGGTTTTAATATGCCATAAAGCTAACATAATAAATAATTTAAGTGCTGAAATATTACAAAGCTAAGACTTTCCCACTGACTCAGTAATATGGATTGTCACGCGTGAAGACAGCCATTAGAAATCCAACCGATAACAAAGTGAAAAAGAGTAGATCACAATATTTGACTGCTAAATAGTTAAAAATGTGCTGTCTCTCTTCATAGGAATGTGTTAGAGTTTGAGATAGTTGTAACTTGCACTTGACAGACATTTTTGTGGCTCTGCCTATAGGTCTGCTCTCCTGTGTCATGTTGCTAGAAGGCACGGTCCTGGGGAAGCACGAATGAATGAATGAAGACAAGGAGCATCTCACAGAGTTGTATAAGAAATCATATGCTGCCCTATTTTAAACAGAAAACCCAAATGATTTCTATCAGACACTAAATTAACCCAGCGGGGATTTCTGACTGTTCCAGGCAGAAAACTACTTTATTCATAAGAATAATTGGATATTCGAGAGATCGTCATGTTTCATATCATGAGTTGTAAATGCCGGCTTATCCGTAAAGGATTATCATGGGGTCTGTGTGTCTTTACCAAGGCAATTATGCAGTTGTTTAAGTTCAGCAATGCCCTGAAACCTAGCTTTAGGACAGAGTCAAGGTCCTAAACCAACAGAAGTTGGCCTTTTCAGTGCCAAGCAGGAATGAAGTTGGCAGCACTGCGCTAGGAGCCTCCCCTGTCACTTATGACACAGACCAGCTAAAAGGAAATAAAAATTATGCTAGGAATGGAGAAACACATTGAGGAGAGGGATAAAAGGACTGTCCACCTTTAAGAAGGAAATGTGAAAATTAGCCTTGAGTTATGGTCCTCCAGGAATTAAGGGAGGGTATGATTTTTACATCTGCTGAATTTTCCAAGTCGTCTCTTCTTTTTGGTGACAAAAATACATAATTCAAAGACAAAACATTTTTCTGCTACCATAAAAAGTTCACAAGTTATGAGGTAATTGCATTAGCCCGCTGAGAAAAGAGAGGAGTATGCAAGAAATCCTGATTGGCGTTTCTCTGTTTAAAAGGAATTATTTTCCAATACCTGAGCATGCCCAGAGGAGCTAGTCTCTGAGCAGCTGTGAAACAGAACCTTTTTACTTCAGGGTTAGTGCAGGGAGCTCATTAGCACAGCCTCAACCCTCAGCTAAACAGCCTTGTTTGCATATTGAAGCAATAGAATGTGAAGGTGTTAAAAAGGAAGAATTGCAGCCACTACTCCTGACTGACATGTCTATCTGGGCTCTTGTGTTTACAAGAGAATAACGAAGCTGCCCCAAAGCCCCTACTGGGCCTGATTATTATGCAGAGGCTTCTTAGATTATGTATAATTGATATCCATTTTCCCTCCAGCTAACCAATGGCAGCTCTCAGGAGTAATGCTCACTCTCCTGCATCTTACCAACCAAGCAAACACTGGAAATTGCTATCTTTCACTAGGCTTAATAATTTTTAAAGACCCAAAATTGACATTTACATTTTTCAGAAGCACAGATGACTGCACTGTTGGTGCAGTTTCCCTGCTAATAACAATCAAACAGTGGAGTCATTGTATTTAAGTGTGATGCTGGTCTGGGGTATGTTTGTGTATCATTTCTATATATTTATACACGCACACATTCAATAGACTGTGTATATAATGTGTATGTATGGCCCAGTTTTTCCATACATTAGCAATATGGTAACAAAAAGCAAGGGCAAGTTCTGAAAGCTTATTTTCTGCCATTTTTGTGAAAGACTTGCAAGGTGAATTACGCAGGCAAGGACATTCCTTCAATTACATTTACTGGTCCCCTTTCTGTACATACAACAGTTATCTTCATCCTTATAACTTAGGCCAAATGTTCAATTCCTAAACCTGACACAGGCATGAAATTAAGTAGTGCAGCACTCATTTTTTAGTGCTCAAACAGTTCTCTGCTCATCCAAGAGAAAATCCCATTGAAGTTTTTCCTCAAAAATGAGATATTACATTTGGCCTTTAAATTACAAAGCAGTTATGAGACAAGAGTTTTTTATTTCATTGGTCATTTTTTTTTTCCTGGTCTGGTTCAGCACTTCTGAAAGGATGTTTGTGGAGGAGGATTGGACATGATAATTTTAAAAGTTTTGTCTGTAAAGAGCTGATCTTGAAAATGAAATGCTAATAGCTTGAGATAAACAGCAAAGTCTGTATAACCCTCTCAATGTACCACACTTCAATCCTGACCTTCAGCCTTTTTGATGTTTTGGTCCTGGATATCTCTTCCACACAAACTATCAGTTGCATAGAGATTTTTTTATCCATACAAACAGTTGCCAGAATAAGGATGTGTCCATTCCAATCATTTGCATGTCACCTTTCTCTCCAGAGGTGAAGACCTAGCTCACTAATCCTTTCTGCTACCTAACCTTGGCAAAATTTTAATTTTAATCTGCTCTCTGAGGAGATGCACAAGAAAATGCAAGGAATATTAATACATGGGCTGAACTGGGTTGAATGTGAAAAGGTGATTGTTCTTCCAGTCACTTAGATATATACCTATTCAAAAGTATAGCCATTATGAGTGCACTAAACCCACTCTCTGCACAGAGCAAGTCAAACCAACAGAAATAAGTCCCTGAATTAACTGAAAAAGTTATACCATCTGAACCACTACCAAAAAACTACATACTGCTTCCA
Organism: Pelecanus crispus; assembly: GCF_030463565.1. NCBI lineage: Eukaryota > Metazoa > Chordata > Aves > Pelecaniformes > Pelecanidae > Pelecanus > Pelecanus crispus. Next base: position 15,314,122 of record NC_134644.1, read on the forward strand.
TCCACTGAAGAGCCTGAGCAAAACTATAGAATAATAAGCAAGGAGCATACAACCTTTACACAGCTGATTTTTGTTCCAGCAACTTTTCAGAAACCAGAGGGTAGTCACAAAAAGCTGAACAGTTTGCAGCTGCCCTTACCTTAGCATAACTGCCTTTATGTTACGGAAACATAAATAGACAGAAACCGACCGTAACAAAAAAATTTCTGCAGAAAGAAAAGGCAAGTCCCAACAGGCAGTCATTCACATAATGATCTCCTGACCTGTATTTAACAAAAGCTACACTCTAGTACTAAAAATGACTGAAGTCAAATAGTCATTTCAGAGTTGCACCTTTGGCCAGTGGACCGCAGGACTGCAGTATGCACTATCACACAAAGAATTCAGGCCACATAACTACATTCCAAGCAGTGTTAGTCCTGCACTGACCATGTAGATCAGTTAAGAGATGCAATAGGTCTTCTCTCTTTATAATGTAAGCCTCTGCTTTTTACGTAAGCCTCTGCAAAGTGGTCACTGCTGTTCTGCAGAGAACTGACTGGTCACATAGGTCTGTCTCTCCACCTCCTTTCAGGTGCTAACTTTCATTAAAAGAAGCTTTAATTAAATATTAATTTATTATTTATTTATTACATAGTGCTTTTCCATGCCAAGAACTGCTGACCTTGTTGTACAGATACTATCTGATCTCTGTGAGGAGAGGAAGAAGGCTGTGGGTGCATGGATGGGAGGGGGACATGATCTGTATTGAGATGCAGCCCACGTTGTGAAAGACAGGTCACATCCAGTATTTACTATAAAGCTCAAGAGCGTCTCTATTATAAGGCATATTTGTGCTGTTCACACCTTCAGTATATGATTTTGAGATGCCCCTTAAAAGTATTTGTGGCATTTTGCCACTATCTTTCCTTGAAAAAAAAAGTTATTGGGAAGACAATTGCACCTTTGCTTTCACATTCACTCTCACACACGCTGAAGCACAAGCCTTCTTTGATTTCCACCAGTGTCCAAAAGAGGCCACAACACTTTTTTTGCCTTTGGAAATATAGAACCACCTCAGTGCTTCAAGTTTGAGGTCATCTTCTGCAGGTCTCTCGCATGAAAAGGGAGCATGCCTGGCCTGATTTGCCAAACGCTTGTTAGAAGCTATCAATAGATATAGGGGCTGGCTTTAATAACAGAAAATCTGGACACTCTCTTAGGGGACATGACTCTTCTGCTTCTTTCTTTTGTTCTGTAAGCCTAAAATAAAGACATAAAGCCACCATTGCCCAATCTCCTTCTGGACAGCAGTCTGTGATTGTGTCTCAGAGCAGACCCTGTTTCTCAGGATAGTTTTCCTTAGGAGTGATATAATGAATACTGAATGTTTTTCTTTTATAATGTAAAATACTTTCCAAAGTCCATTTACCATCATCACAGGGAGAAAAATTGTGCCGACTATCTGACAAAGGTCATAATCAGTAAATATGCAAGGTGATGTACAGACTAGAGCTTTGGTCCAGTTTGCTAGATGCTCCATCAACAATAATTAAGAAACAATCCACAAGGTTTGGTCCAGAAAGCATTTAAGTGTTAACTTACATATACAGACATATTGAGTTTAAAAGGCTGACTGAGAACCTCATAAGAGGTTTTTCTTTTTATTTCCATTTGCTTCTAGTTTACACCAGATTTTTCTCACCCTGTGTTGGTAATTCCTTTTCCAGATCCAGAGGAAACGAAGGCATGCAGCCATACATGAAAATCTATATTTTAAATCAATTCTGCAACACATTTTTCTGTTTACTCTCTGCTTATCATTTTCCTTGGTAGTAACAGGGGTCTTTTGAGTCACAGCTTCTGTGCCACACTGATGGCGCATGGCACACAAATGAAGTCACAGCATGAAAAAGACTGCAGGACATGATTATAGCAAAGAATAATTGAAGGCCCAGGAACTTATGGTCCAGAATAAATTTTAGCCTGCCACTCAGTGTGTTCTGCATTCATGACTGTTCAGTGGAGGTGCCATACACAGAAACAACAAAAAGTTTACTCGTGGCACTAGAAATTCTTGCCTGCAAGAAGGCAAAACAGTCCAAACTGGAGATAGAATAACTGTAGGAATGAATATTTAATGACTGCTTCAAGAGGTTAGCACAGGGAGGGAGGAGAACAAAGTCTGCCCTTCAGAGACTGCTTTTGTGTAAGGTCAGTGCAATTTGTTTTACAAGTCTACTGAAATATAACATAAACTCCCTCTTTATTAGATAGATAGGTCTTCTTTGCCTTAATTTGTTGTTGTTACCAGACTGACACTGTGAAACACCTGAAATTTTCTGTATCCTCAAGAAACAGACTATATTTTGATTTAAAGACAGAAATACTGGTAGTATCTTTAGTAGTCAAAACTGTTCTTGTTCTACATTGTTTCCTGCTTCAACAGAGGAACTTAACACAATCGGTTTGCACAAGTCAGTGCCTGGGAACTACCTCAGCTTTTCATTTTCTCTATACCTTGCTGGGCTACAGCTACTGTATGTTGATCTGAATATCATTGATCTTAGTCTCTTGCAAAGTGGTCTTGTGAAATTAACTGCCTCAGAATTGACATAATTTTGTGTACGAGAATCTGAAAGACAGTATCAGGAGATAAAACGATGCTCTTTGGAGAGACAATAAAAGTACCACTATGCAAGACCATCACCTCTCCCTGTTCAGTGCGTTAAAATTTCAAGTCTCAAGAATCTGATTATGTCCATAAAAACATAAGTCAAAAGCTTTTCTGGGTTCTATAAAGAACAGTCCCTTATTTATTTTTAAGTCTGTTAGTCTTGATAACTTTCACGTCTATCACTGGATTTCTCTTAATTTCCTGCCAGGCCAGCTATGTGCACAGAATACCGCAGAGACAAAAGAAAACTTCCACAGCCAAACACCATTCACTTGGGCCACTTTTTTCCTCAGAAGCCCTTTTTCAGGCAGCACCTCATTGCTGCAACAAATTCATCACCAAAGCCCTGGTCTGGTAATGAAGTGCTATGGATTTGCAAAAGCTAGAAAGGCATTACATCTATTACCTGAAAGAAAAATGAGGTGAGTGCTCAGCACAGGAAAATCAGCACAGCAGCACTGTCAGAGGCCAGTCTTCCTCTGGAGCAGTTACTAGTGAGGTTAGTAAAGTCCCAAAATGTTGATGGTTCATTTTTGGCCTGGGCCAAATAGTCATCTCTACAGTTGTGCTTGAAATCTAAAGAGGAAACAGATTTTGCACCAGAGCTGCATGGATCTTGGGTTGTTGTTTTCCACAGGTTGGGTGAAACAAACAATTCTTGAAGACTGGCATCAGCCTGATCTTTGTTAGTACTCACAGAGGCTTAGATTCAAATATAAATTTCTCCTTACCCTGTTTTCATCCTCCCTCTTTCCAAGCCTGTCAAAACTTTTATCATGTTCTGAAGGAATGATTGTGATGTTTGTGCTGTTATTCAAGTGGGTAAGTTAGTTACGATCTACTTTATCTCAAAACATTTTTGCATTTTGCTACTGATGACAGTTCTGTAAAATAAGACAGCATCTTCAGGCAACAGGATGGACAGATGTCTTTGGCTTTAAGCTACAACAAAAGAATGGGGAAAACACTATAAATGCACAAATACGGCATTTCCTGAGTCCCTGCAGAAACATTCAGCATATGCCTACTCTGACACATAAGGCTCAATCCAAGCCTGTTATAACAATCAGTCCCTTAATGCTACGCTGAGAGACCTCCTCCGCTCGAGCTCCACAGCTCTTTGGAGAGGGAGAGTCAGCAGCCCCTCAGCAATGTACTGTTGTTGGTCCAAGCTCTTACTCATGGAGCTGGATCAAGCACAAGAAGCCATCCACCACCAAATACACCAGCTCAGTTCTTGTAGAATGGCTACTTTGAGACTGAGCCAGAGCTTGGCTGCTTGCAGAGTAGGCATTGCCTCAGGAGCTCAGTCATGACAATGTTGCTCTGAATCCACTGAAGTCACTGAAGTTACTCTAATTTTCTTTCAATTGCAATTACTGCAGCTGAAAGCAGAATCAATGCCAAGTAGATTGCATTGTCCACACACACAGCTTGGGAGCTCAAGAGCAAAAAATGCATCCCCCTCACCTTTTATTGGAAATTCACCTCCTGGCAATAAAGAAGGGGAGAAAATGAAGAGTGTATGGTGAGGTTTCCTATTAAAGCATCACCAAGCACACCAAGTGCTGAACACATATTGTACATAAACACATACAAAGACAATCCCTGCCCCTCAGCTTTTTCTAAATTGGGACATTCTCCTATCTCTCCAGGCAATAGATTTCCCTTTCTTTCAGAACAGTAGAATTGCCTAGACCTCATGCCCTTTTTCATGACCATAATATGAGCCATTAGGCAAAACATATCCACTCGAGAATTCCCATTTAAAAGTAATTTATAACAATATCAGAAGCATGTCACTGTGTGATTACAGAATATCACTTAACAAATTTTAGCTGAGTGAGCAAGAGATATATTTAATTTGGTGTCCCTTACATTTCAGATACCTGTAAGTATACATAAAAAGAAAGTATAAAACATAACTATTTTTGTCGTGAAGCTTACTGTGGGGATTCATCTCATCCATTTAAAAACAGTAATAGATTGATCCCATCCCCCAAATATAAGAACTTTCCTTTATGAAAATCACCTTTGTATATCACATCTTCACCCAAGCCCCACCACACCAACTTTCTCAGTATCTCTCATTTTGGTAGTTAGGATTTATTCACGTGCATTATATCAGAAATCTATAAACTTTTGATAATAAAAAGGCTGAGCTGGACTTTCTCTAAGCTTTTTGGAGTCTGCCATTGAGAGAAATAGCCATAATAATTAACCAGGTAGGACCATCACTTAAAACAAAACAGTACAACTACACATTTTTTCAACTGACTGTCAGAAAATCTTACGCATTTTTCAAAGGCACGTTTCACCAGAAAAGGAATTTGGGGGGAGGGGGGGGAGCCGGAATGCTCAGTCTGTGTTCCAGAAATGAAGGGCCTGGCCATGGTCAAGGATCTGCTAGTTGTGGAACACTCACTCCATGAGAACTAACAAGCAGTCTAAATAGAAAAATTAGCATAGATGGTAAGGTCTCCCCTGCATTCAAGGTAACAAAACACCTTTATGTAGGTAACCAGCAATTCTTTTAACCATCAGTCATCAGTTCATTCATAGTTGCCATAGCAGAAAGCAACTGAAGTATTTCAAAGAGTGTCATTTCAGAATTGCTGCCAGAAATTGAAGTCTTTGCATTATCAGCATGGAAAACACAAATCTGGCATAGATTTAGTGTAAACTAACAGTAGCAAGGAAAGTGAGAGGCTGAAGTTCAAATGCCTTTTTTTGTGCCATTCCACCCTGCTTTCATATTGTAGTTCCTGTTTGAATCACTGGAACACAGAAGTTGGTCCCTTGCCTTAGAGTCAGTGTTTGTCTGGCATCTAGCAAAATGACAGCTTGGCCTATGGTTACACTTCCAGGCATTACAATACAAATGAGTAAATAGTAAATATAATTATTCATTAAGGGGGTAATCTTCCCATAAATCTCTTCTTATAGAATAGCTCTTTCTCTCAATAAACTTTTCTATATCTGCTAGCTAGGGACTTCATTAAAAATACAAAAATCTATGAGGAAGACTAAATCAATAAATACTTCTGTGAACATCCTGCTTAGTAAAAAGAACAATTAACAACCAGCTCCAACAGGAAGCTTCTGCCTACAAAATCTGTACTTGCAACACAAAAAATTAGAAACTTTTTTCCATGTTAAAAAACAGTTAGTGGAGTAGTGGTGGTGAAGCTAGGATGGTCTACAGATACAAGCACGGCAAGTTGTGTAGAGGCAAATGACGTTCTTCCGTTAAACCAATTTTTATAATCAGAAAAAAACAGATGAGTTTTCCTGCACACAAACCTTCCACCAAGTTCTTCAGAATGCGGTGTTATTCTTTGTGGTTACAAATTACATTGCATTATCACCTTTTGTACTTCTCGTTTAGTTACTTCCACAGAGCATACATATTTATCCCATTGACCATTCCAGCTCCCTGAGACTTAATGCCATCTACCACATAAAAAAATTTGTTTATGGAATATGCTTTGCTTCTGACAGCACAAATGTCTTTTCATAGCTCTATTACAGTAGGCATATTATGTCTTTTTTGTACTGCTGTTGCCTAATGAAACCCTTCCCAAAATTGTGCCATGCACTCTAAAACCACAGCAAGAAGCATTCTTGCATTAAAAGATTTCTTACTTAAATAAAGAAAAAAAAGAGACAATAAAAAAGAGGGCATGTTACAGATGGGGAACTGAGACACAGACTGATTTCCTCAAAAGCATTTACCAAAGACATGCAACAAATCCGTGGTAGAAGGTCTAATCCCTATTCCCTATTCAGTCTCAAACTTTCCTTTCTTTTATTATTTCCTCTTCCATATGATATTACTTACCCACACATATGAGCAAGGTAACTATCACAACTATGATGCTATGATATTATGTAGCACTGAGGATGAATAAAAATGCAAGCTATGGAAGAATATCAGTTTTACACTGCGCTTTCGAATGTCACAGATCTCCACCCATGATAGTACTGCATCACAGTTTCTATAGTAACAAGATAACATGAGCCACTTTGGTGTATGTTACTGCCTCTGAAAGAGTCCAACCTCAAGATGAGAATACCATATTGGACTTTGTAAATGAATTCTGATTTGTGCTTTTTATGCAAAATATATCCCCGAATGATGTACCAACTTGAATAGTGAGTTATTTAACTGGATGATAGCAAAGACGTTATAGATAGAAAAGAAAACAGGTTTTCAGGTGTGACAATGAGCTGAAAATACTTTTCTTTTTAGATAACAGGAGCTACAAGGCAACAGATCCTTATGCCAAATTAAAAAATGTTTATATTAAATTGGCAGGAAGGAATTGCAGGATAGTAGTGACATATAAGGCCTAGCAAAAGACTGTAGAGAATTCTAAAAACACAGTAGTCCCCAGAATACACCTGGTGGTGGAGGAAAATGTGTGATATGAGCTCCCTCATAGTACAAGCATAATAGTAGCAAGGCAGATGTCTGCACATCCCAGCAGCTGAGATCTGGGAGATGACAGACAGGGGAAGTAAAAGAGCCCAACAGCAGGACTGCAAGCTACAGTGGAGCTGAAAAATTGCAGCAGGTACAAAGGACAAGGAGCTGACTTGTGTGAAGTGATCAAAAACCTGCTGGGAATATGTACATGGAGACTGTAGGATGGAAGAGAGAGGAAATGGTACTGCAAAGATAGGTAAGAAAAAAATCACTTACCAAGTGCAGACAAATCACGCCCATCCAGCTCCAGGAACCATTTCCACCACTCCTAAAAATTTGACCTGAGGTAGGGCAATCCCACCCAAACCTCTTCCCACTGCTGAGCTACAAAGCCCACCACATAAGCTCACTTCCTTATCTCATTTTTGGAATGTTTTTCAGGATATCAGTTGTTTCACAGAATAGTTTGAAATGCAAAACATATATAATGGGTTGTAAAACATGGGGAATTTTCTGACTGGCTCCCTATGTGGCAGGAATGTCATTGAAATACTATAACATGATGCATTCTTGTAATTCAATTACTTTTTTCATAGATTCTAGCTGTTTATATATTTTGTCTACCTTTTGATGTCTAAAAGTTAAATTAACTCAAAAGGTCTGTGCAGTTAGAAGAGCCTCCCTCTGACTTCTGGAGACATGCATGGCTGGGCTTGTATTCTCCTACCATATGTATCCCTTTTAATGGTTCAGACTTCAAGGGGCTGACAGCATTTCTTCATTTGATCAATAGCCTGAACAGTTGCTCTGTGCTCTAGTGTGTACAATGGAAGGGGCCTGGCAGTGCTACCTCTCTCAAAAAAAGAATTAGGACAAAGTCACTTCTTTCCACAGCAGTGCCGCACACCAGCTCTTCATTTGTGTTGGATGTCGCTAAATCCAGATGGGAGCTCCACACTGCCATGCTGAAGTAGTGGTAGTCCCTCACCGATGAGGTCAGCAGCCACAGAGGAGAACAAAGGGGGGCTTTAATCAGTTTGTCCATAACCACTCAAGAAGAGATTAAACTGCCTCTACTAAAACACTGGCCAACACTTACCACAAGGAAAGCCTTCAGTTAAATGGTCTTTTCTTCTCTCAAAACTTTGCTTCACATCATTTGTGAGAGGAACCTGGGGAAACCTTTGTAAAATCATGAGAGCAGGGGATAGACTTGTGTGAAAGTATGAAAGTGTAACTGTATGGTCTACCGTGCAATAGTTTTCCCCATAAAATATCCTATTCTCCTATTCCTGTTTCATTCAGGCTGGTGGGGACTCAAGTGGCTCTAATGAGTCAAGCATGAGTGAAAGACAGACATGTAGACTGTGAACTGAGTTTCAACAATAATATTTCTCAGGGGCTGGTTATGCTCCTGACTTTTCAACACTACTCACTTATTGAAGGAAGATAACTGAAGTGAAGGTGAGTATAAACATGTATCTGAACAAAAGTGAGATCTGCACCAAGTCACCAAGTGATCTCATTCCTCTCTCAGTGAACCAGTCCTTTGACTGGCCCCATGAGAGCTTTTCTTCTTCCGCCCTCACTGCCAGCTCTGAGAGTCCTTTTCATCCAGAGTTCTCTGCCATTTCAGATCACCTGGTCTATAGCTGACTTTTGCTCTAGCACTGCTCAGATTTCTAGGGAGTTCAGAAATGACCTTGTGTTTTACAGAATTCATTCAAGCTTTCAAACACAGCAAGAAATTTCAGCACCTCTTTTATATACTACCTGTCCATAATATGACATGCCACAAAACTTCGTGTCCTATCTGCAGAATATACAGCTGAAATTTATTTAACCTTCAGCACATACAAGAGCAATAAACAACTAGAACTTTGCCTCATAGTAGGGACATGATAAATGCAAAAATCTGGTAAATGGTGATAGAGCAAAACTTTCAGCAGAAAAGTGTCATAGGCAGTCTTTATGGGAATGCTGACAAATAGACTATTACTATAGGTGCTGGGATGTGTTATGGGACTCTTCCCCTTCTGCCTTGCAAAGGAACTTGCTAGAAGATACCAACAGGACTCCAGCCTCTAGCCCTAATCTTGATTTACCCCAAACAACAAAATGTAACAATATTTCTTTAAATGGAGACTACTCAGATTTCCTGGGTGAGATAGGTAAAACAAAAGCTTTGAAAACTATTTCACTCCTTCACAGGGAGAGTTTGAAGGGGATGCTTTTGTAGAGTGTTTTGTTTTACTTAGGGGTCCTTTTGGACAGCCCTGATTTGCAAGCCAGCAAGTTTCAGTGAATTCCTGCATTACATTGACTTTATATCTCTTGGTCCCCAGGCAATTATTCTTCTTTTCACCACCTCAAAACGCTGGTTTGGGGTCTGCTCCTTGTTGCAGATCAGACCCCTGCACTACTGCCCCAGCTCCCTGCTTGCTTATTACCTGTGTTTCATCCTTTTCTGTTAGGGGCAAGTATAATTTTTATTTTCTTCCCCAAAATGCTCCAGCTGCAGGCAGGATAACATGAAGTAGCTTTCCTTTTTACTATTACAGTACATAGGATGTGCACAACAAACTGGAACAAACAAATCAAGTGGCTGTATCAGAGTCCCTGGTATGGAACAAGATAATCTCTTCCTTTCATCAGGATTCCCACTTGTGACTTCATGTTGTCGCTGAACTCTGGATGCAATGTTTGCACTGTTAGATGTCTGCAATGCAGTGGTGGGGGATGGATACCAAAAGTTTTTCTTAATAATCAGCTAGAAGAAAACAGCCATCTTAGGGTGAAATTCATTGAATAAATTTTAAATAATTGTTTTAGGCTGAGTAAAATCTGACTTTTCAGGGATTGAGTTTTTGGGGAATTGGGGGGTTGTTTGGGGGCACTACATTGACTTGATTTCCCCAAAGCAAGCCAGACATAAGTGGATCAAAAGTGGAAAATATATGGTAGATATTTACTTCTAGACGACTTAAAAAATTGGGGGGTTACTTCCTCCTCTTGATCATGGCAGGGTCATATTAATTGCCTAAATGGTTTAGGGCACAGTTCTCTGGAAGAAATAACACCATGTGATGAAAAATACCATCAGTAAGTGAAGAATGCACTGGGGAACACATTAAGAGAATGAGAAAAATATTTTAGGACATAGTTTAAACCCTGCCAGTTATGGAATACAAACTACTCATCATCTTTATATACTTCATGTTTTTCTTCAATAGTATCATCTTCTTTTCTAATCAGAACAAGCAAAAAATCCAACAAAAGCCAACTAAAAATTGCCCACCCAGCTTTTTTCTTTACCCTTCCTGAAACTGCAAGTCATTGTGTTGGACAGCTGGGAATTTCCCGCTCACTAAGGGCTCTGTAACCTCATGTAAGTAATCTTCTACAGAAAATTGAGTAATATCTCACTAAGATTACACCAGTCCTCAGGTTACAGAAGAAGCCACATGCATATTTTCCTGCAAGTCTGTTGGAAATTAGTACTGTCTATCTCATAGGTGGGTTTATTGAATAAGGAAGAGTAGGGGAACATTTGTATTGAGTTTCTTGGAAGTTTTGCCTGATATAGTTCATAGCTCTTTGTATATCTCCTTGTAGTGTCATACTGGTCTTCCTGACTCATTCTGTACCACACAGAAAGTTGTCATAGGCCTGAAGCTCTTCATATCATAATATCACATGAAACTGCAAAGAGAAAAATACAAAGAGATATCATAGATACCCTATATTCCTGCTCCTCTTGTCTCAGAAGTATCAGTTTCAAAAATTTTAATTTCAGAAGAAGTCTCAAGCATGATGTGCTTTGCTGTGTTGATTAGGAAAGTCAGACTTACACCTAACCAGCTCTTTAGGCAAACACTTGTTAGAGACAAATGTTAACCTCATTAATCTACCAGTTGTTTAGAGAATACGGTCAACTTGCAAGCAGGAGAGTACCTCTATGTCTCTAAAAGGAGCTCAGTTTCCAAAATCCTTTAAGATGCAGGAATACTCCAGAGTAAAAACTGTCAAATTGCCAAAGGAGGTTGTGTTGTCCAAACTTTGCACTTGGTGTCACATCCCCAAATCCTCTCTGACAACATGGAGGAAAGCATTCACACCAGCCCTCGGGACTCTGCAGCACATGCCTGAGAGCTGGCAACTCAGGGGTAACTCACACTTCTTGGGTCATCTGCTTGCTTCTCCCAGGGAACATAACTCCCTGCAGCTATCAGCTCACCCAAGACCACCCTGATTACTGGGTAAGAACTGAGAAAAAAGAATGACTCCTATTTATACTATCAAGATAAAATATTAAAGAAAATTATTATGATATTGGAAAAAAAAGAGAGAGAAAAGTAACATTAAGCATCCTTCCTGGCTTGTATGTTGTATCAGTTACCACAGAGGGCTAGAGACCAAGTCTTTTGCCCTAAAAAAGCTTCCTATGGCTGTTTTGCTAAAAGCAGGGTTTCTCTTCAGCTATTATAACTTAACTGCTTGAATGGCTCTTCAGCTCAGCCCAGTCCCTGCAGATGCAGTTCTCCTTAATGCATGCTGAATTTGTGGATTTGCTTTGTCTTCTCTAAAGACAGGTCTTCACACTATTGGTAGGTGCAGTCTGTGCTAGCTTCTTCTCGCAGTGTTCCACCATGCTGCTCCTGGAACCTGCTGTTACATGACTCAGTTTTCTTCACAGCATGTAGGGGAGAACGGAGGGTCGCAAAGAGCAAATGAGCTGCTTAGGGAAAGAGTATGAGAAACAGATCAAGTACAAGAGTAACCCTTTGATATGTCCTCTCGGCATTTGGCAACTAGAGGTTTAGAAACTTCCCCTACTGAAGACTGAATCAGGACAATCATATATAATGGCTACCTATATGTATGTGTGTGTGTGTATGCACACATATATATACATAAAAAATATAAAATCCGCTTATATTTTTGGTCTCCATAACAGTTTGTGCTAAAAAGTTCCATGTATTGTTTTGCCTGCTTCTTGCTACATTATAATTTCAGTACTTTAACTTGTTCTTGTATTGTAAAAAGTGGTGGAAGATGATTCCCCATCACCTTCTCTGTTCATCACTTTCTAGCCCTCTCTCATATCCCTACTGCCTCTAATTGAGTGTCTCTTCTCTGAAATAAAAGTTCTTCATCTATTTATCATATCTTCGCATAGACATCTGTTTCATATTTATTGCTATACCTCTTCCTCCTCTGTCTAAATATTCTTGCTATGGTATATGCTTTTTCAGAGGGGATATCAAAACTGTTGGCAGTTTTTAAGATGTGGGTTCACCATTGATTTACAAAAAAACACAGGGCTGTGTTCTGATCTTCTGGTCTCTGCTTCCTCTCCGACAGCGTGAAATCATCACAAAACCAGCATGCTGAGGAGTATCTGCCCAGAGCTAGCTGATAGGAAATGGTGAGAGCAAGGAGATGCCACCACTAAATCCTACCCTTCTCTAGGCTTTTACAAGCTTCAGATCAGGATTAAAAAACACAAAACCTTCTCATGAGGAGTGTTCCATGGCATCATATACAATATATTGCATTGTATGCAGAGCACTCACTGAGTGTGGGAAAGCTCTGGTCCAATTTATCCCTTTCTGCTGGTGATGATTCACAGCCATCCTTCTCGGCTCCAGAGGAGCACTCATAAAGGTGAACTTACAGGTGGGTCTCTTCCCAAGTGACGCCTTGACTGATGGGGTAAGCATCTAACCCTGCTCTGGCTCAGTGGGTCCTGGAGGGACTTTTGTAAGTAGAACAGCTTTAAAAGGAGGGATAGAGAATGTCTTCTCTTCAGACTAGAGCAGCAACAGGGCACTTTCTTCAAAGGTAAGAAACATGGATTTAAATCCCCAGAACTAAGGAACTAAACTGTGGTTTTCCGCATGCTGGTCAAAAGCTCCAACTAGTGAGCTGCTATAAAAAGGAAAAAGAGTGCTCATACTTTCCAGCTTTGTTAAAAGGGGGGGAAAAAAGCCAAAGTAAAAGCAGTTTCTCCATTTTTACAGCCCCTGATCTATCAGGTTTTTTGTGTTGAAAGGGACTCTATAAGATGTCTTAAGCTGAAATGTTGGAGTACTCAAAAGTTATTCTTCACTCCTGAAATTCTCAACTTAAAAGCCTAATTCTTGTAAATGTGGGAATAAAAATGGACAATTGAGCGCTATGCGGTGACACTCTTTCAAGAACAGAAAAGCAAGACATTCTTTCCTATTTTTCCTGGCATACATGGTCTTCAGAACTGAAATTTCTACCACAGTATAGCAGCAAGAAAATAAGGGAGTTTTATCCAACCTGACAATTTGCAGAGTCTAGCAACAGAGAAAGACAGGAAAATTTTTTTGCCTTTCTTTTTCTTTTGCTTTGTTGGTAAATTTTTTTCTCTAGATATTGGAAATGAACAGAGCAAAAGGAAAGGTGGGCTTTAATTCAGAAGAAATGGGGCTTTGATCTTAAAGAAGGTAAAAATCAGAGCACAGAGAGTACACATATCACTAGGTCGGGGGAAGTGATGTCACTCTCATAATGAGCTACAACGATACTTCTGAAAAAAAAAAAAACTTCAAAAAATGCCTCCTAGATATTAAATCAAGGGGTATGTTTGTATGTTAACTGCCTCCAAGCAATCTTTTATATTAAACTACTTTACATGCAAGACTTCCAGATCATTTACAGGGCGAGTGCTTAGGAAAATAGGGGCTTTCCAAGTGCCTGAAAAGATTGTCTGACTGATTGTCTGTCTACAGGTTTTCTTTTAAAGCTTTTTTAAGTATATGATCCCATCCCAGCTATTTAACTCAGGAACCTGTCAATTACGTGCAGTCTAATTGAACTCTTGGATACTGTAGGATTGCAAGCCACAAAGCATATGAACAAAAATGTGAAGAAAGGGTTTTCTGCTGTGATTTCATTCTTCAAACCCAATTTGAAAAGGTCAAATTTCAGATTGCACAACCCCATTGAGACTTAGGGACTAAACAGGGACAATCAAAAAAAAAAAAAAAAAAGCAACCTAATTTTTTCTTCCCCTTTTGAAAGGCGAGAGGAGGTCTTTAATATCAGTTACTCACTGGGGCTGATAGCAAGGTCTGAGGGTGGGGAGAGGACAATGAAAATTGAAAAAGGGAAACATATGAGTCAGGTTTTGTACTGCTGAGCTAGTAAATGGATGAATGAATGACTGTGTGACATCTCCTTCAGAGACACTTTGCAATCCTGATTTCTCATTTGATTTTTTTCTTCAAAGAGAAAATATGGGATACCAAACAGATTTAGGGACTAAATAAGGGAAAATAGCTCTGGAATAGATTTTACAAAAGGCTAGAAATAAATTGTGTATTTCACAATGGTTGGACTGTGGTTCTGAACCAAACCCCCCTGAGGTTAAGTGAAAACCTCCTTGATTTCAACAGGCTTTGTGTCAGAACATAAACCACAGTGTTTTACAGAAATTAGAGTGGCAGTATCTATCTTGACATGTATTAAACAAATCTAAACTCCCTACTTAATCAGCATACAAATGGATTTACATTGTCTCCATGTTTATTGATTGACTGCATAAACAAGTGTGACATCAGCTGATGTAAAACCTTAGGACTCCACCAACTCCTGTGGAGCCGTGACAGTTTATGTCAGCAGGGAGATCTAAACCATAAAGGAGAAGGGACTTTACACAGTATATGGCCATCCATGCTCCTAAATAGTATGCAATATGACTGAGTGAGCTCATAATATTAGCTGATGAGCAGTTACTCTAAGGAAGAAAAAACATCTAACCACATATGCTCATGTAGCAGGTGGTTTGCAATTATAATCATCCCCAAACATTGTCAGAACTATGCCTGGCACCCTCTTTGATATTTAAGAGGTAATTGAGTGTTAATTCTATTGACCTTATTTGCAGAACCTCTTCCATCCTGGGAGCATTAGTGACTGTCAGGCAGCACACTTTACATAGCTGTCTAGTGAATGTTTTTCTTTTAGTGATTTTTTTTTTTTTTGATTTTTTTTTTTTTTTTTTACCTGAGGCATTTCAGTCATGTAACTTCAGCAATCAATTTTGGTCCAAAGCAGCATAGGCCTCAGTCACAGAGAAGCAAGTATTTGCATGCAAGCTTGCTATTAAAGCACCAGGGAGAAGAGTGAGTCCACAAAAGCTTAAGAAATAGGATTCTGATTTGAATCATCACACAGTCAGCTAAATTACTGGCCCTATAATTAGCCTTTTTGGAGGTCTCCTAAATTGTTAATCCCTTTGCTGGTTATAATTGCTTTATTGAATCTAAATTAATCCAATGTTTTAAGAAATAACCATGCAATTCTAATGGCTAAATAAAATTTCAAAAATATGGAAAGTACTTTGAGACCTAATTTAGATTAGACTCTGCTGAAACAATTAGTCTTGGGAATAGTATTTTTTGCAGAATTTTGTTGGGGGAGGGTTGAGTTTGGGGGCTGGGAGGGTTAATATTTTATTTACACAGTGTATGCAAAGCAGTTGTATTTAAAAATTCACTAGATTGGGAGTATTCACTGCATACGGAGAGTGAGTCAGTGCCAAATCAGAACTGGATCCATGCCAGGAAAGAGAGCCGGGGGTTAGACATCTGTAAAGTGCTGGATGGGATGGAAGACAAATCTAAAACACTTCTGTTCATTACACACCTAGGCTATTTCCTAGACATCCATCTAGGTCTGAATTTCCAGACTAAAATCACTGTATCTAAAGGTGGACATTTGCATATCTTGCAGTGCACAGGAACCTTATTGGGTCCCAGAAGGACTAGCTTAACCTGAACATATACCACTGAAATACCCAAGGGTAATCAGGTCTTATCTGACCCTGTCTGGGATAGAAAAAAAAATATCATCCAGGTGTCTGGGACTTCCAGCACTACCAGGAATTACCTTATTATCCTACAGCACAATCCTCATCAGATAAAGAAGAGGATGGGGGGGAAGGACATGGAAACATGAGAAGGAGAGTAGATAAAAGGGAACTAGGGAGAAGAAAAAACATGTTGAGTCTTAATTGAGCTTGGAGAGGAAGCAGGAGGAGAAAAACATAGTTGGCTGGTTTATGATTTATTCTCTCGAGTGATCTATGTTTGCAGTGGATTGAAATGTGCTCTTGTTCCTAATATGTATTTTATACCTTGTTTATCAAGTGTGAAGTCAAGGATGAACAAGTTTAAGTTACGGGCAAAGTATGATGCTTCTTTAGAGCCAATCTCACCAGGCATTACTTTGTAAAGCCCAGTGAGCATGTTAACATTTTCTGAGCTGTTACAGCTAATTCTACTCCGAGCCTCAGGTCAAGGAATATGTTATTTTAGTATGTTACAATAAACATTGAAATGCATTACACTTTATATAATCTCTTACACATATAATGTTCAACCTTGATCCCCAGTGCTTCACCAAGAATTCATCACTGACTGAGCACAAGAAGAGAATTTGAGGTTAAATTTGGAAAGAGAAAAAGAATAGCAGAGCCAGAAACACAAACCAATGGAAATATAAACCTCTTTCTTTTTCTCCATTTACCTATAAGAGTAAGGAGAGACAGCCAAACTTGGAGGGGTAGCAGGACAGAACCAACACAATGAACAGAGATCACTAGTAGCAAGTCTCCAAGGATTCATAAATAATTATAACTGTTGTCAGATACTTTGTAGTTTGATTCATATTTGTGGAATATTTTGCTACCTTTAAGAGAATTTCTAGAGATTTCATGTTGACACATACATTTAAAATTCCACAGTCATATGTACAGGTATACAGGGTCATCTTTTTTACAAACTACTTTTTGGATTGTTGAGGTTCCAGCAGTATACATGAGTATTTAGAATATCATCACAACTAGACCTGATAAAAGTGAAAGGGGTGTTTGAAACTAGCCCAAAGTACTTAAGTGTCCAGTTACCCTTGGGAAAGCAACTGTGTAATAAAATGTCATCTTTGAAATACAGCTCTGTATGTCTTACACACAGCTGAAAAACTACCACTTCAGCAATGAAGCATGACAGCTGCTCAGAAGCATACTATGACTCTACATGCTATTCTCTTCACTTGGTTATGATACCCTCAGTAACTCTGCACTTACAGAGCTTTTAGCCAAATGTATTTTAATTTGTACACAGAGGAGAATTTTATGACACATATCTCTCAAATGATCCATTGCTATAACACACTTTTTTTTCCCATGATCACCAAATACATAATTCTACAAACAAAAAAGCAACTAGGTTTATCTGGATGTATGCCTCAGAGTCCACATGTGTACTACATTTGATATCATTAACATGCTGAGGCCAATTTTTTTAGTCCTTCTTCACATTTAATATAGAAGGGGGGGGGAAACAATCTACTGAATCAATAAGTTGCCTATCAGCAACTTCAGGTAGTTAGCAATATTTTTCTCTATTATTTAGTATTACTTTACAGGGAACCAAAGGTAAATACATTAAAAGAGAAACCATGAGCATCCTTATGATTTCTCCTTCTAGAATATCAGTCCTCATGCTTCATTTACTTTAAGTTCTTTTTTAAAAACAGATAACCAGCTTTAAAGATAGAGGGGAATAAATACTGTCATGCATCTGGATTTTGGCTTTTGATATCTCACAGGACATTCCCATAGACAAGTGGATTTAAGGTAGTTAGACAGTTACTTGGGAAGTCCAATTCAAATGATAGTTATCAATGATTCATTTTCAAATGAGCAAGATGCATCAGGTCAGGTTCTGCAAGAATCTCTCTGTATGACATATTCATTAATGAACTGGTAGATAGATTAAGATGCTTTTTGCTTTTGAAAATTATACAAGGCTAAAAAGTCTTCAAACCCTTCAGAGTGCAGAATGTACATTTTAAATTATTTTGGTGAGCAGCAGAAATCTGAATTCAGCTAAACAATTAAATGAATTCACATGCACATGCATAAGTAAAATTATCTGCACAAATATAAGCTGGAGAATGACTGGCAAGACAAGCACAGTGCAGAAAAGAACCTAACAATTAGAATGGATCACAAACAAGCAATAAAATCATACCATTGCATAAGAAGCAATCATGCTGAGTTAGAGAAAATTAGTACATTTTATATTAAACACACAAAACATTCCTTCCACTCTACTCAGAGTTGGTAGTCCTTTACCTGGATCCCTGTGACCACTGCAGGTTATCACATGTTAAGGAATACATCGCGTAGCCGGAGAAAGTCCCAAAACCAGAAATAAGAGTGAAATTCCAAAAGAAAGTTATCTAGCATAAGACTTTGCAAGAACTGGGCTTGCTTAACCTGGCGGGGAGGGAGAGACTAGGAGGAGATTTGATAACAGTTTTGAAATTTTCAGAAAGATCTTTGTGAAAGAAGATAATGACCTGTTTTCCATAACCTCTGAAAAAGAGAGAAGATTACAATAAGGGAGAATTAGGTTAGAGGTGAGAGAAATATTTCAGTGTGAAAGGCTAACTAAGCAATAAGTAACAGACCTATGGAGATTTTTCCTGCTTGTTAGAAATTTTAAGGAGGAGTAAGCCAAACAACAGTGAGGATTGGTTTTCTGTATCGATCCTGCTTTGAAGCACACTTTTGAATTAGTGGAGCGCATAAATATTGCACAGAAAGTATTATTATCAAGCAGTATGCAATTTTCTACCCTTGCTCTATTGCATAGACTGTGTTGCTAAACATATATCTCTATTAAGGGCATTATAATGTAAGTCGCATGTGAAAACTGAAAGTAAAATGATTGCCATAAAAAAGGACTCAAAATGCCTTTAACTAGGTAGCATGCTACTGAGTACAGCAGAGGAATGGAAACTGGAGATATATATGCTTTCCACAGATCTTTCACAGTAGAAGTCTACTTTGTGTCCAAATATTTCTTTGTTCCAAAAAGATCAGAGTTTAATTATTAATTGCACCCACAAAATGTGAATGCCTTTGTGAGTAGTCCATATTGCATTGGCTTCTAAGCTTACTGCATGCTCAACAGTTTTCTGTTTCTTCACATTAAAAAGTAAATAAAATAAAATCAATTCCTGCATCCTGCAGCTCTTAGCTCTGACATGTCCATTATTTCAGAAATATCAATTCTTATCAATTTCTTTCCCACTCTGAATTTTTCACTAGTTCATTATTTATGTAATACTGTTAATGATATTTACATCATACCAGCATGATTATGGACAAACCTATAACCTTAATATATGTGTCAGCATACCATATGGAGGCAAATCCTTTAACCAGTCTGGATGATACTCCTCTAAGTTTCTCAGAGAGCTGAAATAATGAAAATTATATCTCGGGCCATTAGGAGACAGGGTGGTCTCTGACCTCACTGACATAACTGGGTCTAAACATTCTCTACTTTGTTGTAGCCTCCAAGTCTTTGCCACTTCTTACCTTAATGTTTATGAGAGGAATAGCATAGGGATGTTTAATTAAGCCTGTGACATCTTTCATCTCCATCTCTTTATAGTGCCTTAATAGCACACATGCACTGTTAAACAGACCTCTGCATCTGGGTGGAGAATTACCACCAAGGCCAATAGAAATTCTGCACACAAAGCTGGGGAGGACCAAGTCCAAGAACAGTGAGAAAGCAATATGCTGAGCTTACCCTCACTATTCAGAACGATGTCTGAAAGTCATTCTCTTTTATAAAACACTTTTCCTATTCTTGAAAATAATGGGGAATAGCAAAGCATAACTGCTGTTAAAAGCAGCTAACATTTTACCTGTCGTTTTGTTGCTGTGCAGTCATAAAACTCACAAGTCATTCACACAACTTTACTCACATTGGTAAATGTATGCTAGAAAAAGCATTCACAAGGTCACACTTGTCAGTCTGGATTGTTGTAATTAGAACAAATCTATACATCTTTTCTTCTATACATCTTTTCTCAAATAAGTGAGCTACTAGGAATTCATTTTCTCCTCATAAAATGTAGCACTATGAGAAAAGAATATTGTAGAAAGTTTCTTTACTTCATTGACAAGATTTCCCCAAAATCAGTGTCATCAAGAATAGTATTTGAGAGAGGTTTTAAAGTTATTTTTAAAAACAAATACACATACCTTGTGACAGGAAAGAGAAAGCTTGTGGTAAGATGTGCAAAACCACAACCTGCTGCTGCTCTGATCATTATTCCCTGTTCCCAGTTACTGGACCACATGCCAAAGCAGCTAAGATGACAGGGTCCAGGAATAATTGTGTTGGAGTTTAGAGCTGTCTCTGGGTCTGTCACATTGTTAGACTGCCCTCATGCTGCTTGTCTTCCTCATCCTCCTGAATGCCCTTTCCTTTCCTTTCAACATCTTTTCCTATAATTAGTCTCTATTTCATCCATTCATGAATAACATTCCACTCAAACCCTCCCTATATACATCCTGCTATACACAAGGTGTATATAGCAGGCCTTCAAACTATGAGTGCAGGTTTTGCTCAGGTGGGCAGATGGATTTAAGAAGCACATGCCTATTGGCCTTGGAAATGCACACCTGGAGCCTTTCTGCTGAAACACAGCCTGCACACAACCTGTCTGCTTGGTTTTCAGCCTGAAACCTTCACAAATACGTACCACACCCCATTAGTCAAGTATCCATTTCCTATTATAAATAAGGCATTCTTTTTTTGCTAACTAGAACCTGGCTCAATCTGGAAAACTCAGAAGTGGCTTCAGATTTCACATGCCCTGTTCAGCTCAGGAAAGTTTAGTCTGCTGTCTAGAAGCAACTTAAGGATATCCAGAGTTGGATTTGGTTTGAATTTTGTATTCTGCCACTGAGATAAAAATAGAACTGTGATTTTTTAGGGTGTGCCTGTGTCTACACTGCTTGGACAGAAAGCTCCTGAAGGTGTCCAGAATACCCCATGTGCCTCCACACCAAAGGTGTTTGGGTCACTCCCAGTGTATCTGGCTGTATGTCCAATGGGTATACACAAAGAAAAACTTGGGCCACAGGGTTTGTGGCATGCAAGAAGTCATCTATCACTCGGCCTCCTATTTTTCCACGCTATGCAGATATTATGAGCCTACCATGCAACCCTACATAAGACACATGGTCTCATAGCAAATGGCAGGGGAGGAGGGGAAGAAACCAGGGTCACAGACAGATGCAGACCCCCTGGTTTTCAGCCCTCCCCACTGTTTCCCAAGTTGAACTGAACTTCAGTTCTGATTGTCTGAACTTGCAAATTGAGGCTTGCACCTTCGCGTGGAGGAAGGATAAGGGGGCACAGAGCAATGCTCATTGGTGCAGGGACCCCTTACGAGGCAAACTGTGGAGATGCCACCACTGCCAGCCCAGCCACTGAGTGTCTGCAAACCTGATGGTGAGCACAGGCCTGGGTACAGCATGAGGATCCCTGGAAGAGCAGTGATGCAGCCCTTGCAGCTACAGGGCATACCTCGGAGTCGCCTCACAGGAGGTTTTCAGCACCCCTCAGAGGGTGCTGCAAGATGTGGGAGGGTGGACAGTCAGGGCAGTTAGCCTTGATGACACCTTCAACAGTGCCGCAAGGCATTGGACTTTGAGGTCCAGCTATCATGCCAACAATCTCAATCACCCCATTTGTAAATCAGTATTACAACATCCTATATAAATAAGGGCTTGTCAGCAAGAATAAGATCCTTTAGGGCAAAGCTGCAGTTAGTGCTTGCATGGTGTGCTGCAAGCAAGGTGCTGGGCCTCCCTCTCCTGCTGTCCTTGCGTACTGCCTTGTCAAAATGGTCATTGCTGCCCTACTGGCACTGTGTACCAAAAGGGAGAAAGAAACCCCAGATAGGCAGGAAGAAGGAAGAAGAAGGTCTAACCTGGCTTCCTACCCTCTTGCCCTCAGTTTTGATCCATGGATCACAATGTGATGTGATTGGTGATCCATGGAGCTAAGGAACCAGCTCACATTCTCCTTTATTTGGACACAGGACACATGTCCAGAAGATCGAAGGGGTATTACATCTTTTCCAAGCTCCATTTGAGTAGCTCCACACCATCCATTACCAGCTTGCATTTCACAAGCACAGACTTTCTCCAGTGACAAGAAACATTTACACCACAAGTTCCTTAAGGTGCAATTTTTGCACTGAGAACAAGACTGTGCCTTTTTAGGAATGCCAGAAAATGTTATGTATGCACTGATAGATTGAAAAACAGTAACAAATTGCCTCCTCAAAAATATTAAAAATGCACATTAGGAACCATTATGAAAAGATACTAATATCACACAGTATAGAAGACATTCTTATCTCCAGAACGTCCTGACCTGAATCTGACTTTCATGAAGATGGAGCAATCTCTGGGGACTTTGCCACACACAAAGAGGCAAAGTGTTGTGTCCACAGTAGGTAAAACAGTGATTCAGAAACATCCTTCCTCAACCCATTAGTATACCTGTTAAGCAATATTTCTTCACTTTATTAACAGACTAAGAGATCATGAGAATTAATCACTGTGATTAATTGTGTTTATAGATAAAATGTATATCACAGATTGTGTTTATTACGTCTGGGGTTCTGGAGAAATCATACATTGCATTGAATGACTGTGTCAGTTCTGCTGCAAGCACATTTCTTGCTGCTTAGATATAAATAGTGCTCACAACACATGTGAAAAGGATCACGCTCCATTCCAAGGTGGGAAATAGCTGAAGAAAACTGTTCTGGTAAACAAGCCCTTCCTGACGGCTGTCTGAATAATTGGCAGCGAGCGCAACTCCTGGATCTCTCTGCTGACAAAAACTGCCTCGCTCCTCCCTGCTACTAAAGCAACGCTGCATGTCATGGAAGGCTGAGACCATTAATACAGAAACTGAGGAGTTTTGGTGCTGGCCTCAGAAAAACCCAGCCAAAACTGCACTCTTGAGCAAACCATCTCCTGGGTACAGCTCAGGTGTTCACTGCAGCTCCCATCTCAGCTGTTGATACCACCATCTGCCTGCCAGTGCTCACCACAGGCTCAACAGCGGCTCAGCCCCGCATGGCAGACGCAATAGACGTGTTTTGCCAAGTTAGAGATTCTCGAGGATGACAATTGCACAGCCTCCACGCAGCGTCTTTCAGCGCTCCTCAGAAAGGCTTTTCTTGTATCTCACTGAAGCCTTCCCTGCTACAGCTTAAGCACATGTTTTCTGTACTGTCCACCAAGAATATGGAGAACAAACTATCCTCTTTTACACAATCCTTGATTTACTTTTGAACATCCTAGACAAGGTCACTATACCTGCTAATGATATTTTACATAGCTCAAGACTGTTAAGTGTTTGTATATCACCCTGTTCCAGAAAGTACATGGGATGCAGCAGGACCACTACATTTAATCATTTGATGGAGAGTATGTTTAAGGCATCACACACCTCTGCTCTGTTCAGCAGTGTCATGCAGCATCTCCAGTACCTGCATCGCATGCCTTTTAATGGTCTATTTTCCCCCTTCACCCATCACATGCACAGTGCTAACTGCAACTGTGCCCCACGTCCCCTGCCAGGGAGCCTGGGAATTCTTTCCATTTCATGCATTAAGCCATATTTACATGAGCATAAAATATGCCAGTTGACTTTGCTATGCGTAAACATACTATGAAACTGATAGAAATATTGTTTGTCAGATATATTTAGGCTGCAGACAAACAGAATGGGGCATATCCATACCATGCCCCTTGACAGTTTGCACAAGTCACCCTTCAGAGGTGCCCACCCCTTTCTACTGGCACGATGAGGAACACAGGCTCCTAAATTTCGCTGCATCAGATTATATCACAGTCTGATATCTAAAGTAGACAGTGAGTCAGCCTTGCATCAGCACAAACATAGGTGGTTATCTCAGCATAGCACTTTTGGTGTATGCAATATTTGAGCAAGATCATGCACAACAAACCTCCCATAAGCCTTCAGGCTGGCAAGACTCATTGACTGAAATACTTCCAAAAGAAGCGGCCCAGTTCTGACCGAAATGAATTTGTTTTCAAATGTAAGTGAAAGCACGGGGAATATTTTGCAGTCTTCAGTCTAATGATTGTGATGAGGCATTTAAAGCGAAATACTTCATTTTGAATCACTGGCCAGTATATATACCCTTTTCATGGTTAATACTGAGTCTCACAGTATAGATAACATGTTCCAAACTTCTTTGGACATATCCAGATCTTCACAGAGAGAACCTGTTTAGTTACTGTTGACATTTAGAATATGCTATTTGTTTTCTTTCTCCTTTACATTTGACAGTTACTGCTTAAGAAAGGACTTTGATATAGCCCATGACATGCCTAAGAGTATTTTTAAAAAGCAGTTTGGAGGAAGAGGAAGAGAATGAATACATGAAAATAAAGCCTGATCTAAATTAGTAAATTACATGTTCCCAGATGTTTCCTTCTTGAGATCGCACATAGAGCAACTGCATCAGGACACCTGTAGTTTAAGGTTTTCATTTGTCACTAAATCTTTCCTCCTTTTTCATAAGCTGATCTCATATTTTCCAGAGTGATGTTGTTTTCACTTCACATCATCTGTACAAACAAATAAAGTATTCCCTCCCCCACAAACACAAGCACATGCACACACATACTCCTCTCTTTGGTCTGCACACAGCAGCTTGGCACCAAAAAGATATGTGATTAAGTTTTAACAAGTGTCAAAGCCAAGTGGCTCACAGACACTTACCTGGAGATCAGAATGTGGTTTAGGTGCTTTCTGAAATTCAAATTAGCAAGTGTCATTCTTCCTGCCTTCTACCACACTTCAGGGAATGTTTGATCTGCAGAGAGAGAATGAAACACAGAAAATGAGCAAGAGAAAAACCCCCAGGATCCAGGGGCTTAGACTTCCCACTCCCAAGCACTGCTACTGTCTCTGGAAGCGTGTGAATAATCAAGGTTACTCTTGCTTACATGGACATATTACAGGGCACTAAAGTAGCGTACTGTGCAACTGATTCCTTCATAAATATTTAGGTTAAAGATTTCAGCATAGAACAACAGTACAATTAACAATTCAAAATGTTACCACTGAAAGTTATTTTTGTCACCATCAAATGGAAGTGAGCAGACATGCCTTTGTTAAATTACGAAGTAGTCTATCATTTGTAATACAATATCAATGCAAAAACAATCCCTCAGAGCAATGATCAGAACTTTCATCATCTTTTTTTGTTTGCTGAAGTACACATTTTATAAAGGCTGTCATGGTCTCATGTTACTGCCATGTTGCTCAGAAATAAAAGACGTTGCAAAGGAAGGAAGGAGCTCTAACATCTGATGACCTACATGGGTTCTTTATTGTTAGAAATGCTAAATTTAGGTAGTTTCTGTATAGGAAAAAAAAAAAAAGAAATAGATTGGTATACAGAAAATGTATTGTGTACATCAAATTCAATATGAATTTTACACTACACATAGTGGTCAGAATGAATGTATCAATATTTACCTACATCTACCCCTCATACCTCTCTAATACACTATTACACAAATGCTTGAAAAATTATGCCAACAACCACAAACACAAAAAGAGTTGTAATAGCAGATTGCAGTGTATGAGCAAGTGACGACTTTTTTTTTTTTTTTTTAAACTGAAAACTAGTAAGAATTAAGTCCAGTGAACTGTAAGGACCTGCATCCCTTGTCCACCTGAGTATCCCATTAAGCTGCAGCTGATATATGGCAAAGGTAAAAAAAAGTAAGATGAAAAATAAACCAAGTGTCAGAAAAATAGGAACTATCCAAGAAGCAAGTTTTTCCTCTTGCTTGTGCTCAGTCATTCCTGTGCCATCAGTCGTCTTCTACCTTTGCAGCATGCCCAAAGCTGAACGGCCCATCCTCCAACCTCACACTGAGCTGGGCCTGAGTTTTAACCAGACTGCATACACTGACATTTTGTCTATTTATACACACTTTAAATACTGACACCCTTCTCCTACTGCAGGACAGAAAAAAAAAGTGACATCTAGTTTTATACTGAATCTTCTAGTTTTATACTGACTTGCTGAACTTGGGATTAATCCTTTCCTGGATATTGATGTAATTTGGGGTATTGATATAAGTAATGTAAAAGGTACAGGGGCCAGGGTAAGAAAAACTTGTAAGATCAAGGCAAGTGAAATCTTTATCTTTTCTCTGTGTGTTTTTCCTGTAGTTCCCCGCTTCGCTTTCCCTCACCGAATTGCACAAGGACCTTCTACACCAAGCCCTTTCAGAGAAGGCAGTGGTGCGGCTTGCAACATGCACCTGGCACATAGAAGAGGAGCCTCTTCGCAGTGACTCTTCCTAGGTGAAACATAGGCTAAACACAGCCCTGTCAGAGCACGGTCTTGACTGCCTATAATTCTCAAGTGACCTGTTTTCCTACTCACAGAGCAGTGCAAGGCAAGGACAAAGGGGAATTAATACATTTGAAACCATATATGCTTCTCATTGCTAATAAGAGCCCACTTACATATAGAGAAGAGGTACAATTGCTAAATCTTATTAACAAAGAACCAGACTACCCCACCCTGTGACTTGTTAATCAGTTTTATATGTACCTATGAGTACAGGATATGCTGTGTACCTTAAAATCTTTGTGATGGTCCTCTAATGTGTCTTTGAGTGCTGCTGATTTTAATGTGGCTACCTTTGTAGGCAGCAGGTAAGATCTGAGTTCTTTCTGAAAATGCAAGAGGATTTAAAAGGATGAAGGGTCCAGATCTGAAGACATTCTTTCTACTTTATTTTATTTTTGTTCTTTGACGTATTTGACAATCTGTTCTTTTAGACTGATGCAATCAGTTCAGAACAGGTATCATAGCAGCAAGCTTGAATTGCAGTGTGAAAAAGCAATAAAAAAATCACTCTGTTCACCTTGTCCTAAAGATTTTTTCCAAATATATATATACACAAATACATAAATGCCTTTATTTATAGCTCTGTTGAACTATAGAAGTGAAGAAAAGCAAAGCATTGAATAATTCATCAAATTTTCTTCCTTTATCACTCAGGTCCAATTTCCCACATCAACATATAAAACCAAACTGAATTCTATCAGATTATTAATATTAAAGATGCAACTGTAGGATTTTATCCCAAAGAAAAAAAAAAGTCTTGCTAATCAGCATTGGTAGGCTTTCTATGTCTTCAGCTAGAGACAGGCTTCTAGATCTGAACCAGCTATCCTCATCTCTGTGCATAGTCAATGTAGATGACAGAGTCCCGGGACTAAGACATCTCATCGTAAGCAAAGTTCTAAAACAAACCATCTGAATACATTACAAAGTATCTACTTCTCCCACTGATAATAAGGGAGCCCAGAATAGCTAGCTCAGGTATAGACATCTGCCCCACATGTTTCAAGCTGGTAGAGATTAAACATCCACTGTGTCCAGTCTCTGACAAACCTTAAACAAACCAACCTACGCAAGTTGAATTATGACTACAGGAACTGTGTCACACAAATAAATATCAATATCCAAAAATATTCCAAATATACTGTTACCTTCAAGTCACTGCACATAACTCCAGTTAAAATGTGCTCTCCAGGAATACCCACCCAGATCCACTGCACAGTTTTTACGTCAATAAAACACTCTCTTAACGGCAGCAGAGCTTTGACTTGACTTTAGTGAAACTGGGCCTTATGCAGAGGATATTCTTTCTATAGTGTTTACTAATTTAGCTTGCAAGGCTGTGTTTAGAGGCATGTTAAGCATTAACTAGCATGTTCTCTATTTGTGGATTTTGTGTGTTATTCCCCACACTGAAAGGTGAGTATATATGTCTAAAAATAAAACTCCATACACAGTTTCCCTGTAGACAATTGCTTACTCATTTAAAATGTATGTTTGCTTAAAATTTTGCTCCCTGGGATGGCCTTATGAAATATACATTTCATTTTAGCAGGGATTCCCAAAGGAGTCAGCTGCCAGGCAGCCTTTTTCTAGCTCCTTCAATACAAACAATGTAAAGCAGGACACTAAATCTGCAATAGCAGGCAACACTCAGGAATTAGAGTTTCAGCTCAGTTTCTGCTGACAGGGCCTGAGGAATACCTAGATCTGAACAATTCTGTTAGCACACTGGATAATTCACTCCCAGCAATTTGTTACCTGACATTAATTTCCTTCAAAACTGTGATATCTGAACATGCTCCACATACAATTGTTTTAGGAAGGTCAGGGGCTAATAGGAAATGAATGATTGAGTGAAATTTCCCTAGTTATGAATGTTGTCAGTATTTGTGCATCCCAAACTCCTGCTAGATCCTCCTAGAGTAATTTTAGCTGCTTTTATATTAGGCATTCGAGATATTAATTCTCCCAGCTGGAACTCTACCTTAAATCCTGTCCCACATTTTGAAAACATGAAGAAAGAAGAAAAAAACAGAGTTAAGAAAATTAACTGTGGAGTCACCCTATTGCATAATGTATCTAAAAACTACCAGTGAATTCAGCCAAAATACTTAATACCATACATCACATCAAACATGGTCACACAGACCATCTCCATTGTTAGTCAGAGTCAAATAATATCTATATACCAATGAAAGGATATGTTTATGAAGAAATCTTTACTGCAGAAGTTTGTCATGTTTTGAATGACTATAATGTTTTATTGTATATTACAAATCCTTCAAAATCAATGTCACAACCAGTCAAAACAATAAAACTACATTACAAGGTTTTGGCTGAAATAAAAGACAGGAAAATAGTAGTATATTGCTTGGCAGGAGTCCTAAAGACATTTATATTAGGAGTCATTTAAAACTAAATCAAAAGGGATTCAGGCACAATTGGCTACAAGTAATACCAGCCAGAAAAACTAACCTCTATGAAATGATACTGAAAAAACCTTTTAAAATGTACTGTTTTGCATCAAAGCCTTTCACAGCGTAAATGTCTGGAAAGAGTTTGACTGAACTGACAGACAGATCTGTTCCTCTCACTCAGCAAATATAAATTAACGTGAAACTATAGATGGTTTTATAGAGGAAAATTGTGGTAAACTCCAGAGACAACTATGGTTTCTAGTAAGGTAACAAAGATATTTAACTCGAAGAAAAAAAGTTATGAAAACAAACAGTTGGAAAATGTAAAAGGTGAGAAACTCTCCTCAGAGCTTTTATCCAGAGCTTTTTAGCAGAGGTTGAGTGGTACTTGCTACAGGGAAAGTGGAAAGTGGGCTGCTCACATATCATTAAACGGAGGATTGGATCCTGCTCAATCCTTTAGCCCTGTCAGATTTGCTGCATAGCCTTCTATATCAAAATACATTGAAAAGGCAGGATAAGAAAACATAACATATTTTTAGAGTTTTCTACAATTCATCAGGGCTCATAATAAGGGAAATATTAAAAATAAAAAGAAATTTAAAGGGGGTAGGTTAGAAACAGGATAGGAAAACAAGAAAGAATACAGTTAAAGTCTTTCACTGAACTGTAAGCAAATTATTTTTTTAAAAAAAAAATTACAAACTCTGGCTTTTTGTAGTCTAAATAAGTTATTTACAGAAACCCTAGAGTTCAGGGCAATTTGACATTTGAAGAAAAAATGAGCTATTAGTTTGAAAGAGAACACAAAATCCAACATGCAACATGGTCCATCATGAGAAAGTTACATGAGAAGCATTTTACAGATTTGAAATGTTGAACACTGATACACACAAGAGCATCCTTTTGTTTTAATCATTATAAGAAACTTTCTGGTTCTTTTACAAAACAGCTAGCTGAAGCAATACTAGCCCCCAGCCTCACCACGTGTCATATTCCATTTCCTGCAGAGATAAAGGGTAATATTAACTATGCAACTTTAGGCTAAGAAAGGAGACAATCCCTCAAGCTTCACCAGCAAGGTGGGTAGATATCGTACTAGCCTCCCCAAGGTGACAGCTATCAGCAGTCACATTTGTCTCCAGGACAGCACACATAAAAATCTGTCTCCCAATCAGTGTATTTATCACCTCAGTAAAAAGATAAAGAGATATTGTTTGCAGAATTGCTACCCTCCCAACAGAAAAAGGATTTACAAGACTGAACTGCAGCTGTTTCATATAGACACTCATTCCTTACAATTGTAGTGCAGGTGCCTAGGTTACTTAAACGAAAACAATTATTTCCCCTTAACTGCAACCAGTACATTTCTTCCTCTCTACTGAGGCCACAGTCTGACAGTATTTGGTGATATGGTCATCAGAAAAAACAGACCCTAGCTTCTCTTTCCCATCCTTGGCCCTTATTCCAGCTCCACACTACCCCAGGCTGTGCAAGTGCTAACTCCAATTATTTTCCCAAAGTATCAGCTCTTCAATCCAATTTACCAAGCAGCCACAGCAGGTCAGAGGGTGCTAATATGACCAGCAGGAGGGAGAGAGAGGCAGTCGGGGCAGGGTTACTCTCTCTGGCAGCCATGGTAGTTCAAATGCCCCACAAACTACAGCTGCTCGCTGTCACACCTCAGTTCAGTTTGACCATCCCACAATGGGCCTAAATAATTAGAGACCTGAGATTTACAGTTGCATACACTAATTGCTTTGCAAAAATACAGGTAACAAAAACTGTCACAAAAATTCAGTTATAAATTTATTAGATTTATGGCTAAAATTTCATTGAAAGAGCAGACAATGGGAAAAGAGTCAAAAGAACTACGCCTATCACTTTATTAAATAAGCATATACATATCTACCATAACTATGTATCTACTGTTTACTAGAACTGCCATGGTACTGTCATGTTGTCTTTCATATTAACAAAAATAATCTGCACTGCTAGCACTTCTGCTTATCTTAATAGATGTATAAACACCTAAATTCAATTTGTCCATTTAATCACTGATAAAAAGAAAAAAAAGCTTCTGCTATTGAGCTTTACCCCTATTAAGTTTTGCTGGATTGCTGTACTCTTCATTACTGTTGTCTCTCAAAATATCACCTTCACTTCAGCTGTAAATAGCCCAGGAAAATAGTTTAAACCTTAAAGGGAAACTTCCAAAGAAAAGATTTTTTCCCCGCGTAGCTGAGACCTTTCCCAAGGGAACAGGCCACTTTTGGAAGTGTTAGTCCTTCATGTTTGTAGCAATGGAAAAAAGTATATAGAAATAATGGGTTGGCTGAGTATATTATGAAAGAATTGCTCCTATTAGGGGATTCAGGGCAAACAAGAGCCAAGATAAAACAAAGTTATGGTGGAAAGCTTGGAGAATTTATAGTAGTTTCAATATCTTTGCTTCCATCTTCTAAATTGCCAATTGTCAAATGTCATTACTGGTCAGGCTGTTAGCTGCATTATTTGGTTGCAGTGTAGCCCCCTTTCTGGAGGGTGAGTGTGTCCGTGTGTAAAATCATAAAATGTGCTTGTGCAGGTGCAAAAGCTTAGGAAAGCATGAAGATGATAATTAGAGATATTTTGTTGCCTTTTTAATACATAGGTACATCTACAACAAAACACAGAAATACTAAGCCATTTGCTTCTATTTGTCCTTAAAGAATTTGTGTCTGTATGTGCTTCAGTAGTTGCCAGGAGTTCTTGCAGTTTTAATACTAATGTATGATGAAGCCTACCAAATGAACCACAAGTTATTTAAGAAAATGAAATAAGGAAACTTTTGAGGTTTTAGCAGGAAAACAGACTGGACTGAGAGTAGTCTGATGTAAATGAATAGACGGCTTCAATGAAAATGAAAGAGAAGAAAACTCCCTCCTGGGGTTCATTATGCCTCTTGAGCTGTTGGTAGTAAAGTTAATTTTTAAATGCTTTGAGGTGATTAAGAACTCAGGCATCACTCTAAATGTAAATAAGTCCTGTTTCATTTCCTTGCAGTTAACTGATTGCAGCAGTCACCAGCTACTTAGCTTGCTGATGTATTTGAGATCCATAGTCTAGTTCATAATTAACCCTCTTCATATGAAGTGAAAATGCTAGCAAGCCTGGGTTTGAATGTATATAACCAGGATCTGACATACTCGCTTGAGAAAAATAATCCTTATATTTGTAAATAATGAGGGCACTATTTGAAATAAAAGTATCACAGAATGAAAATCAACATTTAAATGAAAAGTTTGCTTCTACCCACACTGAATGCATCTCAAAAGTGCAACCAAAATAGATGCAGTTTAGAAACTTCAGCTTAAATAGATGAATTATTTATAGTAAAATTTGGAAAACCATGACAGCTGGACCTCTTCTTCCCCACCAGGTCTAGTCAACAGAAAATTTCAATAATCTGTATGTGAATATCACATACAAATGAAAAATGTCAGATCATAATCCATTCTTGTAATGCATATATACAAGCAATTAAGATTTAACAGCAATAAACTTGTTCAAGGCAGTGACTGGGACCTGTGAAATCTGTATTCTCATTCCAAATCTGTCTCAAGACTTTTTCACGGCTAGGCAAATGTTTCAAAAGTGACTTATGTGGTGCACCGGTTTGTAATTACCCAACCCAGGACATGCTAAGCCGTAAACAATCAAAATATCTCTACTGCATACTGAAATACTGAGGCAACCAACACTCACCTCTGAAAATGCTGGCCTTAAAGTTCCTACACTTACAAGAGGACAACTACATCTCTCTTTCTTAGAAGACTAAGGCTAAATTCATTCACAATTCTGAAATATTTTAGTAATCCATTTTTAATAGAAGTTCTTTGCATCTGTCCTATTTCAGCCTTGATCATTCTTGTGATATTACCTAAAAAAATCATGCCAGTAAGAGCTGAATTCAGGACTTCTACACTCCCAGACTTACAAATTAAATGAAATAACATTTAAACAGAACTTTTATTTCCTCACACATGTCAGTCTGACAAGGATTCCCCACACCCCACCAGGTAGATGGAGATTGCCACTTAGTCCAAAGATCAACTTACTTTATTTCAGCCCAAGAATGGTTGATCTCAAAACCAAGAAGCTTCCAAGGGTGATATGCTGAGCAGTAACATTCTCTCTACTAAGAATCTCAAAGGTACCTTGGTTACATTCCCCAGTCTTTGCAGTTCTGATATGACGGCAGGAGAAAATGCAGTTTCTCAAGAAATTAGGTTTAAACCATTCAGAGATTTGTGAACCTAAACCTGTGTTTCCAGCTCCTTCAAAGAAACAACAGGCAGCTAATGCCACAGACAGAAAATCTGTGAATCCCACGCACCAGGAACTTGTCCTGGCTAATAGGATCCTTCATATTCCACATCAGTTCTTTCAAGCTGATTGAAGGTGACATCCTGTATGTATGTACTTCACTGCAATGGTAGTATTGGATATTAGGAAAAAGTTCTTCACTAAGAGGGTGGTCAAGCACTGGAACAAGCTCCCCAGGGAAGTGGTTATAGTTCTAAGCCTGTTGGTGTTCAAGAAGCATTTGGACAGCACTCTTAGATATATGGTTTAAATTTTAAGTTGCCCTATGTGGAGTCAGGAGTTGGACTCAATGATCCTTGTGGGTCCCTTCCAAGTCAGGATATTATAAGATTCTATGATTCTAAAAAGAGCAAAGGTATAGGCTTTATTAACTATACAGGTATCCAAGACAAAAGATGCAGCATCCCCATTGTTAAATTATTAGTCCAAAGCCCAGGAACCTTGGGTTCAGCTCCTAGCCCCAAACTCTCATGGTGAAACATTCTTCTCACCTGGTTTCAAGTTTCTTTATGACCCACAAAGGCAACTGACTTTTGTCAAAAGATACTATAAATACTGCAAATGTTTCAAGGCAAGGGGTATCCTGCAAAGAAGTCCATTTTCACGTTTACATGCAAAGTCATTCATTTCAACTTTAGTCAAATCGGATTTAAACTTTCTTTTTTTTTCTTAACTTAATTTCTTTTTATTCACTTGAATACCACAGGGATTGCAGGAGGAAAATGTACACAAAATAAACATGAAGTTTTCATAGGCCCACTCTAAAGCAAACAGCTAAAAATAACTCACAGCTGTTGGGTACACCTCTGACTTGCAGAGAAAGAGAGATTGTGCATCTAACTACAGCAGATCTAGAAGGAACTAAAAAGGAAAGTAAGATTCATCAGCCAGTGAACTAGCAAGAACCTGGTAATTTCCAAATCAATAACAAAATGCTAAAGTCATTATAAATAAACTCTACAAAAATGCAGTTGCTCTTTTCCCAGCACTGGTATTTAACCCCACGTGGCTAAAGTGGAAGAAAGAGAAATATCCTAAACTGATCAAGATAAAGACTTCCTAAACCAGCTGGCAGTCTGAGCTTAGCTTAGCACTGCATGAGCTAGAATCCTATTTCTGCTCTCAGTTCATCACAAATTAATAGCAAATTTGCTGAAATAAAGTTGACTCCACTCATTTTGGAAACAAGGTCTTTCAAGTGACTTTTGCTCCCAGTTTCCATTCTCACACTGAAAAAAATTTTACTCAGTGTTGTTTTCAGATTAAATATCTCATTACAGTTTTATCTTACAAACATCTTGAATACAAATGAACAGCTGTATTGGTAGTGCTTTCCTTCCACAAAAGACAACACAATATAGTAATATCTGGCTAATGAGTAAGTCTTTCATTACATTTTAACTCTTAGCTTTTACACAAGAGAAGAAGAGTTTCTCTTCTCCTCTGCTCTTCTGCAACTTTTAAATCAAATTACAGCAAGTATTACTTATGTCTCACTTTCTGTACTTCACACTTCTAGCTGGAAAAAGATAGGGAGGTGAGAGAGGTTGATCTAGTCATTTATTAATGTCAGGGAGCTTCAGGCTAGATCTATTCAGTGGAGGAGAAACATTGTTATTGCTCTCAGTAAATTGAGGCAGGTCCCGTCAGTCTTGCAAACAAAAATTCTCCAGTTGTTCACGTTTGCCAAATAAAGGTTCTCTGGTCAGCTGCCTGCTGACAGCCACTGAAAGACAGCAGCAAGAAACATTGTACATCTCTCGGGCACCCGCAGGGAAAGCAATGTTGCCCCATAAGAAGGTTCACAGAATTTCCAAGTAGCAAACAAAAAGGCACAGAGAAATCACTAGAAAGCACATATTGAAAAAGGTGTCTGATTGTACAGTTACATACATATATTATTTATAAGGAGGAGCTGGCTGTAGCATCTCCAGCAGGCAAGGTCTTTTTTTTTTTTTTATTCTTTTTATTTTTTTTCCATATTCTAAATATGGTTGAATTCAGAATTTATTCTAAAAAATATGTCAAGCTTTGGAAGTTGGGCTTGAATATTCCTGTACATGGATATGTGCACTCAATGATTGTGAAGATGCAAATTAATCTATGATTGTAACTAGAAATTAGTCTGGTTGAAATGACTCTCTGACTGAAAATTACTCTCAAAGCAAGGTAATACCTGCCAGACAGCACATTTCAATGTTCATTTTTGCAAGCACAGCAGCTACCTGCTTCTATGTTTGAAACTCAGGCCCTCTGCACAGTACTTTAACCGTCACTTAAGAATTCTACATCAATGCCCTTATTTGAATCGCAGACACTTTATTAGCAGGTGGAAGTTCTCTCAAAGGCCGCAACCATAACAAACCCATAACATTATGTCATGGTTTAGCCCCAGCCAGCAACCAAGCACCACGCAGCCGCTCGCTCACTCCCCCTGCCCCGATGGGATGGGGGAGAGAATCGGAGGAGTAAGAGTGAGAAACACTCCTCGGTTGAGATAAGAACAGTTTAATAATTGAAATAAAGTAAAATAGTAATGATAATAATAACAATATAATAACAATGATAATAATAACAATATACAAAGCAAGTGATGCACAATGCAATTGCTCACCACCCGCCAACCGATACCCAGATAGTTCCCAAGCAGCGATCGCTGCCCCCTGGCCAACCCCCCCCCCCAGTTTCTATACTGAGCATGAGGTCATATGGTATGGAATAGCCCTTTGGACAGTTTGCATCAACTATTCTGGCTGTGCCCCCTCCCAGTTCCTTGTGCACCTGGCAGAGCATGGGAAGCTGAAAAGTCCTTGACTGGCATAAGCAGTACTCAGCAACAACTAAAAACATCAGCGTGTTATCAACATTCTTCTCCTGCTAAATCCAAAACACAGCACTATGCCTGCTACTAGGAAGAAAATTAACTCTATCCCAGCTGAAACCAGGACACATTGCCAATTAATAAATGTCTCAGCAACTCTAGTACCCTATGAGAAGATATGCAGGCAACGAGCAGGTTGTTTTGTTCCTTTTGTTCTTAATCTTTCACCATACTTCACTTTGTGTGCTAAATGAAGACAGATTCTCTGCATGGAAGTTCCCCACCCCTCACCTGTCCTCCACCCACCATGACACCCATATCTACAGAGGACAGGTCACTGTTACTGTTCTCCTTCCTTCTGGGGCTGCTCACTTTCAGGCAAAAGGGAAGATAAAAGTCTTCTCATCTCACTGACTGGCCATGGCAAAAGTATCAGAAATCCTGCCAGGCCTTTCTGCCCATCCTGATGGTCAGCCAAAAGCAGAAGCAGCCAGGAAGCCGCATGGCAGGTGGATGGACACAAGAGGAACGGGGTCCTCTCCGTGTGGTGGAGCAGGTGACTGCAGTCCTGTGGCATGTGGACTGCCTGACCCTTACAGCTGAACATCCAGCAGGACACTGCCACCTCCCAGCTAGGAGCAGGAGGCTTTCCCCTCACTACTCACTAAAAGCAAATGGTCACCCCAAAAACAATGCATTTATTTTAAGCCTTTAGATCTTTAAAATAATCTCATTGTCTTTTATAGAAGTGAAAAAGAGGTCTAACCAATTTTGAACATTTACAGATGGCAACCAGTATGAAGTGTATAAAACTACAGTAAGTGTTGGCCCCGTGGTGTAGTTGAATGAGAGGTTCTTTCACAATACTTAGACATGGATTGCAGTTTTCTTCATTGTACCACTTCATTAATGCAACCTTTCCTATACCTTACCTATCTGGAATAATAATAAGTGCTTCTTCAGAGGGGTAAAGCAGAAATTCATATTGAAATGTATACAGCATCACAAACAATAAGTGTAATGTCCCATTATCAGGACAGAAGTACACAGTCTTGATGCGGTGCCCAAGTTTGACTTCCCCAAGTGAAACTCTGGAGGAGGCTCAGCCTCAGCTACCCTGAAGTGGAGAGCTTTAGCAGGTACTCAGCATCTCTCAGAGTATGAGCAAGACTGAGCAGTCCCAGCCCATGCTGACAGTCTGAGTGAAGATTTTCACGTCTTGTTTTCAAAGCTTTTCAAATCCTGAATCTAACAGAGGTCCTAGGAGATCTTTTTAATTTTCATGTCTCAAACTCAGTTTAATTTAGTTGCCCCTCTCTCTCAAATCAAGTCAAAGACTTAGAGGGATTTGAGGAGAAATACAATCTTCTTTCATTAAAAGCAGGGTCTTATCACAGATCTTCATGATTTGTAGCGTCCTGGCAATAGGAGAGATCACGTAACTGGGAGTGTTTATTTTCTATGAGGCAATTAAGGTTGGGCGATATGATTGTAATTCTACATGCTTACTTGCAAAACTATGTATTCATTTACACCTGGGCTGGGCCTGGTCACTCTGGCACCAGTTGTCAAAGTTATTTGTGTGTGCACGTATCAAGGGCTTTGCGAGGTCAAAGAGAGACCATTCAATTGGGACTTGAAAAACCTTGTCAGCGTAAACAAAATTCTTATCAGTTTGAGAGAAATATTGATTTTTATATCACATTTCTTTTTTCCCAGCAAATCTTTAAAGATGTAGCACAGAAAACTCATGATTATATTTGAACGGCTCTTCTCTGCAATTTAGAAAGATGTCCTCTTTTAAGTTATTTTTCTGTGTTAAATATATGTTAAATAATTATTCACCTGAATTCATATTCCTTTTTATCCTTGGCCATGCTGGTCCCCCAGTTCTGAACACCCAAACAATTCCAGATTGGGTTGGAATCAATGTTTACTACTCAAGCTTACCAGGCATACTT
The DNA here is from genome assembly GCF_030463565.1 of Pelecanus crispus. Lineage (NCBI taxonomy): Eukaryota > Metazoa > Chordata > Aves > Pelecaniformes > Pelecanidae > Pelecanus > Pelecanus crispus. The sequence continues at coordinate 15,352,109 of NC_134644.1, forward strand.
TTTTCCACAGGTTAAGGAAATGCACCACTTCTAGCCACTGACAAAATACTACAACCTGTTTTAATATTTCCTGAGTGAAAAAAAAACCCAAACCTTGCAGGACAAAGAGACAGAGAGAAGGTTGCCTGGACAAGGCTATGACTTGCCAAGTAAGGACAGCCACAACTGCTATTACAAAAAAGCAGTTTTCTGCTGTGACTGGGGACAAGCCCTTCCAGTAAAATATGATGCCAATTAACATTTACCGTAGACCAAAAAGATTGGTTCTTAACCTTCTCTGACACTAGAAAGAGCAGAGGATGCACAAGTTAGTCATATGATATACAGGTACTCAGTTAATCATCTAGCACAATCAGCCTCCTCAGGTACTAACCTGAGAACTGCTAATTATGAACAGAATAGATTATACTGCAGAAAACATATTTTTAAACTTCTCTCCTGGGCAAGGTGATTTCTTCTCTTTTCTTATCCCTTGAGCAAAGACTGAATGTAATAAAGGCTGGTATTTTCTTCCACCAGCTTGCTATTCTCAGCTACATCTAATCTCACACCTGTTCAGACTCATTAACCCTTAAAGTTAAAAATTCTGCAGAATGATACCTCTCTTAATTAACTTCACTGCTTGTCACCAAAATCATAAAACTAGGAAGAATTTGATATGAGATTTGGTTCTTAATCACTTTCATTCATACTCCCTAGATTGAGTCATGTCTTTCCCAGTCAGTGGCCAGTTCCTGCTTGCCTGAGTTCTCCCACTCTCAATAACTTGTACCTAAAGACCAGCCAGATGAAGCTGATCCCAGTGAAGACCCTGGTGATAAGAAGAAACAAAGCATCCTGAACCATTTTTAGCCCTAGTGCATTTTCCTTAGGACAGAGGACCTATAATATTGCTGAATTAGGATGTCCTGAGTTCATCAGTGTCATTAAGCTCTCATTTAACACCAACTTCAGACTACTTAACCCTCATCAACTGCAAGTTGTCCTCAAGCTTAAGTACCAGTATTGTCCTGCGGCATCAGAAATGTCCACAGAATCTAAAAATTTTGGACTACATCTTGCAATGTGTAGCAAGAATTGCTACACGTGTATCAGATTTGTTTGCCAGATTCTACAATAGCATCCCAGGGAGTACTGAATACAGATAAAAATATTAAATGTTACATTTGAGGTAACTTACAGCTGATATCTAGAAGATTGATTGAAACTTCTGTATAAAGATTATGACCAAAACTATCGATCACCTGGCACATTGGGACTTCCACCATAAGGGTAAATGTTGACAGCTAACACAAGACTGCAAGATAAAACTCTCACAAGCCTAGCTACCTCCTGCTACCTTATCTTTTCACACAGTTAGCAACATAAGTATATATGTGTAGGGATGCTCATATACTCCCCAAAAAAAAGAATTTCAAAACACTTTATTGCACAAGCTTACCCCACTTTGGAAAAAATTAATCCAGGTGCAGCAGGTGTTAGTTATGCTGGTTAATTTGGCTCTGGAAGGCAGGATGTTGTGTCGCATAAGAACCCATAAGATGCAAAGACTAAATGGAAATGAGATTAGCAGGGTCTGTCTCTAGAGACAAAGTGATTATTCAGTCAAAATGATTATTCAAAAAGAGCAGTCTCTGACAAGGGGAAAAAAAGATAGAATGAGGGTCATAGGGAGGCAGTGTGCATTATTCAAATATTGATAAACAAGCAGCACGGAAGAGGGTAGAGCCTAAAGTACCAGTCACAGCAACTGGAATTACTGATTTTCTGGATGCTGAGAATTATTGAGGTGAAAATCTACTGGGAATGGACAGGGCATAAAAATGCAGAAAGGTATTGGTTGGATGGTCACATCCAGAGGGTCATGGTCAACGGCTCAATGTCCACATGGAGACCGGTGACAAGTGGTGTCCCTCAGGGGTCCATACTGGGACCAGTGCTGTTTAATCTTCATCAATGACATAGACAGTGGGATCGAGTGCACCCTCAGCAAGTTTGCAGATGGCACCAAGCTGAGTGGTGCGGTTGACACGCCAGAAGGACAAGATGTCATCCAAAGGGACCTGGACAAGCTGGAGAGGTGGGCCTGTGTGAACTTCATGAGGTTCAACAAGGCCAAGTGCAAGGTCCTGCACCTGGGTCAGGGCAACCCCCAATATCGATACAGGCTGGGGGATGAAGGGATTGAGAGCAGCCGTGCGGAGAAGGACTTGGGGGTACTGGGGGGTGAAAAGCTGGACATGAGCCAACAATGTGCGCTCACAGCCCAGAAAGCCAAGCGTATCCTGGGCTGCATCAAAAGCAGCGTGGCCAGCAGGTCGAGGGAGGGGATTCTGCCCCCCTGCTCTGCTCTGGTGAGACCCCACCTGCAGCACTGCGTCCAGCTCTGGGGCCCTCAGCACAAGAAGGACATGGACCTGCTGGAGCGGGTCCAGAGGAGGGCCACAAAAATGATGCGAGGGCTGGAGCACCTCTGCTACGAGGCCAGGCTGAGAGAGTTGGGGTTGTTCAGCCTGGAGAAGAGAAGGCTGCGAGGAGACCTTATTGCAGCCTTCCAGTACTTAAAGGGGGCCTATAGGAAGGATGGGGGCAATCTTTTTAGCAAGACCTGTTGTGACAGGACAAGGAATAATGGTTTTAAACTAAAGAAGAATAGATTTAGACTATAGACATAAGGAAGAAATTTTTTACAATGAGGGTGGTGAAGCACTGGCACAGGTTGCCCAGAGAGGTGGTGGAGACCCCATCCCTGGCAACATTCCAGGTCAGGCTGGATGGGGCTCTGAGCACCCTGATCTGGTTAAAGCTGTCCCTGCTCACTGCAGGGGGGTTGGGCTAGATGATCTCTAAAGGTCCCTTCCAACCCAAAGCATTCTGTGATTCTATGATTCTATGACAAACAGACCCATGTAGAAAACTCAGGAACCTCCTGACAGGGATGGAGCAATAACTGCCATCTCCAGACTTACAGGCAGTAGGAATAGAGCAGCACTGATCAGTCAGAAGCCCTTTTTATTGACCAAATTAAGGTTTACCAGACTAGGGGTGGGGGCTTTAAAATGAAAGGGATTACATAAGAATTGATGTTCACTTCTTAAAATTACAAAGTCGGGGTTCCGCTCCTATTACAATGTCCTAAGTTTTCTAGCACACGGTTATCTACAACTACCGGTGTGTAATTACATGTTTCACGAAGTGGTCCAGTTGCAGGAAGCCATGACTAAATGTTCCTACTAAACTAGCCTCTTGTGTATTAGTTACTCTTTTCGTACAGCAAAAATGGAGCTTGACCCTTCTCTCATGTTTACACCCATTTTGAATTGATGTAAGTCTAGCATCTCACTGCATCCACATGTGATCTACCTTTGCAGGTGGGAGAAGACTCCAATCTGCTGTTTCAATAATGTTTTCAAGGTACATATTTTCCTCCAAATATTAATGACATGCGGAACCCCAAAAACTACTAAGTGATGTCTACAATGCTGCATTTCAAAAGAATGTATGATTTAACTAATGTAAGCATAAGAACAAACTTTACCTATTTAACATTACGCAGTAAAAGAATGCAGGAGTATGAAGGAACTTTCAGGTATATTTTGATGTACATAGCATTACAGGTATGTATTAACCTTGACATTTCTGTAAATAATAAAACTTCTTATGACCACAGAGAAGAAAGAAAAAAAAAAAAAAAGAATATTTTTCCTCCCTCTCCAGCCTAATCCAACCCCAGTAAAGAGAGTAAGAGGGGAGGGGTGGAGAACCTTATTCAAACAGGCCAGGATACATATGGTCTTTTAATATGGTTGACTCTTACTATAGAATTGCCATAAAACTTTTCCGCTGCATATACACTGGCTATATAAAGATCCCCTTTATAGTTACATCATGAATTTTATTAGGAGGAATTTTGCTGACCTCACCTTTGTAGGAGAAATTTCGTTCTTGCATAGGGGTAGACAGAAGTGAATGGTGCATGTAGAAGATAGAAACAGTTGTGTTGTGTCTGCACAGCACAGTGGAGTCATTACCACTTTGCAAAATGTCAGCAACCTGCAAGAGATTTCTCTTTCCCCCTCACAGTAAAATGATAGCAGATTTGCACCATCAGATTACATCTTTCCATTGGAGTAGACATTGAAAGTTTTACTCAGCTATTATCTTTCACGTATTCAAGGTATTAAATGGTAAGGCTGACTGGAAAAAAATAATGCCATAGGACTTTTTTAATGACAGCAGGGCAGACTGAACTGTCATTCTGACACTGTAATATTAGGATATTTTAAAAACTGCTTATGTTAATCAGTTGTGTCAGTGAAGGAGGAAGAATATGCAAAGGACTATTAACTAAAATCACCTGCAAAGGTCTATATTCACAGCTGATACTGTTCCCAAATGAAACTGAGCTGAGCATCACCCCCTACTGATATTCACAACATAACGCTGGGCTCCCTCTCTTTTCATAGGAAGGCAATGGTTTTCAGCGCTCCTCCTCTTCTAGCATCACTGGGATTTCACTTTATGCTATTTCAGAATAAATGGAGTTCATTAATGTAGTATGGTGTGCTGTGGCTTCAGATTAAAGAATCAACCAGAAAAACACTATAGCTTAAACAGAAAGATAAGTAGGACTAAAAAAAAAAAAAAAGACTTCCTGCTGACTGCTCTTTCTTCCTTCCTGAGATAGTGATTCTGTCTGAGAAAAAAAAGTTACCTATTTGAATAAATGAATATAGGAGAGGAACAGTTGGCCTTCTGTGCATATAAGTGGACTAGTTGAGCAAGAAATGTTTCAAAGATCTTGAGTGCAAGTCTTTGTTTATTGAGAATAAGCAATCAATCAGTCAGAGCACACAACAAGACTTTGTTCAAACAATGGATAATGATGAGTGCCTTAGTCACACAGCTGAGATTGGACAAGTAAGCCTGACATTACAAGCAAAAAAGGCAAAGTCAACAGCATAAAAGTCACAGAATAAGAGAGTTCAGGGAGGTCTCAAGCACAGGAATGTTCACATACATTCAAATGGACAGAGGGCTTTCTTGAGATTTCTCTTAAACAAAATGTTTATTATTTAAAGCTATCAAAACTCGCCTTGGAAACTAGTTTAAATAAATCCTCCACATTTGAAAACTCTATGACTTAAGGCCCACTTCTGTTAAATTAATTTTCATGACATTAATAGTATCAAGAGTATTTTTCCTTCCTGTATGCATTTGTATAAGTTTTCCAGATTTCATTTACAGGGGTAGTTGCAATTGCCCCTGTTTATAAGCTTCACTGAAAGCAGGCCAAATGTGAACAGCACAGAAGAGAAACAGTCCACATCATTAAGAAAAAAAAAATGGAAAACCTAGTGCAAAACAAGAACTAATTATTCTGTGAAATACATCTATTTCTCTTTCCAGCAGTTTCTCAAATATGTCTTTCCATATTTCAAATGAAGTTATAAGAATCCCAAATTTTGCAGCCAGTAGATCTTGACAATCTTCTGATTATCTGGTGATGGATGAACTTGCACTATTTACACAGGAATGAGGGGCATGTCTGGTGAGAGAAGAGAGACCAGATATGCAGAATGATTTTACATCCTTGGGTTAATGAGATGAGTATGGGTAAGATGAGAATGCCATTTGCTTCATCAGCCTGCAAAGTTTATTTGAAAACAGAACTTGGTTCAACATAAAATTTATGAGTCTGCTTTACTTGCTGCTTAACTGCAAATCCGAGCACATGTAGTCTTCATTCTCCCACATTTCCCCAGAAGGCAAGGGAAATCTTCAGATTAGCAAAGCTATTTGTGTGAGAGAGTTTACAAGACCATAAGACCATGCCAGCTGTGGTGTAAAACATCAATTGATAACCCAGGCTGTTACTGCTAAACACTTCTGCACTGCATTCCAGCAGCCCATTCCTCAAGCTGGTCATATAAGCTGATTTTCCTTCATTCCTTGCAGAACTTTTCTGTTCAAAATTTCTCTGTTACGTGCTGCTGGAATTCATGCATTTATCTTATTTATATAAAAAAAGAGTCAACCAAGAACTTAGTTGTTGCCAATGGAAGTTTTTTGAAGAGAATCTAGTACATCTTTCATTTTTGATAAACTGAGCATTCCTGCAGCTACACAAACAGAGGGCATTACATCTCCATAAATAAGTATCAGTCTTATCTCATTTATTTCCACATACACAGGAGAGACAAATGCTGGAAGTGGAAGTCTGAGGTATATTTCACAGTGGACAGAACCAGGATGCACTTCCCTCTCCTGTGCTGCACTTGGACAAGGGCCCTCCCAGCCCTCAGCCTCAGTTGCGGCTATGAAACATTCATTTTGCACAGGTAGAAAGGAACTAAGTTACACACTGACCACTGTATTCAACTGCTCCTTTTGCCCAACAGGGAAAACACCATGCTGAATTTTATATGAAGTGAATTTAGTAGACTTTCAGAGTGTGAACTGTTCAATGCCCTCTGCACCCCAGGGGCTGCAGAAAGGCAACAGGTTTTTTTCTGTTTGAGATTTCTGGGGATGAAGGGCAAAAGCAGTAAAAACTGACTTTGTGCTTTGCTAATTTTCCTCCATTTAGAAAAAAATATATACACATAAGGAAGTTACTGCTTCTGATAAAGTCTAGGAATTTTCTTGTTAAATGTATACTGACCTTCAGTTATTTGGAAGCATTCTGTAGATTGAAACACAGAAATATACTCATGCAAAAGGTTCCTATTCACCCAAGCACTAAGGATACACATCTTTTCCTAAGATACTTTTTTTTAAGGAGACTTCTTTATTCTAATCTTTTTATTATTATTATTCTAAGCTATTAGACTAATTTTTGTGAGATACTATTATCTGATCCATAATCAACTCTCCAGGAATTTTCCACAATGACAGAAGAAAACTTTGTCTAAAATATTTTCAATTTCAGCCCTCTTTTCTTCTAATCTGGTTATAGGGCTTTCCCAAAGAATTAGTACAACACACTCTAGCAAGTGGGTGAGCTACAACACGGAGGATGAAAATTTGGCTAGACTGTCACACTCAAAGGGTAGTGGTCAACAGTTCAAGTCTAAGTGGATCTAGTTAGGGATGGTGTTCCTGAGGAGCCAATATGAGGGCTGTCACTATTTAATATCTTCATCAGTGAGCAGGGATGAAGGAATGGGAAGGCTTGTGGCTGATGCCAAGCTGAAGGGAAGAGTTTCTACCCTGGGGAGTAGCATTGCCATGAAGATGGACTTCAAAAAGTGAGAGGGATGGACAGGCAGGAAACGTATGAAATTCAGCAAAGACAAATGCCAAGTTCTGCCCTGGGTATGGAAATGCCCCTTGCACCAGTAGAAGCTGGGGACTGACTGCCTGGCATGCAGCTCTGCAGGATAATGGCATGCAGTGCTGCATTAGAAGAAAAGCATAGCCAGAAAGACAAGAGGAATACTGCTCCTACTCAGCACTTGTGAGGCTGCATCTGTGTCCAGTTTGGGGCGTACCGATAGAGGAGATATATTTGTGAACTGGAAGGAGTCCAGAGAAAGGTCATTTATCTGGGGGCTGGAACAGATGAAATCTGAGGAGAGGCTGGTGGAACATGTTTGTTCAGCCTGGAGAAGAGTATAGAGCAACCTAATTGCAGTCGTCTTATACAGAAAGAGAGGTTATCGAGAGGGTGGAGCCAAACTCTTCTCTGAGGTGCTCAGCAAGAGGCACCAGTCCCAACAAGTTGCAGCAAGACGAGCTCTAATTGGACATAATAGGAAAAAAATGAGACTGAGAGGGATTAAGCACTGAAAGAGATTGTCCAGGGACATGGTGGAATCTCCGTCAGGAGATTTTCGAGACATGACTGGATAAGGTCCTGATTGACCAGATTTAAATCTGAAGTTATGCCTTGGGTCAGACTAGATGACCGCTGGAGGCCTCTTCCAACTTTAACTATTCTATGATTTGCTAAGTCTCTTTGATCCAAACTCATCCTTATGGGCACAGCCATCTCAAAAAGGTAGAGATGGATTGTGGTCCCTCTGTCATGATAAATGAAAGTACAGGTTATCTTCAGGAGACTGGGTGCAGTAGCAGTATGCAGCAACAGTCTGAGACAATCAGCTGGGCTACTACACTTCCGTACAACCATTCTGCTGCAGTGTCTGAAAAGCACTGAACGTTGTTGGAGTCTGTGTGGAGCCCAGAAGAGTCTATCATGCACAGAGGAGAAGAGAGCCAGGACAGCAAAGTAGTTTGCCCAGGAGCCCTGTGTTCTTGTATCCCACCCTGCTGTCACAAGCTCCACTCACAAACCCACTTGAGTCTCACTGGGAAGCCACAATGAGACGGTCTTCACATCTATTCAGAGTGCAGCCCAGCGAGGTCGAAGTCCTTCGGACAGCTTTATAAGATAAATATTTATTAATTTGAGTTACTATAATAGCATAAGTGTTTACGGTCTGTGAGAATTGCTTCCTTTTCGTCTCCTCCATGCAATTTTCTGCAGCTGGAAGTTGTTCTTTCCTTCACATTGCCTGACTGCCCTCTGAACTCCCCCTCACCTCTCTCCATCCTTCCTGTGCAAATGGCATTAGACTCTAATCTCAGTTCACTTTTCTACCCTGCTACTACTTCATCCACTCCCTCCTCAGCACAGCCAACCTCGGAGAATACTCACTTGCCATTTATACAGATTTCACATGTCGTCTGTCATTCCTATCATTCCTGCTACCACTTGCTGTGTTGTTTTGCTTTACCCATTTGGATGTTGTGTCAGACCAGGTGCTCTGATACTCATGGGAATGGGTGTGGTGAATAAAATTAATAGCTTATGGTAACAGGAACTTCTTAACAGCACTCTGAATATCTGCGGTTAGGTGGGTGCAAGCTCTGCAGGAATTCACAGGGCCAAGCAAGAATCCATGAAAGAATAAAAGTGGCCAGATATATTTGTATTTGCAAACAAACCATACTTTCTTTGAGTCTGACCACCTACAGCCCCTCTGCTGGCACATGGCAGCACCAGACAGCAGTGGCACACGTTGGCTTGCAGAAGAATGAAGAAAGCTCTCCCTTCTGCAAGCTGCAGCAGGACAGGCACTGACACACGAGGGTTTTTTCATCTTTCTCATACAGTATGCTCCTCTAACACAAGCACCGCTGTAGGAGCACACACAGATATAAGTGCATGTGGTGTACACACACACACACACAACCCCTACACACAGAGGATGAGTACATAAGCTTCATTTTCTCAGGAAATGTGGCTAAACAAACGAAAGCAAAGAGATGGAACAGACAGGTATATTTAGTAATGAAACAGGTTTTGGGGGAGGGGGGAGTTGGGGGGTTTTTTTGAATGAACAAATTGGCTTGGGACACTTCATTCTACTTGCTTTTGGGCAGCAGGACATTTTCAACACCCATACCTTTATTCATTTTTTTCTACCACTCTACAGCATATGTAGGTAGCAACCAAAGCTCAGGAATTTCCCATTTCAACTCCAGGTTTCCAGCAAAGATGGCAACATATAAATGCAATAATTTAAACTGCTTTATACATAAACGTAACCAGTTTTAACTTGCACCTATCAGTCTATCAGTTGTTATAATTACATCAGTTTTGAACAATAAACCTCTAAAAACATCCATCTTGTAAGTTTTGAAATAAATACAACAGGATGTTAATAAACTCTGGGAAAAAAAATCATACTCCTAACTCCTACATATGTTCACAGTTGTATTTTTAGGTTACGTATAATAGACAGCAATCTTTGTTTGGAGGCCAACAAACACTTCCCCAGTGAACTGCAGGATACACATAAATAATCAGGGCTGGAAAGAGGTCATCACACGGCTAGAACTGGGGTTAGCAACAGCACCATGCAAAGCATTTGTTCAGAAACCCTTAAGCAAAGCAAATCAAGCTAAGTGCAACATGACTGAGTGTGCTGAAAGCCAAAAAGACTTAATCTTAGGTATGAGCCAACCTTGAACCTTATTGTTCAACAAATTTTATTAAGAATTGACAAGTAGTGAGAGAAGTTACACAGTTGAGGTATAGCTCAAGGGAATAAGAGTGCGAAAACAAGACGAGGAGCATTTAACAAGGTTCAAGGACCACCAGCTGAGATAGCAAGAATCAATAAATAAGAGCTTGGTCCCAAGTTCTCCTTATTGCTGCAGTAGAGAGCATATTAATGGTATATATTGACTTGCAATTAGGGATTCCTGAAAATGTTTCCCTTTTAACTTTTGCAACATAAAATTTAGTTAAGAGCAAAAAGAATAATACAATAAACTGTGTCTGCTTCCCATCAGAAAAAAACATAGATTTCATCAAGAGCTACTTGTCTGAAAGCTCAAGTTTTGTATCTGAAAATTGAGTTATTTTAATTTCAATTCACTTGGGCACTGTTTTGTGGTCATGTCATGATTTCATTTGCTTCATTTGGCCAGGATCCCTAGACAGATTTACCTGCACTATACCTCACGCCTAGGGACTCCCATGCTGCAAGCAAGAGAGTCTCTGCTCAAAAGTGGGAATTGTCTCATGGAAGACACCAGTATTTCCACAAAGAATGAACCCCTCACAACAAGTCGCAAATTGAGCTCAGAGTATATAGCACGCTAAGAGTCACTGCTTGTCAGGAGGAAAGGTGGCAGAGGAAAAAACAGGAGATTCAGAGGTGTTATACACTTTGCAACTGAATTGTTGTATGCTTTAAACACAGCTTCACAACATTAATTAGGAAGCTAAGCCCTGTGATTTCCTGATAGGTTCCTAAATAACTTAGAAAATACCTCAGGGAGCACTGTAAAATACAGGAACTCCACAACTGGGCCGTAACTAAACAGACTGAGTTTTGAATCTCACTCCAATCTGTCCACAAAGTCAGCTTCCTATCTGAAATTTCTTCTGTATGTTCCATATCAAGGAAATATATTTGCTTGTTTGTCTTTTCTCTCAAAAGTTTCCTGTAAACCAGATAAGGCATCTTGCTTTGAATTCTGAAGGCATTTTAAATTAATACTGCATACTTAATCTTGTCTTAACATGCTTTTTGGTTTGTTTGGGTTTTTTTTTTTTTCTTTTGGTCTGGGAGTTATATTTGACGGGATGCAGCAGTTGTACGACCATACTGATTAACTAATACTCACTTACAGGAATGTTAAGAAACTTCATTAATTGACGTTTCTAAAAAGCTTTTCAGAATCTTAAATGAAAGCTGGTTTAGTTTAAGAAACAGTTATTAGGAGTAGAAAATGGAAGAACATCTGATTAAATGATGTATAGGAAAACTACAAAACAGAGGATCTATGCAAATCTTAGCTAGCTGAACACACATTTGTAGCTCATTTAACAGAACTAAAGTGGTTGAATACCACGTGCTGGAGCCTGATCTCATATACCTAAACTGCACTGTTGGGAGCTGAATTACTCCTGATTTACACCAACATAAACAAGACCTGAATCAAAGCCATGCAAGAGCCCTAGAGGTATGCTTAGAATAAGAAGAAAGGAAAGAGCTCCACAATAGACAAACCCACCAGCCCAGGGGGATTCTAGTTTGAACTACTTGCGATATGACAATTGCCAGTCCTCTGGCAAAACTGCTGCTTGGTATGTATGAATCCTTACAGTCATGAAGAAGAACATTTCTCTTCCACAGAAGATATATAAAGTCAGTGTTTAGAGAGGGGTCAATGTCTAGTCATGGTCAGAAAAAATGATCTGGTAAAAATGATTCCTCCTTCCTCATCAATCAGATTCACTTCCTGTATACCTGAAACAAATCTGCTTATTCTACTGACAAAAGAGGTTTTTTTATTAGTCACCTGCAAGGTGGTTGCTCTTTTGAGCCAAATCTAAAGCACAGGGTGAGTCTTTTCTTACATCCCCAGCATGGTGAAACTTCACTTGCAGCCCACACAGCTGCAGGAGTTGTGATGGAATTACAGCACAGCTGGATGTGAAGAACATGACCGCACTTTAAGGTGCACTTGCAGCTCTTGAATAAAAATTCAGTCTGCACATGCCTGATGGAAAGGTCACTCAGAAATAGACATGTATGCTGGCGACATACTTTCTAGGATGACTTCAAAGTATATTCAGTGCCATGCAGGACAGAAGGTATTGAGGAGCTGTGAAGAACAGTAAGTCCAAATGGGGAATATCTGCAAGGAGGCTTACAGCCCACACACGTCCAGCTGGTTCCTGGACTGTTGTTTGACACAGGTCCCATCTTAGCATTTAATCTGCAATTTTAAAGTGAGTTTTCACTTAGTTCTTATCACCTGTAGCAACTATCTGCTTCACATTACAGCATTGCATAGAGAGAGACAGAGTCCCTGTACTGTTACCCTTGCCTCACACTCCAGAGCTCCATTTTGGGGCTGAGACTGCATTGCATGCTACAAATATATCCACAATGACTTGTACAGAAAGTGCACCAGAAGTCTGGGAGAAAGCCAAGTACTGAAGCCAGATCTGCAAAGATCTGTTCAAGTATCCATATTACAGGTCCATTATTCTTCTCCAAAGACTGCCAAAAATTGAGATTTCAGATGCCTGACAACTGTTATATAAGAGGATATAATACTGCCCTCTGCAATACAGTTGTTCCCTTAATATCTGTACCTGGTGGAGAAAAGTGTTTACCAATTCTGCCCATTGCACCTGCAACACTGACTTATGTTCCACTGCCAGCAAAGTAACCAGCTGGGGAGGAATTCTTCCACAACAAGGGAGTGCCAGGAGCAGAGACTTGCCTTAATTTTATTTTCTCTAAGTTAAAAGGAAATAATTTTTCTTATATCTCTCCATTGTTTGGATTTTCTAATGAAGTAATTTAAGGTGTGGTGCATTAGACGCTCACCTAAAAACCCCAGAAACAGAGATGGAACATTCAGCACACAAGCAGTTCCTAAACTGAGCAGAATATCTGGATACAGAAACTCCAGACTATTCCCCTTGGGTTACAAAGTAAGGTTTCCAATTCTTTCAGCATTTGGGTATTCTTGTTTGTTTCTTTTTCCTAAAACTTCCCTAGTTTGTTGTTAACCTCACTGAACTGTGAATACAACTGAATAAAATATTCCTGAAATGAACATACAAGTGCCAGATATAGCATCTATTCTCCTGCTTACATGAAGACCACGTTAGTCCTGTTTGCCAAGGAATTATCCTAGGAGTTAATATCCAGCTTATCATCAGCCAGAATCTCCCTTAGTTGTCTTCAGCATGCATTTCTCGGACAATCTCTCCTCTAGTACCTTTGGCTTCTATTCTTTCTTCCAAGATAAAGTTGCCTGTTTCCAACTTTTTGAGATCTGTATGTATTGTTTCTGTTCCTTACTTGGCAGTTTCCCAGTGTTTGAGCTATCTGCAAACTTTATTCATGATAATTTGATTTTTCCTTTCAGAATATATGAAAAAACATAAACAGAAAGGGACAGGAATTAATTCCTGCAGGAGCCCAGTACAAGCATCTTTGCCTGGTAATAATTTCTCACTTACAGTTATAATATGAAACTCAGTATTCAAGCATAATAATTTTGTACCTTTCTCCTTTCTTCATCAAAATGTCATCGGGTACTAAGCAACATTCATTTTAGAAATCTATCAATCAGAGTTGTAATCCTATTAAAAACAAAAATTATTTTGAGAGGATTTCCAGGCTTCCAATCTATGCTGACTAAATTAATTGCATTATTTCCCCTATTTATTGTTAATTGATGCACTCTAACAAATTCATCTGCTATCGAATACAGGCATTAAGTAACCCAGATTTTTAAACACTGAGAAATGGTACTTAAATATAAGTTTAAAACATTTTAAATCTTGCAGTCCTTTGAAACATTGCCAGTAGACTAAGACATATCATTGTTAACGATTGAAAAGCTCCTCAGCCTCATCTTTTTAAAATCTCAGATATATATCATGAGTTCATAAAACCCAAACTCAGCAGCTACTCTTTCTCAACATCTCCTAAATTACTACAGAAATTAAAAGTATTTTTAATTGCGAGATGATACAAATTCATTAGCCTGCTTTTTCACCAATATGGACAAATATATTTTTTCTTTCCTGAGCCACTTTTCTGTCATTGATACTGTACCATCTCACCCAGTAATAGACCAACAATATTTTTAGGATTCCTTTTGTTATATAAGTGAAAAACTTCTTTGCAGTCCTTAACTGTACCAGCCATTGATTTTTCCTTTTCTGATTTTTGCCTCCCTCGTCATTTTTCTATAACTTTAAACATCTACTTTGTATTCATTGGTATCAGCTTCTTCTTAAGTAAATATTACTCTTTTTAAAGCCGTGTAGCTACTTTCATGCTCTTCTCTACATCATGTGGGGTTTTTGTTTGTTAGTTTTTATGATACAGTCTTCTTTCTAAGCTGTAGAAATGGTTTTTGGGGGAACTCATAGAGTTTTCTTAAATCCCTCAGTTCTTTTCTTCATTAGCTGATTAGTGGCCCTTTTTACTCATGAAGAATATGCATAAGTGCATGTCATAATGTATATGTTTCTACTAGTAAAATTTTAGTCTTCTCATGGAATAAATGCAGCTGTCTCAATCACAACAACTTTAAAAAAAAAGCACTGATTATGAGATGTCATCATTTCCTCTTTAATTTTTAGACTAAGGTCTAATATAAGATTTCTCTATTGTGGGCACAGTATCTTTCAGGCTAGGAAAGGACAATTTAAAAGTTTTTTGAAAATCCAAAGATATTTTACTTTTATATTATGATATTTCCAACACATTTCTCGCCCTAAAGTCTTCCAGGATAACACAACACATTTTCTTTTATAAAAAAGTACTCATTAGGGACAGTACATTGGTCTTTTGTTACTACCACAACAGATGACAACTAAATTCTTTGTCATGGTTTTCTCTTTTAAGACCCTGACCAGCAAACACCTAAGGTCACTAGCTTCAAATTGTCAGTCACTTGGAGAAATTTACACCCTTTTTTCCTTTGACATGCAACACTAATCCTTGGGGGGGTTGCTTAACTGGTCCTTCCTTGGTTTTAACCATAAATTTTAACCTCTCCATCATGCTTATTTCCATCTCGTGTATACACATCTGAAGTCAGTTGCTTCTCACCACAGAAGGTGGGACAACATTGCACAAACACCCCCTCCTGATTGTTCAGTACATTTCTGCTCATCACCTTCTGTCTCCTACTGTGTACAATGGTACCCACTTCTCCTGCCTGGGGTGATTAATAGCTGACTACTTTCATCCTGGTTTTCACTTTCTTGGTTCCCCAGCAGTCAGGTCCCTTCTTCACAGATCTGGAGAAGTGCTGCCAGTCATAGTAAGCTCTCCAAGAACTCTTAACCTTCTCTGATACGCCACGCTACCTTACTTATTCTTTCGTTTAATTTCCCTGCTCTTTATCTGCTAGACTCCAAATACTGCTGTATTTGAACCAAGGTGGCAGCAAAAAGGGACGGATTTGTGTCTTACTCCTTTCTAATTTGCCACAATCCTCATACTCTCCATCTTTTGCTCTTTGTTTGTGGAGTTCTCTTTTGGTGAAGCCAATTTTTATCAGCAAAAATATTCGGAGAAGGTCAGATGTCTTCCTTACATATCTTGCTTACTGTTCAAAACAGTCTTTCTTTGTATCTAAGATGTGATATAACATGACTCTATTACAGTTGCACAGCTGTAAACATATTTGCTTAAATGGAGTTATTCCTGACCTTACACAAATGTCAGAGCAGTAAACCCCATAATTTCATAGCATAGCAGCTCACTTCAGCTAAAGTAGGATCTTATTATTATTTTGTAAAAATAAGATGCTTTCATTCTGACCTAGATAACAATCTCTTCCCCCTCCCTCCTTAAGACAACTATGAAAATGAGATTGTAAATCTCCTATGGAGAAGAGACTTGGACAAATCAATAATTTATGTTGTGATTTTGAGAGACTTTCACCTTGAGGAAGTGCCAGCCCTATCGTAATTCTGTAGATCTTGTTTGAAAATGTTTTCCATTACTAATGGGGAGAACCTTTTTTTTTATTATTATTATTTATACAAGGCTCCTTTGAATTCCAGTGTGTGACACTTCAGAATGAAAATGGTGTCTGTATTAATTAAAAACAAAGATGAGGACTCCCCCCTCACTTAAAATCCAAGCAAAATGCTGGCAGGCAACACTCAGCATGTAGTGCTCTACTTCTATCCATGAACCCCTTTTATAGATTTCTGTCATTTTAGCTGCTTCTGGCTAAAATCACTGGTTATAACAGTGAGTTGGAAAGAAAAATGAACAGACAGTTAGGAGCAAAACGGGGGATAGGTACATGTGGCAATTAAATAAGCCTTCTACAAATCTCAGGCAGAGAGCATGTCAGTCATACAGCTCCTGAGCAAGACTCTGGCAGTGGAAGGTTCATGCTGAGGCCTTTGGGGGAGAAAAACTTATGAGTTTATGCCCAACCATCTTTCATTTGACCTCCAGAGCTTTGTCAATTACAGACTGCCACGTCAACAACTCACTTCCCCAAATCTCCCATTGTTTCAAGAAATCTTCATCATGACTTGTAGCAACATGTTAGAACTGCTTGCTTGCTTCCTTCCACAGGATCTCTTTAGATTAGATAAGATTATTAATGGTCACCCATTCTTACCCATTGCACTGTTAAGTCAAAATCACTCACTTAAAGAGAGGCAGCATGCCTAGCTATGCCCACATAAAGTACCTATACAAGAGCACCTGGAATGGCATAACCAAAGGCAGAGCTAGGACAGGTATCCTGGTAGATGTTCCACATTTCCATCTTGGCCACTGCAGGCAGCTGTGACATTTCTGAACCCTACCTAGAGAAAGCAGCTGACCTTCAGGCCTTCTGGAAGTTGTAGATCTTGTGTCTGACTGCTGTAGGCCAAGTAAAATTATTCCCTTATGTCTTTATAGCAAACCAAATCTAAGATGTGCCAAAGGGCTAAGAAATCTGGCAGAATAGGAAATAAGAAAAAAATAAAGAGAAGAGTTCTTTGGGCTGGGATTTTCAGTGTTACCACTGACTTTCAATCCCAGTATATTTAGCCTTTGTTTAAAATTAAGCACCATGCTGCAAAATTTTTACAGATTTGTGGGAGGAAATTATTTGCTCTGTGCAGACATTTGCCTACCACTCCACATACGCTTTCTCCCAATTCACTGTTAAAAAAATTCACCATGGAAAAAAAACTTCTGAGCTACAGGATGTTGGAAATATTCATCTATTTTTGTTCACAAACTGAAGAAATAAGCCCATGCTTTATTGAAAGTGGGGGGAAAAAAAAAAAAAACCACCTCATTTAACTTTCCCAAACTTCCCAGGTCTTGATAAAGCTTTGTTTTGCGGTCTTGCATTCTTAACATACCAAGACATCACATCAAGCAGGGCACAAATCTAAAATAAACTCCAGAAACACAACTTTTCAACAAAACACAAAACATGATTTTATTTAAATATTCTCTTTTTCATGCACAAATTTAAAAATGTAAGTAATTAATGAACAGATAGGATGACAAAGAACTTCATGGTCGCTGGTCATTTTAAGATTATTTAACCCTTATCTCAAGGTGAAAAATAATAACTTTGGAGTTTTTAATAACATCAAAAATTGATCAAAACTCCCAGTACACTTCAAAAGTTATACTGGGAAAGGAAAACCTACAACCTCTAAAAGATTCAGATGTATAGACAGGGAAGGAACTATATAGCTCAGACTCCCTCTAAACTCCTAGTCTCACTTACTCCCTCCTCTTTCTCATATTAGATTTTTTCCTTTTTCTTACCTCCCCTCAACCCTACTAAGCAGCTCAGATATCCACATATTTACACAGCATTCATGGTGGCAACTCTGTGACTAAGACAAACTGATGAATATGTAACATGATCTTAAAAAATGCATGTGAATTATGCAAAGGCATCAACTTAATGAGTACTTTCATTTTGTCCCTTTATTGCATTGAGGGGTCAGTTTATCTAACAAAGGGCATTGGAATAAATCACTTGTATTCTGAATCCTAGAAAATTCGTCTGACTAAACAAGGACAATTTTCTGCAGTTAATCAAAGGACTGGAGTTGTTCTATCATAGGATGGGATGGGGTGTGTTGTTTAAAATGTCAGGGCATCCGGTACATTTTGGTATGCCATCAGAGGTCTTAAAAGCATGACATAAGAAGTGAGCTTCCATCTTAATAGCCAGCAACCAGAAACATTTTAAGAATCTTCACTGCCTTTAGAAGATTATCGTAACAATTATTCATTTTGATTTCTGGAACTGAAGGGATGACATGACTTTTGCAGAATGTAAAAACAAAAAATGTGACATCATATATCATGCCTTTGTTATTTTACCTACCTGCTCATTATCATAAAAGTGATTTTTGTGCAGACTGTTTAAGGGTGACAGAGATGGGCTTTTTTTGGGGCAGTGGTGCATATTGAGTTGTCATATAGGAAACTACAGGTATATTAGAAATACTTATTCAGAAATCTCAGAGGTTGCTGCCTTTGGGTGCTGCCTATGCAGTGCAGCCATTAATTTTAAAAAAGAAAGAAAAAAAACCAAACAAAACCAAGAAGTACCTGTATCCAGTTCCGGTTCCAGTCAATCTGGCAAGGTGGACAATACCATGTAAGCTGGGCAGATATCTCAAAATTTCAACATTTGCAAACATCAGGTTTCAGAAGCAATACTCAGTGCAAAATCTGACATAAATTATATTTGCATGAAAGTCTTCAAGTAATTTTGAATTGGCACATTCCTAATAATTCCCAGCCATGTTTGTTTGGAAAAAATGAAACAAAACTGGTTTAAAAAAATAAGCTGGTTGTGCACTTTATTCGTGCCTTCCAACTACTAATTCAACTCCAGAAGTTTCACTGCTGTTTTTATAATGTATGCTTTTTTTTTTTTTCACCTGGGTCATTTCTTACCCATGTGAAAGTTCTATCTCACTTTTTGCCTTCAACAGTTTGAAAATTGTAGGGAAATCATTAATATTAAGAAGAATGCAAAAAACGATAGTTTTCTCATCTTGCCTTTGTTTCTCTTTTCCTCTGGGCCACATAAGGATGTTCAAGTCAGCAGAGACAGTGTTGCTCTTTAAAAAAAACTGCTGATTTAATATTTAGTAGGTGATGGATTCCACCTCAACAATCAAACTCAGGAATAAAAATAGTCTGAATCCTGCTCAGTGCCATGCACAAATCCATAGACAGAAACCCAAAGTATTGTACAGCACATTTCCTGCTCAGTGAGCTAGAGACAAGCTGCTGTGATTCCCTATATATACACATATATTCTGAGCTGATGCCTGTCAAACCAGCCTCTGGTTAAGTGGCAAGCATAATATAGCTTCCTTTCCCTAGAGGTAACTGTCCTCATTACTGAAGCGAATAAACCCCTAGGTGTATAATAGAATCCTCTTTAAAATATTCATCATATGACAGCTGATATTTCAGCCATATTTGGCTGGTATGCTACATTTTGGGGAATTTAGGACTCCATAGTCAATTAACCTAGTATTTTTCTCACCATCTAATTCTATTTTTCATCATAAAACATTAAACATTTATGTTAGTATGTAACTTGTTGCTCTCCTATTCAGGGCTGAGCAAGACGTGCAGACAAGGGTTTCTCTACTGCAGCAATGTCCATTAAAACATCTGGACTAGCAAGGCTGAAACTTTCCACTTTCACTCAGCCGGAAAACACCAACTTCTCCAAGGTGAGTCATATCATCCAGCATGGTTCTGTTTTCTTCACACTTCTCAGAATCAACACTGCAGGCTGTGAAAACCTCCCTCTGCCAATAGGTCTCAGGAAGACCATGGGCAGGCAGTGGGAAATAAACCAGGGGCCAGAATACTTCACCAGAAATCAGAACAAAGAAGCTATGTAGGGAGAGAGGGAGAGACAAATACAGCAGCGGATTATTCAGCCCAAACATTTCCATCCTCAAATGCCAAACAATCCTTCTCTTTTTGCTTCCCTATTCTTACTTCTTTCTTAAAAAAATACCACCATTTTCCCTGCCTCCTCCTCCCATTTGTTTCCCTACATATTCTTAATTACAGTCACAAACTTCAATAGGTCCTATTCCACCTGCCTTTCCACCGTACCCCCTCCCAGCACAAGTACCTGCTGCCTCTTCAATTTAACCTTTCACAGCCCTTTCCAGTTCTGGTTTCATGCATGGCATGTAAGGCAAGTACACAAATAATCCCCGCCGGTGCAGAGGGAGGGTGTCACCGACACACAAGGCTGTGTAGGAAGTTTACACAGCACTTGCTCACACTCTGCAAGCCTTCCTGACACCAGCACAGCATTCCAGTGCACCAGTATTATTTTTAAGTGATTCCTCATGTGATTAGGACTGTCTGTTCCCACATGCTGCTCAAACACTGGTGGCAAAAAATTCATCCTTACTCTCATCAGGACTTGTTTGTCATCAGAATCTCTCTTTAGTTTTAGTCATTTGCTTAGCTTTAATCTACTGATCTCATTATGCTGGTCTAATTAAAATCATTTGCTGACAAATATTGTCAGTAATGTTACAGTTGGCTAAATTAACACTGGCTTAGCCTTAGCTTTTTTATCAGCTTAACTACACAGCACTGACTGATGAGCATTTAAAAGCAGGAATTCCTTTCTTCAGGTCAAAGGCATAAAAGGAAAAGCTGGAGATTTGAATGTGATACATCAACAAGTATTACCAAAGAAAGTCTGATATAATCGTGCAGAAGGCAAACCAAATGCACCTCTCCACAACTTCCCTGCGAGCTAGGTCATAACAACAAAGATGTTTGTGGCCCAGCCTGTTAAAATAGCAGGAGCAGAGCTTAATATCTTGCTCTAAAATTGCTGTTATAAGCAACAAATCTTGTTGTCTGACTCTTATTTACTTTTTTGGCATAAATTGAGTATTTCTAGACCACAAGTATTCCTACAGACAAAAATTAATTGCAATATTCATCACCGCATATGTCTAAATGATAGGGATGCTGGAGTGTTTTACAGTGAAAACACATCCAATTTTAATGAAGTTCAAAAGAAAAAATGTTTATTTATGGATTAAAGTACACAAAGATCTTGCTGCTCACACTTTCTGAAATACTGACAGCTTTTTCTTCTTTTTTTTTTTTTTTAAAGAGAAAGAGAGAGAGTGCAAGGGAAGGAAAGACTTCACATCTTGTACGTAGTTGTGGTGAGTGGATCAATGTTCCCAGCAGACAGACAGAAAGCTCCTGGGTCTTTTGACACTAGCTGAAAATAGATGATATACAACTGAAGTCTGAAGACAAAGTTGCCTCTAAGAGGTTGCCTCTGGTGAAAGGGTAGAGATGTTGTGCTGATAGCCCATCACAGCTGCAGGGGGATGTCTCAACATGTCTTGAGAAAGACAGCATATTTCTCTGTTTGGGGCTCAGCTCTGCTACTGTTCAAATTCAGTGACATCGTTTCAACACTCCTAAAGTTATTCTTCAGAAAAGAGGTGGAATCCAAATTAGAAAAATATCCTGGAGAAATTTATTTTCTATTTAATAGGTTCTTAAGAGAAAAAAGCATAATTACATATCTAAAATTAGACCCTCTACTGAAGACTTAAATAAAAACAACTTTAAGAGAAGATGTGAAGGCCTCAGAGTGACATGTAAATATAAGAGAACTATGAAAAAAAAAAAATTTAGAGAAAAATCCAGCTCTTGGATAAAATTCCCAGAACGGTCTTCCCCACTTTAGCAATTTGCAACCAGTGCCTATTGAATGAGAGCTGCTGCTCATGGTCTTCAGAATAACCCATTAACTGATGGTGCGCAGAAATATTACTAAGGGAAATACCAGCCTCTCCGAAATAGATTTAGCCTGCTTGGAGTCGATGTTGGGAAAGAAAATGCTAACACCACTAGAAAACTGTGGCTGTGCGTGGCCCTAACAGTAGTCCACTGGATCAACAAGAATCCAGGTTTGCACACGCTCCAGCAAGTTAACTAACGCAAGAAATCCTGACTGTTTTTTTTTTTTAAAAAAAAAAAAAAGTGGTTCTTGGATTTCTCTGTTCAGGCTGGCTGTCTGGATAATTCATTTTTAGGAGGGGCATAAAGGGGAAAAAGAAAATATGACAGGCAGGTAATCCTTAGTGCTCTGAGAACTACTGCTGACACCAACCTGCTGTCAGACCATCCAAAGACAAGAAAAGATACAATCTGTTGCCATTATTACAGTCCAAATCCTCTATGGATTCAACCACAGGAAAACAGTAAGTCCAGAGTTAGACCTTAGCTTACACTACATGGACAGAGAAAGAAAAAGAAATACAAATATTTTTTGCTAAGCCAGCTAACAGCATGCTGCTTCAATACTCTGCCTCAGGCCATGCAGCCCCAGCTGCACCATCTGCCCTGGAAAGACTCCAGAGAGGAAGGAGCAGCTGAGAGTGCAACAAGTCGAGGATCCAGTATAATCATGACTGTTCTGTGCTATGAGTTCACCTGAAACCTCACCTCCCCAGATCCTATTTCTTGTTCTCAGACACCTACTTTGTTAAATTGTTATTTTTTATGTGTCGTCCTCTGTTCAGCTGTCTTAATTACTTATTTCCCTGTAAGTACTGGTTTCACATGTTTTTCCAGTGTCTAACCTTTTCCCTGAATTCACAAGGGACAGCATCCTGGGTGACAGGCACAGTGAAATGCCACTTACAATGCACTTATTAGGCACCAGGAATAAAACACAAGATGAGATTTTTGTAAGAGCAGTAAAATCCCTCCAAAGTCTCGGTGACATCAGTTATCAGAGATAGAGGTAAAATGCTTTTTCCTATATTCAGCAGCAAAATTCCCGTTGACTTCAACACTGCAGGATATGTCCCTGTGCACTGAAACAAATCATCTGTATATGAATGCAGACAGGAAGAAGTGGCCTCCAGCAAAGCAATTTTTTATCTTTTGGTTGTGAGGAGTAATAGCAAAAAAGTCTCTCCCTTCAATCTCTATCTCAGTGAAGTCACCCACAAAGAGATGTAACGTTCTGGATTACACTCTTTTGTTTTCCTTTCCTTGACAACTTACCATGCTTCCCATTTTGTTCATACGTTTCTTTTTTATTCTTGACATGCAAAAGCGACTGACTTCATATGAGGCCATAATGCAAAGACATTTGTGCTTTCTGAGGGTAGACAGTATGAGCTCAGGAATAAAATCCAATGGTCTCCTACAGGGAAGAAAAAAGAAGGCAGTATGAATCATCTGCAGACATCAGTATGAAAGCCTCCATTTTGGGTAACAGATCAGGGAGCAGATTGGGGATATGTAGGTTGCAAAGTGCAAGTCTACTAATTCAGCTGGAGAACGTGACTATCTTGCTGGCAGTGCAACAACACACACCCCCTTTGTAACTCTCATTCACAGGAGAGAAAAAATAAGAAAGAGTAACTGGTGAGCTGTGCTGCCTCAACCTGCAGAGCGGAGGAGCAGCGGCTGCCCCCTGGTTACATGCCTGTACATCGGAGTCCCTTCCTGCCAGCTGCGGAGGCAGCGCTTCCCATGGGGCACCTTCCACATCAGGCCAGAAGACACTCCATGCAGTGCAGAGACCATTCTCCTAAAACCCCTCAGTGCTCATGCAGCTGTACACGGGTCCATGTGAGAGGGATGGATGCCTCATACTGAGGTCTGAGTGTATGCAATGACTGAAATATTTTGCTACTGTCTTCATGACATTAATGTCAAATCTTACATTACCTTTAGCAGGAGCAGGGCAGGAACCTCGCATGGCATCAGATGAGTTGCTGAATGGAAAATGCACTATGACTGAAAACTGTCTTCAAAAGTCATTTTAAAGAGAGACTTTGGAAAAATCTTCCATCATTTTTGTATTTACAGATGGATTAAAAAAGACACCTGCAAATAATTTAGAAAGCTGCCTATGGTTTTTTTCACATGCATACAAATTATCTTCTGCTTATGCTTTTCCATACCTGAATCCTGATTATTTCCACTGGTCTTACTGCTCCACAGGAAAGCACCGCTTCTCTGCTGCTAGCTCCTCACATCCCTGAGGTAAGGGCAGGACCTGTTCTTACTTGTTGAAAATGACTCTGTTGTCTCAGAGCACAGAGCAGAATTTAATGATCGGAAAAGTGTGTATTACCCAGGCAATTGCAAACAGTTCAGTGTTTAGGATTTTGAAGGAGGTTATTTCTGTAGCAGTTATGAGGAATGTTTTCTGAAATATTCACATGTATATTCAAATCCATCCTTGGGGCCTGGATGTACAGCAGGTGGATTACAAAATCTGTCTCGCAACAGTTTTATTATCACTGCTTACTGCTGCCAAAGCCATTTCCTTTGATATCTCTGATATAATCCCATCATCACTTCAGGGAATACAAAGTGATACCCAGCAGACTAGGAAAGGGTTGAGGTGTTCAAAAACCACAGAAGAGGAAGTCAAATTTCCTAGGCCAGAGAAGAATGTAAGGAGAGATGAAGGAGAAGGAATGAGCAAAATGTCCTCTTCACTCACTGCAGCGGATCCACGTGTGCATGTGTACATCTCTCCGCTGCATTCACGTTCAGTTCACAGACTGAAGCCGCCATTATCTCCTTTCTGCTCAGGGAGGGGCCCGTGCGCCTGCATGTGGCTTCTGTCAATGAACACCAAACACGCTGTGAGGCTGAGACAGGTAGTTGTAGGAAAAAGAAGGGAAAAGCAGCATAAAAATACTCTCTAGGGGCAGAACAGGTCATGGGATGCAGATCCAACTATTTGTTGTCAGTTCTTACCTGGTGCAGTATTTACCACCTGAGGGCCCTTTGGCAGCTTAGGTTGAAGTAAACCATTTGTTGCAGTCCATGTCCAGGAAGCATCCACCAGTGCCATATTAGCACCACACTAGCACCAGCTGGCACTGTTTTGGCTGTACCATAAAGCAGAAGAGCGAACCAGGCAGGGAGACTTAATTTATGTTCCTTAAAGGGAGAGGACTAGGACACATTAGGAGGACAGAAAGGAAAGGCTGCCACTAATGACTCTGTCCTTAGCCTAAATGGAGGGGCTTACAAGGCTATCACTTTCCATAAATGCATTTAGAGGGAGGTTACCTGTTTGGCACATTTTGCCAGCTGTGTGACCTATTTATATTCCATTGCATTTTCCACAAGTGCAAATATGCAAAAGGCAAACTTCTGCCCATCTGAACAAAGACAGTAAGACAGAGCTGTCCTGTGATACTGCAGGATACTCCTCAGCAAAACCTACGGTAGGAGGTTCAGAGGCAGTAAGAAGGAGGACACCCCTGCTCACAGCATGCTTGCTTTCCTCTCCTGTGGTCATACCAGAACACTGCAGGCTGTATCTATGCTAAAATGTCTTTAGGTGCACGGAAAAAAACAATGTCAAGGAATCTTAAGATAACAGTCTCACCATTGCAGTCATGAGCTTAATGAAGATAGCTTTCACAAACCAAGTGAAGAGCTCTAGACACAATCCAGAAGAGGATGCTGGGAAGCAAATTACTGCACTGACAACAAATTGGGTTCCTATGTCCAAATTTTAAAGTATGTAAATGTATTGAATTTTGTGGCTATTTCCCTCTGTAACAGCCAAGAAAGATGAAGGGACTCTGGACAGAAATTTATAATAGTTGCTTTACAGATTGTATCTTGCAACTCCCTTTTCCCACAGTTACATCCTTACCATTGAGATTCACAGTCCCAAATCCTTCCATGAAATTACTGACCAAAATAATGTTATTGCAGTTAGTGGCGCAACAAAGTCTATACAAGTTTAGATACAATACAAAAAATAGTACATTTATTAATATATACCCAATACTTTTTAACTTATCTAGTCATCTTAAATACACAGCATTAGTCAACTACCTATATTTAAAAAACAATACTATCCATGACACAAATCGTAGTATCTGGATTATGCCGGGCACTGAAATTTGTGATCCAGGTTTCCAGGTTCTTGCAAGTGGAGATCAATGGGGTCAGCCAGACACAGCAAGAATTTGCACAGAATACAACCACAGGATTAGTAATCTTTCCTCTTCTTAGATGAGCTTTTACATCTGTCTATTCCTTTAGGATCTACTGCTTTTAAGGAGCAACATTATTCTACTTTAGGGACAAACTATTCTTTTCCATAATGGGAATCATTTGTAGCAACCACTTGTCACCTTTTTAAGAGCTGCCCATTCAAAAGCATGTTCCAGAGACTCACTTTAATCATATGAAAAAATATGTTCTGTAGTAAGCTCTGACATATTGCAAATGCACTGAATGCTTGACATTTTTATGATTATGCTAATATTGTGACATTTGATGTGCGTGTTTTTGAAAAAACATAGTGCAATTAAGTTCTCTGAAAGAAAAACAGAAAGAAACAAATCAATCACTGAGAAGGCATGAAGAATGAAAACTGCTTCTACCAGCTTTGGAAACAAATGCCTGCTAGTCAATGGCAAAAAACACGTTTGAACTAGATATTTCAGGAGACTTGTCAGTTACTCTGAAAGTAAAGAGCACTGATAAGGTAACTTTCAATTTTTAGCACAAGCACTGGCTTGACTTTCACCTGTTCCCTCATAAAATGTCTCCTTCCATCACTGAAAGAATTTTAAAAAATCTGGTTCCTCTTAGACAACTTCAAACTATGGATAACCCAGTTAGGTCATGGAACCTTGGTTTTAACGTCTTCCCCATGTAAAACATGTTGCCTGCTTCTGTTATACCCCAAATCAAAGTAGGAGAGGAACAAGATTTCTAAATACCAATATAAATAATTTTCTAAATCCTCTCCCCCCACCTACAGACCAGAAGATTAACAGGAAGAACCAGAGAACTGAATGAGGCACTACTGGAACAGCAAAGGGGGAACCAACTGTGTATTTTTGGTACAAAGCTACAGGAGACATGATAAATGGCTACAGCTTGATTACAGCAATGCTAAGAAGCAAGATCTATCTCCCCTGCCAGATCCTTGAAAGCAGTAGCTCACTGAAAATATTGAAATAACTTAGTAGCAACTTTGGAAGCAAATTAAAAGAACATTCATAACCTCAGGGACTGTATACATTTAATCTCTTGTTAAAAGACAAATACTAGCCAGACTGAGTTTAAGTCGTCTAACTTGATGAAGGCTTACTACTGATGAAATCAAGAATCAGCTTAATTCCCAGAGATCCAATTCTTTACAAAATACATAGTCAAGGCAACAATAACAAGCTCAGGAAACTGCAGAAAGTGACTAAAAAAAGGGTCTTGATCAAAAAAATTGAACACACAGTCAATCATTGGTGAATCCTGAGTTAAACAGTGAAAATAAAATTATAAAGAAGAAGAAGCTAGAAAACTGTAAGAGAAGTTTCAGTTCTTTTCCCTGAGACAGTGCAAGATAACAGATTTGTTAAAGAATTGGTCTGGAATTCAAGGGAAGAAATAAAAAGATTATTCAAAATCAAAAGGAATGAACCAGCATAACACAAAGCCTAAGAAAATAATCCTTTCAGCACGCTCAAAGACTCCTATAATATTTTCTGTTCCTAATAAAATGTGTACACCTAAACTTCATTAATGTTCTCAGTATTTGACTTTTTTCAGATATGTGTGGATTATATAATGGGATTAATAATGTAGAGCCACTTGGCCTACAGAAAGAGCTCCTTATATAATTGGCATGGTAACAGATGCAGCATTTCTTTAACAGAAGTGACAATTAGTGGGTACCCCTTCTGCCACCCATCCAGTATGACACTAACTCTTTCTGAGTTACTTTCCTACACTGTAAAAGTAAACCCAAAGCTTCCCAGATCAAACATCCTCTTGGGATGTTTTCACTTGGGGCAGATCAATGCCCCATATATTTCTTTCCTTGGGCTTAGTCTCTAACAAACACTTTCTGCTTTTCCTGTCTGCACAGCTTTAAAGTCAACCCATTGGCCAGTGGTGGTCAGAAGGGAACCAAAATCTAGAGGGAGATAGTGTTTCTCTCTACTGAACTGAGTTCTTTGACTAGGTCTATGCCAACATACAAGCCCAACTACAAATACACTGCTTACCTGCACGTATGTACTTAGACAGAAATTTATCCCAAAATATTAAGCTTCTAAAGATAGCAATTAGCTTTTCAGTACAGACCAATACCGCAGCCACATATCCTGGTGTATTGGGTTTGCATGGCAAGGTTTCAGTAGCAGAGGGTCTACAGGGGTGGCTTCTGTGAGAAGCTGCTAGAAGCTTTCCCTATGTCTGATAGAGCCGATGCCAGCCAGCTCCAAGATGGACCTGCTGCTGGCCAAGGCCAAGCCAATCAGCGATGGTGGTAGCACCTCTGTGATAACATATTTAAGAAGGGGAAACAAAAAAAAAAAACAATGAGACACAAACTGCAGCTGGAGCAAGGAGTGAGAACATGTGAGAGGAACAACTCTGCAGACACCAAGGTCAGTGAAGAAGGAGGGCAGGAGGTGCTCCAGGCACTGGAGCAGAGATTCCCCTGCAGCCCGTGGTGAAGCCCCTGGTGAGGCAGCTGTGCCCCTGCACCCCTGGGTGTTAACAGTGGAGCAGATACCCACCTGCACCCGGGGAGGAGCCCATGCCAGAGCTCGAAAGGAGGCTGTGACCTCATGGGAAGCCTTCACTGGAGCAGGCTCCTGGCAGGACCTGTGGACCTGTGTACAGAGAGGAGCCCAGGCTGGAGCAGGTTTGCTGACAGGACTTGTGACCCCGTGGGGGACCCACGCTGGAGCAGTTTGTGAAGAACTGTAGCCTGTGGGAAGCATCCATGTTTGAGAAGTTCATGGAGGACTGTCTCCCATGGGAGGGACCCCACGCTGGAGCATGGGAAGAGTGTGAGGAGTCCTCCCCTGAGGATGAAGGAGCGACAGAGACAATGTGTGATGAACTGACTGCAACCCCCACTCCCTGTTCCCCTGCACTGCTTGGAGGGAGGAGGTAGAGAAAATCAGGAGTGAAGTTGAGCTCAGGAAGAAGGGAGAGGTTGGGGGAAGGTGTTTTAAGATTTGGCTTTATTTCTCATTACCCTACTCAGTTTTGATTGGTAATAAATTAAACTGATTTTCCCCAACTTGAGTCTGTTTTACCCATGATGCTAATTGCTGAGTGATCTCTCTGTGTCCTTATCTCGACCCATAAGCTTTTTGTTACATTTTCTCTTGCCTCTCCAGTTGAGAAGGGGAGTAATAGCGTGGCTTTAGTGGGCACTTGGCATCCAGCCAGGGTCAACCCACCACACCTGGAAAGACTAAGACTGAACCAGACCAAATGTACTACAGCCTATTTCATCCACCTGGGATCAGCCTGTTCCAAGCTGTGAATATTTTGGGTAGGCTCCATCTCACCTCATTTTAATCACCTAGAGTGTAGATGTCTATATATCTGAGCTAGTTAATTAAGGCTTTTTTTTAAAGTTAAAGAAGAAAAATAAGCATTTCAAGATGATTCATCTGACCTATTTTAGTTGATCTACATTACATTGAGATTGATCACACCTTAAATTTTATCAAGTTGAATGACTCAGTCTCTGCCTGACTTGGTAAATGAAACATAACTACGGGCTCAGATATTTTGAACATACGATGCAACCTTCTGCTGACGATAGAATCATAGATTGTATTGGAATAGACAATGGAGACGACACATGTAGGTTACTAGAATCGGTATGACTAACTTCTTCTCCTAGCACTCCACAAATACCCTACACAGAAGGTGTGAGTCCTCCACTTCACTTTGTTTTCCACCAGAAAACAGGATGTTTGGCTTTCTCCATATTAGCTCTCTTATACAACTTTTGTAATACAGAGCATTAAAAAGGTATTTTGCTTTATTATTTTCCTCAACCTTTGGGAATCCAAATCAGAAAAGGAAGTGTGTCTAAGGCATTCACTACTGAATATCTGGATATCCCAGGTTCTATTAGATATAAAAAAGTGCCAAATTCTGAATCTTCTTTTGATTACATTTTCCTAGCCAAGCTCTACTAGTAGAAATAAATGGGATCTAATGTAGTAGAATATCAGTCTTTAGACCCACCGTGAAGTGATGTGTTTTTTTAAAACCCAAACCTGACTAACAAGTTTTTTACAAAACCCAAACTCATTATAATTAAATGTAATTACATTCCCCACAGATTTAAATAAAGGTTTGCTCAGAATGAAAACAGCTTCTGCTAAATTAAATTATTTTTCCCTGTAGGTGGCATGGTAAAAGTTGAACTAAATAAGGGAAGCATATAAAAATATCAAACAAACAAGCTCACAGATATATATACACATTTTTCTTAATCCAATGGCATTGTAAACACTAATTAATGAAGTAGCCATAACTATTACAGTAAAGTCAAAGGACTGAAATAAACTCTCTGAGATTTTGGCTACTTCTACTTTTGCATCACCAGGGTGAAAAGACAGTTCCCTCATTTCAGAGTGCTGAATTCACTACCATGAAAAGTAACAAGAGCTGGGGTTACTCAGCATCTCTGTATATTAGATCCAGAACATCACACCTTCTTCCAAATTTAGAAACTCCCTTTGACAATATTTCCTGTTATACTATACAACTCCTCAAACTACTAACAAGGCAGTCCTTAGACCAAAAATATCAAACCTTGGTTCCACTGAACACAGAGGGAGTTCTGACACTAATCGCAATGAGGTAAAAATTAGCCTTTGGTGCAGGAATAAATGGTAGGGCTGTATATGAAGTTATTTGTTGCATTTCCTATAAGGAGTCATCCTTACCTTCAAGTCATTCTATAATAAATACCATATCATTGCTCAATTGTATGGAAATAGTGATTAGGGGTTCTGCAAGGTTTTGTTTAGGATTTGCATTTTCTCGTCAAAGGATACTTCTCTGTCTTCATATGCTGTCAGCCTCTTTCGGATGAGATGGCTCAGCACAGAGATGCCTCAGCTATATCAGGAAGAGAAGAAAAAGTATTAAACCATAAAAATGTACAAGCTAAACACAGAGACTCTGAGTTCAGCCACAAAGGCTCAGAAATGAAGTGAGTTATGGCAAAATAGTTTGGGTTGACTAAATACCATGCCCCAAAATTTCAGCTACTGGCAGTTCTTAAAAAAGAAATTCCAGAGACTAAGTCAGAATGAAAACCAGCAGGGAATTTTAGTTTCCACTCCCGATTTCCGGCTTTAAAATATTTTTATTTTAAGATATTTTACAGTTCAAACTTTGGGGGTTCTGTATAGTTTAAACAGCTGTCAAGTTCTGTAGACCCTCAGCCATGAAGGAGTGGTTGATAATAGGGAAGGGATAATAGGGTAGGGCCACCATCTTTTTCAGAGCTCCTGAGGTAGTCCTGGTTTTTAACAGGTCTCTCCCACCATGCCAGTATGGTCAAGGAGCTCCAAACTGATTTGAGTTGTGAGAATCATGTTGAGCAGAACTTGCTATAACACTTCTTTTCTTAGATAGACCATGCAGACCAGGGTTTTGTTGGTTGGGTTTTTCCCTTTTTTTTTCTTTTGGCTAGGGGGGAGTGCAGGGCCAGGGGAGTTCACCTTCCATCTTTTTGTTGAGATTTAAACTAAATGTAAGCAGTTCTGAATTCATTAGGGCACCCAAAATCAAAAGATAGTTCTTTGGGTTGCATTGGTTTTGCTAAGAGGGATTTCACACACATTTACTGCTGGCTATCACCATACTGCTATGATAAAAATATCCATTTATAATGCTTTTTAGCCTTATAAAAGACACAACAAACTGCTGCAGTTCTTTCAGTATGTCTAAAACTGTAAATGTGCAATAACCAATCACATCCTTTGTATAAGCATTTACTCAAACTATTTCTAAATGTGGTAGCCAGTATGATCATAAAAACAGTTTGAAATTAATGGACCTTAACTGCCATTAATTCTGAATGGATACCACTGTGAGCATTGTGAATGTGAAACAGCCCTTGCAGTTGAGGAAGCAGGTGTTCATAAAGGATAGAAAGAGGACTGAGCCACAGATTCTGGCTATCGGACACTCCTGACGTGAAAATATTCGTTTAGAAGCCAATGTTTATTTAGGTATGCAGTATAACCACATTAACAGTAAACATTTGAAAAATGTTGGTTTGCCTTTGTAGAAGCCAAGGCTTCAGTTTTGTGACTTATGATGTATAAAAATCTTTGGAGACTCTAACAATTAAACAAGATAATTGATTGATTTTTTTCTGTGAAAGGATTGTTCTGGACTGATGACTCTAGAGGATGACATGCTATGCACAAAATATAAGCACTGGGCATGCTTCTTCCAATGGTCTTTAAAGATGGAGGACAAGTGAACACAATACTGCATCTTCTAGTACCAGATCTAAGTCCAAGAACACCAGAAAGGGTGTCATCTGGAGCTAACTGAGATGTAAATTTACAGTTTAAGGATACCTGTCCTTTAGGGGTGAGGTAAGCCTACAAATTCATTCCACTGTACAGATGTGAAGTAATAACATTCTTAGTCCCTAAATGCAAAGCCACACATCAACCCAGCAACCCAGCAACCACACATTGCATGTTCTTCTTCTTAAGGTTTCCATTTCCACTCAAGTCTTGGGCAACTATTTTATTTCACATGATCAATAAATGGCTGGTGAAACAACATTCTCTATTGATATAGCCTACATTTGATCTGTCACTGGATCCACTGCCTATGAAAGTCTGGAAAACAAATACAGCACACATTCAGAACCACAGAATGCTTGAGGTTGGAACTGACCTCTGGAGGTCATCCAGTCCAACCCGGCTGCTCAAGCAGGGCTACCTACCTACAGCCAGTTGCCCAGGACCAAGATGAGGTGGCTTTTGAATATCTTCAAGGACAGAGACTCCACCAGCTCCCTGGGCAACCTGTGCCAGTGCTCAGTGTGGTGGGTTGACCCTGGCTGGATGCCACGTGCCCACGAACCGGAGAGGGGAGAGAAAATATAACAAAAAGTTTGTGGGTCGAGATAAGGACACAGAAAGATCACTCGGCAATTACCGTCATGGGCAAAACAGACTCGAGCTAGGGAAAATCGGTTTAATTTATTACCAATCAAAACTGAGTAGGGTAATGAGAAATAAAGCCAAATCTTAAAACATCTTCCCCCCACCCCTCCCTTCTTCCTGGGCTCAACTGCACTCTTAATTTTCTCTACCTCCTCTCCCCAGACAGCACAGGGGAATGGAGAATGGGTGTTGCAGTCTTCCTCAGGGGGAGGACTCCTCACACTCTTCCCCTGCTCCAGCGTGGGGTCCCTCCCATGGGAGAGAGGTCTCCATGAACTTCTCCAACGTGAGTCCTTCCCATAGGCTGCTGTTCTTCACAAACTGCTCCAGCGTGTGTTCCCCATGGGGTCACAAGTCCTGCCAGCAAACCTGCTCCAGCATGGGCTCCTCTCTCTCCATGGGTCCACATGTCCTGCCAGGAGTCTGCTCAGGGCAGGGTTCCCACGAGGTCACAGCCTCCTTCGGGCACATCCACCTGTTCGAGCATGGGGTCCTCCCCGGGCTGCAGGTGGATATCTGCTCCACCATGGGCCTCCATGGGCTGCAGGGGGACAGCCTGCCTCACCATGGGCTTCACCACAGGCTGCAGGGGAATCTCTGCTCCAGTGCCTGAAGCACCTCCTGCCCTCCTTCTTCACTGACCTTGGTGTCTGCAGAGTCGTTCCTCTCACATGTTCTCACTCCTTGCTCCAGCTGCAGTTTGTGTCCCATTGGGTTTTTTTTGTTTCTGCCTTCCCATGGTGGCTCATGGCTTGGACAGGCGTACTCTTCACTGGGTAAAAAACTGGCTGGGTGGTCAAGCCCAGAGAGTTCTGGTGAATGGAGTTAAGTCCAGTTGGTGACCAGCCACAAGTGGTGTTCCCCAGGGCTCTGTTTTGGGGCCAGTCTTGTTTAACATCTTTATCAATGATCTAGATGAGGGGATTGAGTATGCCTTCAGTAAGTTTGCAGATGACACCAAGTTGGGTGGGAGTGTCGATCTACTGGAGGGTAGGATGGTCCTGCAGAGGGACCTGGACAGGCTGGATCGATGGGCCAAGGCCAACTGTATGAGGTTTAACAAGGCCAAGTGCCAGGTCCTGCACTTGGGTCACAACAACCCCATGCAACGCTACAGGCTTGGGGAAGAGTGGCTGGAAAGCTGCCTGGCTGAAAAGGACGTGAGGGTGTTGGTTGACAGCCAGCTGAACATGAGCCAGCAGTGTGCCCAGGTGGCCAAGAAGGCAAACAGCTTCCTGACTTGTATCAGGAATGGTGTGGCCAGCAGGAGCAGGGAAGTGATTGTCCCCTTGTACTCAGCACTGGTGAGGCTGCACCTGGAATACTGTGTCCAGTTTTGGGCCCCTCAATACAAGAAGGACATTGAGGTGCTGGAGCATGTCCAGAGGCGGGCAATGAAGCTGGTGAAGGGTCTGGAGCACAGGCCTTATGAGGAGCGGCTGAGGGAACTGGGGTTGTTCAGTGTGGAGAAGAGGAGGCTGAGGGGAGACCTTATCGCTCTCTACAACTACCTGAAGGGAGGTTGTAGTGAGGCGGGTGTTGATCTCTTCTCCCAAGTAGTTAGTAATAGGACAAGAGGAAATGGGCTCAAGCTGCACCAGGGGAGATCTAGATTGCATATTAAGAGAGGTGGTGGAGTCACCATCCCTGGAAGTGTTCAAAAAACAGGTAGACATGACATTTGGGGACATGGTTTAGTGGACATGGTGGTGGTGGGTTGATGGTTGGACTGATGATCTTAGAGATCCTTTCCAATCTTAAAGATTCTTAGTTTTTACTTTCATTACATAGTCCAGCCACCAAAACAAGAAACATGAAATTACTACTCTACCCTTAATTGGTTTAATGGTGGACTTGGTAATGCTAGGTTAATGGTTGGACTGGATGATCTTAAAGGTCTTTTCCAACCTAAATGATTCTATGATTCTATGATTCTAAATATGTTATCATGGAGGTGCTACCACCATCGCTGATTGGTTTGGCCTTGGCCAGTGGTGAGTCCATCTCGGAGCTGGCTGGCATTGGCTCTATCAGATATAGGGAAAGCTTCTAGCAACTTCTCACAGAAGCCACCCCTGTAGCCCTCCAGCTACCAAAATCTTGCCACACAAATCCAATACAGTCAGTTACCCTCACAGTGAAAAACTGTTTCCTGGTGTTCAGAGGGAACCTCCTGTGTTTCAGGTAGTACCCATTGCTTGTTGTCTTGTTACTGGGCATCACTGAAAAGAGGCTGGCTCTGTCCTTTTTGCACCTTCCCTTCAGGTATTTACTTACATTGATAAGATCCTCTCTGAACCTTCTCTTCCCTAGGCTAAACAGTCCCAGCTCCATCAGCCCTTCCTCACAGGAGACATGCTCAAGTCCCTTAATCACCTTCATGTCCCTTCATTGAACTCTCTCTAGTATGCCCATATCTCTCATGCTGGGGAGGCCAGAACTGGACACAGCATTCCAGGAGTGGCCTCATCAGTGCTTAAGAAGTGGGAAGGATCATGTCTCTCGACCTGCTGGCAATGCTTCTCCTGAGAGAGCCCAGGATACCTTTAGCCTTTGCTGCAAGGTCATGTTGCTGGCTCATGATCAACTTGGCATTCACCAGGACCCCCAGGTTCTTTTCTGCAAAACTTCTTTCCAGCCTGTTAGCCTGCAGCATGTATTGCTGCATGGGGTTGTTCCTCTGCAGGTGCAGGGCCTGGCACTTCTCCTTGTTGAAGTTTATAAGGTCCACGTCAGCCCATTTCTCCAGCGTGTCAAGGTCCCTCTGGATGGCAGCACCACCCTTTGATGTATCAGAAGATAAACGTGTTGAAGTGCGTGAAGTATAGAACCTAGGACAGCTTCCTTATCATTTCTTCCAGGACCTACAACTACAAGGCCTCAGGATTGGTCTTCAGGTGAATTACCAGACCTCTCCTTCTTGGGAGAGGTATGGGATACCCAGGTTCACTAGGTACACCCACCAGTTCTGTGTTCACTCCAACAGTACAAGGGATAGCTGCATTTTACAGATAACCTTTTAATTAGGCAAATGACATTCCTCATTAGAATGCCATCTTTAAGGCACTGAAGTAAAAGATGATTGTGCCTCACACTAACTCATTGACAGTGATTTCTGTTCTATCAAAACAAACCTCATAAAGACAGACTCTTTCTCAAATGTGTCAGCAGTTTTTTAAGAGAAAACAAAACCCAATATTTGAACAGGGGGAAAAAAAGGCAGATTTATAAGAAAAGCAAGGAGCTTTTTCCTGTGGAAAAATATTAGTGTCACAAGGTTCAATATTTTAAAATATTAAATCTATTGCCTGATTGAAATTCACTATATAAAAAATGTTATTCAAGGGAACTGATGAAAACCCTTGCCAAAGAGTAACATAAAAAATGAAAACTCTGATTTTTGCTAGCAAACAAAATAAAATGTGGTTTAGTACTACTCTGAGGCTCACTCCACCTCTTCTTCACAGCTTTTCATTAAATTCCATTAACTTATGATCAAATCCTGAGGTATATTTAAATTTATTGACTTCAAGAATGATTCCAATAGCACCGGAGTAATGAGAGAATCAGGCCCTAAGAGCTGCTTGCATAAATACTGTCACATCTTTGCATAGCAACTTTTTCTTTTTTTTTTTAACGTTATTACATTTAAGTGGTAGGACTCTTAAAGGCTGCATATTCCTCACTCATCACTGCCACTTTGTAAAACACATGTTTAATAAGGCTGTGATCTAAACCAATTTTTCATGTTTTCCTGGGTATTGTGGGCAAAAAGCTTTTGGACTACAGTGGTGTGAATGACTACAATACATCAGTCTGCAAACAGGACTCCGAAAATAGAAAGAAGACCGAATACTCAAAGGGGAGTGGAACTTTACAGTGCCCCAAAGAGAAGCTTTTATGAGCTCTAGAGGAGACACTATATCAAGGCAAATTGAATTAATCCAAAATTTATTTAACAGGGCTGGACTGATATGATTCTTCCACAGTTTACTTCACAGCTGTTAATCATTAAAGACATTTTAGATAATCATCTGATATTAATTTTACATGCAATAACATTTTTATTGAAGTTAACATAATTATACATCTTAAGAACTTTGTTGAAAATGTTCCCTTAGGAACAAAATTATCTGCAAAGTAACACCATGAGTTGTGTGCCTCATGGGTTAGCCAATTTTGTAAATGCACATGAAGTGAACACATATCATTATGACATTATCCTGATGCCATACATACCCCCTGCTTTAATATGCATAATAAATATTTTGCCTGGGGTTTTTTTGTGATTATCACTGATTTACCTATTCTGGAGAGGTCAAGAGAGGAAATACAGAGATTGTAGGCTACTGTTTTACAGTTATCTTGTTCTTTCCTGTTTAGAGAAAAAATTTTTTCAGACTACTTTTTTTTCTGCTCCCCTAAGATCCTTCTCTTGACTTCAAGGAAACTCCTCCCAGAAAAATTACTTTGGCTCTAATCCTGGAAGCTGATCTGTGTCAATGGACATACACAATATCCCATTGAACTCAGTGGAGCTCAATATGAACGTGAAGGTTTTGTAGATTTAGTATGAAGACCAAAGTAAAATTCAAAAGTTTTCCAAGGTAAGGTCTTTACTTATATCTACAGTGATTACCTGGCTAGTGTTTAGCTTCAAGTTACACTAGCCTACTTTACTAATGAAATGTAACAGGAATATGATGAGAACAATAATAATATTTCAAATTCTCACGGATAATTTTCTGTACTGGAATTACATTCATTTCAGTGGCATTCTGACAATTTTGTTTCTAAAAAGATTTCAAAATGAGCTTATGGAAATAGATATTTTTGTAAACCCTTTTTTTCCAAATTACCCAATTTTAAGTTACACAGAAAGAAACACTGCTAATTAATCCTTTGTCTGAAAATTCTGGTTATTCTGTTGAAAAACCTCATTAATCAGAACTGCAGTGAAGGTGAATTGCATGTACCTGCCCAGAGATGATTCTTGACAAAATCCTACCCAAGTTTTAAATCTTCATTAAGTAGAAATCTAATAAACCTGTAGCCACGAAAAGCTGAAGCTTTTCAAAGACTTTAACAAGCTGCTTGTAATTTTTTCTGACTTATTGAAGGAAAGGGAGTCAAGAAGAAAATTCCAATAAAACTGTATGTAAGCCAAAGGTTTGTTTATGTTTGTATGGATTAGCATTCACACATTTCCTGTTACTAGACTTCCTATTAGTGATGTTTAACTTTAACCACATATCCTGGGTTATGGAATAACTCCTAAAGTCAATTTCCTGATTAGGCTAAGAAAGGTCAAAGGTTAATTTTGCAGCTACACGGTTAAACTACCAACAGCTACTGCATAGCCTTGTTTTAACATATAAAGTTACTGCAAATATTAGCTAAAGGAGGTGGCATGCTCTGGTGATTACACAAAAGTGTTGGGAAAAAATGATCCCAGAGGCTTATTCACTCTAAGCGAAATTTTCTCTCTTCACACGCACATACAAAATACATATCAGTGGAGACAGCTCTCAGATATGATGAGCTCAACCTGGCAACTACAAACTTGTACATCCTTTTAAACATGGCTGTGTGACCACTGCCAGAGCCCAACTTTGATCCAAGAAACTTCCAACTGTACATCCCATTATAGACTTTCTTCATACACTTACTACAGACCTTCAAGAAGAAAGAAGGTTTAATGGTAATATGAGAATCCACAAACTTAAATTTATCATATTCTTGAACAAGAAGCACAAGAATTTCTGCTTCCTTAGAAAAAAAAGGTGGTGGATGATGAATTTGCAAATGGCACTGCAGCAGATATTCCTGTTATACCAAATCAGCAGGAATTAATCGATCAGTATTTCTTCTATTTAAATACTACATTGAACAATCCTCTGCCCAAACACTGCAGGTGAAACAAGAAGTATATGAAAAAGTTTGTGGAGCTTCTGTCTGGAGGGATATTTGGTTTCAAAAGTAAAATCTTTTTTTTTTAATAGTGACATGAGGGACAACAGCATATTGACACATATCAAAACCAATGAGGAAATCTAGAGTTAAAAGTGATAATCCAGATTTCTTTGCACTGCACAGCATTCTCCTTCCCTGATGAGTTCTCATCTACAAATTATTTCATTCTGATTCAGTTTTGGTAGCCTAGCCAGCACAGAAGATGACAATGAAATGAATGCAGTCTCATGTACCGACATGATAATTTTCTTTTTAGGTCTGTGAGACAGACGGTGGGGAAATTTGACACTGGATTTAGTGAGGTTAGTCTTGGTGTTTAGTTACCTCATTGCAACTATTGCAGACTAAAATAGAGGGCTCACAAGCAACTAACTTGGGTTGCAGGTCACAGTTTTAAAAGTGAAACTCGGTTAGACTCTTACCCAAGGCCTAACATTGCTGATACAACCACAACTCTTTTGGGATGCATTCTCTGTTCCTGTCTCTCTCACACTATCATTTATACATGCAGCAGTGTGGCGGCATTTTAGACTTGTTTTGCACAGTGAAGGCCTCTAGATAAGATGCAAGATAGTAGAGACAATCAGTCATCAGTCTTTGCTCAGGATTTCCTGACTGCATGTGAACAATAACAAAATCTACTTTTTTGTAAAGACTAATGCGTTTGAGTATGTATAGAAATAGAGAACATCTGTTTCTGCCACTTAAATCTGGTTAAATTCCAGTCAAAAGGAACTGGCTCAATTTGCATATTTAGGCTGTTTGCAAGTAAGACATAATTTTTGTGAATCATTCATAGGCATTTAGCATTCACTGCTTATAAAAAAAGCAAATACAAGTGGATGCACGTGAGCTGTTCTTTATTCACTTGTGGACTTAACATTTGGAATTCACTTTTCCAGCCATGTGACTGGTTCTACCAGTCAGACAGTACAACTTCTGTTCTCTGACTAGACTTCTTAAACTTTGTAAACAGGCATACCACTTGAAAAACATGTTCCACCATCCAATAAAAACAATGAAGATTACCTAAGAAACAGCAAAATTGGACAGAAAGAACGGTCTAAAGAAATTTGTTATATTTCAAGAAATCTTCATTCATTCTTTTGTGCTGAGGGATATTTCTGTCTGACTAAAGGTATCCATTTCAGATTTTAAAATACTCTGTTTCTTTCCTAACATGCAGTGGAGCAGGGGAGAAGGAGGAAAGATATCAATCAAATCTACTGGTTGGATTTCTCTTGTCACATTCCCACCAACTCATCACTACAAAAGCAGCTTTCTGGTCCACCCAGATGCTGCCACGTTACTGACCTGTTCCTCATCCTCTCCACATGTCCCCTGCTTCAGTTTAGCTTGATGGTTCTTTCTGGTCAGCAGCTTTGACATTTTATCAGCTGATTTTGATTAGTTATCCCAAAACTTGAAGTTCTAGGACTGTTTACATTTTACATTGTAAACTCTTTTGTAGAACATGTGATGACATTTCAGCAGCACAAGCTCCTCTGATGTAAATCCTCGTGTCCCAGTATTTGACTGCAGGTACAAATCCTCTGTATTCTCCAGTTGGAACACATCAAGGTTTACAGCCAAGGAATCTCACTTTCTACAGTGCTTTTGCCCTCTTCTTTTTTCTTATTATTGGGAATGCCCATACTATGGCATGTTGGAAAATCACCGAATTTTTCAGTCTTTTGTTTCCTTACTGCCTATAATACCTGCATATACATAGCCAGCACCTACAGAATTATTGGGTAAATTACTCAGATGGCAGACAAACTCACTAATGTCCTGTGCCATGCATCTAATAGGTATCCCACAAAGAGGATTGTTGCCACTGTGTTCTAATAGTTCTGATGCTGCAACCCAATGAATGGACATAAATATTTTGATCATCAATTTTCTAGTTTCTGGCACTGTTTTTTTGGTGAGGGAATGTTGAGGAACTAACACAAGTCCATTCCTGTAGAAATATTTCACACCTCTCGACTCTTATTTCTTAGAAATCATGGACAAATGGCCACTGCTCGTGAATGGTGGGACGCTCCACCACATGGGCAGTGAGGTAGATTATCTATTTCTTTCCTATGTGAGAAGACATATTGCATGCTTTTAACACTGATGGAAAAATTGCCAGTGCCCTTGCTTTAAATAACAGTGGAGCAACTAAAGCATATAATCAGATCCTGGGAGACTTCTGTAATATGTTCTCCTGAGATAAAAGGTGTTCATCTCCTGTTTTCAAAGAAAGTGCCCTAACCACTAAATTAAAGCTTGATCAAAGTGCTCTAGTATGGCATTGCACTGCATCACAGAGCAATACATGAACATCTACAGAATGCACCTAGAACCTGAGTCTGATTTTAGTTTCCTGTTTAGAGATAAAAGGAGAAATCTGGCCTGTGGTTAGATATCAGTATTCAAGATTTCCTAGAATATATACTAACTATATCCCTCATTAATCACTGTCTACTTCTGTCAAGATAATACCACAGCAACTCCAATGAAGTTACAACACACAGTAGTACAGCTGATAGCAAAACTTGGCTCGA
Organism: Pelecanus crispus; assembly: GCF_030463565.1. NCBI lineage: Eukaryota > Metazoa > Chordata > Aves > Pelecaniformes > Pelecanidae > Pelecanus > Pelecanus crispus. Next base: position 15,393,674 of record NC_134644.1, read on the forward strand.
TATCCTCAAACATAAATGGATGTTTTATCTGTTTAGTGCATGCTGTCTCTTTTTTTGAAACCAAAACAGTGAAACAAAAGTCATCCTGAAGAGACCAAAAGAAACTTAAATATGTATTTTTTCTAAGCATATGAATATTTTATGATCTATAGTTTCCATAGAGCTTATTTACTTTGTTTGTTCAACATTTTGGGTTGTCAAAATAGGCATTAGACAGAGCAACAACAGAAAAAATGAAAATAAGTCACTAACAGAGTTCTTGCATTTTTCCTTGGGACACAGACATGAGCATATACCCACTATCAATCCATTGCAAATAACATATTAATTGTTCATTTGGCCCAAACTTAAACCAAGACTTCAATAATCCCAAAAAGTATTTAATATATAATTTGAAAATTATTCTGGTCATATGAAAATGTAGAAAAGCCTCAACAAAAATAATCATAGAAGGAGAAGCCAAATCAGGTGTATTTTGAAAAGACAATAGTGTGTCTTCAGTACAATCAGTTTATCAGATTAGCAAATTTCTTACTAATACCTACAATGAGATATTTTCAAGTCACTTATTTGTGAAAATAGTTTCAGAAAAGGTTAAAGTTATCAGGTTTTTTTTTAAAATCCATATTATCATAATTTCCTCCATTTATCATTCTTCATCAGAATTAAATCCCTATTTGCACTTAGCATTTTGGTATTGGTTTTAAATGTATCAAAATTTGCTTCTTCCCTTCAGGTAATGACAGAGTAGGAAATAGCAAAGACCATCTTGCTTGGGAGACGCATAATATTTCTGAATGTGTCTTTTCCAAACTCTGTGTTGTCTTCCAGTGGAAAAGCAAACAAATATTTAAATGACTTAATTGCCTCCCAAGGCTCTACTTAAACTCTTCCTTCAGTCACACTCTCTGCTTTCAGTGAACCTCAACAACAAGGCAAACTGAAAGCTTTCTTTGTTATCCTGGTCTATGGCACCTGAATGGTGCCAAACAAAACTAAGTTAATTCAGAGCTCTTAGGGAAAGGATTTCTTTCTCTGACTCCTCCCTGATACCAAATAAAGAAAAAACAAGCCTTTTTTTCCTCTCAGTATTAACTAACAGCAGAGACTATAAAAATATCATCTCCCTGATGTGACGATTTATGTACACTCAGCTTCCTCTTTTTTTTTTTAATTTCTTCTGAGTCTCCATTTGATTTCTCATGGTTATTACTCATCTACATAAAGGCGTTACCCCTTATGGTATGAAGTGGTTTTACATGGAATCCTTGTAATGCAGCAACTCATAACCATAATCTAGGTTAAAATGTATTATCTAAATTACTGTGGTTTCAAAATTTATAAAAATGTATTTCCTAGAGCAATCTAACTTCTCCTTTTACTACAACAACAAAGTAAACCCATTAGGAAGACTACGAGTTTGAGCAATTAATTACACACTTAATAATATTTTATAGTTTTCTAAAGACTTTAAAGTACTTTCCAAACATTATGATTCAGATCCTGCCACCATTCCTCGCACAGACTAGGAAAATAAATGGAACTACTCCAAAAGCAAATTACATCTAGGTTCTGTGAAAATTTGAGTTATGATTCAATATTTTTTTCCTAACAATTCAGTGAAATAATTTTGACTGTATGCATTTTGCAGAATGGGAAATGGAAACACAGACATTAAGCAACTTCACTTAACAAAATGGTAGAAAGACAAGGTTTCTTTCTTTTAAGAAAAAGCTTTGACTCTAAGTATCGCACAGAGGTGAAGAGTTCCAAAGGCACAAAAGGTTGTCAGCCACATAATCATTATGGAAAGCCTCAGAGCTGGATCCTACCTTACATTTTATTCCTGTAAATCTACCCCTTGCTGTGTTACTGCACCATAAGAACATAAAGAATGAATAACTAACTATTGCTTAGAGTTTCATGTTTATTACACAACTAATGCCATAATCATATCAAGAAGATACATAAATTAAAAGGGTATAAACATAATATCCAAAATCTTAAACATTTCAAGTGTACCACTGACATGACAAAGACTTCAGCAGCTACTCAAATCACATAGTTTGCAAAGGCATCCTTTGTCAAACAAAATAATTAAAATTTAAGTTCAAATTTAGAAAAAAAGACAAGGACAAATACTGGTTCTGATATACCTGAGTTAGAATTTTAATAATATTAGGCAAATATTAGTGATTTAAAGATGTTGATTTAGAGAATTTTATCTATTTACTGAATGTTTAATAAAGTCAGGTACAAATTAAGAAACTCAATAGGTATTTCTCAGTTCTGCATAGAAATCCTCAGTTTAGTTGTTGGAACCATGTCAAATCAAATTTTTACTAGGTTTGAAAAAAACTGCATATATTCATGGTTTTCACAGACTAGTCAAGAGCTTGAAATATTGGTCTTGACTATCCAGTCAAGACCAATTCTTTCCACAGGAAAGTAATTCTCAGAGGAAATTATTTGTCACGCTACTTCCAATCTGAAGATCTAAACACAGTCTTTCCTCTAGCCTTTGGCACAACCCGCAATAATTGGACCATAGGAGAGCGCACAAAAAAGTGGATCCACAAGGTGCATGCCAAACATTACTACCAGCTCAATCATTTGCTTTCTCACCTTTCCCCTCCATCAGGAATAATCGGTAACTGAAGTATTAAATGACATGTCATACTCATTCACTGAGGGAGGAGCAAGACAGAATTACACATTCTGCTGATCATTTCTAGCTATCGGTTGTTATAGGGTATTAACTTGCAATACACAGCCCTGTTTGAATTTCAGATGAGCAGATGGACAGATGTAAAATTCATATTCCAACCCATACAGAGCAGGACTTTGTACTGGTACTGACCACTTCAAAATCCATGAAGTCAGTTTAGTGGATTTTATTTTTCAGGCCTTGCTTATTATTTCCTCCACAGATGCTGAAACCTGCAACAGCAAAAGGCAGTTCTGGAATACTTCCGTATTTTGGTGCCATGGCTTCCTTGAATACTTCTTTCACAATGCCAGGAGCACTCATTTCCAGTGCACACCTGGTAAAAAGACCAAAATGAATTCATCTAGTTTACATGTAAATATTTGTACATCCCTATTGTACAATGAGGTGTACAGTGCATGGGAGCTATAGATATTAGGTGCCTACTTTTGGCAACAGGTTTTAGCAACACTATTGAAATTATTCCCCAATACATTTCTCAGTGCTTTTCAGAATGATTCATGGCAGATGATATCTGGCAGATGTCATCCACGGTTCCCGAATTGACTAGAACACTAACACAGACATGCTGAAACAGGAAAGGGCAACCCACTTGCTGGCATTCATAGTCATAGGGGTTAACAGTTAGCAACTGCAGCCTTGGAGAAGGTGACAAGTTCCAGCTATTAAAAACTGCAAATTTGCCATGTCACCTGGACCTTTCTGAAAAGCTTGGCTCAATTGCAATCAGTCTGCCGTGGCCTCTGACCCTTTGCGGGTGAACATAATACAAGTCTTGAAACTGCTGTATTTTAGAGCCACCAGCTTGATTACTATTGATCATCTACTTGCCTTGACAGGAATTTCCCTTTGACAGTAGCATTTCTGCCTGACTGCTCCTTCTGGGACTTGCGTTTTCTGTTCTTTTTCCTTTTTTTTTTTTTTTCCCAGATTGGTTCCAAGAAATCTATTTTGATTACTGTTTTGGGCAGAGCAGGGAGGTGATAGAAGGGAAGCACTCAGCTCTAATTGCGGCAGGAACTTATTAAAGAAATCCCTCATTGTTCCAGGGTAACCGAGAAGGTAACTCTATTTTTGAAAATTAGACTGTCTCATGAGGTAAGTTTTCCTTTCCCCCTTTGATGGGGAAAAAAAATCATTTAAAATAAATAATATATGAGACATTAGAATACTCCCATATAGTTATAATCTCGCTAGATAATGTGAGGATTGAAAGGATTCCTGCAGTTAAATTACTGTGTGGTGGAAAACTAAGTTTAGGGCTGACTCTCAAATATGATGACCCAGTTGAGTGGTTCAGTAACAGTGACGTTGGGCCTCCAAGTGGCAGATGAAGCCTTTGTTTTATTTGTTTGACAGTAAATATCTGGCCTGTTGCTTAGCAGCCATACACAGAAACAAAGGCGTTTCCAGACAAAATACATTACAGCAGGTAAATCTTTCACAGCATTTACCAAATGGAAATAAGAACTGAACTGATCATCGCAAAACAACCCAACACCTTTGTTTCCTGCAAATGTTTTAAGCACACAAATGGCAATTTGGGATTTATCGATAGCAGTGTGAGAAAACTTCATAGATTAAAAAAAAAAAGAGCACACTGATTTTGAAAAATTATATTCTGAAAGTCCTAGAAATGGAGACCAAAGTTTTCAAACTTCTGTCAGCTGTTAAATCCATATTTAAGTACATTAAATAACTAGATTTTCTCTCAGAGACAATGAGTATTTACAACTGTTGCCAAATTCCAGAGAATTTTCATGTGCCCTAGGAACATTGCACTCATCTGGAACTGAAATACAAATAACAGAGCACCAAAGATTAAAAAGCTTTTGCGGATGTTTTAATAATTTGATATTAATTCTGTCAAGCCTTATTTCTCCCTTTGCTGTCACAAATGCATCCCCACGCCCCAAGTTCTTGGGCCAAAACTCACATGTTACACTTATCCTTGCACACTTCGTTTTCATGCAAAAGTCTTCAGCTTTTGCAGGACTCGCCTCCTGTACCGAAAAAAAAAAAGGAAATGCCAAAGCTACCCTTGCATATCGCAGCTGTACGGCTTTAAGGCAGGTATTTCACTGAGAAAGCAGCACTCAGCCTCACTGAGCAAACAGAAAGGGCCAAATTCTGCTCTCAGTTACCCCGGGGCATTCCACCACAAGAAGGAATCTGCATGTGAATAACCTAGAGAAGAAATGTGTTTCCAGACACTTGAGCTTAAAGACTAAAAAAATGCTGGTGTGAATTCTGTCATCTTATATTTTCATTGCGGGGTTTTGGGGGGTAGATTGTGTTGTGGGATGTTTTTTTTTACCCTCAGAGCTGATCCACAGGGCATTGTCGTTATGTTGCTGTCTCACCTTTCAGTTGATAGACAGACTTCCTGCTGGAGAGACATTATTATTTAACCGGATCCACTCATCCTGCCACTGATTTGTTTTACTTTTGTTCCTGGCAAAGAACAGCAACTCTAGGTAATGTTTCTTTTCTCATTTGGCTAAGTCCTTCAGAACACTTTAGTAAATTAACCCCATGTAGTTCCCTTAGTAAACACAGGATCTCCTGAAAGGATTTATAAAACTAAATTACTTCAGAATTTCCAGACAATCTTTGTTTTTTCTTTTGTTTTGTCCGATACAAGCTTAAAAAAAGACTCAGGAAGCAAACGTGAATGTTTAATTCCTCATCAAATAGGAGCTGTAAGCACAGCACGAGAGAATCAAAGCAAAAAGGAGGGGTTTTAATAAACAATATAGATGAAGACATGCCAACTCTGTTTCTGGAGTGGAAGTATTATCAATGTATCTACAACAGTCTGTTTTTAATTACGTCAATCTTTTCTAGCTAGGGTTACCCTTTAGCAATTGTAATCCCTCTGGAAAGTCACATCTTCAATTTGACCACAACCAAATTCTCATTCATTAAGTTTAAGCCCCATGTACATATATTTGTGTATGTATATTTATGTTACATCCTGTACTGTACACTGCTGCTCAAAGAGAAGTAAAAGGCTTCCTAAAAATATTACTGAGTAAAATTTTGTCATCTCAATAACATCAGGCCAGATATTTATAATAGTTTCTTACTTTCGTCTACAAATCTATTAAGAAAACATATTCAGCATAGCTGTTCAATGGAATATTCTCCTTCCCACATTGACAGAGTTTAGAAACTTCTATCAGACGGTAAAAAAGCTTTAAAATATTAGGTTGCAGGTGGCATTCATAAAACGTTCTTTGAGGATCCAATCCCATCTTATGCAGTAGACAACAAAAATATTCCAGTTAACCTGAACAAGGCTTCATCTGAACTGTAGAGTGACCAGCTACTTACCACTAATTTCATACATATTTTCTTCTTTCTAACTACAGTTAGGAACATAGTTTGCTCAGTGGTGCCTGCATCCTAAATGAAAGATTTCTCTTACTACAGTGAGCCACATGGATCCCAGAGATAGGAAGGAATCACAGTACAATGGAATCACAGTACAATGAAATCACAGAGTGACACAATTGGCTCTGCAAGATGCCAGTACATTCAGCACCTCATCCCACGACTGGCATGGTACATGACAATACCACAGCACTACCATGACGTTCCCTGGCAAAAATGTGTACACTCTGGCTGGACTGCAATTCTTTTATAATCATTCATACATTTTCATTTGCAAGCAAGTTAACATGAGCAAGTCTTGTGAATACTTATCAAAAACACATCCACACATGCTGAATATTCCCACACAGCCATTTTGAATGGTCTTTGATTTAATTCCTCGATCGACAGAGGAATCAGTTATCCTGTCAAGGAGAAGAAATAATAGTGTTTGTTCTCAAGTAATTAACAGCAAGTAAACAGACAAAATAATATGTGAATAAGCCATAGATTAAAGTATATTTGTAAAAAAAGCATTTGTATCATTCAAATAATTGTTAAAAAAATCAGGACCTACTGGAAGACAGTAGGTGAACACAATAAAGTGCTGGATAACCTGAACGTGATACCTCTGAATCCTTTGCACTGACTGCACTCAGGCGAGGGAGCTGGAGACCAAACAACTGATTTTTTGCAAGGGAAATGCAGAACTCTGCAAAATGAACTGAACTGGAATTCTCTGTGGGGAGAATGTATAAGGGTCTGGGAGAAACATACACATCACTTTCTTCTTGCCTCCCCACTCCCCAAATGCTTCAAGAGTCACCAAGACAACAGGACACCTTCCAAAGTCTTCATTAATGGAGGCCAAAAGGATTTGTGCCCTAACCCAGAGCATCGCAGTGAGTAACTATTAGACACGTGGGTACAAGGGAGGAATCCATAAACTGACAGGCTCAGGGACATGCTTTCTATGGGAAAAAACCAAGATGCTTCTGATTGTTAGAAGTTAGGCAAGAACATTTTCAGGCTCCTCAATTAGGATTTAAACACATAAAGGGTACAGGGGAGGATCACAAACATACATCTAACCTACTTGCAGTCTGAAAATATACAAAGCAGCTTTAAAAAACTTAGTACGAGTACCAAGAATGGTTTGACTCCAGAGCACAGAACTCTGCAAGCTAATTTGGGTGATGACAACATTAACCTGCACAAAGCTCTAAACCGGATTAACCCTTGCACAGAAATTAGCTTGGTTAAAACCAGCTTAGATACCTCACCACTCACTCTCCTATAGTCCATCCACCCTGGAAATACCCTAAAAGCTTTACCCAGCAGAGGTGGCAGCAAGCACTCTATCAAGAATAGTTACAAAACGGAGAGAGGATTTCTCAAGCAGGGTTAATATGTTAATGTCAAAGGAGCATTAGCAAAAACCATCAGCTCTGCACAGAAAGCAAAGTGAGGTACAAGTAGGTGGGAGCAAGTACTGCAGGCCTGTAAGACCATCCTGCTCTGGAGAAGCCATGCAGGCTGGGGGAGATGGCTAGTTCTGACTAGGAAAAAATTTTCATAAACTTTTGAGACCAACTGGGCAGTGTTGCCTCTGCATCAGCTTCTTCTAAGTGAAGATCTTTAATATATTGACCAAAGTTACAAACAAAAACATTGAAAATAATCCCTCTGAAGTCCTTTGTCATGTTAGCTGCCTGGACTCCCTGTCTGTCCTGTACATACTGTCCCAGATCTCCCATAATCTGTTCAGCAAACTCCTTCCCCTTCCATACCACTGCAAATACTTCTTCCAGCTGAGCTGACCTTCTTTGCAGTGACCAATCTAGAGCTGAACATCAGCATTTTGGCAAACCCAGGATGTGGCAAATCCGAGCCAATAATGCATAGGACTGAAACCAGCATGAGCTCCCAGCCAAAACTGGTGTATGAGCAAAACTGTGCTTAAGAACCCACCCAGCAGTGGATACTTCTTCAACCCCTACCATTAAATGCTGTGTATATCCAAAGAAATTCCAATAGTGCGACCTAGCACTAGTAACTCCTCTCTGCACACAGCAGTAAATCCATATAGGTATCCTTTTTTCTCATAAATACTCTGCCTTAGTGTATTTAAAGCTATGAATACTTGAAGTTAATAGCTTTTGACTTCAATCCATAGGCAGTACAGGATCAATTTCCTAATTACATATATAAAAACCTGTTTCCCCTCACCGGAAGAAAAAAACAATAATAATGAGCTGAGTACAGCCATAATAACACACAGACATTTATTTATAATGAACTCAGGACATCCAAATAAGAGAGGTTTGCAGCAATATTTTTTGTTAAGTATACACTCCAGTTCCCTTCACTTTCAGTCTTCCTGCCACAGTTAACAGTTATTACACTTAAAGCCAAAGCTGCTCTGAAGGAGAGTAAGAGCTGGAGCTGCCAGAACAGAGGCTTAGATATCCAGTTAATAATTTAGTAGCAGCAACCTATCAGAATATACCAGTTCACATTCCTCCTTTTCCCCACAGAAACGTCTTCTTCGTGAAGGAATTTCTTTGGGAGGTCACTGCTAGAGAAGTGGACAGCGCTATCTGCAAGGAAATGCCTATTTCAGGCTCCAAGAATGAATCTGGATAACTTGCACAAACTTCTTTAAATGAATGGTAGTAACATTTTTTAAGAATATTAACTCCTCTGTACAGAACTCTTCTGCCATGTTGCAGCATTTTATCTGATTTGAAAATAATCTAGTTCTCGCCCTTGTGCAGGCCTATCAAGAGATCCATATAAATCATGCAAATGAAAAAAAAAAAAAAGTATAATTAAGCTCTCTGCAATCTAAATTTTAAGTTTAGATAGAACAAGACTGGGAGTATGTGAAGTATATCCAAAACCTAATGTCAAATTTTGGGCTGCTGAAAAGAGCTCATTCTTTTCTTGTTATAAAAGAATGTTTATTCACATGCATTATTATTGTCTATTAAATATTCCTCATTTTTGTCAGGACTTTACAGCTGCCAGTGCAGGTAAATAGTACCATTACTTCTAAAATTACTATCATTACTTACTGACCTTAAGAGAGTAATCCAAAGCAAACAATATTTCTGCAGAGCATCATCAAATATGATATACTTATCAACTATAATATATAAATGGAAATTTCTAACTTCAGACTGTAAAAATATGCTCAAAAGTAATAAAGGTGGTACAAATTAAAATCAGCCGGGGGAAAAAAAAAGTTCTCACCTTCTTAGCCAAGAAAGGCAAGGCGCTTATCAAAGTAACTTTTAGTGATCAACTCTCCAGATTAAAACTCCACCTTTCTGTTAAATTTAAATGCTCCTATGTTCTTCTATATAATTTTTTGCTATGTACAGGAGAGAAAATTGAGGAAGTTTTATTTCACTGAGATCCAAATTCATCTCGCTAACTGCAGGAATTTCTCTGGGGTGCCTAATTAGGAGCCCCATCAACAAAGGTTGCCTATATAAGTCAATGCTGAGAGACAGCTTTAAAGGACAATTCAGTGTTGCTACTCTAAAATTGCCTCTTCTCATGGGCTATAGAACAGGACTCTTAATCTCAGCTGGGTATTACAATTAGTTGAAATTAATTCTGGCCCCAGTCCCTAGGGTTCTTTCAGTAAAAAAGTTTTCCTTTTTTCTCTTCATTCTCAAAAAAAGTTTCTACTCACAAACCCACGAAACACAGAGGACAGATGTTCCTGTGTTTCACTTGGTCCTGCACATTTCTGGCACCCTATGAAAAACACCATTCTCACTGGTGCCATGGCTTCACAGAGTCATAACCATAGCCACTGCCTTAGACTGCATTCAGTGTTCCTGGTAGACTTTTCTAGCTAGCTTTCCTGAACTTCAAATTCACGCTATTCCTAAGTCATTGCAATCCCCAGGAAGAATCTTCAGTGGTCTAAGGTGGAGTAAAATGAACAACGACATGGCTCCCCACTGCAAACCTGCAGTGTTTTTGAACACAGATGGAAAAAGCAAAACAGAGCCCAGAGTAACTCTCTGCAGCTACGACCCAGGAATCAGTCCACCCTTGAGTCCTGAGGACATCCAGGATACACAGCTCTCACAAATGTACTCTGCTCCATAAGTAACCTGCTTCTGAATTTGACACGGGAAGAACATACAGCCAAGAAACAGAAAAAAAATATGAGACCCATGTATTTATATAACTTCTTTGCAGGATACACTTTACCACAGTCAAGGGACACAGCCTTGCAGAACCCCATTCCAAGGTCCATGAACTCAACCGTGTTCAGTATTCTTTCAGTAAACCAGGTAAAAAAAAATGCAGGCTAGTGACATGCCAACAAACTAAGGGTCATTTAGGAAGGCTAAATGAGAATATTCAACTGTCTAGGGTTTGGAGGGGAGTGAGGGAGAGACAAAACTATATTTCCCCATGCTCCTTTCCTTGAGAGACTAATTTCTTTTTCCCAAAAAGATGCCTTGCTAAGGAAAAAACAATGATTTCTCATCCTTTCATACTGTTCTATATGATATACGAAAAACTAAAGGGGAGAATCAAGAAGGTGATTTAGCTTGGTTTTACAGTCAAAATTCATGTCTGTGTACTCCGGAAAGGCTGCAGTGACTGAAAATTTTATGAAATTATGATGTGAGAAAAAAGAAACAGAAAACCTTACAGAAATAGAGATTGTGTTGTCTAGTGTCCTTCAGCCAAGATTTTCAAGAATGACTAATGATTTTGGCTGTTACGATGCCTGAATTGCCTTTGTGGGGATTCATTTCCAGAAAGTGCTGAGTATCTTTCCTCTGAAAGTCAAGCTTCTCAAAACTGTATGTAGCTGGGAAACCAAAAAAGGAGGCATGGAAAACTTTCTTTAAATTTAGAATATTTTTTTAAGCACCCACTTAACTACAATGCCCAAAAACACACTTGGAAAACATAATGTCATAGTTAAGGGATCGGATTATCTGCTCTATAGTTACAGTATTGCAATACATACCCGTGAGATATTCAAGCAGCTCATGAGGCAAACTAGGGACGATAATGTATTATCTGAGACACGTAGAGTTTAAAAATAGGCAAAAATAATGCCTCCAGACATTTTTTCTTTGCTATACCAAGACTGATACTTTTAAAGAATTTTGTACATTTACTAGATGTTGAATTTACCACATCAGTGATTAACCATAATTTAAACTATTTCAAAAGAGTGTTTTTGCAGATATTAGTGGGGTTTTTTCCAAATACAGACAGTCCCCTGCAGTAATAGATATACACCTTGAAATCATCCATGAAGCCTGGGGAAACTGATAGATCTGATTTGCATTTAAGCATTCATATAACTGTCAGGCCAAATGGGACTACACAGATGACTTCAATGAAGCATGTGCTTGGATGTCTTCATAGGATTAGGACCTTACCCATGTAGTATGGCCTACACTTATATTCAAACATTCAGATATCCTAATATCTGAACATTACTACAAGCCATTTGAAAATACACCACAGCACACAGAGTTATTATATGCTACAGGATACCGTTACCTAGTTTCCAAGTTCATCAGGAATTTACAAATTCCCAGCAAATTACAAGAGGCAGACAGCTGCACAGCAGATTAAATCCCCTACCTCCAGCAGTTTCACAAAAGTTTTGCATGATATGTGTTCATTACACAAAGCCAAGTGCCCACCAATCAAACTGCTATGAATGCCCCCAAACTGGTTATCTCTTTAGAAGATAAAGTGTGCTGTTTATATAACTTATTAAAGATTGCACCCTTGCATTCCTTTTTCAGATAAAAAGTGTGAGGGCACTGCTTTATCACTTTAACTATGTGTTTCTTTGAACATATTTGTGCTTTAAAGTAAACACCAATGCTAGTTTTTTTACGACTACTAAAATCAAAACACATCTTTCCAAATTAATCTGTATAATAGTTGGGAAGAGCCTTTGATTCACTACCATAATTATAAACAGGCACTTAGGTCAGACATACTAAAAGAGCATCAGTCATTTAAAATCAAATTAACAGTTTGATTAATCAAACACCAGACTGTCAAGTCAGATAACATACCTGATGGCTTTGTTCAGTTACCAAAGAGGGTTTCCACTTTAAGCACCACAGATTTCATCAGCAAAACAGAACTTACTCAAGCAGAAAATTTTGGTCTCCTTTAAATGTGCTCTATAGTATTACTAGGAAAATTCTCATGACAAGTCAAATTCTCCTTCATTTTCATGTGGTCACACAGCAGGAATTGAGAGACACTGCAGATATATTTCCTGTCTCTTTGAGGCCCACTTTTCAGGCAGAAAAGTGCAGTGGGATTCAGGAGGATGTACATTAATAGAATCAGGTCATGCTTATGAGGGATACCAAAGTGTTAGAAAAATAGTTTATTAACTTAGTTCTGGAAGTTAGTGATTATTTACTAAATAAGTATGAGATGCTGGCGTATAGCATATGATACACTGCATGCATTTTCACACCTGAATTCTCCTCCCCTCCATTAGAATATTTTCTGTTCCTAGCATTTGACATGGAGTCTGAAGGTCAGTCTTCTCTATGAAAATTTGGAAAGACCCTTTGCATTAGAGACAATATAATTGCTGCCATGATGTTAAAAACACAAAATGGAAAAGGACATGCTATGTCATTACTCCCTCAGAGTAACAAAATGCACAGACTGGAATATATCATGCTGAAACAGCCACACATCTGTAGAACCATTATGGAAGACACCAGCCCTGTGCCACAAAGCACGGTATTCCACTGTGCTACTGGGATCAACCAAAATCAAGAAAGTGTGACTGAAGAATTGTCTTCTGAAGTGAAGTAACTCATCATTGATCCACCACAAGAACAACACATTGCAGCATGTCTGGCAGGAGGTGTCTCCAGATATGTTGTATTTGAGTATACACAAAGGCAGCATACACCTCAAATGACTAGAAAGGTCTCAAATAAAAAGAGAGAGAAAGCCTTCTTTCTCCTGCAATATCCAAATGTTGGATGGAGGCAATCGGGCAAAGATTCTGCATGCTCCAGAATCGAAGTCTGCAATCCCTTGGCCCTCACAAATAGCCTGAAAACATCTATGAAAGTAAAGCTAGAGAGAGTGTTTCTGACTGTATCCGTTCGCTCACTATTATTAGACACTGAAAGATTGCACCTATGACAACCACTCTGAGTTGTGAAGCAGCATCAAGAAGCAGATGTGTGCTTCTGGGGATAGGCCCATTTTCAAAAGAATGATTGTAAATGCATGTCCTTCGCAATGTCTGATCCGGAGCCCATTTCCAGCATGGCAAGGAAGGATAAAATGGAAGTATGCCAAGTATACCAACATAAAACCTCTAAATTCATAGCAGACAATTAAAATTAATGGGAAAAGGAACCAATTCCAGATTAAACAACAGCAAAGGAAAAACTTGAAGAAATAAAACCCACCACCCCATACACCAAAGATCTTTCTGTCATGATTCAGTATGCAGCCTGCATAGCATCTATGGATGTGTAACCAAAGAAAAATCAAAAATGCCTCTTATAAATGGTGTTTTGAAAAACTGATAAATTCTTGGCTTCATTCCACCACTGTTTTTGATACTCGTTCATATATGATTACAAGTCAAACTTTAAATGCTTCTATGCTTTCAGCCTAAAATACATATTATTTGCTAGTTGCATTCTAAATGACAGTTCTTTCAGGGAAGTTTCTGCCTATGGGGCCATTTGGAGGCTGAAGAGTCTAATTCAACCTAATGCATTTTAGTGTTTAATGCTGCCCATTGATATCTGTGACTATTGAATGTGAGAGACCTAAAGATGTGCAGAAAGTAATTGGCCAGTGGGATATTCCCCCCCAAGTTAGAAGAAAAACCCCTAAAACTGTGTTTTGGGGGAAAAAAAAAAAAAAAAAAAAAAAAGGCAAGGGAAAAAACCTTAACCCACTGCTTATCGATTCTATGATTCTATGATTCTAAGTGTGTTAAGAGTGAAACAAAGATCATGGGTTACAGGAAAGCTAAAGGCTTATGGTAAAAGCATTTCTCTTGCTTTCATTGGCATAAAGACAAAAGGTTTCGAAGAAAACATATATGATTTTTGCCAATTCATGACAGTATTTCTGCTAAAAAGAATTTCCAGCACAGGTCAAAATCCAATGATATATTAACCACAGTATCTTCTGACGTTTGGATCAAGTATGCCCTGAAAATTATGGCTGCTTTTCTAATCTCTGAAGCTTCCTTTCTTCCCTTTCCCTCCACAGTCTCAATTTCTCCCTCCACAGCCTCATCACAATTCACTACTACTCATACCAGTCCTTCTCACTGGTTTTAAAATATCACATGTAAATCCCACCAAAGCCATCAGTCTGATGGCTGTTTCAGACATCAGATCGCAGGAAAAGAGAAGTGGTAATGTATTGCAACAGCAAGATTCAAATCCTGTATCTGGTGGACTGAGTTCTTCTTTCATATCCACAGACATTTCCTCAGGATTCAATGAACTAGAACTCACCACTTCCATCCCACAACCCCACTGCAAAGATATGCCCTAGAGATCTATTGTATATACTGTATACAAAAATTCACCTATGTATTTGCACAACCGTATAGGCAACTTGGACTTTAAATTTTTTTATTCAAACCCATTACACCTGGAATTGATACAGTTTGCTGTTGGTGTTCCTTAATGTGAAGAAGTGACTTCTTTTTAAAGTAAATGTTTGATCTTCAGGCTAGATGGATCATCAGATAATGATGACTAATGATAGCTATGTATTGTTTCACCTTTAATCCTCATTGATATTAATGGAAGTCCAGTTTTCAAAACAGGGCACCTAATAGCAGGCAACAACCTGTTCACTTCATGTTTGAAATATCTACCATATAGAAAATCTATAGATACCATAATCTAAGAACTTTATAGATCAAAGAAAATTTGATCAGGTACTTTTCTCTGGAAAAAGCAATTTTAACAAAACCCAAAGTTTTCATCAATTTTGATGAAATCTTAGATGTGGTAGTTTCTGATTAACAATTTCTGTTGCATTTTTTTTATTTGCATTTTATTTCTACTTCATCATTTATTTTATACCTTTGCCTGAAAATACTCATATGTAGCATGCTTCAAGACTAACAAAGAAAAATCACTTAAGTATCAGGTTACAGTGATTCAACATTTTAAAAATTAAATTTCTCAGAATTCTCATCCCATGGAAAACTTAAGTTTTGCTCCAAGTTAGAGCAAAAAGAGAAGGCTTCAACACATTTTATCCTGAACAACAGAAAAATGTCATATTCAACCAGCAATGCAATACCTAATTTAGGAATCTAATTTTAATGGCCTTACATGAAAGTGCTTAAGATAAATATGTGCTTCATTTTCAGAAAAACTCAGAAACACAAAATAACAATCAATGCTCAGGACTGAATTTTTAAACACTTGGATTCCTTATTTTTCTTCTCTCTTTTTATAAAAAACAAACAAACTAACAAACAAACAAACAAAACCTTTCCCAACAGTATAGTTCCAGCTACAGGCACTAAGGAATCATTCTCTTCCACACCCTAATGGACATTTGGCTCTGTCACTGACACCCTATCAGTCTTGGCACTCATATAGGAAATCTCAGTATAAAGGCAAAATAAGTATGAACTAACCCCTTTAACCTTAGCATCTTGACCACATGAAGATTCAGACCAACGAATGTTGTCATCCCTGTTCTAGAATACCTTCCTGTGCAGATACAATATCCTGGAACAACACAAGAAGATTGCATTGTAAAATAACAATTTTCCTCATAAACTAACAGATTTTATTCTGTAACAGAATCCCTACCTAGGAAGCTATGTTGGAATAACTGCAATAAAATAGCTTATTTTTGTATACGTTGGTCAGTCAGTTTACCCAAATTCTATAGAGAAGTTTGCTTTTAACTGGTGTCCAGGCAAATCCTTACCACACCAACACCTGCATGGCCATAACAACAGTAGTACCTGACTCAGTTTTTAGCTTCATATTTTGCCCAAAGTCTGAATTCACTTAAAAAAAAAGTTAAATATTGATCACATTTTGTAACTTTTCTAAATCATATTGGCTTAAAGTACAAGCATCTGAAATGAACAGAAGGGAGAATTTCAGATAAATGAGTAAATTTATGTCCCTCATTTGCTGTAGACAAAGGTTACTCTCTTAAAGTCTGTTGAAGATTCAGGTAAAACTAATTCATACTGAATTAGTTTGATCTCTTGCTCTCAAGCATCTGATCCATAAAACAGGGGTTTAAAAATATCAGAAAGACAGTGAACTTCTCCAGAAGGCCATCTCAGCTGAAATCTACACTAAAACTTCATTTGCTTTAATCTGGCATATATAACATATATATGTCATCTGGCACACTACCATATACATTCCTCATTATTCAGAAGATTTCCTTCATAAATCTTAGGGGTGTAATAAAGAGAAGCCTTTCACAGTATGTCACTGTGATTCTAATTCCATTAACAATTTTATTTCAATAGAAACTGTGGCCCTGCAGATATGTGCTCCTGAGACTGCTGGATTTTCTTTTCCCCTTTGCGTTAGTTTTAAATACAGACTCATACAACTGCACAGAATAATAGCACTCAAAGGGAAAAAAAAAAAAAAAACAACAAACCAAACTGTTATAGAAGGACTTGTAATCAGCAAAATTCCAGAAAAAGGGGAGAAATGGGATTATTTTAATAGCTTTTTCATATTGATACTTGCTGTATCTTTAGAACAAACATTCATGGAAATTAAATCAAGACTTTCTCAGACTTCCTGCTTCCTTTGTAACATTCTCTCCTTTTTTGGTCTATGTACTGCAGAATAGATTTAGCTCCCTGTTCACTTGCCACCTTTAGATCATGCTATCCAAAGGGCATTTGAAGGAGAACTGCACCTAATTCAGTCAGCCCAGCAGTAGCAAACTGCATGGGATAAGAATCTCTTCCCACAGCAAATAAGCCATGCCGTACTATTCTTTATATGTTTAATTATAGCAGGTATTTCTCAGGCACTAATCAAAGGACAGCTTGGTCATCTGCATGAGAAGTTACACTGTTGTAACGTTGTTTTAAACATCTGAAAGGTCAATACCAATAAAAATATGTACTCACAGTGAAAAGTTCCCTTATTTGACATCAGCTGCCCAACACATCTTGCTTCTGTCCAAACGCTATCCAGTCTAAAACCAGAGACTGGAAACAGCTTAGCTACTGGCTCGAGAAGTACAATGGTATTCACCCCTTTATTCCACAGTTTGCTCACTGCAATATGAATAGCCGTGGTTAAAGTAGCACTTGACCATGCTTTCTTGGAGTCAAATCTGAATTCACCTGCCCCCTTCCAGGGCAGTTTTCCCTGACTGTTGGCTTGAGGAAGGCAACTTGACAGACAGTGTCAAATTCAGCCCTCTTTTCTTGTATGCTCACCAGAGACAATAATCCAGGGCCAAGCCTACTTTCCTAACAGCAGAGATTCAGGAAAGAGGGTGTATTATTTAAACAAAAGAATGAATTATTTATTCCATTGCTAGCAAAACTCTAACTTACACATTCACAGTCTTATATAAACATCTATGATGTGGAAAGAGAAGGTGCATCTCAAGCAGACTGCATAATCTCTCAGAAAAACTGGCTCCTACCACCTCAGCTTAAAATATTGATCATGTGTGCGATGCAGCAACATCTAAAGACCTCAAATAAACGTGGGACTCCTTGTGTTAGGTGCTTCAACCATAAATGCTGGGGGATAGTGCTACAAAGAATGTACTATCTTAAAAAAAAAAAAAAAACCAACAAAAATCAGACAAGAACAAGAAAATATGTTTATTTCCAGATTATTACTGTAAAACTGTGGTACACACATATCAGGCTACACTGGAAGGGTGTAGAGAGTTAAGTATAACACCCATCAAGGTATCTCGTGCTAAATCACAAGGTAACAATTTCTTTGTTACTTCAAATCCTTTTAGAATATGTGAACATATATAATTTACTTCTTCTGAGTAGGACAGTATATCCAATGGATTTTCATATTTTTGGACAGCACAACATTCCTTGAAATGACTCCAAACCTGAATAACAGTGTTTTAAAATTAACTCTGGTCACAGTTTCATTCATCTTCAGTTGTGATCCAGCCCTGGAAGGGGCTGGAGATCAAAACCACCCGTGATCACATGTATTCTTACATAAGAGTGGCCATGCCAGGTCAGACCAAAGGTCTATCTAGTTGGATATCCTGGCTCTGAGAGTGGCCAGTAGCAGATGCCTAAGGAAAAGTATCAGAGCAAGGCAAGCATGCAGTGATCCTTCCCCTGGTTACACTTCCAGCACCCTGCGGTTTCAGAGCCTCCTGAGCCAGAGGTTCTGACAGCAGTTTTATATGCTGAATTACAGGATTCAAATCCCCAGCCCTTTACTTCGTGTAACAATGGGAGAAAGAAATATTTTGCAGTTAATTAATTCATGTGATAAGCAAGATCTGGTTTTTTAACCTCAACACAATTTAAGTGCTCCTGCTGCAAAATTACATTTGTTTAGGCACATTTCCATGTCACACATCTAGACACGAATTCCATCAATCTACCCATTTCATTTGCTGTTTGAAGCTGCAAAGAATCCACAGTTTGTCCATAACAGATGCCAAAAGCCTAGAAACTTATTACACACTGCTCACAGTGTGGGTTCAGATACATTATCAGCATAAAAAGAAAAAGGCAAATTAGGCCACAGTAGGAGAACACATTTTTAATATTACATTCTGCAGCTTGCATCACTAATTTAATGCTGCTGTTTCCTAAAGTTATGCTGCATCATTCTAGGTTGCTGAATTGAAGAGATGACAGTGAGCTAAATTTGTACAAGCGACTAGGCAATGCAGATAGTCAGTGCACTTGATGAATTCCAGAGAATCCTCCAGGGCCAAAGTGAATGAGACCTTTTCAAAGATTTCTTTAGGCATTCCTATTGACAGAAACTAGGTATGAATACATTCAGTGTACCAAACTTGGGAAAAAGGGAGATTTCAGTGCATTCTTCCAAAACAACAGAAAAGAAAAATACTCAGCACCTGTTAGCAAAATGCATATACTCTCTTTCTGCTGTAAATGCTCAGTCCTTTTGATTAAAGACACACACCACTCACAAACTTCACATAAATTATCATCTCAAGAAATCATTGCTTACCAAGAGGATTATCTGTGCCATTATGGCTTCTCTCTGGAGCTGCTAGGGAGTTATCTTTTACATCATATCTACTGTTTACTCCAGCTACAGCAGAAATCTTGAAAGCAGATATCAAAGAATAGCAAAGAAATACAGTCAGCAAGGAAAATAAGTTGCAGAACTTGTAGTTTCTTGATGTATCTTCCCAAGATACTGGTCATCTGGGGCAATATGTTTTGCTTAATTTAAAGTTTCCTTTATGGAGAATTTCCTGACTAAGGGTTAGATAACTGATATTGAAGGATACCTCAGGGACAATGAAACTTTAAATTATGTTATTTTTATGAAGTTATAGATTTTTCTGTTTAGGAAGAAAAAAACCCAGACAGCTCATATATATGAAAAGTTTTGACCTGGTCAGATGGACGCAGAAAGGCAAAACCCTAGCACCTGTTGACTTTAGGCTAAATACAGGACAGGTTCAATGTCAACAGTTCCAGTACCCTGAGATTTTGCAATGTTGTTCAGAGGAGATGGGCTTATCAGAGCTTTCCTGCTAAAATTACTGCCAAAGGATGATGAGCTCCCGCCTTGAACATTTACTTTGCTAATATTCAGAGGATGCACATGCATGCACCACAAAACCAGTCACCAATGAACACCACGTCTGCTCTGGCTGCTAGCTACCAAGTGGCAGGCACAGTAAGAAAATTATTCAGAATTGTAATTAATGTCATAATTATTCAGCTATCATTTCATTTAAGATGTTTACAGCAGGTCATTTCACGTTGTCCAAAATAAGCAGTCTGCCTCCATTAGATATTTCCCTCATGCAAACTAAAGAATTCACAGTACAGGAGGATTTCAAAAGCACTACATAATAGTCAATTTTCATGTCAGCAAATTGTTATCAAAAAATGGCAAAAAAATAGCTGCTTTTCATGATAGATATTCAACATGTTTGGGCCTCTTCTGCATTTCTTGGCTTGCTCTGGGGAATGAACAGTTTGAGACCTTTTGGTCTCTATTATAATCCAAAGTATTGTGTTACTTGAGCAAACAAACTAAACACAGCAATTAACTGGGAAGAAGGTGTTTGTGATTCTTGATATCCTGAAGTGGAATTAAGTTAGCACTGGCACTCATGTATCAAACATATTATTACTGTTAGGTGTTTATTCAGCAACACTGCAGGGCCTCAGAGCCTTTAAATTAAATTTACATGGCCAGGTTTCACACAGAGAATCAATAGTGCATATGTCTGTAGTATTTGAGATACTTGAGTTCTTCTAGAAGTCCTGCAATGGCACTGTGAATCCTGGGACACAATTCATCTCATCCTGCTGATCTGTCTGCACTTCTGAGTAGTATCTTGTTGCTGTACCACTGGCCCAGCTGGGTTTAGGAAAAGGTTCTTTTTTTAATTTTTTCTTTGATAGGTGGTACATTTTTACTCTGACCCTCTAATGTAGGGTCTTTAATCATTTTACCCTGTTTGCTGCTCTTTTAAATTTCTCTTCAATAAGCTTTCTCATTTTAATGTGCTTTCTCTTTTTGAAGTTAAATGTTACTGCAATGGGTTTTTTTTCCTTTCACAGGATGCAAACTTTGAATTTGTCCTGATGTCTTCAGCCTGACAAGTAGTAACATCTTGAACTATACTGTGTGCCATGTTGAGGATTTATTCAGACATCACTTCTCCTTTTTTTGATTTTTGACTCATCTCTAATAGAGGAAAACTTTCTAGAAAATATCAGATGCTACTTCTTAGTGGCAAAATTACAAGCCTGAACTGCTTCTGATGCATTAGAGAAATTCCTATGCCACTGAGTTACCCTCTGTGAGTATAAGAATGTCACAAACCATGAATCATAGGTTGCTGATGAATAAAGTTCACATCTTTCATACTATGGAGCAATATTTTTTTTATGTAAAAAAAACAAGAATTGTTTCAACTGCTTGCTTGTAATCATTTTTTTGATGCATAATACTAAGATTTCCTCATTTTTTATACAAAGCAGCCATAAGTGGCCGAGCCCAGAGGGTGTGGCCGAGCCCAGAGAGTAGTGATAAATGGTGTTAAGTCCAGTTGGCGGCCGGTCACGAGTGGTGTTCCCCAGGGCTCTGTTTTAGGGCCAGTCTTGTTCAATATCTTTATCAATGATCTGGATGAGGGGATCGAGTGCACCCTCAGTAAGTTTGCAGACGACACCAAATTGGGTGGGAGTGTCGATCTGCTCGAGGGTAGGATGGCCCTGCAGAGGGACCTGGACAGACTGGATCGATGGGCCGTGGCCAACTGTATGAGGTTCAACAAGGCCAAGTGCCGGGTCCTGCACTTCGGTCACAACAACCCCATGCAAGGCTACAGGCTTGGGGAGGAGTGGCTGGAAAGCTGCCTGGCCGAAAAGGACCTGGGGGTGTTAGTAGATAGCCGGCTGAACATGAGCCAGCAGTGTGCCCAGGTGGCCAAGAAGGCCAACAGCATCCTGGCTTGTATCAGGAATGCTGTGGCCAGCAGGAGCAGGGAGGTGATTGTCCCCCTGTACTCGGCGCTGGTGAGGCCGCACCTGGAATACTGTGTCCAGTTTTGGGCCCCTCACTACAAGAAAGACATTGAGGTGCTGGAGCATGTTCAGAGGCGGGCAACGAAGCTGGTGAAGGGTCTGGAGAACAAGTCTTATGAGGAGCGGCTGAGGGAACTGGGGTTGTTTAGCCTGGAAAAGAGGAGGCTGAGGGGAGACCTTATCGCTCTCTACAACTACCTGAAAGGAGGTTGTAGTGAGGTGGGTGTTGGTCTCTTCTCCCAAGTAGCTAGCGATAGGACAAGAGGAAATGGGCTTAAGCTGCGCCAGGGGAGGTTTAGACTGGAAATTAGGAAAAATTTCTTTACGGAAAGGGTGGTCAGGCATTGGAACAGGCTGCCCAGAGAGGTGGTGGAGTCACCATCCCTGGAGGCGTTTAAAAAACGGGTAGATGTGGCACTTCGGGATATGGTTTAGTCTGGTCTACCCTTGATTAGTCTAGAGTGGGCTTGGTAGTGTAGGTTAATGGTTGGACTGGATGATCTTAAAGGTCTTTTCCAACCTAGATGATTCTATGATTCTATGATTCTATGATTCTATAAAGTTATTCCATCATGCTTGTATTTTGAGTATGTAAGTAAGGATAGTCAAGCTAAATGCACTTCCATATTCAACTTCCAAGGAAGTCCTCAATGGCTGGTTATTTTGCAAGATAGCAACTAGAATCTCAGAAAAACTAAACAAAACAGAAGACTTGCCTACAACCAAAACTTTCACTGCTGTAGCTCTGTTAAAAGTAGGAAAGAATTATTGTAGACCAATAAAAATCCTGGCATAACTGAAGCGGTATCACCCCCACACAAAAAAAATCCCCTTTTCATGAATTCAGCAGTCAAAATAAGCTCTAGCAAAATGGTTCTAATTTGCAGCTGTAATTATGGAATTTGCAGTCTTAATTATGGAAATTTGTAAGCATAACACAACCAGTAAACCTCGCATAGATAAATACAGCCTTAGCCACATCCATAAAATAGCAGTTAGCAGCATAGTGTTTCCTAAACACAAGTAGAGCAAAGGCTAATACTGGTTTAGCACCAGATCTGAGGCCCTATGTGCATGAAAACAAGCGTGATGTAATCTGTATTATGATGACTACTACTGCAAATTGATTTTGAGACATTCTGGAAAGACTAATTTTAAAAATCAAAGGCAACCTCATTTTCAGAAATGTGTGGTGTTTTAATTTAATTAAACATTAGAACTTACATTGTTTGAAACAGACCTACATTTGTGTGTCTAAAGCCACAAAATAAATGAACAACTACAGTAGCCCATGTGTTATCTAGTTCATATTAAATCCTCCACCTTAGGATGTGTAAACAACGTGTAGGATTGGAATAAAAACACTGACCGCAGGTTTATGCTAAACTGGTTATCAGTAAAAATTACCAGGGTTGATATTTAAAGGCTAGATTTTCAGGAAAACTCTGCATTCAACATTTAGACACCTAATTCAGCGGACAGACTTTCAAAAGAACTTTGTCCCCATTTTGGCACTGAAAGGTATTAATTGGATTTCCAAGGACTTGGTCCTACAAGGCATCAGACATTCTGGCTCTGCAGCAGTGAAGCACTTCAGCACATCTTTAATTTAAGAGTATAAATGGTCCCACTGAAGTCATGGGGCTATTTGCGCTCTCACACAATATATGGTGATGCTGGCTCAGGGCCAGAGTTTTCAGCACCTCAAAGGAGTTACCCCAAAAGTAGTGATGAGGCCTGGGCATGTTCAAAAATCTTCCATAGGTACTGAGGCCTGATTAAATTACGGAAAGTTTGTTTCCCATTTGTCTGAGAGTTTGCCAGTAGTTGGGGCCTTGCTCACTTGCTTCTATTTAGAGGAGAAAAGAATTTATATGAAGTCCTGTTTTATTGAATGAAAAGAAAAAAAACAACATCAAAGGTGAATATAATTATTCTGAAATCTAATTTTGCCCTTCCATTAAGTACTGTACATCTAAGCTCTGCAAACATCTCCACATTCCCTGTTGCCATCTCTGCTTCTCTTCATTCATTTAACTTCCTGTTCACTGATGTCCCTCATCCACAGACACCTGCAAATCAGCTGAACTGGCACGCATTTCCTCTAAAATTTCTTATCC
Source organism: Pelecanus crispus (assembly GCF_030463565.1). Classification (NCBI taxonomy): domain Eukaryota; kingdom Metazoa; phylum Chordata; class Aves; order Pelecaniformes; family Pelecanidae; genus Pelecanus; species Pelecanus crispus. The sequence goes on from NC_134644.1 coordinate 15,417,672, forward strand.
TGCTGGTTTTAGTTCGTGTTTGGCTTTTCCACAGTCTTGGACATTGGCTTCTTATTGTTTCTACCATCACCACATAAAGGCAGAGGTCACTGTTCTTTCCTTTTAGCTCGAGTGAAAAGTGACTATTGCTGGTGAAGAGCAGCTGGGTGGATGCTACCTTTAATAAACACAAAATAAAGTACTGCACAGAAATTGCCCTAAGGGCTGTCATAGCATCAGTGTAAACTATCAGTCATAACTGCAGCTGTGATCACTCTAGAGATGGCCGTCATTACTGCCAACATGAGTTGTCCAGTCCTGTGCTACATGATCACACTTCTTCCCTCAAGTCTCTATGGCCACAGTAATTCTGCAACAACGGGACTACTCCTGCATTGCTCACCCATATGCATGAGCCACATGAGCCATACCATGTGGCTTTACAGCTTACATTAGTGGCACTGTAACAGTATTTGCAACTGCTTCTGTGGGACGTTTGCTTTTGTTTCTATGAAGCCTGACAGCCTCCCAGCTGTAGCTCCTCTCTAATGCACAGTGAGCACTGGTCAGGGATGCCAAAATGATAATGTCAGTTCCAGCATTACATCTGATGGCATCTTTCTGCTACCACGTGCAAAACTTCACACAGCCTTTCATCCCTAGTCTGTGCTTTTACACACATACATATACAGCTGTTAAAATTGCCAGCATTCTTCACCAAAAGGATGCTAACTCCTATGAATTTATCACTTTTACAGAAAGCTTTTTGGATAAAAGGAATTAAAACTGTTCTTCAAAATGACGCACATTCCTATTATGTGTAGTAAGCATCACACTGAAAGGGGGAAAAAAAAAGAAAAAAAAAGAGCATTCCATACAGCCAGCAGCTGTCAAGCATCAAAGACTTCATTTCAACATTATGTCAAAAATCACGATGCTTTAAGGCTCGTCAAAACATGAGTACATCTCCAAGGCAGATGTCTTGACTCCTGAGGCTGCTGAATGGCTGGATTATAGAAAATTTACCAAAAAGAAAAAAAAAGTAAAAAAAAAAAAAAGCACCCATGCAAACACATCAATAACAATTGCCCTTACTTTTGGCTACCTTTCTAATTTGTCATCTGCATCTACTATATCTAGCACTCCTTCTCCTAGCTGCTAAGGCCCTTTCGAAGTGTCTTGGTATACTCTTTTGTTTCCGATTCCACTTGCTCCCCAGCTTTAAGCAGTTGTTACCGCTTTTTAGAGACATTTTCCCCCATTTGTCTTTGTGTAGGTCATACAGATTTGTATATATGTTAAAATATACATTAATAGACTCTGCAAGAACATATTAGGCTAAGGATAAAAAATTCATATAGGTAACAAAAAAAAAAAAGAAAAAGAAAAAGAAATTGTGTTTAATTTAACTTTGGTCTAAGCTAACATGTTACCAAGTATACTGCTTCACAGAATCTGTTTACATACCTGTGCTCTAAAACTAAATAGTAGAAAAAATCATGTTCCCCAGAACTCACTGAGATTCAAATAGGTGAATTCTTCAATGCCAATGGATTTAACTTGGCCTGAGCACCACTTGAAATGGCTAAAAAAGCCAGTAGCAGAAGTGTTAAAGATATAAAAGATGTATTAATTGCATAGATATATAAAACCAGGTCATATTGGATTTATGAACCAAGTTACATCAAAACATCTTATTAACATCAAGGTTCTAGGGGAAATAGCCATTGACATGAACTATAGTGGCAACAGATATGGAGACCGAGAAAGCCTTTGACAATTTTCACTTGACGGATTAGTGCATACAGTATTAAATATAAGCTGCCCTAAGGAAAATTTTGAGACTGGATAAGGACAATTATACGACTAAATAATTGGTTTATAGACAGAAAGCAGAAAATCAGAATTTAAAGTATCCATTCACCATAACATGGCAAGAATTGTTTTGCATGGGATTTATATCAGATAGCTATTATTAATATTTTGATTAACAATTTACAGAAAATAATTAAAAGATTAAATCCTTCTTGCCATCAGCATCAGAGGTTAGGAACTGGTTAAAATGTGAAGAAATATTTACATGTTTATTAAAATATAAGCTCAAAGTGATATGGGAATTTTAAGTTCCACATGTAGAATGATGCACCTAGAAATGTAATTCCTTAATTAAGTACAGGTCAAATAACGGGAAAACAGTGTAATGGGGAATGTGATCTAATTAGGTATGGCCAGAGTTTTTTCATTCACTGTCTAACACAAAGCAGAAATTTAAATGTATTTTGCTTTTCTCAGAAAGGTTCCTTTGTAAGAAAGAAATCCTCGTGGAATACACAGGAGTTTCTCCACTGATTTCAATGGATCAGGGTTTCACCAGAAGTGTCTACCTTTGTTGGGTCTATCTAAATAAAGAAGGAAAATGTCACGTGGGTAAGTGGTGAGGTCAAACACAACAGGAAAGCTTTTCCACATGACAGAAAATTGGAATAAGTACAGATGGGGTGGGTAGATGTACCCTGATGAATTTAGTTGACTAACTTAAGGACTTATTTTCTGTAAATCAACAACAGTCAGACACATCAGATGCAAATGGGCTTGTCTGAAATTAGTTAACAAATGGTTCCTGTAAATATACATCACACTCTAGGAAAGTTCACTTTCTTAACATGCTTCTGGCTCACACCCACCTCTTCCCTTTGTGTGTAGAAATGAACAGCTATCACGTTCTGGATTATTTCCAGAAGGTCAATAGATAATTTAGATAAGGCTCACAGTTTCTGTAATGAAGATGCTCTCTTGAGCCTCAAAGATAAAAATACACAGAAAGTCATTAAATTATAAGTATGACTAGGGTTTTTAATTGCACTGGAGCTGCTGATGAAAGCCACATCTCTATTTAGATAGGGAGCTTGGAGAGGGAGGGAGGGTTGTCTTTGAAGGATATCACCTTAAGGTGTATCCTCACAGGTAAAAAAAGGATTTCATACAAAAAGACAACAGATTTTCTCAGAAGATACAGTTCACTGCTACCTTACACCACGGTGTTCCAGAGCTAGCATGGGAACTGTAGTCTCCAGGTGACTATCACTCATTTTTCATGCCAAGTGAGAGCATTTTGTTTGGATTAGGTTCCCAGCTTGCAAATTCTGTCAGATTTAGGTATGGAATCAAAAGAAATCACTGCCTCAACTTCCATTCCATCTACAGTAGAAACAGAAGTTTCATGCAGTCACTCAGCCACCACAACTCACTATCCAGCAAATTTGTGTAAAACTGCAATAAACTTCAGGGCACTGCCTTTGTCTTTTGCTTCTTTTCTCTCCTGAATCCACTCTTTGGGTTTCCTCTTGCCTTCCTGTGTCTTAGGTTCTTTCCTCTTCATTTCTTTACCTACAAGAGCTTGCTTTCACATGTACCTCCATTCTCCTTACACACACTCACTTGCCCCATTTCAGATACCACATAAAAACTACAAGTTCAACTGGAACTGAAGAATCATTGAATTTTGGAGTCCACACTACAATGAAATTGAAAGCAGGGCAGAAATCACTGCTTCAGTGATACTCAAACTACACAGTAATTTTTTTCTTAAAAATTATGAAGAGAACTGTAGAAAATAAAACTACACTAAGAGACCTGCAAAATGTCATGGTGTCCTAGAGGCTACATAAATACATCAGAATATAAGTCAGAACACCTTCTGTGCAGATGGAGGTCTTAGTGACACTGGTCCTGATTCATCCCACAGCACACTGGCATTTAATTGAGGTGCTTAAATAAGTAGCCTCTCATCTCAGGAGCGTTCTGTTATCACAGAGAGACACAGACATACATTAGACATGCTGACTGGTTCTCTGGGTGATGCCTGATCCACCGGCATCTATTTGCAGAGATAGGACAAAACAGAATATCCTTAGCAGTGATACCTCAGTCTAGTGCTAGAACTAGCTTTGATAGACCCAGGTTATAACATTTTGCCTAAAACACCTACCAGCAAACATTGTAACTTCAGGAAAAGATTTTATTGCTGACTCCCTTAGAGCCTGCCTTTGCTTCAACTGGGACTAAAAGAGCATATGAATTTTAAGTGGCTACCATGAACAACTCAGAATAACCAAGAATGTAGGGAGATGTAGTTGGATTAAATATATAGGCACACACAATTATTCAGAAAGAATTCTGGAATGGTTATTCCTGACTAGCTCAATATAGAGTCAAGCCCTCAGTCAAAATGGTTTGCTAGGTCAGGGGGGTGGACATGGTTCTTAACAGAAAAATCCTGTATTGCAGACTGTCAGCCTTGGTCAGCTGACTTGCCCTCTGAACATGCTCATCTATCATTAGGAGTTACCTACACTCCCACCTTGTATGCTTTGGCAAAATATATAAAGTTATATGAAATAAATTACAATCATATCAGTCTCACAAGAGTCTGGAGCAACTGGGAAGAGAAAAATTTATTAATTAGTATTTTTAATTATTTGAGACAATCTCAAAGTTAATTTATCCTTCATGGGATATTCTCACTTCAACAGGAACAGCACTTGCTCCACATGTAAGTCAACCTCTGCTTGACAGCCCACCCCAAAACGAGTACAGACAGGCCACTGAGCTAGCTCATTCAAAGAGAAAGAACATGTGACCATGGGAGGAGATTCCTTGACACCTCCAAAATCTGCATGGACCTCTGAAAAAAGGCAAAACTGGAAGTATTGTAACAGATTATCTACTTATAGATTATGAACAAAGAAAATTATACAAAAATTGATTAAAATAAATTGGAAGAGTAAGGATAAGATAGCACTGTGAACAGAGGAATAATGAATTTCCAGGAAGAAGTGGAAAAATTAAGTGTTGCTAGTGTATGTAAGCACAAAAGTGGATAACATGAGCAGTGTTCAGTACATTTGAGGCGTATCCATCAATTCAGCATCCACAAAAGCCATTTCACCTTTCTGGGACTCTGGGGATTTTGGATTGGTCATATATTTCCTCTGCAATGCTGGCTATGAACTGCTCTGGTGTTCTTTCAATCTTCACCACAAGGTCTATCTGTGATGTTCACCCTGCTTTGAGCACGGGTTTGGACTAGATGAATGCCAAAGGTCCCTTCTAATCTAAATTATTCTGTGATTCTAGAATGTTTTTAAGACTCACAGTTTCACAAATCAATCAGGTTGGGAAATTTATCTTACCTCCCCAGAAATTAAAAGCTGCTTGGACCACATTCTATATTGAGTTAATATAATGCACTGCCCCACTGAAGCCAATGTTTTCAATAAAGGACAATGGCCTTCATACATCCATCACACAGAAGTTACAACCAGACCCATAAGAATGCTAACCATGGCTGTGAAAAGAAAAAGCCCTCTGTACACATCGAGTCCTGTACAGGATGAAACTTCCTACCTAAAGGCTCTGTCTCAGGGACAGAAGTTTTTATAAACACTTTTTGTTTCTCAGTAAATGTCAGATAAACCCTTATGTGATAACTGCATTATTCTGCTTAGGTGCAAAAAGGCCTCAAGTAATCAACTGCAGATCACCTATTCTTCTCATGGAAAAATGGTTATGAAGAGTTGCTGTTACCTGAAAAAAGCCATTGATCATTATTAAAGGCTAATCATAATTAAACTCTAGATGTGTATAATTTTTCTGCTCTTTTTCACTTTTAATATTAGACACTTCATGTAAAATATATTCATGCTGGCAAAAGTGAACCTCTTTTGCAAGAAAAAATAAAAGATTAACAAAAATACTAAAAATATTTTGAAAAAAATATATATTTTCTTTTTAATGCTGATCCCATTATGTAAGAGCTCTTACAATGTGTTCCTAGAATCATCTAGGTTAGGAAAAATTTCAGTCTGTAGGATTTCAAAGGCTATCTAAATCCAAGCCTCCTGCAGCATAATTTCACTAATCCTACACCACCCCTGACAGATAAGCATCTTGTTGAGTCTTGCATATTCCAGTGATACTGGTTACAAAACAGCCCTTGGCAGCCTTTGCTATTGCATAATTGCTCCGACAAGGGCTGAGTTTGTAGAGTTTGAAACTTGGCAAATATTGTCTCTTTTCAGGAGTCACAAAAATCAAATCTAAATTTGGGATCCATTTTTCTTATAACTGAAACTGATTCTTACCAGCCATGAAAAAGCTAGGCTACCTTAGGTTGGTACTTAATATTTTGAACACATGTAAGATTTTTGCTGTGAAGTCGCTGTGTTCTTCCACTATACCTTTATTTCTGAAAGCAGGACATTCTTTGCTCTTTTCTACTCTGGTCCTCCCTTCATAGCTCCTCCATACAGAAAGCAGATTCAGTGGTTGAACCCTCAGCCTGACCATGAATTCAGAATTAGAAAGGACTAATTTGTCTATTCATATTTCTCACCACCAGAGTGCCAAGCTTCCTGATTATTCTTAAAATAAGGGTTTTCTCCCTGCTGAGGTTTAAGGCTATTCATTATTGTTGTTTTCTTATTAAGCAGTAGGAATAATTGATGACAGTAATCCACAGATATCCCTTTGAATGCTCACTAGACAGAATCAGGTGTATTTCATTACATATCTTTAGATTTCAACATGCAGTGACAGCATCTATAACATTTTATTAGCTCAGATTTCATTTTCTACTATCAAAGCAAGAAACACTCCTCAGACTAGAAAGGGACAGTGCCATCCACAGCAACTTGCATACTACATGCACTCATTCAGATTAAATGACAGTGTACAACTGATAAGTGATTTGAATTAATAACACTCTCGGGGGGCAGAAGAAGCTACTGCCCCCTAGAACCTGTCCTCCTGCTATGAAATATATTTATTTTACCCATAACTTTAATAAGAGATGTTTACTTGACTGCTGGAAACATTTGATTAGTGTTAGGAATGTTTAAATTCCAGTGCTCATAGAAACTATTTTTACTCCTCTGGAATATTAAAAATGCCTGACGAAGGCTCAGCTGCTATTTGTAATTTGTAGACTGTGAGTGAATAAATGTTTCAAAGTGTTTTGTTGGTGAACTTCGGTGAGCATCATTAAGAAGCAGTAATGGGTAAAGATCTAAACACAAAAAGGCTGTTGCTCTGAGCCAACATTTTTTTTTCTGCCCTTGAATACAGGGGAAAAGCCAACAACACATGGGGAAAAAAAAAACGAAAAGCTTTTACCTTCACGGTACACAACTGCCTTTGCTGATTCTTAGATCTTTCTCCTATGCTTCCTAATAACATGAGCTGTCATAGTTTGCTCTTATGCTTAGATCAGCTCTGCAAATATATGGTGAATTAGCAAGAAGAATTCAAGGACATTTATCACAATAGATATCATATATACCCCCAAACTCCTGAATCTGTTTCAATGTCATGACATTTGGAAATGTAATTGTTCAATGAAAAAAATGTTGAAATTATGCCCTGCTCCATTCTAAAGAAAATCAAACTAAAGTTTAAGGTATTATTTTGGTGATTTGGGTTTTTTCCCCCCTCATTTGATTAAATCCTTGGTGAAGAAGCTTACTTTCTAAGTTAAAAAGCAGCACAGAACTTGCAAGCAGAAAACTATGTTAATATTTAACTTGGACTAGAAGAATTCCCCATGTGTTGTTGGAATCAATGTACAGTGACTAGAAGAGTTGGTACTGACAATATATCTACCTGGAATAAGACCTCAGAAAACTTTGTTGTAGTGACCAGGCAGCATATTGCAATTAAAATCTCTGCTTTTCCAGTTTAAGCTAATACTTCTGGCAGCTGACAAAAATGAAGCATTTCTGATAAATGCTTTTTACATGCTTTTTATTACTCACAAAGATTCAGGAAGTTAATTTTCATTTGACAAGGCTGAATTTCTCTCTGCTGCTTGTCTACTTAATGCACAGTGATGCTGTTGTTCTAATGGTGCAAAACCTGTATAATAAGATGTCCAAATCAATGTCAATTATATGTGAGGGAGACTTAAGCAGAAGTGAAAACAAAATGTCGGAACACTTTTTGAAGACTCTACAAGGTATTTATCAAATTCCACAGAGGTAGTGGGACGAGCATATTTTTGCAAAATGCATTCTTTAAAAACCTTCTCAGTCCTTGACTCAGTAGCAAAATGAAAGGGTGGGAGATAAGCCTTTCCTGAAACCTTACCAGGATGACCCCATTCTCTGTTCTGTTGTCAGTCGTCATGACCAACTCCCAAGTCATGGTGCAAAGCTAAGTTTCAACCTGCTTTTTCACGAAAGTCAAATATGTTCCTACTCTCAATGAAATCAATAAAGCTTTTATATTCATGGCAAGAAACAGAACTCTGCCCTACATCACCGTGCTTCAACATACCTATCTATAAATAAACATCTAGAGAGCTAAGGAATTCAATTAAGTTTTCATTTCTCTCAGTCAACTGGAGATCACAGAGGAAGCCCCAATGACAGCAAAGACAGATGATGAAAACCTGATCAATTGCTATCACTTCAATTTAGATAAAAAGTCACTCACTTTTCAGCTCTGCTTGGTGCCCAGAAGAGATTAGATTAAAACTAAATCAAGAGGAAAAAAAAAAATCTAAACAACAGCCAAAGAAAACCTTTTCCAGCTCTTGTAAGTGTCCTCAGTTAATCCTACCATGTAAAGTCAGGCTACCAGCAATGGCTAAAAGCAAATCCCAGAAGGCTTTTGAAAGTTATCAGTACTATTGAGCCTTCAGAGAAAACCAGCATGAAAAGTTAAACTACCTGTTTGCCAAAGCTGTCTACCTCTACACTGGGGTTTTGGACTATATTAAAGAATTTTCTAGAACATGACTGGGGCAAACTTTACAAATTCTTGTGTCTGCACTACCCACTGTTGTGTACAGCTGTGCTGTGTGTGATTCCAAGAAGTTCTGGTGTTATTCAATTGTTATAAAGTCACTGCAGAAATTCGCTAAGATCTGTCTGATTTATTTCAGTTTTGTGAAATATAGATAAAGCACTGAGATGCAGGATCAGCAACTGATACTTTAATTTGTATTGGATAACAGTTTTGCAAGTGGTTTCATAAAAATACAAAGAACATGAATATAGCTCATTGTTACAAACAGAACACAAGTAAAGGGAGAAGACATCTATTTCACCACCATGATGCTATCGTCACATATAGGAGTCTCTAAAGCAACAGAAGTAAAAAGTCTTGACTTTATTTTTAAAAATCTATGCCTTATTTAAAAGCAGAGGAATTACGCTTGGGTCATCCTACCAAATTCTGTGTACAGCAGTAGTTCAAATATGAATAGCATATGTCAGCAGGCAGAATTAGCACCAAAGGAAACATTTTAACGAGAACAATATTAATCCTAGATTTTATCTTTCTTCCGTCAACATTTGTCACTAGCACAAATCATGCAGTCACTTAACCCATTGTCTCGTGATGCCCAACCCTGTGGCTGCAACACACATCAAGGCCATCTACCACAGCCTTGGCCCCTCTTTGGAACCAAGCATACTGCCAACGTATGACCATGCACCCCACGGTGAGACCCCCATAGAAATATATATATCTCATCGCATGACTGAATATATCCCTCTTACATAGCTGGGCTTGCCAACCCCATCTTAGGATTTAATGTACACCCCCCACACTAACAGAGCTGTGCTAAGGAATGCAGCAAGGGGGGGGCTGCAGGCACTCAGAACAGGTTATACATTGGCACCCAGTACAGTTGAGAGGCCCTCAGAGGGTAAAGGGAGCACAGAGTGGATCACAGACTGTGTCAACTATCCTGCCGGGCTATACTAGGACTGCTATTGCCACCTCCACATGATATGAATAATCCTTTGAATTAAATTCTTTTTTCTAGCTGTCAACTATCAGCATAGTACAAGATAAACAGAATTTTGCAGTAACCAAAAAGGACGAAAATTTTTTAAATACCATAAAATATCTTTCTTCTTTGGAAAATCTTGTGCAGTATGACTTGGCCAAATTACGTGGTAACACCCCATGTTGGCTCAAAGCTGAGGGCAGTAATGAAACTGAGACAGAAAAACTTGAATGTTTTTCTGCCTCTGCTGCTAAAATCAAACTGGTTTTCCTCCAAGCCTTCTATTATTTAACTCATGCAGTGCCACAATCTTGGTCAGCTAGTTTTTTTGAGAGTAAGTAAAGAGGGACTGAGAGCAACAAGCAAATCAGTAGAGAGATACCACACAAGTGTAAGTGCTGACTGTGTATTTGCATATTTAGAGGGAAGAAAAATAGGACAGAAAATTTTCACTAGACCAAGCAAGGCAAACAGTGGAAGCCTAAAAATACAGCAGGCAGAAAGAGGATACAAAGTTGAATGACAGAAGCCTTCACATCTCACAGAAGCCACACACCTTCCAAAAAATTCAGAGGTCCTCAAGCTGACCTGAGTATTGAGGCAGCCCATTCAGAATCCCTCTTCCCCACCTTATGCTGGCTAAGCCTACTTTCATTAACCATTTGTCTCTCCAGATCCATACAGACTGTTAATTAATATTAATATCGTTAACAAGTTTTCTCCTATTTGGACAATAAAGTCCAAATCTTAGCTCAGGACTGAGAAACTTCATGCAAAAAGTAAAAGGCTTGATTGCACAGTATCCAGGGCTTACATTCCTCTCCACACCATCATTTATACACAGAAGTTACCTTGTCATGATGACTGTTGGACATTAGGTGGTCACACAAGCAAATAGAGGAAGCCCAGCAAATTTTTGCAGGATATCCCTGGGAAGACTGGGTAGATGTACAAACACTGCTTTTAGTAGGGAACACCTTTATACTCACACAGTTTCACTTAACTCAGCCAACACCTCAACACTTCCAAAGCTGTATACCACTTGACATGATTCCCAACAAAAGTTAGCTGGCTGACATGCACCACACTAGTGTAGAGGGATTGAAGTCAACCAGCTACAAGTATGGACAAGCCTTAAATTTCACAATTGTACAGACACTTGCAAAAGCATTGTTTGGCTGTGAGGTTTTTGCTGGTGGTGGCTTTCATATTCTTGTACACATTATTACTCAACTACAACAAGAATACAGAAATGGTACAATGAGTAGCATTTCTCCAATAAGGCAGGAAAAGGGGATGTGTAGGTCAAATGGTTACATTTTCACCGAAGCACTTCATGCCAGAAAACATCAGTTTAGGAAACTGCTGCTTTTTTTTTTTTTTTTTTTTTTCAGGAAAACATCTCTGTTAAACTTTTCTCACTAAAAAATGCAGGACTAGTTCTTCTGCTGCAGTTTTAGACATTTATTCCAAAAATTGTTAGCATTATGTTCTGAGATTTACTTTAATTTTTATACTGTTAGAATTATTCTAACATCAATTCATAAAAGCAGTGCACAGTGCCATGGCTACTAGAGAAAAGTGAGGAAATAATGAAAAATAAAAATCAAAATACACATCAATATAAATACTCATTTGGAAATGAAATTACAAATTGTTATTTTGGAAAAATACAGCAACCCTACCCTCTCATTGTTTCCATTCCAGAGGAAGACTGGAGAATTATTCCTGTGACAGGAAATAAAAGACCCAATATTTCCCACAAACAAAATTTATGATTTTACCCAACCCTATACCTGCAGCATCCTATCTTCCAACTACATTTTCTCCCTTCCCTCTCCCCTCCTCTCCACAGACTCATGGGAGGGATGAAACCGATCTGCAGACTTCACCATAACCAAGAGCTTCCATATTTATGAAGACCCAGAAGCTAATGTAAGCTTATTGCCGAGATGACAGTTGTGTCTAAGCAGAGGAAACACAAGAAAAAAAGAGAGAAAAGGGATGAAACAAAACACCTGAAGTAGAAAGACTAGCTCAAAAGCAGCTTTTTAGATCTTCCAAAAAGAGCAAATGAAGACAGAATATGGGCTGACTAAGCCTTGTCTAAACTAAGGCTGCTCAGAGGATATGTGGTAGCAGATCTGTGAAGCCTTAGCTTTTTACAGCAGTGAAGCAAAGGGCATACACATCACGGTGTGATTTTGCATTATGAGGAACATCTACCACATAAAAACAGTTCCACTTGGTTGTGTGATTATATGTGGAATTCTGAGATTTGTTCAGCTTTGCTATGAATTTACTGCTATATTATCTTTCAGAGACATTTCTTTTCCTAGATGCCCAGAGTCAGCATTTGATTGATTAGTGTGTTTTTTCTGTCTTACCCGCTAAGTTGATTTGAACAATTCATTTGTTAATATAGTGAAACACACGTTCAAGATTACAAAATGTTTAACAAGTCTTGATAAACAAGTCCCTTGGTGGTCTTGAAGTTTCACAGAAGCAGATGGATGAGGTACAATTTTATAGATTCTCTTTCCTATTTGTGTAAAGCTGCTAAGGTCTGAAATAGGCTTTAGTGCAAACAAGGGGCATTGTCAGACAATAAAGAGACAATTGCCTGTGTTAGCACAACAATTAATTTATTTGCAGAGAACCACTCGGTCTATTTGTTACCAGAAATGTGCTAATTATTCCTGCTAATTACATGCAAAACCTTCATTATCACCTATATGAGGAAGAGGACCCCTCAGGTTTCAGTGACAAATTAATTACTGTGTTTTCCTTCTGAATGTACTTCTAGACAGTCCCTGTTATCTAAAAAATAAATTGGCTAGCAGGAAGCTTGTCTCTCAGAGACATTCTGCAAACTAAAAGCAAACATACAAATACCATGTCAAGTTACTATTGCTATTTTTTTCAGGCAGGTAAATCCTGAAGCTCTCAGAACTACTATATTAATTTACAAGGTCTTAATCCGAGTAAAATATACCACATACCAAAATATGTAACTGCTTTCAGAGTCTTTTACACATCTATAAAGCAATGGATAAGATAGCAGGCATTAAGTTTTAAAAATATAGCAAATAAGCCCAATGGTAAACTACAGTCAGTACAACATAGATATCATTTCAGTGAATAAATACGATTTAAAATTCATAACTGAAGTGAAAAGGACAGTGAAGTGGCTGAATTACCCAATCTTTCATTATCACCATTCTAATTCAACACATTAGACACTTGCCACCAAGTCCTTGCAATGTATGTCAGGGGCAGGGGAAGTTTCATGCAGAAGGATGAGGAAGAGGAGGCACACAGGATAAAAGTCTTGGTTTCGAAGGTAGGAAACATGGTGAGCAAAGGAGTTGCAGCACAATGAATCTGGCAGAGGGATGAATGGAGAGACTGCAGTGAGTTCTCAACACACAGGCAGATAAATCAACTATTTTTTAAAAAAATGGTTTTAAATCTCTCAAATTTTGCTTAGAGCTCATTAGGTAAATTTCAGCCATTCTTGTGTGACACCTTGCCAACAGCCTGCCTCTACATCCATTAAAAGGTGCTCTGGAGTATAGTGCCCACTGTCCATCCTGCTTATAGTTACTCGAGGCCTCCTCAGTTTCTGTGTTTGGCATAGCAGAACGTCAATACCTTAACAATTCAGAGTATCAGCAGCATCCATTAATGAGCACATGAACATCATCGTACAATTTCATAATGTGGACTTCAACCACAACTTTAGCAGCACTAACAACACTACGTTGTAAAAAGCAACAGCTAATCCATGGCTGGATACAAATGCGCAGTCTTGGCAATATGGCAGGGATGGGATAGCTGAGATAGATAGGGCTACTGAAAGGCTAGAAATAGAGTTTCATAGTGAATCAGGTGATGATTAGCACCCACACCAAGTCATATTTCAATAGCCACTCCACCTTATGAAGATAAGGTAGGAGTGGAGGAGTAGATTCAGAATCTGGATGTCTACAAGACACCACCCCACCTCTCCAGACCATCAGCACAGAAAGGCAATGCCCAAGAGCACTGAACCTAGCCTTAAAGACTAGTTCATCTATGACCCATTGGACCTATGCCCTTCCTTCACTTTAATCTGGGTGTTACATCATATAGACCTCTCTAATACATAAAATGTAAGATACTGATCTTCATCTTTACTTGCATTTGTAGCCCATTCCTCAGACCCTCACATCTATTTTGTATATCAAGAGACCAACGTAAGCCCCTAATTCACCCATGATACCTCCCATGCCTACTTCTTTCTGGTTTTAAGTAACTGTGTCGGTGCTTTCTGCAATGTTCTCCCTCAGAGGCAGGAAATCCCCATGAATAACTAACTCTATGGCAACTTCATTGTTCTTCAAGTCTACCTTCATCCTCGTCTTTCACTTGGGGCCTTCAAAAACCCCAGTAATAATAATGCTAATGATATGCTCGGCTTCCATATGCTGTACTACTGAATACAGAGTTTCACTGCAGTTTCCATCTGTATATCTTGGTTTGTCTCTTGTGTCAGAGGGTAAGTTCTCCAAAGAGCCATCTCTTTGGTGTAGTCTTGTAGCAGTTAGCATGTCTTAAACACTACTTGACTATAATTAATAATAATAGAAGTAGTAATAGTAGTAAGAGGAGGATGAGGAAGCACAGTGCAAGTTTTCCAAACCAGAAATGCAGAGAATGAGTCAACATTTGGAGGCCAGGGAAGGATTCAACATTTGGAGGCCAATACTACTTTTGCCATTATTCCAAAAAAAAATTTTAAAGGTTAATGGTAGACCAGCAGAGAAAACATGCCAACTGGCATGCAACCACAGCTGCATGCACTTACAATTTTTATTTTAATTTTGTTCTATAATCCTAACTGAGGTTCTGGCATACATGCATTGTCTATGTTTGTGTCCTCTAGTTCAATACCCACCTCCATTCAAACAAATCAAAATGAAAACAAGCAGACAAAAAGGAGGAGTACTGTACTGCATCTGAGTGTGGTAGTTGTTTGGTTATTTTTAAGTCAGAGACATTAATGTAAAAGTTAGAATGTGTATGGGTTTATTTCCCCAAAATAGTAACTCACAAAATTATGCCTAAAGCTCAGACCTCACCACCAGCATAGCAGCTGTTTTGTTGATAGGATATTAGTCCAGTCCATGAGGATAATAAAACAAACTTTTTACATATGAAAAACTCTCAACTCCAAATCCTAGCTTATTACTAGGTTTTCTGTTCCAAAGCACAGGAAGGTTTTCTTGGCATAAACAAAAAATCCCATCCCTGAAATTTAGACCCCACTTTTTTAACCAGTGTATCACCCTGTATGACTAAAAACCTGAAAAGAGAACAGAATAATTAGCTTTGCTGCTAGGCCTCTGACAAGTGGCCTCCAACCTATTGTACCCAAAAGTAGTTCAGATCCAGAAAATGTAAAATTAACCCATGATCAATACATTGAAAATTCAACAAGCAAGAGTTTAGCAGCAGAATGCAAAAGCAGGGTGTAACTTACTTACGACAGAAAGACCTTTTTTCCATTTATTATAGCCAGGTTGCTCACCAGATTCTTTTACCTGTTTGTCAATAACAAGGACAGCAACATTTGACTGACTTTGAGAGATGGCTGGCAACAGGGAGGCCATGTGGCAATGAGAATAGGAGGATTCTAAATTTGAGGGGAAAGTGATGGAGGAGGGGGGGAAAGTGATGGAGGAGGGGGGATTGATCTGAAAAATAGAAATGCACAGAGAGAGCTGCATGGCATCAAAAATTACTGAGAGCTGGAAGTGAAGGGGAAGATGGAAGAGCAGGTGATTTCAGCCTGTTTTTGCTATGACACAGAGGAGGAACAAGACATTGCTTTCACAGTGAAACATTACAGCAATAAAATCATGAGTTGCCTAGAAGGCAAACCCTTTCAACATGGGCTTTAATATCTTCTAATTTGCCTGGACTGAATTATGAGGACATACTTTTGGCCTGGCCTGTACCACAAAATATGAGTAGGATTAAGAGCATTCAAGGTAGCTGACAAGATGCTGAAGCAGAAGAGAACATTCCCGCAGAGACGAGAAAGTAGGGGTCAGCACTGGATTAGCTGACACATAGACTGCATCTTGTGTTCCAGTGACTTAATCACTTCACTTAAACCTATCAGCGTGTAAAAGTAGCAGTAGAAAAAAATTATAAACACTTTGTCATAGCTGGAGACAACAACTATGTGACAAAGAATGGCTCAGTTATATTTCTTGCTTCTTTCCTGTGTATGAAGTTTTTAGAGACTACGTCCTCTCTTCTTATTCCTTCCCGTCTAATATTAAGATGAGAATCTCAGTAGTCAGAATTGTTACAATTATAGCAGTTTAGTAGTAAGGGTAATTTTTTCAAATGTAGGAGCCTAGAGACTTACACATCTACAGCTACAAAGGATATGGATCCACTCTTTCTGCGGATACCAACACTGGCCTATCGAGTTCTCTGAGAGAAGCAGCAAATACTGAAGTTGGAAAGAATTGACCTAGCTCAGAATTATAGTACTACTAGAATTTATTTAACAAAAATCCATGTGCACTAAAATACCAAGTAATTTTAAGCTCCTTTACATTTGGCAGGGAGGGAGAAGTAGTTGTTGGGTATGGGGTTTTTTTTTAGATCTACATTTTCCTTCAGGTTTTCACATGCTCCTGCATAAACATTTCCTGGCTCAATATTGTGTTTGCTCACACCACAGCTCTTCCACAGAGGTATTTACTTCCTGCTGCAAAGAAGGGGGAGGGAGGCAGTGTGCAGTGTAGCACTATTTATCCTTTTCAGACAAGGTTCGATTTAGAAAAGAACCAGCCATAACTTGCTGGCTACCAGAAGCCAAATAAATGATTTTACTGTTTGATTATCCACATAATCAAATTCAAAAACAGTGTAAGTGGCAATTGGCTTGCTTCCTGTCATACTGGGACCTGGGTTGCACAACAAGTTTCTCTTGCACAGAAACACTAGGTTTCTGGAGTTGAAAGGCCCCTGGAACTGTTAGTTTTCAATTATTTTGTCTTGGATTGAGCACCTTAACTCCTCCCTTTTCTCTAGCAGAGCAGCTAAAATGGAGCTATCCTGCTGGAGCCTGTACAGCCAGCAGCTTCCCTAGGGACCCCCACACCCTTCCCCTCACATTAATGAGTGGCTAACTAACAGAGTAAATAGAAATAAATTAGCAACTAACTTAACCTGGTAGATGCCAAGGAAGAAGAGAATCCCAAAGAGGAAGTTAAACAGGGAAAAAGATGTATGAGCTTTACAGTTCCGCGTAAGAAAGAGCACTCGCGTAAGATACTGCATATATATTTAGATCTACATTTTCCTTCAGGTTTTCACATGCTCCTGCATAAACATTTCCTGGCTCAATACTGTGTTTTCTCATACCACAGTTCTTCAGCAGAAAATAAGAAAATTTTTTCAAACAAAATAGAAAGTAAGTCTCCAAGGCTTGCACCACTAATGGAACTAAGACAAAGGATGAAAAATGTTAGTATTATCTCTGGCTCAGGAAGTCCCAAAGCCATGATTCAGTAGAAGGTAGGAGGGTACACCAAGAAAGGATTATGAAATGCTGCGCTGGTTTTGGCTGGGATCATTTTCTTTATAGTAGCTAGTATGGGGCTGTGTTTTGGATTTGTGCTGAAAACAGTGTTGGTAATACAGGGATGTTTTCATTACTGCTGAGCAGTGCTTACACAGAGTCCAGGCCTTCTCTGCTCCTCACCCCACCCCACCAGCGAGCTGGCTGGGGGTGCACAAGAAGCTGGGAGGGGACACAGCCAGGACAGCTGACCCCAACTGACCAAAGGGATATTTCATACCATATGATGTCATGCTCAGCATACAAAGCTGGGGGAAGAAGAAGGAAGAGGGGGGATGTTTGGAGTGGTGGTGTTTGTCTTCCCAAGCAACCATTATGTGTGATGGGGCCCTGCTTTCCTGGAGATGGCTGAACACCTGCCTGCCGATGGGAAGTAGTGAATGAATTCCTTGCTTTGCTTGCACACGCGGCTTTCGCTTTACCTATTAAACTGTCTTTATCTCATCCCACAAGTTTTCTCACTTTTCCGATTCTCTCCCCCATCCCACCGGTGGGGAGTGAGTGAGTGGCTGTGTGGGGCTTAGTTGCTGGCTGGGGTTAAACCACGACAGTCCTTTTTGGCACCCAACATGGAGCTCGAAGGGTTCAAGATAACAACAGGTTTGATTGGAATGCACTAGATCAAATTTATAGCTGTTATTGCTGTTTAGCTATTAATCGGCAGGCTTCTGTGCTTGCTTGCCTTACTCTCCGTTACACTCTAGTGCTCGTTAGTGGCTGCTTTTTGCTTTCACTGCTTGCTGTACTGCTGTACTGCTTATCATCTTACTCTGCTGTGCCTGGGAATATTTTGATAACAGCAATGGCCATGTGCCTGGGCTGGCAGATGGCCAGGGCATCGCTGCTGTTTCTGTGCTGCTGTACTGGACAGGCTGGAACTCCAGCATGAACTCGAGTCAAAGGGACTGTGACCTCTGGATGAGCCCACATGGGAGCAGGACACCCCGAAGCATCTGTGGCCATGGATAAGCCCATGCCAGAGAAGGTACATCTCGAAGTGGCTGTGGCTGTGGTTATGTCTGTGCCACAGCAGGTATACCTCTGAAGGGACTGTGGCCCAAGGATAAGTCCATGTTGGAGAAGGTACACCTCAAAACATCTGTGGCTGTGGATAAGTCCATGCCACAGCAGGTACACCTCGAAACGTCAGTGGCTGTGCATGAGGTCATGCTGGAGTACCTCAAAGCCTGCGGCCATGGATAAGCCCACGACAGAGCAGGTACACCCCTGGAGGGATTGCAGCCATGGGTAAGGCCATGTTGGAGCAGGTTTACTTCTGAAGGGACTGTGGCTGTGGGTAAGGCCGCTCTGGAGCAGGTCTATCTCTGAAGGCATTGTGGCCCGTGGAGAACACCACACTGGAACAGGTGCACCTCAGAGTGACTGTAGCTGTGGAACAGTCTATGCTGCAGCAGATATACCCCTGGAGAGACTGTGGCTCATAGATAAGGCTCCACTTGGAGCAGGTACGCCCCTAAGGGACTGCAGTCTGTGGATAAGTCCAAGACAGAGCAGGGGCAAGGGAAGGAGTTCATTGCAATGTTAAACCCTATGGTCCAGCCCAAAGAGAACAGGGGTTGAGATTGTAATGGAATTACCTTTAAATTGGTGTAAGCCATGACTTGAGTTGCACGTTATAGGAATTACTATAGCAGGAACCACCTGAACCAATGGAGGACAAGCCTTACAAGATGCAGTGCAAGTGCAGCAGTGACCCAACCTGAGCCAGCTTTGGTGCCCAGTAATTCCCTGCCACACAAGACCTCTTCTGTCCTGACCACCATAACAGATGGAGCCCGAAGTCATGGACTAAATGAACTCAGTAGATGGTTTGTGGACATTTTACAGACATTTCACAGAAGTGGTCCATAGACTAAGGGAATGATATCTGTACTATATCAAAGGATGCGAAGGGGGGTGGTAGGTAATGAGAATGTATTGGATAGTGTGAGACCTGAGCACGATGTAAATGGTATGTAACACGGAGGGGAGAATGTGCTGGTTTTGGCTGGGATAGAGTTCATTTTCTTTATAGTAGCTAGTATGGGGCTGTGTTTTGGATTTGTGCTGAAAACAGTGTTGGTAATACAGGGATGTTTTCATTACTGCTGAGCAGTGCTTACACAGAGTCCAGGCCTTCTCTGCTCCTCACCCCACCCCACCAGCGAGCTGGCTGGGGGTGCACAAGAAGCTGGGAGGGGACACAGCCAGGACAGCTGACCCCAACTGACCAAAGGGATATTCCATACCATATGACGTCATGCTCAGCATATAAAGCTGGGGGAAGAAGAAGGAAAGGGGGGATGTTTGGAGTGGTGGTGGTTGTCTTCCCAAGTAACCATTATGTGTGATGGAGCCCTGCTTTCCTGGAGATGGCTGAACACCTGCCTGCCGATGGGAAGTAGTGAATGAATTCCTCGTTTTGCTTTGCTTGCACACGTGGCTTTTGCTTTACCTATTAAACTGTCTTTATCTCAGCTCACAAGTTTTCTCGTTATTACCCTTCTGATTCTCTCCCCCATCCCACTGGTGGGGAGTGAGTGAGTGGCTGTGTGGGGCTTAGTTGCTGGCTGGGGTTAAACCACGACACATGCTTGACATTTTCTTATACGCTCCCCCAGGCTGCTGTCAGAAACAGGATACCCGGCTAGACAGATGTTTAGTCTGATCCTGTATGGCTGTTCTTACTTTGTGATAGTAAGACATAAATGTGGATAGGAAGAAAGTTATGTGCAACTCAGGGGGATCACATGAAAGTTGAAGTTGATGCAGGCATAGCAGCTGACAGTAAGGGGATTCAAACTGAGGGGTGTCAACTCTGGGCATATTCCAATCACCATGGACTTCACCCCTGAGAGAAGTTTATACTGTCCAAAACCCTTCTCATACATTTCACGAATTGTCTTTAGGACATGGGGCACCTTTGTAGTCAAACCACTTCCCTTACCCTCCTCTGGTCCTTCAGTTAAATATTTCATTCTTCTAAAAAAAAAAAAAAAAAAAAAGGCAATGCGGATATTTTCTGCTCTGCATTTTCTAGGTCTTTGCAAGAAAACAAATCTTCCCAGTGCCACCAGTCCTTTTCATATACAAGTCAAAATATATTCCCTAAATACAGCGTCCATTATGCCTCCAGCAGACGTTTGGGAGCAAAAGCAGATATGCAGAGATATTTTGCAATACAATAACAACGTCATGATCTCAACGATAATTTCTAAATTGTACATAGATGCCCCAAATCACCACAGTTCAAACACAGCTGGAACAATGGGTCAGGAAGGGTTTTATTTCCTACTTTAGTATAGACTACAGTGAACTGAGGAGCAACAGTCACAAGAAATTTTCTTTCAGCATGGCCATCAGAAAGACTACCTTTTCTTGCTCCTAGCCATTTTTATTCATGCTCTTGTTACAGTCAGGCAGGCTTGCTAAAGAAACTCTATATAGAAAATGTTATACAACAGTTGCAGCAAGTAGCCTATACAGCAGCTTATTTGCTGTGACAAATTGCACAGAGCATGCCAAACACCAATACTCCATATTCTCTTCTGGGTCACTGAATTGATTCTGGTTCAAATTCCAGACAAACCATTTCATATGCAAAGCCATTAAAGGACTAGAACTATTTGCTTTTGCTAGCTCAGACTAGCTTCTACTCTAGAAGCTAGAGTAGTCTGCAAGGCAATACGTAACATGGATGTAAGCCCACTCTTGGATGACTATCTAGCCACTATAATGTTATATAAAAGGGAGCTGCACCATCTTTCTCCCAGCGGTAGCAGCTGTCACTGCATTTTATGAGATGAAGCTGTCCACAGATACTGTGTGCTCTGGGAACATTTACCAGATCAGTTCTCCCAGGTAATTCTTATCCCAGAACATCTGCTTCCTGGATCCCAGCCAAGCTTAAGGAGCAGGGCAATGAGCTCTGCTGAAAGAGGGCTGGTTTGGACCTCAGCTGCAGCAGCATGCCAGGCACCATGGAACAGTGAAGTTGCTCGCAGAGCTTAGGTGTCTCCAGGGACAGACTGCAGCTAAGAAGGCACTCTTACAGTCACAGTTTTGGACTGAAATAGCTTACTATTCCAAATCTCATTTCAGGGAAAAAAAGGGGGGACTTCAGTGATCTATTTCTCTCAGCAGTATTGTACACTGTACAAATTTATTCCTCAACTGATTGAGAAAATTACTTACTGGTTGTGTGCACCACACCTTGATCCCTAAGATGAGTCTTCAGGATAGAAATGCTGTATAAATAATACATGAAATAGCTATAATGGAATGATTTTCTATACTATGGAGATATTCACCTCACTTCATTTCAGCCATCTTTAAAAAACCAGAATTTTCTTAACTAATAATCTAGGGTCTCTTTCACAATGGGAAGGTGATTTGGTGACAGTACCAGCTTAAGCAGCAACTTCAACAAGGTCAGACCGGCCACTTAAAGAATAAAAATACTCATGAACAAAGTTTAAAACAGATGGGACAACTGGCCAGAGAACAATACTTTCTCTCTGTTCTGACAACAGATGAAGCAGCACAGACAACTAGCTTAAATTAGAAAGCAGTCCATGCGTTTATGTTATGATAGTCAATGTCATCTTCTACCAGAAGAAACAGGACACATGCAGAAGGATTTATTTAAAGCTAATGCACCTTAAAGGACAATGATATTACATTTTTAGTTAGCATCTATAAACCTTTTCTGCTCTGGGATTCTTGCAGAGTTGAGACTTGTGCAACAGGCCAGGTACGCCAGGTAAGATTCACACTATGCCATGAAAGAGAAAAAGAGCAGTTCTCAAAACAGCAACAGAGTTGTTTAATTGACCTTCCCCTACACTGTCCACCAGAGTAACACTAGTTCTTATTGCTCAGTAAAAATATATGTGTGTCTACGTAAAGAGAGATGCAGAGATGGCTACTCTGTTAATTTAAAAGAAGGTTAAAGACCTTTAATCAATCTTTACATATTAAGGAGTATTTATCATTTCTGCCATAACACCCATTCCAGTCATAAGGTTGTGCTCTTATGGATGGCCATATTTAATCTGCTACCTCCCCAACTAATACTTCAGTGACTTTAGAATTATCTAAGGCTCCTTCCAGATCAATAGCCCCCCTATGACTGAACCTGTGATTCAACAGGAAAAACTTTACTGGGGGGTGAAAAGCAATTTCTGTTAAACCTGTAATGCTTATCGGTGATACTGAGCAGCAACTTTTTTGATGTTGACACCAGATGAGAAATCACTTTCTAATTAAATGGAAAAGTAGCATATATATGAGGTAAGAGCCAGCTTTTGAGTATGGAAGTAGTACCATTTTCTCATTTTGCAGGGTAAGTCTGCCCTGCTTCCTCAAAAGAAGACACAGTAAAGGAAAATGTGACCTTGGAAAGATTTGCTATGTATGGCATACAAAAACTGTTATTCCCAAGACTCCACAGCCCCTAAGTGTTTCAAAAACAGGCACAGAAAAATGAAAAACCACACGGGTGACAATGATGGCATCAGCAAAATACCTTACACCTCACTTAAGTATTTTATATTCAAGGCACAAGTTACAACTCATATATTTCATTAAATCTACCTAATTTATACCAGAATCCATTGCTTCTTTGTATTTCAAGGGAATAGAAATACACGAGATTGTGGACAAAACTGATATTTCTTGTGGGAATAAAATCCAAACAGAGAGAGAGAGAGAGACTTAGGCTTAATCTTCCTTATTATTTGATAACAAGCATTTTCTGAGTAAAGGTACAACTCATTTGTGGTTCTGATCACTCCAGTATGCTGTTCCATGCCTAAGAGTAGAAAATGTTTCAAATATTTAACAAATCAGGGCTAATTATATAGAATAATTGAATCCTCAATATAAAGCCTGAGAGACTTTATTCTTTTAACATTGCTTGCTGCTGATGTGAATACCATGAGAAGAGATAAAGCTACAGACCTGTTAATACAAAGAAGACAGTAAAACATTACTTTCAGTTTTGAGAAAAACACTAGGCTCGGGATGTAAGTTAATTATTAAAGTTCAATGCCTTTTTTTCCCAAAAAAAGTTATTTTAATTACTGCTTTTTTATGCCAAGTGTCTGTTTTACTTAAGAGAAGAAATGACTTTCTATTTGAAGCAATGCCTACTAGAAATAAGAGTTACTCAAGGGCAGTGTTTTATTGATAAAGCCTTTTTTTCTTTATAATCATCATATGTCATAACATTTCACAGGATTCATGAGGTTCACGTTTTTTCAAAGGCAGAAACAACTGGAAGTTCAGATCTGGAGCTAACAAAAAACCCCAAAGCACTGTCTAGAGTTGGAATAATTTTTGCATTTTAACCCTAGATATAGTAAAAGACAGGGCTTCATAAAAGTAGGAAAGGTTATTTGTTACCGTAAGAGCTACCATTTTTAAACTGTTATGAGTATTTGCATACATTTACATGCACTGAAAGCACAGCCACTCAGAACAAACAAGGTTCATTATGAAGACAAACATGCAGAGTATGACTGAGTGACAATCTACACAATGGCTGATTTAAACTTTATCCGTCTCCTCCATTCACTGACCATTTTTCTGACAAGGAGGAACAGCTAAGGATGCCTTACATCTCTTTGGCCACTTTTTATTTCTGATAAACCCTGGGGCTGCCTCTGTTAAGTGAATACACTAAGCAGTCTGTTCAGTCTGTCGAAACCTCCGATATGGTCTCTGACTTCTAACAGGCAACCTTAAATGAATCTCTCTCAAGTAGTGGAATAGGTAGGAAAACTGGTTTAGCAAAAAGACATACACAGTTCCCTTAAACAGTTCAACTTTAAGGCATGTCTGCATGCATACCTACTGCCTGTGACAATAGTAACACTTCCTTTCAGCCTAATAGGTCCTGAGCCCCATCCTTTGTCTGCTGATTAACTGCTCTATTCATTGACCAGACCACTAATTGCATGCTCCTTATAGTTACCCTACATTACTGTAAGAATTAATGAGACACAATTACAGCTCCCAGAAATCTCAGGCCTAGCCAACTGCAAAGCACTCCAACTGAATAAGAACTCCCCAAGAATAAAGAGAAAAATTCAGCCCATTGTTCACAGGAAGGAGAATGTTTTTTGTTAAAAAATTGTATTTATTTGAAGCTGTTTCATAATTAGGCCCTGGAGAAAAAAAAAAAAAAAAAAAAGGAGAGAATAGAGAAAGAACTTGGGAACCAGCATTCACTGAGAAATCACAGTGGATGCAAAGAGAGGCACAGACAGTTCAGATAGGAGGAGAAAAAACATAAGGGATAGAGTGCACGAAAAATTAGTGCTATGAATACTACCAACATCTATAACCAATCAGCTGTTTAAACAGATCGTGTCCCACTGTATGGGAATCACCACTCATGCAATCTTATCTTTGACTGATACAGCTTCAATCTTGAATGATTTAAAATAAGCATATGGCATGCTTCTGCACTCATGTCTCTGCTATGAGATGGAGGAAGAGGAATTTAATTTCCCACTCCCAGAATTTAATATGCATTAGAAGTCAGTGTCATTAGCCATGAAAGTCAAAAGGAAGGACAGAAAATGAGTTTTTTGAAAATCAGCCATATTGAAAACTGCACTCACATTTAATCTGTGTAATCAACAGCCACAGCTATTCAAAGTCTTAGTGACTACAATCACTACCTATTAGCCTGTAAGTAGTTCAAAAGCTATTATTCTCACTTGAACAATTTTCCAATACACAAGAGACAGCATTAAGTTAATGAAGTTAATATGCAAAGTCAATATTCTTTGTTATGAAGTCGTCTTGTTCCATTGGTTCATCTCCAACATATTTTCACCATATAAATTTGATTTAAATGACATGTATAGTTTGACAAAGCCACTGGTACTTAAAATAGAGCTTGAAATGCAGCACTATACTTTATAGTTCTGGTAACCATTTTCCAGCATACAATTTATAGCAGCCACTGAGACCCCAAACTAAGAATGTCATAGACTGGCACTGCTACATTCCAGAATCAACATCTTTGGACAGAGACAACATTTTTTGTACAACTCTACAGGGATTCTCAATAATTGCACCTAACTGTGGTAATAGTTTAAACTCATGGAAAATGGATGTTTTTCTGATACTATCGCTCACTGATATCACAGCAGAACGCTTTCCTGCATGAAGCAGACAGTTACCACCATGTGGTGCTGAATCCCAAGCAGGAAACAAGGCACGAATATGGATCAGAGACCTTTGTGTTCAGTGTATAATAAGTCCAATATCCCTGTCATAGAACAGCAATCATTAACTCGGGGATCTTTTGTTAAATGGCCCCTGTGGCTGGACTGGTAACAGCAGGGATTGAATTTGCAATTTCCGTATCTCAAAATATCTCCCTTTTATGATTATGATCGCTTCCAATGCCATAGTTATATCTCTACTTACCATCCTCAAGACTAGATTCATCTGTCAGGGAGACTGCAAGCCTACAAATTCATGCATTTCCAAAATAAGTCTCTATGACTTGAAGTGAAAATATCAATTTCTATTAACCTTGGCTGATTAATCAGCCTCAGTGCAGGACCACAGAGCTTACATCTGCAGCTTTGGCTCTGGCAGTATTATTTGAAATGAGCTTTCTGCATCTCTTAAAAAAACTTTGAGGAAAAAGGAAACCTTTGTCTCAAATAAAACATCACCTAGCTCGTTCAAGCTATTCCTCTTTCAAGCCCCAAAATAGAACAGACACAAATTCCCGCAGAGTGTGATGTGAAATTATTTCTGCTAGTGCAAATAATGTATTCTGGTACCTGGTCCAGCCTTCATTTCTGATGTTATGAAATAACTTGAACAAATGCAAAATATGCATATGCTCGAGGCTACCTGTAATTTCTAGCCTCTGCGTAAGAGAAAAGTGAGTTCTTCCTGAAGATGAACACTAAGAGCCCACTCTTTAGGTCATCAATTCCAGCTAAGGTAGAACATCTAAAAGAAGGTTAATTGGAGGCATACAGGAACTGCATCTTAAGAGACAAGGGAAGGTTTCAAGTCATAATCTGAGTTCACTCACACCATTTCTACTCTCCTGTTCCACCACCAATTTCTTTAGAACTGCTTGTGATTTATGGTGCTGCATGTAGGATCAGAAAAGGACAATCCTGATCCATTCGGTACTTCCACATGCTTATTTTTTCTGGAACTGATTCACCCAAGGAAGCTCCCACTTTTGTACTTCTCATCCTTTAGTTTGTGTGCTGCCCATCATAAGCTTGCTGCTAGGGAGTTTCCTTCCTTCCTGTCCACTGTTATATCTGATTCCAGCCTCTTTTCTTCCTGCAAGTAGTTCAGTTAAACAACGGTTATGCCTATACTGTCTCCTAAGTGTGTCCCCAAAACTATCTTCAAGACTAGAACCACCAACAGGACATGTGCTAAACATGAAAATTCATGCATTACCAGGCATTATTCATGCAACCTGCAGCTGTAAAACAACCCTGTAGACAGAAGATGAACAGGAGACAGAGATCACATCCTATTCTCAGAGCTGCTCCAGAGGTCGTTCTTCAAAGCAATGTAAGCATAGGCTATGATACATCATCTCTGTGTGCAATGATAAACTTGCATGTGAGTCCCTACAGGATGAAGCCTACAGCTGATTTACACTAGAAAGGTTAATATAGAAATTATACTAACAAGTCTCCTCTTCCCAAGCAACTTATACCTATCCCTCAAGACAAGTAAAATGTACAGGTAAAAGAACTTCTTACACAGCTTCTGCACTAGGGTTTTTGCTGGCATAGCTATGTCAGCAAAAAATTCATATCCCTCCCTGACAGGCCTCCTTGATAACACTTTTAAGTGCAAACCAGGTGTCAGTATTTCAGTTATGACAGAAAAGGAGTGCTACACTAGTCATGAGCTGAATATGTAGCCTTTCATGACCTGGAAAAGCCTTTGCTTCCAAGGAGGTCAAATCCCATGATCATGTTTTCCACCAGCATAATCTCTCACGAGCACTAATACAGTACTAATATGGTACTGTATTAACACATACAGAGTAGGTGAAAATATCCTATCAGTTGACATGCCACTTATATTCTGCATTCCCATCTATAAAATGTTTATTTACACTACATTAAAGCCACAAAAAAATCCAGTGCATGGGAGGCACCAACATTTCTATGTAAAAATGTGCTGTAATTTTTAGATTAGATTAAAAATAATTTCAAATCTATTAATCTCTGGACATTTCAGTTGGTTGCATTTGGCATTCAGAAAGATTTAGACGATTCTAAGAAGAGATTATATAGATTGAGTTCCCAGATGCATCTGATCATGAAACAAGATGACCAAGTACAAACATCTTTCATTTTAATCAGCATCGTTAGGTAGAAAGTTAACAATACTGGTTTGAAAGCAGCTAGATAGCTTTGAAATACAAGGTTCATAATTAAATACATAGACCTAGCAGATTGTATTAGGCAACACCACCACAGCTGAAGACTGGAAGAAGCCATGCTGCCACAGGCAGAGTTGCAGAGTGTCCCTCAAGGATCACCAACATTGTACCTGTTCCTGACCTAGTTTGCCATATTCTCATCATTTCCAGTTCAGTGCTCTCTGATCCTGTGAGATTATTTATGGAACATGTTTAGGCCTGGCACTGATGTGGCAATAAATAAGGCCCTTTGAAAGCACCCCTCACTGAGGTGCAGTGCAAGGTCCATAGTCCACCTGGGGTGTCCCTCAGTAGAAGCGATGATGCCCTGTGATAAAAATCAGCATGAATAAAACAAAGTGTTTCTAACTACTTACACATGCAACACTTACGGCCATCGATTAGCCAAGCAGCATGAATCTCTGAGCTACAAGAAACAGTCAATCACAGTAATTTCTTTAATTAATTAATTAATGTCCCTTTATTGAATATACAGAAAGAAAACAAGTTTCACAAGCAAAAAGCAGCCTGTGATATCTAAGCACTTAAATCACTACTGCAAACTGTGTCCTACTCCTAAAACATTTCGGGTCTTTTTTTTACTATTTTAACATTTTTTATAATCCACTAAGATTACTCACAGCCAGAACTGTGGCAAAACTGAGATTGTATGAAAACTGTTCACATAACCACTAGCTGAGAAAAACACTGGTATTAGTCCAGAAACCAATTTACTCTCATAAAACAGCTTTATTCTTGCAAACAACGCTGAAGGGAAACAATTTTGCAATGAGGCAACAGCAACACAGGGCGCATGCTCCCTTCCATCCTCACCTTACTGTCTGCTCTTCCAGCACTCTTTCTTCCATCCATTTAGCTGCACCATCCTGTGACTCCTGTCACCCTGGACACCAGCCCTTGACAGGGCGATTTCCTCTTTCCTCTGTTGTTGGTGGCCTGTGTACCCTCAGCATCATGTGTTCTTAGGCTTTCTGTGTCAAAGTCTGTAAGCCACACAGATAAGACAACGCTGTCATCCCACTCAGGGGCGGGAAACCACTCCCTGCATTCTCCTTCCCCTGCTATAACTTTACTTACCTTTTAAAAAAGGAGTGTGGTACAATACCAGCTGTGTTGAAAGAATCAGGAACCCCACCTGCACTCGTTCACTCACCTAGAGCAGCTACTGACACTTGTCTAGCTCATCATTTGGGCAGCAGCAGAAGCCAACATCTGTAGGTTATTTGCTTTCTTCCAGCCACTTTCATCTACCAGAACGCAGGGCAAGGGATCCCTCTTGCCGACAACCACTGTGGTCCTGAGGAAAACTTGGTTCATGATCACATGAAAAAGGATGCACTAGGATTGAAGGATGGTAGATTTTACAGAGCATTCTGCAACACTAGAGTCCTTGTTTACGTCTGTTTTCAATCCTTTCCACTTTAAGGAAAATTGTACAGCAGAAGTTAAAAGTCTAGCATGGGAAGAAAGCATTAGGCTTTCATTGTGCACTTCAGTTACAGATAACCTGTGTAGTGAACTAAAGAACGGAGAAGTCAGATCATACACAGCCAGTGGAAAGATTGATTTATGCCCTGATTTACTATTACTAGTTTCAGAAGAGGAACCAGCAGAGTCATTTCAGTGACAAAAGCATTAGACTGACATAAGGTTTTGCATTATTTAACTACCTGTGGCATGTACCCCTAGCCCTTTCTGTCAGTCAAACAAAGTAGAATTTGGCTAACATACAACTTGCATATTGGACATACATTGGCCAAAAAACAGACTAAGTGGACAAAATGGTCAAATCCCTCTCAATTTTGAGCCTTAATGATTCCTTTCATAGCATCTTTACAAGGTAGCTAGGTCTATTAATACCAAAGGTCTTATGTTTCATACATGCCAATGTGAGAGGGAAGCCAGTCACTGGAAATTAAGTGTACTAGTGCCTTGATTAGGTACACAAAGTGTAAGAGTGGAAAGAGCTGAAAAGGAAAAGACAGTCCAGAGAAATACAGGATAAGACTAGGAAGAAACATATCCCAAAACAGAAGCATAATTAAGCATCCAAATTGCCAATTAACAGTAAATAGTCAACAAGGAACATGTATGGAAGAATGCAGGGATGTGTGGAGAATTAAGGGGCTGTACTGCAACTAAGCTTTACTCATGGAGAATTTCAAGGTATTTAGGCTCCTAAATCCTGCTTAGGAACTTAAACTCCCACTCAGTTCTACAGGATATTAGCCACCTTCGCATCTCAGGATTCGGGCTCAAGGACCGCTACCATAAGGCATCAGTGTACGTGCCTCTCTGGTGCCTGTCTCGCTGTATTAGGCAACCAAAAGAATATTACGAAGAAACTCTTGATGCACCACTGACTCAGAACAAAACTCCCACTCTACCATAAATACATGTAATGTCCTACACATCGGACTATTTAATGAGACTCAGTAAAAGCATTAAAAGAGCAGCTGTATTGTAGAAATGCAGAGTATGGGGGAAGGGAAGTTACAGGCAATCGCTTGTCCTGAACCTACCTACAGGTTCAGAAATTTCCTCTGTAAAGCTGCCAGCCTTTCTTCACACACAATTATCATGTACCATTTGTGTTACTGTAGAACCTACAAGCTCAGGTCACGGATCAGTCCTACACAGATGCAAAGAAATAAAGAATATGCCTACGCATCAGATGAAAGTCATGCAACCCAAATATTAGCCATAACACAATTTTTAAAAATTTTATTGGCTCAGAGTAAATCTAATTACTATCATCCATTGTAGAATTATCATTAAAATATTCTTCATATTACAGTTGAACAGGCTTAGAAAGAAGAAATATGCATTGAACCACAAAAAGGAATACAGATTGTTACAGTATTACATATACTCTAGGTAGGCAGGAGAAACGCCTTCCTTGCATGCAGTGGTTTTTTTTATATAGATAGCTAGATAAAATATATTCCACGTAAATGATTTATAAAAACTGAAAAAATGGGAACCACTCCAGTAATTAAAAGCTTGGAGAGCTTTCTGACATAAACATGAGAATATGTTTGTATATCATTTATAACACATATTCCCCAGCAATAATTTATCCTTCCACTCAGAAACCTTGCGTAAAGATACTTCACTGTTACCACATACAAAAATCAAAATAACTTATGAGAAAGCAACAAAGGAAATTTGCATCTTTCAAGCAACCTGACACTAATATCTTCATAGGGTAAGCTGTATTTTAATGAAGATATTCTCAGCAATACATGTGTTCATACATTTTTTTCTTCACACTTGGATTTTATTTCATTTATGTCACAATCTACCTTGCAAGTTTAAAAAATGTAACATTTATTCACGACCTCTACTTTCTTTCAGACCTCCTCAGTTACACAGATGACCTGGTTAAAGAAAAATCAATTGGTTTGTCTGATAACAGTGTCAAAACAAACCATATATGTTGTATTTCTGTTAGCTGAAGTCATAATAAAAAAAAACAACCCAAAAAACAGTGCTTGCTTTACCTTTTTCCAGAATAAACTCTCATAATTAAACTTTCCACTTTTCCAAGTAGCTGACTATGTATTCCTGCACAGCGGGAGGTTTTCTCCACAGACTATTGACTTGGACAATAAACAAAGCAGAAATCCCTGACTGGAGTTTACAGCTAAATTTAACCATGCATATTGTTAGTAAAATTTGCATATCTGTCTTTCAACATTAAGAAAAAATAAAAGTTGAAATTCAATGAATTTGGGCACTGCACTGCTTTGCAAGAAAAAAAAAATGAGATTTAAGTTATAATTTCCATACTTATTCAGGCTGTATGTCAAAGGAAATCTATGCAAAAAAATCCTGGTGCTGCCTTGATGAGAGTTGAAAGATGACAGCATACTAATAGTAAAGGAGCTTCTCCTTAACAAAGATGGCTTAAACAGTACCTATAAAATACTGAAGGGCCACTGATTTCTAGAAGACATTTCCAGCATCTCTTATCTCTCTGTCCTTCAACCACAAAATACATAGAAGCAGTCAACATATTTTGAAGAACTGTCACCCACCTTTTCCCCTCAGTGTTGACTTTCCCCATGAAACATTAACACATCAGTCATCATTGGCTTCTTACAATTAAAGATGGTGGAAACTTTCACTGACACTTTTTCATTCATTTTTTGTCACAACACTGCATCACCATTAACCCTCCAAAGCCACGAGCCATCAGTAGCAAATATCCACCATCTCTTTTTGTCTCTCTCTTCACAGCATCCTGGACACCTGGATGTCTTAGGAATTTTATTTAAAGGAATTAGGGTTTCTAATTCATTTAAAACTAAGTGACTTCACCTGGGTCTGCCTATCCACAAAAATTAGACATCGGGATGCAGTTGTGCCAGTATAAAATGTTTTAGATCAGCACAAATACTTCCACACTGAAGAAAGTCATACTACTTCGAGGTACTTTTCCAGTATAAAAGTTGGATGTATTCCAGGGATGATCCTGTTGGTTGGGTGTTGGGGTTCTTTTCATCATCATCATTATTATTATTATTATTGCTTTTTTTTAAACCAAAGCAGTGAATTTTTATCAGTAAAGCTCTCATTAAATTATGGAAATGCTTGTACTACCATAGTCTGTACGTTATGGCTTTTCATACTTTTCCCACTTTGCACAGGATTTCAAGGGCACCTGTTACTTACGCTTAGGTCTTTAGAGTCTGGCTACTCCTCAACTGGAGGATGGAGAAGGAATAAATGGCGTTCTGGCAAAAGTGAGGAACTTGGTCATCAGTTTAAGACATTACCTACAGTTGACTGTGCAGATAAGCGGCCCAGTCCTTCCTTTCTTCGGTTTCAGATGAAACAAACACAACCATTAACACTGAAACGACAAGATTTCTGACACCCCAGTGAGACGCATAGATCAGCTCACACCTCTCAGAGCACTTCTAGCATACCCTGTAGGCTTGGGCAGGAGAACTCTGAATCATGCTCCTGAATTTTTCCTACAAATGTAACTGCAACTTTTTTCTTTTCTAATAAACAAGCCGTGCTGTGAGAGAAGTGCACTACAACCACCACCTCTAGCATTCAGGCTGTGGCTATAGACAGCTCTGTATCATCACAAGGTGTAACCGAGGTTGGTGAGACTCTATAAAATTGTATGGCTCCCTACAGAGTACCCCCTCGTGAGATCCAGGTATTGCACCGTTACATCAGATTGTTTGCAAAATATCGCATTCAGATATTGTGCAACAGAGAGAGCTGAGGAAGCGGAGGAGTAATTTTATTCTGCAAAATTATGATGAAAACTAGGTAAATAACCTCAGTGATACAAAGCATTTACCTGGTAGTCATGAACAGGCTATACACATTCTGGTCCAATCACAGCAAACCAAAAAACTACAAGAAAATACAACTTCTAGTGAGGTAACCCCGAGATGCCGAGAGCTCACTGGGATGTGTTCATGACATTGAAGTAAATGGGAGTCAAGGCCCACAATTCTCCAAATACAAATTGCTGAGTAGGAAACCAAGCCAGCAGTCAAACATTTCAGAATCAGGCACTGATATTAATGAGTTAAAGATTAATTCACTCACAGACTGTGTGTACATGGTCACCTCATGGGGCCATCACCAGGAAGACAAGAGATCTTCTTAGAACAACTGGCTCTACCTGAGGCTAATTAACAGATATGCTGACTGTAAATAAAAGCAGGAGGTGGTAAACAGAAAAGAATGGGAAGTTTGATGGGGCTCCCAACTGATGCTGTGTGTCAATAAACATCAGTTGAAACTTAGATGCTGCTTTTGTACTTTCTTAAGGAAACCATTATTATCACATTATTCTGTAACACAGTCTAACCTAATATCCATGCATCATACTAGGGAAGATATTTTTGATCAACTCTACATTTGTTAATTACAAAACCAAGCATATTGAAGTTACTTTGTTTTACATACAGAGTGAAGCAGCTTATTTAAAAGTGCAAATGATGATATTCAGCTTTACTACCCATAAAACTAATAATTATTTCTTATATCCCAATCCAAATTAGTGTCCCTTGTAAAAATACTGTTTGTTTCAAAAACACCAGTGAGAGAGCACGAACAGCTGTATAAAACAGACAAGAGACTGACATACACAACAGCAATTAGGCTTTTTAAGCACAGAAACACTTTTTCAATTTACCCTCACCATTTCCTAAACCTGTAGAAGATATATCCCTTAACTCTCTGGGTTTTGACATGAGATTCTTTGTATGTATTTTACCACAGCATTTTCCTTCACTGACTCTTCCACAAATTTTCTGCCAATAATGGGTTACCTGTAAGAAAAACAGTTTTGATAGTACTGAGCATTGAAAAGATGGTGATATTCATTGTCCATTCTCTGGCCCACAGCCCCAAAAGTTAACTCCCACTGCAAGCTGGATTTTGTTTGTCGTTTCCTAATCCCCTTTCCCATTTAAAGACCCGATTTGACAAACCTTTTCTCAAGCAAGCAGACACATTAAAGTAACCAGGATCACTGACATGAGGATAGACTATTTTGCATGAGAAAGTTTTGCAGGATGTAATCTTCTCTTTTCCTTGAAGTTTAAGTAGTTACTACCTACTACTTAAATGAAAGAAATTTAATAGTCTCTGTCCAATTACTTGTGAACACATGTTTATTTTGCATCCAATTACTTCCCACAATTCTTCCAGTTTCAAAAGAGTGGACAGATTTGGCAACTCTACTTGCTTCTCACTTCTTGACGCTATCATTAAGATTCAGATTAAGGCATACAAATGACGTGAGAGAGGTTGCACGATTCTCGCTATTCTTGACGCACTTTAGAGACAAGATTACAATCTCTCCTTTCACTTCACAAAGTTTCTAAGCTCATTTTAAAAGAATTTACATATTTTCACTGCATTTTTAGGAAAACATGGACGTAAATTTTTTTGCTACTTTTTCCAACTCATTAATTCTAATGTACTAAAATTTCTTCCTTATACAATGATTACCTGAAGTAAGGCTAATTGACTGTGTAGCATTATGTTTCAGAAAGTATCTGGATTCCACACATGAACAGCTGGAAGTGGTACCATAGGAGCTTACTCTTACAGTTCAATATTGTGCTTTCCTTTCTCTGCCCTCTTTCCTGCCACAACTTTGGTACTAGAACGATGAATCTCTTTCTCAACAATACTCAAACTATTCCTTCCTTTCAAATGTTGCCTGACTATTATCTTTCTTGCAAATATTTATTTAAAATAATTCTAAAATAATAACAGAGAAGAGGGAAATTACTGGTTATCTACTGATAATGTACTATAATCAAATTCTGCTGACAGAAATTTGAAGAAAAACCATATACCCTGTCAGGAAAAGAAACAGAAGAGATGCCATCTATTTTGGTCAATATAATTACCGAGTAAACTTAAGTACACAGGAGTATAACTAGATATATCTACTTTCAGGTAACTGTAAAACTTCTGAAGAGTTTATTAAAAATATATAGAAAAAAATTAGCTGCCATCTTATAAAACTAAGCATATGCTCATTTACAGATTTGACCATTAATGCCTGTGAAGGCTAAAAAAGTATAGTATTGCTTAGCAGTCATGAAGTGATCTAAATTAAATTGCCATTAAAACAAAGTTAAAAAAATCTGGAAAGATATTTCTGTAACAGTGCTAAGATGCAAAATGAGCAATAAAGAGTAACAATCAACTTTTACTTAGGAAACACCACATGTTGCCAGTTGCTGATAGATTCTGGCTACAAACTGCATTCTAACACTGAACTAATGACAGAACATAACACATACTAAAACTAATGTAGGTCATATTAACAATTTTCCTCCCTGAATTTCAATATTCGCTTTGTTTTCTCTTCTTGTCTTAATACAAAGTGCAGTGAAATCTGCAGGAGTCTTAACACTAATGTTCTACCCACCAACTTTGGAATAACACCCAAAAAGGCTCACAGTTGTATTTAAGACACAGTTGTAGAAAATTCTAATTCTTACTCATTTATCAGTGTACTTCTCCTTACCCCAGGATGGCTACGCCAATTCAGATCAAAGGTCCATTTAGCTCAGTATCCTGCTTCCAAAAGCAGCCACAAGTCAGAGCCAAGAGGAGAGAGCATGAGCAAAGAAATCAAATACAGTATTTTCCCAGAATAACTCCCCAGCCATCAACCATATTCCACTCAGAAATTCCTGAGACTGATGTGATTTATCTGTTTGGCTTGCCCAATGGGTCTTCTCTTTCAAGCACTTAGCCCATTAGCCCTTAAACTCACATATACTATTTGCATCCACAACATCCCAAAGCAAGGCTACCTTGGGCAAAGAACTAAGAACTGTATCGCAGTGATGCTACATTTTGTGCATATTCAGTATTCAGTAGATACAGCTACTCACATTTGCTTATTAAAACCCAGCCAAAATAAAAAAGCAAGATTAACGCGCCCCTTGAAAGAAGCTTTGAGTCTGCACATATCCCAGCAAGTTGAATCCAGTGGGAACTACCATTCTGAGCGCAGTAAAATGCTGCAATAGCAAGAATTGTAACAGGGTTGAGTATAGCTGGAAAAGCAGGCAGATGTCATGAGTGAAAAAACAGACACCGTAACAAAAGCAGCAAAAAACCTCTGTAGGCCTCCCTCAGTCCAACAACTGAATTTTGATCCAAGGAGGTTAAATATAGGGCTGCTTGAAAATTTTCCACTGCCTCTATTTTTGATGGGAAACGAGGCTTTCAGCTAAACACTTTTTGGTTGGATTTTTTTTTTGGCACGTCTAAGTATGTACTTCTGCAAATATACTTTTCTTACCAAAAAGCCAAACTTACAAACCAAAATATTTTGATTGAAAACAAAAAATGCTATTAAGAAATGCTAGTGTAGCATCTCATTAAATCTGTGGCTTACCTGCTTTATGTGGCAGATCTCCTCTATCAACTAGACTTACCATTTAAATGACAACTCCGACAATAGATCACTTTGAAGGACTCCCTACTTCCAGCACTCCCTTCAAAGAGGAAAGATCATGGCACAGTGTCAAAGGTGGTAGGCAGCCTCATCTTTGCAGAATAGGACCATCAGGCATCCAGATGATAATGTCAGAAGAGGACTATAGTAACATTTTTCAAATGAAGAAGTTTTCATTTTCAGACAAAGCCTTCCAGTCCTCTGAATTCTGTCAAAGCATGTAGTTTTTCCTGGAAAACTAAGACAAAAATGAAAAAATCTTTGTATTTTTTATCAAAAATTCCTGCAGCAAATTTCATGAGTCAAGCAAGGTCTTATTCATTAACCTGCAGATTCAAACCTAGCATCTGGATCCATCTACACACAAATAAATCAGAAAAACTTTAAACAGCAGTAAAATTTTTCAAATTTTCCATAGCAGTCCTGTGAGCAGGACTGTTCAAAAGCCAAGGAGCTAAAACCAAACAAAAACAATAAGGGCTCATTGGGTGGGATAACTTATTGTATGAGCCCTAACACACAAAAGCAAAGGACGAAGATAAGATTCAAACAATGGCTACACTTGGTAGGTAAGAAATCTGCAATACAAAAAATCTGTATAGCAAAATTGGCAAAGTGTCAAGAAAATACGATACTCCATTTATTATTCCCTTTCAGGGCTCTCTAATTCAGTGAATTAACCAGAAGGAATAAATTTGATAAGGCTAATGCAACAAAAAGTGAGAGTAACAGCTGTCCCATTATGGCTGTTATCACCCCTTTTCTTGGAACCCCACAATCTACTGGAAGAATTGAAAGCCTCCCATCCAGAAACAGGCCCTGACCAGATCAAGACAGAGAAGCACCCAACTAATATTACCAGGAACAACATTAGAACAAAATTTCTAATATACATCTCTTCCCTTGTGGCTGGTTCCTGCCATACAATTGCGTCCCCCCACCCCAAAGGCAAAATAAATGTATAAACAAAAGAAACAAAAGACAAAAAAATCAATCAGGACTGCATCTTTTGTAACACTGTTGTGAGCCCACAAAAGACAACTGAAAAAAAATCCCATTCCAGTGGGTTACTATTTTCTTTTCACCCACCGCACACACAGAGGACTATTACTGCCATCATTAGCGCTACCTAAGAACCAAGAAAATTCAAAGGAACTGGCAAAGGAATATCCTTATTAAAAACTCAGTGGGTAAAACAAAAGGAAGGACATTTTGCTATTACAGTGAAATTCCTCTCAACACTTTGCTTTTCAATCACACCATTCTTTTACTAGAATAAAAATAGAGAAAGGTTTTTAAGAGCAAGTTTCTGCTGGGACTACGCACCTGAGAGTTCCCTCTAAGCAGTTCCAAACACTGCCTCATGCTGACTCCCTGCACAGAGTTAACATCTTTGACTGCCTAATATTATAAAGTGAAAAGTGCTAACACAACTTGTCATTCTCGAGGCCAATTTATTCATCAAAATTAGCACAAGCCCGAGCCTGCTGTCCTTGTTCATATTTGGAATCACCAGCCACTTAAGTGTTGTCCCAGCAAAATTAGCACAGTGAAGGCTCAGTCAGGATCTAACCCTAGAGATAAAAAATTTGTTTAGAGTAAGTGAAATACAAAGAACAAATATTCAAAATGACTGATGAAAGATATGTTTGTTATTTCCATTTTAACTCCAGGGCAATGAGTAATTTCAGTAAGAACTTCTCAGTGTGATTTTTATCATTCAATATTTTAAAAATTACTACTGTGCATCCTCCAACAAAAGTTGGGATTGGAAACAGTGAAACTTTAAAAAGTCCACTTTAAATATGTATGCAAAACATTATTCCCTTAAATTATGCTATTACTGACTTACAAGGTGCAAAAAGTAGTGTCAGAATTTATGAACAACTTTGTATTGTTCAAGGATTTAATGACCCATGTTCCTCTTCAAATCAGCTATACAAAGTTTCGCTTTCTTATATCTGGATTTTATCCTTATCCATGCCTTTCAATGCAAAGTGCCATTTTTTCTTCGGTTCGCTTCTTCCTCATAAGTGCATCACCTCATTAATTTCTCATTTAATTTACAGCATGTGAGAGGGCATACATGTAAGCTAATGTCTCCACATAGTTTATGCAAAAGTTAGTAAATCAAAGTGGACTACACTGCCTAATCTTGTCTCTGCATCAACTCAGATAGCCCAGACTAGCCTCCTGCGGATGGGGCATCCTTAGCTCAAAGCCCTTCACATCTTCTTCTTTCATGTCTACTTCCACCAGGTTGGAGCAGCTAGTAGAGAGCTGCACACAGGCTGGGCTACATTTCTTGCCAGGAATCCCACAGCTCCTTGCAGTGTGGCAACTGAGCCACTCCAACCCTGATTTACAGTATACGAGAGAGAACCCTGCACTCCTCAGCTTCTCTGCTGTGCTTCTTCCTGACACCCTGTCAGCACCGGTACTCAAGAGTTGGTAAGAGTTACTTGTGCTATCACTCTGTGCCATCACCTAACCCAAATACAGATGCCACAAAGTAGGTCAAGTTAATAGATAGTGCCCCCTTACTTCCTCCCATAGATCTGACATCAAAAACCAGATACATGCAGGCCATACCATCTTAAGGCCAGACTGTAATTTTTATTTGGAAGCTGCCCACCCCAGATGGCTACAGTTCCATCAGGTAAGCCAGGCGGCAACGCAGGAGCAGTGGATATTTACCAGAAGCTTTGCCAGGGTTTACACCCAAGCTGTTAAAACTGAGGTCTCCAAAACTGAAGACTGACCAAATGGACTTCCTAACCCATGCTGGGAGTAACGATGGAGCATGTGCCATTCCAGCACATAGGAGCATTAATGACATTTTGATGGAGCACGGAGGGAGTATCACAAATATGACAGCAGAAGTCCCTGGCATGCTAGAGGTCTGGACAAGCTTTGACTCTTAGGAGAGAGTGGTGCATGTGTATACTCTCGTATTATCCCCAGAGACCAAACCTCTCCTTGCCAGCCTGGCTCCACATAACCTTGCTGATACTCAAGAGTGCATTTACATGCTCATGTTCTAGCAGTCACCAGAAAGTAAACTAATGGTTACCTGGGCAATCAGAGGAAGGCAACACCGTTCACTATGTCCATACATACTTAATATGGTTAGCAATTTAACTGCATGACATTTGTATTATTCTCCAAATATGGTGACAATGAATCAGTAGACTGTTTAACTCAGGACAATTTGTCTTCGAAAGTCACATGACTTATCATGTGTGAAACATCACACCATGGGGTATTCCAATCTGTAGCACAGGTAGATTATAAATAAAGCTTGCTAAATAATGGGCAAAAATTAAAAAATAATACTAAGGAAAATGAAAAAGATTGCTCTCAAGAACACTTATTTTCTTTCATAATCCTTATAATCCATATTTGCTTGCATTCCTTCCTCCTGCATTGTTTCACTAATGAGAAATGAAGCAATATACGATTACACGGAGTGAGCCAATGCATTGCGGCCCAATCAACTGCATAGTGTGGGAGAAAAAAGGTTAAGCCCTTTGATACGCGTTGATCTTCTGTTACCCTCATGCTAAACCGCTGTTCCCACTGACTCCTTACGCTCATTCTGCTGCTCGTGCTGCTTCTCTAGCAAAGCCTACACATACAAAGCAGCCTTGGGAAGAAGTCTAATCATGGTCTGCTCCTACGTTCAGCAGAAAATCCTCCAGCCACATTCAGGCCCGCAACCTGCAGCTTCACTGTTGGAGCAATCCTCAGAACACAGCGCTGATCAATCACTTTGTCATCCTCCTTTATGGTAAAGGGACAGCAAAGTACTCTTCCAGCAGTTTCTCCTCCTTCTCTGCCACCTGCTCACTGCACTCCAGAAGTAGCTACCGCAGCAGATTGTATTCAGACTATTTTCTTTTTTGCCTAAAGGCTCTCTCATGTCTCACTGACCCACAGTAGCATCACGGTACTGTGCCCATCCGCGATCAGATCAGACATCCCTGAAAAAATGAAAGCAGAACATTGTTCTCGTCTACAAAACTTTCTCATGAATCACAATAAAATACAGGCTGCCTCAGAAGATGTGTCAATGCCATTTAATTTTTTCACGAAAGGAAAAATATCTATGAAAATATAAGATATATATGCACACTTTACTCCCCGTCCCCATTTCTTTGCAGGTTTCACAGTGCTGGATTTTTACTCATAATTTCTGCTTTGCAGACGTGCAGACGTGCAGAAGTACAAATCAACGCGTTCCTTCCCACACTTGGACTGCCCATCATGTTGCTCAGCCCTGGACTACACGTGGCATGTGAGAGAAAAGGACAGACTGGAAAAAACAATTTATCTTACTTCTCATTGGTACTTTTTAGGGTAAAGCTGACCATAGTAAGATGACACAACTCCACCTTACACTGTCTACTAACTTGCCTGTAAAAACACTTTTTCCTCTGGCTCCTATTTACCCTGTCCTCAGAAAGTTCCACAGTTACCAGTTCCATGGTGTTGTTCAATGCATTGGCCATGCAAAATCCCCTATGTCTTGTAGCTAACCAGTATCTGCGTAGACAGTCTCTGGATAGAGCTCTGTGTCCTGCGACAGGACGGAGACCAGCCCAGACAGCCCCTTCTCGGTTTAATCCCTGAAATCACTGCCTTCAGTCAAGACTTCATTCTAACAAGATTACTTGAACACTTTCCATGGACTGAGTTCTTCTTTTCAAACATTTTTATAAAAGCACCATTCATTGGCCTATCCAATGCAGACAATGCCACACTAAAATTTACTGGAGAACATTAAGTAGGAATTAAAAAGCAATTTTTCAATCTTATAAACTAAACATCTGTGGTTTTAAATAAACAAAATACCATTTAAAATCCTAGATTTTATGTGGTATTTTTCTTTCCAGTAAAAAAAAAAACCAAACCTTTATAATCAAGAGCCAATTTACTAATCTTGAACTAAAACGCCCTGTAGTTACCATTAACCTGGTTTGGTGTGATCCATATAATCCCAAATGCAAAGCCCTAGATGCACACAAAAATTAAGCTTATGTTAGAGGGGCCAGTGACAAACCTAAATGTTTGAATAAGAGAGGCATGAATACCCGCGGCAACAAAGACTTGCAGAAGTGTTATCTACTTGTCAAATCTATAGGTTTGCAAAAGGTTGTGGTATCTGTAACATTCTTGCCGGCTTTATACTTCTGCACGATTTGATGACTGGACATCTGTTTTGAAATCCCTGCAAAAAGTGCTCTAAAGAAATCTGTATTGCTACAGCAAAGCTCAGCTTTTCAGAAGAAGCAGCTGCTGTATTTTCTGGAATAAACACACAAACCATTTTGAAGACTTGACCCTTGATTCCTTCATCTCAGTACTTCTACTGACTTCAGGGAAGTCTCAGTGTATGAGGAACACACAATGGGCTGTGATTCCACAGCCTTGAGCTATCCAGGCTGCTTTTCAGCCACATAAAGTAAAGCAGCCTCCACACAGCTGTGCTGTTTTGTATACCTGAAAGACAATTTCAAAAATTATCATGGTCTTACTAGGGAATTTGGATAGGCAGTCATTACTAAATTGCCATAAAGTTCCATATTACCAATTTTGTCATTACTGAACAGCTTCAAGACACGCAGTATCTTTGTGCTGCGTCTCTTTTCATGCTGTAAGAAAACAAGAGCATACGAACGACAGTAAAAATGAAGCCAAGTGCACTGTTGAGAAACTTGGTATTCCCTTCTTTCTAAGGAGAGTTATAGTGTAATTCTAAACTGTAGCATTCAGCATGTCTCCTGAGTTTCCTTGCTGAAATATTGCAATGGAAATTTTACAGCATCTGTGTTGCTTTTGGAAGCCATCACCTCACATCTGCTGTCTCTGTAGTGTACAGCTTAAGTTCGGTGTAAAAAGGTACTTTGTAACAGGCAATAGGAATCCTGACAGAGCCGTAATTTACAGACTCCACCAGCTCTCCTGACTAGACCCGCTCAGTTTTACATTCTGTAGAGATTTTTAAATAAGGTACTCTTCAAGCAGCCAACAGCGTAAACTTCTTAAAATGGAGCATCGCATCCAGGACTGGAAAGAGACTTTTTAAACCTCTGTCAGTCACAGAGATCTCAGCCAGATGACAATTTTTTTTTCATTCCGTCTTCTTCACTGGGCACTGTTCAATCACCTAACGCTTTTCAGTAGGGTATTAGCTAAACTACCGCTAAAATAACCATCTGCTACTTTGGGAAAAGTTCTGATTTTGACCGGCAATACTACTCCCTGTGTAGCAGCGGGCCTGATTTCGCAGCCGGGGATGTGAAACGACCCTCGATTAGT
Organism: Pelecanus crispus; assembly: GCF_030463565.1. Lineage (NCBI taxonomy): Eukaryota > Metazoa > Chordata > Aves > Pelecaniformes > Pelecanidae > Pelecanus > Pelecanus crispus. Next base: position 15,460,834 of record NC_134644.1, read on the forward strand.
TTAGAGTGGACTTGGTAGTGCAGGTTAATGGTTGGACTGGATGATCTTAAAGGTCTTTTCCAACCTAAACGATTCTAGGATTCTGTGAAACACGGAGGAGCACGGCCGGGCTTCTGTGCCGCGTCTGAAGGCAAAACCCGCCCTCGGCTGGGCGCTGGGGTCGGGAGGGGGCTTTTGCAAATGACCGCGATGATTACGCAGTAAACGTGTTTATTGCCCCATTATTGCCCATTTCCTCCTAACGGGGTAATCCGGGTGCTCATTTAAATAGGCCGGAGCGGAGAGGACCCTGTTAGCACCGCCAACAAATTTGGGATTGCTCGGTTTGTTTGGCCTCACGCCTTTAATTTCCTCCCGGCGCCCGCTCCGCCGCTCCCGCACGGCCCCCCGGGGCGGGCTCCCCGCCGCGCTCCCCCGGTTTGAACCCGGGCGAATCCCACCACCTCCGCGCCGCCACCCCGCGCGGCGTATTCCCGGGATTACAGCCATTGCAGCCGCAGCGTGAGCCCCGCACAGGCGCGAAGCGCAACAGCGCGGCAATTAGCGAACAAACGCCCCGTCCTGGGAGGACGACAACCCCCCGGGACGGCCCCGCCGCGCACCGCGCCCGCCGCCCGCCGCCGCTTCCCTTAAGGTGGTCCGGAGACTGGGGGGGGGGCGCCGAAACTCCCTTCCCTCCCCCGCTTCCCCGGGGCGAAGCGGGCGGGCCCCACCGGCGGGAGCGGCACCGCGGAAGCCACAGCTGTGCGGTGGGCGACTCCGGGAGGCGAGAAGCCCGAAGCGGCGAGCCCAGGTGCTGCCGCCTCCTTCGCTAACACGTGCGGCGGCCGGTCCCAGCTCGGCTTGAGCACCGCGGGGGGAGACAGCCGGCACACGCCGAGAGGCGCCCGGCGTTTGCCATGCTCGGTCCCGCACAGGCTGAGAGCTCCGGCGGATAGCAGCGACGGGGCAGAAAAACGCCTCCGAGGAGACTGCGGGCAGGTCAGCTGCTGAAGCGCTGCTGCTCCAGGAGCGAACCTGACTTGTCCCGGAAGCATTGCCAGGGGGAAAGAAGTACCCTGCAGCAGCCCGGACGGGTGCTTGCCCGCCGCAGCCCACAGCGAGCGTTTCGCGCTGCAGAACCGCACCTTCCGGGAGGCGCAGGAGCCCGCACAGCGCGGAACGACGCCATGCCACCGCGGCCGAGAGACGCCGAGGCGGGGGCGCCGGCTCCACCTTAAGGAGGGCTGAGGCCGGCCCCGCCGCCCCCCGCCCGGGCCCGGCTGATAGGCGGCCGCCGCCGTGGGGGCGGGGCCTGGCGGCGCTCGCTATAAATATTCATGAGAGCGCGGCGGCCGGAGCGGCGCTGCCGGGGCCGGGGAGCGAGAAGTTGCGCGGAGGCGCTGCCGCGCTCGCCCCGCGGCTCAGGTGGCGCGATCGCGGCCGGGGCGCCCGGCTCGCCCCGCCGGCGGCGGGAGGAGGAGGAGCGGAGAGCGGGGGCCGGCCGACTGGCGGTCGGCCGCCCGCAGAGCCGGGCGCTCGGGCGGGCGGCAGGAGGAGCCGCCTCGGCCGCCCCAGCACCGGCCCCGCCGCTGCCCGCCCGCTCGGGGCGGCGGGAGCCGGGCGCCGCGGGGCGCACCGCCCGGTCCCCGGGACGCCTCGGCCATCTTGACCGCGCCGCCCGGGGGCTGACGGCCGAACTTCGCCGCCGCTCCGGGGCGGGGCGGGCCGGCGCTGGAGCCGCGGCGAGGGAAGCGGCGACCCCCCCCTGCGCAGCCAGCCCCGCGAGGAGCGATGCGACGGCGGCTGAGGGGCCTGCCCTGAGCGGAGCCCCCTCCTCCGGCGCCGCGCCGGGGCCCGCCGGCGGCTCCCCCTCAGCGGGCGCCCGCGGAGCCGCCTCCCTCCCGGGCGACGGAGCCCCGCGGGGGCCGCGAGCCCTCTCACCTGCGGCCGGCACGGCGGGGGCCGCCCTCCGCCCCCCAGAGGGGTAGCCGGGGCCGGGGGGTGCTGTGGCGCCGCGCTCCCCGTGGCTGCCGAGCGGGACGGGAGAGGAGCCGGGGCCGCCGCCCGCCGCCGAGCATGGAGTGGAGTTACCTGTTGGAAATCACCTCGCTGCTCGCCGCCCTGTCCCTGCTGCAGCGCGCCGGCTGCGCCGCCGCCTCGGCCGCCGCCGCCGCCGCCTCCTCCTCCTCCTCGGCCAAGGAGCTGTCGTGCCAGGAGATCACCGTGCCCCTCTGCAAGGGCATCGGCTACAACTACACCTACATGCCCAACCAGTTCAACCACGACACGCAGGACGAGGCCGGGCTGGAGGTGCACCAGTTCTGGCCGCTGGTGGAGATCCAGTGCTCCAGCGACCTGCGCTTCTTCCTCTGCAGCATGTACACCCCCATCTGCCTGGAGGACTACAAGAAGCCGCTGCCGCCCTGCCGCAGCGTCTGCGAGCGGGCCAAGGCCGGCTGCGCCCCGCTCATGCGCCAGTACGGCTTCGCCTGGCCCGACAGGATGCGCTGCGACCGCCTCCCCGAGCAGGGCAGCCCGGACACGCTCTGCATGGACTACAACCGCACGGACCTCACCACGGCCGCCCCGCCGCCCGCCAAGCCCCCGCTCCGCGGCGCCAAGCCCGGCGGCCCCGCCAAGGCGCCCCCCGCCGCCGCCGCGCCCCCGCCGCCGGCCGAGGCCCCGCGCAAGCCGCGGCCGCCGCCGCCCTGCGAGCCGGGCTGCCAGTGCCGGGCGCCCATGGTGTCGGTGTCCAGCGAGCGGCACCCGCTCTACAACCGCGTCAAGACGGGGCAGATCGCCAACTGCGCCCTGCCCTGCCACAACCCCTACTTCAGCCCCGACGAGCGCGCCTTCACCGCCTTCTGGATCGGGCTCTGGTCCGTGCTCTGCTTCCTCTCCACCTTCGCCACCGTCTCCACCTTCCTCATCGACATGGAGCGCTTCAAGTACCCCGAGCGCCCCATCATCTTCCTGGCCGCCTGCTACCTCTTCGTCTCCCTCGGCTACCTGGTGCGGCTGGTGGCCGGCCACGAGAAGGTGGCGTGCAGCGGCGGGGCGGGGGCGGGCGGCGCGGGGCCCGGGGCGGCGGGGGCCGGCGGCGGAGCGGGGGCGGCCGCGGGGGGCCGCGGGGCGGCGGGCGGCGCGGCCGAGCTGCAGCCCGAGCTGGCGGTGGCCGAGCACGTGCGGTACGAGAGCACCGGCCCGGCGCTGTGCACCGTGGTCTTCCTGCTCGTCTACTTCTTCGGCATGGCCAGCTCCATCTGGTGGGTCATCCTCTCGCTCACCTGGTTCCTCGCAGCCGGCATGAAGTGGGGCAACGAGGCCATCGCCGGCTACGCGCAGTACTTCCACCTGGCCGCCTGGCTGCTCCCCAGCGTCAAGTCCATCGCCGTGCTGGCGCTCAGCTCCGTGGACGGGGACCCCGTGGCCGGCATCTGCTACGTGGGCAACCAGAGCCTGGAGAACTTGCGGGGCTTCGTGCTGGCGCCGCTGCTCATCTACCTGGCCATCGGCTCCATGTTCCTGCTCGCCGGCTTCGTCTCGCTGTTCCGCATCCGCAGCGTCATCAAGCAGCAGGGCGGCCCCACCAAGACCCACAAGCTGGAGAAGCTGATGATCCGCCTGGGCCTCTTCACCGTGCTCTACACCGTGCCCGCCGCCAGCGTGGTCGCCTGCCTCTTCTACGAGCAGCACAACCGGCCCCGCTGGGAGGCCACGCACAACTGCCCCTGCCTGCGCGACCAGCAGCCTGACCAGGCCCGCCGCCCCGACTACGCCGTCTTCATGCTCAAGTACTTCATGTGCCTGGTGGTGGGCATCACCTCCGGCGTTTGGGTCTGGTCCGGCAAGACCCTCGAGTCCTGGAGGGCCCTCTGCACCCGCTGCTGCTGGGCCAGCAAAGGTGCTGCCGTGGCTGGGGGCACAGGGGCAGGAGCAGGCGGGCAGGCGGCCATCGCCGCAGCAGGAGGACTTGGGGCGGGGGGTGGCGGCTCACTCTACAGCGATGTCAGCACCGGCCTGACGTGGAGGTCGGGCACCGCCAGCTCCGTCTCCTACCCCAAGCAGATGCCCCTGTCTCAAGTGTGAGGAGGGGGAAAGAGGCCAAAGGTTAGGGAATGAGGGACACCGGCCTGCCTAAAATGCCCCCTCACTGTTTGGTGCCATTAATGAACCCCTAATGGTCCTTATTAGCCACAGCTTGTATAGAACAATGCAGCTGGCAGAGGCCCCAAGCTCCAGCCCCCTCCTCCTTCCCCTCCATTCAGATGCAGGGAGCATGTGCTTCAAGGAGCCAGCTTATTATTTTGCTGGCAGAGGAGGGTAGAGGCTCACCCGTGTCTTGCGGAGAGCAAGGCACAGCGGCTTCTGATTCCCTCCGGACTAACAGCAGCTCTTCGCTCGTGGGAGGGAGGGGCTTCCTCCCCCCCAGCCCGAGGTGGGAGTCTGCTGGGACTGCAGGTTTTTGGGATATTGATGACCAGGCAAATGCCTTACAATACAGACCGAATCAAAACATGTCTTAATTATACACCCCAGCTAAATACGGGTTTCCTACATTAAAGGATGTATTTATATAATTATTTGTTACCTTGTACAGATGTGTAAAATATGTATATATCCAAAGATATACAGTCTGTAAATTTTTTTTGTAAAAAAGTGTAGAGGCTACCCCTGTAAGAGCAAATATGAGTATTCTATTTTGTCAATAAAATGACTTTTGATAAATGACTTTTTCAAGCTTTTCCCCTACTCCTGCCCTGCTTATTCCAGCTGCTCTGTCTTTAGGTGGTTCTATAAACTACAAACTACATTCGTGCTCCAGTCATTACCGTGTAATAGATGGCTGCCTCTGTTAAAGCAGTGAGGTACGTAGACACACGGAAAACAAGTCATTCAACAAGTTGTCCTGAAAAAGCGTTTAGCAAAACGGGGAGGTGCATTACCATAGTTCTGCTCTGCTTTTTGACGGATGACAGTGTCTTTACACTGAGCCTTTATAAAAGAGTCGTCTCACGTGGCACGTTAAGTATCCTTTTAAAACTGGTGTTATTTTAGGAATGTGCACGCACACCTCTCGTATCTGTTGCCTGCGCTTCTGTAAGCACCTGCCTTTCCAGGGATGCATACTGAAGTGTAAAAGGTTAATGTTTTAAATTCGTAGATCATGTACTACGGTGGAACAGTGAGTTGAGATTTGTTAGATCAATCTCTTCTTAACAGATTAAACTAACATCTTAACCTTTCATACTTAACTTTTGTATATCAAATATGGTCCTTTTTCAAGAGAAAAGGTATTGTTCTTCTGTCAGGACTAAGCTAATTTATTTGAGCAGAAGGCTGTTGAATTAACAGAAGAATGCTTTGGCAATTGTTGAACTTTTTACCTGTCTGCCCAGTGGCTCAGAACATCATTCCTTTAAGAGGAGCTAAATGAATAGGGTTAATCTGTAGGGAACTTGGTTTCTTTTGAGTTTGGGAAAACTTTGATCTTTTCTCTTCACCAAACGTGATGTATAGTCTGAAGTTTCTTTCCCTGCTGCCTGGTTCCTCTTGTTGCAGACCAATTGGCCACCATGGAGCCTTAAAGTTCTTCAATTAAAGGGACTTGGGACTTTTTTTTTTTTTTTATTTTAAGAGGAAGACTTGTAACAGTTAGTGAACACCAGAGGGAAAAGGGAGAACAGCCTTTTAAACAGCTTTTCCCTGCATTGTTAGCCAGACTGCAGGCAGCAAGGCATGGCTTGGAGCATTATAGAAAAGAGCTATGAATGCCCTACAGGTGGTCTGCTCACATAATCTCCCCAATTTAAAACATTTTCCTTTACAGGACAATTGCATTACAAAACTCCCTTCTCTTTTGCTCCTAATTGAACCAAAGAACAACTACAAGATTTTCTTTAAAAACCGAGTGTCTAAAAAAAATAATGAATATCTATTAACTGCATTCTAATGTGTTTTCTAAAATGGGATCACTTGGAATACCAGGAGTAAAAGCTGCGTTAGACATTATTCCAGATATTTTTATGCCTTCTGCTTATATTCTGTCAAATTAGCAATCATTTAAAAGCAATTGGTTAGGTTGTGTGCTAGCAGTGAAAAGATAGCCCCAGGTCCCTTATTAACCTGTCAATCATGATAAGAGATGGGCAGCTACCCTACTAATGACACAGATATCAATCATGATTTGTGGGAAAAACCTTGTTCCATTGAGCACTGACTTGATTATTGGTGTCCCTTTCAAAGATCCCGTAATTTAATAGACTCCTCCACTTCTACAGTTACCGGGATCATGAAAAGGAGGAATTTAAAATGCCAATCTCTAACTCCTTGGAGGGAAAAATAATTTTAACTTCTCAAATGCAAAGGATGTTCCACTCGGATTTATTCATGGTGCCTATTTATCCACCAGCTCACCAGAACTGGCCAGAATATTGACATACCTGTAAGTTGAAAAGGCCCTAGTATTTTCCTGTGTTGCTGGAAACATTTTTTTAACCGTTGTTGAAACATTTAAGTCAACGTGGCAATTTTCCCTGCTGTCAGCGGGGCTAAGGTAGAGATCTTCCTGCTGGGGAAGCCCCACGTGTGGAAGCACAATCATTTCTTCAGATAAAAATCTGTGCTCCTTCCCCTCCAGTGGGTTCTAGCAAGGAAGACCGAGGGGAGATACAGCCGCAACTATTCTGTGAGAATTCATTTAGATAGGTCTCTCAAAGACTGCTGGTACAGGTTGCTAGTGCTGAGATAAAAACATTTCTAGTAAAAGATAGGAAGTAGCTCTGTGGCTTAACCTACCCTGGAATGAGCTGAGAGGTGCTGCAGGTGGACTTAGGAAAGCAGTCTCAGAGGTAGTTAGGTGAACAGGGCACCTGCTTTGGCATTTGGACATGACTGAGTAATAATGCAAAGGTTAAACAAATAAAAATGAGACAAAATTCAAATCACTAGCAATACAAACTCGGGGAAATGGTGCTAGAGAAGTTAATTTGCAAGTGCAGATCTTAGTGAATCAACATAGAACTTGTGCCTAGGGAAAAAAATAATCAGAAAAACCAACAGCAAGTCATTTAGGTACACAAGAAATAAAAATCCACAGCTACACAGAACTTCACATTATATGATACCCTTTATCAGACTTAAAGATAAATTCACTATGAAGATCCGAAATATATTGGTGAGGTGATAGGAGTTATATGTTACCTTTCAAGGTCTGATGATAAACTGCCTTCTCCCTAAATTTGCCAGAGAGCTACTAAAAATAGTCCCAGCAGACCCATGGCCCGTGCCCTTGCCTGTGGAGCTGGAATGCCCTTGGCATCCCTGCTGGTGTAGGCTCACCCATGGGCAGGGGCAGCACCCACGTGCCCCCACCCACACCAGCTCATGAGAGCTGAGGGAAAGCTGTATTATCACCGAGGCGGCTCCGTAGCACAACTTGCATAGCAACATTTGGAGAGCTGGATAGATGGCAACTACGAGCCTCCTGCAACTCACAGAAAGGTCTAACTAACTGCTCCCTTCAGGAGAGTGACTAAGCTAGCAGAGAAAAATGGTTTGGGAATTTTTTTTTTTTTTTTTTTTTTTTTTCCCAGTAAGCAACATACCTTTAGAGTGTTCCTTTTCTTTCCAGGACCCCACCCTGCTTTACATGTTCCTGCTTCAAAAGGAAATCCTATGGATTATTCTCCTCCTGCTGTAATGACTGAATAATCCCGCAGCCTCCAAAGGAGCTAGCCCAGCTGCCAGTGGGCCTTGTAAAAAGAGGCAGAGCAGCGCAGGTGTGCTGCAGAGCCTGGGCAGGGAGGGACACCGCACCTCCGTGGGCCCTGCTGCCGAGTCCCTGGGAGCTACCTGGAAGTGTCCTGCAACCTGTCCAAAGTTTTCCCGGTGCAGGGGAAGCTTCCCTGGAGTTTTGATAATCAGTCAGGGAGGACTTTAGACAGGGAGGAATTGGGAAATTATTACTTGTTGAAATAATACGAATGTGTCCAGGCTTTCTGGGAAGGCTATGAAGGCTAAGACTGGCACACAAGGAGTCTTTCTTCCTTCTTTCTTACACAATATTTCAAAATCAAAGTATTGGGATGCTCACCCATTAAAGAGTTCTTCAGATGTGCTTGACTAGTCCTAAAGGTCTCCCAGGTGGGGCAGGAAAGCTGGAGGCAGAGGCGCCTCTGCGCACACTACCCACAGCATGCTTCGCCCCAGCTTAAGAGCCCAGGCTCTTTCCAGATTCACTTGGGCAGACACCTCGCTAGACACCTGAAGGTGCCTTGTAGGAAAAATCAACGATGCTTTTTCACAAAAGGAAACCAGTACTGGGAGCCAAAGCAGAATATCCAAATTTAAAAAGGAATCAGTAGCTGAGAAAGAAATACCAGAGTCCTTGGGACAAGCCCAGGCCCACTTTGAAATATAAAAACTTTAATACGAGTAAGACCACTGTTTGATCTCAGTGACTGTGCTCTACATACTTCTTTCACAAGCACTATGTGCAGTGCAAAAGCCAAACCTAGCCTGCCCAGTAAGTTAACCCTCTTAACCAATAAAGACATGGAATTTTATATGGGATAGGCAGGCCACCTAATACAGAGAAAAAGAGAACTGGTGATAATGAATGTTGAAAAATGACAAAAGATGCTCCTGGAGTGAAAGCTCTCTTACAGTCAAGATCATGCTGGAGGAAAGCTCAGTGTGGGCCAGTCAAACCAGCTCATAGAATCGCAACCAGTTTCCAAAGTGCCTGTTACAACCTGCCCGTAGCATGCCCTGCTCCTGCACGCCTTTTCCAGAGCCACGCAGCCTGTGTGTCTCTAGGCACATGCTTCTTCCACTCCCACCCACCGTGGCCTGCCTGGCTTCTGGCCCGACAGGCAAACAAGTGAGGAACAATCTCTCTCCATTGCCCATCCCGGCCATATTCCCTTTCTTTTTGCCCTGCATACCAAAACTAGAATTAAAGAGGCTAGGCAACAAAGGTCACCCTGAAAGCAACAGGATGAGCCTTAGAAGAATAAGGAAAGTGATTTACAGATGATGGTCCAAGGAAGAAATATTAAACAGGGCAGACTCCCTGCATGCGGTCATGATGAGTTCTAGGCAGCCTTTAAGAGAACTCAATTAGAAATGTTCAGACAGCTCTATTTATTTAAGCTTTTATAAATGCCCGTCCTTACTGTAATCAGGTATATGAATTTCCCTAGTTCAGCAGAAAGAATCACACGTCATAAATGCTATGGTGGTATGGAAATAATTAGTGTCTGGTATTAAAACGTGGAGCCGTACTCTGAGGTGACTAAGGATAGTCAAATCACTTCAGAAACTAGTACCTAAGGTCAAATGCTGAACCAAGCTTTTTGAAGGCTGAGATAATACTTTTTCACTCCTACAAGTCTCTTATCTATGATCTCAAAACACTTTACATTCACTTGTGAATTAATAGTCAAATTTCTTCTTGGGAGAAAAAAATCACAGTAATACACAGGCTAATGAAACTTAAGTGACAAGTCTAGGGGAAGAACCTGAATTTCCTGACTCTCTTCTGGGTTTTCAATAACGCTCCATTTCACAAGCACTTCCTCACATCTACGCCCTCCCTCCCCACCAATTTCCCCCTAACAGCCCCCCAGAAAGCCCTAGTCCCACATGCCCGGAGTGTACGCAGTTTCCCAGGCACAGCGCTGAATCTGTCGCTGGTTTTCAGTAAAGCTGGCACTCTTAAACACCAATCCCACTGCTGCCCGTACAAATTACAGAGTGCCCTAGCCCTTACGTGGGGCCTGGGGGAGAGATGTGACCCCCTTCGTCAGGAAGGCACGAAGAGATGAAGGGCCAGAGCTAAATCTGCTTTTAAAAGAGGGGAGAAAAATGACTCATTCTTCCCATTCTCTGGGGCAGGCAGGTATGGAAAAGAGGGTTTGCAACAGTTTTGGAGTTGCATGGGGCAAGAAATCCCGGCAAACGGAGGAACGCCGGTAGGAACGGGTGTGCAGCAGCGGGCGCGGCGGGCGCGGGGCGCGGGGTGCGGGGTGCGGGGTGCGGGGGGGGTCCCGCCGCGCCGCTCGCCGTCCGGCAGTGCCCTCAGCTGGGGCGGGCTGGGAACTGCACGCCGAGGCCCTTCCACCGGTCCCCGCTGTCGCAGGGCTCCCAGCTAATGCCCGCAAACTTCTTCTCCTCTTCTCCCCGGCGCGGTGCGGGGCGGCGGCCGTGGGAGCGCAGCGCGGCCCGGGACCTGCCCGCCGCGCCCCGAGCCCGCACGGCCCCGCGGCGCTGACCCGGGCCGGGTGGCGGTCGCTGCGCCCGGCGGAGAGCGAGCTGCGGCGGCCTGCCGTGAAACACAGCTTTCCAAGAAAACATAAATTTAGGCAGGAAGACGTGGGCAAGCTACTATACATGCCCAATGTACCATAAAGGAGAAAAGCTGGACTCTCCCTCTTGGATACTATCTGATTTTTTTTAATATGTTGCAGAAAAACAACATAGGACAGTTCTTTTCCAGTCATTTTTGCCTTGCGTGCGACTTGTTAGATGCTTTCATGTATGTTTTAAACGCACTAGCTAGATGTTCTTTCCTCCAAACGTTTGTCGCTGCTAAATTATACCTAACATTTTTCACAAAGAAACGTTAGCCTCAGTTATTTTTTCTACTTGATTTTTTTTCCAGAAAATAAACCTACGACTCGAATGTCCCATTTTCACATCTTCTAAAATTAGAAAGAATAGTTTTCATGCTATGAACTGACTTGACTCAAAATGTGTGTTAGCCATGATACCCTCATCATTTCTCAGTGGTTGAAATCTAAATGGTCTCTTTCAACGTAAATCAGAAAATGTAGCAATCCGGCTCATGAAACAAACGACTGGCTTTGGCTTTCTGTCCACATGTAGGGTGGGAATAAAATTAAATCTGGCTTTTTGGAAGGGAAGGGGAAATGTTTCCCGTCCAGCTACAGAACCTGCAGCTCTGGGGCAGCGCGTGTTCTGTACATTGCTGCCATCTGGAGCTCCAGCCTCCCGGCGCCGCAGAGAGGAGACCAGCCACTCGGCACCGAGCTGCCTTACTTTCTTTCCCCAAACCTGCTGAGCAGAAAGCACATTTACAGTAGTGATTTTTAAGCTGAAGTTACTTTTTTTGCAAAACTCCAGGGGAGCGGTATTTTGCCTGTTAACAGTTTGGAAAACCACAGTTTTCCAGGATACGGAGCAGGGCATTAGGAATAGTCAGATCAGGAAACCACAGAGACCCACAAGGAGCTTCATTGCTGCCATCCTCTAGCTCATTAGTGTACAAGAATTGTGTGTGTTGTTTTTAGCAGCTAAAGAGTTATTTATGGCTTCTATGTTCTCAAGCCAAAGTGAGTGAGGGGTGCAACCAGGGCAAACGCATCAGAGCAATGCAAATCACTGACAAGGCATCATGAATGCAAGCTGAGCAGAATTTAAATACAATCCATGAATGAGAGGAAAGATTTGCATGAGGGAAAGAATCATTAGAATCTGATTTAACAAGCAGTATATAAAATGGGCCTTTGCAGCTTAAAATGAAGCAAAGCACATTCACATTATACATTCTTAATGAAAAAAAAAAAGCAAAATCACAAAAAACCCTAATTTATTAGTAGAGCTTGGAATAGAAATGGTTTTCACAGAATACCTTTAGATCCTGATTCAGAAGCTTGTGCTTGATTGCTTTCTTGAATAGAAGTGGATCATAAGCATGTGGGGTGGTAAGGACTATTTAAGTGCATGCCAAAGTCCTATTGATTTCAGTGAGATTTTATAAGATGCTTAAAGTAAGCGTATGCGTAAATGTTTTCCTGAACAAGAGTGCTTTTCTCAGTTAGGGTTTAACTCATGAATTTACACAGTGCTTCCAAACATAATTACTTCTGGGAAAATGGGATAGATGAGAATAAAAAAAATATATATATATTTCTGCATGTCTTAAAAGAAGATAATGGAGAATTATTCAGGATAGAATTTTCTGTAAGGTCCAAAAGCCAACAGTGAAAAATCTGTGGAAGTTGAAAGTGAATAATGTTCATAGAGCAACTTCCATAGACCCTCTGCTGGTTTCATCCCAACTAAATTATGAAAGGTTTTGAATATAAGGTATTATATAGATAATGGCAGTCTCTTGGAAGAAAAAAAGGCTGTATTATTTTACATTGTGATATTATATTCTGTCTTTGAGAAAAGAAAGAGAATATCTTTTAAGAAACTCCTGCCATTTTTTGTTTCCAGTCAGTTGTCACAAACACTGGTCAGAACAAACTTTTATTTAATGTCTCCTAAAATGCAATGTGTCTACCTCTAAATATTTTGTCTTTCGAAGCAACGGCTGAGGTGGCAGAATCAGATGTGCTGTGTTTTCTGGTAATAAGAGATCATATATCTCTGTCAGCACTGGACAATCTTTTCGTTTCTATTGAAGCATTGGTCCAGCTGTGTATTTACATCTCCTAGCACATTCCTGTGGAACTACAGTGTTTCGTTTTATGCATTTCTCTCAAGTAAGTCATTACAAACAATACACACAAGAATCAAAAGAGCTCATTCTACAGCTGTGTGGCCATATTGACTGTACTTGTGAAAGTTAGGCTTTAGTGACAATTTTTCTGTTGGCCTTTCAGAAGATATCAGAGCGTTGCAGTGGTGACCTGCAAGATGTCTTTTTGAAATCTATGAAAGGTATGACCAGTGTGGTTTTGTTTTTCCTGCTCTTTTCCTAATTAATTCTACCATGAAAATGTTTGACATCATATGGTATTCCAGGTCAATAGCAATACTATTCTCCTGACTTTGCTTTCTCTGTCTCTTTTGTTGAGCAAAAACAATAGCACATTTGGTGAAATGCAACATCCTTTACAGTAGTACTTCTCCAGCTGTGATCATTGCTTAAATATGTCTCGTTATTTTCATACTTTCATATTTTCTTTCTTCTTTTTTTCCCCGCTTGCAAGTGCCATGTTTAGGTGAAGGCTGAGGTTCAGCTCAAGACTAAGATATCCATATGCAGGTAGGTATCTAAATATGGGGTTTTTTTAAAGGTAAACTATTACATAAACTCCTGTTGCAGTCAATAGAGTGCTAGTAATGCAGTCAGTGGATCCTGGAAGGTGAGTCAACTCCCTCTAAAGTAAACTTGTGGGCCTTAATTCAATTACCCAGACATAGGCTCCAGGTGGACCTGGAGACTCCTATCCAGTTTCTACCTGTCTCTCCAAGTGATCGTGGGTCCGCTGGAATTTTCTGTCATGTGAGAAAGCCCCAGGTGAATGTCTCAGTTAGCCTCTGGCAACTCTAATAACATAGGATACCTTTTGTGGGCAAGTGATTGGAGCCCAGATCTGGATTTGACCAGATCTCCTTGAAGAGTAGTGGGAGTTTGGCCACCTACCTCACAGCTATGCGACCAAATGTAGGTGACTTAAACTTGAGCTGAACCCTGCCAAGAGACTCTGCTGATTCTTTTTATCATCAGTCACATCTCTGTTGCAAGATTTCAGTATTGTCTCCGTAGTGGATTCTTTAATTGCTGCTTGCTCAAGTGTTACACTTTTTGCTGGGCTCTATCATGTCTTTGTACAAGCTGGTACAAGTTATAGTTTTTGATTGTTCAGTAGAGAGGCTGGTTTTTAGCCACTTCTTAGCTCTGGCCTCTTTGATCCCCTTAAAAGTACCCTGCACATTGTCTGCTAAGGTTTTGGGAAGGGTTACTCTTGACAAGGTCTTTGATTGGTATAAAGATAATTTATTCAGTACAATCATAATTTATTGAAAAGGTGTTATTTTAGTATCACCTCTTTTGGCAGTCCCCTCACCTGTAATGATATCTATGTGCTTTCTTCTACTTCTTTGCAGTATATTAACTTCTCTGTTCTTTACTTTATACTTCAAAATTTCTTTTGCTGCTGCTTCATTTCCTGGCAACATTTTAGGGAGGGTATTCTTTACTTTGGTTTGCTTCCTTTCGTCAGTTTTCTTCATTTATCCAGACTTTAGGACAGCTTAAAGTGCATAACCATGTATCCTTAAACCATGCAAGTTCCATCAGCTCCTCTAGAGAGCAGCAAATATATTCAAATAAAATAGTAACATGAACCTAACGTTCCCTGAAACACTCACGGTCTTTATATAAACTAGCTAAGTACTGATAAAGAGCAAAGAACTAAAAGGAATAGAGGTCTTATACCCGAGTCTGGCATTTTCAGACATTGTCTGAGAACTGTCCTAGCCCTGGCACTTGGTGTGGATGCAGCCCCCTACCCTCCCTGAGCCCAACCCCAACCAACATCTTTCGGCAGAGGGGAGGAGGAAGGCAACGGGGGTGCAGCCTGGGCCAGGGACCAGACTTGGATGCCCACCAGATGCGTGGGCTGTAGAGCTTCCCGTCCTTACTCACACAGGACTGTCAGCCAAGAGGAAGCACTCTTTCTGAAAAACACCCACAAGTTCTCCATTCCTCACGGCCATCAGTGGGCGTTTGACAGATGGGCCTCTGTCTCCTGGTGTGCACTAAGGTTTAAGGGAACTTGGCACCTGACAGAGCGCCACAATTATTTTTTTCTTAAAGAAAAATCATCAAAATAATGAAAAGTCTTCCCAGCTGTAGACCTCTTCAGATTAACACCACCATGTGTTTGGACCTAAATAATACATAAATCTTCAAAAGAAGGACAAAGGTCTCTCTGTTATCTAAGATCAGTCTCCAAAGCAAGATTGACAGCTGCCTGCCTAAGCACTCGCACAGCTGACACAGACCTAACAGCAAGGCAAGCTCATTCTGATGGGAAAACCCATAAAAAAGAGCTTTCAAAAACACGCTTGTGTTTGCAGGCCTGTCTCTGGTAAAGTTTTCTGCCAGAAAAGCTTCTTGGCCTATGCTTGAGTTTGTATCGACTGTCTAAAGCAGCTTTTGCAAACGTTTTTCTCTCAGGTATAAACCCGGCCAATTAAGCCAACTTAAGTCACCCCAGATCTGCAGAAGGCCTGCAGTGCAAGCCAAGCAGCTTTTCCTCACAGTTTTCTATGACCCACGCTACATTTCATCGCCACTACCAACCCTCCTGGTGGCAGTTGCTTCAAATTACCAGGTACCAAGGTACAAAGGGGAGCCGCCTTCCCCAAAACAACCACCTGAGCCCTGGTAAACACAAAGCGCACTAAGATACAGCTCTGGGCAGACAGAAAACATTGCCAGTGTAAGAGCTACTGCCAAGGCCACACCAAAGCAAGGTGCTGAAATCCCTTCTGGAAAACGGATGTACCATGGGTTGGGGCATACAGGGGGCTTGGCCAGGGTACAGATGGGCTGGCCTGTGACAAAGCCGGGGGGGCTGGAAGAGCCGGGAAGTGGATAGGGCCTATATGCATCTTCCATTGCTCGCCTCAAGGATGCTCACCTCATCCTGGCACGCTAGCGCAATGCGGGCTAAAGGGGTCAGGGCAGGCAAAGAGGGGACATAGAGCAAGAGGGAATGCTCCATATGCAGCTAAAGACCATGTTTGTCACCACATTTTCCCTATTCCTGGGCCATCTTTCATACCAGGATCTGCCTCTTCAGTAACTGCACGGCACTGGCTAGCTTCTGCCGGTAGGCTGGAAAGTTAAAGCAGACGCAGTTGGATACAACTAGTACAGCAACAGAGGTGGTCTGGTAAAAAAAAAGTTCTGCGTCATTTTTGGAAACACACTTTGTCAAAGATCCTGAAAATGGTGGAAGTGGTACTCCAGGGTGGGTGGTGGAGGCTGTACCTTGTTGCTTTTTGAGATGCGTGCTGGCAGCTGGGGCAGCCCCATGTGGGGTGCAGCTGGTGTACTGGAAAACCACAGCCTTCTGCACCATAAGACCCCATCTGCTATTGAGGCAGACAGAATGTAAAGAGACTGGCAAAACTGGAAGTAGCTGACACTCACTAGCACTTTCTCTTTACAAGCTAGTTCCTGCAAACCCTTCCATGCACATGTGCCAAATTGCAGGGGAGACTCAGCCAAGGGAGCTCCATCCTCACTGAGATGGTAGGTGAGGTCCTCTATCAGGTGCTGACTGATGTATCCATACCCTCATGATATTCTTTATACAATCCAGTTTCAAGGAAGATCCTGCTGATTCTCCAGTCCAAATAAATTTATCTATAGTTAACTTTGCAGACACAGAGGTGTGCATGCAGTTGCATTACGTATCTGCTAAAGGGTTGCTCTGCGAGGTGGCCTTAGCTTTGCAACAGTTTCCCAATGTAACCCTATAGCATACGATTCGTTTCAACTAATTACCAATTTCTCGTGAATCAAGAGAAGAATTACTCTGTGTTTAAGGTGTTCAGTCTGTATTGGCAGGGGCCTGCAGGCTGCCTGCAGGGATGCAGTGGGCAGCTCTGTAGGGACTGGAAAGTCTTGAAAGCTGTATTTTGGTGCCCCAGCTGAACTGTTCTTATGATGACTGCACATACAATCCAAAGCCAGGGTAAAATTTGTACAGAATTTGGTGTCAGAAACAGCGTGGGATGATATTTAAACTGAGCTGGTGCCCAGCTTCTAGCAGGCTGGACCCAGGTCCTGCACAACAAGCACCCAGTGGTATCAAGCATTTCAACAGAAATGAACAGCCTAGATGTTTTGCTGAAGCCTTTATCCTTAATTAGTAGAACCTTTGGGTTATACCAGCAAAACTTCTCAAAACGTAAAGTGTGCTGAGCCAAACTGTTTCTGGAAGTGAACCTTGTAGGAATATTTTAGGAATCTCATATAAGAACAAAACAGCTGCTTAGATGTTTTTATCAACCCCTTTTGTGTGTGTGTGAGAAGTGCTGTCCTGAGGAGGAATGAAATGTCAGCTGCCAAGTTTAAACCACGCTGGTACCATTTTAAGGATTTTTACTGAAGTACAGAGAGCTAACTAAATAGGAAACATGAGACTGTTGTTCTAAGGGGCTGTCAATATTTCTGTCCAGAAGTCATGAAATGCGTCTCTCAGACATGGGTAATTTGGAGAAAGTATTTCCTATTTATTTGCATATTTCAGATTATATCGCTATAGGCTCTGAAAATTGAGATGGATTTCTTCTAAATTGAAATAGCTCTGTGTTTCACATAACTCCAGGCCATGAGGTGGATAATAGTTACCATTTCTATCTATCTACCTGCATTACCAAAAAAAAAAAAAAAAAAGAAAAAAAATAAAGAAAAAAAAAATCTGTGTTTAGACCATTCCTTAATTTAGGGTCATCTTTTAAATTTCATATTGGTTTGTGGTCCACAGTGTCAGTTCTCAGTGACTGGTGGGAGGCAGGAGTGGGGCTGCAATGCAAATTCTGTGGTTTTCTCCAGTCATTCAAAGCTCAGCGTCCTTTCTAGACTGTGCACTGAGAGACATGTGAAAGTTTATGGTGAACCTGTACAAACAGGTATCTATCAATGCATAACATTTGGTAAACTGTGTTATAGATATTCCATGTTTATATTTCAGAAAAAATGCTTTAGAAAGAGGCTCGCTGAAGCAGAAAAAAAGGCTGAATTTGCTAGCCAATATATTACATACATTGTCCGTCTGCCTGCCTTTTAATATCTTTACTAGGCCTTTGAGGATAGCACAGAGCTTTAGGAAAAAGCAGGTACCAAAAAGAAGGAGCTAATTGCACTGTATATGGTCTGTCAGAAGTAAGAATCACTCACACTGCCTTCTAGAGAAATGAGCAGGAGGAGTGGGTGTCTAAGTGGATGTCTAATTTGTCAGGACAAGGAAGGCATTGCTTAACAAGCCTAGTGGGGATCTAAAACCATCCTATCCTGGTTTCTCTTAAAAAAAATATTGCTTATCTCAAGTACTAGGAAAAGGCAGGAAATCACAGAGGAAAATGCAAAAAATCATTGTGCTAGGTCAAAATCTTATGTTTCTTTCCGTTATTGCTATTTCTTTGCCAAAAGTAACACGTTCAGTGAAAGAAAAATCCCCAAACACACTCCAGTGTGTGGTGCCTAAAGTCTCACAGGCAAAATAAATGTTACACACACAGGAAAGCCAGAAGTGAAAGGACTTTCTTCTGATTGTTGACCCCAAATCCGCCTTCTTTCTTGAGGGCACTATATATAAACTTCTAAATTAGTTTCTATAAACTTCTAAATGAGTTTCTAAAGTCTCAGTTTCTAAAGAAAAGCTCAGAATCTGCCATCATCTTTACTCAGTAAATTGTTCATCAGTGAAAGCTTTTCAAAGCTAATCCACTACTCAACCTAAAGCATTAGTTGCAGAACCTGAATTAGAGACATCTCTCTATGTCCTGGCATTTCCACGTTGTGAACGATGCAGGATCAGAAAACAGCCCTTGGACTTAGCACTGTATGTGTACTCCCGTAATTAGATCATAGTTGCGGAGACGGCCTGGGACATCCTGCCTGTCAAACCCAAAGGAAGAAATAAAAAGGGAAAGTGGGAGAAGACAAAAGCTAGTGAACTAGATTTTGATTGCAATCTAGCAACATGGATGCTGGATAATTTTAACTGTAGAGATACAGTTCATACTTTCTGATCAGATTTCTGCCTTGGTGAACTCATTTTCCAGAATTGGCCTTGCTGTGCATCACAGACCAAGAGTTCATGCTATGACTTTGAACAGAGACCATCTAATCTGCAGAACATTTTAGCAACTCAATTACAATGTAAGAGCATTACATGGTAAAATGACTTCTCTGTCAGTTGAGCATCAGGCTATTAAAAGTAGTACAAAAGACAGAAGTTAAAGAACACCCTTTTCAACTACTCTACTTTCCTATTTTTGGAGATGCATTTCTTTATTATCCTAAAATACTACAAGCAGTAATAATTTATCTGTTCTCCATTGTAATCATGACATTAAAATAAAATAATGTGCAATTAATATCCTCTTTAATGATCCCTTCTAGAAAGATAATCACTGCAATAAAGATGTATCACATAAGGGCAGATAATTTTAATAGCTTGAAAGAATACACTAAGGATCTCTCTACATTGTTAACTTCAGATTTAATACTTATTCTGGTCTGAAATGAGCGATTCATGGAGAACAACTGCCACTAATAGGAAATTATGCATTCCCTAAACACGTGTCTACAGTGTATCTCACAAGAGGAGAGTCACAGCTTTCCATTATGCTGATGAGAGTAAATCAAAGTGACCCAACAAAGAGTGTGAGGAAAGAGGAGAAAGTGATTATAACTGATTGAAACTTGGGGTCTGGCTTCTATTTCAGTATTAAAAAAAAATACTCCAAACTAAAACAAAACAAAAGAAATTGAAAAATTTTGTTTAGAAAAATGTTTTTTAAAATCTATCTTATTTAGGGGTAAAAAAAAAAATTGATTTTTTTTTTATTTAAATCATGCTAATACTGCAGAAACTCCCAGTGATACTTGATTTTGCTGCATGGAAAACATGGAAGTTCCAGCATAGTAGATACTTATTTAGCAAGAGAATGCAGTTGAAGGTACTAAGAAAACAACATTTTTTAGGCATTTTATAATTTTCCAATAAAAATATTATTTCCCATGTGAAAACTATTTTATGACAGATTTCCTGATCTGTTCCAATGCCTGTTTCCAGGGAGCTCAATTCCTTTCTGTATAGTTTCTTGTTCAGTACCATACGAGACTGGATGAGCAATGTATGTAGCTTATGTATTGTTCCATAAACCCACCTCAGGGTGCAAGCCGTACCTGCGCTGCAGCTATGGCAGCCTTGTCTGAACTCAAGACAAAGCTTCCTGAGGGCAGGATTAGGAGTATTGTGTTTTCAACACAGCTTCAGAAATGCTTCTCTGAAGTAATCGGTTAAGAAAAGATTTAAAGACACACTGGCAAACGTTAACAAGCATTTTTTGTAACATTTTTCTGAGTATTAAATAGGTTCTGGAAGGACTTATAAAATCAATTCACAAATTTAAAAGAGTAAATCTTTGCTTAAACAGCAGAAAACCTTGTTGCTTCCTTGCTCCACATCTATTACTTCTTTTACTCACTCTTTCTAGGACATCTAGACATCCTCACAGTACCTTAACGTTCAGTGATATTGAATATAAGGAGAAATTAGAGGTGATCCTCTTTGTTCTTGCAAACAGATCTTCTTTCCCGTTTCCTCCTCCCCATGCCAACAATCTCTTCTCATTTGCTTGAGCTGTGGAAGCTCAGCACGGTTCAGACGCGTTTGCACATCTTCCCTTGGTCTTCCCTTGCTAGTAGATCCACCCAGTTTGTAAAACCATGTCTTTGTAATTAATAAATGTGACTTGGGAACAGTTGTTAGAAGATACTCAGAGACATTCCCTTAGGAGCAGGTTGTTGATGCCAGAAGTTTCTATTCACTCCCCAGTGAAAAGCCCATACAAATCCTGCTCTTTCAGTGTGCAGTCTTTATAAACATATTAAGTGCTTATTACACTGACTCTGAATTATGAGTCAAAGGGTCCACAAGTCCTAAAAGCAGCCAGGTCTGCAGCTGAGTGACACAAACCAAAGGCCACAATCTCACAACAAGAAACCGCAAACAGAATAAGGAAGAAGTTCACTAATTTCATTTTCCGTTTCAGACACAAACAGGATCTTTCTGATTTGAAAGGAGACTCCTTAGCCATTAAAAGATGTCTAGCTGGAGACACAAAAAAGCAAACTGTGTCCAGCCACAACGCATTTATTATTTATCCTACCCTATTTATATCTCACACTGAGGGATGTACATGATAGACTGAATCCACATTTGCTCCTTGCATTCCTTCTCACAGCTGAGAAGATGCAATGAGTCATAAAAGGTTTCATTGTTGCAATGTTTTGTCATGGTATGTGTAATCAGCACAGACCCCTTAAAGAGGCTTTGGAGGATGAGAAGCTTAAATATTTAATGTTTTTCTGCCTATGATAAGTTTAATAATTAATGCTGCTCCTACCCTGGAAATGACAAATCATACAACAAGCATGCATGATAAAAGAAACAAACACAGCTAATAGAGAGGAAACCTTTACTTAGAAGGTAGTAATTAAAAACCTCTGTAGCATACCTCAGGATCCCAAAGTACTTTGCAGGCAGAAGTAAATTCTGCCTCCCAACCCAAAAAGCATTCTGTCCATCTATTAAGCTACTTAATTTTTGAGGGGATGCAGAAGGTGAGAGAGAATTAAGTGCTAGTCTTTACCTTGCATATGTGAGAAATCATACGCAGACATCACGAGCCAAACTATCTTAAAGACTTCTGCACCCGCAGGAGAGAAATAGAACAATGTGAAAGCTGTTGTCCCTTGACGTTCTGCACAGAGGAGCCAGCCATTAAATCATTACAGAAACGTATTATATGGCAGAGTAAGAGCAAGATTGGACCTGTGCCTGTTTTCTCCTTTGCATGGGTCTAAATGGAGAGGGAGCTACCCCAGTTCCAAACAGCATCTACAAATACCAGCTCTGTCCACCCTTTGAATAATCTGTTTTGTACGACACTACCACCAGTACATTTCTCTGAGAACATGCCCCTCCACATCCACTCCCACTGATGATCTGCAGGTATATGCAACCTTCAACCCTCACTGACTTGTAGCTAAAAGAAAATTCAGCTCACACACTGCTGTGCCTCAGTGCTGGACCACGCATATGTAAATGCAACAGAATTAACATTGAAGTCAAGCAACATTGAAGCACAAAGCATGACAGTAATAAAATCTTCTGTGATTCACTCGATTTAGACATGTTTTCAAATGATCAGCATTAGAAGTCTGTCAGACAAAGAGGGTGAGCACTTTGATATAGACATTGCCACTATATCCTTCTTTCAGGGTAGAAAGCATTTTCCCTACGCCCAGGTCTGAGATAATCACTTTGTGGGAGAAATAGGTATATCTAGAAAGTGACTCATCTTACCTTCAGAGATGCCTAAAACAGGTGAGGTGACTCATTCCCCCTACTGAAATCAAGAGCCTAGTGTGACTATTTCAGATTGAGACACGTAACACCTTGTAGACATGTCAGCAGTACATCTACATCGGTGCACTGGAGCTCAGTCCCCTGCACTCTCAGGCTGCTGGAGCGCTCCCTGACCCCCTTCTGGCTCACATCTCCTAGTCGTCTCCTGAGCAATTCTCAAGCACAGGACCCTTCCCAACAGCTAATCTGGGTGCAGCCACCCTGTTTTGAAGGCTATTGGAGTTGAATAACTCAGACACGGTCAGACTGTGACAGCTGACCTCAGGGCCAGAGAAAGGTACTGTCATGGCATTGCTAAGTAGGATAGGTATAGTCTTCAATCAGTAAGATCCAGGGGTTTTTTACACATGAACAGTTTGCTCCAAAACATGTATTTTTATTTTATTCGCTGTCTACTCTTCTTGCTTGAATATCCTTTCTTAGAGTGGGCTTCGAGAATTTAGTACGAGGAGATAAATTAACCTTCTGACAGTAGACAATGTATAATTGTGTTTAAAACTCACGTCTTTCCTAAGCTCAATCTTTTGCAATAAAACTAGGTTAGGGTAAACAAATGTTCACACATACTCCTGGAAAACCAGGCCACTCACATCAGTGACAGTCCACAGCTTTTTAAATTCACACTCAGAAAAACATAAAGATATTACATTTTCCAAAGAACAGTTCCATTAATGTAATATCCTTCAAACTCTTATCCAAGGTTTTTGCTTCCTCTTCAACAGAGGAACACAGCACAGTAGAGAGTCTCTGCAGCATAACTACGGAGGGATCCAGCTGAAACTATCTGAAACCTCCTCAGTGATGCAATGATTTGTCCTGCCAGGGTCATAGGGTAGCGTTCACTGGCTCTATACCCATTCTGACTTTTTTGACCTCAAGCAGCTAGTACTGCTATAATTTGATTGTGCATCAGGGTTCTTTAGGTCAGCTGAAGGGTAGTATCCTAAAAGCTTGCTCTGAACTACGGAGGAAGAAACTCCAAGGTGAGACTTGATCTGAGGTCTCAAAGTCAGGGCAGTATCTTTAATGAAGTCTTGCTGAAGCCTGGGTCTCACTTGCCTGCGTGTAGTTCCTTGGTGGTGGTCATCAGCACACAAGGGTTCTTCAGTGCTATCTTGCTTAACAGCAAGAACTCCTGATATACAGGGCTTATTGCTGTTGCTGTTAAGGTTAGTGGTGGCAGTTTGCTGAGAGACCACTTCAGGATGAAGAACAGCTTCTTCTTCCTCCTCCTCAGAGAGAAGTGAGCAGGAGCCATCACTGGTCTGGCTGCTTTTTGATACTGGACAGTCTTGATTTTGAGGTGGAGAAGAGCTACCATGCTGTACTGGGGGAAGATTTAAAACGCACTCACTCTCTACATGGAGGTTTGCCAGCAGCTTGTTCTTTTGATTTCTTGCTGTCATTCTCCGGAGAGCATAGACAAGATCAGCAAGGCTAAGCAGAAAGGATAGACTGCTGACCCCCCAGATGAAAATCATCATGATGGATTTCTCAGTGGGCCGGGAGATATAACAATCAACTGTGCTTGTACAAGGTGAATGGTAGCAGGAAAAGCGCTCAGGAACAAAAAATCCAAAAAGAAAATATTGCACAGCTGCAAAGGCAGCCTCAAGTAGTGTCCTAAAAAAAAGATGAACGGTATATGCTCCAGAAAAATTAAGGACACTTAGATTGCCTGCACCACAATCTAATCTATTGGCAACAGCACTTCTACAGAGCTCCTTCAGGTCTTTGGGGCTTGATAAACCTTTATTCCCTTTGCATCCATGCACCAAATAGTGCATTCTTACAATGTACATAGCTACCTTGTGTGAGACATAAATGCTGAATGCAGCATACGGTAGCAGGACAGACACAGTCTGAATGAGCCAGAATCTAAAGTGAGATACGGGAGAGAACAAGTCATAGCAAACGTTGGAGCATCCTGGTTGCAGGGTGTTGCAGACGAAGCGCTCCTGCTCATCCTGGTAAAGTGGATAGCCTGCTAACACTACCACTGCCATTCGCAGCAGAATTATTAACATTAGCCAGATCTTTCCTAGAAGAGAAGATAAGAAAGTCAGAGCACTGAAAGGGAAAGGAAGGCGTGTAATGTAGCGATGTTCTCTGTATACACAAGAGATCTGAAGGAATAGCCTCTGTAATCAGTCTCTCCTCTTAAAAGCTCCTCTTTTGCCTTGTTTTGACTGGGACCGAAACTCATGTGAAAACGTGTTAGCTGACACATTCCATAACCTTCATCTAGAATCAACAGTGTAGGAGTTTGACTTACAATAAGCCATGCCAACTGAAACCTCAGCCCAACAAAACCACTCTGAACATGTCCAAATCTGATCAAAACAGTTCACAATTGAGTGAATAATCCCATTTCACTTACAGTTCTTCTTTGCTGTTGGTTTCATAACTCTGCACCTGAATTTTGTCCCATTTCAATAACAAAGATCAGCTAGCCTGGTATGAAACTCTTCTAGATACAAAAGATTGTTCCATGACATAGTATTTGTTCTTGGTCTTGACCATGAAATCGTATATAAAGTTTACTATAGCCAACAAAATGTCTCTGTTGTGTCTAGACTGGTATTTACTGGCGAGCTAGTTAACAGGTGCTATTAGCACACTTACGCAAAATGTTCTACAAATGTACATTCGTGTGTGCACATGTGTACCCCGCTCATATATCTCTGCTGCTTCTGTGGTTGCCCCATCTTGATCACGTCTTCCAACCTTCGCTCACCTTTGTGCACAGTTTTGCTTTCCATTCAGACCAAAAGCTCCCTTCTGTCTTGATACCAACACCAAGTAAAGCCTTATGGGTTTGGCATTTTCATACATTGCTTACTTCATCTTTCCCTGAATTCTTTCATATGATTCTCTTAAGTAGGGTTTGGTCTCATTCACTTTGGTGGGAAAGATCAGGCCTTACCCTTATTCCATTACACCAACAGCAGTGAGAGATCAGGCACTGGTACCCTAGGTCTCATATCTTTTGAATGAGACTGTATTGTTCATGATAGTTTCTTGGCGGACTTTTGGATGGGGTAGGTTTTTATTAAAAGTTTCTTGGAAAGTTACACACACTGCTGTATTACTGAAAAAGTTATTTATTAAAAAAAGAAGAAGAAGAAAAAGGAAATCCTTTTCCTGGGCAGGATACAAAGGCCTAAAGATATACTATTATATTGTCAAAAATTAAAAATATTTTCCGTACAAGCACATGGAAAAATTCAACATCTGAAGTTAAGTTTAGCACTTGAATTTCTCAAGTTTCCTTTTGAGTCCTGTCACTAGTTCCCTATATGGTTTTGAAAAAGTAATTTAATTTAATAATCCCCTGCTTTAATTTCACATATTTTTAAAACATGCCAAGAAAAGAGGAAAAAAACCCACTTAGGAACAAAAAGCAAAAAAAAAAACCTAAACAAAAAACCACCAGAAAAGAGTAGTAAGATTAGTTCCGTGCTTTAAGGAATGGTTAAGAAACCAGTTGTAACCACCAACAGACAAACAGCAAAACTCAGTAACTAAAGAGAAGCATGTTATATGGAGTTAGTGGTTGAGAAATGCACTGAAAACCTCAAGTCGTTAATAGCGATTGCACATCTCACATGTACACAAAGTTTTAAAGGCAGTCTGTGAAACAGCACCAATACACATTCTAAAGGCTTTTTAAAAATCCTGATCCCAAAGCATTTTTTCTATAAAATATATGGTTATTTACAGGTATTGTCTTGAACAACAGTCTCTTCTATTTTCCATAAAGCTACTTCCTTGTAGTTGGTGTGAATTTTAAATATTCAAATATTTCTGCAACATCGTATGATACCCATTATTGTACTGAACACGCAGTTCGAATGCCCTATATAAACTATTTGGAACTAGGAGACTGATTATGGGCTAGAACAGTAAAACTGCACTCTGAAGAGGAAATACTTCAGCTGGAAAAAGTTTAAGGATATATAAGCTATATGAGACATTGTCAGAGAAACCTGCTGCTCCTGGCAAAATAATATATTATCTGGCTATAAATAAACTGAGGCCTTTCCATTTCATCTTTAATCACCGGCACTTTAGTAGTCGTTTTACTGTGTTTTCAGCTTCCTGCATTTTGGTGACAGGCTGTACTGTTATTCTCTTCTCAACGTAGTGTGGGTCAATAGAAAACACCAGCTGTACAGAATCAGTCATCTTTAGCAAGCCATATTTTATACTTAGGTAGCATTTTTTCCCTGTGAAGACCTCAAAGTGTTTGAAGCACATTAGTTAATTAAGTTCAAAATACTACATGCTATTTCACTATCAATTTTTAATTAGAACACGTACGATAGGGAGTGCTGCTTAAGAAAAATCAATGGCTCCTTAGGAAGTAGTTTAGTGTGACACACATTTGAGAGAGAGCCCCTCCACGCATCACATTCCCTAATGACTCAATCTTGATTAAACATACTAGAACAAGCCCCTCCAGCGACCCCCTGCGCCTTCGTTGCATACGCCCCGCAAGGCACAGCGCTAACTACAGCAACTGTCCACGACCGGAGGCGGAGGGTCTTGAAAGGCCCTTGAACGTTTTTCTCGGGCTCACACTTTGCTCAAAGTAGCCCATGAAAAAGGAACAGTGTCTTATTTAAATAAGAAGGAAAAAAAAGAAGCAGTCAGGAGACCGTTAGCTGAGGAAAAAACAACCGTATTTTTTTTAAATGCATGTGAACTTTGTTTATAAAAATAAAGAATGAAAAGCAATTGTAATTAACCAAAACAGTAATAAACCACAAACTTCTTCCTGTAAAAGAGAGGGGTTTCTCTGCCTTCTTTAAACTTTTTAATTCATCACTAAAGCTATTGCAAACATTCTACCTCTCACTTTATGCGGTATAAATAAAGCATTACTTCTGTGTGTTTTCCCCGTGATCCCTACAACACCCGTTAGAGCTGACTGGAAGCTCAGGCACCAAGAAGAGCTAAATTTCAAAACCTTGCCAGAATACTTTACATAAAGCTCAGAAAATAGCTATCAGAGAGGGAGCAGGAATCTGTTTAACAAGGAAAGAAGTACATTAACCACTCATATCACATATCTAAATAACAACTTCTTATTGCAAGGATCCCAGAGGCATAGCTAGAAATTAAAGCTGATTATCAGTAGGACACTTGGGTGGCTTCAGGATATAGAGCAGCAAAAGAAAGAAGAGAGCTGTTTTAAAGCACTTACCTACAATAGTCACATTATAGTTGAGCGTGACAATCAAAAATCCCAGCGAGTCCCAGCGCTCCATGTTTGAACAGGCTCACACCACTTCCAGCTCCTGATGTCCTAACAATTTTGTCATTTCCAAAGGAGATTAGACCTAGACAGGGAAGAAAGAAAAAAAAAAAAAAAAAAAAGGGGGACTTTTGGTAAGGGTCAGTGATGGAAATGAGAAATCTGGCCATAACAACATATTGATGAAGGATTATTTGGATGATTTGAACAGGATTGTTAGTTTTGGATGTTGGAACAAATCTTCTTAAGGCTTTAACAGTTTGTCTTGCAAAAGTTCTAGCTTCTCAGATCCAATTGCTCCTACCTCTTGTGTGGATCCTCTGTCCAGACAACTGCAAGTAGACGAACAACAACAGGAGGGATCTCTGCCATTGTAGACTATTCTTACCCTCCCAGGGCATATCAGCCTCCTGACATTGCTGGAATATTTCAGTGGAGAAAGACAGGGAGAGGCGAGAGAGGGAAGAAAAGCATAGACCAGGAAATAACAGACACCTCTGTGTCTCCCCATGAGAACTGCAGATGGTTAATAGAAGGAAAGGGGATAGAAAAGGACGAGCATCCCTATGTTTGAAAGCCACTTTCAGTTTAGTTCACTGGAAGCTATCCCATTGCAATTTCCCAAAGCAATTTTATTTCTAAAACACAGCCTCCCTGACAGGACATCATGGCCTTGTCAATCACAGCCACGCCAAATTTTCTCCTGTGTGCTGAGCCAGTCAGTGGACTAAGCCTCCCAGCAGGCATGATGTAAAACATGGGAAGTATTTTAATAAAATAAAACAAAAAAACCCAAACCAAAACAAAACGAAACAAAACGAAACAAAATGAAATAAAATAAAATAAAATGAAATAAAATAAAATAAAATAAAATAATAAAATAATGGAGGCTGGTTTTCAAGTTGCCACAAGTCACTTGTAATTTGTATCAGTTCTTTCTGCCTGAACTGCTTGATACTCTGGACATCACTCGAAACATCCTAGGGCTGATTGCCCAGCAACCTGAAAGCCCAGCAAGCCCCTGCAGCAATGATGGAGAGAGCTGTCTCCTCGGAGCAGGATGCCCCACGGGGTGCACGCTCCTTGACTGCTAGGTGTAATTGCACAGCATGCCCTTGACATTGTGCGGCTGTGCTGTACCCCAGGAAAAAAGCATGGATGGAAATAAGACTCCGTTTTTCTTTCCTCACCCCCACCGTAAGCAATTCTCTTGGGGAAAATAATCTGCTACCATTTTCTACCCACTGTTCCACCACTTATGGGGTGTTACTCTGTCCTTTTTAGTCTGTGCTGTAAGAGGGACAAACATAATATGGACACTTGTTGTCAGGAAAGAAAAACATCAGAAAAAGGAGTCTGCGTGTGATCCAGCAAGGGAGAAAAGTGATGTTGTGACAACCTGACACCTGAGGGCTGCTGGCAGCCCGAGCACAGGATCGTCACTGCAACCCTGCTCACGTGCTTCAACCCACAACTCTGTTCCTGGGGGAGCAAGGTGCGTCGGCGCAGATTGGGAGCTGTGTGCTGATACTGCATCAGTTAGTTACGGTACGTGCAACGAGGCTAAGCTTTATGGCAGAACATGTCTAATCTGGAAAAACGGTAAAACTAATCATTTAATAAAGTAAAATGTAACCACACAAAGACAATTTCTCCCCAGCTCTCTGCTCACAGGGTGTTCAATGCCTCTGCAGAACACACTGAGCATCCTTTCTGTAGTGAGCCCCATCGTAAGAAAACCCTAGAAGTGGAGTTTGAAAGCATAGCACTTAAAAACATGGTGGAACTCTGTATCCATTAACTGCATAAAAAGATTTTTAACTGTAGTAGGAAACACAGTTTTCCTGTTTTCAGAATTGGTTGATATAAAATATTTTCCAAACAACTCTTCCTTCTGTTACTGAATTGTATTTATGGTGTGCGATGATGGGTTTTATCTTCATTTCCCCCACGCACATTTTTTTTTTTTCCCCAGAGATTTGTGTGTGTGTGAGGAGAAGTATGTGAATGAAGGAAAGCTGGAGGAAGGGAACAGAGAAAAGATGCAAATGGCCAAGATATAAATTATGCCGAGGTATGAAGGTATTCCTCATTATACATCCTTTGTCAAAAATAGAGTCAGGAATGCCAAGATGGTGGCAGGGTATGAATGCTCAGCAGCTGCATCCACACAATAGACTATAAATTGTCTCTGTCAATATCGCCAGTTAAAATATCCTTGCTCGTCATTGCTGTGAGACCTCTACCATTTGTGAAATAAGGATAACAGCTAGGGATTTAAGCCTCCAAACTCTTGCCTGCAGGCTACGGCAGGCGACAACATCTGATACCCCAGCATGGATGTGCTGAGGTAGGATGGCTCATTTTCTTCAAAAAGAAAGCAAGCAACATTACCCTCTGGACTCACCTTAGCTTAACTCATCAGCCTAACTTAGGGCTGGGTTTACATCAGAAAGCCTAAATTCTATTTTAGCTTTTACAGACAACTTTAGCTTTTTTATTTTAGCTTTTCCAGACAGCTTCATTCCAACATTTCTCCTTTTGGTTGTGTGTCCTCTTTCCAAGTTCAGATTGGGAAGAGACCCAGTCTATCTAGCCATCCAGGACCCCTCAGAGCCAACTTGAATTTATTGCACCTAGAGGCCTCTTTTGGCTGTGATCTGGAGCAGTTTGGTCAAAGAAAGGCAGGGAACATAAACATTGCCAATGTCAGGGCACAGCCCTCAGGGGCACCGCAGTGACAAAAACTGCCTTCGAAGCACCAATGCATCTGTAGAAGGACAAAAACAGTCCACTGGTCTGCTCTGCTCTACAAGTCCCTGTCATCAGCCTGGCTTTGGGCTACGGGCTGACATGGTCATTATAAAGTGTTTGGTCTGTGCAAACACGTCAACTGTCGTTTCTTTATCCCTTGACTCAGCACCATCTTGCAGGCCAGTGTTCCCCTGTGAAGATATGGGATATTCAGTATTGTATCCGAAGATACTCAGCATACAATTCTCCTCTTTTATTATTTATCTTTAGCTGTTCCCTGTATTCCCTGTTTGTCTGTTAAGACTGTAATTAAATAGGGAGAGCAGTATTACAGACATGGATATAGTAGCAGAGGGACTCCAGCTCCACAGTGCCACCAGTTGCTATGGCCCCATCTTCCACATCAGAGGACGGGCACACAGCGCACAGCCCCATCCCTCCCTACACGCTCCAGTACTAGAATCTCACAAAAAAACTGGCTGTAATGAAGTCAGTTGTCAAATCTGTGAACTTGCACTGAGTTCTAGTTAAATAAGAGAGACAGGTAGAAAACATGGACATGGTTTTGGGTAAAGCTAAACTTTGAAATCTAGCTGTATCTCATCACATCTGATTTTAGAAGAGGTCCTAAAAGCCACTGGAAAACTTTCAGAGACCAACAATGAAACGTAAGAAGATGCAATTAAATCTATTTTAAAATTCACAACTGCTGTCCACATTTCTAACCCCTTACCACAGATCCAGGGCTTGATCCCACAAAAATTCACAGATGTGACTGTCACTGTGAGTGACGCACTGAAACTTTCTGAACTACTGGCACTGCATTTCCCTGTGGACCTGTGCCACGTCCCTAGGCTAAGACCTGGATTACTTGGCACAAAGCCCAGGAAAGAGACTTCACCCAGATCTTGGCTCCGAAAGACATCCAGAGGTAAGGTGCAGTTAGCTTGAAGCCACGTCAGGGCTTCCCAATCAGTCCAGGAGCAAATCAGCCACCTGAAGGATGGCACAGTCTGTATCACAAGCCAAAAAAACCCAGAAGCTAGAGGCATTCCTCAGGTATAGCAAATCCTAACCACATTGGTCTTATGCAGTCAACACCTACACTAACGACATGTAAGTGCAGTGAAGTGGGAGTTGCTACAGGAGATTGCACCCTACAGAACACCTGACAATAAAGCAACCTCCCTCTACCAATTTCATTAACATCAAGGCAAAACGTCAGCATAGCAGCTTCCTTAATTCAGACAGGGATCTGGCATTTCGGTCCAGGTTCTTTGGCAGATTATTATTTAAGGAAGAAAAAACACGGGTGCATATCTAATATTTTAAAGTCTAATCTTAACATCCATTTAGAATTTTTCTAGTTAGCAAAAATGACGCACTAGTAACCAATCTTGCAGTAAATCTAGCTCTTCAGAAGGTGGTCTGTAAATTCAGGGAAAAAAATAATCTATTGAGAAGGGACAGTAAACAATAAAATTAAGGAAATTAATCTTGATGTCCTTATTTTTAAAATTTAAAATACAGCAGAAGGGTGAGAAGAGGGAAACAAGCTAGCCATGAAGGACAATAGATAGCAAACAAGCAGCAGGAAAAGCTGGCCAGAACAAATGCCTTTTTAAAGACATACATAGCGCATATGCACGCACATAAACACGTCAGTCAATCTTCAAAGCAATCCCACAATGGGTGTAAAAGCCTGTTCTAGCACATGGATAGCAAAGCAGCCAGCATAGTGTGGAAGGCCCTTGCTTCACGTAGGTGCGTGCAGCCTGCACACTTTGCATTCCCTGGGACCTGTGTCCGACTGCCACTCGGATAATCACTGCAGGCAGAACACATTCAAAAGCAGCCTCTCCCCAAAACAGCTATCGTAGCTATGCAAACATGGAGAAAGCAAGAAAATTGAAACTCTGGACTTAGGGCTAAGGAGCCTACGTGCACTGAGCAGGGAAGCGGTGAATGTTCTCCATCGTGAATTATTCAGTGGGGAGCTTAAACAACATGCTCCTACTCCCCACTGCTCAGCCTTAAACCCAAGAGTCCGCAGAAGTGGCGTTGTTCAGAAGGTCCTTTAGGAAACTTTCAAAGAACGGGTCTGTCTTCCCCTTCCCTTTCTGTCTAGCCTCCACTCCCAGGAAGGAGATACATGAACACATGCTCAAATATATATAAACGCCTATGCACGTATGTGTGAAACAGTCCAGAAGGGCGCGCAGAACAGTGGCATTCAGCTCTTTTTTAACTGCTCATATTGATTGGACTTGGACTTGATAACTTCCACACTAGCTCGGTCATCTCGGATACGTAAGCCTCGTGCCTGTAGTGTCTCGCATGTATCTTCTTGTCTCTCTCTTCCTCTGCTAATTTAGTAAATCTAAAAAAAGACTGTGTTTTACTGCATGCTTTTAAGGATTTAGATTATTCTAACTCTTACTTTGCCTCAAACGGATCCCCTTACTATAAACATTTGGAGGTTCAGAAAGGTCGTCTTTCTAAAGGGAACCTGCTTCTGAGAGGACAACAAATGGAAAAAGGAGCTCTCCTTCAGTCTTTGGTTCAGCAACCTCAAAGCTATTCAGCCAAGAATTTTAAACATTTCAAGACTGATCTGAAGGGAAAATAAGTAATGGGAAGTATATTCTCATTCAGGAGCTCAGGGCCAATTTCTTCAAAAGTATTTAATTTTACTAAGTAGTTAAAGTAAAAAGTGAGTCCATGGGATTTTCAAAAGCACATTATTAATATCTGCCTAACTCTCACTGAAATAGGTAGCTACACATAATATTATTACTGAAATTTGCTCTGCTGTAACTCAAAAAAAAAAGATCTTGTATAAGAGAAGTTCCAGCTATTTTTTTTTTAATTTTGCACTTAACATTTGACACTGAGTTTTACACCTACATTTTCGTACAGTGCAAAGCAAATCTGAAGGTTTGGAAACTTTGGGGATCTTGTATTTAATGATGAAGCTGGTGAACGGATGTTTCATTAGTGCCCAACACCTGACATTAATGAGAGGCTGAGTTCCTTGCTCAAGCAAGTCCAAGCGGCAGGCAAAATGCATGCTGCACTGATGTTGTGGAAATTGTTTAAATAAGAAAAATGCCTTAAGTAATTGGGAAATAGAGTTCCCAATAAACAGAGAATGGCAATAATATCCTTGGCTGACGATGCTTTAAATCAATACTTACATGTTACTGCTGCTCAGTATGAACATTGCTAGGTTTGTGGAGGGCAAATAGATCCCTGTTTTCAACATGCACAACAAAAGGGGTTATTGTGTCAGTTCTGGATATCAGTAAATAAATCTGCCATCCCAGATTTAACATACAGGCAGCCACTGTGGAATTAAAATAAGAGTTCTTTACACCTTCTTGTATTTCATGGCTGATCATTTTAAGAAACAAAACCTATAGTGTGGTCTCTGTTATTGAACAGACACTGCTTTTTCTTTTACCATGGACAGATGAATTGTAACTACGTGGTCATTCAAACCAAGCACTGGGCACCACGGGGAAAAGGCTAAACTAACACAGAAATGGAAGAGGGGAGCTTAAAAGAGAAATGTGATTTTTTTTTTTCCCCCCTCTATTTCACATACAGTTAAAGTCTCAAGAGTCTGTGCAGGCAGTATGGACCGTGGATTTCTTCTTGCATGTGAAGAAATGTCATTTCCAAGTTAAATTCACTCCTATGCAGAAGTCAAAAGGTACATTCTTTTAAATCTCATCTACATCTTGAAAATATGACTTCAAGTTCCCCCAAAAGCTGTATCCTGTACATAATAAAATCCTTATCCAGAGGATTGTTTCTGTCTAAAAAGAATGTGTACTTTTATCATACTGGTTCACGAGAGACTTTGATCTTCAGCTGTGTTTAAAGAACAATGAAGGAAAAATCTAATATTCCTCATAGTTGCTACTCACAACTTACTAGGGAAAAAAATTAGTAGATTTCTTGCATCAATATCTGGATGTACAAGGTATATATGTATATCTAGCTATAGGATATCATTTACAGGACAATTCATAAATGAGTTTTTGAACCTCATCTTGATTTTATGAGATTTGTTTTGACATTAATCTGTGACCTGCTAATGGTCTGTTTATTAAAGTTTAAAGTGGTCTTGTAAAAAGTACTTTAAATAAACTGTAGCTAAGCGAATCGCCACAACATTGGGGGGAAAAAAAAAAAGTCATTTCAGGATTTGAATCCCCACCCCCACCCTCAGCCAAATTTTTGCTTTATAACACAGACCTACCTTGCTAGTTGCCTACAGTTCCTGATTTGTTTTCTTCCAAAGACTATTTTTAATAATCATTGTTAATGAACTCAGAACACACCGGGCAGGACACAAGGAATTCCCCTGTTAAACTGCAATAGCATTCATACTTAATGTATTGTATCAACCAGGATTTTTTTTTTTTTTTAAGAGAAAAACATCATGAACTTCAGCTTGATGGCTCAGTCCTTAACAAAATTAATGGAGTTCAATATCCGACTCTCATTTACGCCGCTGAAAATTTTTACCATAACCCCAAAAGGGTAAGGTGGATCCTGAAGGATTTATTCTGATATTTTAGAGAGCGAAAGAAAACAGACGAGAATGAGCAAGAGTGGGTTTCCCCGCAGGACCCCCTGGCCAAGGCAGGCTGCAGCAGGGAGCCCACCGGCACCCCTCACCTCCCCAGGGCCAGCTCCCAGAGTGGTCCAGGAGCAGGGAAATCTCACACGGCAGCTACGCTGATGAACGTCACGTTCGGGCCAAAGCAGAGAGCAGTAAGGAGATCTTGCCAGGAAGGTAAACCAGGGCATAAATGGATAAGGAGGCCAATTCAGGTCCTACTTCAGGTCCCGTTTAGGCAGGGGAGATGAGACGCAGCCTGTCCGGTTCTTCTGTTCAGCCTGCCACCGAGCTGCTGGCCGATACTGCTGGTGCACGTCAGCGTTGGCTTTGTACTGGTAGCAGCTATATTTATTGGTAGCAGCTATTTAGCTTCTAGCTATCAAAGCTCTTGTGAACTTTGTGTCTGCTGTCTGTAGACGTCTCCCACTGGCTGATTATTGGAGAGTTGAGTGGAAAAGTGAGGGATTCCTCAAGTCCTACATGGTTCATGCTACTGGAGGAGGCCAAGAAACGTTACAGCTTCTGGAGACACAGTCTAGGCTATAACATGCAAGAAAATACACACCAAATGCATTGAATATGATTCAACAGAATACATTGGTAGCCTCATCCCTACAAAGTGCATAAGAAGTCCTTCTCTACCATCCCTATTAATAAAGTGTTTTGGCTTGGTTTTAAATGATAGTTCAACAGCCCATTTTCCATGAAACAGGCCCACCGACTGTGCTCTGTTTCTTACCCCCTACTCGCACAGCACTTCAGCCTTCCCACCAGCTGTGCCCAGGACAAATGCAGGCTGAACAGCCTTACATTTCTAGACTTACTCTTCCTAAGCTTTGTTCCAAAGGTAGCTTCCTGCCAGACCTGAGAAACGTCTCCAGCCAACCAGGTTCTGCCTTAGCAAAACCTTTCAGTTCGCCTGGGTAAAGTGGTTTTGTCCACTCAAAGTTATCAAATAGCTTCCACTGAAAAATCTTTTAGTACCGGTAACAGAAATGAAATTTCATTACTACGGCACGGCAAGAACACAGCGTGCAAAGACAAAACAAGACTTTTAGCTCAATCTTTCTGCCTCTTCTGCATTATGCCAGATACTTTGCCATTTCAATCTAAGCTAAAAAATTGCTACCAATTACTGTCTTCCTGACACATTTAAAAATTGTATTAGTTCTTTTAACTGGCCACAGATACTTATGGGTATATTCCCTTGTGAACTGCATTGTGCCTCCTAACTGCTGGTATTATTCCAGTTTCTCTTTTTTTTAGTTCTTTTTTCTAAATTTCTTTTTTTTTTACTGTTTCCTCTTTTTGCTGCCTTTATTTCCCTTCATGGGAAAAAAAAAAATATTTAGGGCATCCAAAAAGTCTTACAAAACACCTCAAAGAACAGTTGTTTAAGCACTTTCACCCACTCAATTTGTCCATGATGTTTTCATTTCTGGGAAACTCATCTTACAAATTACCAAACACCTGCATTCCTGAATATAACCGTATTCTCTTATGTACAAGACAAATGAAGGTATGTCATGTTTATGTATATCTAGACAATTAATCTTTCCTTCAATGATCAAAGTAATTTATCTGCAACTTTATATACAGCTGCAGATTTATATACAACTTTGGAAGGCTATAACATTTTATATTTGAAAATCAGCATGAGTCCTTCAGGATATGTTTAAACTGCATTCTCCCACAGTAAATACTGTTGTTTCTCCACACTGAAGACAGCCAGGAGGACTTAAAGTTTTTCACTTACTATTTAACGTTATGGTTATTTACATGTTGACTAATGCTCCATTTAGTGGTTTGTGGCAGAACCCCCTAGACAGCTATTTCTGATCTGCAGGGAATCCTGTCCCAGCTTGCAATGCTCAGAAGTAGGCAATGGGAATTTTCACTTCAAGTACTGTGCCCCTCTTGCTCTTCCTGCCTTCAGCAATGCTATGCTTCATCCCCCACATTTAGAGGTTTCATCTCCTCTAGCACTGATAAAGTAACCGTAAGCATCTAACAGGGCTCGGTGTGTCAGTTCAGCTCTCCCTTTGCTCTTGGGGCAGGTGGTTGTTGCACAACTTTCATTGACTGAACGCACAAAACCCCCTACATACACTGTTCGAGTATGTGCAGATGAATAAGCCAAAGAAAACCCACTGGCTCACAACCCTGCTCTGCTCTGAAACGCAAGAGAAAGATTTTGTAATTCCTGACGTGACCTCCAAAGCCAACGTTACCAATGATCTACGTAATCTAAGAGCGGCGTTGCTGCTAACGTGAATTTCGGCTACTGGAGTGGGGAGGAGACCAGATTAGGTCTGCTTAAAAATGCCAGGGGCTCTGGCCAGCATGCGGGGCCCCGAGACCCCAGCACGCCCTGAGCTGACAGGGCCGGCACAGGAGGGGGCCAGGCGTGCGCAAAGAGCATCTCTGCAGGTCGACGCAGAGGCAAACAGCTGCAAATACGCGTTACGTCAGCGATGCACTGGGGCTGCCTAATTATACAGACCCGATTTCACTTGAACACACTACGCACAGAAGCTGACAACACAAAACAACGCAGACCTGCAGAATTAGATGTTTTCAACACCCGGGAGAGGGAGCTGGGTGGCAAGTCAGGATTTCAGCTGCAAGGACAAGGGTGAAGAATTTGTGGCGAGGCCACCATGGGAAGCTCGACCTCCTCGCCTGCTTCCTTCACCTGGGTGCTGGAGCTCAGCCTGCAGGTGCTTTCCACTGCCCCAAGAGATCCTCTTCTCCCACTTCCCCATATTGCCATTTTATATTGCCTTTCAGCCTGACTTCCCTGGGAGTGCACCTCAAGTCTTAAAAGGGATTGATGGGGTTGGGGTTTTTTTCATCAAATCCTGAGCAATTCCGCAGTCAGGAGATACAGTACCTTCAGCCGTAGAAGCTGAAGCTAGTTTTAAGAGCACTTTATGAAGAAGAAAAGCTGAGGGAGATGGACAGATCCTAGAATCTGCTGAAGAAATCAGAATTCCAGTTTTCTTCTCTTCCCCATCCCTCCAAGCTTCTGAAGCTTTCAGTTCATACTGTGATTTGTAAAAAGTTCATTGTTCACATTGCAATATGAAGGGGACAGTGCCAAAACGTGCAGTCTTGTATCATTGGATTTACCTATTCTTAGTAAGCTGAAGAATTTAGACAAATGCATTCCTCAGGTGGGCAAACAACAGGTTCAAACGACATTTAAAATAATTGCTTTTTCTATTAGCAACTGCCATAGAAATTCCTTATCTAATGCAATTAATACCAAAAATAAATGCTTGCATGCACACTCACATACTAAAATTGTCAAGGAAAATTCAGCTCAAGTCTGAAATCATAAAAAAAAATCTGGAATGGGAAAATTAGATGCTGGTTTGCAATCTATGTATTTCAGAGAAAATTCACAACTGATTTCTTGCCCTAGTTTCTTTTTCTAAAAGAAAATTCAGGAAAGCTAAAGGGAAAATGTGGCAGCTGGGATCAGATAACCTAAGCACACAGCTCCAGCTAATGCACGGTTTAGCCACCTGCGTGCTTTAAGGAGCAGAACAACTTTGCTCTGCCACATGCCAGCAGAACAGAGCAGAACAAAAAAAGCCTTTCTGATGTACCGTGATGGTCTAGGTTTCTCACAGGTCAGAAACACTGAAGATGTTGGCACTGAGATTCAGAAGTAGATTCATTATTAAAGGGGAAGCAGAAAAATTAGGCCAGTCCTTTGTTCACTGAAGCTCGGTGTCAGGGTGACGTGACCACAATTTCTCTAGATGAAGTCAATACTGCCGCTTTATACTTCGTAGTAGTTATTTCTGTCCAGCAGAAGAAATCATCGATCCACAGCATTAAATCCAAGCAGATCTGGAAGACCACTGTACCTGGCAGTATTCAAAAATATTCAAGACATACCCAACTATTTTCCTAGGATATAAGAATCAGTTCTCTCTTTTCTTAGAGGACGGATTTAGAATTGGTGTCCTATAAAGCACCATTGAAGTACACCTACAGACTGTGGACTCATTCCTATGGTAAAATATAAGGTGCATACTTGCTGGCAGTAATAAGTAAGTGAAATATTTAATGTTACAAATGCTGGTAGTAATTTGGAAATTTAAGCCATTTTGTGCAAAGCAACTACATGAAGAAGTTGGAACATAATTTTTCATCTCTGTTCACAAACTCTGCTAGTGCTAACACAGAATTACTGTAATTACAACAATGGACTTGTTTGGTTTTTTTCCTTGGGGGGGGGGGGGGGGCGGGGGGCATATGCAATTCTTCTCACCCTCCACCCTGTGACTTCGAAAGTGTCATTGACCATACTGGGAGGTGTCACAAGCAGGAGACTCTCTCTACGCCTCTCTTTACACAACATTCATACTTATGAAGCCCTCACCACCGTCAAATTACCCCAGCAGCTTTTCTTCTTAACAGGAGCTCTTCTGCTTTTTCTTTTTTTTTTTTTTTTTCCGGTAAAGCCTACCTCCAAGTATTATTGATTATATTCTAGTACTTTATCAAGTGAGCTAAGCTTTTGCATACACAGGATGACCTTTTACTTTAAGGCCACAAAAGGAACAGGATGTAATTATACAAGTAGGTGACCACCAATACTTTCCAAACACTGCTAGATTGTGTATCAACACCAAGACAGTCCTGCAATTCTCATGCACAATATTCAAGAGTATTTGGTGTATGTATTTTATGTGTTGCTTCTGCGCCATTTTGCTCAGTACAACCTGGTCTTCCTCCTCCTAGGATTTATGGCAATACACTCTGCGTATCCTGTCCAGTTGAAGGGCGACAATTATCCCTCAAACTCCTTGCTCAAGAAATTTAACATCATCACGCTACGTAAAGTATCGTTAATGCCTTTTGGTATTGACACCATAGAAGATACAAATAAATTTGCCTGTCTTTAGTTCCTGGTTTATTTTAAAACTATGCACACCTAATTCTGCCTCATAACCCTTTATCACACCAATCCCCATCTTTTTGGCCTCTCCTTTTTCCACAGAAGAATGCTTAGTTTGCCTGAAATGCATGGAAGAGAAGTACGTGGTCACAGGATGCTGTGTTTTGTTTAAAAATAAGGCAGCAAGTGTATCACAGCTGCCAGTTCCCAAGATACTGTTTCCATGGAGAATAATTTGTACTAATGTCTAAAATAAAGGGGCATGAAAACCCAGAGGCAGTGAAGCAAGAAAGCAGATAGGTAAGAGAAGAATGAGCTCTAGACTTAAGTGCGCTGCAGAATTGTTACGTGAAGGAGGTGTCTAACGCCTGGTTTAGTAAAGCACTCGTCACATTGAGTAAGTCTTCATCTGCCTTCCGGGTATGTTCTTCACTGCCGGTGAATTCAAAGGAGGCAACAGTACTAGTTCCAGAGATTTTCTAGCTTCAAAGTTTTACTACATTAGTTACCACAGCATCCCAGTCTAAGTGTCAGAGATGCAAGGAAAAACAAAACAAAACAAAGTACGAAACTAAATTATGTAAGTGCATTGAGTAAGCCAGAAATTGGACAGTTTCACAAATACATTTTTTTACGTTTTGTTGTTATTTGCTGCTTGCAATCTGTAGAGACCACTGACATCTTCACAAAAGATACTGTTCAGTGCCTTGAGTGAGCTTTACAATCTTACAGAGATTCTGGACAACTCATATGGGAAACACAGATCTACCGTTGTCACCTATCACCACACCAAGCAGCTTGCTTAGTGTATCATCACCAAAGAGTATCTCCAGCTAATAATAGTTGAAAGTCGCCGCTGATAATGCTGAAACACATTATACGTGGTGGAAAGGGCATGAAAAAACAACTTTTTTCCCCACATCAAATTGCATCAGACCAACCATTCTAGACGGAACACAAGAAATACAGTCTATTTGTACTGCTCTGTCACCTGCCTTTCTTCAGTCTGCCATCCTGTTGCTTTTTTCTTCAATGGGAAAAGCCTGATGACTAAGCCCAGATAACAGAAGTAAACTCAAGCATGGCTTTCTCGGCTAATGCGTTCAGTCATTTTCAAGCTGTGGTTCTGGGATTCACCAGTCACTTTTTGCGGATTCTCAG
The DNA here is from genome assembly GCF_030463565.1 of Pelecanus crispus. Classification (NCBI taxonomy): domain Eukaryota; kingdom Metazoa; phylum Chordata; class Aves; order Pelecaniformes; family Pelecanidae; genus Pelecanus; species Pelecanus crispus. Next base: position 15,501,480 of record NC_134644.1, read on the forward strand.
AAGAGGACCCAGAAAAGCAGGTTCATACACACTATGAAACAATCATTTTCAGCATCATAATCTGTGTCTGCTATCACTTTCTGTCTCCTTATGATCAGTAGGTTTTCTTCTAAATCTTGTTTCCTTTTTTAAAGCATTTTCTCCTAACAGTGGTTGCTATGTATCTTCTGTCATTACCTTTAGTCTACACAACTCAAACTCTCCTCAGTTCTGTGGTTTCCTCAAGATGTAGTTCAGCTGAAGAGAGAAAACAGAAACAGCAGAAAGACACTTACTGCACTTTGGGTGTAGATACTAACATTTCCGTATCTATCTAGGTCACATTCACACAGGTATGTTTGTGTTTATATTTGAGTTGTTTTCTTAGAACCTGTTACAGACACTAAGTGGGCACTCCACTGCAGAGGTAGGCTGATGTTTTCAAATGTCAATTCAAGTTAAAAACAAAAAAAAAAATCTGATTACAGAAATGTGTTCGAAACAGAAGTGAGGAAAAGTGCTAAAAGCTAGGTTGAGTGAATTCCTTATGAAGACCGCAGAGAAGCAGAGAGCAATGTGAATCTGCAGTGGATGTGCAGCACTTCAGTTAGTAGTTAAGCACGTCACTGGAAAATGCAATGTTTGTCACCAACAAAGGACGACTGTAAATAATTTGTTGCTTCAGCTGTTAAGGCTTTGGTTTTTTTCTGGTTCTGCCCTTTCAATTCCTCTATCCCCTCCCACATACTGCTATTTTTATATATAGCCAACACTACCAGATGTCATGTTGTCATCTGCCACCAATACACCATCACCCTTTTCTGATGAGGTTTTTGCTATTTCTAATCTTTAGGTTTATCTAAGGTTTCTGGTGTTAGGAAAGCTAGGAAGTAGAGAAAGAGGTGTTAAAAACCAAAGTCTGAACTAAGAGTCCATAAATGTAAACAGTTTTCCATCATGTTTTTTGTTTACATGATAAACTAAGCTAAATAAGCCAACGGAAACTCAGCCATATATGCTGATCTCTCTCTCTCCCAAAACCAAAGAGAAATAAAAAATACAGTTATTGAAAAGGATATTGTTACCCTGCTACGAGTCAGGATTTTCTATGTTTTTAGCAATAGAAAACGTGTATCATTTGAAAGACTGACAGGGTTTGTGGAAGGTGGAAAAGGTGATTTGACTTTTTTCTTCTTTTTGCACTTTATCACGTGACTCCAGTGTTCCCAGTCCCAAAGAACAGTGTCTGTCAGAATGATATATATCACTGACAAAAAATTAAATATAAGCAAAAAATGAAATATAAACAAGCCTGCAGATGGAAAGAAGAATTACGGAAACATCTCTGGGCTGCAGAGGGATGCATGAATAAAAACCCTTACAAGACGCCTTATTCAAATATTTATCCAATTGCCAATGCATAAATGACCAAACGAATGGCCCACTGGCTCAACATGTAAAATAATTCATGAAGACAATGATGCATGAAGGGACAGGTTTATTACATCTCCTACACCTTCTCATTTCTGAGCCGGTGACCAAAGCAATAATGAAAGCCTTAATCCAGAAAACATTTACAGCAATTAGTTTCAGGTTCTGAAATGAAAAACACAATGTATTTGTGCTGTTAATTGAAACACTATTTGGGTCTCTTCCCCTCTCACACCCCGTGTGATTCTCTAACCTTGCAATGGCATTTTCCATACAGTAATACTTAAAAAACTACACTAAACACAACATAATCCTAAATAATAATTCATTTTTAATTACATGGTATAGAATAACTTGCAAACAAAAGACACTCATGAAGATTTACTGACAGGTACTGTATTTTTTGGCAACCCTAGAACAAACCAGAAGAAAAAGCAAGGAATTATTCTATAACCATGAGGGAAAGAAATGTCCATCTAAATGTAGAGGATTCATACGGCAAAACTTAAACTAAAGAAAAAATCCACACTTACAGCAGATTTTTTTTTTAATTCTTAGTGCAAGAAACATAACCAAGTTAATCACAGAATCAGTACTAATTAAGAATATGGAAAATTCTCCTATACAGAGGTAGAGTCCAGTGCACAAGGCTAAAACGATATTCAATAGTCTAAACAAGACTGAGCCAGGTTTTACGGAATCCACTTTTTAAAGTATCAGACTGTATGTACATACATACAATAAATAGACTATACAATCTTTAAAGTAGTTTAATAAACTTCACAAAAATTATAGTAGATGCATTGAGATCTTTACATAATCCAAAGATCATATCTCTGTCACCCAGAAATGGATAAAACCAATATTCCTGATATCAAGTTAAATGGAAAATAGTTTAGCAAAGTGTTGATAAATCAAAATATTTTACATATTTTAAAGCCTAAATTTATGCTTATAAAGGATGAATTTCAAATGCTCTGAAAATGTTCCTTTTGATACTATCTGTAAAGAGGTTTCGAATGCTGTAATTTGCATTTGTATTGTTATAGACACTTTCCTTACATTCCATATTCAAGGGGAAAATGGACTTGGATACTCACAGTTCTGATGCATTGGCACAACAAGAAGTGATGAGAATTAGATTATTTTAAAGGCCCAAAGGACATCAGGAGAATTGATGGACAAAACCTTCATGTCTCAAACTACACGAATCACATTAGAAAGTTAACAGAAAACTGTTTGGTATTACTACTTCAATCCTGTCAGTGCCTCTCTGCCCGGAGGCGTCCGATTAGCATTGCACTGGAAGTCAAGTGTGCATCTCTGGGCCCCTAGGTTTGTTACAAGCCCATAGGGCTTAATAAAACAAATACAGAATCTTTATGGTTTACCACAGTAGTGCATAAATCAGGGACGTCTGTTGCCATTCATTTCAGTGATAGTCGCAAAGAAGGGATTTCAGGGAACTGAGAGTTTTCAGCTGTATCTTTCTAAACTGTGCAAAAAGAATGGGAAAAAACATCACCCTGGGGCATTATAAAGCAAATATGCTTATACTGAGTTATTTTCTATAAAAGGTTCTTACAAATTCCAAGGGGGCAACAGCCACAGTAAGAGGGAACTAGTAACAACAATAGAAGAGCTTAATAATCAGAGTTGAAAATTATGTTCACAGTTCGGTTACTTTTAATTTCTATAAGCACCTACGCTGAAAAACACGAGGGTTTGTATTTTAGCTTCAAAATCAAATCTACTTGTGACAAATACCTTGTTAAGATTTCCATTCTGCTCTTCTACAGGCCTTCTCACTGGAACAATTTTTTTTATTGTTTTTTATTTTATACAAACAAGACTCACTTTGATTTAAAGTAAACATATAAAAATTGAGAATATTGCTTGCAACAATGGACCTGGAGGTGAAGGAATGAACTAGTCAGGCCATACAAAAAAGAAAATCTCCCTCCAAATGAATTCTGCTAAACTTCTAGTGCTATGAAAATCTGCAAAAAGGATCACAAGATCTGTTGCAAATTTCAGAGATTTGGCCCAAGTCTTATCATCATCATCATCTGAATACTTTAATAACTGTATCTTTATATTAAGGAAAAATAAATGATTCCAAGAACTCAGGAAGGCACACGCACCCAAGTATACTATAAATAAAACACATCATGAAATTAGGAAGATCTTCTGATCCCTGTACACACTTTTGGTTCAGCACTATGGTCAAGTTCTCTCTTTTGAAATACAATAAAAGGCATACAAGAAATATAACATATGTATAATAATTATGAAGACTAATGCTAATAAGACAGCTTACAGAGAAAAGTGCAGTGAAAAAACCCAACGCTATTTATTCAGGGGCTTGTGCTACTGTAAATACAGACTTCATATTTGCTGCTGTGCAAGGGGAAGAATTTATCCTGGGAAGCAGCTATGAGGAACACAAAAACCAACAAAAAATAACAAAGATATTAAGAGAAACCTTTAGGATGGAACTCTCCCAACTTCATTCCTCTAGTGCACAGTCATCTGACTACATGGTTTGTTTTCATGCTGCCATTTCTCTTCATGAGTACAGCCTATTAGAAAATGGCACAGTTCTTAAATATTTTTCTGCCTCTACTTCATTTGTTTGTTTCTTCTTCCAAGCACCTGATTTACTGTTTCCTCATAAAAAGGGTAAAGCTGTTAGCGAAAGTGAGAAAAAAGTTGTTGCCCATCTTCTCTCCCGAACACCGACTTCTCCATTTCTCCTTCTACTAGGTATTTTACTCGTGTGCTACGCAATGGGGAGGCACTGTAAAGGCAGCTTGACGGATTCAAAAATAAAAAAATCAAAAGTCTTTTTTTCTTTATCCCCCCGCCCCCAGCCCACCCCGAAAAAAATGGATGGATGAAACAGTACGTCCATAGGAATATTCCAGTCTCCTCTGTTAGGAGATAATAGCAGGGGACCATCTAACCACAGTCAGATTGTCAGCACTGACTGACCGTTTCTTTGCGGCTTTCCTGAAGTCCTTGTATTTATCTTCACACAAGCGGGAAATGGCCTGTAAGACAAAAGAATGAAAAAACCTCAATTGCCTTGACCACAGCTATCCAGGTAAAATAAAACTAAAGACAGATTTCTACATATAGGTAGAATTACAAAAAGTCACTTTGTTAAGCAAAACACGTGACGAGCTTCTCCCCAAATCCTCATTCTCATTTCATTAATCTTAAAAGAAAGAAAGACACTGACATTGCATTGCCCGCCCCAGCTGCTTCTGAAGCACTTGGCATATTCCAAGCCTTTTCTTTACAGGTTAACCATCACAAATCTCATCGAGGTAGCTGACAATGCCTACCCACTGCTATATGGTAACTCATATATAGCACTTCATGGGTGAAAAATTGTGGAAAACTTAAAACAATTATAGAAATTGTAAGTATATTTGGAGAATTTATGAAGCGGATGGCTTTTAATTTTTTTATTTCCTAAAAAGTCTTGTAGCAATTATGTTTTTCTCTACTGATAAATGATCTGGCAGCATACTCGCCCTGCTTTGCTTATAGAGCTGATGTTTACTTGCCTTTCAGAAGGAGATGGTGATTTCTATGTGATCAGGCTATCTGATATGGTGCCAGTGGGAAATGTAACTCATATTCAGAATAATTTAATTTGCATTAAAAATACATAGAAATGTTAAAAACCTTTTAAAGAGAGAGACAAACATTATTCAAATGTTGACTCCTATTATGCTACACTGGAGTTAACGATTTATGTTTCTTCTACCATTTTTAGCCAAGTTTAAAACAAATATTTATTATGGACAGACCTCATATGCACAAATATACTGTGCCCTAAAATAGCATGTCTGTTAAGAGTTCATATGGTTGGGACAGGCTACGGTTGGCATCAGTAGGGATGTTAACTCTGGCAATCAAACATGCAGAACTGCAGAGAAAGGTCACTGCAAGGAGTACTCAAGGTCAAATTAAAAAATCACATGAACTAAACCAGTATTCTTATTTACTCAGGAATGTTTTTAAGTGGTGTCTTAAGATAAGACATTTAATAAAAAGTACTGTACAAACAAAACCAGTATAAGTGTTTGACTATAAAACAAGGCAATACAAATAAACAGCCTGACTGATCATCATTTTCTTTCTTGATCTTTACTTCTATAGCACAGCAAGTTGTAGCAGTGAAGAGTCCTTTAATTTTAATAGTCCTGCAAAGACCAGAGGCAGGTATGACAGAAGCACACAACTCTGAGAGCAAGTTCTAACACTTTGGTCAAGCCAGCCACAAAACATGGTTAAATTAAAAAAAACAAACCAAAATCAACACAAAACCTATCACCCACCACCAAGAAACCAGTTGCTACTTTTTAGTTGGAAACTGAATTTCCTTTTGTTAAGACCATTCGTGAACACAGTTTTCTTTCTTGGTGCACGTGAAGAGAACAACAGAATAAAATAACACAAATACTCCCATTGCTTTGTAGACCATAACTTAACTCACTCAGAACTGCTTAATAACATTTTATTTAATTTAACCAGGAACTCAATGGATTAAGAAAGTTTATGCAATTTAATCAGATTTAAAATCCCATAGATGAAAAGCATTTAATCATGAAATACTGTGCCAAGGCATGGCTTGGCAAATAGGTGTACTGAGGTGGAGCTCAGCTTCTTTCAGCTGCCAAATCAGGCTATTACCTTAGGCATCAAACAGCCAGACAAGGTAATCACTTCAAAATTTTCTGTTGCACACAAAAATTTCTGTTCTGGAACTTGGTCAGACAAAATGAAATTTTGCTTGGAAGCGGCACTTAATATTTGGCATCTCTAGTCTCTGGTGATTAATCATATGGATAAGAAACACGTTGACTGCCGTTTAAAGTAATCCTGTATCTAAAGATGCCTCTTCATTTGCAAGTAATTCACAAAATTGACATTTGGAGCCTATTTGGCAAGTTAGTTAGTTAACTTTAGTATAACATATGGGGAAACAAGGCAAAAGCATAAAGTTGTAAATATTTATTATTGTCCTTCAGTTAAAATAAATCCAAATAGCTTATAAACACTTGTCATCTGATATTTCTGTTGCTTTTATTGCTAGAAAAAGAAACTGATTTTTGACAGTTGCAAGGGACCATTTCTCGTATGAAATCAAAACTTTCTTAAAACCAGCAACACTATTCAATCATGTGAAATTTTGTTGAACTTGATTGTAATATCTGTAATCAGCTAGAAAAACGCATACATACATATTCTTCTATTATATATACGCATACAGAACTAGAAGACAGTTTCTCTGCTGAGTTATATGGTTCTAGATGAGACTTTGTCACTGGTGAAGGGGGCGGGTAGGGAGAAAGGAGCGGGCAGAAAGGCAGAAGTAGTAGTAGTATAAATTTTGGCTGCATGCACATGTTTGTGCAAGGCAGGAAAGCAGCAGGGCTGGCTATGGCTTCACTGCTGGGAGTGCACAACGGCACACAACCGTGAGTGCTGCAACACCCCCTAAAAAATGGACAAACCAGAGAGAACTTAGGAGGGACAGACAGCACTAAGTCTGGAAGGGTTATATATAAGGAAAATGTTTAAAAAAAAAAAAAAAAAAAAGATCACTAGAGCAACTAGAAGTTGTGATGATGGGGGTTCTCCTTAATTGATGAAGAAGGAAAAGAAGAGCAATTGGGTTACTCCTGACAAAAGACCAGGGGAGTTTTGCTCTCCCTTCACTTCTTGGCTAAGAGGGTTCTGAACATACAAAACACGCAGGATTGCAATCAAGCACTCTGACAGTGGGAAGCTGGAGGGATATAAAGACACTTCTCTACTTGTAACTTACATATTTTTCTCCTCTTTCTTGTCTGTTTGATCTACAGGACTGTACCTCTTTAGGGTCAAGAAAACACTGCACATAGTTCAAACCCTTTGAACTATGTGCTCAAGTACTATCCTAACAATAAAAAGTTCAGACAACATATAGTCAGTAAAACTGGGAGTGCACTAACAAATGATCTTACAAAATCTAGCCTTGAAACAAGCACAGTGCTAAGATCACAAGCAGAAACAGGGTAGGCACCTTTTATGGACTTACCCCAAAGAACAGACTCTGACTCATATTTAGCTCAGTACACAGGAGAATAACCAGGTGCAAGAGTAGGAAATTACAAAATAGTGGATTAAGGCTGGATATCCAACAACCTTCTTGGCAGAAAAATCTCCCATATTAGAAAATAGTTCTCAGGAGAAGCAAAGGAAGCCTTGACATTTGACATAATTAAAGGAAGGAGAAAACACACTACAACATATGCTGGTTGGAACAAACAGCATTGGCAGGTGGACAGACTGGATGATCTAATGAAAGGTTATTTGCTATTTTTAATTTGCATGATTCCATACAATGGGGAAAAAAAGAAAGGGTCATGAAAATGATTTCTGGCTACTAGGTGGACTGGCATAACAAATTCAGGACACTTTTAGGCCACAGGCTGATGAAAAGTGAGAAAAAATTACTTTCATTTAGTCATTTAATAGACATAGCTGCTTCTTAAGTGTTAATTGTGGGAACTTTAACTTAGGCAAAACATCCATCTGGAGCAAATGCTCCAGAAAGCGATGTCATTTTTAACAAGTACTATAACCTCTTATAACACCTCTATGCTGACGGATCTTTTCCTTTTGATGAGGAACAGTGTTTACTAGCCTTGTCCTTGGTCGTCTTGGGGTTTTTTCTTCATCACAGGTATGTCAACCTCACGGTATTTGCAGAAATAGCAATGCAGATTCTGCCATGCCAGATCTAATACTCCTGCTTTAGATAAATAAAATAGCTTGAAAACGCAAAAATAGCACAAATGTGTTATAATATAACCATTTCTCTATGCAAGACCTTTCGTGATCTCAAATGTCAGTAAATAAGTTGTTTTAAATCTTAGGACTGAGCAAGGTCCTTTCAGTTTACCAGACAAGGCAAAATCCTTCCACTGCATACGTACATTCACTATGAGTCTGTTGTCTTTCATCACGGACTGCAGCTTTTCTCTCAGTATCAAAAATATCACTGCCTATGTGGTACTACATCTCCTCCACTTGACAATCCAGGCAACTGTTTTAAAAACAGAAACTCTGGGCTGAACAGCATGTGAGAGACCTAGAAAAGTGCTGCAAATGCATTTTGAAAACTCTTGGTAAGCTAAATGCTTAACTGTGCTTAAGGAACTAGGCAGTTCCCATCACATTCCCCTCCTTCTGGCCACAGAACAGGGGCAAGGAGCTGGTAGACCAAGTTGGTTTCACAGCAGAATTTACTAATTTCACATTACTAAATCCTCTTCCCTGAAGACATCCTCTTTGGCTAGCAGGGTTACTTTACAGTCAACTTCTGCTAGCGGCACAAAGCATCCCCAACATGGGAAAATTTTTAACAATATGGATTTATTGAAAAAAAGATTCCGTTATTTCTTTTTAAATATGCCTTCTCTTTAGTTAGTACAGAAGAACCACCATTATTCTCTGGGTATTTGCAGTCATCTCCTATTTTCTTTTCTTCTACAGTTTTAGGAGCTATCGTTGTTACCTTCATTTGTAACCTACCGTTATACATTGTATGGATATAGACTGACAGTGTGGGGAAACACTGTACTAAATTATCTTCAAAAAGTAATTTACTCAATTTTAATATATGTAATGGTACTTATTATCAAGACGCACCATCTAATAACATCGTAAACTACCTCTTCGCATGTAAGATTGTAATCCCAATGAATTTTCATTTTTTTTTAATTATCTTCATTAGAAACAAAATTTGATGCAAATTTACACACTCCATACACAGAATTAAGTTACATTCTTACTGGAGCTATCTGCAAAATTTCAAAAGAATATTTGGAAAGAATGAGAAATACAACTTTAGTGAAATCTGCTTTGATTCTTTCTCCACCACTTTCTGTCCCCATTACAGTCACAAACAAGTCAATTAACCTTCCCACGCACCATTTCCCCCCCCAAAAATGTGTATTGTACTGCCTGCCTGTTTTACAGGAGCACTAGGAGTTTCAGAACGTGCAAAGCTCACTTTAACCCACAGGCAAACAACCTCCAGTGCAAAGCTGTTATATAATTAAAGACGTGTGATGTTAAAAGCAGTTAGCATCTAATGACAAATTTCAAAATTAGTAACAAAATGCGTACACACTCATGCAATAATGCTCTTATGTGAAAAACTTCATACCAGAAAGCTCAGGAAAAATAGATTCCAGTCTTGCAAAGTGCCCACAATTGGCTGATGATTTTAAATTCCCCCTGTGTCTGTGGGAATTCATAGTGCCCTGAATTTCACAGGTCCAGAGCATCCGACATAGTTTTCTGCACACAGTATATTCAGGTCTCATAAGGATTCATGATTTATTCACTAAAGACTTGTGCTCATTTCTGTTTTCCCATTACCGAGAAAAACACCACGGGAGAGAACAGACTTGGATACACGTGAAGTGGGAGCAGTAGCAGATAACAAGCACATGGAGTATTTGTTTTCAGCAATACTTGTTAATATTCTGTCCTTTAAGTTGGATAATCAGCTTTAAGAAACCAAATGAACACACAAAACCAGACTGTGAACAGAGTAATTGTAAAACTTGTGGATACTTTCACAAGGCCAATTCAGACAACTGGAACTGAAAAAGAAATGGAAAGCAATACGAGGTATGAAGCAAACTGAGCCAAAAAACTGTCCCCACATCCATGAATACTGAAAGCACAAGCAAAACAGTTATGTAAATCGGGGCACATGATATTCTAATATCTCATGGGAATATCTGGGAAGAGATGGGAAAAGGGAAAAACAATGCAAAAATTCCAAATCCCCCCCATATATTCAACTCTGAGCAATCTATAAAGAAAGTGTCTTACCTCAAGTTTATATGCCCTGTCCCTGCTGAGGGGCTCCAAAGGAAAACTCAGGTTATTTGCTTCTGCCAGGGAACGCAAATCAAAATAATACTTGGCATAAACGCTGGAGGGAACATTAATATTGAACTGCAACAGCTCAAGAAACTGGCGTTCCAGCTCATTCCTGTAGAAAGAAGATAATTGTGAAAACACACTTCAGACTGTGCATTCTGAATGTAATTTACTTTAAATTGCAAATGGTATAAATCAAATTAATTTCTTATTCTTGCCAGATGCAATTACCCGAGCCTAAGGTTTGACCTAGTCTACCAAGTTCTATTGGCATATGTACGCCAATGAGGAATACGAAAGATGCTGCACCTTGCAGCTGCTACTGCGATGCCAATCAAACCCAGATACAAACTTTTGCTAGCAGAAGGGAACCTTTATGAGTTTAGCTAATACAATCTGGGAAAGAAAAGCGAGCAGGAAAAAAATTTTCCTGTCATTTCTGCTGTACCTCCACTAGGTGGATCTGCACACATGGCTATGCAAACACAAAACACAGACATGCCCTAAATTTGTCAGACATCTCTCATAAATGTTGCAAATTACTCTAACACCTAAATTACTGGAGAACTTATTTACTCTCTTCAGCCTTTCATAATCAGTCATTTAAAACTAGACATAGGAAACCTGAATTTTTCAGCATACTATCTTATCTTTCTCTATGAATAGACTGAAGAAATTTTTCCCTAGGACGTGCAATCAAAATTGACAGTGGTGATCATTTGTTTTTCAGTACCTAAGACAAACGTGTTTGTCAAAATACCTGATAAGAACAGAGGTCCTGTTTGAGCTCCCACCCCAGGAGAACTATGATGTAGCAATACATTATTACCTACACCAGTACATGAAAAAGTATGTTAAGAAATAAGTAGATCTTCAAAATTAAGGACTGGAAATTTTCATAAATCGCATGGTAACTAGATATCCTACATAATACTTATGCAGGGACACATGATATATTCAAAACAGTGATTTCAAGATATGAGAAATAAAAAAGAATAAATGGGTGGTAAAAGCTGTACATGTTTGCTGAAGAGTATATGGACTGCACAGCTGTGTTGCCAGCAGGTACTGACTGATATTGCATTTAAGTTACATTTTGACTGCAGTGTAAGTGTGCAAGGAATGTGCAGGCAGTTGGCAATAGAAGAGGAAGGATCTGAGGATGAAAGTACTGGTACAGTAGTTTTTCAACACTGAATGATTTTTTTTCCTCACTCTTTACTCTTACATCACTCTTACATCATTGTCTTTCCTTACCTTCACTTTCTCTCTGCCAAAATCTTATGTTTACATAATGATAAATATTAATTAACTTTAAAAGACTACCTAAAAGCTGGATATGGACTCTTTGGCATGAATTCATACTGTTGAAGACTCTAGCTTTTAAAAATTTAAAATTTAAAAAAATTTAAGACATCTAGCAATAAATATAGGAGATTATCTTCAAATGTCCTTTTATACTGCCAAGATTTTACTTTCTGCAAGCTAAGCCTAAAGGTCTATGTTAACAGATAATATAAAGCCTATTTTAATGGAGAAAGACATTGACTGTACCTCTTTTGAAGAGCATCCCCAAATCTTTAAGAACAATACACAGCCTCAGATTTTTACTATCCCCTAGTTCCCAGATTTGAAGGTTAGATCAGCAGACTAACTATAGCTGAGAAACAACAAAAAAACCCCAGGTATTTTGGATTTGAACTAATGTAATATAACTAACCACTATACCCTTCTTCCCTGAAACATCCACATTAGACTGCTTTAGCATATGCTTTCCTGTCGCCACTCCACAAATTCACACAGAAACTCAAGGTAATGCTACATACATGCAGTTCAGTCCTCCCAAGTCCTCTATTAGCTTTTAGGCACAGTTCAATGTACTGCTGGTGACTTATAAAACTCAGAAAGGTCTGCATGATGTTTTGCAAGATACACTTCTGCTGAATGATTCACCGCAGTTGAAGATTTTGACCTAGAGTTTTTCCTGCCTTATTAATAAACAACAAAAGCCCCTGTCCTGCGTAGAGCTAGACACTTCAAAATCATAATACTGTACTGTCCCAACTACCTGAAAAATAAGAAAGAAAGAAAAAAAAAAATCCACCACACTCGGGATAGGAGGAAAAAAACAATTCGGAAAAACTGGCAGCAGGAATATAAACATCAGGTCAACAAGCACCAAAATCTTTGCTGGAGGACTAACAAGGAGCCCCAAACACAGAGCCCATGAGCCAGATCACCAAGTACCATATAGATAGCACAGACTCCCCAAAGGCTTCTAGTTTTGCAGTTTGTGAGAACCCTAAAATCTTTAAGAAAAGGTTAAGAAGCTAAAAACTTTGATGACAAGGACTCATCAGTTTGGCTTAGGGAATGTGCAGTGCAGAAAGAGGGCCGATGTTAGCACAGGAGCACGGGTCTGCCATGTGAGTAACGGTGCTATATAGCTCAAGTGCAACTTCTAACAGTAGCACCATCATGTGTTTGTCAAAAACAATAACCTCTTTTTTTCTTTCCTTTCACACCATCACAGTATACCTCATCACCTGCCTCCAAAAAAAGCCCTGAGAATCAGCAATTTCAAAACTCGTATTTCTAACCGTTCCTGATTAATACTGTCGCATGGCACAGCCAAACCTGTCAGTCTGCTTCAAGCTGTTCAGCACTCTGCTTCAGCTCATGTCCCAGCTTCAGAAAGGCTTTAAAAGCTCACAGATTTGCCTTGGAGGAGGAGTGAATGGAGGAAGGCTCTTACTGCCACTGAATACCCAAAAGCATGGGAAAAGGATCAAGGGAGAAGTAGCTTAGCAAAATCATTCAGGAAACACTCAAAACAGTCAAGGAAGCATTATCAAATTGTTCTGCATGGAATAATATTGCACGCAGAAATGTGAAGGGCCTGATTTTAGCTTCTTGTCCCCCCTTTTATTTTAGAAATCTCATTCTGCCTGGGTTATGTTGGAAAAGCAGTATCATCAACCATCCTTAAAGTAGCTTACATATTTTAAAACAGATACTGAAATAGCATTATGTGGTATTTCCTACCTCTATTTTGAAATGAGTTTTCCCCAAAACTAATGAAAGTACCTACAGCATACCACAGCAATACAAGCTTTGTGTTTTTCACTTTGACTCAGGGAAAAAAAACCCACCTTATTACAAATTGCTTGTTAATACAAGATTTAGAGATAACTTTTCTAATATTTGAGCAATGATAGCTACTCACAATTTGTAAGTCTTATCTAGCAGTGTATGAGCATGCTTAATTTAAAGCAATCAGCTGACTCCTAACATTGAACCTTTCCCTTACAGATCATTTTTAGACCAGCTATAAATCTGACAAACAGCAAACTACTAGGAAACTAAATTAGGGCTGCTTTAGCAAAAACGCTTGGCCTTTCACTGCTTTGAGAATGCAAACTGTGATCCAAAAAACATTCTGCTTGTATAAACATTTCTCCTCACCTCCCTCCCTCTTCCCAGAGTGGTTATCCACAAGCTCTCTTCAGTGGCTGCAATCCTGACTTAAGTGAGTTAAAGCAGAGGCAAGTCTATATACTTCTTATTACAGATACTTAGCTCTGCTTAGAAGAGCTTGAAACACACACATACCGTACCAAAACATCTTTTTAATAATTTTATTGTTACTAGTTCTTATAAAAAAAGGGTGCACCAGTAGACTGAAAATGTCACCCTCCGAATGCACGAGCCGCAGTGGCCTGCCAAGGCACCCGGCCGCCCCGGCACCATCCCAGCGCCAATTCCAACCGCAGCCCTTCCAGTACCGCTCAGGCAAGGGCACCTTGGAAGTGTGCGTGGTACGTGACTCAGCCCTGAACATACAGATGACACAAACCCCAGGCACTTCAGCCAATATATGCAATACCTGCCAACCAACCAGACAAAAAAAAGCACTGGACTATTTAGTGAAATGAGCATTCATTTTAGTATTTGTAAACACTAAGATCTTAATTGTGTTTATTCTTATCACAGTTCTTTTTATTCCCGTTGGAATATACTCTTAATATGACTCGGGAGTATCCAGCCAGATATCACAACTATGCTGTTACAATATGCACTTCTTAAGAATGCCATCAGATAAAAAGATGGAAAAATGGAAATTTCTCTTTGCAAGTTAAAATACTAGATTTTTAACATGTTGGAAACTAACTCAGCAGGATACGGGGGGGGGGGGGAAACCCAAACCACAAAAGCACTAATTTTGAATAATGGCAATAAATAAGTGGGTGATCATCTAAGGGTCATTAGGATCACAACGTTTTTTTTTTTTCTTGCCTTACATGTTGGTCTACTGTCTGTATGGAGAACTAGCACGACAGTAAATGTTGCTGAAGTGAAGACATGCAGGCTCATTGGATGTGGGTTTTTTTGTCAAGCCATACATTCAAATATTCTGCAGGTCTTGTTTCATCACTGTGCATGAACATCCAGTGGTAAAGTAGACTTCAACCAGAAAACAAAAATAATTCATGTCTTCTATGTGAGCAACTGTCAAGTAGACCTCATGCCATCTATCAGCATCTACCATGTTTAGATACAATGCAGGTATACAAACTTTATATAATTTATGAGAGAACTTCCTGCTCCCCTTATACACACAGATCTTGGCACTCATTGAGAAAGATAAACATACTGCACTCACATGTCTTCGACCGTGATCTCTTTCAGGATCTGGCAGTAATCCACGTTCCACACTGCCTGGTCGTCCCAAACTTTGGATGCCAGTAGAATTGCACCCAGTACAATTCGCTTCCAGTTTGCTGGACAAATATCTATCTCTGCATAAGTTAAAAGTCTTTCAAGATATACCTATGGAAACACATTAAAATCAAGATTTAATCTGTTTTGCTATTAAGTAGAAATGAAAACTATTCTTATAAACCCATTCCAGCAATTTTAAAACAGCAGTCTGCTCTCAAGAAGATTCTTTTATAAAAGCTGCAGGTTTAAATACATACATTTATGCCAAGCTAAAGACTGAATGTGATAAATTCATATTTTAGTTGGCCTTTGCCTTATGATCATATTACCAGAAACAAAACTTAGTTTTCCCACCTGTAACTGTTGGTAATATAGTCACATGTTGGAATGAATTCAAATGATAGCTTAAATAAATTATTAAAATAATAATGTAAATAAATAAAATGCTAATTATTAATGACGAACGCAAGGGTATGCTACCTCTAATAGCTACTAGCTATCATACAAACAGCTATAGTTGTAATTTACTGGCAATCAGTTATCAGATACGGCATCATGTCATGCCGGGCCCCTCTGGTGAGCCTGTGTGAAGAGGTTCTATAGACACCTACATGATGGATGGAGGAACAGTTACCACAGAAACAGCAAACTGAACAGAGAGGGAAAGTATGTGCTAAGAAGGTAATTCCTAACTATTTCCTCTGGACCGATAAGCTCTGCAGATGAATAACAGCAATCCTGTTGGACCTACAAGAACTGACAAGCTCAGGACACCAGAGTCTGGCCCAGTCTGCCCAAGGCCACCAACACAGGACAGCATCAACCAGAGCTCATATAACCCAGACCTCATCCAGGAGGGTGGTAGGTACTATTTACAAAGACTACAGGGCTATATACGCACATCCGATGAAACAAGGGACCCTGGAGGGCCTTTCTGAACACCTACCAAAGAGCTGCTGGGGGTGAGGGGTGCAGTATGACCCTCTGTTTCCAAAGACAGAGCTAGGTTGCCCCCCCGCTGCTGATGCTCCAGCCAGGGAGCTATGGGTGAATACGCGAGGGATCCACGGCAGTAAGTCAGTCAACATGCTGTGTGAATGGTTGCCTGCTATCGGTAACAGCAGTTCAATTACATCAATAATAAAACATTGATGAACAAAATAGGTTCTAAGAAATACTGGTTGCGGGTGATGTGTGTGACCTCCTACTCTATCCCCTGTTAGGGGCAGAGAAATTACAACAATTATGAAAATTGACATGTCAGGTGAGCAAAACTGAATACTTCTGCAATCCACAACATTTAAACACCTTATATACTAGCTGAGAAGACACATAATAAATCTCCTGCAGTTTGACTAAGTAAATGTTTATTAGCACCTAATCAAATAATACCCAAAGAACAGCCAATATATCCAAAATTCAATGTAGGATACATGCCGGTAAGGATTTGAGGGGAAGGGGAAAGGGGGGATGTAAGGGGAAAACTTTAAAACCCTGAACAGCTCACTTGTGATTTTCTATAAGGATGCACACTCATACAAGCACACAGAGGACCTTCAGTGATTTGTGCTTCTGGAAAGGTCTAGCATTAGTAGAAAATATTACATATTTAAAAAGTAAGAATTCATATATTTTGAAGCTCATGTATTTTTATGAGTCACCAATAACATCAAGACCGATCACATCCTTTATATAGTTTTGTTCATGAATTTTCACAATTATGATATGTACGAGTAATTAGAGCTTGGCAACAAGATCATCAAAACCAGTAGACAGCTGTTGTAGAATTTAAAGTTTTACAGAAAAAGAATATATTTTATAAAAAAGAAGTTAAATCTGAATACATGTACACAGATATTCAGCCCACAAAATGAACTGTCTCACACACTCTGCAGTGTAAGCAGCACACTGAGCAAGAAAATAATGGGAAGAAATACAAACCACACAGTATCAGACAACTTTTGTTCAAAGTGGCCACCACAAAGTACAAGTTCTTTGCTTCCTACTACTACTGAAGGAAAATAAAACTCGAGTTACAGTGTCTGTAATGCTCACTAATACAGTCATATTACAATGAATTCATGTGTAAAAAGTATAAAATTTTCTCTCCTCAACAGACCACCTCTCCCAAGCAACAGATTTGTCAGTCAGCTGTGAGGTTGTTTCAAACAGGTTTCACTGCACTCTTCTGGCAATGATTTAAGGAAAATCAGATGCAGTCATTTATTAAGTTAGTAAATTCTGCTCTGATTCAAACCAACATTTTTTACTGCCTTCACTACCATCAAGGAAGTGAACTTGTTCTGCAGTTTCGTTTCTTGCCCGTGGAGCGACTTGCTGTGCATAAAGGAGCAGAACTTGAAACTGGAGGTGCTTCAACATGACAACACAGGCACATTTACTAAACCCAACAACTAGTCCTGATATGCTACTCTATAAAAATACATGTTTGCATTTACTGAAGAATAACCTACTCTTTGTACCTTGTAATAGATCTTATAATACATTGTGATAAAAAAGCAATTACGTGGTTATTTAGGTTGCTAGTACTCTTACAAGAGTTTACATTGACTGACAGAATCTAGCAGGAGATTTTATGAGATACTCTGACGAAAGTACAATATAAATGCTAAATATTATACCTACCTAAAAGGCTGCATATTTTATAAGAACAGAACACTGCTCGGGATTCTGAAGGGCCAGCATTTTGTTTTAAATTTTAAATACCTAAAGATATTCTTCTACAGATGCTGAAGGAAATTTACTTCTGCTCTAACAGAAGAAATAAATGCCTACTAAGAAAAATGAAAACATTCCTTTAAGATATATATTTTTTAAAATAATGTTGAAGTTTTTTAATTTAAACCATTTTTTTCAGAGGGATTATGACTGATTTATAGATAATTACTAAAACCCACAAAAGATTTAGAAAATATTTATCTCAAGTTTGGGGGATATCTGTACCTTCAAATAAATACTGGACTAACTTTAAACAACAACTAACTAACTAATGGAGGGTACATACAAAATGGTAGATGCACAGAAATCTTATTTGGAAAAGCATCATCTCATTGATACTACCAATGTCAAAATAGTTTCAATGAATTTTTGAAATTACAGAATACTCAAAAAGTCTGAATAGTTACAGTATGTTGGCTATTACAGACTGGTCAAATAAAAAAAAATTCTCAGAAGACGACCTTTGGCCTTCTCACTCCCCAAACGCTTCTCTATTTTTCCCGTGTTAATAAGGAATTAACGTTAATCTTGTTTTAGACAGTTTGTTGAACTCAAGCTACGTCATTAGGCACAAAAAGACAAGCATAATAAAACATTCAAAAATCTCTGTAAAAGCAAAGTTATGCTCAGCTACAAAGTCAGAACATTTACAGCGTAAGACCTCACAGATAAAACTGTTGATTGTTCAGCTTTTTTTCTTAAAAAATAAGAAACAGATAGGTAGCATGATATCATAAAACTAAAGCTCATTTTTTTAAGAGGCCAGATGCCAGGCTCCTGAATACACCATTTCTTCTTTAGCCATGATTTGCCTCTGCCTGCCATCCTAATGCTGAAGAAAACCATATTATCTTATAGCACTGTAAAACAAAGTATCACTAACTGTTAAAAAAATTTTTTTTCTTCATAAGGAAAGCAAAATGCTATTTAAGCACGAAATTACAAATTCAAAATTATGTGTCAAGCCCATTATTAAAAACAGAGTTTTGACTTTTTAGTTACAGCATCACTCTGAAAAGATTTTGATGTATAAATTTTGGTATTGAGAGACCACAGAAACACAAAGCTCGGTAAAAAGGTGGCACATGGATCTCATGAGAGTCTGCACTACCTGATGGTTCTGTTTAAAAGGCTGCCTTTTGCCTTCCAGGCAGCCTGTGTAAACAAACCCCTTACACACTATATTACACAAACTTGTTCAATTTAGGAAGCAAAACTGCTGCTTGAATTATGAACAAACAGCATTCCCTAGAATTGTCCCTGGGAAGCAGAAGACTTCTTTAAAGCAATACACCATGCTAGTGCAGGGAGCTTCATAAGCAGAAAGGATATGGAAGCCATAATATCATGCCACTCTTAAATTAGGAAATGAACTTCATTTGCTTCCCATCAGTGCTGAATTTGACCCTTTACTGTTAATGCAAATCTCTTGAAATTTCAACTTCCCATACGCACTTTTATATTTTGAATGAATACTTCACATCTACAGATACACAAAGCATACAAAAATCAGAAAATAATATCCTTTCTTATGTGCAGCTCTAGCTTAGAAACAGAGAGAAAAAAGGAAGAAAAAAAAAAAAAAAAAGATGACCAAGTAAGGATTTTGTTATGGGCTCAAATTCAAAGGCATTCAGAGAAAAAAAAGTAAACTGATAAGAACAGATACGAATGATATTGCAAGGAAAGACATAAAGGAGAATAATTCCTAACAGATGAACTTAAGTCTTGAACAGATGAACTTACACCTAAATAAAAAGGGAGCATAAACTTGCTACTACCTTCCCACCAGCACATATTTGAGAAATCAGCTTTAAAAGTTAAATAGGAGCTTGATAAGACACTATTCTTATACCACCTCCATTACCATATTTGAGCATCTTCCAATAGCATATTGAGGGATATGAATAATTGCTCTTGAGTCCTTGGTGACAACTTGGGCTTCACTCCAGACATAGTTTGCTGGAGTGAGGCTCTGTATCATCTTCCAATAAAACTGAAGATGATAAATACCTCACCAGGAGAAAGGCGCTTAGGGTGGCTTCTGGCTCCTTTCTTGAAAATGCCCAGAAAAGAGCAACTTGTTTTGTTCACTTGCTGTGGCCTCCCTGACTCAGTCTTGGGTTTTAAGTGTATGTGTTCAAGTAAGAAAAGACAGAAAATGAACAAGACTTCTTGCAGCAAACATCTGTAAAAGTTTATCAAGGTCTTCAGCTAACTTGGGAATTCACTGTAATCTAGGACTTGTCTCCCAAAGATACACCTATGCTGTCACATTAGTGTAGTTCTTCAACTTTCAATCAAGCTCACTCAATTACACCTACAGTCTTTGTTCTAGCTCTCTCTAGCTCTAGTTTGGAGAGAACCAGGTGACTCTGCAGGTAATGAAATTTAGGCAGAGAAAAGGCTGGTACACACCGGAGCTCTCGCCCTACTGATGTAGAGCGTTCTCATAACAGCCGTATACACACAGCCAAGTGAGCTCTGTCTCCTACACAAACATGAGAAAGTTCATTATTCTTGACAAATGGAGCTCTCAACCACTGTTTTCATCTCAGAGCATTTCAATACACTAGGCCCAGACCATAGTAACAGCCTAAGCACCAAGATTTTGACTTTGATGGGACATTAGAACAAAAAGGAGAGGTAGGGTCTGCCATGCACTCAGCAGCCTATGCTGCTTAAGGGGGATGCTTCTGGCTGCTGCAAAGATGTGCTGAATCAGTACAGACTTCTGGAGAAGGGCCAGGCGGCTCTCAGCCCATTTGAAGAGGAAGGCTGGTGGATGGTTAGTCACTGCGCTACTCATCCCAAACAAACTCGTGGCTGGTGGGAGAACACCACCTGCTTTTGCTGGCAAAAGCGAGCGAGTCTTCCCACGTGCAGGCAAGGCATGCTCCACCTCATTTAAAAAAAAAAAAAAGAAATTAAATCACTGAAAACATTGACCCTGTAATGGTAAATGTGATATATGGAAATGCCATTTGTATACAATTATACATTGAATAGTGTCTTAAACACCGGGGTCATTTTCTTAAATATGGGGTTTGTACCTAACAGACTTGAGATTCTGTGTGTATTACACAGTTCAGTATATTTATGTGTTGTAATGCATTTCACTGGCTTAATTTTCAAAAGCAAAACTTTCTACATTTTCTTTAGGACAGGCTGCTGTAAAGTCATATAATAAAGCTGAATTTTAAAAGCTCACTGTGGAAAAGAATATTGTAACTCGCATCTCAGAATGCTAGAAGAAATTTACTTATACGTCAAGAGACCAAAAAATGCAGAAGAAACAATGTGAGAAACACTGTTGGTTGGGGGTTTTTTTTTGGTTTGGTTTTTTTTTTTTTTTTAAACAGAAGTCTGAAAACCTCATCTCCTATGGATTATTTCAGCAGGTGTTCCTTTATAGATCCAGAACTAATAAAAGATAAAATGAGCTTTTATATCTAGAAGACATAAGTTAAAATAAATGCCATGATTTGCCTCCACTCGCTTTTAATAGCTGGATCCATGCTTACGCATGGAACTAAAGCTTAAAACAAACTGAAGCTGTTATACCAATGTTACTTTTTATCTATTTAACTCATCCTTTGCAGTGCCTCTTCTGAAAGTAAGCTTTTGTGGCAAAACTTCTGAGTGCTTCTCCACTAAATATTTGAAAGTGGAATTCCAAAAAGACAACAGATTTATTCTGCCTTAATTCAACACCTAGTTCTCCTCAAACACTTTAATAGCTTCCAAGAGCCATCTTCATCACACCTATCATTACCCACTCGGTTCTATGAATGCATGTTTATAGATTTTTACAGAATGGTAACAAGACTATTTAAATAAAAGATTAAAGTTACTGATGTGACATCAGCAGAAGTTCTCAGTGACTTCAGTCAAACAACATAACATTCTGAATTTTTCCCAGCTTGCAAACAAGTATAACTCAGTGTTAATATCAACAACACTACAATCTTCAAAACTCATTTGTAACATAATTCAGTTCCCAGCTGAAATGAAAACACAGTTCCGATCTCGAAAATATCAAGGAACATTCGTCCATCAATACGTTTTTACTTACAAACTCAACACCTTGGAATCTGATGCCTTCATTGTTTGTCTACTGTATTTGGGAATGAACCACATGGTTTTATACGACCGTCAGTCTAACAAACTTTGATGGACAACACTTGTACGTCATTGGAGACATTTTAGTAACTTGAGCCCACTTCAGAAGATACACTGCACAGAGTTAAGATTTCAGAAAAGCAATATTGGATTATTATTTTCCACCTCTCCCCACAGACTCGCACCAAGATTTTGCAATGGTTGACCTTTACACTTGGAATATCAGCAAATTATTATTTAACCATAAGTGAAACCGATCAGGTGATTTGCCTTTGTCAAGAATTCATTTATCTGAATTTAAAAGAATTTAATTCTGTTAATTAACTAAAATTACAACTCTGTGGGTACAGATAATCCCAAATTGGCTTCAAGTTCAGTGAACTCTGGAGAGGTTCATCAGCTTAGATGCAGCACCACAGGAATGTAGTTAAATGGCTTCCAAAGCTGTTTCAAGTCCAGCAGAGGTACAGAACTGATTTGTTTCAGCACATATCTTGAGCTCATAAACCTGCCAGACCCAAAATGACTCCATGCTGAGCTGTTTGGATGCCTCTGATCTTAACTTCCAGGACTTGGACTTGCAATGGCATGGCGGTGAAGCATTTAGCCATCCATTACCACCACTGGTCCTGAGGGGCTTTTTTTATCCAGACACAGAACTGTACCATGGCACGAGGCTAACCCGATTGGCACCAGCATCCAAGCTCCAGCAGTGCTGCTCCAGCAGGGCTACTGCTGAGCCCGAACTAATCCCCGGGGTGATTATTTCCAGCTGGGTGAATCCATCCTGGACTTCCCGAGTGTCTGATAGTAACCACAGCATTGAATGTTGTTCCAGTTATCTAGGATGTCCTGCTCCCCACGATCATGGATAGCAGAGAGTTGGTTACACAACATCCCAATCAACAGAACATAAATCCGTTTGAAGAAATTGAAAACTAAAGATAGCACTGAAGAGGTTCAGTTTTAATTAGTGCAAAACAGCATCTCAGTTTTTCCATCTCAGAGGACGATATAACATACTTTGTATATTATATAATACTCTCAAGTAGAAAGAAAACTTAAAATACTGGAGGAGGTTTATTTCCTCCTTTTTTTTCCCCTTCAGGAGTATATATACCAAATACGAAAGTGTCAAATAATTTCATTTCAGTATTTCATAACCCAAAGGAACACTCAAATTTTATTAAAATCTTACTATGGGGTTCTTACAAGAGTTTTGTTTCTCTTTGTTACTTCTTTTTGAAGCTGTTCAACATTAACCTCCAGTATCCCACTGATACTTCTTATTACACTGGAGTTGCAGTCTAAGCACCCAAAATACTGTAATTCTTTTTTCAGGTTTCCCTAAAACAATGGAGCAGGTTTTCTATGGAGGTTATGAAATTTCCATCTTTGGAGAAATTCAGAACTCAGTTGGTCAGACCCTGATCAGCCTGATCCAGCTGGTTGTGCTTTGAGCACAGGCCAGACTAGACATGACCTCCAGAGGTCCCTTCCAACCTAAATTATTCTGTGATCGTATCTGTCTGCAGTACTAGAGTTTCCTGTGGTGCAACATGGAGAGGTCAGAAGTTGTGCACTGCCTCCAAGGAGGCTGAGAGGGAGTCTCAGCACACTAAAGAAATGTGCAATCACGGAGGAATGTCACTGACATTACTAGAATAATTCTGATTTTTGAGGCAGCAGCAAGAGCAAAGCATTATCTTTTCTCATGCTGTTTTTATATTGCTTTATGTCAAGTTCTATCTCTATTTTACCAATAAAACTCTAGTGGCTTTAATTATTTCTCACTTGATTTACATTGACAGAAAGAAGAAGATGGTTTTGGTATTTTAATTACCATAATTGAGAATCTACAAATGAACATGTATTTGCAAAAACCTTACTCCTCTCATGAACTCACTAGGTAACCCATATTATAAGTAGCAGGAGCACAGAATGACTAACGAAGACAGTTTCCATCCCAACACATCACGAAGAAATAGAGAGTCCTCTTTCTTTAATGAGAAAACTTCAGTGTGTCTCAATGCCTTGAAACTAAAAAGATACTTGTACGGAAAAAAATTATAATTGGTACTGGGTCCCATATAGCCAAATTACAGCTCTAATCCAATCACTAAATTGCCATATGCTCTGTTCTAAGCAATCAGCCAGTTCCCTACCATGACTCTCCAGAAATAACTGTGCTTTGCAATTGCCCAGCTGGGCATTTAAAATGTTCCACCAAGGCCTGGTGCCATACATTTGGTGGAAAAGGACACCACATCATCATGGTCCTTGCAAATTCATCCATTTTTTTCTTTTTGACACCAAATGTTGAAAAAGAATAACAAATGCAGTCACAAAACTCTAAAAACGTCAACAGCCGCAAAGTACCGTTGTAGGTATTTATAGGAAGCACTAATGAAATGGAGAGAAAAGTCACACATATCCAGGTTTGCCCCCTAATTTACTCATTTTAAGGCAAAGATCTATAATACATACAAAATGCACTCAATGTATTAGGCAACATTGACTTCCCAGTCTAAAACTGGGATCAGTATTCATTCCTTGCCCACACAGAAGCCTGTAGAGATGCATCAGGAAACAGACACCCATTCTTTGACTGAATGTCCTCTTCTCTTGGGGATTTATAAAAAAATTCCCTCTCAACCCCCAGCCTGAATGTTCTCTTTTATGAAGTGTATGTCCCAGCAGGACTAAAGCAAGGCTTGACTAAGAGACATATAAGTATTAACCAACAATCATTCATGTGTTGTATGTTAGACTGTAGTCAAAAGATGAGAATAGCCCTGAAACCAGGGACCAGAATCTAAGTCTTCTGCTCCCGCCAGTGCCCGGAGCACAGGTATGAACACCCTGTTCCTCTTGGCCTTCTCCGGAGCACACCCTGACACATGGCCAGCTGCCAAGGGGCTCAGGATCCACAGCACAGCTAGAGAGACCTTCTCGCTGTGCATGGGAGACCTTCTTCAGATGTAGCAAAGTGGTGGACTTTGGCCACCTCCCAAGGAATGCTTGAAGCCCAGGACAAAGGCAGACACCAACAATATTGGGTACAAACAACTCAACACAATCCCCTATGGTCACTGGATGGGGAGTGGCAATGTCAAACCAGGCAATAAACAGTACTTTGCATTCTACTCTGAGGTCTTCAGAGGAACCTCCATCTTCCGTTAGCTGCATAAGGATTGGTAGTTATACTGGGCCAGCTGAAAAGGACCTCTGCTCCAGATCAAGTGTCTCTATGGACTCTCATCACTTTCTTTTGTGTTTTAGTTTTCTTTTAAACAAGTATCAGATTTTTGATACTTCAACTGAAATTTTTAAAAAAAAGTTATTTTACCAGCATTTAAAAGTAAAAATACCCAACTGAAAGGAAATTGATCAAAAGCTTTTTCCTTTCCTCCAAACACACAGAAAACAAAATTCTCCTCAAATACTATAATTTTCACAATGCAGTTCAACAATACTATCTACTTAGTTGCTGAAAATGTGACTGAAGAGAACAATAAGAACTCAGGAACACCTGGCTGGATTAATTAAATCCCTATTTTTCATAAGGAGAATTTATTCTTACGTACTTCAAATTTCAAATTTCTCAATATCAAATCCTCTCAGTCACA
The DNA here is from genome assembly GCF_030463565.1 of Pelecanus crispus. Taxonomy (NCBI): domain Eukaryota; kingdom Metazoa; phylum Chordata; class Aves; order Pelecaniformes; family Pelecanidae; genus Pelecanus; species Pelecanus crispus. The sequence goes on from NC_134644.1 coordinate 15,527,063, forward strand.
GTATGAACTTTGTAACATATTTCAAAAGCACACTCCTCTGAACTTCACAGAAATAATTCAGCTCATGTACCATATGTATTTACATATCATTGTATCTGATCAGTCTATAACATATAAACCTAGCTTATTTGCCTATTTGTGTATTTGCAAATGCAAAATGTATCCTCTCTGAAACTACTACGGACACAGAAGTATATTAGGAGCCTTAGACTTTGTCTATTTGCAAAAAACTCAGAAAGTCATGCCAAGCAAAGCAGAAAATTTGGACCATTCTCCTCTTCACGTCTAGTTAATAGAATTGTTTTTACAGAACAAAAGAACAAAGCATAAATATTTAATTCTCATGACATGCAAACACTGTATTGTTTTCCTGTTGCTATGGATAAAGCTCCTGTTCACATTTTTATTTGCTATCCAATTAGTAGATTAAGATAAGTACAACTTGCCACCTCTGCACTTGAGGAGACAGTGAAGATGAGACGGGCATTTCTCAGTTTTAGCAACGCTGGGAATACTGTGGGTCGAGGGAGAAGCACATGTGCATTATTTTCCTCAGTCACGTCAGAGAGTATAGTTCAGCTGTTCACTGGGACAAAAAACATTATCTGCAAGACTTTAAATCAGTAACACAATTCTTAAAACTAATTTTATTCTTATGGTGTTATTTTATAAATAAATAATGTGAATTAGTTTTTAATTGTTTCAACCTGAGATTTTAATTTTTCACCTATCAGTATGGGAAATCTCTTGGCAGCTCTGGAGGCTGTGTGAAAATTAAATTTTTTGTTTAATTATAAATTGGTTTTGCTGTAATAGTGGAGGCTTTAATTGAAATATTTTAATTAAGTGCTTGAAGCAACACAATGCTGGCTTTTTGCTGGAGACTAGCTTATCTAACAGTCTGGAGTTTCACATTTACTCAGCTCCTGTGCTGAACATACAGACTGCTATATAACCAATTGTAACTGCTGCTTCTACCTGGCTAATGGCATGTAAAAAGACAAACAGCGAGTGCCTTCAACTACAAACCTCACACCATGTCAATAATTCGGGGCAGTAAAAAGGGGTGGTTAGGACTGTTTAAAAATAATAAGAATGAGTGAAAGAAAGATAATAGTTGCAGCATCTTGTTCAAAATGTATTGTGATTGCCACAGATATACTTCCTGCCTTCTGGCAACCCTCCCAGCGGGAACAAGTAGCAGGCAGGGCTATCAGATTGCTCTCTGACGGACAGCCAGGCTGTGGCAAAACATAAACTCCAGCAGGGAATGCCGCTCTCTTCCTCTCCAGACAGGATATCAAAATTGAAAGCACCTGGAAGGTTCATAAATAGCAATATCAACACTATTAAGATTTCAGGAGTGTTGGGGAGTGGGGAAGGGTTGATTGCTTTTTAACAGATTAATTTCCACATTTGAACATTTCAGAAACAACACGACCTGTCTCTGAGGCCCCTCCTGATGATACTAACAAATAAAGAAATGGGATCTAGAAGTACAGAGGAAACTGAGACCAGCAGCAGCAGAATTTCATACTTGTAAAACACTATTTATCCAAAAACTCTGAAGCTTTCTGGGAAGAAGGATCAGGCAGGTGCTATTATCCTGAAGACATGGGCAAGAATAGCAGAACAGTAATGCTGATCACCCGCACCAAATCTATCCACAAACATCTGCATGGCTGCTTTGAGAACTAGGCTATAAAACAGTTTATCTGTTATCATTGTGTTGGGTAAAAAACGCAAGCCCTCTGAGGTCTGAAGCACTAACAACTACGGAAACTGCCTCTGCAGTGCAACTAATGAGTTAAAAATATTTATACTTCATTGCAGATCACACCAAAAGACTTGCAGGGAAACCACATGAGAACCAGAAGAGGCAAGGATGTAGTTACAAAGGAAAGATACTGAAATAGATGCCTGAGTTAACAAGATTCATGGGGAAGAACTTTCCATGCATTGCAATAACAGGAAGATATTGTTATTTAAAAAAAGCCCTCTTCCCTTCTACTAAACAGTGTCCTCATTGATCAAATAACCTAAGATCAAACAACAGATAACTACAAGGTTCCACTGCATTTGACAGTAGATTAATTAACTACACAAGAACATATACTGATTCACACAGCATTATCTTGCCTCCAGCAGAAAACACTTCAGAAGAAAAAATGGAGGACAAGAACTTATGTGCAATTGTGTAAAAGCGACAGACAAAATGTCATTTCAGAAAACAAGTAATGGCTGGGTCAAGTAACTAAGTAGAGTAATACTTCAAAATATAAGGGTGGAGCACTGCAGGGTGTTTCTTGCCCTATTTGTCTCTTATATTCCTGTTCTGTACTGGCTAGTACAATTCATTCTGACTGAAGAAGCAAAGCCTGCCAACTAGTCTTAGAAGCCAAGGGAGAGAGATTAACAGAGGAAATTAGTGGGTCTGGGCTTCAAAATCCACCTTCTCCAATTTCCCCTTCTTCCATCTCAAGTGCATAACAAAGCTGTTATGAAACCACATGTTGTAGTGGAAAAAAAAAACTACTTTTTTTTTTTTTTTTTTTAAAATCTCTGAGTCAAGAACATGGCCAAAATCGTGCCTGAAAGCTGAAGAGGCTTGTCAGAGTTGGCAGGACAAAAATTTCAGGAAAATTAAGAAATTCTCAGCTGGTGGAGATCACTTTAGCTCCTTTAATCCACATTGGTATGATGACCCACACCAGCTGAAAATCTGAACCTTCTTTTATGTCGTGGTATTTTTAAGTAGCTGAACTTCAGCCTTGAGTACAATTGTTCAGTCCTATGATGTGGTCCTGAAAGACAAGTACAGTGCAAGTAAAAAAGAGCCATCACCAACATGTCCCAGTCACTCACCGAATCCCTCATGTGCCCATCAATTCTTATTAGTGCGATTAGATTACCTACAGCTGTTCCTGAGTCTCTGCTGGGAGCTACAATGATACACAGCAAACCCTCCACAATGGGAAGCCTTTCTGCTTTTAACATTCTCTCCTCTTCAGACCACTTATACCACCTGCGTTTTCTATTAGTCACCTTGGTGGCCTGTAACGTTATCGCTCTGCGAGGGCAAGATGTAACCCCAGCTTTTGTGTCGCATGTTACCCAATCCATCACTTACTCTCAACAAGAAAATGAACTGTAGTGTCTCTTCCCATCAAGAAATTCCCTTGGTCTCCAGGGTGAGAAAAAATTCCATGGCAGCACCTAGATCTATTAAATCATACAAACCCAATTTTGGGGAACAAAACTGGGTCTGTCAGATCATTGATGTCATCCCTCAGACACTCACCAGGGTGACAATGGCACATTCAGCAGTCAGTTGAGCAGCACTGAACAACGTCCGAACAAAGCGGTAAATCTGTTTCTGCTCCGGGTCATGTTTGTCATAATCTGGTGGCACTTCAGATTTCTAAGGAAGAAATACTTCCAAATAGGTGACTGGAACAAAACGAAGCAGACAGAAAGACAGACAGTTCACGTGAAAGGGAGGAAGAGGCAGATGAACTTACCGAAAGGGGATGAAGGTTTTCATCAAAAATATCTAAGAGCATTCTTCCATCTGTGTCCCTAAAAGGTATTAAAACCGAAGTAGCGTCATTATGTGAACACAACAGCATGCAGCTCTCACAGACACAAGCCTATCATTAAAACTCCAGTACTTCTCATGATGCGGGGTGCTTAGGAACACCACAGAAATGTGATTTTCAAATAGAAGTTGGACCTATTCTGCCATAAGGTTCACATGTAATATGAAATCCATATTACAAGGTATGCTAAAATTTTCAGCTTTCAATGCCGAAGACACACAGCTTTTGCACTGTCTACTGTGAGGCTTTTTCAGAACCTAAGAGGTACTACTATAAACTTATGAAATCAGCTCAGCTTATGCTCCTTTTCTTAACTGTTAATCCTTGCAATCTCTTCTTTTAGCCAATTCCTCCTCCTCCTCTGTTGTCAACACCATGAACATTTACAAATATCCAGCACTATTTTTACCGTTATCCTTTAGTTAATACATACATACTTCACTTTTTATTTCTTTGGAAAACCCTATCCTACTAACAATTTCTGAAAGCAAAAGGAGTGTATATATAAAAAAAAAAAATCAGACAAAATATTATTCCTATTTGGTTTTTTTTTGCTATTTTGCTCTCAGATCCCTGTTGCTCAAGATCAGCATGAAAGTTGATGCAACTTCACAAGCCTAACATCCAGAATGCAATTTCAGATTTTTGCTGTGTGTAATCTTGGCAGGAACATGAACAATCACAAAAGCAAGTGGTATAACAGTACCAGTTAGAACTGGACACTTTCTGGACAGATGCATCCATGTCATTTATTACAATCCCATCTTTATTTATGGCATCCCTGGTACTTGGGTCATAGAGTTCTTGAGAGAAACCACTGAATATGTTATCTATCTTTACTCAACAGCATGTGTCTCTCAGAGCATGCAAACACAAGTTTTATAGTGGATTCATGTCTACAAAATGTACTTATTAGCAGCTCACATTTAAACCTCAACATCTAAAGGTGACGTTTTTTCTGCTATAAAGCCTATTAACATTGGAAATAACTGATTTTTTTTTTAAAAAGGAGTACCTAAATTAAAACAAAAAAGCAGATTGAAAATATTACTAGAAAATTCCTAATCAGCAAGGATTTTAGGCCAGACTCTTTTACCCCTACATAAAAAGACTAGTATCTTAACGCAGAAGTAGTCTCACTGGAATCATTTAATTGATGCGCTACAGTAAACTGTGGCCCTTCACAATGAGAAGAGACAAAGAATTTCCCGTTTTATTTCTTCATGCTGTAGCTGCTGCATGCTATGAAGGCACATTTGATTGCCCTCAAAAAATTTATTACACAAAAAAAAAAATTAGTTGATAGGTTTTTGTCTTCATTAGAACAAATTCACATTGTTACCTTTCAAAAATGAACCATCTACTAATTGATCTAAGCATTTTTCATGGTTAGTTTGTTGGCAATTGTTTTGTTTATTTATTTAGCAAATTCACCAATGCTTACGATTGGTGAATTTGCTCCGAAAACAAGACAGCTGTAGTCTTTTACCACTTGTTGAATAGCCAAGCACAACAAAAACTGCAGAAAGCCAATCAACATAACAATGATAGGAGACACTGGGAAAAGAAGGAATGATAGCTAGAATGTTACAATCAAATGAAATGTGGGAAACGTATGAAGGAATATTCTACTTCATGAATAGTTTCTCAAAAACCTGGGATTGGTGAGAGTTTGGAATATTAGAAAGTAATTTAGTTTTAAGCTTACTGTGCACGAGAAAAGAAACAAATATTGTCTGAAAAGAATTCTTCTCTGGCAAAGCAGGTGCTTGACTTGTTTTCTGTCAAAATCAACCTTGAGTCTACGTAAGAGTGACAGTGGTTTCTTACTCCCCACCCCCTATACGGAACCAAAATCTACCACATACGTCAACAACTTCCTTTCGCCTATAATGGCAGGAAACAGAACATATGTTTTGCTATTGCTGTTTCAGCAGCAAGTACAACTGAATGCTGTTATCACGTTGTCCCTCCATTCCTAAATCAGAGACAACCGAAGACAGAACAGTCGTTTCACGTCCTCATTTCAGAGTCATCCACTGACGTACGCGAGCCGGCTCCAGCATCGCTGCCGAGACCATCTGTCCCAAGCGCGGCAGAGGGCACGCTTACAGCACACCTCCCCATGCCGGGCAGCTGCAGGAGGGGAAGCAGCAACCAGTTCTTCCTGAATAAATTACCTCTCCATCCCAAAAGCAAAAGGAGAGATAGCAAGTTTCCCAAGAAAACATTCAGAATGTATTTGTTTTCCAGACACTGACATGGGACTCTCTATTTTATAAAGGCTTGGCCTCTCTGTTTATTAGCTGTAGATCAAATTTGCATCAAATTCTGTAAGACCATGAATGATCTTTTACTGCAGAAAGAAATGGGCTCCATGGCAATTGGCACGAAGCGAGTCTGGTGTACTTGGCTCTGGATTCCTCCTGCTAGACCGTGAGCTCTTACTCAAGTTTCTCACCCTTTGTAGTCCCTAATGTGCACCATTCTCCTGAGCCTTTTACTCAGCTGGCATGATACTTAACAGAGCGCTTAAGAATAACTTATTTCCACAAAACTTTAGAGTCTGATTATCTTTGAGATCTCTGTTATTTAGTCAAGCATAGTAAAAATTGACTAGTTAGCCAAAGTAACCCAGGGACGATGGAGGAAAAGGGAAAAAGGGAGCCACAGATGGATAAACAAGTAATCCAAGCATGATCACTAATGCCTCATTTCCTGGGAAATGAGGTTAGAAGTTTGCAAAAAGATTTCACTCCAACTTTTGCTTTACATATTGCCATGTTTCAGTCCAAGGCCCACTGACATCTTGGAAAGTCATCCAAGAGCTTTCAGCAGGGATCAAGCCCTAAGCTTTCTGCCCTTGTGCACTTCTAAAGGTTTCTCTTTAGATGTCAGCGTTGTTTCAAGAAGTGCGATGGGTTCCAGTGACCTGAAACATGGTCCCGAATGACGTACCAGCTTAACTTTAACCTTATGAGCAATTCCTGTTGTTCTAGTCGGACTTCTTACAGTCCAGAAGAAAAACATGCAAGTGGCTTGTTAGATCATGATCTAAGCCAAGTTCTCTGAAAAGACACATTGAAAAGCCATGGACACAAAAGTCACTTAAAGTATTTATACAATCTCTCCTTAGAAATGTCAGGAAATACTACTTTTATGATACTGTGACTTATCATGAGGACAGGGAATTTAAGATACAAAAGCACAATTCAACATGAAGAAAGCTAATTTATGTACCAAGTTACATATGCAACAATGCAGCAGCGCCCAGTGCACATAAACCCAAACACTGAATCATCAAATTCTTTCAATGCTGAACTGTACTTCCAGATTTTTATGGTACGTAACTCTCTAATTTTTATTTTTCTAAGCAAAATAATATGTATAAAAATATAAAAGAGTATGTTTCTCATTTTTCACATTTTCATGAGAAATAAGAAACTACTAACCAAAACATTTTGAAAGAAACAGAGCATGGATTTTTAGGTTTTGGGGAGTTCATTTGTTTTGATTAAAGATATCTTCAGTACAAGATTTCATCATGCACATACCTGTTTTTGATGTGGTAATATATTGCAAGAGCTACACTGTAAAGAAAAATACAGAGTTAATCTCTCAGGACTGTCAAATTACATTATTTGTCATATTAACATGCAAATTTAAAATCTAGCACAATGCATGACAAAAAGTATGCTCAACAGCCTGTTTTCTTCTGCTCATTGTTAGATACCAGGAAAACTGCGGTAAATAGACAATTTTACAATATTTGTTCAGCACACGTCAAGTGCCTCCTTTTCACTAGTAATGAAGTGCCTTACAAAAACCCTCATATTCCACACACCGAGTTGCACATACCTTCCATTTAATGCCCTACTCCACTAAAGTCAATGCTAAAACTCCCACTGACTTCCAAGGTTGAAGATAAGGTATCACACATATTGGACATTCTCTTTTATTGTTTGCTAATGCTGGCAGGCTAACATAAAATGTTTTAATTACCATTGGCTTATGATTTTGTATCTAAATCCATTAACTTTTGGCTGTCTTTCTATGTAGTTACTCACAAACCAGACTCAAATAGCAGGCTCCTACAGTTTTATGGCATCAAGTTACTTATTTTAACTCTGGGAAGATGACTCCCCGAATAACTTACTGCATTATGCATTTTCCATGTTCTTAACCACACACCCAAGTACCTCTGTTTATATTCTGTGCAAAGACAAAATGCACCCTTATATTCACAGAAAGCTACAATTTTAATTACGTATACAACTAACTGATCTCATTCACATTTGAGACTCAAGAAAATTAAGACATGGCTTCTCATGGTTCTTCTCCAGTTTCCAACTCACAACTCCAGCTTTATCAAAGGACACATGCTTTACTCACGACAGAGCTTTACTGAAGGATAAAGCAGAACCAGCACCCTCTCTACTTGTTCCAGCAGCATCAAACCCAGTCAAAGCTAAAGGCGAAGGAGGAGGGAGTTCACCGATTCTGTTTGTTAACAATTTGTTTTGTCAGTGATTCACTGTAAGATGCTTCCATCTTATACTGACGCAAAGTCCCCCTCCTTTTCTTTTCCATAAAGGGCCTTTTAAAAGAGTCAATTGGTTGCTCTATAATTTTATTCCAGAATTTTTACATGAAAACTGACATACTGCATGTTAGGAAAACATGTTGGAGCTATCCCGTTAGTAGGATTTTAAATTAATTCAGGTTTGGTTGTGTTTGGAGGTTTTTTTTTTTTTCCCAAACAGCCTGGTAGTGGAAAATATTTTTTCTTAGGTGAAAGTAAATATATTTTACTAACTTTGTATGAGCATTATAGCTTTTACCTGGCTGCATTAGAAGTTTTTAGATCATAAATGCTTTTTAAATTTGATTTTTTTTCTATAGATACACAGTATCTCTTAATTCCTTAAATATATACCGTGGACATTTAAAGGACACAATCCTCACTGAACACAAAAACCACATGTATGAATGACTTTAATTTGACTGAAAGCTAGTCACAAAATGAATTAGTCCTAAAATTTAATTGTAAATTATGCCCCTAAGAACACACTTGCAGCTCCAGTTCACTTTATGAAAGCTGATGCAAGAATCTATGTGCAGAGCTCTGCTTGGTGCCCATATGGTTGCTTTTGTAACAAAATATCAAATTCAGTTTAGGAAAATATTTACTGTTTAGAAATCTACATCAGAATCTGAAGGTCTTTCAGAACTGCAATAGATAAACTCGGATATAAGTTTCATTCTGCTTTTCACACGCTGGTTCAGCTAGCAATCAGTGTGCAGGAAAGAAGTTTATGAAGCTTTCCATCACCCTACCCTGGCCACCCCACCGATGCTGCAGTTCTCCAGTAGATGCGGTAATATTTTAAACACACCGGTGCATAACATGACCCAGAAGAAATAAATGAGCTGGCCGAAATACATCCCACATAGATTTACCTACGTGCAGCAGTCATTTATCTGCAGAGACTGCCAGGACAGGGGCAAGAAACAAAGCTGTACTACAAAAGCAATAATCCTGCAATCTCCCCACTCTTAAATCTGTTAAAAATGTGCAGCCAGACAGGAGAGGAGGAAAAGACTCCTCACCCAGAGGCCTCATGTGCCAGAGTCCAGTTTCTCACCCCACATAACCCCTTTTCAAACCCTCTGACCCCCTGCAGCTTCCAACCCTTCCCTTCCCTTCCCAGCCTGGCCCCAGCCCTCCACAACTCCTCTGACCCAGCAGGGTGCTTCTTCCAGCCTGACGTGCACCCTCTCCTCCCTGCAGCTCTGCCCCCCGCCACGCACCCCAAGTCTCTCCCAAACATCACCACCCTGCCCCCCCAGCTTGTCCTTCTGTCTCCTCTTTCACAAAGGCTGCTGCTGGCCACCGTGGCCCGCCAAAAACGCTTCTTGGCTGCTGTGGCCAACCGGACCCATCTCTTGTTTCCACAAGCAGTCTCAGTTCCGATACAAAAATGGACCCAAAACTCACCCAAAAGGCTGCACTTAGAAAAATCTGCATGCAAAGGACTTTAGAGCAGATGAGTATGAGACTCCAGAAGGAAAAAAAAGAAAACCACCCTCAAAACAAACAAAAAAACCCCACCTTTTTCCAGTGCTCATCTGAATTATTTTTAAGTTACTAATTAAAGAAACTTGGGAGGTTTAGGTTGGATACTAGGAAAAATTTCTTCATGGAAAGGGTAGTCAAGCATTGGAACAGGCTGCCCAGAGAGGTGGTGGAGTCACCATCCCTGGAAGTGTTCAAAAAACGGGTAGATGTGGCACTTCGGGACATGGTTTAGTCTAGTCTACCCTTGACTGGTTTAGTGTGGACTTGGTAGTGTAGGTTAATGGTTGGACTGAATGATCTTAAAGGTCTTTTCCAACCTAAATGATTCTATGATTCTATGATTCTAAAAGCAAGACTATAGTTCAGGCAGAAATAGCTGATGAGGAATAGGCGTCAGTCTGACTGCAAATCCCTTCTCCACTCCCCTCTTTTTTCCTTAAACAGAAAAATTAAGAACATGTTTTAGCGACCACCAACATTACAAACTCCTTTGGATGTGTTAGTCTGAATATATTTGTCTCTCATGTAAGTATCTCTGTAGCACAGATTTTGTCTTAATAAATTTTTGCATTTGAGTACACCAAGGTAACCATCCTACAAACAGCTCAAGAGAGGATATCAGCAATCGTAATAAACAAACAGCATAAAATGCCTGAACATTTGTTCTCTCATTTTTTCCCCTTACTGTACAAATTGTAAAGAACAATACTCTATAAATATCAATTTCATTTCTCTCCAAATGTAAAAAGGCACCAGTGAAACCTGAAATGATCATCTGAGACGTCACCCAAGGGTAAGCCCATGTGCACACCACATACAAAGCTCCCCACTGCTGTGTAATAAACAGCCTGCACCCCTGTACTCAATAAGGAAATTAATCTGGAGGCAATTAATTTCCATTTCAAACAGAAAACTGGAAGGAAAGCTTAGCAAATGAGCATTTTCTCATGAACAGAAAAGAGCTCTTCAATTTCAGATAATTCCGAAATTCTGAATAAAGAAGTACCCAAGTAAGTTTTGAGGACTCATCCAAAACAAGCACCCGTTGAATATTGAAACACAAGGATTTCAGCTGCTGGAATTTGAGATCCTTAGTTGCTTCTTTCTGTTGATATATGCAGTATTAGGAGTTTGATTCTGCACGGACCTACAATAAGAGTAATACCCTTTGCTCATCCTATTCGCTGCCTCTGGAGCATGACTGGATTAAATAAATTTTCCTACTTCAAACACTAAAACCTTTGAAGCTTGCTTAATAATGGTTCAGAAATATGTATACATAAATATATATATACACACATATATATAAAATGTAGGTTCTAGCAAAAAAAAAAATTATAAAACCCACCATTTGATGGTATACTTGAGGTTTGGTTGACTGACTGTGCTGTCATCCAGGAAAATAGTGGAGCAGGAACTGTACTTCCTTCTCAACTGCCCAGGAGGATGCTATGAAAAACATGCAAAAGAACAATGGCAATTATGTAATACCAAAGCATTTTTCTGAGGAGATGTAAGAATTCAGAAAAAACAAATTTCTCTGTCTCTCACAATGACGCACACAGTAATGTGATCATGTTCTGAAGCAGTTCAGAAAGTTCAGAAATAATAACCAGTGCAAAAGTCACAACAATCCCTGCCTGAGCCTTGACTAATGCTTTCAAGTCCCAATCTGCTCTCCGTCCCTCCTTTCCCAAAACCATGCAAAAATTTTTATGCAGAATTACTCAAATACATACATACATTTGGAAAGCAAAGATGAACGAGACCTATGTTTCTGTCCTCATTCCAAAAGAGTAAGTGGAAGAGTGAAACAAAAATTGTGTTAACAATGAAGATTGATTTAGAAACAGATATAAAACTGTGCTTGGAGAAAAGAGAATTTAAAAAAAAAAACCAACCCAAACCAAAACAAAAAAATCCAAACAAACCCTAACAGAATGAAGTAGGGGAAAGAGATCTTTACAGGAAAACTGCTAAAACCTCTAAAAATTAATAGGGAAAATTCAGAAAAACTAATTAATTAAGAATAGACTGTTATTAGACAGGAAGAAAATTGATCAAAGGATGTAAGAGAAAGTGGATATGCAAATAAAAAAGAAACATATCTCTTCTTAGAAAAAGTTTTCAACAGATTTCAATCCTATTTCTGCATTACCATAGGAAAACATTGGAAAGCTCAGCCACAAAATGACATTTGACAACACTACTTATTTCTGAAGATTTTTTGTTGAGAGGGCTTCTCCTTCAGCTGTTTAGAGCAGCCAGCACTACACTGGTCTAAAGAGAACAGTTTCATCATATCAGGTAATAGCTATCACAGTCATTAATGCTCTTTGATTTTATCCTTGCTTATTCTACCTACACAAGTGAATAACTTGACCAAGAACCTGTGTCAGGAAAGTAAAGACCAGTCAAATCACATGTTTAACTTACAACAGAATAGATTTAGAATTCAGTTGGCATGTCCACATGATAATTTTAATCTGCCTTACAATTAATGTTGTTTCCAGCGTTTCAGTGGAGAGACCAATGTCAATGCCATCGGTGGAATCCACATACATCTCGGCATCTCGGAGCAACTGAGTACCCAGGCTACGGTCCTGTGACTCCTACCTCAACGCATCTTCCCCTGCCTTATTTCTAAAACAGATATTATTTCAAGTGCCAGCACTCCATCATCTCACTAACACTTCATTTTCCATAGGCTGCAGACTTAGTAGCATTCATTAGATACAGAACAGACAGACTCCTGGTAAAACCTACATGCATCTGAGTCATCTTTCTGTTTTTCCCAGCTATGAGCAAAAGAGCATTCAAAGTCTTCCATTAATTGAAGAGAATAATTTTCTAAAGCTGTTGCAATTGTAGAAACATCATGTTGAAATGATGTCAAAGTTCACCAACAAATTCTATCACGGTCCCCCACTTGACCAATTAATTTGTAGGCTGAACTGCTTTTCTTGGAAATGAGAAAGTTTACTGAAAAAATGAAAAATATTATCCTTCTCAAAAATTCTCCAGGAGTTTGGAAAGGTACTTTGTCATACTTTGGAAGCTCACAATCCATCCATCTTCCAAGCTATTATATGTTAAACAAGGGAACAAACAGAAAATTTAGAAGCACTGGAAGCATTAATGCCGTAAAATGTATTAACTAGCATTGACATATACAGACAGAATGACTAGGGGACTGGTGATTTATACCTTTTATTCTACCACAGCTTAGTTCAAATTTCTGGATTAGACTGTTGAGTACCTTCCAAAGGCATGACAAAAGGCAAAGCAACCTAAAAACAACTGAAAATGAGACTGTTTAGTGGTTGAAAAAGGGGAGAGGTACAGACATTTCAGCATCATTTTAAAAAAATGGCATATGGAAAGTTTTAATTCTACATTTTAAGCATCAACATGTTTCAAAGGTTTAGATAAAATTTAAGATAAATGGACTGGATTAATTCACGGCAAGCATGAGTAAAAACCAGAAAACAACTCTGTAGCAACACCAGTATCAGATTTAAATTTTCTTATGTAAACAGCACTCCAACATTTGACACATGTCAATAATTACAGCCATGCACCTTATTTCTGAAACTACCACATCACAGAACTCTCCACCATTTTCAGCCCACGTCACACTTTGTTAGGCTTAGAACTTTTCACACTTCAGAAAAATGTGGTGTCTCATGCCTCATTTTCTGTTCATAACAACTTGGCAGGAAGGGGTACCTCTCCCAGTCTGAAAAAAGGTGCCAAGTGTAAACCTACTATCTTGGGTATATATACACATTTGTGCCATGTGAGTAACTAACCTATCAGTAGATCAACATTCCCAGCTTCTGCTCTGACGTCCAACTGCAGCCATATGGTATGCCAGGTAACAGATTTTCTACCTTTTCCAAATTACTGGAAAACACCCTCAGTTTTGTATTGTAGCTTGACTAAGCTGGGAAGTATCTCAAGTCCCACAGTTCACTCAAACAGGCTTTTCTGAACCTCCATAAAACACTGCAGGTGAACCTTCTCCATCCTTGCAAAGGACAAAAAGGTTACTGAGTATCACCTCAGTATTCAGTATCGTCCTGCACAGAAACTCAGAATCTTCTGAGTCCATTTCAATGGAATAAGTCCACCCAAAACTGTACAAGAGCTTAATGCCTTCGCATTTCAAAACCATCATGTCTGTCCACAAAAATTTTCCATTTAGACAAGTCAGAGAGGCCCTAAGCAAGAAAAATCAGAAGAGCTAAGAAAGAATATAGAGCCTTTGAAGAAATTGGCCAAACCCTCTATCATTAATGAGATCCTTCTCAGGTTCTGTCCCACCATTAAGGCTGACATGAGGGAAAGAAAGGACTGGTACAGCTCCTTTTGTAAATCTTCATATGGAAACATTACGGTGAGTATAGGACACGTGGAGCCTTGACAATCTGCTACTACAAATATTTACAAATTAAAAGCACCTCATTGACATGAGGTAGGATTCACTTTAATGTACTTTAACTTGCAGTGGTAATATTCTGTACCCAAGCTGAGATTCAGCAGATGTCATGTTTCTCAACTTCAGCAAGACTTCTGACTTCATCTCGGATAAAATTTCCAAAGTGCAAAGGACAAGGAAAACATGGTAGGTAAAAACCACTTGGAAAACTGTACTCTGGCTACCCAAGGATCATTTTCAAATTGGAAGATTGAAGTAAGGGACATTCCACAGACATCTGGTCTACTCAAAATGAAATATTGAGCAATAACTCTGATAACAGAATCAAGGTATTCTTTACTGTATTTGCAGCTGGCATTAACTTGTGAAGGACTAAAAAAAATTATTAGAAAACAAGGTTACAATCCAGAACAATCATAACAAATTTGGGAATTGGTCTGCACAAAAATATATTCCTGCAATCCATTAAGAACAAATGGAAGGCTGTACACTTAGAGAAGAACCCTCTCTCTAAATATAGTATGGCAAACCACTGTCAAGACTGTCATCAAAAGGATGTGTAGATCACATGACAACAAATTCACTCTTTTATAAAAAAGGAAAATATACCGGATTTACAAAAATAGAGTTACCATGTACACAACAGGATGGAGCACCCTTCCACTCTGCTCGGCTGGAATATTATGTCCAGTTTTGACCACCATATTTCAAGAAAGATGAATTGACTTCAGTGAGTCAAGAGGAGAGAGCAGCAAGATTAATCAGAGGTTTGAAAAACTTCATTTAGAAGGAAAAACTGAAAGACTGGAGAGGTTTTTTCCAGGAACAAAGCAACAATATTGGCCTTAAGTCATGTTGAAGGGAGTTCCGAAGAAGGGGATGTTGTTCTGCATGACCACTGTGGATGGGATAAGAAAGAGCAGGCTTATATTGAACTAGGGAAAATTAAGATTCGACATGAAAGTACTAGAGGAGGTGATGGCAAAAAAACCCCACCTCAGACTATCACCTTTTTCTAATGGCAGGGACAGCTTGAGTGACTTTAACAGTGATAGAATCTCCATCACTGAAAGCTGTAAAAGAAGAGGTAAAAAAACCATGTCAGGAATATCTTAGATGCTCTGAGGCAAGAAACCAGACTGAACAACCTCTTGAGATGAATTCTGGAATAATTTTCTATCATTTTGTGATTTCTTTTGATAGAGAGGATTTGTAGCTCTTTACTCCAGAAGCAGTTGTTATTTTTCTCATTTCAACCAAAGATGTTCATTAAGAAATACTATCAAAGTAAGTTACAATGAATAGGTAATAGCTGTTTTGTGGAATTTCTTTCTTTACAGAAAAAGATGTAAAATGGGAAAAAATGCTTTATAATTTGCTAAGCTTTTACATGTGTTACAGAAAAAGCTCTAAGAGATCGATATTCACTTTAATGACAGGTGTTTCTAGCTCTTAAAACCAGCAGTTTTTCCCTCTTGCACAGCTAGTACTAAGGAAATAACACAGCTTTATTTTCCCCCCAGCTTCATCCTGAAACCTTCCAACTTTCCAAATCACATTTGTTTTAAGATGTTTGAACAATGTGATTTACGTGAAGCTTACATAAAATACATCTTATCAGAAACAGAATGGCTTAGTTTGCCATCAAAATCATACAAGCTCTGCAGAACTGCTTCTATGTACCTGCTATGAAAGGAATCACAAATTCCTAACTAATTCACAATGAGAACACACGAAAAGGATTAATTTCTCTCAGCCTTCATTCTAGCATCATTCAGAAATTAAACTTCAATTTGTGGGGAAAGGGGAAGTGTTACTATTTCTTCTGTTAAAATAGTCACTTCAGGGTGGTTTTGGGTAGAAACATCTAATGGGTGGGTGCAGAGGGACCAAAACTCACACTCAGAATGGACCAGAAGGGGTACCAGCCAGCTCTGTCCTAGAAGCTCTTTAGCCACACTAGTACGGCACTCTGCCCTGATGCTCAGCGGGGTTGTTGCTTTGGGCGCAACAACTCCCTAATGAAGCTGTACAGCTTTTGTACCAGAGCTGGCCTTCAGCCAGACAGCTTCCAGTTTGGCAGAGGAGCTTTAGTCTTTTTTGGTGTTCTTCTGCACTTGTCTATCAAAAGATAATTTGCAGCTTCTGTCCTAAGTAATGATAGCACTGTCTCTTCTTCCACCAAACCAGGTGTAAGTTACTGCATGATTTTAAAAGGTACCATTAAATAGTATTTTCCCCCCATGGAAAAATTGAGGCCGGCTTCCACCCATCTGTGGAGACATGCCCACTGCTTCCAGGCAGTAGAGGCTGGCCAAAATGCTAATAGGCAAAACTGGCATGTAAAAGTACACATGAAGCCAAATTACAACAGCAAGCAAAAATACCAGGACCGCTTCTGACTTGGAAAAGGGAGGTTCCTATCTTGGGGATCTTCTGTTGCTTCAGGACATTATTTAGATCTGACAACGTTTTTCACAGAAGAAACATGATTTTACAGGTCAACAAAGTGTTTCCAAAATCAAGCAAGCCATACAACACAATTCTCTGCACGGCTCTGCAAAGCTCTGCATTTATTTTCATCTTGTGTAGTTTGATACTACAGCACAATTGTTTACGTTTAGTGGCTAGATATGGGTATACTCACCTGAACAAAAGCTACAGA
This sequence comes from Pelecanus crispus, assembly GCF_030463565.1. Classification (NCBI taxonomy): domain Eukaryota; kingdom Metazoa; phylum Chordata; class Aves; order Pelecaniformes; family Pelecanidae; genus Pelecanus; species Pelecanus crispus. The sequence continues at coordinate 15,543,847 of NC_134644.1, forward strand.
AAACTGCTCGATTGTCTGCTTAACTTTCTCTGCCAACATCTACAACAGTAAAAAAAAAAAAGATCCAGCCCAACCACTCCTAAGTAATATGTATTGTACCTCATCAGTCTATGATATGCTTCAACCTTGTCCTCAGTTGATTAGTCTCACCAACGTTTGATAATGTCCAAAACTGATGCCTTAGACTAGATCTGTACTTTTGCTCTCAAAGCTTGTCCTTACTCATGTCAACTATAGAAAACTATGTCAGCGTACCACCGAGCTCTTGGGGGCTCAGCAACCGCTGGTAAACTCTTCTGCAGTACACACAGGCCCTACTTAACCACTGATAAAGCACCCTGTTTACAAACCTGAAAAGATTAAATATTTCTTTCAACACTAAAAGCAGCTCAAAGGCTTATATTTACATAGCGTATAATTGCTAGTGTTGTGCAATTTGACCAGAGGGACTTTACTAGCCTCCCAGCACAGCAAGTATTGTATAGCAACCTTGTAAAAGAACTCTCCTGTGTGCTCTCATTCCACCTTAAAAGTTATTCTTTGTTCCTCCCCCTACAAAACTTTGCCACTTCATATAACTTACTGCCTTGAGGCTGATAGGAGAGGTAAAATTCACCCTAGAGGACAGGAATAGAAGCAAGGGGCTGAAAGACATTAGAAAAAACATTTCAAACAGTAAGTTGAAGCCAGCTATTAAAGAAAACCCGTTGATTCTAACTTATTGGAAGCCTGAGAAAGCATCTTAAACAGCATCTGTTAGGAATGGCATCAGTATAAGGGATCTGTTAGAAGGGCCAGATGGCCTACAAAGGCCCCCTCTAGACCTGGGGTTTTTGTGATGCTGCAATGAAGAGGAGTAAACACCAGATTAAGCAATCTCTAGGAGAGCTTCAAGAGCACCTGAGAAGCTTTAATCTATCTTCCAGTTTATCTTGTTCTTCTCTTTGAGTAAGGAATGTTAATTAAAATATCTTAAGGAATTTGGACAGCAATTATAAACCTTTACAATAGCCAGCCTCAGGCACTTAACAAAACCAACAATTCACATTTTAGGTTGTGCTTTGCATTTTCACAGATTAAAGCACTTTTAGACTATGTTCCCATTTCTGCATGTACCATATTTACTCTTATAATCATGAGCTGAAAGTGTTTGATTACCAGTCACATGCCTGGTAGTTTTACAATAGGGAAGCAAACAGCCTCTTTATCCACTCTGACAGGAAATTTGGGGGCTACAAAGCAGCAAATACCATACATCATTTCAAGCATGTAAAAAGGCTCACAGAAATTGCTTGTGCCACACCACATACAGCAAAAGACCCCTCCGTTCTCCGCTAGTCCCCATCAGCTGGACTGCCACTGGGAAAAAGCTTCCCCTGATGTGAAACACTACAGGGTCACTTACAGGGACTGGGGTTCTGATATGAATGATGCTCAGGAACTTTTCCCCAGGATGCCGAAAAAATTTTGGTCTATACACGGAAGTTATTTTTTCTACTTGGAATGATAAAAACAGTATTCTAAGTCTGCTGGGATTTAAGCATCCAGTTGCTAGGATAGCAGACTGGAAGTCATGTTCAGATCCCTAAACAAGACAAGACTGAAAGGAAGCTGTTGCTATAAGGCTGATGAAGGTTTTCCAGAATAAAAAAAAACACTGATGAAGAGAAAAAATTACTTCCCTTTTCTGCAGGATTTCTCTTCCTTCAGAAATATTCCAATATGCAAAAAATCCCCCTTATTTTTGGTGGATATTACTGCTCATAAACACAGGCTCAACTTTAAAAGTGTATCTTGTCAAGAAGAGAAGAAAATACTTTGGCAAACAACATTTTCATCTTGTCTGAAAGGGAGAATTTCTAGCAAAAACTTGATAAAGAAATCGTAGAATCACAGAATCATAGAATACTGTGGGTTGGAAGGGACCTTTAGAGGTCATCTAGCCCAACCCCCCTGCAGTGAGCAGGGACATCTTCAACCAGATCAGGGTGCTCAGAGCCCCGTCCAACCTGACCTTGAATGTTGCCAGGGATGGGGCCTCCACTGCCTCTCTGGGCAACCTGTTCCAGTGCTTCACCACCCTCATTGTAGAAAATTCCTTCCCTCAATCTAGTCTAAATCTACCCTCTTTTAGTTTAAAACCATTACCCCTTGTCCTACTGCAACAGGCCCTGCTAAAAAGTTTTTCCCCATCTTTCTTCTAAGCTCCCTTTAAGTACTGAAAGGCTGCAATAAGGTCTCCTCGCAGCCTTCTCTTCTCCAGGCTGAACAACCCCAACTCTCTCAGCCTGGCCTCGTAGCAGAGGTGCTCCAGCCCTCACATCATTTTTGTGGCCCTCCTCTGGACCCGCTCCAACAGGTCCATGTCCTTCTTGTGCTGAGGGCCCCAGAGCTGGACGCAGTGCTGCAGGTGGGGTCTCACCAGAGCAGAGCAGAGGGGCAGAATCCCCTCCCTCGACCTGCTGGCCACGCTGCTTTTGATGCAGCCCAGGATACGGTTGGCTTTCTGGGCTGCAAGCACACATTGTTGGCTCATGTCCAGCTTTTCATCCCCCAGTACCCCCAAGTCCTTCTCCGCAGGGCTGCTCTCAATCCCTTCATCCCCCAGCCTGTACTGATACCGGGGGTTGCCCCGTCCCAGGTGCAGGACCTTGCACTTGGCCTTGTTGAATCTCATGAGGTTCACACAGGCCCACCTCTCCAGCTTGTCCAGGTGCCTTTGGATGACATCCTGTCCCTCAGGCATGTCAACTGCACCACTTAGCTTGGTGTCATCTGCAAACTTGCTGAGGGTGCACTCGGTCCCACTATGTTATTGATGAAGACACTATTTTTATAATCAACTTGTCCCTCCCTTGCCCTGCTCTTTTCCCCTGCAAAAAAATAATCACCCAGTACAAAGAACTAGCTACTGCAAACAATAATAAAAAATTCACTCTTTCTCCACCACCACCCCCCCCAAAAAACCATAAAACATGTCTTCCTGTTTGCTTTCCTTGTGCAGGCATAGATACTGATGCAATCTCTCCTCTCTGAAAAAGGAAACGCCTCTATCTCAGTCTGCATCTTCATCCCCCTCAGCAGCTTGACTAAGCAGATTAAAAGAAAAGACTAGTGCACAGTGAAGCAGCATTAAAGCCATAACAAAAAACAACAACTGCCAGTTCAAGGGGAAAGGGAAGTGGAGTCTGCTGCAACTGCTTAGAAATTAAAATAGGCTGGAAGAAAGCAAACACACCAGGTACACTGTAGGTAGGTATGCAAAGGATCCAGCAACATCCCCACCCTGTCGTCTGTCTCCCTGGGTCTGTGGGAAGACTGAGAGATGATGGCTTCTCCATAGCACCCTGTCACCCCTACTTCATTCCTCCCCCCTTGCCTTCCCCACCCCAAAAAAAGAACAGCTGCTGGCTGTTCCATCACACCTACTGACAAGGTGAATCTGAAACTTGGCAACTGCCAGCCCCTGACAAAGTGCAATAAATCAAAGCAGGAACCCACTAGCTGTATTTTGGGATGAAAGGAAACTATGCAGCCAATTAAAATATTCTACAAAAAAGAGCAAGCAAGAAAGGAAAAGAACAGTGGTGTTATCATACTAAGAAAGTGCATTTTTAAATGAAAAGGAGTCAGTATTAATTCATTAAATTTTTTTTTCATAAATAACATTTTGAAACTGTATTTGTATAAACTACTATTCTCATCTATTACTACACAGAACTAGACAAGCAGTTGAAGATGAAAAAGCACAACATTTCTTGATAGTTCTCTTGCTAGCCAGCCACCCTGATCATTTGGGAGATGTTTAACTCTATCTGCAAAACAACCAATAAGATACTGCACAAAAGGATAAAAATACTTTGTTGCTCATCTTGTTATTTGTCACAAAAGGAGAATAAGTATAAAAGACAGGAAAAAAAAAAAAAAGATGATGTTTTAGAAAAAACACAGAAGAGTGCTGCGTTATGGTGAGGAGTTCTTGTAAAAGGAAGACAAAACAACACTCCAAAATTTATGTCCTCTGGCTTGTTCCCTCCAGAGCACATGTGGGGACCCAGAACTTCACATCCACAAGGAAACAGATGAGTAGCAATAGCTCCTGTTAGAAATGCACTTAGCACGTACTGAAAAATGGTGGAAAAGAGCTGATCAACCAATAGGGTATATCATAAATTTGCTTATCATGTAAATACTACCCATCATTTGTCACATAGTATTATTAAATCTATTTCCCCAAATTTCTTCAAACAAGGTGGTCTAGGAAAATTACGATGGTTCCCTGCAGTCTACAAACCTAAACACAGTTCCCAGCTAAAGGCCACAGCAACCACTTCAAAAATGATCACCAGTTTGTGCGTCAGCTTTAGCAGACTGAATATTTAGGAGGTGCTGAATGAATACTCACAGGTCTGCTGAAGTCAACCATACATCTCAGTAACAACTTGAATATCACAGGCTACATTTGAAAACATAGCTTATGTATGAGTACTGGCTAAAAAACTTAACTAACTTGTAAGGATACACACAGAGAAAGCCATGGTAAGGGCTTCAGCTTCAGCTATTTTTAGCTTTGTAATTCAGAAGTACTTTATAAGTACAAAGAAGTCAGACTTAAGGTAGCAGTAAACCAGACTACTGGGGGAAGTTTACATTGCTGCAACCTTAGCCAATGCTTTGAATGATACTTTAAAAACAAAAAAAAGAGGAAATTAGGAAGAGATTTAGTGCTTAGGGTATCAACTGCTTGACCTGCTACACTGAGCTCCCAACAACACAACTCCTCAGTGATATGATCATCCTACCCTTTTCTGCAACAACGCCAGCACTGCCTAAAAATATTTTATACCAGGGTTTGCAATAGTGTGCTTCCAGCAGCATTTCCAATAGTCATCTTGTGCAATCTGCCAGATTAATCCACTTGCAGTCTGCCTAATACAGAATACACCTTTTACATGACATGAAATGACTCAGAACACGTGAGAATTTCATCCATGACACAAGGTGGACACAGAAACTCAGTTAATGCCTTGCTTTGCAGTGTCTATATATTCATTTTTTTTGCACTGAGCCCTCCAAGTTTGAGGCTAAAAAGACTGCTGGAAGTTACTGAGCAGATTACCAAGTTTAGAGGAACCCTGTGCATAAACTTTACAAGTAATTTTATAACAACGCATTTGCACTGCAAACCACCCTCACATGCACTGTAAACAATGGAAATGTTTTACAGAGAAATAGGAGGTGGGAAGCACTAAGAATATCTGCTAGCCTGGTGGGGCCGACTTTTAGGCTTTTATAAGCCTCACAGTATTTCATGACTTTCTCAAAATCTCAACTCTTGGAAAACTCTGAAAATCTCAGCTTACTTTTGAAGCTAGGCAGTAGTTTCAGAAACACTCAGCACAAACCATTTCTGCCAACAAATGAAGCAGTCCTGCCTTCTCACCCCACTCGGTGGCTCAGTCCTGCCTCCGTGCCTCCCCTCCCTTCTGCGGGTGCAAGCCCTGAAGTGAATCACATTTAGCAACAGATCCAGTTTATGTTTTAGCCGTGCTCAATCTACTTGCAGTCGTGCCCCAGTCCAGTTTACCTGGAGCTGCACAAACGTTTGCCCCAGCACAAGGGAATGCAGAGGCTATAAACCACATCTGCTTCTTTCAGCAGCTGGAGCGGCTTAAAAATGATTCATGAAATTATGGCTTATATTTCCAGATAGAGGAAAGTTTCAGAACTTCTCCCCATTTCACCCTAAAGGCAAATACCATTTGGAAGACAATTAGTTCTTTCCCTCCTCAATTTTACTGAGGCGCGACCCCAGATATTTCAGCACAAGGTTTAACATACTGGGAACCGCACTGGTTCCAGGTGCTTCAGTGGTACAAACAACACTAAGTGGGGCAAAGAGCCTGGTCCCGTACCCAAAGCAGGCTACAGGGGATTTGCTCTCAGCTTCACCGGGAATTTGATTCAAACAGAAGAAAACTGAACTGAAAAATTCCCAGGGTACACAAGTGTATCAAAAACCCATCTTCGCACTTGGCATGTACCGCATGTCAATCCACATTCACATTGTGTCAGCACTGGTCAGGCACTTCGGAACTTCTGTGTAAACATCAGATGCTGCAGCTCTCTGCCAAAGCAAACTTGCATAAAAATGCAATTTGAAGTTTTAAGAGTTTTTGTAATAATTTGATAATAAACATACTAATGTGTGCAGCTCTTTGTCCCAGGTACCAGTTATCTATGTACACTGGTTGTGAGCATGGTACTGTCTTCAAGCCAACAGATCCATTCCACTAACTCAACAGCTGAGACCTATACTTCTGGATCCTGATGCAGAACAGACATTTGAAGCATCAGCACCCTCTCACCAATATGGAAATCATGTGTGATAACTCTTATTTATTGTATAATATAGACAACAAGGAGAAAGCTGCATAGCGAGACATTTTCACTTACGTGGTTTATATAGAGACTCTTGCGTTTTTCTCTCACTGCAAAAACACAAAATATGATAGAAATATTACATGACTATTTTTCCCGATTAAGCTTCTTATATACCATTTATAATAAAAAGAACAGGAGGCTATCTATGTGCAACATTATAATTGCTTTTGCACTAACCAAGTATATTATATACCAAACACAGAAGGAACATATATCTGTATGCATAAAGGCATTTATGCTCACTAGTGTGGTGATGGATTAAAATTCTCATCCATTTGGGTACTTCACCAGGTGCTGGTCCACATGGGAAAGTTAATATGCAGTAAGCTACAGTCCAAGTTGGCAATGGATTAGCCATCCTTCACCAGTTCCGTGTGTGGGTACTCCTGAGCCACCAGTGCCTTTGTGCAAGGTACCTTGCTGAAAAGCGGCCTACACTACCTTGCAGGCATGAAAGCACCTAAATAGCTATACCATGGAGTTAGCAAATTCTCATCATAGCTTACTGTGCACTAACTCCCATAGAGCAGCCTCGAAACCATATGCATTACATCACTGCCTTCTATAAGGACCAGGCGCAAGCCTGAAACTATTATTCATGTTGGATACAACAATGAAAATGTATTACTTTGGTGAGTATGAACCAGTCACCACAAGCAAGGGTTGCAAGTCAAAGCCACAATTAGCCAAAATATTCAGAAAGTAAACAGCAACAAGCGAGATAGACGTATAGAGTCTTAATTGTCAGGCAAATGCTTATTACAGCTGATTAAATATACTCTATTTAATTTTTTAAAGCACTTTCCCAATTAACTCACCCCATAGAGAGCCTGTGGAGCTCTGTTCCAGTGAAAATACCACAGTATTTAGAATACAAGTCTGCAGGCAACTAACACATAAATCAAACTGCAGGATTAAAATAATAATGGTTTCATGCTGTAGGTGATTAAATGCACGTTGGTGCACCATGATTTGAAAGCTATGCAACCCAAGGCACTTAGCAAAATAAGAGTGTTCATAATGGTGGGATAGCCTGTCCATTCCCCGTTGGATGAGAAGCCATTATTTGTGATTTTTTATAAGCAAGCAACCTCACATAAACAAGGCTGTATGTGTGAATACCGTGAAATAATTGTGTTCAATGCAGACATAAAATGAAAAGAAAATAAGAAAAAACTTTTAAAAATCCTTACATAATTTTCCTCCCAGGGAGCAGAAAGGAGAATCACACATGACAGATGTTAGCCATGTCACTTAGCACATGCTCAGATCCACAATTATGGACATTGTAAACAGAATTAAACAGGAACAGCAGGAAAATTCTGATCGTCTAGTAAATAGTTAAACTGCTTGAAATCCTGCTAAAACACTGCACTACACTTAAGTTCCACACACTGCGTTTAGCACCAGCAAGGGACATAAGTAATCTAAAGGGAAACAACAAAATGATGGCAGATACTCACTTCTAAGAATAGCCAAAGTATTTGTCTAGCATTGCATATTGCAATGCACAGGCAGTAAACAATCCTGATAAGGTGCATGTAAACCTAATAGAGTACGTAACTGAAAATTAACACCTATTAACTGTGAAATTTTGAACACAGTTAAGCGTTTAACAGTGTTTTAATCACAAACAATTATACCGCATATAAAGTTCTTATCGACAAAAGCCTATAAAGACAGCCTGCACAGACTCCAAATTCCATTTTAATCACCTTTTTTTCCCCTACCTTAGTTTTTCTCTTCTGTATTTTCCCTTGTATCCATTATTCAATTGCCCATGAAAGTACAACCATCTATTTACCAAAGCAAGAATATCACTCACAGCTCATTCCCATTTGCTACTTCCAATCTCCAGAAGAAGATATCAATGTATTTATACACACCCCTCACTTCTCCCTGCTCAAGCACTGCTTGTGCTGCACACTCTTCTAAGCACCACGCTGATCTCCCTCCCCTTATTTCCCCCATCTAACCGAAATTCAGTTAGCCTGGATTCTCCACTGAGGGACTGCAAGAAGGCAGCCGTGCTTCTGGCCCACTCTGCCACAGCGTGAGGCTCAGCTCTCTCCAGAGCGTACGCCGATGGGGAACCGGGCACAGCGGAAACCCACTGGGTCACAACGGCTCTCTCTCGTGATCACAACCCTCCCTTTAAACAAGGCAAAGACAGTTATTGCACAAGGCAAAAGGTCACTTCTGCCAAGCTAAAATGACTGTGAAGAGGCAATTCCATCACTTGGCTCCAGTCAGTTTAAAGGCGCTTTGCACTGCTCACGCAGCGCAGTATGGTCTTCGGCGGACCAGGAGGCAGCGTTATAATTAACCGTCATTTTGTAGCATAAACTCCTAACTGCAACTCCAGACTTTTGGCTTTCAAGCATGGGGTTTTGAGGAAATGAAGCTGAACAGATTTAGAGTCAGTTTAAACAATTAAACTACTTTCTTTCTAACGTTTTAAAACTTGAAAGTTGGAATGGAACTCTTCAAGTGGAGACTGAGATGCTGCCAAACTGTCTTCGTTTTCCTCATTTTAAGGTCAATGGCCTGTTCCTATTTCTGCAGGCACTTTCAATTGTTATTGTTGAACTTTCACAAGAGTAGGAAAATATATTATCCTGAAATAAAAGGGAGTGAGGAAATACACACACATACACACATATATATGTACGCGTGTGTGCGTATGTATGTCTGTATTTTTCATTGAGCTGTAACAGAAACTTTCTTTGTGCAACTTCTGTGGACTATCTTAATGTTACCCATATCAGGATTGAAGACAAAATCCTTGAGGATTACGTCAATAAAAATGTCTCGCATTTTGGGAGTTTGTAAATAATTTCTTTTTGCTTCATCCGAGACAAGAGACTGGTCCTAGTTAACATTAAAGAGTAAGCGCAGCTTACTTCACTTCTATCCACTGTATAAATGCAATTTCAAAATCCTCTTTGCCTGAAGCCCATTGTTGCACTGATCCTGCAAAATTTAGCCAGTACATTGAATGTGTAAAGCCTCATGTAAGTTGGGAGAGGCGGACAGCTGTAACCCACTTACCAGCACCCTGAAATAGCAACCGTTGCCCTCTTGCTATTATAAGGAAAGGAAGTTACGCTATCGGAGTGCTAAGTTTTGGAAACCCTGGCTTAACTAAATAGTGCATGGCTTTTCAGTCACCTAGACCATCCTGCTTACAGGCCAAACTCAGCAAACAAGGGAGAACGTGCATAAAGCACTCACAGAGGTTAAAGACATGCAAGGGCATATTCTTTCCTAGCTCCCTAAACAGGGAGAAGTACTCATGTAAGATTCAGCACCTAGAAAATTCCCACAAAGAGTTGGAAACATTTAGAAAAGCTACTTTAGTTAGGAATCAAATTAATATTAACACGTCTTCAACTTTTCTACAGATTCATTGAACTCTCAGGTAATTAAGGATGCATTCAGACTACCAAGAGGGACAGGACAGATTTAGATGCTTAGCATGGCATCCAAGCTTCACAGAACAATGGGGAATTCAGACCATGTAATATCCAGAGATGCCATGTCCTCTCTCATTATATTCAGGGTAGTCAGCTTGTTGCTCTTCACTCACATGTTGATCACAAGCGGCTCAAGTGCAGCTCCTATGCCAGGACAGTACTACAAGATTACCAGTGAGGCTGAAAGAGTACAGGGCTACTAGAAAGCCAAACGTGGAACTGCCTGAAGGTAACGTTGCCAAATCACTCTAGCACGTAGTTATGGACTTGGCCCTTTCCCGCTGTAGAAACACGTGGTGAACGCTCAAGAGTCACAGCCAGATATTGGATGAAACCTTGAGTCCTGACGTCCCTCAGCTCTCCAATATGTATATTTTAAACATCTGCAGTTCTTGTCTATATAAATATTTTCACTTTCAGTCAACAGGAAGGTTTGCCAGCCCAACACTATACAAGTAAGGGAGAGAGGTAGTTACATGCCCAAGTTCGCTGTTTTCAACATTGCCAGCTCAGGTCTCCCCCTTCTACACTGACTTAAGAAGTCTTGGGGGTTCCCTAGTCTCCACAGCAGGCTGTCAGAATACAACCCTACACATCCTAAAAAATCCTTATATTTTCCCCTTAGCAAGCATTTTATTGCATTTTGGTGTTAGGCAACATCCTTGATTAGTGTGATAATTCCTACAGCTCACTTGGTTCCACAATGGGCCCAAAGTACAGCTAAGCAAAATGCTTACTACTGTGAGCTGTCCCACCAAAATGGGATGGTTCTTGGCAATACATCATCAGATAAATGTTTGCAGAATTTTTCTTTTGTACAACCAAGATAGACTTTGGATTTTTTCCACCGTGATCAAGGATAGCTGAACAGACCTTACACTCCTGTTGATAATGTTTCTATGTTGTTTCACTACATTGTTCTCACTCAAAAGTTCTATGTATTGCTTAAACTAGAACTAAGTTTCACAGACCAACTCTAGCATGGGTGTAAACTGTCATTTTAAAAAATGCTTACAATTAACTACATACTAAATTAACCACTAGTGGTAAATTAACCACTATTACTACAAGTAAGAATAATCATCAGGTCTGGTCAAAATTTTAGTTGTTGAACTTGGGATTTTTTTGTCCTTTTTTTCAACAAGCTGTAACGAGAAATGTAGCATCCATATGGGATTATACAGTCTCAAAACACTATAAAAACACTATAAAATAGACATCAATCTTCATAATACAGAGTACTATGGAAATATTATCATATTCATTTTACAGACTACCAAACCAGATTAGAATGGTAAATCACATCCAAAACCATGTAATAAAGGCATTGACAGAACCAGGGCTGAATTCAGAAGGACAATCTGAAGGGCAAAAGAGGTACTCACATAAAAACCTCTTCAATTAGGACCTAAATGTATATCCTCTTTGTTCTACTCATGCTTAAAAATTAGCAAAAAATATACAGCAAGTGAAAACGACATTATTTTTAAGTGATGTGTTTGACACTGCAATTTGCCATGTAAATAAAAACCGGCATTTATAGGCAGCAGAAAGAAGGACAAAGAATTCATACTGAACAGTCAGAATTACAATGTAGAAACTGCTTTGAAAGTCTTGGTAGAAAATAATGTGTTTTGCATTGATTACTCATCTACTTTTAAAACAACATGTCATACATGTCCAACAGGGATTGAAAGAGCCAGAATAAATGGCTTCTATTCTACTAACTCTATCAAGAGGCTTGCTTAACGGATATAATTCCGGAGAGATCAATTTGTCTATAAAAAAAAAAAATACTCCAGACAAATACATGATTATATCAAATCCATAATGAGAGAAGAAGAAAGAATGTTTGGATGGGATGGGGGTTGTTTTGTTATTAAAATCTAGTACTGAGCTCATTTACAGTATCAGCTATATTGGAGGAAACTCTGCACTGTCTTCTTAGCTAATGTAAACCGGCATTTTCTCAAGAAAATACTCTCCACACATTTCCCAGAAGTTTGGCCTAATGTTCAGAGTTCAAAAAAAAGCCAAACAGTTAGACAGAAAATTTTGGATTTAGGGAAAATACTTTAAAAATCTAATTCTATCAAACTTTACCCATATTTTAGTTCTGATACAACGACTACTTGGAACTTAAAATTTCAGGACATGACAAGACTCAAACCTGTACCTTCTACTACTGACAAAATAAATAACTGAAGGTGTGACTTGTTTCAACTCTAACGTGACACCTAGAAAAGCCTCTTTTTTGGGGGACGGGAATTATATATTAAAAGACTATCACATGCATTCTAACAAAGAGTTTAGAGATAACTGCAATAAATTCAGTAACCTACCATCTGTTTGCGATTTACTGAGAAATATCGTACTGGCCCGTGGATGATCTGATGGGTTGAATTCCATGTTCAAATCTAGAAAGAGAGAAAGAATAGCACAAAAACATGATTATCCAACAGTATACACAGATTTTCTCATTCTTTTTAATAAGTCCAAGTTTACATACTTAAGCAGTTATTGTAAAACAAAATCCATCATGAGGCCCACTTTTTTATCCTTCTTCACGCAAGTGGCTCTTTTTGGCACGCAAATCACTTGCATCAACGCAGCTTTGGGATTAGACTTCAATTCTAAGGGCTGCTTTTGGATTAAAACAGACAAAGCAGCTTGAGAAGTTTGTACACAAGAAGTCAGGAATTATCCATTTACCATCATTTTCTTCCCACCATGCCCCAAAGCCATTGCTAAACACAGGAACACAGCTTGTTATATGTAATTACAGAAGAATTAAGTATTATAAAACAAATACGCAACCCTCTGTAGATAGATAGCTTTCCAAGATTAGATGTGATTAAAGTAAGCAGTTATTGCTGCTGAATGTAAACAAGCTACGTCTAGGCCAGAGTGTCTTAAATAGTCAAGATTCTAAAAAAACTTCTTAAAAAACTAAACAAAACAAAACAACCAAACACCCAAAAACCAAAGCAGTCCTAAAAAACATTTACCAGCTTAAAGATTCAAATTTATCACAGCTTATAAAAACTTCTATGAATGTTATTTTCCCTATAGACGTTAAAATCCATTGAATTTACTTGTTCCCAAATACCACTCCACTACCAATTTGTCAAAACTCTTATATGCCTGCATCCACTTGAAAGCATGCTACTAAAAATAGTACATCATTTTTTATCATTCTCTTGCTCTGCCAGCGTGGCTATCTCAACCCTAGTTCTCCTGCATTCTCTTGATCTCTAGATATACATTCTTTTGCATTTGATGCAGGTGTTTATGCGAGACTACATATAAGCACTGATATCTTCTGTGATTATCCCAGGCTTTCTACATTTCTCACTCCCCTTTCATACCTCTGTAAAAGCTCAGCAAAACTGGAAATTAAGCCCCAGGTCTTATGAAAACAAAACAAAGTCTTTTTGCCCAGGGGTCAAGTTCTCCTGTCTATAGCTTTCCCTGTTCCTTCACCATCCATCACCATATTCTCTTCTCCCTTTCCCTTTTATTTATGAATTTGCTAGGTCTTCCACTTCTCTGCTTTTTTCTCCTGACTACACACCTCTCTATAAATGTACTTTCTATTTGTATTTTTCCCCTTTATGCTCTCTTGGTTTCCTTTTCATCTCCCTGCATTCTGCAGCCCATGAGATGAGCAGCCTGTCATGCTGCTGGCACCTGGACGCAACTTCTGGAATAAACATGATCTTACTTACAAGGAAGAACCCAGAAACACAGAAGAGCAATTTCTCCATTGGAAAGGGGGGCTTATTATTATTATCAAACCCACAAAGGGTGAAGAAAAAAAAAAAAAATCTAAGAATTTCAAGGGAAAGTGATTTTGATTCTCCCAGAAACCACAGTTTGCAGCCAAGCTTGCAGGAGATTCTAGGAAGGTCATCTTACTACTAGAAGTTCTGACTTGAAAGGACTGAATTATAAAGAATCTTTTCCTGTTACTTTCTGCATCTTATTTAGACATAGAGAAGAAGAAAAAAAGAATCGCCCATTGAGACAGTGCTGGTAAAGATCATTTTCCAATTCAGGACAGTTTTTCCATTAAGCGGAATTCATGACGCAATTCATTAAGTAAAGAGTAATCAGCATTTTAAAATGACAAAATACATCGTCTTTTATCATCCTCATCATTTTTTATCGAACAGCATATAATACATCACCATAGACCAAAAAATGCCTTTTAAAAAAAAAAAAACCCAAACAAAACCCAAACCGAACAGTACAGACAATCTTTCTTCAAATCTTTTGAAGCACCAGAATGCAAATTTAGTCAACAAAACAGGACCAGCAACACAAAACTGACCTCAACTTACAAAACACTGGCCCTAAACAGATGAGCATTCCTTTCCTTCAGGCCCAGAAAATTACCTGCTTGGGGAGTAATAACAACCTGGTACAGGCTTACAGTCTGCTTGCAGGGCCGAAAAGAAAGGAAAATGAATTGCCACGTCCTGCAGTCAAGTTGCAACTATTTAAGATTCCTGTGTTATTAAAGGCTATTATGCAGAAGCAGTAAATCAGCAGAGGTCTTAAAGTCTTTCTGGAAAAAAGCATGAACTACAAAAAAGCACTAGCTCTTGGGTAAACTGTTATTCTTCAGACAGGAGCTGAAAGGCGGCCAGCAAAATCCAATCTCAGCAGCTGCAGAGGCCAGACCAGGGGTTCTGAACCACCTCGGGAGAGGCAGCGGCTGTGGCTCCTTCCCCCCGCTGAACCCCACAAAGCACCACGCGTCCTCTTCTCTCCACATCCTTTCTCTCACATCCTCCCCAGCAACAGCAGCCATCAAACACATCCATCTGCCTTTCTCAAACTGCCTGCACAAAAATCAGAGAACGTGGGCATGGGGAGCGGCAAAGCCTGCCAGGGCAGGTTACCCAGCACAAGGTGGCCAGAAGAAGACAAATGCTGCTGAGAGAGGCTGGCTCCCCACCTCCCTCTGCGGAACAGCATAGGTCTCGTGGGCTGGCAGGCAGAGGAAAGCGCTGTTTGGTGTGTACCTGCAACGCGATCGCTCCCAGCTCCTCCAGCGAACAGCATTAGGCAAATCCGAGCATCCCACAGGCCACCTGTGGGACCACACCACTCCATGCCACCACTGCGGGCACACCGGAGCATTAGAATGCATCAAGTTTCACAACATGCAAGTAAGATTTCAGTCTCTGGTGCATCATAGATGTCTTAACTTACTGTATAACTTGGAAAAAAAATGCCTTGTTGAATTTGGCAACAAATTCGTAAAAATCTGTCATTAGAAACCATGTTACAGGACAAAGAGATCAAATGATACATACATATCTGAAGCTAGTAACCCACCACCAAAGGGCATTAGTCAAAAGGTTACCTCCATCCTAAAGAAAATAATATATTCATGTTTTAGTGTTATCAGTAGGTCTTTCTAGTATTTGAAAAGTATCATGAAAACCAGCCACAATATGAAAGGTTTACTCATTTTGTAATGGAGTAGTCGAAGATAAAGAGAGATTTAAACTCACACAAGCAATACTCTACTATTCGAAAGAGAGGAAAGCGAGAGCCAGAATTTCAATTATTAAAATCTGCACAAAAATTTTCTCCATTGCTAGCAGTCTGCTCTGTGACTCATCATAGCCTTACAAAGGAAAGATTTAAAGTCGGTACTTTTTCCAACAGTTATGCTGCACTCCAAAATCAGCTTTTAAAAAAAAGTCATTGTCATAGACAGTCCAAATCAAAAATCTTTCACTGCAGATGTTCCTTCCAGTTAATACATGTGGAATATTCTCCTACCTTTTTTCATAGTTCAAAGATTGCATTTACTTTTTTTCAGTTCTAAAGGACTGTTAAGCTATGCAAAATACAATTCCCACTCTGTAAACACCTGAACAGTGTGATGCCCCATGAAAATTTCAGGGGTTTTGTCTTCTCAGGATTAGGAACCAAAGCTGTCTGTCAGCATACACATGTAGACGTACACATGCATGTATCTCTATCTGTATAGATGTATATTTAAATCAAACCTAGTTTTTGGTTAGCCAAAGCAAAGTCAGCCTCAGGTACACTTCAGCAAAGAGATCATGTGCCTAACAGAATTCACACAATTTTGGAGCATTTGGGCAAGACCAGAGTTACAAATACATGCAAATATACTTCAGGTTGCATTCTCTTCCTTGTTTACTAGCATGTCAAAATAAACATTATTATAATAGGCATTCTGATTTATAACATCAAAATAAAGTCACACTCTCTCCAAGGAAAAAAGGTAGATTTTGCATATAACTTAATTCGGTACGTAACGGTATTGAAGTTTAAGAGAACCACCAGAAGACCACAATGAGATTCACCCTGGGCATTGTGAGAAACTTAGTTCCTAAAGCCACAGTAGCTGCATTCATATATGGCCATAAAAAGAAGCGAACTGTAAAAGAGTTCTGTTTCAGACTTGGGCTAAAGCCCAGGCAAGATTTTAAATCTCAGAACAGGATCTTAAAAAGCAATACTGAGACCAAAAATACTGAATACAGCCTCAGTTTGCACTTTTTGAAAGGGTAAGAATAAAGTTCAGATGAGTGTAGAAGAGAGCTACAAGAATGACTGGAGGCCTGCACAAAATGCCTTCAAATGAGAGTCCGAGTTCAACCATTTAGCTGACAAAAAAGGAAAACTAGGAGGTGTCTGTAGTTCACATGCACCTTCACAGGGCGAGAAGAGCAAGTACTAAAAGCTGTCTCTAACCTAGCCCACAACATAACAAAAACAGTGGAAAATTAAAGCAGAAACATCTTAATTATGAACTTGGATAAAAAAAAAAGGGAGGATAATTAGGCATCAAAGCTCCACACCCAAGGAACTCAGCTTATTTTGTTGTTTTCCCTTTCTAGAAGATTGCTTCAGCCAAACATCTTTAGGCTTTAGTCCAGCACGAGTATTTAGGCTCAATTTAAGAATAACTACATGCAGGTTACTGGCTTACGATTCATATGCAGGTCAGATCAGATGATCCCAGGGGCCTCTAGCTGAAGTTCTATAAAATCTTCAGAAATAGCAATATTTAAATTATTAAGCACAAAGCCTCAGAAAATCCCAGTGGCACATCTGTAAATGTTATAAAATTGCACCAAACTCTGCTGCAATTCTTCAGAAAGAGCTACGTTTTAAGACTTGTGGTCAGAATACATTATGCAAGATAAAAACAGAAAAGGAGGAGACTAAATCTTTCGTGGCAAAATTTTAACAAAAAAAAGTTTCTTCAACTCCTGAGTCTACTGAGATAGAAACATGCAGCACAAGAGGATGAAGGATGGGTGCTGTAGCAACTAACTTGTGAGCAACACGTATCAAAGCTTCTGCCATGACACCAACAGGAAAAACCAACAGTCGCTGCTTTTATAACAGTGCATGTGGGCTGCAGCACAGGGAGCAGGTCTGAAAATGTGTTTATTCTGTCAGAAAAATAAGATGTTACTTCCTTCCTTTTGAACAATGAAAGTTGGGCAGGTTTGCACTGCCCAAGCTCTGATGCTGATTCAATAACGAACTAAAGTCTAAATTGAGTAAAACATTTGTTTTAGACTTAAACAGTTCTGAAATAATCTGGTGAAATTACTTTCCTTCCTCCCCTTCACCCCCGGGACCATAGGCTATCACTGCCACTGCACAACCAGCACTCTCATTAAGGAAAGAGATAGGGTCATGTATTAATTTAATGACCTATCATATGCTTAAAAATGAAATCAATCCATGTTTCTTCTTCCCAGAAGATACTTCTTTCTTAGTTATTTAAAGGGACTTCAGGTAAGAAAAGAACAGACCCATCAGGGCATGCCAGAGGAAACGGCAGCTGACCGGGCGCTACATGAACTAGTTAACCTCTCTGCCATCTTTTCTCCACCCACAACCTGACATTACAGAGCAACTGCCTGGGATGGCCAGGTGGGTGGAAAACAACAAAACCACCACCAAGTTGCTTATCACGAAATTAAAAGAATGCAAGCAATGAGCAATATTTGATTAAGCCCTACATGCTTCCAGGAAGCCTGTTTAAAGGGAAGAGAAAACAATGGCCATGGGAGCAGGGGGAAAGGGAAGCACAGGTGACCCGAGGAAGGGGAAGGCTTTCACGGAGATGTCAAGGGCAGGGCTTTCGGTGCACCCTGATGCGGGTGGGGAACAGCACGGCTGTGCCTCCCTCGCCTGTGCCACCTCCGTGGTACCAGCAGGACCCGAGATGTGATTTCTCTGGCTGGCAGAAAGAGTGAAGTTGTTGCTCCAGCTTCCAGTGTACCAGCCCGTACGAATGAGCTGATGTCGTCTGTGGGAAGAGAAACAGAAACAGCATTCTCCAGGCACAGAGCGGGAGATAAGTTTCCCCAACACTGAACCTAGAAAAAATGCTGAAATAAACTTAAAAAGTCTCATTGTACCTTACACCTTTCTGGTTCTCTTTTACTCTGGTGGTCTGCTCCCCTCTATTCACAGTAATTAGGCATTTAAACGTACAGTAATGAAAATATTCCCTTAAACATTATTACGTTATTGTAATTCCCTCACGAGTTGGTAAGACTTAAATGGGTACCCCAGCTAAGAGGATCTCCCTCATCTGTCTCTGGTCAAATGAAGCAAAAACCCAGAGATTACTTTAAAAAAAGAACAGAGAGCAAAGAAACAAGACTGAAGAAAGTAATCTCTCACCATTATTATCCATTTTCTTAGACTTTATTTTTATTTCAAATCACCATGATTTATATAAAGGAGCCACAATGCAACCTTACATTTGGAAAACCATATAACTAAATCTAGTACAAAAGTTTCCATTTGAGACTTCTGTACATTAATGTCTCTAAAACGCAGGATGCACCAAGCACTAGGACTAAAATAATTCACTGGGATGAATAAATAAATAAAGCACTGGGATGCTTGCCGTTCAGAAGTTTTTATAGCTTTCAAGCTGAAATAAGACTCAATTGTATAGGCTGGTGTCACTGGATAATAACAATAACCACATCTACTTTTACACTGAAACTTCCAAGATGGGAGATCCGCTACTAGAAGTTTCAGCTCATGCCATTCAAACATCACAAAATCACAGCATGAAGATTTATCAGTATCAGAGCACAAGACTTATCTGTCCCTTTTTACAGTACTTCATGCCTAGTGTTAGCAGCATCTACCTCAAATGAAAATGCCTCTCAGCTGCATTACTGCCTGCAGTGCTCTTGTAAGAACAAATGTTAATGATGATGTTCCAGTACACTTTAACAGCGATTATGAAAAGAAAGTTGGAAATTGGAAGGCTTTCAGGAGGCAATTGGCTGGAAGGGTAAACTCCTTCAGGTTTGGCTAGGTCACTGGAAAAACTTGGATATGATCTTTGCTACCCTGGAGCTATGCTATTCTCTGCGTACCATTCCAAGCAAATGACGGACATGACATTCTCAGCAAGCCCCAATTACACCATGACTCTGCTCCAGGCTCTGCTCTGATCTCGGTCTTCGAGGGAGACACAGAGATAGTTCATCAATAAAAAGGAGCCCTCTGTGGCAAATAATGCTCATTTCTGTACAGTTATTCCCGGCCAGTCAGCCAAGTTACAACATAGAGCAGTTCTCATGGACACAGCTGTATTTATTTTCTCTTCTAGATGGAAAATCACATATATAACTTTTCACAGAACAAGGCTGAAGAAAGTTTGTATCCAGGATTTTTAGTTTTGTATCATTTTTCAGCATTTGCCTTCCTTTTCACAGCAGTCTCTCCCAACTAACTAGACACAGCTCACGAGCAAATTAAATCATCTGACATTACATGATATGCAAGTCTCTTTTTTAACGTCTCCTTATATTTAGAACAGAAAAGATACCAATTAATAAATCTTTTTCTCTCTCAAGTTCATCTCACGAATGTCTTTCAGATATTCCAGTACTTCTTTTATTAGTTGTTGCGTTAACTGTAACCGAAGTGAAGTTTAAAAGTTTTATTGATATATAAGATAGCAGAAGATAAGGAAAAAAAAAATGCAAACACATATCCACCCCCACCACCCCCTCAGGAAGACAGAGAGGAAAAGACAATTTCTCCACATTACATGAAGAATTCAGCATGGACTTTGAGAACAACAATTCTGTGCTATTATTAATTCAGGAGCATGCCCACCACTAAACAGAACTGTCCACTGTAAAAAGTGCCTAATGCAAAACATATGGCTGTGCATATATACATTTACATCATACTCAAATACTGCTTCCCTAGCTTTTGGGTGTAACATAAAGCATGGTTCTTCATTACAGTACCCTAAAACACCTGAAGTGTAAATAAAATAAAATACAATAACAGAATGCAGAACGTAGTCGACTCGAAAAGTATCTTGACATAAAGAATGTCACTTTCCCTTCACTCATCCAAATGGAAATCTAAGGCCAGCAAAAAGAAGCAACTTTCAAGTATCGTACCTTTAAGATTTTCCAGCAAAACCAGTTTCCTGTTAAAATCAGCAAGAGTAATGACGAGCACGTGCGTGTGCACGCCTCCCTTCCTTCCTGCCAGCGTGCTTGAGACATGCTACAGCACAAGGGACACCGACAAATAATTCAGTTGTAAACTGTCCTCCCAGAAAGCCCCTCGCCAATGTTTCAAAGAGAATTACAGTCTTTTTTTGCGAAGCGTTCCAACAGAATCCAGCCCCAAAATCACAACTAGACCCAAAATTTGTTCATATGCAGGATAGCCAGGGATATCAAGTGGACACGTGCCAGAATGCAGACACGCTGACTCCAGAGGTGAAGGACAACATTCCCTATGACATTACTGGTTTTCATGAACAAAAATTAATTCTAAACCCTCATTTTCATTATACGGAGCGTACAAACAGGATTTTAGAATGAAAAAATTACATGAAGACAGCAAGCGGAGCCCTGCGAGCCCAACGCACGTAAGGGCTCCCACTGCAGGAAGCAGCAGCCCAGCCGAGTCAGGCAGCCAGAGCAGGACCCCGCAGACACAGCAGCCTCCCCGTCCGCACAGCGGTCCCGCTCTGCAAACGCCCGCCCGCCTCGGCTCACCTGGATGAACTCACTGCCAGGGAAGCAAAGCTGAAGCCAAGCACAGATGGTCTAATGCTGCAAAACAAAAGGCAAGGAAACATACACCCAACATTTCAGTTCTGCTGGTGCAATACAAAGTGGGGCAAGGGTTGCCATCATTTTTTCAGCAGCACAGTCTGCTCTGAATATTACAAGTAATATAAACAATAATATGAAGACATTATTCCCCAAAACCTTTTTTTCAATAATCATATGTGACGTGGTTGCCGTCAAGTAATGCAAAACAGAAAGAGGAACTAGAGAGCACGCTTTAAGAAGAGTATCTTGCTTTGCACTTCTGCACTTTGCTGAGCATCTCCCATCATTGCTCATTTTCTCACTGCCGACCTGTCCATTTGGTTACTAAACACTGCTTTTTGGCACTTGAGAACATGGTACTTAAGTTCCCCAGTTCCACCTTCTCTCGTAATAACCCTCCTCCATCACATGACACAGAGCCAGCTAACACACGCCAGATGTGGTCGTGCCGGCATGCGTCCCTGCAGAAACACGGGCTGCCGTCTCTTCACCCCAAGAGCTTTTCCACGTAAGGCAGAGAAATGGCACCGCCTGGACTGCTCTGCCACCTGCTTCCAGGGGGCTTTATTAACACCCTAACTACTGCCTGCTTTTGCCAGTGTCACTCCTGCCCCACTTATGGCACGTGCAGCAACAGAAGGAACAAAGCCGCTGTCCTACTAACCTCAAACTGAAATTTATGCGTTTCTCTAATGCCCCAGTGACACTGAGCACCACGAACGCTTTTTCCCTGATGCATTTTTACTTAACATACAGACCACTTTAAAATGAATTTACTCTGCCCTATTAGATCCAAGGGTAGAAAGAATGGAATAGAAACAGTTGTGAAAGACTGAAAAAATTTAAAATTACTAGTGATTTTTTAAATCTTATTTTTATTCCTATAAATGTACCAGATAAAATTACACAAAGATTCACTTATCACTCATTATGATAATCATTTAACATGATACATGTGAAATCTTTTACAGATATAAACACAGTATCATTACAGACCTAAACAAATGATACCAGCTGTTGCCATACCAAATTATTTTACTTGCCATTTCAAAACATCCAAACGGTACTACCAGGCTCTCCACCAAAAGAGGCCTCAAGCTATCAATGCCCCAGGTGAGGCTGGCTGTGATGCTAGCCACCCTTGCCACAAACTGAACCCAGGCGTTAGCAGCTGGCAGGGAATTATTTGGCACCGAGTCAAACACACACCACCAGTCAGCAGAAGTGTTGGGTTAACCTACAGTAAATTGAACCCATTTTACTTGAAGACACAGATGAATATAGACAGCAGCATGATCATCACCATCATGTCACAGTTGAGCTGACATTATAAACTTGAATCTTAGCTTGAAGCATTATCTGCAGCTTTGCACCGAGGTGTATGCATTTCACCATTCCTCAAAACAGACACTATTGCCATGGGAATCACTGAGAAATGGAATGACCTTAAGGATGTGTTACGTTCTGCAAATCAGGGCACAGGAGTTTGAGCTGTAGCTCAACTCTTTATCTGGAAAAAAGTAACTTCATAATGGAGACTCACATTCTGAGGAGCCCTCACATCCACCCAGCAGAGCAGGTTGAGCTTACCCTTCCTCATTCCCTTATGGAAATGATTTTAATAAATGCCAGTGAAAATGGCAGCTTTCCAGGATCTCTTCTTTTTCCTTTTGCTTCCCTACTGAGCTGTGTGACCTAAAGTATTTATCGAACAGCTAGTAGGTAATCCATGAAATTCAAACAGAAAAAGAATCTGTTCTCACTTCTCAGAAAATTTAGTGCAAGTGTGTTATAAAACACTTGTAAGGGTACATCCACGACTTCAAGGGCAGCAGCTGCTTTTTTAATATGCAAAAATATAATTTGCAATCTTTTCTGAAGAACACCACAGGATACTTGGTAAACTACAATAATAGGCTTTCAGTTTTTCCCCTGCAGATTTTATTCACATGGCAACCAAATTACCATGCTACCAAGACACAGCGTTAAAATCAGTACTACATGCAGATTGCCACCTAAAACTGAAAAGCGACTGACATTAAAAACCTCTCTCATTACTGAAACTCTACTTTTGCACGTGTATGCAAAAGCCCATAAACACATCCAGCTAAAGCACGCGTGCATGTCTACGCACATGCCTGAGCCACCAAGCGCTGCCGTGACTGAGCTGCAGTGCTGTCCCTAAGCCCCGGAGGCCCAGTCTCCAGAAAGTCTTACGGCAGAACACATACAACATAGCTTGCTCAACATATATCCACTTCAGATGCAGCCATGTAATTCTTGCCCAGACTCCAGACACTGTAGCTTCTGAAACCTAAAAACCTGTGACCTCCAGGTATTTTGTCTGTCCTCAAAAACCCCTTAACTCACATTCACATGTCCCATACACCAGGCAAAGAAAAAGGAGCAAGAAGAGGGAAAAAGACACATTAAACTTTGAAGAAAACAATTGCAGATCTTTGACATTTATTCTCAGTCTTTGATTGAGTTCTTTAATTGACATTTGTTCTCAGAAGAGTCAGCTCAGAATCATTAAGTGCTGATCTTGGAGAAGCACCTTATAACAATTGAATATGCTGCAAAATTGTCACTGTAGGAGGTACCATTTCCAGAGTGATAAAAAGCAGTATATTGCTATCTTGTTATTTGCTGTGAATTTATAATGATCTAAAATACTGCCATCCATCTTCATTGTGATTTACCGTATTACTCTGAATATGTGAATAGCTCTAAAAAAGCCACAGAATAGTCTTATATATTTACTTTTAAATCAAAATCATACAGAAATGTTTTGTTCTTGTCCCAAACATGGACTTATTCCCAAAATTACATTGGCTCAATGCCCAGGACAAGTAACATTCAGTCCCAGAGCAGTAATTAGTTTCAGATCCAATATCTTGCAACTCTCTAGCTCTTAATATGAGCTCTGGGCAACTGAAAAAGGGATAGAAGCAGCTTCCTTTTTGTTTTTCTCCCAGTCATGTGGACACAGCCACTGCATATAATATTCAAGTCTTGAGGCTGACCTGATCAGCCACCACAAGTAATGCAGTCATCCTAAATTCAGGCAGATAGAACCTTACAAGGTCAAACCCAGAACAGAGATAGCTGTGCTACTGGTTAAGAAGGGGGAAGGTCACTGTGAAACCGCAATCCAAAGACACGTTGCAGAGAACACAGAAGGTTAAATTATGTACAGGCCAGGCAAAAATGTCGAAGGAGGTACTAGTATTTCCATCACAGATGAGGAACTGATGCAAAGGAATAAAGTCAACGCATTACTAAAATCCCCGTGCTGTTTTGCCCTTAGACCACAGCTCTGCGGATCAGACTCCAGGCCTCGATCTATGTAGTTAGCCAGAGAAAGAAGAGCACATACTCAGGGACCATAGGACCATCTTGTCCAAACTTAATCTTGCTACTTTTAGACGCCTAATTCAAAGCTAGTCACCCAGTTGCTCTACAGTCAACAAAGCATGCACTTCTAGAAGTGCATTTGTCCAGTGGCTCCTTGCCTAATCATAAAACAAAAATTTGGGATAGAACAGACGCATCATACTCTAGACATGCTGATCCTTTATCTTTCCTCATACGCTTCTTGACAAAGGTACCAGGGAATTAATTAAAAATATACATGAAGTGCTGCACTAACCTGGGCATAGTTTGCTATAGTCTGCTTCTGATCATTCACATTGACACTATGTGCTGCCTATTTATTAAGCAGTAGCTTATTTCCAGATTATGGGAATCGTTCCATGTACCAAGGCTACTGGAAAGATACATGCAAATGTCAGACGCTATGTAATGTAACATTTTTGGATGAACTTTTCCTATTATTGCCTGGCAGGGAAATGCTAATTTAACTCACCAAGTTCCATTCTTTTGAGTTATTTTTGCCTTAAATAGCTCAACACTTTCAAATGTTCATTGCAAAATTCAGACCATCAGGCAGATACACTGAAAGCAACAACTGTGAACTGCTACCACAGAACAGTTAAAACCACCTCATGTCAGTCTACAATACTGCTTTCAGAGTTGCTATGACAAAAGAAAATCAGAAAAACAATATATTAAATCAGAAAAGATAATACCTAAAGCAGCACATTAATCAGAATGATTTCATCAAGTCTCCTCCAAGACAATCTACTGAAGGAATCTACTGACAGGGAA
This sequence comes from Pelecanus crispus, assembly GCF_030463565.1. NCBI lineage: Eukaryota > Metazoa > Chordata > Aves > Pelecaniformes > Pelecanidae > Pelecanus > Pelecanus crispus. The sequence continues at coordinate 15,569,063 of NC_134644.1, forward strand.
GAATAACCACATCATTAGCAATTTGTATTCCCGTCAGGAATGCATTTAGTCGCACCATAGATTAAATGTTTAAGCAATTGCTAAGCAGACATGAAATTTTCCAATTTGAAGGCCTATCTCTAATCTGCCAATAAAAAAATTAAATACAGTGAGTCATTTCACTCAGGACAGTAGCTCCTCACTTCAAATCTCATCAGAGGTTTTTTCATTAAAACGCGACAGACAGCTGACATCACAGGAGAGGTTTTACTGGCAAGTGCTGTATGTATAGAAACACATATCCAACCAAACTCTTGGCTGCCCTTTAAAAGTGAAAAAAATACTATTTCATGCATTCAGGAATCACCACATAAAATGAACATGTGGTATTTACCTGAAGGTCCTAATCTTCTGCAGAACCTATTTTTAATAATAGTGTCCAGATATTTAAAGTACCTGGATACACAGACGGAAAGTCAAGCAGGTTTTTGTAATGGAACATTATGACTCTCAGACTTTCTGAAGTTCCTTAAAGGAATAACAAACATTTGCATAATGATACAACCTACCTGGGCTTCCAAAAGTCTTTAACAAGGTCACCTGCTTCTGAAACTAAGCGGACATCCAATAGTCAGAAAGGCCAGGCACAAATTGCTTAAAAGATGGGAAATGAAGCACAGGATGAAATGGCCAGTTTTCAACAACTGTTCTCTGTTGTTTGGCAAGACATTCAAAAACCATGAAGTGAATTTAATAAGACTGCAAAGTCTGCAGATGGTAGGACATAACATAGCAAACTAGCATCAGCTACGAAGAACGTCTTAGCTACCAAGCAACAAAATGGCAGATGTAGATAAATGCAAAAAACTGGGGCACATAGGAAAAAACATTTCTAAATTCATCTTCAAAATTAGGAGCTTCGAATATTCCTACTCAGGAAATATGTTGTAGGAATTGGGAACAAATACAACTAGTATGGACAGATTCAAATCACACAAAAGGAGGAGGCTGTTCAGCAACATTAATGTTGTAATACTACTTTCCAGCAGACAATGAAGTTTCAAAGGGTTCAAAAGGGATTAGACGGGTTCCTGGAAGACAAATTCACTAAGAATTGCGAAGTATATAGTAACTGCTCAGCAAGTTCCCAAGGTGCAATTTTAGGGTGACTAGGGATTCTGAAGAACTATTGTTAGATTTCTCTGGTTTATATTCTGGCATCCGCTCCTGAAGGAGACAGGACCGAGGGCTGGGGAAAACTTTGGTGTAAGTAACACTGCTCATGGTAAAATCCTGTAACATCTGATAAACGAGAAAAATAAACAGCTTAAATTAAACCAAACAGGTCCTTTGTCTTTGAGAGCTACTAAAATATCTGAAGTAACTAAACCCAAAGCTGGGAATTACTAGACCAGCATGTACTTTTTAAGCAAGGAGAAAAGCTGTCATAGCCTAGTAGTTTAACATTAACTCACTTTTCTCCACTGCTGTAGTTTTGTCAACTTTCCAGCATCAGATTTATTGCAGCATATGGACTTTCATCCTCAGAGAGCACCGACCAGACATGCATTTGTCTTTCTGGTGGCTGATGTTCTGGAAAGCAGAGGGAAAGGGAGGTCCTGCATGCCTTGCGCATCCACCACAGGAACCAAAATACAGATGAGTCAGAAGTGAAACAAGTCCAAACCAGACTGTCAGTAAAGGTCCAATTATTCAAATGTATATACAAATACATCCAAATATGTATCTAAATATACAGGCCATGCTGCCACTCCAGGTGACTCTCAGGTCAGTGGATTGCCATGTTGCGTTTTTCTGCTTGGAATAATGCTCATGTCCCATCTAACACTATATGCATGTTGATGCACTGCAAATTGCCTAAGGATCTGGACCAGTCCAGGAAGAATAGATTAAATGCAGAGGATTTTGTAGGCCCTTGCTATCTGTGAAAGGAACACAAGAGATTTCAGCTTTCATCCGGGTTGCTTTGCTTATTATGGTCCCTACACTTTGCAGTGGGCAGCTGCTTTATGTATGTGAAATAGCACGAGAAACAGGAAAACAGAGTATGAAATAAACTAAGGAAGAGAAACTTAAAATCAGAAATAGGAAGAAAAAGAGGGACTACGCTGGACAGGCAATACTGTGTAAAGAACACAGAAAAGAAAAGCTGCAACAGCTAGTAAGAGAAAATACCTAAAATGTGAAACTCTACTCAGAAACAGGCAGGGGAGACCACCAAACCACAGGAAGGCAAGGCAATGGCTCATGAGTTAGCATCTAACAGCTTTTGTTGAACACTTTTGACTGATATTTATTTAACATGTTATTCAACACAGCTTGTAACGCATTTATACAACAAAGTGAGGTTTTGAAAAAGCCTTGGCTTAAAGGAGGGACTGGACCCTGACTCCACCGAAGAACCAACACCAGGAGCACATCAGTGCTTAGCGAGAGCCAGAGAAACTTCTAACACATCAGTAAACGCAAATCAAAATTGCTGCTGCTTTTTATACACACCAAGACCTTGGTGGAACTATTTTTTGTCAAAATTGTTCAAAATACCACAAGGTCATATATCTAAAAATTAACAGGTTTTGGATGCACAGAAATGTTCAATGTAGTGTATTCACTCTGACACGCACTTTTTAAAATAGACATTTCCCACATTTTGTAAATCAAGACCATTGCCAGCTAGAGACACAAATCACAAATGTAACAAAAGAAAAAAGTTTTAAATGTAATAGTTTAAGAGAAAAAAGTTCCCTCGCTGCCTTAAATTTCCTCAAAAATGTTGGAAGGTACAATGTTGTCTTATGATTTAAAGACCTGGCTGGCCTCTGACCACCTGCACAAAGACAAGAGGGTTGCCTTTCCCTGCCTGCCCTTCATTCACATCCTAGTTGTGCAGAAAAATGACTCGACTGACCAGAGTTTCATCTACTGCCCGTGTTCAGTTTGGATCCAATCTGTACCTCATCCTCACCACCCCCCCAAAAAATTCCCTGCTACTTTTGCTGTAATAATGCTGCAAAATTTGGTGGCTCCCAGCCTCCTTATCTATAAGGAGAAGAATTAATTTCACTTCACCATTTGTACTTTGTCCTAGCGCCATGAAACACACAGGGGATTTGATTATATAATCTCCAGATATGTGGGAGCAATTTGGAGGCTTGCCTGAAAACCTGCCACTTCTTACACATTCAAAAGCTTGACAGCACGTTTTTCCAAAGTACATATCCATGTAGCTGAACTCACTATCTAGTTCCTTCACTGTCTCATCATAAGATTACCAAAAAACCAAAAGTCACAGAGGGAAGAGAGTAAAATATTTTTTTTTAAAAAAAACCCCAAACCCCAGGACATCTATTCAATTACTTGGGCTTGGTCCTGTTATAAATAAGAGCTCTAAGGAAGTTAATGGATTTACACCAATTTACACTACCCAGTAACTTCAGTGGTTTCAGTTCAAATACCAGCAGATCAGTCACCGTAAAATACAGCCACCAGAATTGACATTGACGTCACTGTTGTTGGCAGCTTTTTCTGAGAATCCATGGACCGGCTGAACCCTAGCCCTTTTTCAACAAACACTCAGGCACGTAACACATCAGTAGTCCCAGTGACAGCAGTGCTAGACAGGTCTTCCTGTGCCCTTTACCTCTCACTCTTCAGTGTGCCTTGGTCTTAAGGTAACTAGAAGTCTTCCAGGTATCGGGGAAGTCAGTCTGTTTTCAATAGGCTAAGATTTTCAAAAATACCACAGAAAACAGTTTTAAGTTCACTTTTGCAATATTAAGGAAAGCTTCGACTATTCTACTTGAAGACTCACAAAACTGAAGAAAAATATAGGAGAGAGACGAGGTTCAACTTGACATATTTTTACAGCACAAGTACTAGCAAGATGAATCTAGCGGAAAGGTATCAGCCTTTGAAAAATCATTAGCATCACCTTTGTTTTCTGTTTTTCAACCTTTAAAACTTGATGCTGTCTCCAATCTGTCTGACTTCAAAAGCAGAAAATTATTCGTCCTCAATACGATTGTATCTGCATACAGAAAATCACTTTATGAGTGTTTTTAATTTTGATGGGTTTTACCTTACATTTCTTCTTTGAGATATGCAGATGAAACTCCCACAACTGGACGCCAATTTCCCCCCATATAAATAAGTGGAAAATAGCTAATCTATTCCTGAAGTCTTTTTAAGATCTTAGTCACTTTTCACCAACGCTGACAACTGATGCCCTAAATTATTTTGATCAACTGAATATGGAAATATATTCTGCAAGTTCACAGTACTTCATTTCTTCAAAATACCAGTATGACTGAAAAAAGAGCAAGAATTTTTGAGACACCCATCTCAAAGGTTTGCCATGTTCCTCATGCCTTGGCTTTGCGTACATACGTTGTATTCCATGGCACCCATACACCATCAGCCACCGCTATTTCGGGCACCGTCTTTTCTTCAGCATGATAAAGGGAAGGTTCTCATTACAGCTGAGGCAAAAAGGTGGGACTCCTGAGATTCAGGGTAAGCATTCAACTCTGCCACAAACTTACTATGTGAATTTGCATAAATAATTATCCTGGATTCCTAACCCTGGTGTATCGACTAACTCACACTTTTAAAGCTTCCAGAAGAATGATTGTTTCTTGCTCTAAGTATGCCACATAGCACATCAGAGCTCATATAGCAGCCTGTAAGCGACTGACTCCACTAAAGCAACAAATTAATTTCAAATCAATAACCGTGTGTAATGATTCAGGGGAAGAGCTTACATAGAGCTTACGAAAACTTGCAGATTTTAAGAAGTTGCTATTAAGAAAGCTGCCATATCTTGGAGTGCCTTAGCCTAGCCTTTCTAAATAGGACCTTAGCATGTACCCACCAAATTAAGATGACTAAAACATCTGTACTTAAACCTAATACTTGACGGACTAATGAGAATGGTTGAAAAAGCTACTTTTCTTAGCTAAGAAAATGAGTTTGGGGACTGGAAGATACCAAATAAGGCAAGAGGACAGAGCTGCCACAGGCAGGCTTTGGGCAGGTTTGAGATGGAGAAGGGACGAACATGGGCACTTATACAAAAGAATCTTGGAATCTTGGTGGAACCCAAGCCAAAACCAGTATTCCAGAAGAGGAAACAGAGCAGAGGGTATACACTTTTGCCTAATCTGTGTATATTTTATACTACTTAGTAAATAGCAATGATGTCCTAAAATACTTTAAAAGTATAGGGTGACACATAACACACGCCTATACGTGCAGCGGATACCCGAGAAAGCCAATATGGATGGCAATCTGGGACACGGTGGTGTTTAAGCCTCAAAACAGCCTGCAAGTCAGAACGGATCCGAGAGTCTAAGGCAGTCGGGACATAAAGCTCTGTTCTGTGGCAGGGTAATAATAAGCCTAAAACCAGGAAATCTTTCAGACGTGCCAAGAAAGAAACAATACCATGGCCTCCTGAGACACGGAAAGCATAGCAGATGGCCCAGCACTGCTGAGACCCTGAGACTGAGAGCAGGCTGAGGAGCATTCAAATAGACCTCTGTCAGCTCCACAGAAAAAAGGACCGGTCAGATCAGCTCTGGGAAAGACAGAAAACTACAGATCAAAATTCCTGCATTCTGTCACTGGGTGAAGCCGTCACTACATGAATAAGTTTCCACTTTCTCTTTTGCTGACGCCCTGCAAAGCGCAAGCATGCAAAGAGCTACACTAATGGTTTAAGTAACTATACAGGCAGTCCATGTTGGCCTCCTCCCATTTTTTTTTTAAACTTGTGAGACCAGAACACAGCAGAAAACTATTCCGTATTTCCCTGAAAATCTAACAGGATTACATTTGTTTCTTCTGATAAGCCATAAGCTATTTTATTTTCACTTTTGTTCTACATTTGTCACATTAGTGTCAGAAGAATCCCATTTTTCCTAAGAGGGCATCCTTTCCAAGCCACTGCTTTGTTCACTTCTGACTCCAAGGTGACCTTAACAAATATTCGAGCCAGGAGAAGAGAAGCTGGTCTCTCAAAATACCTGTTAGAAAGTTCTGCTGAAATGTTTTTTCCCCAAGCAAATTTTTCTCATTATTTTTAACTGTCATAAGAAAATCTTTCTCTTTGCTCTCCCTCCCACTTCTCTTCACTAGAAAAATTTCATATCCATTCTGTAATAAATTAGTATGTCTCCAACTGTCACACAGTAACACATATACAATCAAGTGGAAAATCGTTCCTTCAATCCACCACAGAAAGCAATAAGCAATAGGAAAAAAAAAAAAAAAAGGAATGATTAGAACAGAATAGGAGCTGCAAAATACCTTTATTTACCTCCCTTTCTTTTACCAAGATCAATTTTTCTTGTTGGATTTCTCCAAGAAAAAAAAAAAATTAACACCACCAACAGCATTTTTAAAGCCAACTTCATATTTCCTTGAATGAAAAAAAGCATGTGAATGCAAGTTTTTGCCAGCTATGTGTAACCTCTGTAGCATTATAAATTGCACCATTTACAGACAGATGATTGAGTGCATATTAATTTTCCTTAAGATGTATGCTTTTATGTCGAACAAAACTCTCAACAGAAGTTTTAAAAAATGACAAATGAACACATCAGCAAATGAAGTGCAGAAGCCTTAAGACAACAGCTAATCTGTCAATTTATGTAAATAACACTTTATCCAGGCTGCACTAGTCGTCACTGTACTCACAGAATCTAACCCCCGTTTCCCATTTTCTCAATTCATTTTCCACTTTCTCATTTCTACACTGGCAATTCCAAGCCTCAATTATCTTCTATTCATAAAGGGAAGAACTCAAGAGTAGAGGCGTAAGAAATGATAGACCACCGCACAAAGAACTAAATTCCACCACAGACAATTATCTCAAGCCTTCATTATTTGTAGGCAGATGAAGGTTCATACAGTTTATTGGTAAAGGCCCTTGATTAAATCTAAATTAAAAGAGAAGCCTATCTTGCCATTATTATTTGATTTCTACTCAGGCCAAAAGCAGAACTTGAAGAAGTATCTTGCTATGGAATACCTTCTTTCTAGTTCCCTCCAACACCTCCTGCAAACACATTCTCAACACTACTGGTGCAGTCTTGGTGTCCACACAGCTGCTATCCTCCATCTACGGGTCTGCTCCATTCTCTTGAGGAGATTACTAGTCTCTTAATGAAGCATTACTTTGGGAAGTAGAAATATTATCACACTGTTGGAAAAATTAACTCTTCTGCTCTCGGTAGCGTAGAATTGAACACTGCAACATGTTTTTGGTAAGTTACCCTTCAAACAGGACACGGTTATTACTTGGTCTTCAGTAAACCAAACAAAAAGTTGAAAAAGGATGGTGCTATCCAAGTCATCAAAAGTAATCCCTTCTGCAACCGATATGGTAGTTTCCCCACCTCCAAGTACAACTAAGTTTGTCTAATTAGTAGTAGCTGGTGATCATCCATCACTTATCACTCTATTGCGTCATCCAAACACATATTCTGCCATTCTCCCCCCTTACATGCATGTCCCATTCCATCCAAGCATGTGCTCTAGTACATCCTTTCACAACAGCTTCCAATGCTGCCAGGCTTGGAATGGTTTTCCTGATTGCATCTTACTAGCTAATAAAACATTTGGAGAATGTCTCTAAACACTGTCTAGACCATGATGGGCTAGAAAATCTTAGCCAGGAGATTCCACTCTCTGTATTGAAAAGTGGAATATGCGCACTTTGCAAGTCCCCGTGCCTCAACTTCAGACATAATTGTACAGGGAAAAAAACTGAGAAAAATAAATCAGTACACAGTTACAAGTTGGTAGAAAATACATTTTCGAGATGGTCAGAGGGTGCCAAACAACAGCAGGTGACTGTATTTGGAACAAATTCAGCATACTAGCAGTCTGCAACCTGGAGGTTTCTCCAAGAATTTCTACTCGGCTGCTGTGGTGAAGCACTCATGGCTCTCCAAAAGGGCTGCTTGCAAGATGGGAGGCTCTAGCACAGGCCTTCAGAAAGACAGCCTGCAGAGAAGCGACTCAGAAAAATGTCCATGATCCTACTACAAATTCAAGGTGAGATGCAAATGACAATAGAAGGGAGAAAAACAGAAAGGAAAAGTCTAAGCAAAACCTAAAACTGCTCCTGTCCAGTGCTAGATAGGAAGAGTCTAGAAAGGCAGCTGTTAATACAGCTGTAAAGCCAGGCACTGGTGTTTGGTGAGAACAAATTTCATACTTCCATTTCCAAAAGTCTGTGAATAATACTATCCTACTGTCTCCTCTCACTGCTAAAGGTCTGTTCCACAATAAACTCCTGCATTGCTGTTCCCAGTCAAAGCTGGGGCAGAAATCTATGCAAGATGAATGGGAGGGGAAGTAAGGGACAAAGGAAGGTATTTTAAATTAAAATTTTCCCTTTTTAAAAACTAACCATTAAAGAACTTGGGAGTCTTGTCTGTCCTAGGGTTAGGCATCAGGGTGTTTGCATAAGTTTTCCCTTACATTTTCAACCGATGCATTAAAAATGTTCAGCTGATGCAAGTTGCTGGTCAAACGTTCAACCAGTTTGTGTCAATAATGGCTTCTTCTGCCAGTGCATAAGCTATTTTCATTAATGTAACTGAGTGAAGAAGTCAAATTCGGCTTGAAACAAGAAAGCTGGCTTAGTCTATGAATAAAACCAGTAGAGATTAAATCATTAGTTCTAAAATCCAGAAAGATAAAGTGTCTAGAAACAGTACAATAGTTATTGTATCTTCCTCCTTAACAAGTTAGTTCAAGAAATACATTAATACCTTCCCTTTCTTGCCATTCTTAGCATATCAGTTACTTTATCCAGTTAGACAGTTTTAACTGGGTTTGTGCATTTCTTTTAAATCCTAAATCCCTTGAAAATAGAGCCTGACATACACCACATTTAAAAGTGAGTTATGCGTTGGCACAGTGTTTTATGTATATACTTTTATTTTTATCAAGGACAACTATCTCTACTGACACCTCGAAAGACAGCAGCAAGTATCACCAGTAGTTATCCTTGCTATACATCAGACGCTTATCATTCTGAAGCAGTTTCCATATTGTTAGTGATACATATAGCTTGGGGAACCTTATTCTCACATAAGTAAAAAAATCATTTAGCATCTTCTAACAGAAATATGAAGATTAACCTATGTAATTGATTAAAGATTAAACTAGGCAGTTGCTTATCTAACCTGCAGATCTTTCTTCTCTGGTCAACAAAAAGAATTACTATATAAAAGAGGTTCAACCCATTCTCCCTTAGAAAACTGAAAATGTAAAACATGAATCTAAATCCAAGTTTCCAATTTCCTTATTTGAATAAGGATTAAGATACATCCTTACTCAAAATAGCATCCAAATTTTTATTATTCCCTTCTAGACTTTGTCCAAGCTGTGAAGTTCATTGCAACATAGCTTCAATGATCACAACACCCTTCTTCAGAACTACCACAGAAAAGCATATTCAAACATTTATACCACTATCTACAGTTGCTACTGGAAAATACATTTTGCTGCAAAACTGTTCCAAGATCAAGTTTCTATTAATAAGCAATTGAAAATATAAAGCAAAGCTTGCCATTTAGAACCTCATTTCCTGTACTGCACCTTTGAAATTCATCATGCATTACAACTAGTACTGCACAGTTAAACAGGAGTTAGTTCCCTGTTAATTAATTAAAATTTGCATCAAATGAACTGATATTCTGCTATCATTCTGCCAAACTACAACACTGGCTAAGGAATAGGCAGTTATTTTTAATCTACAATAATCAATGGCATGAATGACTATGCCAGCAGACTGGCAAATAGTTCTATTTCTAAATCACAGAAACACATGTTGTGGCTTTATTATTTCACAGGGAGATGTCACCAACCATTAGTGAAAGTGAACAGGAATACCTGGCGCTCTCACTCTCCAGCTTTGGTACCTTGATCACTTTTCATTTTTTAACTCACCAGAACATTTTAGACCCTTTAGGTATTGGTGAAAGATGTTCCTTACTCCTTGGAGATTTTTTTTTTTTTTTTTTTTTTTTTTAAACAGGACTATCATTAGATCTCGGAGTTAGTTCAGGCAGATTTTTCAGTTAAAAATTATACAGTCTTCCTGTTAGGTGATCTCTTTTTCATTTTGCTTGAATTCCCACAAGTCTGTTAGCTCTGAGGAACAACAGTACATTAAGTTAAAAAGAAAAAACAAACAAAAAAGCATGGGGAGGGTCTTTCTCCATTCTGTTTTACTTTTCACAAGGAGCATGCAAAGATAGCTCAAGAGGAAAATTATGACAAGTGCCTGCAATGTACAGAAACAGCAGGAGGAACAAAATCAACAGGGAGCAGAGACTGACTGGAGCATGTGAAGGAAAAGGGGAAAAGAGAGGTTCATCTGAACCTCTCATCAAGCATTTCTCTAATAATTGATTTTTAGCATCATCCTGATAGCTGGTAATAGGCTGCAGTGACTGAAAATGCAAATGAAAAAACGTTGCACATTCTCCTGATGCGATTAAAAGCTTTGCTCTTGGCCCACTCTCTACCAGGTCGAAAAGCAACGCAAAGAAAAAGACTCCCCACGGGACCAGTGGACTGCTCCCTAAGCCATCCTCTCAGTTCTGCCTCACTACATGTCTCACTACATTTAGATTGTCGTGAATCTTCTCGGTGCCATGAAAATGAAAACTTTCCTTTTTTTTTTTCCATGAAGGCTGAGGAAATCTTGCATCCTGTAGTTCTGCTTCTAAGAAAACGCAACCCTGGAATCCAGAATGCAAATTCAGAGAAAGTAATATTTGACCAAATCTCACCCCATCCCCCCATTTTAGACAGTGAAAGACATCAAATGGGGCACCACAGAAAACATATCAGCAGACAGAGACAGTAAAATTTACAGGTAACAATTAGGACAGTCAGTCACTGAGGAAAAGTGGTAAACCTGTAGGTCTATCAACATTCCCTCCCTCCCTCCCTTCTTTACTTTCTTCCTTGACCTTTTTATTATGATATGGTGATAGATAGATACAACAAAGCTGAATTAACCTAATTATTTTCAATATTGAAAGAAGTAAAAATATTGAAGACGCTAAAAAAGAAATAAGGTATGACAAAAATGAGAAGGAAAAAATACTACAAGTTACCATTCTAATGGATGAAATCTTTTTCACAGAAGTCAAAAACCACAACGTCATTTCACTTTCTTGTAGTGGGGTTGGTTGGTTGTTTTTATGAAAGAGAGAAAAAAAAGCCTTTGGCCACTGGGGAAAAATTTTACAGTAAATAACAATCTCAGCACAGTCATTCCAGATTTATACAGATTTGTTTGATCAGTTGGAAGATCAAAAGACGAAAAGTACACCAGGGAAAACAATTACCAACCAGATATCAGAAAAATAACAAATCAGGCACTCAAAAAGATACAGGGTCTTATTTACCAGAATCATCATTTCTGGAGCTTGAAGGTATATAAATAGAAACTTTTCACTGAGAGGTTTATTATATTTCATTTTTAAATAGCAGGAAGTCTGACACTTCAGACAACGAAGGAATTCACATGAATGTATTCTTCATGAATAATTAATAAAAAGTCAGTCAGCTGGCCCGGCTGCTTCAAAAGTAGCTTGGTTCTTTTGGGTTTTTTAGCTGCTACCCTCCTACTTGTAACTGCAAGGCAGGCAGCAATACTTTTTCCTTCATGCCAAACCAGGAAAATACTCCTTAAATATATAGGCTGAAACTTTCTAGATTACACAGACATACAATATGTCACTATTCGCTCTGTAATTTTTATCTCCATAAGAGATTTAAACTTTAACAGCTTGACTTAAAAATATTTTGAATAGCAACTCATAATTTTTTTTTCTCCTTATTGCTAAAATATTTTAAGGCAATGTAAACTGGTAATGAATATTAAGAATATTTTTAATATCTTAAGGTGCTTTGCATAAAGTAGGGCAAACTGTACTTTTCTTGTATTCCATAATACAGTAAATAGAGCTATTGGTAGAGCACGTCAGACTCAGCCAAATCATATACATTTGTCCTAAAATGTGTAATACAATATAAAGTTCTGTTCTAAAATGAGAAATATAGTTGATAGAGTAAGGGAAATTATTAATTTTGGGTTTTAATTTTTTCCACATTTTTATATAGAGAGAGCCGGGATCCTTTTTGCCTTTAGAAGCAGAAATACCTACAGTATTATCTGAGATTTCTCCAGATATATCCTGTGTTCATTCTGAGTAAGTATTTGGATACTATACCAATATCAATTTCAGTGGTCCAAAAGAAAGTTAGTTTGTCATTTTATACAGCCCATAAGGGTCATTTCACGATCACATTTAATACCTGCTACTGTAACAAAATTTCAAACACAATTTATCCTCCTAATGCATGACATAATCACTACATGGATGTATTTTTATTTAAACTAAATAAATGAAGCACATCTCAGGCAGATGGGATATTCTGAAGGCTGATAACATTTACAGTTATGAATGCTATGCTGGAAATGTAAGCGCCATGCTATGGGACATAAATTCAGGACAGCATTCCCCTTGACTTGTCGGATATTCTAGCGAGAAGACCACGTATTCGTTTCGCTCTGAACCCTGAGGTACTAAGCGGACACTGCAGAAGAAGGGCTCCTGAGCTGGCAGACTGATGGTCTGGTACGGCACAGCAAATTCTGCTCTCCAACGTGCCAGTCGGGGCGAATTATACACTAAAGAAGTCTGAAAAGGTCATCACTCAGACGTCTACACCACCCCAGTCAAGATGTCTGTTCCACAACAGGGACGCTATCAAGACGGAATATTACACTACTGAGTATAACTTTAATATGAATGCTTTCGTTACTAAAACCAGGTTCTGCACTAGAGGGCTATCAAAACACATAAACGCTCCTTTCCATTCTGCTTTCCCTTCACAATGTCTGTACCTACTTCCTATCACACCTCCCCATAGTCCCATACTGAAATTACTATTTTCTTTGTATGAAATATCAAGTAACCTAGAAACTAATTCTCACCAGGATGGAGGAAAAGTCCAACAGAGCCAAACTCTGTGACTACAGAATGAATGGCTGGTCTACTTGTTGCCAGTTAGGACACAGATCAGAAAAGGGATTTTGCAGTAGGGATGGTTAATATGCAACTCACGACTCACATATGATTCTCAAGAATTCAGGCATAACTCCCACGCCACAGACAAGAGGGATTTAATGAACTACCTCTCTGAGGTTCTCCTCAAGTGGTTCTGCTGTGCATTTGGGGATCAGGACACATAGCACAACAGGCTCCTCTCTCTGAAAGGAGCCAAGAAAATGTACAGTAATGGGATTAGAAAGAATTGGCATGTGACACCACAACTGAAAGGTGTAAAGTATATAGCATGAGCGCCCAGTTAATTTCAATTATCCTGAAAAATCCCAGATCATTATCCTAATTATTATATTCTAAATTATTACCCTAAATATCCTGAGATATCCTGGTATCTCCCATTTGTTGGACTAAGGAAACTTTCACCCCTCGTTCAACTGAAGGTACGGTCTCACAACTGAAATCAATACACAAGGTATTGTTCTATGTATGAATTTCCTATGTACTGTAGTCTGAAAAATTTACACTTGGCTAGGCTAGTAGCCTCCCCAACACACTCAGCTGATCACCTTATGCTTCCAATATGCAGACTTTGACCTATTACTTACAACACTGGAAAACTTTAAGTGAGCAGAAAGCTTTCAGGACAGTTCTCGGACTTTGGGAAGTTCAGCCAAAGCAGTCTGGTCTACGTGCAACTTGAGTTAGGCCTCTTTCATTTTGACAGCCTTTGCTTATCCCAAGTATGAACTTCCCTCTCCCAGTGGTTACAGAGGCACTAGACACAAGGCACAAAATACACCAGCTATAGGAACAAATCTGCAGCACTGAATGAGGACAACAGTTATTTGAAGGATCTCTTCCTCTCATCACAGAAAACAGCTGTCCTGGTTTCAGCTGGGATAGAGTTAATTTTCTTTCTAGTAGCTGGTACAGTGCTGCGTTTTGGATTTAGTAGAAGAATGCTGGTAACACACTGATGTTTTAGTTGTTGCTAAGTACTACTTAACACTAAATCAAGGACTTTGCAGCTTCCCATGCTCTGCCAGGTTCGCAAGAAGCTGGGAGGGGGCACAGCCAGGACAGCTGACCCAAACTGGCCAAAGGGCTATTCCATACCATATGGTGTCATGCTCAGTATAGAAACTGGGGGGAGTTGGCTGGGGGGCAGCGATCACTGCTTGGGGACTGGCTGGGCATCGGTCAGCGGGTGGTGAGCAATTGAGCTGTGCATCACTTATTTTCTATATTCTTTCATTATTATTATTATAATAATCGCTATTTTCCCTTCATTTTCTGTCCTATTAAACTGTCTTTATTTCAACCCACAAACTCTACTTCCCCCCCCCTTTTTTTTTCGATTCTCTCTCCCATCCAACTGGGGAGGGAGGGAGCGAACAGCTGTGTGCTGTTTAGCTGCCTACTGGGTTAAACCACAACAGCAGTAGACTGTAAAAAGAGAAGACAGTCTCTCATGATGGCAGAAAAAATGGTTCCTCTGCCTCGAGAGAGTGCTTGATTGCTGCTAGGCAAAACCCAAACTTTACAGAGGCAATCCTTAGCTGCAAGTTCCTCATATTCTGCATGTCCCACTCTTCCTAAGGTCTGATTAAAAGACTGCCAGAGTAATCAAGAGCTGCAACCCCCAACCAACACCACCAGCTTTGCTAAGAACATGAACAGCTACGTAATGCTCAATACCTGGACAAATGAGTTCCTGGGCACTTAAAAATGAGAACTGAATGAGCAGGCCCTTCCAAAATTACTCTGTATATCAACTCACCATCTGCAGTGTAAGGATAAACCTGACAAAACTCCTGAAAGACTAGGAAAAACACTTGTGTCCACAAGCACTACTGCGTAACTTACGTTGGAACAACATTTAAATAGTAGAAGACCTGGGTGCACAAAGTGAACAATGGATGAGAAAGATGCTGAAAAGCTGTCCATTATGTGACCAATCATACTGAATAAGGCAGGAAAGAATCCAGGTTCTGGAATTCGCACAACAAGAAGGGAATAGCCAGATGAGTTAAGTTTGAAAGGCAGCTTTAGCTCCTGACTTTTCCTATTTTCAAGTGTTCGATTTTTGGATCTTAATATTCTTTCAATGCACCATTTATAACACAATTCATACAGAGAATGCCCACTGCCTATCTGCTTCATAACATGTTCAGAAGTGTTATACAGTATTTGCTTTATACAAAAAATTTAGAGGAACAGGAACTGTGCTTCATAGCTGACCACTATATAATTTTAAAAGCAGGTTCTTCTCTTTTGGTTTTCCAGCTGAGCAACTTTTTCTATTAAAGTATATACATGAAATAAAAAATTCTTAGTCCAGAATGAAAATAAATAAATATTTCCCCACTGCATTATGAAAAAAATGTAGTATATACTACTAACAAATAATTTAAGTAATTTTTCTAATAGTTACTGTGAATTTGAGATCTTTCATTACAGGTGCAGCCCTGAAAGAAGTTTTTAAACTTGATTTCATCCTAGATTATCTATTTATTGTCTCCAGAAGGCAAGAATTAGGAGATAAATATTTATGTTTTTATTGTGTGGTGCAGTAAGATGTTCAAGAGAATGAGTGGTTCCTGCTCTAGAATTTGGAGGTAGAACATCACAACAAAAGCTATTTGGCTGTCAGCTTCCCAGGCATGCAATAAATGACACGGTCCTTCAAAACGTCTGTGAACTACTTGTTTGTAAAGAATAAAACATGCTGTGCTAGTAAGTAACTACTCGGATCCTTATTCTGAATAAACACTAAGTAAATCAAGTCTTAGTGTCAACCAAGATAGGCAAATGTTTGCCCAGTGTCATTTGGTCTGCAACGAAGAACAAAAACCATGAAGCTGTCAGAACAGTTTTTAATGGTGTATTTTCAAATCCATTAACGTGTGCTCTCTTATACTACTGTTCGTTTACCAAGTAAATGAAGCAGCTAAGCTGTTGGTCTCATTAATCTCCAGTTCTTCATTAAATGTCAAGCAGCGCTCATTTCCCTCTGAGTTTTGTTCCACTAAAAACTGTGCTTACCTACATAGAATATTTTAGGCAGACGCAGGATTGCTCAACCTCATCTCCAGGGGCCTTATGACTATGTTAGCATCCCATCCACTCAGAGCGCAGCAGAGCCTGCTACATTGCTAATATTATACCATGTAAACACACCTGTAAGCCTACCAAGATCATCACTATTCTGTTTTTGCATCTTTGTGGTGAGTGCCAGATTGCACAGCAACATGCAAGGCGTTAAATGCATCTCCCAGTTCCACTACAAATATTTCTAATCGAATTAGAAATCTATTGCCTCTAATGGAGTTAAACACGTAAAAATGATTTGCCCTGTGCTTACAGTTAAGCGCTATTAATAACACAGCTAGAATTAATGAGAAAAAGACTGACATCAGCAGAGTGACCGAATAAACAACTAAGTTGTTCTTCTGAGAAAGCAGGTGCTGTATTTCTGCAGATTTCAGTGCGGAATCACACTTCAAACCACAAAACAGTATTATCACATTGGTAAAAAGCAGTCGTCTTTTAAAACTTAAAGCCAAAATATGTAGCTATTTTTAAAATGTTTTCAATCATCACCTAAAAAGACACTGACAACAGAGGAAAATTGGAACAACAAATGCTGGTAATATTCAGGGCATAAAAATAAGCACCCAAATTACAAATCTGTCTCTGACACAATATTTTGTTATTGCTTGTTCCATTAAGTGCTACATTTCACACTAGCAGAGCTTACCTTGAAGGGACCAATTTTTCCACTGTTTGTTAACTAGGAGGTATTTGATAGAGGATATTAGACAAAAAGCCTAATTACATGGAAATCTAAGCATTTGTATGAGGGCCGTTGCTTGAACGGCAACCGTCTTCATCCATCTCGGCAATAAAGCAGGTACATACAGGCATCTGGATTTGGGCAACACAAAGAAGGAGAGGTAGGAACTACCTGCAGACAGAGTCTTCATGATTATTATGCTGCTAACACTGGCTGCCGCAGGGAGACTTTCATCAAAACTCAGTGAAACTCAGGCCACTTGGCAAAGTGCTACTTGGCATGCAGAGTGCACTACCTACGCCAAAAGCCCAAGCAGTCTACCAAAAAATAAATAAAGATAACTGGGGATTTTATATATGCAACAATTTTCTCATGCAATCCGTTTTACTATTTTCTTGATGTGCTTCTAATTGGGCATGTATTTAGATTAATTCTCACATAATTTCTGCACCTACAGATCATTCATTAACATATCTTTACTATACAAATCAGGTCCTAGGTAGTCAACTACATCAAAAACAGTTATCATCTATTAAAAGTGTCCTGGTTTCGGCTGGAATAGAATTCATTTTCTTCCTAGTAGCAGGCATAGTGCTGTGTTTTGGATTTAGTAGGAGAATAATGTTGATAACACACTGATGCTTTAGTTGTTGCTAAGTACTGCTTATGCTAGTCAAGGACTTTTCAGCTTCCCATGCTCTGCCAGGTGCACAAGAAACTGGGAGGGGGCACAGCCAGAATAGTTGATCCAAACTGGCCAAAGGGCTATTCCATACCATATGACCTCATGCTCAGTATAGAAACTGGGGGGGGGTTGGCCAGGGAGCAGCGATCGCTGCTCGGGAACTGTCTGGGTATCGGTCAGCGGGTGGTGAGCAATTGCATTGTGCATCACTTGCTTTGTATATTATTGTTACTATTATTATATTATTATTATTATCATTACTACTTTACTTTATTTCAATTATTAAACTGTTCTTATCTCAACCCAGGAGTGTTTCTCACTCTTACTCCTCCGATTCTCTCCGCCATCCCACCGGGGCAGGGGGAGTGAGCGAGCAGCTGCGTGGTGCTCAGCTGCTGGCTGGGGCTAAACCACGACAAAAAGAAAGAAAGGAAGGGAAAAAGAGAGGAAGAAGAAGAAAGAAGGAGGAAAACACACACACACACAAAAAGAAAAGATAGGGTAGGATGTATTTGGGTAAAAAACTAAGGATGCAAGTACACAAAGTTTTACTACCTAGGTCAGGAAATGTCAGCTATCATCTTTTCTAAATTGACACATACGGAAGTGCCATACTTGCTTATTTTTGCTGTCCACAAACAGGGCTCTCAGACAATAGATGATGTCAGCTTCTTGGCTTGTAGATAAATATTAAAGCGTAATACTATTTTTAGCTAACTTCCTAAGGAAATCAGGCGTATGCAACTGTGTTAACACTCAGCCCTCTGTCCTAATATTTTCTGAACCCACAGCCAACATCAACAAATTTTGATAAAAGGCCAAATATCATAAATGTACAGCCCGCCCGCGCTTTTTGGAAAAGCTGGCAGGCAGGTGTAGGGAAGGCAGTGCACGGAAGACCTTGTCAGAAGGAAGGAGGGAGGGACGGTTCGCTCCCAGGGGCAGTGCCTGGCCGGCCAGCACCCTGCCGTTCCCAGCTCACGGGCGGCACACATGTCCAATCAAAGAGACAGGAACAGGGGAGGAAGATGGGGCACAGCAGCACAGGGTACAAGTAACAAACATCTATTAAGAAAAAAAGAAAAGGGGGGGGAAGAGACTTCGTTAGGCTTGCTGCTCATGAAACACCATATATACATCTGCATATAGCATGCTATGCTCTGTCTTGGCAGGAAGACTAGCTCAATTGTTTAATGGGACTTATCCATCCCTGATTAAAATGATCCTAAGTGCTCCTCACAATCTTTAAAATATGTCCCTTGGCACTAATAATTTTATGATGAAGGCTAAATTATGTTCAGATTGAATTAAAAAAATTGAGGTAAATTGCATTAGGCTATTTAATACAAATGTTCATTCCGAACAGCAGTTACATGTTTATTCTCATATCCTGGAGGAACAAGGACGTAAAGGTGATCTGTCTTAACAAAATCTCCAGATGCAATGAGAAGCAAAGACAGGGGAGAACTTAACTAACGGCATCTGGTTTTCCTCTGTGTCAGTGGCCTTATTGCTGGTAAGCACCATAAATTACTTTTGTATCATCAACTGGGAAGTCACACCACCATGTGTCTACTCCCATTAACCTGTTCCTGGTCCTAATTTTCCTTCCCTTGCCAGATGTTCTGCTTTCTTCCACAGCAAACTCTAATGTTACAGTAACATACAGCGTTATCTATTCGTACATCTTCTCCTTCCCTGAATTTAGGTTTCCTGCCCTGCAGTCACAGAGCTCAACTTCTTTCCCCTGCAGATACAGTTTTTCAAATTTGCATTATTTCTCCTTCTCTCTCTTTTCTATTGATTTGTCTTGCCCTGGGGCTTCGGTTTTATGTTTATTACCTTTTCTCTCTTTCCTCTTCCTTAGCAGAAGAGAAACTGGAGACAAGTTTACTTCTCCCTACTCCTGACATCAACACTGAGCACCCATTAGTTATTTCTTCGCTAGGTTCACTTACTTCCTGTGTTTTCTTTACCCACTTCCATCCATCCAGAAACACATGTAGAGCAAACGCGAAGCAGCTGGATCAGTGCCTGGCCACCCCACAGCAGCGGAGCTACCTGCATCTCCGTTGTTTCAGCACCAAAACCAGGGTCTGAAATACACTGGCAGGGCTCACTTACGGGCTTCAACACTGAGAACGGCAGGAACAGGCACGTATGCAAGAGGTGAAGTGGCAATGACTTCTTAGGCACTGATGTGCTCACTCAGATTACAGGCAATGCCTTTACTGCAGGCCAGACGGCTGCAGGTAGCCAAAAAGGCCCAGGGAGATGACCCAGAACAACACGATTGACTCTGGGAAAGATAAGAGCATTTGTAACTTTGGAGAGCCACATAATGCCAAAGCTGGGTGGAACAAGGGAAGCCTTATCAATTCTTTCACAAGGAAAGGCCACACTACATTTACGTTTTCAATGTAAGAAATGCAGTTGCTAAAATAGAAGATTGCTATGTAGGGGAAGTGTGCTAAAGCATAAAGCTGCTTAAAGGAGGGTTGTGGCCTAGAAAAATGGAAGATTAAAGGGGTCTGCATGAGGACAGTAAGAACATGCATGAGAACAGAGAACACACTATAATACTAAATTGCACTTAAATATCACTAATTTTCCCCAAAAAGAACAAAATCCCTTTGCTAGGCTCACATTCAACCCATCTTGCTAAATAAAGCCTAAATTATGGGCTAATCATCTCAGCCTCCCTGCACAGTTGACAGAGATGAATCTGCCTATGTGTTATTCTGTGCACATTTCAACATGGAGATACAAAACAGAAATTGACTCCATTTTGGAGAAGAATTACCTAAAAAATACCCAAACCAACACCAAAAAAAACCCGTTAACATGCAATTAAACTACTACATTCTCTTGGTGTGTTTGTAGAAAGGCAAAAAGACGGCTAGTAAATTTTTAAAAGTGTGTCTAAAACTTTATTAGCGTGGGGCAGGGAATGGGATTTGCTTTCCAACCTTTCTAAGAATATTGTACTCTCTCACATGTGGTCTGCAGCTTCTCCAATCTCCCCATGCTCACTGTCCTTCAAATGGTTTAATTCCTCCTAGACAGCTGGCAGTATCTTTGATTTTCTTCCCAGCAGATCTGACAGATCCTTGCCTCCTCCCTGTCTCCGATTTCTCTAGCAAACTCCCAGTCTTCCCACACTGCCTGCACTCTTACCATGGATACCTGGCAAGTTGGGAGAATGCACCTACCAAACGTGTGTATCCCTTTTCACATGTTCTGTGCTGTAACTCAAATAAAAGTGCGTGAGTACATTTAAAAAAAAAAAAAAAAAAAAAAAAAAAGAGAAAGAGATACAAAGATGTTTAATTTATAAAATACAATGGTACGCTGCATATCTGATTTAAAAATAAGCATATTATACATACATACTTTATATTATTCATATATCTCACACAAATGGAGACAGGCATCAAAATGATTATAACCTGATAATATGAATTTTATTATTGGTCTCCTGTCTTGGTAAGAACTTCACACAGATGGTTCAGGAAACATTTCAGGTGCTTTTCATCTCCCTACATATCTGAGCCTATGGATGGGAGCCACTATACACCATCAGACACACTGCCCACTTACATCAAGACTTTCATCTTGTAGATACTAGCACTAAAAATTTCAAGGGAAAATGAAAAAAGAGGCAGACAAAAGAGAGAAGAAATAAACAAGAGTAGGCAGATATAGGTTTTCACCCCCACAGGCATCACTCAAGTTACAAATCATTCAAACAGCAAAGCACGACATCTTTTTTCCTGTCCAAAACTTTGTCAGTTTTCAACTCCCCGCTATTTTGTCATCTTATTAGAACCCTCCCGATTTTCTTAGCGCTAAGCCGAAGCAATAGTATTTCCCAGTATTCTATATTCAAGATGCAAGCCTAAACATCAGGCTGATTAAGGGTGTTTACACACCACTGAATGAGCAGAGCTAAACGGTTTTCTGAGTGATAGGTACTTTTGCAGAATACCTATCCACATTTCTAAGGCATCTAGCACTGCAGGCTCTTCTGACAAAAAAGTTTTGTTCTATTTAAGTCTCCAAATACTTTCTTTTTCAGTGCTGGAATACACTGAACAGAAGGTGGGGGAAAAAAAAAAATTGCCACATAAATGCAGGCATAAAAAAATCCTGCAAGTCCCACATTATGTTACCAATTTCTTCTCTGCTTTGTGCACAAATGACTGGTACAAACAAGACAGTATCCCATGCACGCAGCAGCCAGCCTGCGAACTCATCAGGGGCACATCTGAAAAGGCAGGTACTCAACAACTAATTGCTTTGGGGAAGAAGACAGTGCAGAGGGTTACACCTACAAGGATTCTAAACTAATTGTAGGGCAGGTAACACTCAGCCCTGAAGTATGACGGGCCTAGGTTTATTACAAAGCTCCAGAAACTTTCTCCTGTTCTGTACCACAAAACATATGCAGAATTAAAACTTATGCTTGGGCAGAATATTTCAGCTGTATATTATTATGCCAAAACGTTCAATCAGAAAAACAAATTAAGAAACACAAATCTTGGGGATGAGTCTTTTGCCGTCTCTTCTGCATGCTAACATGTGCATCATCCATGCTTAGTATGAGGGAAAGAAGCATCATGCACGCTGCCCGTGAACTCACAACTACCCTGTACTGTGTTTGCCAGCGAAAAAAATGCGCTTACAGAAGCTCATTAAACATCACTATAAAGACAAAAGAACAAACACCTTAGTGAGATTTAAAGCTCTGCTAGGGACAGACCCTACTATCCCTGATGAAATAACCATTGCAATACTGAAATACATAGTTCAGATTTTATTTTCTGTTTAAGACTACACTGACACTCCTCCAAATGACTAAAATGGGTCACAATACCTTTACTAGAAAAGGTACACATCTCTGTAATGCAATATTCATTATTAAACTTGTACTTAAATTTTTAAGAGATATATATAGATGCCACATAATTCTTTGTTACTGCATAAAAACAGCAAAGGTTCTGCAGCCTGAAATGTTTGCTTACCATTACAAAGGCAGGTGAGAAAGATTCTCTGAACAAGACAGATGTGCATTTAAAAATAAGTAACGCTAGGGATGTCAGAGGCACCTGTGCAACCTCATTAAGTGGGATGAATTCAGGCCTGATGATCTCTTGCAAGGATGTAGTCCACAATTTATTTTTAAGAGACCATTATGAATTTTGAGCTCAATGCAATATAATAATGGCTTTCTGTATACAGAAGAGTTGATAAAACAATGTTCAATGCTGTATTAAAAGAGGTAAACTTCAGACCTGTAAGAGGAGTTACTGTTCTAAACCATTTTTGCCCTACGAATCTCTCATGTCACTGGCCAAGGGATGGGGAAGTTTTGCATCATGGTGTGTAATACCGGCATAAAAGCTGGAGAACTACCTGCCATTGGTTTCAAAATAAGAAGTTAAAAAAAAAAAAACGTACAAGCACATAAATGTCAACTGCCTTTTTGCACTAAACAGGGCAAAACTTTGGCTATAAAGAAAACAAATGAAAAACACAAAAAAATGCAGCCTGAACAGATTTTCCTCTAAAAATAAAAGCCTTATTTAAAAAAAAAAAAAAAAATCTTTTATTTCCTTACCTATTTATGAGGGAAATAAAGATTTGGCTTTCATTCACATTCAATCCCAATTATTAGCTCTGTAGTGGCTGGTCAGCAGCTTAGATGAAACTAGAGCATTAATACTAGCAGGACCACTGCTATGTCATATACACTGAAAAGCAGCCTGTTTACTCAGCCAAAGGGTTAAAATGGAATGGCACAGGGAACTACAAGAACAAATTATCCCTCCCGAAAGGATCACAGAAGCAGCCAGGAAAACAGCCCTCCATCCCAGGCCAGTTCGGGACAGACTGAACATTCATATCACAGGGTGCCTACCCTGAAGTGCCATCCCTGTTCCTGGGTCACCGACAGCGGCGGCAAGTGAGTGCCAGCGCTGTCCCGCAGGTATTCTCCTACGGAGAGAGGCGGGCTCCAACTGTGGGCCAGTGGGGAAAACTCAGAGCAAGCCCAAAGTGACCCTGAGACCACGACAAAGAGCTGACAGCTCCAGAATCCCTCTGCTATTCTTTTGCTAGAAGTATATTTACATATTTTATAATGTACATCCAGAAGCCTAAGATCAGTCTTCATTCTACATTCTTCCTCCCGGGCTGCAAAAGACTACGTCAGAAGTCGTGCCTGCTCATTTAGGGAGTTTACACAACTGCCCTCGACAGGCACACAAACAGCACGTCAGCACACATGATGCCTTCCCAAACCACTCTTCGCTACTTGACCTCACCTGGGCAGCTTCTCTGGTAGAAAACTGCAAAAAGCAGGAAACCTCGGACCCAAATATCCCACAGAAGTTCAAGGTACTGTAAACTGGGACCCAGAAGCAAGTTTATCCAGAACACGTACTACCCAGGAAATAAAGAAACATGGAAATGTCACTGTTTAACAGCTTGTCGGCAGACAAATCATAGAATCATAGAATCATAGAATTGTTTAGGTTGGAAAAGACCTTTAAGATCATCCAGTCCAACCATTAACCTGCACTACCAAGTCTACTCTAAGCCAATCAAGGGCAGACTAGACTAAACCATGTCCCGAAGTGCCACATCTACCCGTTTTTTGAACACTTCCAGGGATGGGGACTCCACCACCTCTCTGGGCAGCCTGTTCCAATGCTTGACTACCCTTTCCGTAAAGAAATTTTTCCTAATTTCCAACCTAAACCTCCCCTGGCGCAGCTTGAGCCCATTTCCTCTCGTCCTATCACTAACTACATGGGAGAAGAGACCAACACCACCTCACCACAACCTCCTCTCAGGTAGTTGTAGAGAGCAATAAGGTCTCCCCTCAGCCTCCTCTCCTCCAGGCTAAACAACCCCAGCTCCCTCAGCCGCTCCTCATAAGGCCTGTGCTCCAGACCCTTCACCAGCTTCGTTGCCCTTTTCTGAACACGCTCCAGCACCTTAATTAATGTGTTAATTAAACACATTAACAGGTTATCGTGGCCAAATAAGGGCAAGAAGATGCCCCAGTCCTTCTCACGACTAGCAATGTGGTTTTAACTGTTCCCTTCAACAGCACCAGCCGCAGGGGACCCTTCCGTAAGCCACTTCTACTCTGCTGCTGCAGGGAATTACAATGCAGCCAAATGATTTAATGAAATTTAAAATCGCATTTTGCATTTCAACAGTAGGCAGTACACATGCAGACTTGGCCTGCGGTATCGAGGAGGCTCAGCAGGAGACTCATGCCCCCCAGGCAGAGACGGGCACCAGCACCGCCCGCTGCCAACCGCAGGAGGACACGCTGGGGCCCGCACACGGAAATCAAACCAGACTTTTGGTTAGAAAAGGAAAAACAGGCACGTTCCGTAAGGTCTATAAACCAGAAATTGGTCCTCGGCTCCAAACAGAGCCCATACACAAAGCAGGCAGGGTGAGTAAGGACCCCCAGCCACGCCACTCCACGCCCCGCGCGCTGCAGGCGGGCACGCGGGGATGCGCATCCGCAGCTGGGAACTTGCACAAGAAGAGAGCAAAGAGGGAAGAAAATCAAGGTAGATGAAGGTCAGGACAGGAGAGCAAAGACTGATAAAGGCAGTAGCCTACCTTCAGAAAATGAAAACATAATGCTGTAAGCTAGTATCCACCACTGATAAGCTACGTTACTGCTGTAGTTTGCCTTGAACGGTGCCCAGTGACATTTTACTATATTGATCAAAAGGTTACCTAGTTCTGCAAGGATTTTCACCTAACACAGAATACTATTTTGTAGCATCAAATACATTTTTCAGCAGTGTCAATTCAGCTTTTTGCCTTCCAGAGCAGCAATGCAACATGCTAAGATTAAATAATGTTACCTCTCCACTGGGGGTGACGAAACACTTCAGTGACAGCTGGGTCCCATAAACACAGCTAACAACTTCATCTCACAAAGCACTTCAAGAAGATAGTTACAATATACATAGTCCTGGACTAGAAAAAAAACATAAGCCTTGAAAGCAGGCATTTTGCAGACCATATTAAAAAAAATGTTTCTATTAATATTTTTGGTTTGTACTGCTCTGACTTAATTCCATCCAGCTTCTGATACTACTTTGCACATGTCACCAATCGCTTTCATCTTTAGTTTTCCTAACAAAAGCCAGGCTGCCTGCTCTTACTGTTCACTAAGTAGTGATAAAACATGGGCGGAGGGGACAAATTTAGTGCTTCAGAGAGCTGATCTTTGGAGACTCAAGCTTTGAGTGTACTGAAGTTCAGTCAAGTCCTTTTTCAAGTATTTTTTTAAAAATCATTTCTATTGCTGCATTAAACAAACAAACAAAAAAAGTGGTTTTATGTTATTTAGTCTACTCCTTTAACTTAGTCCTTACACCAAGCTTCACTTATACTTGAAATAGCAAATCTGTTATTCTTTGGACACTATTGAACCACAAAACATGCTCCTCTATGGAGGTAAGAATCAATGTTACTCCACATGCACACTCTGTTATGCTGGCTGCTTAAAACAGAGTAAGAGACCAAAATGAACCGCTATGTTAAACCACTGGAAAATATCCCTAATGAGCAAAGAGTGCCTCTGACGTTGAGAGAAAACAAATTTAATTAGCTCAGTTGTCTCATGATGTCAAAAAGGACTTTCAGTTTTTCAGCTGAGAATGGAATATACTTACACACAAATTAGATACTGATTTTAAAAGACAGGAAAGAAACAGTTCATATCAGATGCAAAAGGGAGACCAGAAATTTGAAATTACTAAGTAGACCTGGTTTGTCCCTCTGCAGTACTTCAGCAGGATGCACTGACTCTGGTTAGATCTATACTGACCAAATAGAAGGCAAAAATCAAACCAGACCTAAGGTATATGTAACATGTACTTCATACTGCAGGCACAAACTGAGGAAAACAGATTACCCCACCAGCAATTCCTCTTGTTCTAGTTCTATCATTTTCCCTCCTATGAGCAGAAGCACTTCATTTTTTTTTTTAACATATTTCATCTTAAGAATTACTGAACCTATAGGTCTCTGCCACCCAACAAGCACCACAGCCCATTCTATATGACACTACATCTTGAGTGAAGCAAACAAGCACAAGATCTTTGTCAGAGATATGTATTTAAGGTCATTTTCCTCTACTTAGAGGACTCAGAATAAGAAGAAAAGCATCTTTGAATATATGAATAAGACAGATTAAATACACAAAATTATCTTGATAAATTTTTAAAGCAAAATATTGAGCCTTGCACCACTGAAATTATAAAAAGTAACAAAACAGAACAACACTACAACATGCAATTTCACATCTTACGCAAGTAGCATTACTACTGACAGCAAGCAAGTGAACAAATTCATCCCCAGAAATGTGGTGCTTATTTTAGGAACAATCTTCATGCAAAATTAAAGATCCCTTTCTCAAGGAAAGAAATGTAGATGAAAACATCTGGGGCTATTGGTAGGAGAGATCACTTTCTTACTAAAATAGAGCTACATTACCAAAACCAAGGAGCAAATGGTAGCAATGGGACCTCTAAGGAAAAGCAGAGAAAGGCAGCACAGAAAATTTTGTTGAGCAGCAAAGTATAAGAGAGTTTAAACCTTTTGTTACTAAAACCTGAAGAAGGAAAGACGTGTAATTTCCAGATACACCAATTTCACCAGGGAAGGACAGGAACTGTTTCCCATTAACATTCTAATAATGGAAAAATGCCCAAGGGAAGCAAACCCATAATGCAGCAGAAAGCAAACCTTTCAAAAAGTGTTTGTGGCAACAAGCTGCAGAGAGCCAACACCAACACGGTTCTCTCCAGCCAGCTCTGCTGAGCAGGGAGCACTGGTGAAAAAATGGAGAACATGAGACAGAAAGAACAACCCACACATACAGATATAGGGGAAAAGCCATCAGGAAAAAAAAAGGGTCAGATCAAGGACACCTCTTCCGAAACAGCTGGGTATGTGAGTACAGACGGGCAACTGGAGAGTGACGTTCCAGAGGCTTTACGCTGCCCTGAAGGAACGCTTCCATCTGTGGCCTTCTGCTGCTGGAAACCAAGATACACTCCAAGACTTCAGAACAATGGCAAAAACACTGTGGGTGGTTCTGGTTTTTTTAGTTTAAAATTTTTCAAATAATAACTGGCATCAAAAGGAAACCTGAGTGTTTTGTCTCATTGTCAGCACAGTTAGTTATCAAATTGTGTAGCTTCTTCCCGAAGCAGGGTGTCTTCTGCAGCAGTGCCCAAACACAGCCTCTCCAGGAGGACATCTCCCTAGACAAACACACGCTTCTCCTACAAGGAACCCACACTGAAGGGAAACGTACACATCATCTCTAGCACCCCAAATCCATAACCCCAAGTCATAGAGTATCCAATTCTGTTGATACCACTTAATTTTTCAAGATGACTTAGAAGATCTGGGGACAAATAACAAAACAAAGCCAAAACAGATTAGCAGGTTTTTGTTACGGCCAAAGAATGAAGAGCAGCTATAAAAAGGGAACTGGTTGCACACAAAACAGTTTTCAAGTATTTGTAGGAAATAGTTATTGGAAACCCACAACAGGCTCACCTCTCTCCAGAGAGGAGATGGAGACCAAACGCAAAACCGCCCACCCAAAAACCCAGACCCCGTTCCCGGAGAATGCACACCGCCACTGCGGCCGAGGCCGGCCGAACGAGGCAGGTTGTGCCAGCAGACGTGGGCTCCAAGGCACGGCGTTACACACGCGTGGGCTCACAGGGACGCACGACGCGCTCGCTACCGTACAGCCCACTTCTCTGTCCATTAACGACGACGTTTTTCTGAAAACTGAAGGACACAAGCAAGTGTTCCAGAAGCCCACTGCATCCTCACACTTTTTTCTTTTTCCATGCATTTTATGCAACAAGACTTCACCTATAAATACCTCCATTAAAGCACAGAAAACAGCAGTTCACAAGAAAAATCACACAAGTTCAGGTAAGTTCAGGACCCCCCGGGTCCACTTGGTCCCTTGGCAGCGTGCTGAAGCTAACCAGCAACACCACTGCCGAACTAGCACTAATACACAAAAGCCAATGGAACTGAGTAGCTATTCAGGCCCATAGGTAATGTATAAAATATTTACTTATGGATGTCAGGTAAAAATCACACTTGTTTTGGGGAAAGCAGTACTTCACAGAGTGATTTAGTCAGGGAGAAACTGATAAAATAATTAGAAACATAAAATTAGAACATGAATACAAACAAATGGACAACTTTGAACTTAGCTGTCCAAAAAAGGTGTAACAAAGAGAAAAAACTGGGGATTAACTATTTCGATTGTTTCCACTGTAAATGTGTATTTCTAAATATCAAGGATTTAATATAATTATCTTGCCATTAAGTCAATTTTCTTCAGAGTAGCAGATTCCATAACCAAGTAAGTCTATGTTTCCAATCCTCCAATTCTTGTTCTTTCTTTAAAATAGTAATAATAGTAACTACCCAATGAGAAAAGTGGGTTCAAGTAAGTTCCAGGATGCTCAGGCAGCCCATTACACAGTCCATTTCACCCAGCATTAGATTCATTTTGGAGGAGGGAGAAGGAAAGGAAGATTCGTTACCTGAATAACCCTTACAGAAGGGCAAAATAATCAGATTGTAGAACAGAGAACTAAGGCTTGTCTTACAAAAACAAATACAATGTTTATATACTTACCTGCACTTTATTCTGAAGCACAGGAAGCCACACCACCTTATCAGTTTTAAAGATGGTTTAAAGACCTCATTAAAGGCATATGGAAATTTAAATAACAATGTTGAATGTTTTCAAGAATCATTGTGGTCTATGAGATGGAGTGCTGGCATATTTGATTGCCTCAGGTTGATTTTTCTCCACAATTCAGTATTTTAAAAGAAAAACAGCTTCCTTAGGATGAAGACTTACTCAAGATTTTGTGTAATCCAGCCAAAATAGATAAAATCTCCACATCAGGAGTACTTAGGTGACTTAATATTCTTGGAGGACTAAGACAAATGCTGTGGCAATATTCACAGGTTGAGACGTGATTAGCAGATGTCAAGGTCCTACACAAAGCCGCTATGAAAGGCTATGGCTCTTTTACAGAGCAGACAGGGCACCACGACAGGATGGCTATAACAACGCTGTTGCGTTCTATTACATCAGAAAGATTTCCACTAACTGTAATCTCTGTCTCTCTCTCTCTTTGGTCATGAACTATAAATGGCGTCAACCCCAAAGAATTAGGAAACACAACATGCTAAGTGGAACCTCCGCTAAAAGAGATCAATTCAACCACAAACCCGTATTTTGGCACTGGCAAATAGTTTCTTGAGACATAAGATACAAACGCAGACACATTAATGGTGTACACATTAGGAGCTCAAATAATCCAGGCCTGAAGATACAGGAAACATGAAGCTTGCTAGGGAAGTAAACACGGAGTTTAGTCCTGAGACATGAGCAAATAATATACTGTTTACTTGGTCTCATTTTGTAGTGGACAAGGCTACTTTATTAATTTTCAAAATCCAGCTTCCACCTACACACGCTTCTGCATTAAATCTAGGTCTAAGATGGTGGCCAAGGAGGATTATAATATAATTTGTTACTAGACAGAGACAGAAGCATAGATTTAGCATTGGACTAAAAATTCCAGTCACACAACCTTCGAAGCCCATGGTACATGCACTCAAATCTTTAAACTGCTTCATTATTGGTGTTCATGCAATGACTAGTATTTTTCACATGGAAAAAGTCTTGAAGTAGCTGGCAGTGACTGAGGTGAAGAGATCCCTACTGACACAGAGTATAATTCCCTAACAATCTGAATCATGAAACTGCATTACAGAAATTGATAAATTATATAATAAAAGCAGGTTGTGATAGTAGGGGAGGAGCTGTAAGAAAAATTTTCCCCATATAATAAAGAGTGCATCTAATATGCCACTGGATTTATTTTTTGCAAGTTTAATCATGTTATGAAGTATCTTACTGTGCAAGTATTTCTACCAAATAAACTGTATAAACTAAATAAAAAAGTTATTCTTACTGAGAAAGTGAATTATTCAACAAGAGTCAGAGTGGCAGATTTATCAACCTGGCAAAGTAAAAACGTATTATATATATCTACATAGCTGAATATTTTATTTTTTAAAAAAACAACAACAACAAAAATGTGCAGTGAATCAAGAATACAATAAAGTGCACTTCTAATGAGAATGCTGCTTTGATGTACATCTGTGTTATGGAAGCGAAGACTTCTTCCCTGAACAGAAAAAAAATTATACTGAATGTTACCTAAGAACAAATCACACATACCCCACAACACAGCCTCCCTCCCCGCCCCAAATCACCTAGTCTGCATTTCACAGGACCAATCAACCTAAAAGCAGCGTGGCCAGCAGGTCGAGGGAGGGGATTCTGCCCCTCTGCTCTGCTCTGGTGAGACCCCACCTGCAGCACTGCGTCCAGCTCTGGGGCCCTCAGCACAAGAAGGACATGGACCTGCTGGGGCGGGTCCAGGGGAGGGACACCAAAATGATGTGAGGGCTGGAGCACCTCTGCTATGAGGGACAGGCTGAGAGAGTTGGGGTTGTTCAGCCTGGAGAAGAGAAGGCTGCTAGGAGACCTTATTGCGGCCTTTCAGTACTTAAAGGGGGCCTACAGGAAGGATGGGGAGAATCTTTTTAGCAAGGCCTGTTGTGACAGGACAAGGAATAATGGATTTAAACTAAAGAAGAACAGATTTAGACTGGATATAAGGAAGAAATTTTCTGCAATGAGGGTGGTGAAGCACTGGAACAGGTTGCCCAGAGAGGTGGTGGAGGCCCCATCCCTGGCAACATTCAAGGTCAGGTTGGACGGGGCTCTGAGCACCCTGATCTGGTTAAAGCTGTCCCTGCTCACTGCAGGGGGTTGGGCTAGGTGACCTCTAAAGGTCCCTTCCAACCCAAAGCATTCTGT
Organism: Pelecanus crispus; assembly: GCF_030463565.1. NCBI lineage: Eukaryota > Metazoa > Chordata > Aves > Pelecaniformes > Pelecanidae > Pelecanus > Pelecanus crispus. Next base: position 15,600,637 of record NC_134644.1, read on the forward strand.
GATTCCACGATTCTAAAAGCAAAACAGGCAACAATTAGTGTAGTGTCTTCACAGACTTCAAAATCACATCCAACAATATTTCCCGTACGATTAAAGGCATATAGTTATGTAGTAATTTGCAGGAGTTCATTTCCTCCTACACTGTGCCCAAAAAAATCTTGAGGGCAACTCCTAACAGTAGTTAAGTTATAGAAGATGTGTGTAGAGGGAAAGCTGGAAAGATGTTGGGGAGGAATCTTTAAAAAATTTTTTCACTAATTATGCTTCAAAATTATGACAAGCATCTCCCAGGGAAGATGATAAGCATACCAGTGCCTGAAAGGCTTAATATTCCGAAATGGAGGAGAAGTTTGGGGAAAAGAAATCCAGCACCAAAAACCTATTTATTAGCAGTTCTTGTAAAAAAAGCTAGTATTAGGCTGTATATCATATACAATCCAAAAGCATGCAAAGTGGACAATTAACAGGTAATAATTCTACAAAAGCCATCTCATCCTCTTAGATAAACTTCAACCACCAGAGGCTGTCAACCATTCCTTATGTCAACTATTCTCCATATAAGTCATACCATCTTTAAAAAAAAAAAAAATTGATATCCCAGACCCTAAATTTTCATAAAATACTCTCAAGCCCATCCACAGTTTATTAGGGAGCAGGGCAGGGGGTGCGGGGAGAAAGAGAGAAATCAACTATTGCTTAGCCAGATGAAGAGTCCTCCTGCTTCCAGCAACAAAGCTGAGAAGGAAAGCTACTTTGAACTCTTGCTGTGAATCCCATTAAAGCTAAAATACAAAGCCTATACATCCTAAGGAAGATAAAGGTCCATCCTTCCCTTAGCCAGCTATTAATGTGAACAAGACTCTGAAGCAAGGGGTTATGCAATCATTGAAATAAAACAGTCAAGACCTCCCAGCAAGATCTAAAACAATGCCATATGGTAAGTAATAGGGGATTTTTTTTTTTTTTTTTAATTTCCAAGAACACTTAGAAGAATTTGTTCCAATCTTAATGGAATTTACCATAGCTTTTGTGCTTCTCAGGAATTGCTGCCCATTTTATCTGTCTTTACCAGAAAGGCAACTGCTACTAAAACATCATGTTTTAGGGTCTAAACTTTTCAGAAGAGGAGACAAATATTTTTCAAAAATTAGGTACTTCCTTAGCCTCAGGCATACTCAACAAAGCAGGAGAGAAATTCACAGCGCAAGAGGGGTAGTGTTCCTTACCCTTCTTGTCGGTGGTGCAACAAGCAGTGGCACTGAGAAATCATAAGAAAGCACCCCCAATTCAGGGGACGTTTGCAAGGAAAGTAACGGAAACCACAATTACCAATCACCATTTGCACTTGATGTACGTCTTAAAAACTGCATCATCATGGACCACAAACTAAGATCATATTAGAGAGATCACAGAATCACAGAACAGTGAAGTACCATTTATTTATGTATCATGATCTTCCAAAGTAAAATCAATATACAACCAACAAAGACATTTTAAAAACATCAAAATTAAACAGAAAAATAAAAGCATGTTCAGAAGTTTGCTTTAACTTCCAAGAAAAATGTAGCTTTCGTTTAAATTATTTTTTTAAATGAAAAAGATATAGCTGATATAGCAGATCGAGCTTATATATTGCCTTGACCTACAGCTTAGCCCTGTAAAAACTGTATTTACAGAAAACAGAGCTGGGACAGACGTCAGAGATGTTTTCCTCCTACAGCTCAGTCACCTTATTAAAATGAAACCTCAGTGCAAAATTCAAACCTAGCGTAATAAGCATAGCTAATTTTTTCTTGAAGGAAACTAATTAATCCCAAAGCTCTATCAAAGCTTAATATAAGCTTGTACAGGGTTAGGAAAAGCAAGAAGCTTGGAGCTTGTCTATGCTGCATACTCTTCATATACCAAAGTTCATTAGGGGAAAAAAAAAATAAATGAAAGCATCTCAAACAAATAACAAGGGAAAAAACCCTACACTTGAGAAAATTAAAAAATAAGGCCAAATTAGCATTGCACATGTCTTCAATTTTTTTATTCCTTTTTTCAAAAACTGTGTAATCTCAATATTGCTGCATTTAATTATGCAATAATTCCCACCTGATCAGAAGTGCTGTTAAAAATACAACCTCTCTCCACAACAAGGCAGAAACACTGTTAAAACACCGAACTTCCCTGCTGGGCAATTTGCCAGAAAACAGCTCTGAACGTCTGGATTTCTTCCCAACCGTGTGAATGCGAGAGCAGCCCTGCGGAGAAGGGCTTGGGGGTACTGGTGGGTGAAAAGCTGGACATGAGCCAACAATGTGCGCTCGCAGCCCAGAAAGCCAACCGTATCCTGGGCTGCATCAAAAGCAGCGTGGCCAGCAGGTCGAGGGAGGGGATTCTGCCCCCCTGCTCTGCTCTGGTGAGACCCCACCTGCAGCACTGCGTCCAGCTCTGGGGCCCTCAGCACAAGAAGGACATGGACCTGCTGGAGTGGGTGCAGAGGAGGGCCACCAAAATGATGCGAGGGCTGGAGCACCTCTGCTATGAGGGACAGGCTGAGAGAGTTGGGGTTGTTCAGCCTGGAGAAGAGAAGGCTGCGAGGAGACCTTATTGCGGCCTTTCAGTACTCAAAGGGGGCCTACAGGAAGGATGGGGGCAATCTTTTTAGCAGGGCCTGTTGTGACAGGACAAGGAATAATGGATTTAAACTAAAGAAGAATAGATTTAGACTAGACATTAGAAAGAAGCTTTTTACAATGAGGGTGGTGAAGCGCTGGAGCAGGTTGCCCAGAGAGGTGGTGGAGGCCCCATCCCTGGCAACACTCAAGGTCAGGTTGGACGGGGCTCTGAGCACCCTGATCTGGTTAAAGCTGTCCCTGCTCACTGCAGGGGGGTTGGGCTAGGTGACCTCTAAAGGCCCCTTCCTACCCAAAGCATTCTGTGATTCTGTGAACGCAGAATGCCTCCGTATTCCCCCTCCGGCCCGGGCAGCAGCAGCAGCACCCCAAAGCAGCAGACAAAAGGCGCTGTGCAGCATCCTTAGCGCCTCGATACCCCCAGCTCTTGAGAGCTATGACCGACCCTGCCTTACCTTTGGCAGCTTGCCTTACCAAGTCGTTTGAAATGTTGGTGTTTACTGCATGAACCGAGCCAGCAGCTCCCCAGGGCACAGAGCCACGGCTCTTCGCTGCCCGACTGCACCCCCAGGCGCTGCTGCCCAGAGCCCCGCTGCCGAAGGCTCGCCGGGCGTGGAGTGAGACCCGAGTGCCCGTAACGCCCGCCACCGGGTGTTTCCTGGCAGACAGAAGTTCTTCGCATGACAAATAGGAGCCCGACACCAAAAGGCGAAACTCTCGCAGCGCCAGCCCTTCCCAGCGCTGCGGGCGGCAGCCAGGCCGGCAGCACGCAGGCTGCTCCCTCCCGCCGCCTGCTCGCGCCTGTGCTGCGCACACCATTTCCACTTTGTCTCCACGATGCCTCCAAAGCCATTTACAAGCGTTCTTCTAGACAACCGTCTTCAGGTCCCTTTAAGAACCAGAAAGTAATAAATCGGACTGGTTTCTTGCTGTCAAGGCTCTCACAGGTTTTGCTGGTTCATGGCATACCTGGTAGACATAATGCACCAACACAAAGTGCAGGCTGTCACAAGCTATAGTACAGACAAGCCTTATTACGGCTAAATTACGTCCCAGAGGCTATACGACAGACAACTTCCCCTCTATCATCATCAGAGCGGCGCACAAACAGGAGAGAAAAGGAGCAGAATACAGCCAGCTCCTTCCAGCAGAGTGGGGAAAACCAGCGGCTGAACAAATGGGCTGGATGAGGAAGATTGCTGATTGCGTTTCAAACTGATTACTGATTACTTAATGGAATAAAAGACTGGGAAATAAAAATATAATTTACCACTCTAGTGATGATTAAATTTACCAGTCAGAGCTGGTATGTGAGAAAGCACAGTGCTCAAGAACCACTGACAGCAGTATTTCGATGAGCACTACACATTCTTAAGAGAAAAAAACAAAAGTGGAAATTGCAGGGGCACATACGTATAGAGTAGATGCAATAAAATGTATTACTAAAGCCGTAGTAAAACCTAATAGCTGGAAGCAGTGATAAATACATTTAGATAAAACTTACATTTTAACTGTGAGAATAATTAACCTTTGAAAGCAATTTATTTATTTATGTGGTGACTCTTCTAAGTGTTCAAATTAAAGTTGTACGTCTCTATATTTTAAGAGTAAACACTTTCTTCAGTTTCATATTGCTACAACAAAGAAAAAAGGGAATATATGAGGATACATGCTTGGATTTGCATAGTACCAAAATAAATCATTTTATCTGACCAAGATTCTTGCTCCGAACTCATCTGAACATGGTATTTCCACAAAATCTTTCTCCATCTAATAATGTGAACTTAGAAGTATTTTTCTAGATTATAAATGTAACTGCACATTCGAGAATTATATCTGGGGACAACACAGGTATTTCTGACCTCTCAGCTGATGGAGAGATTTCCTACACTGCCTCAAAACATCAGAGCCTGCCACATGGTATGGGATGCCTGAAGAAAAAAGCGCCTCAAGATACCCGAGCCATTTGCATAGCAACAGTGATTCATTAAATGATTTGCAGCCAGTCATCTCTATGTCAAAATCCCTGGCAGGAAAGACTAAGCAGGGGTGGGTCTTATATCCAGGCTTCAAGATTTTAGAAATACAACAGCAGTAATGGATATAAACAATCCTTTATCCTATAAATTCAAACCGATGTTTTGTTTTATTAGGAGAAACAGGGCACATCCCTTAGTTCTGATACAGGACCACAGACACTGACCTCCATGACACAAGTAACAACCTGTTTAAATCCAGTATTTATCTGCAGGCTCTCTGAAAATCTTTGTAAACCTATTAGCAACATGGGTCTGCTTCAGTTAAAGGCTACAGAGAGTTAGCATGGGTGGCAAATTCTGCAGCATTTTTTTTCTTCGTGGCAAATTAACATCAATCTAATCTCCATCAAACATAACGCTACTTTAAAGCCTGTGCCTGCTCAGACTGATATGGCTGGCAAAAATTCCACTCATAAATTGTACAGGCTCATAAAATCTTGCAACTTAATTAAAAATAAAGGAAAAAAATTGTAAATGAGAACAGAGCCATGGCAAGAAATGAAATTATAATGGAGCTGCTTTTAGCTGGAACGTAATAAAGTGACTGAGCAACTGCAGGAATTCTCTATTTAGATGTACTTCAGTGTAACAACTCACCCATTCTAATACTACTAAAGAGAAACAAGACACTAAATATTGACTCTCAGGATAAAAATATCTTTCGGTGATCTAGCCCATAACTGTAATGTATGTGCAAGTGTTCCACAAATCAAGACTCTACAAACTCAGGCTATTCAGAACAGAACATACTTTATGAATACTTTTTAAGGCTGTTTTTATTTCACAGTCTTTGTATGGCGATATTTATTTTCCTCTGCTCCCAGCCCAAAATCATTAGCTTCAGAATAATACCTAAAGAACAGACTAGACTGAAGAGGATGTAAGAAAAAAGTATCCTCTAATAGTGAGACAAACTTAGAATGTACTTTTTTAACTTTTCATGTTTTCCAAACTGCAAACTCCCAGACTAATAAACCCCTTAAGATCTGAGCTCTATCTTCAGTTTTTCGTTATCTGACAGCTTCTAATAAACATTACAATGTAAGTTAATTTAAAACTAATTTCTTCTAAAAAGTTCCCAAAACTGTTTCCATTTCCAGGGTCAAGGAGAAAGGAAGTCCAGAGAACTGCAGGCAACATTTTGATTTCTTACGCACTACCATGCACACCAGCGACTGTAAGGCAAGAGACTCCTCCGCGCACTGCACCTAGGCACCCAAACCAGCTTTCTCCTGCTGTTCTAACAGACATATTTCTGAATGTACCAAAAATATTCCAAAGGCAACACTTACAATAAAGACCCACCACAAGCAAAAGGAATTGTTAGATTGACGTGGTTTCTTTCCTCCTGATTTGAAATCGTGCTGAGATCCAACGACAACAAGAAACACAGAAGGCAGAGTTTGTCACTGTTCTTAGCTGCATTTTTGACATCTGTTTCACAGCTCCTGGAAAGCCCATTTCCATTAATCTATCATGAGAAAGGACAGGAGATAAAATTCCCAGGCTGCGGAGGGCATTAGGAGACTTTCCTAGCTGACTGTACTTTAAGAAAGAACTGTAACAGCCAAATTATGTTACCGTGAATAGACGGAAGATGCTGTAATTCTATTCCTCCTTTTGTCTTAATGGAGTTATTTATGTTGCGATCTTGAGGGCAGACCACTTACCAGAGACATTACCAGCCACCTGACACAAAGAAACAGCAGAGTAAGAACAGAAGGTGACACCCTGGTCCCATTCAGCAGAAGCACGTCTATGCTTCCCTGGCTTAGCCTACAAATCATCATTTGTAAAAGTTTACATATATTACTCCTGCTGCACATTAACTTTTAAGCAGACTCTACCAAACAACCCAGAGATTCATTACCAAATTTAGGTAACAGGGAAATGATTAAAGGCCTCATCACAGAGAGAGTTTTAAATTACTTAAAAGCATAGCCTTTGTAGCATTTATGCATTTTAAAAATAAGAACAAAAGTACATTTGCCGTTCAGTATCATTAAAACATAAACATAACAAACTGCTTCAAAGTTCAATACTTTCCTAGAGATTAGTATCCTAAATTAAAAAGGGATAACATGCTGGTCATACACAGCTTCCACAGAAATAACGTACACTGAGCACACCGTTAATAACTGGGCTTCTTTTATTTAAAAGATTAATTTCAAGCACCCAGACTTGAAAGCATGAATCTCAATTTAGATGACAAGATTCTAAACTGGCTTCTCTCATACACAAGCAAAAGCAATACTAAAACCAAATACAGGATCCAACAACAACAGAAGCTTGTGGAGAAGAAGGAATTAAAACAGGAGGAGAGGGAAGACTGTTGTTACAAAAAAACGGAATTAAGGCATTGATTATATATATATAACTCATGGGAGATTTTAAAACATACAACAGGTTTTCTACTTTTTTTGCAGGACACTAACACTCTGTACTCATCATATTTGCTACTGAGGAATAAAGAGGTCACTAAAGAGCATCTACCCACCTTATGTAACCTTAAGTTGCTAACCCCAAATTCTAAGTTTACAGAAGTAAATGTTAGAAAAGCACCTTTAAGCGTGAAGAACAATCTGTAATATGAAAGTGTGTTAGTACTCACTTTGCAATCCGGAGTACAGAAATACAGTGGTTAGCCTTTTGAAAAAGAAAAATAATTGGAACTAGCTCCTCTGGATTAACTCAATAATCAAAAAGCCCAATGTTATTGATCCATATGGCGGGAGCTGTGTGGGTTGAAAGATATTTCAGTTCTGAGAGTCTACTTTGAAGTCTAAAATAGAGTAAGCGTGGTGGTCTCAGCCCAAGTCCCTCCAAACGCCACTAAAACTCATCTCAATTAATCTGGACCAGCTGACTTCCTGGTAAGAGAAGAAATTGTGTTTCACTGAACAAGACTGGCGGCAAGAAAAACAAAGCACTGACAACTTTACAGCACAGCTAATGGTCATAGAGAAGGTCTCCATCTGCACTGGTTTAAGGAACAGAGAACAACCACCTCACTGCCTTCAGGATGTTTATCATCTAGCATCATAATTAATGCCATTTCAGTGAAACTACATATGGGAAAGCAGCAGGAATTAAGAGTAAATACCAAAACTCCTGTCAAAAGGAAAATTATTGCAGCAAGCTATGAATACTTGTCATTATCTCTGTGACTGTAGTTACTAGGCTTTGACTTGCTCTTAACTGTTTTCATTTAGTCTCAGACAGCATGATACACAACAAGACTTCAAGTTTGTTGAGTTTTCCCCACTCGAGATGGGGCAGGAGACTTTCACACTTGTAGGGATTTATAGAAATCATGATTCTCCAGACAGGATTTAAACACAATCCTACAAAATACTTCCCATTTGAGTATGTTTTCAGGGAACAGGAAAGGTTTTGGGAGCCAACAGATCTCTTAATTTGCAGGCTACTTCTTATGCAGTAAAACATTCACAGTACGTTTCTCTAAGTATGAAGGAAACCGACATAATAGTTCAGTCTACCACACACTTTGTGGTTTAACCATAAGAAATAAAAAGTAGTTGGCCCACAGGAGAATGTCTGTATGCAGTGGGGCCATGCTTGAACCAAAACTATCCCAATGACTGCTTTAGCTGTGACAAAGCAAGAAACAGAAGACCCTGCTTTATGCACTGCACAGTACATTCAGCATGCTACTTTTGATGTTTTCTGACAGTGACTTTCACTAGTTGGCATCCATTGAAAAATATGTATGTATGTTGAATTATGCTATATACAGCTCTCAAGCTACAGGCATACTTCTCTGCGTATCACTAAGATCTATAAGGATGCAAGTCCTTCACTTCCACTGCCTAGTACAAATTTATTCCTCCTTTGTTTTCAACTTTATCATACTAGAAAATGGTAAAATTTTATTCATTCCTGTTCCTCTATTTTGTCAAGCTACCCCGATAAAGAACAAAAAAGTTCTTCATCCATCGTCAACAGTGAGTTTAACCAGAGAACCAAAGGACAAACAAGAAGGCCAAGGAGGGATGGGTGCTTCACATGCTGGAATCCAAGCTGCAATCTTAGAGACAAAAATGCAAGAAATGTTTTCTTTTTCTCTTTTTCCTCCAACATCACACTACTGCTGAAACTGTATACAAAAACCAGAGGAGAGGACAAACTCAAAAAAAACTTGCAACAAAAAGACAGCCAGGGCCAAATCAACACTTGGCTTTATTTCAACCCAAAAGAAAAACAAACTTCAACACAGGGAAAAGCAAACACTGGGAAGGGTGACCATTTGCAGGCAAAAAAGGTCAGACATCTGAACAAACTTGCTGGAGCAGGCGAGCTCTTCAGACAAACACTTCCTTTTGGCAAACTTCTTCCCACTTACAAAGCACTTTCCCCTGTGAAAATACATTTACAACCTTCCAAGTGCATGCAATGTGCCACTGGGCACCCAATATATCCTTATGGTGTTACCAAAAGTCAGCCCATAGCAGAAGTCTCCAAGGTTTGCATTAGCACTGAGCACATCCCTAAGACACAGGAGAAGAATATGGCTTGCTCAGGCTATGGGTCCACTTTGGTTGAGCACACTTGATCAGCCAGGCACAAACATGAAGGTTTTCTTTCCTGTCACAAAGTGCTCAGCCAAGGGAAGCATGAACAGTAACTTAGAACGTAACAGTACTGTCACTGTGGCATTGAAATTAATGTTATCTCTTACAAACCTTGATATCAAAAATGAAGCTAAAGTGGACCAAATTTGGAAGAGGGGTTATCTGAGGACTGGGAAGAGAAAGAGGAAGCCTATTCAAAGTCATTTGGTAAAAAGCTAAACTAGTTTACAGAAAGATGATAAGCATTTTTGCAATCAGAAAATAATCTTAAATTATTTTTCCCTAGTGACATAAACATGTAGAAAATAGAAATTCAACCAAGAGGCGGGAATTGGGTCACTTTCCTCCCAACATTACCAGCTTATGGGAAACAGGTCCTAGCTTCAAATTGCTCATTCTTAAAAATATCAACGTTGTCATATTTAAAGAATATGATGTAACTTGACAGGCGTGAGTTATGCACCTCCAATATCCACAAATCAATGACCAAGAAAAACACAAAAATAAGTTAAAACCCTAAAATCAGAAGGTAAGTTTTAGGAAGACTAAGTAAAAGCAACATTAGATTCATTACTATCAGGTAAGACCATATATTACACTTGTGCAAGAGGTTTGCGATTTAGACTGCTTTCTTACCACTTCTTCAGTAGTTGCTCATGCTTATTTGCACAAAGCTGAAAAATAGATTGTTACAGAGCTCCAAAATTTCCATTTAGTGCCAGCTAAACTCAGGTCTGTTTTGCAGCAGTCTCAGCCGTAACAAGAATTACTTCAAAAAAACTCCTTCTCATAGTCAATTCTCTGATGGCAGTTCAGTCTGCAATGTGCCATAATATATGCACAATCAATCAAACCATTAAAAATTTCACTGATGTTGAAACCGAAAGATTAATGGGGTCCTACTCCTGAAGTATCTGAGAATTAAACAAGTTCTGGCAATGAAACAAGTTAACCCCACAAGTCAGATTGGAGATTACAGGAACTCCAAACTCAGTTCACTGCTTATCTTTAACAGTAGTGTTCTGGGTAACAAAATTGCAGGTGTTACAGAGCTCTGGAAAAGGCCTCTGAAAATACTTCTCTCTAACACATGGAAAACAAACATAGATGACTAAATGCAAAACAGATCTCCTCTTAAGAAAAGGGACATGCTGCTGCTCATTCAGAGGCCACTTACTTATTAAGATTTTGGGATCCCTCTGTTTGTTTTCACAAGTCCCAAAACAAAACAACAAAACCCAGAAAAACAAATGAAAAAACCCAAACCCAATACAATGTTTTAAGAATTTTTAACATTTTGGTTATCATATCTGCCATATATTTTAATGGTTGGTATCTACTTTTGCCCCTAAGCAGGACACTGCAATTCCTATCTATCTGAAAGCTGTACACCTCTTAGAAATTACTTATTCACCCTCTGTTAGGTAAGTGTTGCTTTGCAACATAACATACAGCCTCTACTAGTTATCCATTCACCTTTCTGAAAAGACATAAATGGTTTAGGATTTGTTTTTGTTTTACATGAACTTTAGAACCTATATAGTTCCCTTCCGATAAAGGCTCAGATACGGAGAGCCCTAAAGGTGGATCTTCACGGTGCCTCCACTTCACATGCACCCCCAAGTGATTCCCAAAAGGGAAGAAGCAACAACTCAACAGTCAGTGGCAAAAAAAGAGAAAATAATTGCTCTTTTCCTACATCAGCAACACAGTGACTTCACAGACAAACATAAAGGACCTTTCAACTGCGAAGTAAGGAAAGACTATCCAATTTCTCTCTTAGAGCATGCCACAGTCCCTTTTCAGTTTGCCAAGATCTTAAGGCCAGCTCTGATCGCTAATACTTGTAGGGACTGAAAGACACCTACATCTGCAAGAAGCACGACCAACACACACACACACAGAGGATGCAAATTTGCTTTATTTCTATCCTACCAGGTTTGGGGCAGGGAATTCTCAATGCAGCAGCAGACTCCAAGCCTACCATCTCATTCGCCTTGTAAAACTCTGGGAATAAATACACGACCCTAATCTGCAAGCACTCTCCCAAAGCAAAAACAAAGCATGCTGTCTATTTTATGCCCCACAGTACCACTGCTTCATAAACAGCATAGTCATTTCACAAATATCGTAAGGTTTGAAGTCTCTCACACATTTCTGAAGTCCAGTATTTACATGACAACTTTGTATCAACTGCACAAGAAACATTATTTTTAAATTAGAGTTTTGTATTGGTAACTTACAGGTTATTTGTTTTGGTTCCATAGAAAAGACCTGACTAATATTTTTAGAATACAAACGTAAAATGATTATGATTATAGCCTACTATAGGCACATTATGGCAGACAGAGATAAAAACTCATCAGGCTCCAGCCTGCCATGGCCTCAGATGATATCAGCGATTGACTTGAGCGCACACTTGAGTGGCTTTGAAAGGAAACACTGCGACGTGAGCCTGCAGATCAAAAAGGAAAATTCAAGCCCTTACAAGGGATTACAGTGTTGAGATAAATGAGCACAGGTGTCACCGGTTTATCTGGAATTAGCATCAGAATTTGGGACTTTCAAACATTTAGAATGTTTAAAGTCTGCAAATAAATTAATTTAGTGAAGGAAAATAATCTGTTAAAGAACTTCACTACTCAGGGGTTAAGTTTCTCCACCACGGAAGCAAAGATCAGAGTTAGACAAAACACACAAAGATACTCCTTCCAAGGGATCAATGTGCCCACAGAGACCAGGGTTAACCCTGAAACTCTTCTGCTCTCACCACACTTGCACTTCTGTTCTGACTTTAGTTTTGCTAGGAAATGAACAATCTCTGCATTACAGCACCAAGCAACAGGCTAAAGTAGCCTTAAAGTGAAAAAAAGGAACTCCACTTCTTCCCGATGGAAAAAATACTTTCCAGCAATATTGTTAATCAATACAAAACTCGTATTTTAAACACTTAAATGCCACAGCATACAGGTGTGATTTAGTAAGTGTTTCCCTAAAAATAACATATCTGAAATTCTCTGGAAAAAAGGCCATTCAGTTACACACTTGGCGCCTACTGAATCATTTGCTTGCTTCAAAGGGGACAGGAAAATAACCCAGTCAGATCTTTCACACACCTAAATGCTGTAACAGAGGTTTTAAAGATTGAGTTCCTCTATCTTAATTTCACAGTGCTATCCCAGCAAGTTACTTAAACTGAATAATAAGCATGTCTCTTAAGACAGGAGGTCCTCTCCGACTTCTGAGAACAATACAGATTTGTATCATTCTCGCTGATATACTGAGTTGTACTCCTTGCAGGGAGATTTTGATTCCTCTCTTTGTGGATGTCTACTTTATGACCTGAGAAGCACAACAGAAGAAAATGAGAAAACTCCATTTGAAAAAAGGAGACCCCCTCCCACCATTACTCTGATTTAGCACTTGTTGCAAATGGCACATGTACCTGGCCTTTCCTAACTGTTTGAGAAGTCCCCATTCAAAACTGGAAATACAATGAAACTCTTTAAAAAGTTTTAATTTCAGATAACTAATCACATAAAAATTACAGTAATTCACAGTTGTGAAAAAAGTTAATTTGCATGATTAGGCACCAATTCTTTAATCAAAATTAAAATAAAAATATATAAATAAAATGTTAATATGTGTATAAATAAAATGTGTATAAATAAAAATATATATTTCTTAGTTTGGATGAGCTTCTTAATATGACATTTAAACATTGTTCATCTCACTTTCTAGCACACACATTTCAAGGTGGTGCATCTACTTTGTGATTATTCATCCACGTTAACTTCCTATATTAAACATTTAATAAGCAATGGGTAATACATAAAGAGAGAATGAGGCGAAGAGGGGGAGAGAGAGACACACTGGATTTGCTTAGAATCTCCACAAGAGTATTTTTGGCTTCTGTACCATTTTGCTGTGTTTTCAATGTACCCTACAGTTCTCAATGTTCTGCAGTGTATAAACCATCAGAAGTCCCAAACCATTCTCCATTATTTTAAGTGTGTGTATATATATATGCACACACACGCAAATAGGAATATGTGGGAATTGTCATTGTTACTGGAAGGATTATTCAAATTTTAAAAAAAATTAAGAGCAAGCATATTATAACATAGCTGAGCATATCAGCAAACAGTGAATTTACCCTATGCAAAAGGACATTTTTCACATAGCAACAGAGAAAAGAGAAGAGCAGAGAATAGTTGAGAGGACTATAAAGGATCACTTGAAATAGAAAATGTTGTAAGTAAATTGGTAGGATTTCAATTGTAAGAAGCAGCTTCTGAAAATATATTCTTTTCAAAACCAGAATATTTTAACTATTCAGAACAAGGGAAAAACAAGAACAGTCATCTAGAAAGCAGACAATTCTTCAGTAGTCTGTAGGGATTTCTATGCATCAATCAGCAGGAGGTAAGGAAGTCCAACTGAGTCAGAAAATAAGCCCTGTTCGTGAGTAACAGAAAATTTTCTTTTAAGCATGAAAATCTGTAATGAATGCATAAAGAATATTTCAATGGCAATACAGATAAAACTGGAATTACGTACTAATAGTCTAAGAGCTAACTTAATCTTACCAAAATGACAGAAGAGCAGCCTCACAGAGAAAACGCTTATATATCTTGGTTAGCAGATACAGTTGAAAGGATAAACACAAACCAGAATTAACAATATTAACACCTGCTTGCAATTATTTTTCTTTAATTAGAGCCACATTCTTCCACTCCCTAATGACAAACTTAAAACAGAAGAAAGAACTGAGATGGTAAACGCCAAAGCAAAGACTAGCATTTTGTTAAATCTAAAAGCCTGCTGCTGCCTTCCCCTCTGCCTAGCTGGCGTTTCAGTGCCCATCACTGAACAATTTCCAGTTGAAAAACAATAGCAGGATTAAAGCTGGTAGTGGACTCTGACTGTTCATCCACCAATTAAAAATAGCCACCTCTGAGCAGAAACACAACATGTGTTTGCTGTCCTTGTCCCTGACACAGCTACCGCTGCTGAACACATCTAATGAATGTAAGATACAGAATGCAACTGAGAGAACAGGGATACTCCGCGGAAATGCCCATTTTGCATATAATATTCCATGTCACACTGTACACTTGCACTGGAGGTACTTATCAGCTGGTTTTCTCTTATCTTTAGATACAAGAAACTGCAGAACGCCAAAGGGTTGGTTATTACCGGTGTATACAATTTTTACTTTCAGGAAACAAGCAGCAAGGAGCCTCTGAGACATCAGTGAAGTCACGGGCAGTGGCTACAAGTAGGTAACAGCAAGCAGTAACAGAGAGGTGACAGAACAATATCACCTCCTGTTTATTTACTTTCATATTCAGACTTTGTAAAGTAGCATCAGACAGTGCAGAGATTTTATTGCAATTTCAGAAATGACTGGGGAGGGCTTTAAAACAATGATAGAAGCTATATTAAAAATGGACCAGATTTCAAACCTCAGAATTTGAGCTGGATAAGGGGCAGTTTCAAAAATACTGACACCATAACATTTTGTAGGTTTTATGTGCTGGGTTCCTCATTAGACTTCAAGATATGGAAACAGACACGTACAGAAATTAAATCTTTTCTTTTTTTTAACTAGCCCAAAACTGCTGGGGTGAAAGGTGAAAGTAAAAGTATTTTCTTAATCAGTGTTCTGGACACGCTTTAGATAAAATACAAAAAAATTATGGTCTAGAATGTCATCTGTTGACTATCCTAAACTGAATATTCTGAACACAAATCTTCTGTGAAATGCAATCTTTGAAAAGGTTCTTCTATTCATCGGAAGTGAAAGGGAACCAAAACAGTAACACCTCAAATGCATGAACACTTGACTGCGGTCTCAAAATGCAATACCGCTTCCTCCTTCAGCATCTGTCTTGTGAGTAAGTGCAGTAAAAGGTGGGGAGGGCGCGGGGGAAATGTTAGAAAACTTTTTCCCCTAATATACTGTTTAAGGCACCATCAGATTTGATATGCACATCCACTTTCACCATTCATCATTCACCATGATGATCTTAGAGGTCCTTTCCAATCTTAATGATTCCTAGGTTTTACTTTCATTATAAATGATCCAGCCACCAAGCCAGGAGGCATGGGGTTGCTAGTCTACCCTTAATTGGTTTAGTGGTGGACTTGGTAATGTTAGGTTAATGGTTGGACTGGATGATCTTAAAGGTCTTTTCCAACCTAAACGATTCTATGATTCTATGTGGCTAGTCCTCAACTTTAGCTTAACTGCTGAATTTTACTTACCTTTCAAGTATGTAATTTTTGCAATTACTACAGCTGACTATATAATCAAGTGCAGTATATTCTTGAAGATACCTTTTCTAGAAGAAAACACTTCCTTTTATCCAGTAGTAGTGCATTCCCCGAGATAAATCCAGTTTCCTTCTCAGTGTGCTTACAATGCTGTCCAATACACAGAGCAGCAAAGATGCAACTGTTAACAGAAGTTACATGTTTCCAGTTTCTTTCCCCCTTCACACACTGCTATTAGGCAAGGAAAACCCAAACTATGAAGCACAGCTGATGGTTTCACTGCACTCCCACCAAACAGTATCTATAGGCCATGTAATACCCAAATCACCCCCAGCATTCTACGCAAAAAAAGTTAAGAACTATAGACACCATAAGGCTGATCTATAGCTCCCTCAGAAATTAGGAGGCCAGGACTGAAGAAAACTAGTAACTCAGTTTTGGAAAGCCAATGCCATTTCCCTAGCTGGCTCTGGGAAAGTCAACCCCTTGCTCTTCCCTTTTAGGCCGAAAGCAAACATCAGTCTGTAAGGGCATGCAATTTTACTGCATAAGCACTAAAATAATATTTCACATTGAAAATCTAACCTGATTTCCATGTCCTTATAAAACTTATTGGTATGTGACGATTGTCTTTCAGAATTACATTTTTTTGTTAAGAAAAAAAGTAAGCAAACAAAAAATAATCGGTATTGTTCAACATTCTGGTTGACTCTGTCAACAGTTGTTGTTGTCACAACAGTTGTCACAGTATGCTCACAGATCCTCGTGTAGCCTAGGCCCAGCAAAATTCAAGTGTCAAATGCCTAAGTATGTCTGCTGTTCATGTACCAGCATATTCCTGTAGGCCTCGAGCACATACATGCCCTTCTGCCTGGGAAATACAGGAGCGCACTCCAAAACAATCCCACAGACAAACTTACTTTCCTGTACCAGAAGCAATCCAAATCTAATACGGAGGTCTATAAACAAGCAATGTAATTTTTTTTTTTTTTTTAAGGCTAGTATTATGTTTCCTTTAAAAGTAAGGTCACATCCAAAGACTTTCACATGTTTACAGGTATTCAGCTCTGCAAGGCTCTTCATCTAATATAGCACAGTGCAGATGTTTCTATGCACATTCTCCGACCAGCCACTGCTGTCAGAGATACTGGCCTGACCAAATATGTGATTTCTCAAATTCTCTGCTATCTGCTAATATAACACTCAGAGACAAGTATGTAAGGTGCTTTTTGGAAGGAGGTAAAATTTAGTAGTTACTGTAGGCAGTAACAGACCCTTAGTCTGAAGGAAGAGAGGGAGACAGAAGAGCAGTTGGTCAGCTGCCTTCTAAATACACTTTCACAGAGAAAATATTTGAGACAGGACAAAAATCTGTCCTTTGCTAAAACCCACAAGGGGGTTGAAAAGGTGAAAGGATTTCCCTAGCTCAAGGTTGTAACTATTATCAAAGCAACTATAAGCTAAGCTCTAAGTAGAGACGCTGCTGACCTTCACTCAGAAAGAAAACAGCAAGTCAAATGTATCATTTAATGCTAAATTCATTTAGGAGAGCAAAGTTCCTGATCTTGTCTTATATACGTCCCAACCAACTACCCTAACAAGCACACCACATGCTGTTCACCGTGCAAGTCCCATAAGGCAATTCTCAGTATACATCCCTCACACCTTCACGGTAAGCACAATTTTCAGCCAGGAATGGTGAGAATGAAAAACTCTTGTGTGAGCCATGAACTAAGGACCAAAACCCAAAAGGATATCTAGTTTCTGACTGCAAACAGGAAGGTTATTTTTCACCTTTTTTTTTTTTTTTAGAACAAACAATAGAAGTCAAGAAGACCTATTGTACAATGTACAGAGGCGTGAAGAAATTAGCAAAATAAGTCTTTGACTGTTATCAGCTCTATATGATTTACATGTTCCTGGCAGAAACCTATCCCCAATGGCTTCTACATTCACACAGAACCGCTGATTTTCTTTACAGAAAGGTTTTAGTGATGGGGTTTTTTTATATATACACACATAAATATATACATATATATACACACACACAAAACACCCAAACAATCCCACAATTAAAACCAAATCTATTCCATAAATCTTACAGCATCATTTTACTTTCAAGAAAGTAATTTTACTACAAGAACTAGATTAACTTTTTACTTGGTCTAAACTGGCAGAAAGCCTCTCCATTTCTTTATTTACAGTCCACAGAAAACTGACACAGCCTAAAGGAACTCCCAGAACTTGGTTTTGACTTCAAATGCTGCCTCGATACATCACCTTGGAAAATGAGGAGATACATTTTCTTAAATGTAGTTCCACTGAGTTCAGTTACGCTTACTTACAACAGATAAGTATTTAACCCTAAGTGAGTTTTAGAGCCCAGAGAAGGGAATTTAAACAAGCAATTTAGGGACACTGTAATTCCTACTACAGTCTGTAGTACCAATGAATAAAACAGTATTTCCCTACACATTGACCATATGTCTTCTAACGTGTTTCAAGGGCTTTTAATTCTCTCACAAATATTACTTGTTGACATGGAGATTGCTTCGCTTGGAAGATGTCTACTGTTATTTTTAATGCTAGCTTGCGGCATCAAGATACTGTCTTTAAAAAATAAAAATCTTTTATAACGGGGAAATGAAAGAATTTCCATTAAGGGGAAGAGGACATATATTATCTCAAAAATAAATTCTTTTCCCCAGAGTCAGGCACAGTATTTGCAAGATTATTTCATATCTGAATCGCCTGCAGCTTTCTTTGTAAATCTCATCAGGCCTTTTTGTTTAATTCCATCTTTCTAGTAAATGGAGAGCTGAGAACATTTCTTTACTGCTATCTGAGCTTGAAAACACAGTAAGTCACCCACTATTAATATAATATATTAATAAGCACAGGCATGAATACATAAAGAGAGTTGTTCATCACAACAACCTTCATTTGCAAGCAGTTTTTGATTCTCCATTGTTTACTAGGTCAATGTACCACCACGGAGATGATAATGATCCCTTTTAATCAAAGGAATGAAGCTAATGAAAATAATTAATGCTAACTACCAATGTATTAGCTATTTATTTAAGATACACAGGCACGTGCCTGGGGCTAACTGCTATATATCATCACAGGAAAATGGTGACTTTTTCTTCCCATGTGTTTTAAGCGCCATTAAGAAAATACACTAAACACAAGTTTATTTATCAATCAAAAAATGCTATCGTGACCCAGTCCTGCATAACAACTTCAGCCTGCTAGGATAAGAAAGCTTACTTGATGAAAACAATAAACCCTGCCACAAAGGGATAAACAGAAGACGAAGAGAAGGATCCAATGAAAATATAGTGGGTGAACAAAGAAACCAGACCCAGACAGCAAGACAGACAGAGGTAATGCCATTTAGCAATGACACAAAACCCCTTTCCTGAACAAAGTCTTATTTTTTTTTCCAAATGATAAGTAAATATTGTCAGACTCTTACTTGAAAGATGCTGCAGAGATCTTTCCAAAGATCAAACGGGCTCCTGGGTCAAATTAGTTTCCAGATTACAGCTAGATATTACCAACTCTCTAGAAGACATCAACAATAAAACTTTATCAGCACATACTTTCCCTATTATTTTCTAAGAGGTATTAAAAAAAAAAAAAAAGTACCTCAGTTACATGAGGAAAGAGAACCATAGCAAGCAGCAGGAAGTTAACAGGACTATTTATAAATCAGATGCGATATCCTCTCTCAACAAGTGCTTTGCTGAATGGATAACTGAATGCTAAGCACCTTGCAACAGCAAGCTCCACGTTCTCAATTATTTTCACAAGCATTATTCTCACACAGGCCCTGTTCAGCAAACTTATCACAGGACTTAACTGCAAGATAAGAACAAGCTCAGATGCTTTAATATCATTGCAAATATAAGCACTTTACAGCTAGCAATGGACTTGAGTACACAGTTTACATGCACTGCTGAACTGAAGCTTCACAACATTTAATTATATACTGCTGCACCCCTGCAGTTATATCAGGCATTATCTTCCCCCCCTCCCCATTTGACAGCTTATTTCTGGTATACCTGCATCAAAACCATTTTGACTTCATGAGAAACACAACTAAAATCCCCATGTAAGAACTGACATTGGCTCAAGCAGGTCAGCACATCCTCTTGAGATCTAGGTGCCTCCAACTAATTTTTGTCACATAAATAAGACAAGTCAAGTCATACAGCTACAGCAACATTTGGCAGGGTGCTGACTTCACATGTGACGTTCCCTGCAGGTGTGATTAGCATAGCATGATTGGACTGAAGGAGCTGCTCGTGGAGATGATGGCATAGCCAGCAAGTAGAGCACAGGAAGTACTCATAATTATTTCAGCAATTTTCTGCAAAACACCTCTTAAGAGAAGAAGCAGACAACAGGGCTGGAGACCCTTTCTGACCTACAGAGCCACAAAGTAAAACCTTCCCTTGGACAAGAGCCACAGACCAACAGAACCAAGGACAGGAAGAATACCAGCCATGGGCCACGAGTGGGAGGTGAAAGCTCCCTCTTGGTCCCACCATTCCCCGGCAGGACAGGGCTGGGCTGAACGTGCAGCTGGACCCCAGCAACCCAACAGTGAGAGCGCAGCAGCCCTTCTCGCCCTGCTAGCCCGCAGGGTGCCACCTGGTTTGCCAGGTAACCCTGGCCAGAACAGGCCAGTCACCAGCCCCATCAACCGCCTCTGAGCTCCCAAGTCACACGCTCCCACTCCCTCCATACAAGGAGAAACCTTTTTCAGCAATAGATCCTGCCTTTCAATTAGGCAATGCCACATCAATCAGATTTGAGTCCCCAAATGGAAACCAAGGAGACTCCTCATTTACATGAGGAAAGAAATGCAAAAATATGTAGTTAGAGAAGATTTACATACAGCTGGACACATTGAAGCATGGGCACATTATCAATTACAGAGATGGTAATTACCAAGAACCTTCTTCCATGAATTGCAAATCTTAATACTGCTACTAACTAAATCTCTTTTCAGCCTTTTATTTAGAAGAAAGCAGCGTATATGCATTCCAGTACTCTTTAAAAAGAAAAACCTACACAGCCTCAGAACCTATTTATAGAATTACAACTCATGCACTGCGGTGCACTGTAATCCAGGACATAAATTCATCACAAAGCACACATTTCCAAAAGTCATGAAGAAAATCAGAGAGATCAAAAAACACGTTCAATGCTACTTGAAAGTCCAAAGATACAGGGGGGAAATACAGAAATCTTGCCAATATGTGGGTAACCATCACATAGATCTCAGAGAACAAGGATTATTTTATTTGCTTGACTGTAAAACACGCAGAAGAGGTAGGAAACTAGGAACGTGCAGCAAATGTTGAAATGCAAATGTGATGTAATCTAAAACAGGGTTTTGAAATCAACATCAAAAGTTATGATGCCAGCCTGGAGTCATCACACAGACCCTGCTCTAGAATGCACTGAAGTATGCTACAAGGATGGAAGAGGACAATGATCAAAAAGACATATTTATCTTTCAGCTCAAATCTAGTTTTAACATTATACTAGCAACACGACAAAAAAGAGAAAATAAAATTTTATTTTAAAAATGCTATATTCCAAAACATTTGTTAAATATAAAATTTTAGGTTAAAAGATTTCATTCAAGAACACCAAAAAAAAAAAAAATTGTGGGGACAGTCTGCTACCTAACCCTCGCCTGTATTGCCAACAAAGGCAGGAGGTCCAGCTTTCACTTCTGGAGCTTCCTGAGGCTCACAAATATCCCAAGGACAAAGCCATGCTGGGTTTACATCACACAGTTATCCAGCAACCCAGTAACAGAAGAGGCCCTCCGCTAACCTTGGCCACCAGGAACAGAAGGAAATTAAGACATCAGCGGCGTACCCAGGACCTTGCTGCACATGCCAGTTCCATCATGCAGTGGCTTGCCCAGAGCGAGCAACTGTCTTCTCTTAGCATACGACACCTGGCAGAAGTCACAATCTCAAAAAGTACCACACTTCACTTGAATAACCACTGTGCACAAGCCAGTAGTAATACACAATTGTTTCTAGCATAACAAATACGTTGATATCCATGTGAACCTATTTTGACGTAATCCACAAAAAAATCAGGGACAAAAGAACTGCTGATGTGCTCCCTTGAGATCTCTTCTCCTTTTCTACCCACATCCATGCATAACTTAACTGCTGTTGAATTCAAATTCAAAAATTAAAGCACACAGTAAGGAGAAAAAGATGGGGGGGGGGAAGCCCACACAACCAGATACGTGAAAATATAAGAGCAGTTGTTCAAATGAAGTTCAGGTTCTCACATAGTAACATAAAGCTTCAGTGTTTGGATTGCATAACCTGTGATTCAAATACTTGTTACAAAAATAACTGGTTACTATAATATTTTTTTTAAAAATGTGACTTGAGGTCGAGAGCTTACTTTTCACAAAACATTCATTCCCAGTTAAATTTAACTTGGCAATGTCTGTTTCACTTAAATTCCATTTTGCCAAGGGGAAACAAGTTACTAGATGTAGAATTTACATCACTGCTTATATATGGAATTTTAAATCATTTTTTTGTTTGTTTGCTTTAGCTTTCAAAGGCAGTACTGGTCTGCGAAACAACCAGTTAGATCTCTCCTCCTGCATATTACTTTTATCACAGACTGGATCTCCAGGACACCCTCAGCTTTAGGAATCCTTCTCTTAACTAAACCTTCAAAAAAGCACACATACCCCTCAGTAAAATTACAATTCCAATTTCTTTCTTTCTATGTCTGACAAAGAGAGGATAGCTGTATATTGTCAATGCAGTATAGTAGACACAGCATCCCAAATTAATGATCCTAAAAGGAAGGAGGACATTTAGCTGCAGGAAGCATGGTTTGAAAGCTTAAAATACAACTGCATTTCCAAGCTCTTCACACCCTCTTCCACCTCCACTGACTGACTGAATAAAACACATATGGATTTCTGCCAGGTAGGAATAGTCACAACAAAAAGCTTGGAGAATGAAGTGCCACCGAGAGCTATGCATTCATAGGGAGCATCAGGTGGGACTGACACATAGCTTGTAGTAGAGGCACATGCAAAAGATCTTGTCATTCGCTTGTGAAGCTGGATTTTATCTTGATGTTTATTTTAACATCTGAACTTCCAATCTACTACATATGACCACAGAGCAAGAAACACCAAAATACTCATCAGAAGAAAGCTCCTGTATCTTCAGTTCAGAATCCCTTTTCAGGAAATGTTCATTCCAAATGCAAATAAATCTATACTTGATTACTATTTAATATTCAAAACACTAGAATTTCAAACCATATATCTGAACAACTATGTCAAGAGGTTAATTACACCCCCCTTTTTAACAGTGATAATGGTAGAGAATTTCAAATTAAAGTAAGATCATCCTCAACAGACTTCACTGAGTTTGGGGATACAATAAATTTAAGATCCTGCCTATAGCTGTAGGTGAAACTGTGTTAGCAACTAGAAATAAAATTCTTTCTAAGGAAGATCTGAAACTGTGGGTGTTTTCTAAGTAAAAACAGAGTAGAATAATGCACTGAATGGTTAGGTAAAACGTTCTGCAATAACTGGTCTTAACATT
This sequence comes from Pelecanus crispus, assembly GCF_030463565.1. NCBI lineage: Eukaryota > Metazoa > Chordata > Aves > Pelecaniformes > Pelecanidae > Pelecanus > Pelecanus crispus. Next base: position 15,623,793 of record NC_134644.1, read on the forward strand.
ATGAATTTTATCTCTGTTTATTTCAGTTATATAGTTTCATAAACTTAATTATTAAAACCAAAATTAGTCCTTTGAAGTCCTCCAAAATGAAAAGAAAACAAAACAAACAGGTATCAGAACACATTATAAAGATCCTGACTCATAACAGCTGTGTTACTCTCTCCCAGACACACAGGAGACGCAATCCTATAATAAGCAAACCAACTGTCTAGAAATAAAAAATTCTATTAGGATTATCTGCATGTTCTCAATCGTAACTTTTTCTTTTTCTAACCTGTATTTCACACTGGTTGTTTTAACAGAATTCTTTGAGGAGGAGGAAGTGGGGGGGGACACACACCAAATCAGTGGAGACTACAGCTTACTGAAAGTAAACTGTATATATGATGGTGTAACATATAACTTTTTTTCAAGCTAGAAAAACAGATGAGATCTAAAACTCTAAACATGGGCCTAGGAATCAGAACCTCTAACTAATTTCAAATGCTGAAAGACCTTCTTCAAGGTCTTACATCACTTGCATCATTTTACAAAATAACACAGCTCACGCAGTAGTTCAGGGACGTAATTATTGCTCGTAAGCTCATTGACCACAGCCTGAAAGTTTCTTTTAGCCAAAGCAGGGAAGCCTTGTTCAGGATCAGTTACAATTCCCAAACTTTGGATCTTCAACTAATGCAATCTCCTTCCTTAGGTAAGTCAGAAAAGAGGATAAAGAAACCACAGTATATTTAGGTGTAAAATGGAACTATTGATAAATACTAAAAAAAAAAAAAAAAAACCCTGCAAGCACAGCAGCATAACTACTGCCAGTCATTTCATGTACACAATCTCACATATACTCACCATGCCTAAATTACCCCCTTCTTAGTTCACATAGAAGCACGAAAATGTAGGATAGTATTTCAAAACATCTTTGCTGATCAAGCATAGCTTCTTTCTCATGCTGTATTACTTTCAGTATCTGAAATCAATGCATTCTTTCCAGGAACAAAGATGGCAGTAAGTTTCTTTATCAGTTGGAAGCGTTCAGTAAGATGTCATAACACAAATAACAACACAGCAACAAAAAGAGACCGCTTCCCAGAATACTAATGTGCAGGGATAAACTGCATATCGGAAACAATTCTAAGCATGCCAATAATCTGCTAATTTTGCTCCAAATCTAGAAAAGCATTCTGTACCACCAGACCCGCATCTTCATGTAGTAACAGTGCACCTTAGCACGACATTTTGGGTAGCCTGGCTTTATAAAAACCTGGAGCAGTTACCACTTCCTCTGTATCTTCTGTAATAGTTTTGCCTCCTTACAATCCAACCTTTGGATTCAGGAATAACTCATCAACTCCCACTCTTAATGAAATACCAATACAGCAAAGAAAAGCAGCTTTTAAAATTTCAACACAGTCTCATATTGGTTTCAATACTGTTGAAAGTAAATCTTTTCACTTCCCATCTGATATCTTCTGGATCTGAGCCACAGGTGTATAAGTATAATTTTCCAGACAAAGAAACAAGCAAGCAAAAAGCCTGAGATAGAATTTTTTAAACTAAAGCTGGGTTTGTTTTTTTAAAGAAAATTATGAATGAGGAGTTGAAGGCTGACTCTTCTTTCAAGGAGAGAAGGACAGCGCACAGATGCCAGTGCAGACGCCCTTCCCCTCCAAGAACCACAGTGGAGAAGGGCATGGGAAATGTTATGCGAGGTGGATGACAATTCACTTTTAGTCTTGGGATTAGCTCTACTCCACAAACTTGTCTTAGCATTCAAATATTACAGTTTTCTGCAACATTTTTACACCAACAAAGACAGTAACAAAGCACCACTGACTGCTTTTATCAGTATTTTGTTCAAATCATCATAAGCTCTAGGACAACAGCAAAACTTTTGCAGTGCAAACTGCATCTATGATAGCATAGCAAAGGTATTCCAGTAAAATTGTTACAATGTTAGCCTGACTTAACAGAAATAGATTTATTTTGCAAAGAAATAAAGAAACAAGTAAATAACACCAGTTAATGGAAAATGTACATTCTTGCTGATCTGAGAAACTTGTCTTAGCTGAACAACAGTTGGTCTAATAAATCCTTTAGAGTTTGCAGGCCCAAAATGTTACAAGCATGACAAGAAAAGAAACAAAAAAACCGAAGGGGGAACAAAAGGATTTCATGAAAATTCTCCAACCAGCTTTCACTAGTAATTTCTCATTAGTGCCATAGTCAAAACTCCTTAGCCAGCTTCTGCACTAGCTAAGAATGAGTCTTTGGGACAATGCTGCTGCTGCTAAATTCTTTCTCCAGTTCAGCCTAATGAGTGCTCTAAATTTAAGCTAGTTCTCCCAGAAGAAGTTCAAGAGCTACTGATGCTCAAACTGAACTGGGTTACGATGACATATGGGGTCTACACAATCAGCAACAAAAGCAGTTTAAGTTGAGCTCAGTAAAACCATCTCTGAATTTTGGTCAACTTCTGCAAAAAGCTTCAGCTCGGGAAACATGAAAATCCCAACAGTTCATTTCAGCAATTCTGGAATATTTGCTTTTAAAGTTGGACTGTAAGGAGACAAAACTCTTACAGAAGATACAGAGGAAGTGGTAACTGCTCCAGTGAAGGCACCACCTAAGCATACTGCTGGGAGTATTCTATGTAAATAACAAATTTTTAAATTTAAAAAGTTTGTTAACGTTTACTAGCTCTTCACATACATTTCAGAGAGGTATGGCACATATATTAAATATTCTGCAGGATACAGTAAAAAAAGACCATTCCGTATGTCAACTAACAGGTTTTAAAAGCTCTAGTTACTCAAGTTTAAAGGAAAAGTAAAGCAGCAAAAGTAATTCAGAATCATCTCTACATAGAAAGCTCAGAGAAAGGCTGTACATCGTTCATGTTTTCAGTTTGTAAAGTGTATTTCACATTCTTGCCGAGATATTATCCAAGGAAGATATTTAGACTATGCCTGATCTGCAGCTGGCTGGCAGGACAAGGAGAGCTCTTAGGCAGCGCTAGGCGCTGCTCGCTTCTTCCCCTTCCAACCTCACGCTAGGTCAAAGAGCAGCCAGAAAAAGGCATTCAGTGTCAGTAAGTTGCTACATGTGTGCAGCGAACAGCAACTCACACGTTTCAGAAAATGGTGTCCTACCATGTGGGTGCCAAACTTCAGGACGGCTTTTTGTACCATCTGACCTTGAGCGAGGCCTGAAGATGCAGTAAACATACCCTGGAAGTCCGAAAAACCTTCAGTAAGCATGTAAAATTAGGTAAAACAGCTATGGCCACACAGTGGAGACGTTTTAATTCTTTTTAAATACATTATTCTTATTACATGTAAAATCTAAGGAAAAAACCTATCTCAAAATACAGCAGTCCCTCCATTTTCAGAGACCTATCATTTTTAGTCTTGTCATTCTGCTTCAAGTACCAATTCACCCAGCCAAGACTATTGATCTTGTATAACTCATTTTCAAAGAAAATCTTAATCGGATGGCAGTGCATTAGTAAAATTGGTTAGAAATAAGTTCAAGTATGATTAGTCTTAGCATGGGTGCATCTGAAAGCTTCTACAGATAAATATGAAAATACGGACTTCATAAGGGTGTAAATTTACTGATTTGGTGTGAACAATGTGAAAGTGAAGTTTTAGGAAGGCTTTGTACAACATGATGGTGCCTCTTTGAGAAGCAGGGTACAGCACAGAATAAACAGATGAAGCTGAGAGCAGAAGAAAAAAAAGAAAGCTGTGAGGTATGCATCACTAGCAGCATGTAGTATAGGACTAGGTTCAGTGATGTAGGCCACAGCAGGCTCTATTTTTAATTTTTTGATGCACAAGATTGCGGTTGTACCTTGACCCATGACCTCTGACAAATGCTTAGGTAGGTAATGCAAACAGCAGTACTGAAAAGCATGCAGAGCACCTCTGTGCAGGAATTCTGGCTAAGGGAACAAGAAAAGTTTTGGAAGAGACTCTTCTGTAAATGAAGGAGGTTTTTTTTTTTTGAAAAGAAGGGCCATCCTTTTACAGTCCAGGTGTTAGCAGGAATGTTGGTGTGCAACATATTAGATCTTTGATTTGCTCCTGAAGTGCTTCTATCTCGTGATGTGTTTTGTGAATGTAGGTCAGCTCCTCCACAACGTGCAACCCATCATGCCCTAGCTCTTGAAGACATCAGTATTCACTTCCAGCAAAATTTCATTAGGTATATGGGGCACACATTTTAAAACTTTCCTGTATTTTGCTAAAATCTCGTAATTCTTATACAACCCGCTAGACAGCGATACACAAATACTAACTAATCTCATTTCAGAGACTCCCACATGCCAGTTTCAAGAAGGTGGAGAAAATATATGTAAAGGAACAAATAAATGGCTTTAAAAAATTCTTAGGAGCCTGTGCATTATGCAGCAAAAAATTAACATGACTGGCCAATCACGAAAAGGCCTGAAGAGGTTTATCAGTGATGCACAGTTGCACAGGATGACATTATCTAAGCTAGCAATGAAAAATGACCTAGTGACACTAGCAGGAGTTTACAAGGGGGGGGGGGATGATCAGATTTTTGGGGGGCTGGGGAGGGAAGAGAGAGGAAAGGACAAGACGGGGGAGGGGCTGTTCATTAAGAACTGTCTTTCCTTCAAATAGCCTAAGAACTCTCCATCTAGTCTCTATTTCAAGAACAGCCTTTTGGCCAATTTCATTACAGGGTATCAGCTTTGCTTCATGCCATCATATCTGCGTAAGACATCACCTTTGCCCCCTCCCTACAGCTCCATACTTGAAAAGCTACCAGAATCATGCTTCAAACAGAGAAATCACATTTGAGCACATCGGCACACACTGCTTTTTCACAAGTTAAACGAACAGTGGGTCTGACTGTGTGACCTGCTGACATAAAGAGTAAGTGGAGTCTAGACTATGGTCAGCCCAGCGAGCCAGGATTTAAACAACGCATCCACCAAGATGCTTACACGGCTTGCACAGACAAAAAAAGTTTATATGCAAATGAGATACAGTCTGATACATTAAGGTTTCTACCACTTTTACGTATTGTTGTCATTAACACTGCTGTAAAAAAATGTCTTGGTGCCAAACAGATAGAGCTAGGAATCTGCAAGTCTTGAATCCACTGCCATAATTTTCTTAAAGTAAATTTTTAAATGTGAAGCACTGAAAAATGTTGAAGCTCCCTCTTAGCAATAAATCATCAAAACCAGACAGTAACCTCTGTATGTTACAATTACCCTCTTGCTCTTTCTCAAAAAAGACAGAAGTAAAAATCTGTTAGGTGTTCCTCATTATCATGAGCCATACAAACAAAAAAAAAGAGGAAACAAAAAAGCATTCTGGTGACTGCACAATATTCAGAGAGTCAATTTTGCATATGTATGGATTCTTATAGAAGTCCATTACCTTCTTAGAAATTATGGAGGGAAAAAAAAGGAAGAAAGAGAAATTCACCATTATCATTCTCCAGAATAAGTCATTTGATAAATTCCTCCTAATCAAATCTCTTTCAAAATTCCCTTCTCTTTCAGATACCACTTCATAAACAGTTGTGAAATATTACAGAAATTGAGACTTTCTGAGAAGGTACCAGTGATGTAGAGGTAAAATGTAGCTATAAAACCTATTCCTACTGAAGTAGAATTCCTCCAAGCATTCTTTGAAAAACTATTACTGGATTGGGTATTGTACTTGAATTATAGGAGAAAATTCAAAGGCATGATCTTGAATGAAGATTTGACGAATATTTCCTTATGAAGTATGTAAGACTGGCAAATTTCAAACAGTTCCACTAGTACTAAAACTTCCAGTTAAATCACCCTTAAAGGTTTGACATCCCACTGTCTTTTTTTTTCTCCTTCTCATACTGTCAGAACTGGGGCCTGCAACAGTGAAAACCACTCATCTCTTAAAAGTTTAAACAGCCCACAGCTGATTTAAAGGTTCTAGAAGTTCCTGTTTTATTCAGGCAGCTTTAGCTACTCCAAAAAAAAAGGTTCCGTGAATTTCCATGAATATGAGCATGAAGGCAACTTCCACATGAAACATGTTAACTCAGACACTGCATGTCATGATTTGTTACAGTCCCCGAAACCACCACTCACAAGTTAAATGCTTGCTAGGGACACAAATTTGCACTTCGAGAGCCTGTCGCTGCCACGGGTACTGAGCTGGATGAAAGGGCTCTCACCTGAAGAACAGCAAAAACCATAAATTTGAAAGGTCAAAAAGGTTTCCTCTCAGCAATCAGTCCTTGTCATCACTTACTTTAAAAAAAAAAAAAAAAAAAGTACATTTGGCAACACTACCAGTTTGAGAAACTCTTGGAAATGCTTCATGATTTGCAGGAATACTACGGAATCAACATCCAGCGTTTTCTCTTCATGACACAGATAACCAGACTATTGTTCTTTCATTCTAAAGAGCATCATCATAAAATGATAAAAATATAATTAGCGTTCTCTATTGTGAAGGTTTTTTTCCCACCCCAGTGTCTCATCTGTAAACATCCATATGACATACAACTTCAAACAATCTAACAAGAAGAACGTAATAGCTAGTCTTATAGGAAATAAAATTTCAGAAACACAGTATTGTCTTATTACATTTAGTAATCAGTCTACCATCCTTGACCAAAAGACCTTCAGTGAATATGACTCCAGGATAGCAGACCTGCAACAAAGCACACTTCAAAAAGCTGTTTTACCCAAAGTATCTCCAGTTGTTCTGTGTGTACAGATACTTATCGTCCATCAGTCTCCTCAGTGAAAACTTTTTTCTCAGACTCTATCCATAAAAAGGGACAAGCCTAGAGTAAGGCACAAAAAGGAAACCCAAAACTGACTGTTCTCTTTCAGAATTAAAGACAGCTTGCCCATTTGAAAACGCGACATTGCACCAACAATAGTCCCAGATCAAAACCAACAAAACTGAAAAATAAATAATACAAACGGTATTTTCTGTGTTCTAGCAACAGGTTGTAACTCCAGGCTTGAAACATGCCACAGTTCCAAAGGAGAAGAGAGACAGAATACGGACGTGCCTTGATGCAACAAATGAAACAACCAACCAACAACGGGTTTTGGTTGGGTTTTTTTTTTTTTTTGCAAATAACTCCTAAGATGCAGGAAGTTATCTGCATTGCGTGCATATTTTAACAAGCACACATGCACTTACTATTTCCACCTATGCCCTTCTTCCCATCCAGAAAAAAAAAAAACCACATCAAGAACAAGGCACAAAACTGCACATCTCTGACCAAAATCTTTACTGCAGACTGTGTTGGTATAGATGGAGAAATCCGTACCATCAGAGAGCTGTGTGCTGCTATGCTGGACAACACTGGTGTTGGAAGAATTAATCATTCATAGATCAACAATTGGGTCTTTCATCTCCCTGGCTTTCTCAGACCAGACCATTATGTATTTTTTTCCACCTACTGCTCCTGTTACACTCCAATTATTCAGCTGCATGCAGCAAAGACATCTGAAAAACGTTCATATTTCCAGAATGGCTCTCATTAAAAGAAGCAATCTTAACCAGAGGGGGAACCTATCTGCTTCTACGTGCTTCCTAACTTTGCCAGTGTCAAGAACTGACTTGAAGTAAAACTCCGTAATAAAATCACAATCGAATAAGCTATGAAAAAAAACGTGGAAAGCAAATTGAAGTGCACCAAAGTCCCTCTTTCTGGCTTTCTACCAAAGGCAGTTCACGTAAACTAATCCATGAGATAGCTGACCTTTTACCAAGTAAAGTTTTAGGACTACATACTTCAGCTAATCAAAAACTAAATTGCATGTATACATTAAACCACATCTTTAAAATCGAGCTGTATTCTGCTTAGCCAAAAGCGGCACACTCAGTCATTCCCAAAGCCACGGGAGCATGGCTTTTTCGAGTATCACTGCAGAGAAAGCGAGGGAAAGGAGGCAGTCGTGGTGTCGTCGAGCAGTGCCTCATCGTGACGGTAACGGGGAAGAAAAGGTCGCTGGAAGAGAAGGTGTCATGGGAAGCATTTCTCCCGCTGGCACTGCCGGCTGGGTCTGTCCTGCGCACCCTGCCCCTGCGGCAGAGGCGCGGCAGGTGGCACAGCCGGGGGGCGCGGCGGGCCCGGGCCGCCAGCCCCGCCGCGGGCCGAGCCCCGGGCCGCCAGCCCCGCCGCGGGCCGAGCCCCGGGCCGCCAGCCCCGCCGCGGGCCGAGCCCCGGGCCGCCAGCCCCGCCGCGGGCCGAGCCCCGGGCCGCCAGCCCCGCCGCGGGCCGAGCCCCGGGCCCATCCCGACCGCACCACCCGCGCTTCGCGCCTGAGCCACCGGGCCGCGGCGGCGCTCAGGGGCGCCCGCCCCGCCTCACGCCGCCCGGCAGCAAAGCGCTGTGGGCAGCGCAGCCCCGCAGCAAGCGACCGCGCCTCGCCAGAGCCAGAGCCGGGGGCGGGGGCACCCGGCCCGGGCTGCGAGGGTCCCGCTCCCCGCTCCGGGCGCAGCTCCCGAGGCCGAATCCCGCGCAGCCGTGCCGCGGCGCTGCCGCCAGCCCCACGGGGGCGGCCGCGGGGCCCGGCCGCGGCACGGAGGGGCACGGAGGGGCACGGTGTCACGGCAGCGGGCTCGGCGCCCGGGCAGCGCGGCGGGACCCGCCGGCCCGGCCCCACCCGCGGGGGCAGCCGCCCGGGGCAGCGCCGCGGCCCCGCCGCAGGCAGGGGAGGGGAGGGGAGGGGAGGGGAGGGAGGGGAGCGGGGGCTCCCCAGGCCGCCCTCACCGTCGATGTTCTCCCGGTCGCTGATGTGCTGCAGGTTGCAGCCCGTGTCCTCCCGGCTCAGCTCGGCCTCGGGGCGGTAGGACTCCAGCCGGGAGTGGGCATTCCTGCGCAGCTTGGGGCTGGAGGAGACGCAGCAGGAGGTGGTGTTCCCCATCTTCTCGGCCCGGCCCGGGAGGAGGCGAGGGGCGGCCGGTCAGCGGGGGCGGCGGGAAGCCATGGGCAGCGCCGGAGACGGGGGGGAGCGGCGGGGGAAGAGGCGGCGGCTGCGGCGCCCTGCGGCTGCTCTCGCCGGCGGATCCCCGCGGCGGTTCATCCGCGGCGGCCGGCCCGCAGCGCGGCCCGCCGGCGTGGGCTGCGGCAGCTAAGCGCTCCTGGGCGGGCGGGCGGCGCAGGGCCCGCCGCAGCACAGCCCCATCGCCGGCGGCGCGCCCGCCGCGCTCCTCCCCCGGCCCCGCGCAGCCGCCGGGCCCGCTCCGCGCACGCACCCCCGCGGCAGCGGCACCGCAGCAGCAGCGGCGGCGGCAGCAGCAGCAGCCGCCCCGGGCGGCCCCCGCTAACCGGTTCCGGTTCAAGCGGGCGGTGACGCCTCCCGCCGGGCGGGCTGCGAGAGCGGCAGCCGCAGCCGTGCCCGCTCCCGCTCCCGCTCCCGGGGGGCGGCGGTGCCCGGCCCGGCGGAGGGGCCGCCCCGGCAGCGCGGCTGGCAGCCCGCCCTCGGCGGCGGCAGCGGCGTGGGGCCGAGGGGCCGCCCGCGGGGCCGAGGGGCCGCGCTGCCAGCCGGCGGGAGCCCGGCCCGCGGCTTCGAGCGTCCCCGTCGCCCTGCACAGCCGCCTCTGCAGAGCGCAGGAGCGCAGCGCGCGGCGCGCCGAAGCACGCGAGCGGGCAGCAGCCGCTGCCGCGGGGCCGGCGCCGGGCGCTCCCCTGCGCGGGCGGGCAGAGGCGCGAGGCCGGCAGCCGCGCCGGGCGGCCCCTGGGGCGCGCGCGGCCCGCGGGAGGGGGCCCGGGTCAGCCCCGCGCCCGCCGCTGCCGCACCTCGCGCCGGCAGAGCCCGCGTGGCGGCCGCGCGGCCTCCCTCCCGCCCCTCACCTGGGCCCAGGCGGCGCAGCGGACAGGCCCCGGCCAGGCCCACCGCCGGCCCCGGGCAGACCCCGGCCAGGCCCACCCCCGGCCCCGGACAGGCCCACCGCCGGCCCCGGGCAGACCCCGGCCAGGCCCACCCCCGGCCCCGGACAGGCCCACCGCCGGCCCCGGACAGGCCCCGGACAGGCCCACCCCCGGCCCCGGACAGACCCGGCCCCGGGCAGACCCCGGCCAGGCCCACCCCCGGCCCCGGCCAGACCCACCCCCGGCCCCGGGCAGACCCCGGCCAGGCCCACCGCCGGCCGCGGCCCCGGGCAGACCCCGGCCAGGCCCACCGCCGGCCCCGGACAGACCCGGCCCCGGCCAGACGCCGGCCAGACCCACCGCCGGCCCCGGCCAGGCCCACCGCCGGCCCCGCGGCGGGGAGGTCTGTAGGCGGGTGCCAGTGGGCAATTTTCCCCGATGTTGCTTAGCTTTTCAAAGAACGTACGAATGCTTTGAGAGCTTCTTGTTAAGAACTCCTGGAGACTGAGGGGGCCAAAGGCGACTGGCCAGAGGGGAGGGAGGGTGTGCAGCGTGCCCACACGTACCGCTTTCCCCGTGTTCGGAGCTTTCCCAGTCAAAACGCGCTTCCTCGGTGCCGGTGTAATGCTAAAGATGGGGATCTTGCATGTTTTTCACTCGGTTTCTTTTTTTCATTTTTAAAATCCCTGTCATCTAAGCAAATCTCATGACTACTGGAGGTCTGAGCATGGTAGTTGAATGGTTACACTGATAATTTGATGAGAGAAAAACACATTTGTGTGTGTATAAAAAATGCTTTGACTTACAGCCCCGTGCCCAGGGAGCCGTTCTTGTTACTCTACCAGACATCTCACGGTATCCGATGTTTTCCTAAGATCTGCTCAAGTCAGATGATTACATGAAAGACTTCCAAGTCTTCATCCTACATTTTTTTCAGATCACGTATTGCAAAGAAAAAAATAATTTTAAATTTTTGACTATCCTTGAATGTTTATTTGATGCAAATGTACCCTAGTGTGATACAAAGAAACAACAAAGAATGTCAAAAAAGAAAAAGAATGTTTTTTTTAAAAAAAGCTATTTTGAAGATATTTTCTATAACTAATTTTGTGACCCTCCCCAAGCATGGATGGGCAGCGGTTTGTGAGATACGTTCTCCCTTCGCATTTCAGTAACTCAAGGTGAATAAAAATGTTTAGTGTCATTTGTGTATTAGTGTCTTCAGTAGCTTGCATCCAAACAAAAGGAAATTAAGCATTTGCTGGCGTTCTGGTTTAGAAATGTTATCCTGTAGGATGCAATGCTAACTAGTGCTTTCCACCACCGTGGAGCAGGTCCTTGCTTCCTGAGGGCACGTTGGGCTCCTCCCTTGGAGCACACCCCGCTCTTCAGCCGTCAGCTGAGCCCGCTCGCAGCCCGCTCTTCTGCTCAGACCAGGTCTGGGCATAAACTCTGCTCTTGTCGGCGGGGTTGATTGAATCTCAAATGGGCATAAGCAGCCATCCGAAAATTTCAAACACAATTTTGTAAGAATCAAATCTTTCTTAGCATATATACAACAGAATAATAAAATGTTACTGAAATGCCTAGCTTACCACATCTCACAGGAGGACCTCAACAGAGCTAGAGGGACCTCTGTGGAAGCATTATCTGTTTGCCTGCCTGCCACGGCTCCCCCACCTGCCCTGTTAAATCCTACCTTCCCGTCGGAATCAGGGACACTTGCCCGTTTATGGCCTTCTTGACCTGTAGTGTCCCAGCATGACTACTCCTAGGGCACCAGTGCCATTGTCTTTTAAGTACGTGCTTGGGTAATAACTGGGAAGCCATTGTGTTGCCTTGCCTTGCTGTACCAATCCCACTAAATTTTTTAGGCATACAGTAAACATTTCATAACTCCTACTTATTTAGAAACTTTTTAACAGCTCTACATCTATTGTAGCAAATCCTTAGCCAAATCTTGCAATTTACACATGTACCACAATTTTCATAAGCTTTGAAACAAGCCAGGCAACGACATAATGATGGAGATTGGTTAATTGCAAACTCTGCTTCTCTAAGTAGATAAGCAGAGCTTAAAAAGACATGTTTTCTTCATTAAAAAGGAATGATTTAAACTTTGTTCTATGTTTAAAACTAATATTCTAAAAGTAAACATTTTAAATGTTTTTAAATATAAAGTATTTAAAACTTGTGATCATCAGTTGTGACCACGTAATCACTATGTAGCTACCTATTTTCTTACTTGGAGTCTTTTGTTCTGAATTTTTCATCTACCTTTATTCCTCCTCCTTTCACCCTAAGAGCTTGCTGAAGTACATTATAATGACAAAGGTGCTATAGTACATATTAAAGATGAAGTCAAAGAAAAGGAATGCTGCTCTAGGGTAATGGTCTCCTGCTGGTATCTAAGAGTTGAGAAAAGTACATAGGTGAAATATGTGTCAGGCAAGCTTATTTGGTTTTCAATTATGGTTACTTTATTTCAGCTATATCAAGTGTGTGATGCAAATGTATTATTTGATAAATATTGGCAGAGTAAATCAAGAACAGTTCACTGTACCTTATTGACTTGCTTAGATGTTATGCGTGTCACAAGATCTTTTGCATCTTTCTTCAACTGGAGACCATTCTATTCTTCAGGTTTAAGATAATGTATTTTAATGAGTTTGCCCTCCTGAGCAACTTCATGCATCAGCTGAGGGACACCATAAAGCTCCTTAAACTAAGGCCAAGCCTTTCAAGATTGGTCAGCGCTGAGGTACCTCTGTTTACAAAGGGCTTATTCCTGCACAAAGATATTTTTAAATCTGTAGCATCTCCACTATGCAAAGGACGATGAATTTCAGTAGGTTAAATATTAATGATCTGACCCATTAAATTTTGTGCTTGAAATCTTCCTGGAACATTGTCAAAAAGCATAAGTATTTCAAACCAGCAGATGCAGGTCACTGTTTTGCTTAGCTAAGATTTTTATCTATTTTGAGTAGGTAAAAATGATAAATATTATTTAATCCAAAACTACTTTCTGCTTGCAAACCAAACGATATGAGAAGCACAGTTTCAAAAAAAAAAAAAAAAATCCTTAAGGTAAATGATTGGTGACAACCAGATCTTTTGATTCTGCTTGTCTTTCAGATAGTCTGAGAAATTTGTCACACAATACCTTCCCCACACCGCCATCTAATGTTGAATAAGAGTCCTACTAGCAGTGTGGACATAGATTCGCTGTAAAATGCCGTACTGTCAAATTTATCACAGACCTAATCGTTGCATGGTGTTTAAGCAAAAGCTTAAAATGAACATTCCTATGTAAAAAGTAATCTGGCTGATCAGCTGAATCATACCCTAGACTGTTGGTTGTAATAGCTAAATTTCTTTTGACTATAATATTAAATTCCAAATCAACTAAAACTGCAGTGATGAACACACCCGAGGAATGTTAATTATTATCCCTCTGATAATTCTGTTTGTTTTTACTTATGTTTATTGTTACAAGCCTAAATTCAGTAGCAGTAAAAGACTTTCTTCCTCAAGGCAAGTTCAGAATGCATCATATTTGATTCTGACCCAACCCCTATGGCAAAGCCTTTCACTGTGCTCCTCAAGAGAATGCATTCATGGATCATGTCTTAGATTCCCACCCCTGTAGATTTGAATAGACTACTCCTGTGGCAGATTTCCCCTTTGCTTAAGGTGTTCATTCTTCTAGGATTCCCTTTTCTTCGAGGGAGAAATCCAGCGCTTGCCAAAAAACATCCTTTCAGCCTTGTCACAAGTTATCTGAAGCCCTTTCTATGCCTACCCCAACCATTGTGCTGTCATCAGAGATATCTGGAGGTTTCTGTGCTACTTAGCAGATGATAGCTGCAGCTACTGTTCACAGGAGAGACATCAAGACCTAACAAGAAGTATGTAAGAGATGGGAGTTACTGCTTTAAAATATTCAAATGGTATCAGTGAAATTAGTCCTTTGGTGAACGGCACTCTTGTTTCTCAGAAATCAAGTACCTTATTTGAATCAGAGAGAAACAGGTAAAGAGCAAATCAAGATTTCTTTTCAAGATGGAGGGAGAAATTTGGGCTACCTAGTTCATGTATTTAACTTCAGTGTATAAATTAGGATATTAATCTTGTGCTAGCCGATGAAGAGATACTATTCTAGGCAATAATTCAGAGCACAAAGTCAAGGTCCTGCTCTGAAGTGCATGGCAACTAGAGGATCCTATCTATTTTCATTCACTATACAGGAGGAAATAGGTGATTCAAGAATGAAGGTGATACACTGGAGAGCAGATGTTAGAATATTTCCCTAAACATACATAGCCCACATAAGTGTGTATTATTATAATTTTTATTGTTGCCATATTATTCACCAGCTTGAAATCACTGCAGAAAGAGGCAGTTTCCCCTCAACTAGGGAAAGATTGTTCATTGTTTTAGGTGAAGCACTTCAAGAACAACTATGCTGGAATATTTTTATATATATATATATAACAGTTCGTAATTTTTTTATTTCTTCAGGGATGGAACAAGATGAGATCTGCACTTGGAAGTAGCCAGAAACCCATGCATTATGCATATGAGGGAAGATCACCCATAGAGCACAGATCTGCAATGAGAATTGGGAGAGGAGGAGTCAGTTTAGCAAATTGTACCATGGATGCTCTTGTGTTGTGCAGGAAGACACGGGCAGTTGGATTTAACCCACTGGGAGGAATTTGATTGGATTAGCTTTGGCACAGTTTCACGTACTCTTAATTCATCAGTGAATGGAGTAACTATATTGGAAAACTAATGGGGAAAAACAACATTGCCCCTGATGCTGCTGTCGTAGGCAGATAGAGCACAATCCCACACAATCTCTTTCTGTGTTTTTCTCTCTTCATTGTCTCCCTAGTTAGTTTTTTTTGTGCCAGTGTGTGTCTTCCCATATCAGGATTGGCTGCCTTTTCTTGGTCTGAGATCTTGGCATGTAAAGAGCGAAAATTACCCAATAGTATGGCTTGATGACTATGAGCAAGGGTGGGAGTACCCCCTCTTAAACAATAAAACCCCTTGTGGAGAAAAACCTAACTAAACAAAACAAAATAATGTGTAAAAACAGGCAATGCTGCCACAAAGCACTTTGCCAGCTACAGAGTCTATATGGAGTATGAATAAGAGCGTACTGTGTTTTAGTCCTTTCTCCTTGTGAAAGATCCCATTCTATAAAGAGATATCTCTTAATCTGTCTGATTTCATGCAACTCTAGGCAAGTATAACTTCTTTAGTTTCAATGAAGCTAGCCCTAATTTACACTAAGAATGAGATGTGAACCAGGCCCAGCAATTTGGGGTAGCATGTTCAGACAGAACTGTTTTCCCTCAAATTCATCTGAAGAAAATAAAAAACCCCTCACTTTTACCCAACTCAGCACCTAGCAATTCTGAGTATCAGTCGTGGCAGCTCACAGTTAGAAACCTTTATGTGTAGTATGAGCTTACAAGTTCTCTATTATGAACTAATATGGGTTAATATGCAAGGAATTGAAGTATTCAGAAACAGCTCACCAGAAAAGCATGTGTCTGTACATACATGTGCTCAGGCTGAGCCCTCTATATGGAGAAGAGCATCAGGGAAATTTATTACTTTAGCCTACACCTCCCTAGAAGACCAGCCTTTTTAACTAGAATAATAGAGGGCTTGCTTTGAAGAACAGATTTGAAGAAAAGTTAAAGGTTTCAGAGAAAGGGAATCAAGCTAAATATGGTGAACAGACTCATCTCAAAAACTGTTCCTGTGAAACACATTCTCAAACTAAGTAAAATTCTGCTAAGTATTAACATCTATATTGAGTGAAAATACTTTTCTCAGTTAATTTTCAAATCAAGAGGTGAAATGAAAGAGTGAGGAAATTCTCAGTATGAAAATTAAAGCTCTTGAAGTATCCAGGTTTTCAATAGCGAAGTGCTCAGGCATGGATCTTGTTGATTTTTAGCAAGGTACTACAATTGTAAATACCTGTAGGAACTCATTTCGAATTGCGGAGAGGCCAAAAATCACCCTTCTCGAGACAAATCCCCTAAGTTCCTGTGTATATGCCTGGAAAATATAGCGAAGTAGAAATACGGATCTTGGAGGTAAAAAATTAAAATTAATTAATGCACTTAACAAATGAACAGCAGATATATCATTCTGAGTGTGCACTTAAAGATTTTGTTCCGCTTCCTCAGGTCCTATATGGTATTAGGCAGTACCCTTTCCTTTGAAAAACAATGTAAGATTGAAAACTATGCACCTAAATTGGCCAAAAGTTCTTCTTTATTTTCTATTTGAACAGTGAATTCTGTCCACTCTCAATGGTATCAGTGTCCTTTGAGCAGAAAGTCTGGCCTACAAAAGTAATAAAAACATTAACCTCTTTGTACCATTTCCAAAGTCTTTCCCTCTCAATGAAAAAGTACCCAGGACATAAGCAAGCCTACAGAATTAAAATAGAGGCTCCCATAGGAACATTTAAAAATTTTCCCTCAGATATAGCAAAAGCTGGCATGATCATTGGAATCACTTTCCATTACTTCGGCAAAAAAGGAAGAGAAGGCTTTCTCCTTTAACCAGGTGAAGCTCACTTTATATTTACTTCAGTTGCTATTAGCAAGCCTTCAGTCAGACACATCATAAGTAATCTGAAGGGAAAGCTTGAACTCTTTCTGCTTATTAATTTACTACATTTTAAACTATGTAACCACAGAGGTAGTAGTACTGCTTGCTTTATTTTTGAGCGTAACAACCCACTGACTTGCACACAGTCGAGGAACCCAAATTCAGTTTTCTGCCCCGCTGCAGACTGTGTGAAAGACTTTTGAAAACCCCTTCATCCCTGTTTCTCAGATCCCTTTCAGTGAAATGGGAATAATATAATCTCACTCTATGAAAGGGTATTTTTAAGACTGAAATCTTTAAAACAGCAAGTTGTTCATGTGTTATAGGAAAGGGGACCAAATAAATAAAATGGCAAGGTTACTCTGTAATCATAGATAGACTGTCCTATGGTGGTTCTTCTGATGTGCACACTAACGTTGCTTGATGCAGACAGTGCCTGTACCTGACAGTAAATGTGAAGCAAATTCTTGTACGTTGTAATGCATTTCGCCACTTGTGTAGCTTATTAACTTTGCTGTCATCATCACTCAACAAGCAGATACATCAGTTGATAGAAGAAATGCCAACGTGAGAATAGTAAGTTCATAGGTTAAAAAAGTCATCTTTTCTTTATAAATAGAGTTGGTATAAATCACCAGAGTCTGCAAAATGGGCCTGGGAAAATTAGTCACCGACCTACAAACTCTTCCCACTGGATGTCTGTGAAGCCATTTCACACAGTTAAAAGTGACAAGAACTAAAGCAGATAAAGAAGCAGGACCACATGGTAAAATAAATAATAGGGTGTCCTAGCAAACATGAAAATAAAACCAACAAGTACATGTAATAAAAACACATTAATACTATTGTGCAATTATTGTGAATAATCAAAAGGCAAAATGACCCACTTAAAGCTACTTTTTAATAAAAATAAAAATCAGGGAATACTTTTTAAACTCTAAATGAGGAAATGATTATATATTTTCACTATCCTGCAGTCCTTGTGGCAGCTCTGGAATTTTAGCAGCTGGCCAGCCAGAAGGCCTTGTGATCTGCCATTGCATCTAGCAGTGTGTGCTTAAGCAGGGAACTCGGCACAGCAATTTCTGCAGAAAATTGCTGACTAACATTGGGAAGAATCTAGTCAACTTGAATTATACTTCAAATTAAAGAGAATATAATTAATGAAGACATTTTTGTCTCAAATAAGGATCTAGCTTGCTCTTTTTCCTTCTAAGTTAATGCTGCCCTTCACTGCTGGAACTCTTCAGCTAACACTTTACCCAAATGTCCTCTGCTGATAGACCTCTGTCACTTATAAAATACCCCTTGGGGAGCACTACAGGAAATAAAATGTGCATTAGAACAGGTATTTTCTTAGACCCAGTTCACTGCATCACCAGGTTTATTGTAGCATAATTTTGTTGCGCTCTTGAGTGTGACACTTTAAAAACACTGACTAATTTGGTAATGAGTGTCCCTTTATTTTAAAGTTACTTAACTGGAAAGGATTTAGAGACACCAGATTTTTACATTCTGGGAACTCTGAACTCTCGCATATTTTGACAATGAAGTTCTAATAAACAACATAAAAGCATGTTACAACATATGACTATAAATTGCAGCCCTCCTAGATATGCTTGGCTCCAAACTGAGAAGACAGGCCTCCTCAAATTCATTTTTAAAAACAGAAGGGTATTCTTGTGTAATACAGGACAGAATCTGTCTGTGAGCATGTGCATGTTTTCTTGAAATTTTATTCTAAAACTTCTAAAATAGCAGCAAGATCTTTCCAATAAATAGCAAAAGCACAATAAAAAAAGACTTCTTTTGTTTCTCCAATCTCTGAGTTAAAATAATTTCTAATACTGTGTGAATTACACGAATTGCAAAATTTGGTACAAGATTACAAAGCAAAATTCCTTCTTTGGAATGCTTAGGCAATTCAGGTCAGATGTTCGCAGTTGCCCCTTAAAGCTTTAAAGCCGATGAAATCCAGTCTTTGGACTTTATTTATGTATTCAAGTTATACAAAGTGTCTAACCTCAACCTTCATTGTCTTTGTCCATAATAAAGTTGCTAAAGATACACCTCACTGTTTAAATACAGTGGTTTATCCATAATGATAATACAGTATTTTCTCTGAGTCTGTTAACCAGTTTCGTAATTTTCCCAGTTGTTCAGACTGAGATATGTTGAGAATTCACAGCTGGTATGGGACTGCCTACATAGCTAAAACATGTGCCTTGGTGGTGGCTAATATTTCTCATCAAATATGTGTTGGCAAGGTTCAGGATAAATCATGCTGCTGGCCACAGTGTAGCCAACAAACGGAGAAAAGAATTATACATGAAAGTAATGTAAAATACATTTTCTATCATTCATCTGGAGTGTTAGGGCTCACAGACTATTCAAGTTTGATCTATACCCTTAATCATGCAGAATCCCATTGACAAGAGTTAAAAAAAAAGAAAAAAAAAAAATCCCACAACAAAACTAAAACCAGCTTTGCAGAAAAAAACTCCCCAGAAGCAACAGCTGGAAGAAACAGAAATAGAACCACCGAGTTAACTGTCTCACTGCAAGTGCTCACTCCCCCAAATATCCTGCTTTTATATATGCTTAAACTTACTTTACAAGTCTGCAGATGCCATCAAAGCAGTACATGTGTCAGGGGCCCCTGTAGAATAATGCATCACTAAAAACTGAATGGTAGGGTCAGTCACAGGGAGCGTCCCAACAACAAGACCTAGCCTGACCGCTCCTTCATCCTCGCTCTACCAATCACTGCTCAGTTTTAGCAAGTCTGTATTTATTAAGAATATTCCTTTTTTTCATAGGGGATAGGTCGTGTTGTAAAGAGTGTATTTCCACTGACACTGCACCAAATCACTCGGGCCCAAAGACAGCAACGCTTGCACGTATCTAAGAGGGTCATTTCAGAAGGGAGACTTGCCACCCTGAACTCTGGAGGTAAATGCCTCCTTTCCAGTGAAAGTAAACAAGAACCAACAGCCTAACTTTCATTTGCGCCATTGAAAATCCCACCCTACAACAGGCATCTCCAATATAAAGAACTTCTACGTCCCACTAGCAGTACACAAATTATTTCAAAATGGCAAACACAAAAAGACACAAAATTGTCCCTCCTTCCTTTCCCTGGGACAAGGCATAGCACATAACCAGAGGAAGGAAAGTCATTGCATGCTATTTCCTTCTGCACACACATGCACGTGAGTTGGGAACTTTTGCTGCCCTGATGATGCAGTTTCTGAACTGTTACACCCATCTCCCCCAAAAGCCAAAACATGCATCTGAAACTCACTCTAAATCCTAAGTGTTCACTGTTGTAAAACCGGCTGTCCTGATCTCCCCTCTGCATGATCATGTCTGTTCCCCTTTGCCAACATTATTTGTATGGCCGTATAGGAAGCCACATCAGGAGCCTGTTCTGGGTGAAGCTAAATCAGCCAAAAAAAGTTTTCAGCCCATTTCTAACCCAGCTTACCACATAGCTGTACTAACGTTATTCCTAGCTCCAGAGAAGCAGTGGGAATATGTGACTGGGGAAAGAGAGGACTGTTTTTCTGGGTCATGGGCTCACTCAAGGGGCTTCAGTGATTGGGACAGCAGCCTAAATTTGGGAATCATGTCTGAGAGCATATGTATTCTCATCAATCCTCTCGATTACTACTCCTATCCTGCCACTTCCTTTTCCAGGACATTTCAATGTTTTTTTCCAAGTAAGATGCTGAAATAAAAGCAGGACAGTATTTTTAATCAAGTGAATTTGACTAGTGCCAGACAACTGTAGCTTCAGCAGTTTATTTGAAATCTTCCACTGTGCTGTTCTCTCTATAGTGGTTATATCATTTGCTTCCACATCAAGAACCTGGAACATCAGACAGCATCGCTGAGCACAGACTAAGAATCAGAAATATACAATACGGATATTGAAACAAGCACTGGCCTTTTGTTAATCCTGTTATCTTTATCTATCATGCTGTATTGGGTTTGTGTGGCAAGGTTTTGGGAGCAGGGGGGCTACACGGGTGGCTTCTGTGAGAAGCTGCCAGAAGCTTCCCCTGTGTCCGACAGAGCCAATGCCAGCCGGCTCCAAGGCCGAGCCCATTAGTGACGGTGGTAGCGCCTCTGGGATGAGGTATTTAAGAAGAGGGGAAAAAAACCCTGCACAATTACAGCCAGAGAGAGCAGTGAGAATATGTGAGCAGAACAACTCTGCAGACCCCAAGGCCAGTGCAGGAGGAGGGCAGGAGGTGCTCCAGGCACCGGAGCAGAGATTCCCCTGCAGCCCTGGTGCAGCCCCTGGTGAGGCAGCTGTGCCCCTGCACCCATGGAGGCCCCCGGGGGAGCAGATACCCACCTGCACCCGGGGAGGAGCCCACGCCGGAGCAGGGGGATGTGCCCGAAGGAGGCTGTGACCCCGTGGGAAGCCCGTGCTGGAGCAGGCTCCTGGCAGGACCTGTGGGCCCATGGGGAGAGAGGAGCCCAGGCTGGAGCAGGTTTGCTGGCAGGGCTTGGGACCCCGTGGGGGACCCACGCTGGAGCAGGCTGCTCCTGAAGGGCTGCACCCCGTGGGAGGGACCCACGCTGGAGCAGTTTGTGAAGAACTGCAGCCCATGGGAAGGACCCACGTTGGAGAAGTTCATGGAGGACTGTCTGCTGTGGGAGGGACCCCACGCTGGAGCAGGGGAAGAGTGTGAGGAGTCCTCCTCTGAGGAGGAAGGAGCAGCAGAGACAACGTGTGAGGAACTGACCCCAACCCCCATTCCCGTCCCGCTGTGCCACTTGGGGGAAGGTGGGAGTAAAGTTAAGGCCAGGAAGAAGGGAGGGGTGGGGGGGAAGGTGTTTTAAGAGTTGGTTTTATTTCTCATTACCCTACTCTGATTTGGTAATAAATTAAGCTCATTTCCCCAAGTCAAGTCTGTCCTTATCTCAACCCACGAGCTTTTCATTTTATTTTCTCTCCCCTGTGCAGTTGAGGAGAGGAGCGATAGAGCAAGTGGCTTCGGTGGGCACCTGGCGTCCAGCCAGGGTCAACCCACCACAAAATCATAGTTCTGAATTATCTCATTTCACAAGCAGAGCTGCTGGACCTCTGCTTCTGTAATTTTGGAAATGTATTTTTAAGTAAAAGATGCATGCTTTCTGCTGTGTCGAAAGAAAATTAGAATCAATAAAGTTCTGTCAGAGAAGGAGTTACGTATTTTTGACAACAGAAAAAAGTTCAGCTCGAAATGAGAGGCTATGTAACCAAGTGAAACTTAATCTCTTTTCATGCCATTTCTCAGAAAGAAAATATTAACAGCTACCGCACAATCACCCACCCACTCCAGCTTACTATTGGTTAGCCACATGGAAATTGCAAGCTACTGGATTATACTTCCAAAGTTGTGCTGTCACGTTAGTCTTGACTTCTAGCAATCTACTTGAGTGTTAGAGGAGGTGACACAATAGAGGAGATTGAGAAGGATATTATCTGGCTGCTGCCTACACAAAACCAACAAAAATATATTACATCAGGAAATAACCAATTATAATAAATATAAGGTGATTTACCCTTTGAGGAAGGGCCTACAAATGCAAAGGTCTCTCAATTGTTACTAATGCTTTTGAGATTATACAGTATTATTTTTTATGAGAAACGTTGGTATGACAGTCCTAGAAAAATAGTTTTCACACACTCATAGAACAAGCATAGCCTGGAAGAATTAAATCTTAGCTTCCTTGCAGTTGTCTCCAAGTTTACTGAATTTCACCTGAAAGAAGAGAAAAACTACTCCTTCGGTTCTTGAAGTCTAGGTTAAGAGTGGGCAGGTCTAGTTCTGGGCATTTGTGAGATAAGGATACTCGTGTATTGTCCCGAGTATCTCATTAATACTTTTACTTACAAAAATACTTTTAATTTTTACTATACACATCTGGGACTTCCCCTGGAAATAGTTTTATGGGCAAAGGTCTAGGTTTTTCAGATTTTGTCCAAGATTTCTAGACCGAGATATGTCCAGATTGGACTACTGTGTTGTCCATGTCACCTGCCTATGAATTCTACAACCATTAATTTTTCACATTTCCTGAAAAGTTTCACAGCTTTGTATATTCACAGCTGTGTATACCAAGTACACCTGCTTCTTCTTGCCCATGAGATGTGGGAAATCCTACTTTCTTCTGACTCTCACGGCATCCCAGTTATTCTTTTCATTTCACACAGGAGGGAAACAGGTCCTCTTTAGTACCTCTGTTTTATTCATCTTAGCATCATTCACATCTTTGAAGCTTCTCTCGCCCACAGTACATACAGTGCTGAGAAGTGGCTGTCTTGGTTACCATACCCTGCACACACATGAAAAATCATAAAGACTAAGAAAAGTAGAGTAAAAAAAACAGAGCAAAAAAATATTATTAGGAAAAAAAATATTTTTAGAATGAAGTTGTCCATCTGCAGTGCAATTTTAGAATATGTAGATGTAACTTAATACAGAAACAATTCCTGCCTTTACAGTCAAGTGTCTGCTGCAGAACTTGGAAGCTGCATAAGCACAGGTTGGCCAACAGCCCTGGGTCAGAATTCCCAACATAGGCATACCCCATCCTTGCGTATGCACAGGAGTCTACCGCCTCCAGTCTTCATCCAGTTTTTAAGGCAGATCTCTAGGGAATACAAGGTTCACATTAGACGTGAACCTTGCCTCATTTGTGTAACTAGCTATCAAGCCAAAGGAAACAAGACTGAGTCACTCTCCTGCAAAACAAAAATGCATTTTTTACAAATAAGGGATAGAATGCAAGCCCTCAGATCCTGCTGGTACAAAACCTAATCTGACTGTAGAACAAGTGGATTCAAACAGTTGGCCTGAATAAACACAAAAGCCAACTCTCTAATAAGGCCTGAAACAGAGAAGTGTTGTACAACTGGGATTAGCATTTTTCATGATATCCGTATATAAGATGTGCAACTAACAGTAGAACGCTGCTTTCAGCTCAAGCTTCTGCACGTAAAGATGTGCTGTCTTCACTATCCACCGAACTCAGCAGAACTCCAATGTGTTTTATGGAGTTTCCTCTGCAAGGCTATCATCCCCAAGCATTGTACAAGAAGCTTAGGTAACAAACTAAGGCATCAGGATTTCACTACTGGTGTAGCATTTAGAGCTTATTTGCGATCCATCCAAGAACTTGTTGGATATAGTAAGAATGGGAATTAGGTTACAGGTTCACAGATTTGAGATTCTGAAATCACAGAAGTAAACATCACAATGAGAGATGCATATGCACCATTAACTAAGCATTAGCAAATACACATTTACACCAAGCTTGTGCTTCGATTCCCAGCATTTAATGAACGTAGCATAGGGAAGTCTCACAACATACTCTGTTCTGCTCAATCTCTTATTTTGAAATGCATCTTAATTGCACAGCCCTATTCGTTCATCATGTCTCCAAAAACGTAGGAATTGTCATAACAGAGCAGGCACTGTAACCACCCACCTTCACTTCCTGCATTAGGGACTTCATGGATGCAAGTGAAATGGCATTCACGGGTTCAAGCCCGTTTCCAACAAAAGGGTACCCTGTTCACCTCATTTTATACTTTCCAGAGTTCATTGTTATGAAAAGTCATAAAACAGATGGCATCTTCATCACACCCACTGGTCTCTTCAGGTCAAAAGAGGCCAATGGAAGATACCACAGGGAAGTTTAAGGTTGCTATATCTATTCTGGGGTTTCATACTCCTGGGCTGTCAAGTCAGAAGCCTTCACTGGCTTGTATGTTTGGTTTGGGGCTTCTTGTGCGGGGGTTTTTTTGGTTGGTTGGGGTTTTTTTGTTGTGGTTTGGGTTTTTTTTAAAATAAGAGATATGAAACATTATTCCATCACAAACCAAAAATTTTTAGCCAGCCATAGCAGGAGGCAGCTGTCTTTGTCACTTAGCAACTTTCTTCTTATAAAAAAGGGAAAAGCACTGCTAAAGAAAGTATTGAGGTGCTGATGGGTTGCAAGTAGAGACTAACTCTGTGTCTATGGGATTTTCTGAGGGAGAAGGAATGTATGTACCTCTCCCTTGAGCAACTAAGGAGCTCAGTTTTCTAACTCTTTATGTCATTGTTACTTCCACCGTTGATCTTACTGAGTATCCTGGAGTCCTGTATTTATTGCACATACACACTGGAACCCTATTATGCACCTAATTTAAGTATATGGACCAAAATATCACCCATTTTCAGGAAAAACTTCCATAACAGTCTATTTCAACAAGCTAATCTGTATTTCTGTATCCATATGAACTGGACATCACCAACTAAAAGACTCTGCTATCCTACTTACTAATGCAAATCAATTTAATTCCAATCTGCCAGATTGTATAAGTAAATGGAATAATGAGGTGCAGAAGATGACACACAGAAACTGCAAGAATGTAAGACAACCACTGGATTCCAGATAGGATTGAATAGGTCATAGACATACAGAATTTTAGAAGCAAGATCCATAACTCAGCTCTGTAAGTCAAGATTTTTTTGCAAGGTACGGGTAAGACTGAAAGCATATGCTTAAATACACGATAACAAGTAAGTTTCTGTCTGCACATGTAATCGCACAGAGATTACAGAGAAGTAATCGCACATGTCCTAAAGCTGCCAGCATCAGTGGGAAGTGGTACTGCAAATGAAGACAAAAATAACTTCAAACATTTTCAGATCTGCACTGATTATTAATTTATGTTGTTCATCTGAATAACAGCTTTTGAAGTTGACATCTAGAATCCAAATAAACTAAATAACTACCTAGGTTAGACTAGAGATATGGGTTGGGGAACTTCATTGCAATATACAATTTGTATACTGCACGAAGTCCAATTTTAAACCTCCCTCCCTAACAAAAAAAAGTCTTGTGACGAATTTAGGGTTTTTATTGTGAGACTATTTCACAGGCAACAGTGAATTCTCATTTACATACCATTGGTGACAACTAACTTATTGACAAAAATACAACACATTTTAACAAAATTGCTTGACAACACTTTAAAATCTTCTCCAGGGATTGTGTATTTTCAATTCCAAATGAACACTTGACTCATTCCCAGAGTTGCAGAGTCACACATTAGTTTAAGCCCTGTTTGTATTCTTATGCAATTGTCCAACTCTGTAAATATCCATAAAATATTTCTAGAATACATTCCAAAGGCTAAGAACTACTCAGAAATAAGTTTTTACTAAACCATGGGTTATGCTAAATAAGGTAAAATATGCTCACGGATAAGGAATAGTAAAGAAAAGAGAAATAAAATAATCATTAACATTATCTAGTATTTAATAGTCACGGATATGTTTGTACTTCAGACTTCTGGAAGTATTTATATCCACATTCACGAAGGTAGAAAAACTAATGAGAACATGCTGAGATATTTGACTAAACATACTGCAACAAGGTCAGATCTGAAGAAAGGCTTCACTATCTAAAATGGGATATGAATGAACTTGACTATCTCAATTCTTAAGATTAAGAGCTCCTGACATAACTACAGTTTTGCTCCTGTTAACAGTTACAGTTTTTTCAGTCCTCATAGGGCTGCTTACACTCAACCTAGCTAGAACCCAGAATGCAGGCCTAATACCATTAGGGATTTCAATTAGCTTCAAAGTTGCAAAACCTTCCTCACGCTTTCAGATCAAACTTGACATATGAAGCCAACAAAGCTATTACTACCCTTTAAAATTACATGATCCATGTCTGGGGTGCTTATGGAGCATCTTATGTGGCACAGAATTACTCTCCCAGATGTGTGGGACCTGCATTCAACTCCTCCTCTGCCCAAGAACATTCAACCTTACCTCTCCTGGGAAGAGTCTTTAACTGCCACGCTAGTCAGGGTCTGCCGTCTGTACACCATTGTTCTGACAGTACAATCTCCACTTCCTTATCATAGCTGTTCCTCTCAGAACTTTTTCTTCAAGATAGAAGTTGATCTGTCTTGAGAAAGATCAGGAATTTATAACCTTGGTGTTGGGTGTATCTTGACTAACTTTAGCTACTGAAAAGTCAGCCTTCTCATCCTAGCTCTTCTCTGAACCGCTTGTAAGTTCAGTGGAAGGAAAGGGACTTCATCAAGGGCAAGTAATTCCATCCTCAGAGAGTTATGGACAGTACTCTGGAAACGCTGCTGCAACCCCATTGAAACAGAGGATTAGACTACAGAGGAATATCTAGATTTTAGATGACCATTGTTAGATAAAACAAGTATTACTGCAAGCAATTAACAAACTTGTCCAGGAGTCTGGAGAAAGAAGTCTTGGACTCTCCATGTCTGCTCCTGTAAACATTTCCAAATTTTAATGTAAGTAGTTATGTATTGCATAGAGAGCTTGTGCACATTGAGAGATCCAGTTACCATACTCAGGACCGCATATCTAGAGTTTAGACGTGCAACAATTTACTGTATGATCTAATGTCTGGCCCTTAAGGTACCGTTTCCCACAGTATGTTCACAAATACCATTGTAGTTCTCTTGGGTACCATCAACATGGGATGCTCTTTAAGGTTTTGCCGCCTTTAGAGCCTCTGTGGTGATAAGGCACAAGTGAATCTGCAGTTCAAGTTCCGGATGTGAAGCACTCCGTTCTTCGGGCAGTTCTGCTTCTCTCATCATTGGACATTTTCAGCTTCGTGAGTGCTGAAGGAGAACCAGGCATCGCACTCCAGACTCATTTCGTACCACTCCTACTGAATACTTGGCTAAGACAGTAGGCATTACTACTTTTTCCATCCCATTTGTTCCAGTGAACTCCTTCATTTTGCCTCAGGTACCTACTGGGTTTGGGGTTTTTTGTTGTTGGGGAGGGGTTGGTTGGTTGTTTTGGGTTTGCTCCCCCCCGCCCCCCCCCCCCTTAGATAAGTAGCTTAAAAAAAAGAAAAAAAAAAAAAAAAAGACAACTTTAGTGTAGCATCTGTTGGTTCACATGGAAAAGCTGCTACCAGGTTCAGCTAGGCTTTCTGCTACAAGTATTGACTGACATTGCTGATTTGGGCTAAATGTCACATACCTAGTATCACCTGGTCATGTATCAGCTACTTTCCCTGTATTTTTGAATCCATTTTATCTTGCATTATATTGCTAAAGATTCAAAGCAGATTAACTCATCAAGAGTATAATCGTTAATCACATTTAAAATATATTTAGTCATTGTGCTTATTGAGAGATTTTATTCGATAGGTTTATTTCCTTATCAAGTACATATTTTAAAACAGAGCTGCTGTTCTTACACCACTTCTCTATATTACTAGAAAGTTAATGTTTTATTTTAATAGGATTATTTTTATATCAGCAATTCCATTAAGTGTATTTCACTTCACTGGGCATCTGTCCAAGATCCCAGATAACTGATCTCTAAAGAGTGACCTACATACTTAACCATTGTGCCCGTTCATAAGGAACACTAATTGACTCATATTTTCTGTTTGATCTATATACAATTTCTCTTGTGCAGTTGCATAAATCATTATACATTAGTCAATTTTTTCTGTATATGAAGATTTTTCCAAGAGTAATTCACACATAAAATTGCCCCATATCCTAACTAAAAATTATGTTGACACTATTAATCATGTTTTTCTCTGTCCTAAATATAGTCTTTACGCAGTGCATAATAAACCCATGTAAGCGCTAGATTTATTTTCTTACAATTTCAGCAGAGGTAGGCATTGGAATCAGTTTTTTTACATAATCTGCTGTAAACTGATTCTTTCAGACTCTTTAGACTGGCTATACAGCTGAAATTTTGAATTTGCAAAACCTGTGCAGGGGGCAGAGGGGTGGGTGAGGAAATGCTTTGGCCAGATTTAAAGTCTGTTATGAAACTTCAGAGCATATGTTCAAATGTTCTGACTTGAACATTGTTACCTAGAGGCAGCTAGGTCATCAAACTCTGCTACAAGAGCCATCACTCCAAGAGAAGACTTTGAAAAACAAACTATAAGGAGTTGATAGAAAGTGATACTTGCAGAAATGAGAGTAACTTGTGCAAGTTCCCTTGTACCTGGTTTTGGACACATGTCCAGTAGCAAGCAGAGGTTCTGTTGTCAGTAATTTATTAAAGACACCTGGTACAAGTGTGCCACTATGAGATGGCTCTGACCTGAGGCCTGCAGATACTGCAGTGCGTATTTGCACGAGTTGTTTCTCCTCTCCCCTCATATGTTTTCAAGTCGGACAGTGAGACCTCTGCTGTTAGTAAAAGAAAAAAAGCTCAGCTGTGTTATGAGGGAAAATCCATTTCTGATCCCCAGGGCAGTAATAGCAGACACAGGAGACCAAACAGAAGATGTAAGTATTTTCAGGGCTAAAATATTAGCTAAAGAAACATAGAATTTATTTCTTTCATTCTAGGAAGGGGGGTAGGGCACGCACTGGAAACAGAAGGGCTTTGTCTGTGAAACCAACCGATCTACTCAAACAGCAAGAGCTAATAATGTTAAATGTCACTTGAGCATAACGTTTCTAACCTCAGGAATGCTCCAGTCTGGGGAAGAGATACACAACCAGATCTAACATTGGCCAAACTAGCTACACTGAAAACAGCTGGGACAGCAAATCAGCTTTATAAGCTTTGCAGTCATACACTACAGTGAAAGTGGATACCGACCCTCTTCAGGCTGTCTCAGTTGCAACACAAACTTTAAGAACAGCTTTAAACTGTGACCAAGTTAACATTACATTTATGACTGGAAATTGCATGGTATTAGTAACTGATTTAACTGTTAATTAAATTATGTAAATATTTAAATGAATCTCTTAATAACAACAATTGTGAAACCATGTATCTTCATTTTTCATAAAACAGGCCCATTAACTTACCATATGGCAACTCATTTGTGGTTCTAGATCTTCAGATTACATCTCATGTATTTGGCTAATTCTCAGGAACGAGCTAAAAAAAAAATTCTGTTTAGGAGCTCAGTCTCAGTTCAGGCTTCATAGGAGCTATGGAAAAACACTACACAGTCCTGTGTAATCTATCATGCAGACAGCCACTTGCAGACATGATTATGGGATGGAATACTGTATAGTCATGGTTGCAATGCAGAAGTGAAGTGAGCAATTTATCAGAAAAGTGAAATCTATCTAGCCTGAAGAATGGATTTTCTTCATCACCGTGCCTTTATCTTTTCCTGTTTTCTGTATTCCCACTTTTTACCTCCCCCCCTCTTTCTATTTCCAAAATGATCTTTCCATATGCCTGGATTAAAATTGCATTCTTTCCTTTTCCCTTCACACCATCATGTTTCAAAAGATACCCAAGATTTTTATTGTATTTCATTTTTGTGACCTAGAACTAGTAACTACTGTGCTTCAATAGCATTATTTGTAATACCATTTTTTAAGTATTTAGATAACATTCTATTATTATTAGAATTCATATAAATAAAGATTAAATAATTCTCATTTTGGCTTTCATTAAGTCGGACTATCAGTCAGGAAGACTCTGTAAATTGAAAACTTATCAATACGGGGTTTTTTTTTTCCTGTTAGAAAGCTATCAAATTATAAATCACTTTTTACTAACTACATATTAACACAGGAACAGCAGGAAAATGAGTTTGTGTTCTCAATAGCCACCCCATCTCCC
Organism: Pelecanus crispus; assembly: GCF_030463565.1. Lineage (NCBI taxonomy): Eukaryota > Metazoa > Chordata > Aves > Pelecaniformes > Pelecanidae > Pelecanus > Pelecanus crispus. Next base: position 15,653,924 of record NC_134644.1, read on the forward strand.
TGCCCGGGATACAAAAAATTCTCTGCTTCTGTAATATTCTTCAGCTGCTTAATCAGTTTGGAAATAAAGTGTAGACATTTATACTCCACAAGGTGTCACTCTAAAACAGCTGGAAAAAATCATGTCTTTTTATTTCGAACTTAACCCAAAAGGTCAGAAATGACTACCATTTCAACTTTAACAGAGCAAACTACCAGACTCTACTCAAAGCTACTACAATGTAACAGTAAAGGCAGTGGGTATTTTTTCCTGGTAAATAGTGTATTTCAGAGCCAGTCTATTTTTAACTTATTTGCCTAGCTGGAATCTGCAAAATTGTCAGTAACTGTTTAAATCTGGGACAGCATCCAGCAAGTATTTTATCAGGGTACGTTCCATTGCCCTTTAGTCAACTACTGTTGGCTCAGTGAAGAGGCAGAGAACAACTTCAGAGCCAACAGCTTAGGTCTGCAAGGTGTTTAAGCTTTTTAATAAAATACACTTTGTCTATAAACACATTTTCCCTTTAAATAAATGCAGTGTATTTCACAGAAATTTGAACACCCGCCCCCCAAAAGACAAATAGTTGTCAGCAATAAAACTAATGAAACCTAATTTTCTGTGGTTAATCTGCAACCAGTGAATTAATTTTCTGGATGCTAACAGGAGAGAATTCCAAGTAAGTTTTCTTCTATCTAACAAAGCTTATATTGTAGCTTTTCCTTTAGTAAGTCCATGCCTTCTTTGGTAACCACCTATTTTCACGAACTTTTGAGAGATCTTTGACACATCTATCAATTTTAACTGAAATTGACCATCAGGTTCAAAACGTACCAGAAGAAATCAGACACATGAGTGCCTAACTATCATTTCACAGAAAAGAAGATTAATATTTCAAGACAATGAAAATCATCTATGACAAAGGACACAGGATGTATAGAACAGATCTGTTAGCACGAGGGAGATAGCTGTAGGTGACAATTTACACAAGATATAACAATAGAAACTGGAAGCAATTTTCAAATGTTAATGCTTCTCATCCTATGCTTTGTACAGGAGGGCTCTGATCCCTGCATAGACCAACAGGATTCTTACAGAAAAAATACAGAAGGAAAAAAAAAGTCCAACATGCAAATTGACAATACCTGCCTGCTTGTGTTACACTGTACAGCTTTCAAACACTGTGTTCACTCTGTCCTGATTTTTTCCCTGTTTCTCTTTGGCCCTATTTCATGTTAGGCCCATTTCTAGTAGACACACTTCAGAAAAGCTAATTAGGTCAGGCCTCAAATCAGAAAAACAGAAGAACGTCCGCTTCGAAGATCTCAACAGATTTTGGTTGCCCACATGTGTCAAGAAGGCTGCAGTTCCAGGGCCATGTCCAGGTCTTTGAAGTAACTGACAACCTCACTGGCAAAGAGGCAGGTGCGTAAGGATTTAAGCATTTTCTTGTTTATATGGCAGCTGACAAAGTTCTGAAAGCTTTGAGTTCATACAGCCAGGATCTTTGAGAATCTAGTTCTTCAAAACCGGTTTCATCAAGCAAAACAGCTCAGTATGCATTAAACTTAAAAATGTGTTTGCAGCTCTCAAAAAAAAAAAGAAAAAAAGAAATCTTTAGGAGAACTACTTTAGAAGAAGTAGACCCTGTGGACCAGACTGGTCTTGTTAAACAGCTCTGCTGCAGCTTTTACCTGGTACGAGTACAACCACATTTGGAAAAAAAAAAAAAATTATGAAAATGAGACCGTTTAAAGCCTCATGCAAGGCCATTTAGAAATTATATTTCTGAAACCACAAAACAAAAACAATGACTTGCCTAGGTAAACAGACTTCTGAATTGTGACATTTTTATAGTTATAATTCCATTCACAAGATGTATTAATCACACCCAATTCCACTGATATGGCTATTATAGGAGAGGAAAAACCTCAGCAGTTACCGTAACAAAGACACTTCCTTCACTGTTTTTTCCATTCAAGTCATACATAATACAATGAAGTTATTTTTTTCCTTAGTCTACACACAGCATTCAACTCTCACATTACCCTCTTTCTCTTTAAGACTTTGTGCATGCACACAGTTTCTGCTTCATAACTATGTCTAACAAGCAAGTTGCGAGCAGGAAGCTCTGTCTCAGAAGTAGGAAAAAACAGAAACCTGAGAAAATGTCCTAGAAAAGATTAATTAGAGACAGAAGAAGAAGAATAAACTAATTTTTGCTATGTGCCATTGCCAGTCTGCAAGAGATACTATCAAATTGCCATAGAAATTAACTAGCTCATTTTCTTCAGTTTTTAAGTTAAGCAAATACTAGAACTAACACAACTTTTGCTGGAATAATGAAATCATTGTTATCCCTCATCCAGAAGACCCTCATAGTGCCTTAACAAAAAAAAACCAAAACCAATCCCCAACCAAATTAAATCTACTCCCCATAAGACAATATTTTATACAGTAATGCTGACAACCAAAATGCAGCTACTTCTCAGCTGCTTAACAGCTCAGCATTCAATACATTCTTGTCATGTACACACCCACGCACAAAACACCAAGTGGATAAAACAGAAAAAAAAATTGTGGGCAAAATGAGTCAATCCAAACCAGAACCTGAGCAGACCCCTTTATTTTCTTTGAAGTGATACTTCATTCAGAAAAACATCACACTGGATTTAGCTATTACACTGATGTCTGCAGGGTAACAGTACCGATCAGCAATGATGTTTGGTAAGAATGGAAGTAAAACCCTGGAGGACCAAGGGGGAGACAATAGAGCTTGCACTCCTTAGGACCGTATCAGTGCAGGCAGAAAAATCCACAATTATTCTTGCAAACAGAAAAATCCATGGGAACTAACAATCACCCACCCCCCAAAAAAACCAAACCCACACCTACTCACACAATATACTTATTTTAATCCCTTTTTTCCCAGCTGAGGCTGTTTTAGACAGTCAAGAGACAGCTCTGCCTGGATAACCTAGAGATTTTATAACTCTGCTCCCCGTTCCATTTAGATGGGGAGGAAAACAGCTATGACTCAAAGCTGTACCTTAAGAGGAAGCTGACTATTACACTCCTCATTGCCCACAACTCTAGGAGGTTGAAGACATTTTTCAAGAGACCATTTCCCCTGAGCTACATGAAATTCTATCTAAAACAAAAACCCAAACAAAAAAACAACAACAACAAAACAACCATCCATGCAGTCTTGTGTACACCTTCTCATAAAGTAAAGTACACCTTCCTAGCTATCTGTCTTAAAGAAATTTGCAAACAGATGCATGGTTTCAGCAAGGGAGAAGAGTTTTGTGCCACAGGGATAGGGTTTTCTTATGGAAAGAAAATTACAGTTATTTCAGCCTTTTTTTCTGGTACTGAAAAAATAAAATTCCTGGCTTGGGTAAATCAAAGCTTGGGCAGTGCTCAAAATCTCCTGTAATAAACAAACTCAGATTCATTTAATGTTTCTGTACTAAGAACAATACTGTGTTCAAAAGGCTTTTCACCTGCACCACACCAAGCACTCTGCTTCACAAATCTGAACTGGAATCAGATTCCTATGGAAATTATACTGGTATCCAAAGCTCAAATTTTTATTAGATAAGTAGGTGCTTTCCAGCCTTCTCAAATGAGACAGTGACACAGCCATCGAGTAAGGTAATTGACTGAACACCTCTTCAGTTGCTATTTGTACATTCTTAGCAACCTCGGAGAGTAGCAACAGCATCAAATTGTGGGAAAAGGCATTAAAACTATCCACACACACATGCTACAAGACAGAAGGTGGTTTTTGATCTTGTGGTCAAAAAGATCTTTGGAAAAAGTACTAAACCCAAAGCCTGGTTCAACTGAGAACTGAAGTAGTAAAATGGGGACAGAGGGCAAGTCCCAGTACTCACATGAACCACAACAGCCACTGATACTGTGTTTCCTTGGGTATGTGACTGACAGCCATCACAGACCTTTCACAAAAAAAATCAACAGTTAGTTTGCATGCTTGTACTGTACAATTTTAGGTGACAATACTTTCAGGAAAAGGGATGGATCCATCATTTACACAAAGAATGAGACGTGAAGAAACTCAAAGGGACAGCTTTTCCAAACATTGTCACTGAAAGAAATACTTTGAGCTCAGTGTCTGATCCACTTGGCAATTCTCTGCAAACAGACCGTCTGGCCTTTGGATGAACCAAAAGTGGTCACAAAGCGAGACAGATGAAATGCAGAAAGTAGTTTCCTCTCTCCCATGAAAACATATCCTCAGGAAAAAGATCAGTAACTGATTTCAATAAAACCCCTAAGATTTACCCTAAGAATTTCAACACAGTCATTATAAACTGACCTTTCCTTGGCCTGGTATCCTGAATGCGGGTGCCATTATACAAGCACAGGCAGTTTTGCCTGGACTGTTAAGGCAGCACAGCTCCTAAAACGCGTTAGTGTCACCTCCCAAGAACTTTGGCAGTTACTAATTCAGACCCCAGTCAAATTTCAGTTTTCTTCCACAAAGAGTAAGAAGTAACGATGAATAGTTGCAGCCATTTTCACTTTTTCTGCCCTTGGAGAGGAGCGGTAGCAAGCACAGGGCTTACATGCGCAAATGCAAGGTTGATGTCGAGTTGAAAGAAAAGTCAAAAAGTCGAAAGAAAAATTCCCTTCTCATTCATAGCACATGTGCATCTACTCTAGATTCCAGTGATGACAAATATTCAGAAATGGGCACTGATGTAGAACAAAATGAGTCCCACAACCAGTCTAAAACTTGAGAGGGCTATATTGGCACTTTAAAGAGGGAAAAATAAATTGAAGGAAGACTTACTATGATTTACTTTCCTTTATAATCTAAACTAATTTCTATATCCTAGTATATATCCTATCTATTGCTTTAATCCTCTGATATACTGCTTAAACAGAGACTCAGGCTCTAGCAGTCCCATCTCACATAAGTATTTTGGTATTATTTCTCTGACAAACTCCAGTGGTACACTGACTTTTCCTTCAAATCTTCGTTTAATCTCAGGGAATTCTCTCACAAAGTTTACAACGTACATCTCTCAAACCAATTCAGAACTGGATTTAATGTTTTAAGTAGTAATTTTTGCAGTAGCAATTTGACAACAGATTTTTGGCATTTTGCAGATCTGCCTTTGCACATTTTCAAATAAGTTATTTCTTTCTCCACAAGATGCATCTTGGTTCTAATTTACCCACTGTACATCTTACATGTTCTTATTCACCAAACTCACTCATTCTCACTTTAAAATACAGAAATGTGTGTTGCTAATACTGTCAAAATCAATGCTATATCAAACTGCATTACTGAGAATGAAACAATAATACGTCATAAACTTTTCTTTTTTCCTAATCTTAGTCTGAATGAGCCAGGTTTTGTACAGTTGACTTTTCTGAAGCAGGATACTTTTCCCTGGTGCAGATAAACACATCAAATGGAGTCTTCTAGAATGACCAAACACACGCCAAGAGCATTTGGGTTTAGCTCCCATTATTAACAAAGCAGCCCCCTCCCCCCAAGAAATTATTGAAATAAAAAATAAACATTAATCAAATGTTTTAAAAGTATTAGCAAAGCAATGACTGCAGACTACATAGATGTGGAACAGACAAGGACTTCTGCTATCAAATTTCTAACTACAGTTAGTGCCAGATAGTATTGGGAAGATAAAGATAAGAGAAGTTTTTTACTGGAGAGACATCCACCATGCACCCAAGTTTCTTTCCACTTAAGTTTCCAAATCCGTTGAGAGTCAGGACCAATGCCTACCCATAACAGAAAACAGATTCTAGTGACAGAGCCACAACAAACAATTTGCTGGACACTTTTGTTGCAGTCTAGAAGCTGCAACATGAACCTGCAGACTGTAGTCATCCTGTCCAACTTTGACAGAACCTTTGACCACCACTGACTTTAGCACTTAAGATGTATTTTCACAGTGAGACAGATATTTCAAGGTTTACTTTACTTTTGTTTCAGACCTGCAGCAGAGCCTGTGGGCCCAAAAGGCAGCTCTTTTCCTTTTTAAATCAACTGATGTGGCTGGGGGAAGTGAGAGATAATACCTCTTCTTACAAATGGCCTCACTTAGGTACCTAGTGGGATTTTTAAAAGATTCAAGAAAGTTATCCTGTGTATTTCAAGTAATTTGGGAAAGCTAAAAGAAAACCAGATTTAAGAAAAAAAAAGAAGATACACCACTCCCCCCCCAACATTGTCAGAGTGAAGACTGGGTTAAATGTAAATTCAGTTTAAATTAAGTGAAGAAGTTTCAGTGACTTTAGTAATGATATGATTCCATCCCTCCCCCCCTCCACACACACACTCCTCCCAGTAAAGCCAATTAAGTAGGAACTAAGCCATTCTTCCTACCACATCAGTAAGGCAACGGTGCTGCTAGTTCCAACAAAGCTCCCAAATACTCTGCTCATAGACTGTACTGGCCAACAAACAATCAGATCATTCCTGAATTAAGAAATACCCAGAAGCAATTCTGCGTAAATACTATTTTCTTTCAAAGCACAATGGAAAGTTGGCACGTACTGCATTTACCAGAACTGTAATCTGGTTTAAGCATGGGTTTATTTCAAAAATCTTCAGCTCTCACCTATAGGCTAGTCCGGAACCCTGTGAATCAGCAAATAGTTACTGTTTATTGGAAAGCTTCCTTCTTTAAGTCACCCTTAGTTCCTCTCAGTACTTTGCAGAACATGTGAAAAGAACTACACCATCAGCCTTCACTACATGCATCTGTCTACAACTGTCCAGAATACAGAACATGAAGCATTCAGGATGCAAAATTGAATTTTGATATATAGACCTCTAATAAATCAAATATTCTACAGACTACAGAAAATTTAAGTAAATAGCAGCTATATAACAGACAGCTTCTTTCAGGTATTTACAATACACTTAGTATCATGTCACGAGTTTAGGTATGCTTTTTTCCTTTGTCCTCTTCCAGATACTCACGGGTTTTAAAGTATCTCAAATAACCAGACATTTAAAGGAAATCAGACACTACACAGGTTAAACAACATGGTTCTATTAAAAACTATCTTTAACCATGGCACTCAGTGACAGCAATACAATACTTTTTTCCACAAAGCAACTAATATAAAAATATGCCATAAAATCATCTGTAGACTAGTATGCTTGTACATACATGTAATCATAACATTCTTTTATAAACTCTTTCCTGAGATACCTTGGGTTGTTTGATTTTCCTGTATTACTGGATGCATTATCTTTATGATTCATCTAAAACAACTGTAAAATATTTTGTATGTGCAGGGCACTCAGTAACATGTAAAAAGTAGTATGTAAATATATGGCAAAGAAACTACTCTTAGAAATTATGCGCTTTTTTACTTTGTTACATTTTTTTAACATTTGGCTCCTTGGGAGATGGAAAGGAGGAGCGTGAAAAACCTGCAATTAGAGCTATGAATTGACAAAAAGCAGGAAAGCATTCCAGGAATGTTAGGAGTTGGAATATAATATAAATGACACAAAAAGAAAGCCATAATTCATGTTGACTATGTATTGCCTTGTAAAGCAACTGGACATATTTTAGTCAGTTCACAGTATAATAAATATTTTTACTAATCTGTTTTGGAAGAGCAAATGTCTTTTAGGGTTTCAAGCTCCTCTATAAGTTTCTTGTTCTGAACTTCTAGCACTGCAACACGACTCTCCAGACATTTTATGTATTCTTTCTTCCGACGTCGACATTCTTTAGCAGCTTCCCTGCAAAAAGCAGAAGTAAAAAGTGCAAACAAAAAAGCCATTTGCATGCCATTAGAAAGCTCAGCAGAGTATGTAGACTATGACAGAATTCCAAATTTTGGAATATCTCCCAAATCAGTCTGAAAACACTAAGCAAAACTGGGTTCCACAAGGGCCTCAAGTGTCTCTTTCTCAAGTTCCTACGGCAATCTGTAGAATTGCTTCCTCTCATGCCTTGATTAAAGTTCATAATAAACGAGGTCCAAATGAAAGACAGTTATTCTGCTTTATGACAATAGAGATCTTTGAGGGCCTTGAGTTCCTCAATGAGAGTCTTGTTTTGGTTTTCAAGCACAGCCACACGATTTTCAAGACATTTGACATATTCTTTCTTCTTTCTGCGACATTCTCTGGCAGCTTCCCTGGAACCAATACAAGGCAAATGACTACAGGAACAGCCACAATACGGCAAAGACTGGATAAATTAAATTACCTGCAATCCCTTCAGTTCCACAATAACAACAACCACCACCAACTGTTGGATTGCACAAACAGAACAGCAGATAACAGCAATAAGCAATAACATGGTTAAAATACAATTCGAAACAACTAGAACTTGAAACAAATTCAGCATCAACAAATACAAAGATAGAATTAATACACAGAAGAACTGAGAAAGACAGTGAGTAAATGATAACGTATTGACTTGAGTTATACTAAACATTAAGACTGAAAGCAGCATTTCTTCTTCCAGTCACATTCTATTTTGTGTGTTTATCAGGAGTATTATCTTCTGCAATCAAAATCTTAAAACCCAACTCAAAGAATTTACTTTCAGAAAATACAAACATAATACTCCTCTCTTCATATAAAAAGCTGGATGCCAACCTTAGAACCTGCTGTAATTTTTTTACCTTAATGTAACAATCTACAGTAAAATTTAAGTCCAAACAAATACAATTTATTAGCATTTTAGAACTGTCCACCCGGGCACATTTCAGCCACATGTATCTGTGGTTTTTTTGTTGCTGGCAAATGGGAGTCTGGAGCCATTCTCATAGCTCTGATCAGAATTCTGTTACATTGAAGCTAAACACTTGGGGTAGTATTTTCAGAAGCATGTGACTGAACAAGCATTCCATTCCAGAAGAAATTTTAGAAGTACTGGAAGTCCACTCCTTAACATCTTGGAACACGAAGAATTGTCAAATTGCGAGAGCGTAAATTTCCAGCAAGTCATATGAGAGATAGCATAGACGCTAGTTTTAAAACTGAAGAGAGGAGAAACAAAAGGAGGCACAACAATGCAGCAATCCTCGTGAGTAATTTAAAATAAAGGACAGGCATGAGAGCAAAGCAATACCATGAATTCAATCGTAAGGCAAGTGGATACTCAATGTATTAGAGATCTGCATAGCAGACTATTTCTTCCATTACTCTAACTGCCACTGATAGCAGTGGCTACACATTTAAAGAAAGAAAGAGTCACCAAAGAATAGCAAGAAGAATGCAGAGAAAGACTGGCATTTACAGCATACAGTCAATTCCATGCCAACTAATGAAAAGAATATTCAGCCATCTCACACAATATGCCTCACAAAATGACAGGGGCACTGCACAATAACTTATCCCAGTAGCCAAGTATTTAGGAAAGTCTATAATTATCATTCCATCCTAAAATAAGGCCTCTTCACAGCATCATTACTGGACAGCTGCTAATGAGATCCTCAGATATTTTCCTAACCAAGTCTTTGCTGGGATGTTTCAAAACGAACAAACCCATACTGGCCATTTTACTGTTGGAGGCAGGGGGGGAATTCAGCAATAAGTATGCCTCCAGATCATCCCAGAAATTATCAGAAAGGGACAACACTAATACTAAATTCTGAACTACCATAATATTTTAGAACTAAAAATCCATGGCGATAAGGTCAACTCTAACTTTCCAGAGTTAACAGCCAATACTCAATAAGGACATGGGATGACTAACAAAGAATTTCTTGCCTTCCCTTCGTCAATCACAGGCAGTGCTCATGACCTTAAGAAGAAAACTTCATTAGGATGTTTTGGGTTGGGTTTGGGCTTTGGGTTTGTTGGTTTTTTGGGGGTTTTTTTGTTTTTTTGGGGGGGGTTTGGGTTTGGTGGTTTTTTTTTTTTTTTTTGCAACACTGGCTATATACAGGCTTACCTATTTTTCAAAAGTCTCAGCTCTCTCTTGCGTGTTGCCTCTTCTGCCAGTTGCTGAGGGCTATGCAAAGTCCCTGGTGAGGCTGCCATCACCACTCCCTGAGGTAAGGTGGTAGTGGGAGTTCGAATCTGGTAAGCTGGCATGTCTCCAGTGGCAGCTGTATAAAAGAATTGTATTTTAAACTTTATGGCAAAAAAGAACTAAGCAAAAGTCTCTCTGGAAATAACAGATTTCTGTTGATGAGTTACCCAGGATCCCTGCTACATAAAATATTTCACAGGCCTGTAATGTCACAACTACATTTGTTATCTTACTAGCATTTATTTCCACATTGTAAAATAAGTTATCTAAATTGCTCTAGCATGTGGCCCCACTAGCCAGCCAGACTGAAGCCTGTGAAACCTTCCACATGGCTCTTTTCAGACAACATAGGGAAAGCTGTTTGAGAAACACTGTCGGAACATCCACATTTCCTGTTTGCACGATCCCATGAAAAGATGGTCCCGCTGTTGCAGCCACTGAGGTTTATATGCTACCCCTTGTCCTCAAACAGAGGCTTCAGGAGTCAACTTTCTCCTAGCAACAGTACCAGTCTTACTGCCTCTCCTCCCTTTACAGCAGCAGTTTGGCAACCCTTGGAAAACCAGTGAGAGCTGCTGTTGCTAAAATGAAAAGGAACAGACAAGTGCTCATGGTGAACAGGAGTATGTTCCTTGAGCAAGAGGACCACAAGTAGGATACTGCAGCATTAGCAGGCAAGAGGAGGTAGTGGCAGTTGCACAGGAAGGGGTGTAGCTATACAGTAAATTGAAGTGCAAAAGTTCAGATTGAGCTCCTGAGCCTACCAGTTTTGAGCTCTCCCCAAGCTAAACACAGATCTGAAATCTGACGTGTTATTTGGAACCAACACCTTTCTGATAGTCTCACCTCATTTCTGTATTTCTGAAGTACTCTGTTCCTACATGAGGTACCCCAACTTTAAAACACTGTGAAAATCCTAAGTACTTGTGTCTTGTCTGAGACAGAAAAATATCAAACAAAACCAATGTATCCCTCTTCAAATTATTTACCTATTCCTTTCCATAAATATTTTATATTATGACAGAACAAGACTTCATATTTTGTCATTAAAGCAACCAAATATAAAAGATGGAATTTCAGAGGCTGTTATGTTATACTTAATTTATAGTTTAATTCTTTAAAGCAATATTCAAATAATGGAAAAACTTCACTTGGAAAAATAAAATGTAGACAAAAACACTTTGGGGAGGCTGACAGGTAGAACAGTAAAGACACATCAGTCAACTACAAGGGGGAAAAAAACAAAAACAAAACCTAAACTTAAGAAAAAAATTACTATTATTCTTACTAAGTTAATGCAGGTGCTTCACTAATGAAATTAAAAAAATAGGATCAAGCTGTGTTTAGACTACAATTCCCCAGCCATGTCCTGAAATCATTATCAGCTTAAACACTGTGCACCTCCCCCCCCACCCCACCCCCGTCTCAGTCCTGCGGGTAAAAAGTGTTTGTGGAACTACAAGATGAACTGGACCAGTGAACTGGCCTGAGTTACGGGTAATTCCCTGGGGATGGGGGAGGGAGAGAGAAATCATCCCAGGACAGCCCTGCGGGCACTAACAGGCAGCCTCAGTGAACACAGGGCTTAGTCTTCTTGTACATCTACAAGAAAATTACTTAACCCTTTCTTTAAGTTCTCCACATCTCACAGCAGTCCCAGTTATGTCAATGGGACAATACTTCAGCTCACTGTTTATAAAAATGGAATTTTAGAAACTCTTCAGACTCATCTTATGCTGGCCACATTACATACATTGTATAGACTCTATGGTAAGAACTACCATTTTCTATCATCACTAGGTAAAAGAAGAGATGTTATCTCAGCTTGCATTAGCTACAATGAATTAGAAATCTAAGTGAACCATTTTGTAGATCAAGTCATGGGGAAAGACCCATTACCCAGGTCATGTCAGCCCAGCAAGACCAACTACTTTGTCGTCTTTGTTTGATTTACACTCAGATGTTAGCTAACCGGACTTACTGCTGCTGTTGTTAAGAGGACTCAGTATGACAATGTACCTGCAACATGGCTTAACGAAACTGAGTCCCTATCTCAGCTGCAATCAGCAAACACCACTGTAAGTAACATGTTGCATGAATAGTTTGAGCAGGTTCCAGTAGTGTCTGTCCCTGCCTAACAGTTGGCTCACTTATAAACCTACCAGTGTGGTAACAGATAAATAACCATTTTGGCAGTATAGACCTTGTAAACCCAGACGCCGCAGTTAAAAAGAAAAAAAAAAGTGTAGCATTGACAAAGTATCTTTTCATTGTGCAGCAATATGTGGTTTATGATACATTACTGCAAATCAATTATTTCAAAGTCTGCAAAATTTTTTGTATAATATCTCAAAAAGTTAAAATACTGTTTCCCCTGAAAAAGACATTGGGAAAGATGAAACAGCCTTTAAGCAGGGGGAATAAAATACCCTTGAAAAAATTCATAGTTTAAGTCTAGTAATGTATCTACATATTACAGAGAAGGGTACCTTCCATTTCAGCATCTGAGGCCAAAATCCCACACCCTGATCCAGACTGACAAACCTCTGTGGCAGTTTCTAATGGAACTCCATGGAGGTTTAAAGTCATTCCTAATGTAACAGACATAGGACTGAGACTGTTAGCAGAGCAACAAACCTGGAGATGGTGTATCTCCCTAACACATTGCCCCAGGTCACCTTGTCATCTTTTTTTTTTTTTTTTTTTTTCCTCTCTCCTTAAAATTGCAAGGGAGTAAAAAGTCACTGAAAACCTGAAGCTTTCAGTTGAAGCTTACAAAAAGGAAATTATTAACCGGAAGACAAACAAACAAAAAACCAACCGAAAAACCAAACCACATTCAGAAGAGTACAACTAACCCTGTAAATTAAGCTCTGAGAAATAAATAAATAAATAAAATTAAATTAAAAAAACCCAACTAAACAAACCAAAAAATCATCCACCTTCTATGTGCAGGTTCTTGGAAAAAGTAACTTGCTGAACACTAGAGAGCATCCCTGCACTTGAGTTCTTTCAGTGACTATCCAGGAGAAAAAAAGCCTGATACATGCTATGTATTAGTATGTCTATTCTCCCCTTCTGTGAGTCATAATGATGGGACTTAGATTATCAAAGGGTTTTTAACTTCACCACTAAACCGGCTAAACAAGGCATGAATCGTTATCCCTTTGAGCATAAAAAAACCACAAAATGTCGACTTGGAGAAGATACTTATCTTTGGATTAATGAAACAATATGTACCAGCAATGAGCAGCAGCACGTAGGTACCGGCTGCAAACAGGTTAACATTACAGATCTGCCGGAGGCAATTGACGAAGCAGAAAGGAACTGACTAAATCGCAGCATGACTTGGAGCTGACGTCAATGTGTATCTTGTTTGGAGTTTAACTTTTCCAGTTCCCTACTGCAACACGATTCCAGGAAATCTAATGACGTCAGCCTTTTGAACTCGATTAGCTAAGGAACAGACCATTTTAACAGTGGAGGAGAAAACAAGCAGGCGTTACGCTACTTAAAATTATTGTGCTCTCAAATTTGTGTTCAGTATTTTCTTTAATAATGAAAGCACAGGGTTTATTTACACTGCTGAAACCATGCACACCTTTCTCTTACAGCTATGCTTAAGCCTATTTGAGCTATCAAATCTGAAGTGTTTATTGCTAAACAAAAAAGCAATGTCATTTTTATAAAACAAAAAACAATTATAAACATAGCAACATATATGACTACCTCCACAATAAAGAAGAATTTAAGAGTGCTGGATTTTTCAGCAAAATCATGCATCAAATAGTAAAGATTAGTTATCTGAATCAATCTGTGCAAGAACTCATGCACTAACCGTGATTTTTTTCCCCAAATGAAACTGTTAAAATTGCCCTGAAATCCTACACTGACTAGATAGAACCAGAAGCTGTTTGTACCAGTTTTGAAAGATGAAGGAGTTACAGCAACAGGTTCAAAAGAAAATATCACAAATACCAACTAAGCACTGCTTAGACATCCAAAAATATCATGTAAAAGACTAACAAAATTTTTACCTGTTTCATCTCCTGTTACAGCCATGATCAGCTTCTGCACACACGATTCTCCTGTTCTTCTACCAGAGCTCAGTGTGAACTGTTCCAAACTAGCAAGCATGTGCAGGATTACAAGCAAGAGCACTGACATCACAGTGACCTCACTTGCTTACCACTGTCATTAATATGCTCTGTCACTGGAACAGCTCACTGAAACTGGAGCCCAAAGAACTCCTTTTCCAGTAAACATTTTTTTTTCCTTCCTCTTCCATATTTCTATAAGCCTAGCTTTGTTCTTTTCCCCTGAATTATTCATAAAGCCACAGAAAGCACTCACCACAAAGCTGGCTGTAAAGCAAGACCTGCAAATTCACAGCACTGACTGACAGAAATTAAAACGTGGCTCTAGAATTCATGAATGAATGCAAATGAGTAAGTCATGATTGGATAGAAAATAGGGAAATTTTAAGACGACGTGCAATTGTTTTGATCAGAGCAATTCCACTAAAAGGCAGAGAACTCTGCCAGACAGACATGCACGACAGGAAAGCTTAATAAGCTTTAACAAATAGGTAAATGAAAGGCTAACGCTCCTTGCCTTGGGGGGGAACCCACAACCCACTCAATTTCAGTTAAAAGCTTCAGAAAAGATTGAAGAAAGCTCCAAAGTCAGTCAGCTAAAGCTAGTGATTTTCAGATGCTGTAACAGGCAGAACAGTAACTCTGGGTAAGGGCTACCTCTCCCCCATTCCCTCCTTTTCCAAAATAAGTCCAAGAGATCTGGTTGACTTAGTTTTAAAAAATAAAAAATCGAAAGAAAAAAAAAAAATCAGCTCTAACGTAGTTACTCCTTATCTACATCAATTTAAATGACGTTAGTTGCAGACCAACAGTCCAGGCACTGGTCTGTATGTAGGGCATAGCAAACTTCTAAAGCCTTCATCTGTAATAAATTCAGACTGGTAATTCATCAACTGTGAAACTATGCCAAGGACAGCAATAATGGAAGCATCAATGCAAAAAAAGGAGCACCCTGTGACTACAGGACCGCTTTTTATTTGATGCAGGATTTTGCTGAAAAATCCAGCACTCTTCTTTTTAATTCTTCTTTATTGTGACGGTAGTCATATATATTGCTATGTTTATAATTGGTTTTTGTTTTGTAAAAATGACATTGCTTTTTTGTTTAGCAATAAACACTTCAGATTTGATAGCTAAAATAGGCTTAAAAAGCCTATCATATGAACAGAAGATCAGAACTGAAGCACGCAAGAAATTCAAGCCACAGATCTCAAATATCACTGTCTGTATCACTGACCATATTATGAAAACACACATAGATCCCAACAGAATGATTATTGATACAACTTTTCTACACTCATTTTCACTAATAATTAAGCACTTGCTTTTGCTTCAGCTAGCAAAAAATCCTTAACCTGTATTAGGAAACTGTCAGGACATCAGGACTGCCTCGTGCTTCGCCTATGAATGTAAACTTGTAGCAGATGAAATATCACTCAGCTGGATCAACACCTTTGGCGCTTTTATATTAATCCTTGTCCCCATCAGAAAAAATCAAGCACAGAGTTTATGTGATGCCATCCATTATTACATGAGATTCATCAGCAAATACTTTAGAAAACATATGAATACATATGCTATCTGAAAGATTCTGAAACAGATCTTTTCTGCCCTAGGATTGATCTTTGTTACTTTTTTTTTTTCCTTTCTTTTACTTCTATAAAATTTATATGCTGTCTACCCAAAATCATTATAAAAATATACGTAAGTGGAAAGATTAATAAGCAGAATGCTCCCTTCCTATTATAATATGTGCTATCATGATATTAGGTGAATTCCATTGTCTAACTCTATCCTGAATAACTCAGGTTTGCTGACGATATGCAATTACTATCATAAAGAGACCTGTATTACTGTAAACATCCTCAGGTGCTTTCATACTCTTTTTTTTATTAAAGATTTTTTTTTTTTTTAAGATTTTGCAGTATCAATAGCATGTATAATGAGTTGAAACCTTTTATCTTCTCATCATCTCTGAGTTCATGCTTACTTACTAGTCCCTTTATATTTTTCCCTGCATATGTTATGTAGCATTTTTCTTTGGTGTCAACAGCTATGAGCATCACTAAAGCACCAGATTTTGTTTGGGCCAAAGGAACAGGGAATTCCAAGAAGTCAACTTCTCTGAGCATGGACAGAGAACAAATCAGTTTAGTTAAAAGTATCTAGAGACTTCCAGAAACACGATATAGCAGGTATTCAGTAACTGTCTCTGAATCCATTTTGAAAGTTCTCATCACAGGCAAGACACTTAATGGGCTATACCATCAAGTAGGCAAACCCATCACTGAGACTGAAGAGGGAGGTTAGAGGACAGCCCCGTCAGAAGACAACCCTGTCATGAAAAGTCCGTGAAGGCCACTCAGATGAAATTCCCAAGGACTGAAAGGCTGCCAGATACAATCCCTAAGTGCTATGCTTCTTCACAGACTGGGGAGGTTTTAGGAAACAACTGAGGAGCTACTCTCTCTGCCCCCCGACCCCCTGAAGAATCTGAAAGAATCAAAGCAATACAAACAAAATACTACAGTCAACCTGGAGAGACAGAGAAGACCTCTAATTGAAGGGGCGTGTATGCATGTGTATAGAAAACATATTAGACTCATAGTCAGAAAATATGCACTATCAGAGTGGGAGATTTGTTTGGGGGACAGCCAAATTTGGGTCTTAAGGTTTTGCTAAGAATGTATTATTAATAATATTTACAGAACTTATAACAGTACTCTCTGCATGATACAAACTAACATTTTGGCTAAGGGTTTTTCATACTATAGTCTTAAAGCTTCCTTGAAAAGCTTCGGAAACATCTTGGGAAGACAATGTATTTCAGCAAAGAATTAACCAGAGGCACTGGAAGAATTTGGTATCATTATTTAGCATCATCTCATCCAGTTCAGATATCTACAGGCTATTAGCTTTATTTACATCCTGGGCTTCCTTTACAGCAAAGGGAGAGAAACAGCCACTTAAAGACAGACCTTATTTCAACCATCCATATGGGGGCAAAAAAAGCACCTCAACCTGGACTTCACCAACTATCTCAGATATCTGTGTCTGCATTTAATTGATGACTCTCATCCACTCCATGAATACATATTTAAGTCTTCCTAGCTCTTCTCATGGGTTATTTGAGATAACTGTTTTGGCTTAAGAAAGCATTCTTACAGCCCTCCCTCCCTACTTCTCTGCACCAATTAAAAAAACAAAAATAGGGAAAATAAATTCCCTATATCCTCCATGGCAGCCACTAATTTGCTGTCTCCATACAGAAATATCTTCCCCATTTTCAAAGGTTTTCTTCAGCATAACCCAAATCCCAACCCTACTTTCCCTGGTATCGATAAGAATCCAAGATAGCTTTGGTTCTCAATCTCCCTCAGCATTTCCAAAAGGCTGGGAACAGTGGAAGGAAAAAAAAATCCTGCATAAACTACAGTAAAGGTTCAAGAATTCACTATTCACAGTTCAATTCACATGTGTGCATTTTATAGGACCTACAAAGCTTTCTTCTGTGAGAAAACTAGCTTCAGTAAAGGATCTCCTTTCTAATAACTACAAGAGTTGTAAGTTGCAAGGAAATTCTGCCCGAAGCATGTCCAAAGAACTGCAGAACTTGTGTTTTACTAAGATTGACTGACCGCCAAAAAAACCAAATTAGTTTCATATATTAAATGAGATGCACCCTCAGCATCTCATTTCAATCTGTAACAGCACCTTTACTGCAATTAAACATACCTCTCAAAGTCTGGACAAGAGAATTCAAAGCAGAAAGTGATTTTATACTGTTATTTCCTCCTCATAACTTTTTTAATCAAAAGTAGCAGCTGCTTTACTGAGCAGAGAAACTGACTCTCCTCCTAAGACTGTCTTTCATCTTGTTATGTATAAATATTTTCTTTAATAGTGCAATAACGTCAACACAAAATAAAAAGCCTTTTAATAAAAATTGTTTTATATGAAAAAACTAAAATGCAGTAGACTAATAAAATATACCTTGAACAACAACTTGGCTTCCAGGAACAAAAAACTGTTGTGTGCCATCAGGTGATTGTCCTGCATATTGCACAATGGTAGCACCTGGCTGAGGAGCTCCTGAATTTGTCATTGCTAATGTCTGTAGTCCATGGACACCATCAGAGGCTGGATTAGAAATCTGGATTGCACCACCTTGACTTATAGTAACTAAATATAAAAAGGAAAAGAAAAGTTAGGTAATAGAAAGAGATAACACATGTTAAAAAACACATCTCCCTTTTTAAAATAAACATTTTCTGATAGGACTCCTGGTCCTCTCCTTGCTTAAAGGCCAATTGTACAAGAAAACCTAAATAATGTTAATACTGATTTCCACAAATATAAAGCCTGTTGTGTAGTACATACCATGTGTAAAACAGATAAAAAGCAGTGTTCCACATACTTTTATCTCTATGCTTCCAGAAATATTAACTCTCATAAAATAGTTATAATACAAGAAAAAAGAAGAAACAGTAGCTCCTGACTATAAAGAATCACTGTTGTTTTAAACACTAATGTAAAAAAATTATTTAAAAAAAAAATAATAAAAAGCTGATTATTGACTCCCACAAAACAAACCCCTGGACATCTAGACAAAGGAATAGCAAGTCTTCTGACACTCACAATCCTTCCCTTAGTGTGAGAGAAAGTCTCACCCAACAATGTTTTTCCAAGCTGTACAAAGCTGTAAAGAGTCTGATACTTATGTAAAAAGAGAAACAGAACAAAGTTTTTCTTCTCCCCCATGTAATCAACAATATGAAAAATACAAACATACCTTCCCCATTAAAAAAACATAGAATCATATTGTGTTGCTCACCATAATTAAATATTTAGACAAAAATCAAATTCCCTAGAGAGGTTATTAATTGTATATTCCTTTTGAAATTATCATTGTCTTTGTTAAGAGCAGAAATATCACAGAATGGTTTGGGTTGGAAGGGACCTCAGAGATCATCTAGTTCCAACCCCCCTGCCATAGGCAGGGACACTTTCCACTAGACCAGGCTGGTCAAAGCCCCATCCAACCTGGCCTCAAACACTTCCAGGCATGGGGCATCCACAACTTCTGTTCCAGTGCCTCACCACCCTCACAGTAAAGAATTTCTTCCTAGTATCTAATCTAAATCTACCCTCTTTCAGTGTAAAACCATTATCCCCTCATCCTACCACTACACTTCCTTACAAAGAGTCCCTCCCCATCTTTTCTGTAGGCCCCCTTTAAGTACTGGAAGGCTGCTACAAGGTCTACCCAGAGCCTTCTCTTCTCCAGGCTGAACAACCCCAACTCTCTCAGCCTGTCCTCACAGAGGAGGTACTTCAGCCCCCGATCATCTTCGCGGCCCTCCTCTGGACCTGCTCAAGCAGCTTCATGTCTGTCTTATGCTGGGGCCCCAGAGCTGAACACAGTACTCCAGGTGGGGTCTCACCAGAGTGGAGCAGAGGGGCAGAATCACCCTCCTCGGCCTGCTGGCCATGCTTCTTTTGATGAAGCCAAGGATGCAATAGGCTTTCTGGGCTGCTAGCACACATTGCCAGCTCATATTCAGTTTTTCATCCGCCAGTACCCCAAAGTCCTCCACAGGGCTGTTCTCAATCCACTCATCGCCCAGCCTGTATCCATGTTTGGGATTGCCCCAACTCAGGTGCAGGACCTTGCACTCAGCCTCCTTGGACTTCATGAGGTTCACACAGGCCCACCTCTCTGGCCTGTCAAGTTCCTTCTGGATGGCATCCCTTCTCTCCAGAGTATCATCCACACCACTCACCTTGGTGTCATCTGCAAACCTTCTGAGGGTGCACTCAATCCCACTGGTCCATGACCCCAACAAAGGTGTTAAATAATACTGGTCCCAATACAGACCGCTGAAGGACACCACTCGTCATTGGTCTCCACCCAGACATCAAGCTGTTAACTGCAACTCTTTTGAGTGTGACCATCCAGCCAATTCCTTATCCACCAAGTGGCCCACTCATCAAATCCAGGTCTCTTGTGTTAACTAAGATACTGAGGGAACTTTTAGATGAGAACCCAATTCCCAAGAAGTAACAAACTTCTTTCTCCCCAAAAGATATCTAAATTACAATCACTGTCATTGTATTTAAATTGGTCTGAGATGGTACAAAAGTCACATATAAGTACAGATTCAGGATTGCCAACTCCTCTGATTTCACTGTCAGATTCACAATACTTGATTACATTCTTGAAGGTTCAGATCTGGTTATATGAGTACATGATTTGTTAGGCATCCATGTGTGTTCTGGAGATAGCTGATTTCAAATGTTCTGTCTTGACAATGGTAGGTTATCTTGAAAGGGCAACATCAGATAATAACACTTCAAAGAGCGCTGAAATACTAACAGTTGATTAGTAAGCTGTTATTAGTAAATTAGACAATAGTAACTATCTACTAGAAGCTCAGCTAATTTTTTGAGAGTGTAGTAGACATATCTACCAAAATGGCCAAATCCCAGCAGCTAAATTAGCTTCTTTTTGGGGAAAATGGGGAATCCCTCTCATGCTGAATGAAGCACTGAGCCCTATCTGCAATACTGGAACAGGGTTCAGCATGGACCTCCAGTCCTACCCTTGGAATTGGCAACATGTAATGTAGGAACTAGCTGGGTGCTGCACGCAGGCTCCATAAGGCATTGGGGGTCAGGGGGTTGGAAGGAGCAAGATGTTATTTTGGTCTGGCCTCCAAAGCAGGAAGTGCCCCATTTTGGGGCAGGGTGGAAGAGAGAAGCAAGAAAAATGAATCATTGTCTCCTCTATTCTTCCTGAGAGCAGGACAAGAGCAGGTTACCAGTGGCACATGAGCTTCCCAGCAGGATCTGTCACCTCTACCTCCCAGAGAAGTTACACACAGCTGAGTTCTGCCTCTCACAGAGTTAGCACCAAAAACGTCTACACCATCACAGTACCATACCATATAAAAACCAGTCAGTTTGGGTTCCTGAACAGTAAAACATCAATACACACAACATACAAAGTTCTTGGCTCCGCTATGAGCCTGGATAAACCATTATGTCACAGCTGTCCTGCAATTATTCATTCAGATCACAATCCAGTACTTTCTAAACAACAGTGAATTAACTCCAGTAACTCTCTCCCTTACTGGACTGATTCCTGCCATTTTACCAGAACACCGCGCTGTCCCCGCCCCATTCACTGTCCTGATCTCAACCACTGCACAGACTTCTGTTGTGTCGGAGCTCTACTGGAAATTGGGCCTTCTATAAAGAGTATACGACTTTCCTGGACAGCATCTGGAGTTGTACATCATGCAGGTAGATACAAGTGGCATCTTTGCGTCTAGCTAGGACTGAATATGATACTAATACCATTCTCTGAGTATCATCAACAGCTGTAATCCAGAAAGATCAGATCTTTCTCTCCCTTCCAAAACGGGGAAAAGCAACTAAAGTTGTGCTTTCCCAAAAGATTTCTTAACTCTCCAGCTGTTAAAAACCTGTCCTAAGACAGCAAGCAACCCAAACAGATGGTAAAAGAACTAGTAATCTTCATTTCCCCTGCATTGTTTCGGACAGAACATCATGATATGCACAAGTAGGCAAGGGGTGGGGGGGGGGGGGCGGGCAGTGAGGAGAGAGGAGCAGTTGATTCACACGCTCCAACTGAACAAACAACTCTTGCACAGTTAGACCACCACCACAGGTGAGGCAAGCCAGGTTTTTTTCAGTATTCAATAACCAATGTGACAGAACTAGAGCCAACATAGAAGGTTTGTAGTCAGATCAGGCTACAAGGCTCATACACAAGACACCACCTTATGCAAAACTAGCCATTCCCCTTACAGAAAGATAACATACATGTTGATGGAGGTAACTGGGACAGACATTTTATCTAGCTGGTCATGCCTGTCAGTCTGTTGGCTTCCATAAGCCAAAGCCAAGAAGCTCTGAGGAAAAAGATACTTGGAAACCATGGCAACATACCATTTTGGCTGATAAAAAGAAAGCAAAGAACAGCCATCACTGCTGCTAATAGAAAAAATATATTTGTTTTTCAGAAAAATTTACTTATCAAGTTCTTCCAAAACCAGTCATCCCAGACATCCAGACACCAACATACAGTCAAAATTATCTTTTCAACTGAACTGCCTTTTCTGTGCGGGAATACAGAGAACAGTAGAGAACATAAGGAATCAGCAAATGTAGCAACATGATATCTATTTCAAACCAGGGCACAATACATATGGCTGTAGTGACACTGCAAGACCAGTTCTTCATTGCCACAGACACTTTATGCATAAACTGCACAAGAGAACCCATGCAACCAATGCTAACCAAGAAGAGAAGAGTACTCAGATACAATAACGATAAGCGGAAGTAAAAAGTTATTGGCAGGAGGCATAAAGATAAAACAGATACATATAGTGACCTTCTGCATCATATCCAGACTGAAATCAACACAGCAGATGCTGCATTCCCACATAGTGTTCACGGTTTTAGCTGACAGCAGTTCCTGAGGATCACAGCCAGCCAACAGGATGGCTGCTCAGAAATGCTGCAGATCCGTGCCTTATACATGTAAGGACTAGAAGTAAACAGTCAAGCTCTTTTTGGTAAATTCAAAATTAAGACCCTCTCTACTACAAGATGACCATTTTTGCTACCACTTGGATTCAACTTGAAATCTGACTTTTCTGGCAAGCAATAACTTCAAGGGTAATGACCAGCATCGTAAGAGAGAGTTTGATATAATTTTTCCTAACCAGAATTAGAGAGAACACACAGACTTCGCTGCAGCAAAAGTTGTGTAATATTTTAACTTACAAAGTCTAACTTAAAAAAAATAATAACCAAAGTAATGAACAAATAAATTGGGTAAGAAAAAACATTTCCAGGAAGACAAAGCTCTCAAAACAAAGTTTTTGAGCCAGAATCAGGAGAGCCTATGAAGGCTGACATCCTGAAGCAATGCCTCATTATGGCTGAGAACCTATTTAACAAGCTGAGTTACTTGAAATATACAGCACATGGTTTAGGCTATGAATATAACTTATTCGAAGAAAAAGCAGCATAGAACAGAAATCTTCTATGCTTGGCTCATGCGAAAGCCAAGTTTAAATTAAGATTTAATTAAATTTCTGTGGACTCTTAATTCAAGCACATTGTTGGCGACGCTTTCTGTTATTTGATCTTTCAGAAGTAAATGTTTGATTGAACAAGAAAGCAACAACTGTGAATTTCATTATTCTTTTACACACTGCCCTGTTACTATGATTTATAGCTACGTTCAAATTAAAACATCCTCAATTAAGAACCAAGAATCACCTCCTGCAAGACATTGCAAGTAAAAGTACAACTCTGGATTCCTAGATGAATATATGATTAAGAAACCTAAAATCATAATTTCTTAGAAGTCCTAAACATTTGGAAGCTCACTAGAACATAGTGCAGACAGTATAGCACTTCTTTCTAGGCCTTGAAACTGCAAATATATATTGTTTTAAACTAAACCTAAGCCAAACAAAAAATGTACTTCAAAAATTGAAGAAAATAATTTAATTTGGTCAAGGATATGTGCCAGATTCTGTAATGGATTTTAGCATGACCACAAGTCCACGGAAACGAGCACTTCAGATGCTGGACATCATGAAGCAGACATTTATTTATGTCTATACCTTACACAAAGGGTAAGAAAAGCAGCTTAGGAGCCCAAGCAAAATTACTGTCTATGCTGAAGGGGTAGATAATATTATAGCAAATTCTGCTTTCTCAGAGTTGATAATTACTTTAGTTGCATAAATTAAAAATAACTGAAGAATTTTAAGGGTGACTAGAATACAACTATTCAACTAGAGAGCCATTCTATCCTCTTTTATATGCCATTGCAATGTTTTAATAGACTTCCTCTGTTCTCTTGTTTCAGGAAAAAAAAAACGCAGAACATTTATTTTGCCATTTTCCTGTCATTATGTCAAAGGAAAAATACCTGCACTTCAGTGTGGCTACACATGAAAAGACATGAGAAAAAATAATGTAGGAGTGAAGCTTCATCCAATACATCATTGAAAAAAAAAAAGAGTTATAAGAAAGTTATCCCTTAGATGATTATATATGATTAAGCCCAAAGAAGCTATGGGGAGCAAGTTACGCAATATTCTTAACATAAATGCAAGAATAATAAAAAAAAAAATAAAAAATCTATAGAACAGAACTGTGAATCTAACTTTTAACTTGTGTTTGGATGAAGTATCAAATGTTGGAGACCACAATTTAGGTTAATTCTGCAGCTAAAGTGTTCATACTTGACAACTGGAGAGGAAGAGACATAGTTCTTTTAAGAAAAAACCCTCAAAGTTAAGAAATCATTTCATAATCCAAACTTACACTTTAAAAAAAGTCTAACTCACTAATTGTCATTTCATGTAATGAATAGCACTAATACATAGGAAATCACAGTAATTTGAAACTGCAATGATTTGTAACACTGAACATTCACATAAAAGTGTGAACATTTCTCACTTCACCTGAGCCTCACCTCCACATTTTTAATGCAGAGGAGTTCTGAAAGGACTAAATCTAGCAACCAACAAACGTTACAAGAAACAGACTAAAAGTCTATAACACCCATATTAGGAAAAACTAAATATAAAAATTGAATTATTTATAAATACAGAAGTTCTCGTTCTTCTTCACCAAAATCCAACATCTCTGCTTCATTATGGAATGCTTAGAAACAATGTTGTTCCTATATATGTTCTACAACATCACGTAGTATCTTTGCAAACATACTGTATTGCCCTGTGTTAGCATGATACAGGCTGGCTGGCATGGCCATTGCAGAAATTCCAGAAGGTGCTCCTTCATCTTCTGACTTTTCTTCTTCTTCAATCTTTGGTACTGCAGGAACATCTGATGACAGTTCATTCAAAATTTTTCTAAAAAAGAATGTAAATAATTTTATATATTTGAAATTCCATATCCGTAAGAAAACTAAGTCACTGGCTTTTATCAGACAGTTTTGCTATAATATATAAGCTGCCTTTAAAAACCAGCAAAACCAAAATAAAAGTTCCTTACCGGTATGAAGGCCGCCTTGAAAGTATTTCCCTACGTTTTTGAGAATCAATTATCCCTTCTGACTCTGCAGATTCATCTGCAATCGATGCTACCTGTAATAGTAAAGTTTCTGAAATTCATAACTTAATAAAAAAAAGAAGATAGCAACAGAGTAAAAGGTTATTTTAAAAAATTCCTTCCATGGTTGCATACATGAAATTTGTGCACTTATTTATCACTAATCGTGTGACCTTGGACTTCTTTTTCCAAAGCAAATCACAAATTATGAGGTTAGCAACACATAGCCACTTAGATGTCATCTTCCATTTGAAAAAGAAAAAAATCAAAATAATCCAGCTTACTTTTTTGTGAATGACACCTAGAAAAAGTATTGAAGACAGAAGATTTCTTTAAATATAAAAATATTACACAATTTAATTGGCTTTTAAAGTTAAATTAAACATTTAAAATACAGAATACTGCAGTAATGCACCTTAAATAACAGTATACAATACAAAAACCTCTTCACAGCCACACCAAAGCTATTCAGAAAATAAGTTTATTTAAATATACACATTTATTACACTTACCAACACATATTCAAAAATACAAATACATCACGTAGCAATACTGTGCCAGTTTTAGAAACCCCTGACAAGTACACAACATCTCGTTTTCTCAGACCTTTATTAGAAGTATTTTCACAGGTTCTTTTAAAACTACGCAAGACAACATTAAGGCCTGGAGCTGAATCACACTCTTTACCAGCAACTATCTCGTTACACGCAACTGAAAGTGATTATCGAAAAAGGAAAACACGCCATTTTCTTGATTCATTTAACTACTCGGAACCATTGGTGTGGAAGATTTCCAAACTGAAACAGTGCAGTAAAGTTAGTGTGGAAAACAACCTTTTCACCTAAAGACAGACCAGACTACAGTTTCGGACTAAGCGCTGTGTTAAGCTAACACTGAACAAACATGAATGAAGTGAGTAGAAGGCTCAAGTGTTCGACCCAGAGGTCTAGAACTAACGTGGCTGCCAGGCCTGAGTGCTCAGTGCTAGAAACAAAACCTGCATGACCTCAACAGAAAATGCCTGGCTGGAAGGTTCTGGAAATTTATAGGCCTGGGCCACCCCAACTCAAACCTATAAAACTACACCTTGAAAAAACTACAGGTTATTGCAGAAGGAAATTGTCTCTTCACTTGTTAATTTTATTACATTCCAGTTCTGTGTAAGAATATTTAATGTAGCCTCATTTTGCTTGGTAATATGTAGGCACTGTCATTAAAACTCTACACCTGCCTAGTGAAAAAAAAGACCACCTAGAAATAATGAGGTACTTTTGCATGTCTACAGATGCACAGCTCCACACCAGACTCCAGAGCTGACTGGCAGAGATACAAGAGCTTCAGGAAGTTTGCATTCATCCTTTTGCAGGCCAGACCAATGCTGACCAGCAAAGAGATCTTCTGAAAGGCATTTCTCTCCAGCGCCCTACAGTGATCTGCTTGTGGATCAACCTTCAAGCCTAAACCTTCAAAACTAAGACAGTATTACACAGCCAAGAGCCCAGGCATCCCACCTCAAAACAGAACTCTCGTTCTGCCGGGGAAGGCGGGGGGGAATCTATTTGTCCCAAGCCAAACAGCAGGAAAACAAGACCTCGGTGCCTTTAAACCTTCCCATTCCACTAAGGGTTATCAATAGCTACTCCTAGTTTGTGAAGATGGCCAAAGAAGTCAGGAACAGTAGTACTTGGGGAAGAAGGTAAGGAAATCACAAGACGATTTAAGCATTTTAACATGGAAGAGGACATTTTCTGCAAGAAATTTCAAAAAGTTCTGATTTTCATCAAGACAAAGACATAAACAACATTTCAGTTTGTTTAATAGCAAGCAACCATGTCCACAATGCTAGCCAACGGAAACCATTGTCAGTTTTTCTTGGACATCATTTGGACTTCAACTTTACCACGCCACTCTGCATTTGAACAAATTTAACTTCGAGCTCATGTTAGTCTGCTAATACCTGATCCATTACAGTAAGCAGAAAAGTCAAGTAACAATCTGAGCTTCAAACCTTCCTACAAGTAAAACAAAATTAACAAAACAGTAAGGAACACGATATAGATAAGCATTTTTTTCATCCCAAAAGCAACAACATTAGAAGAAAACATTTTGAACACCTTCCAGTTTAAAGCTGCAGGTGTTTGAGGGAGAGGTCATGCAAGCTTTATTATTTACCTTCAACATACTTTTTTTTTTTTTTTTTTTTAAATTAAACTGATATCATTCCCCAAGTTCCCCACTGTCTGGCAGAGATAGGATATCACGTTACATGATCTGGAGGAAATGCCAGGTGGCAGGATAAAGTACTTAAGAGGATTACAGAAGGGCTGAACAAGCTCTGTAATGGAGTCTTTTACAGCATCTTCAAGCCCTTCTTGTAGAATCACCTTATTTGGCATTAGCATGCTCAGATGAAACCAAAGCAAAACCCTGGAACTAACTAGTCAGTATTAATCAGGACACAGCTTTCCTGTCTCTGCTCCTTTAGGAAAGGGAAGACAGACAGAGTTCACTCAATACAACAAATAGTCGATTTCCACTCCCCTAAAACAACACAGCAGCAGCTGGCACAAGATTCCAGAGAAATTCCTCCTCCTGAGCTTTGAAGCAAGTCCTCCATTTTTGCATGTATGTCCTGACTATATGGACTTGAAGAAAAGCAGCAACAGAAACTGGGAATGACTGTAATATGCTTATCTGATAAAGTTCTCTCTGGTAAATTACAGTTAGAAAGAATTCCATTAAAAACGCATTTATTTTGAATACTCTGATTTGACTTCAAGTTTGGTCTAATCCGAAGTCTCTTGCTATTTACTGCACCTGTTTCAATAGTGACCTAGAACTTCAAAACCTTACCAGGTCCCATCATCTACACCTACTTCTTACAAATAAAATATTCAGTATCTGGCCAAGGTTTTATTCTTTTTCTCTCATCTCTAAGATAAATCATACTTACATATGCCTTTTTATTCATTATACTTGGAAGCTACTAAGAAGTCTCAAACATTAAAGGTGGCTTCTCAAGAAGACTGACAACACATGTCTTTTCCTTAACATGTTGCAATGACTGTAGGTAAAACAGTTCACACATAACGGGTACATAGCCTCTCTTACCAGAGATACCAATTCGATTTGCAAAAAGCAATTCAGTTGACATTTCACAACCTGATTTTAAGAGAAGTAGAGAAAAGGCATTCCAAGCTACAAGAAAAACACCAATGGGAGGCCAAGTCATTTTCAAAACACTGCAAGTTCATTCTCTCTAGTCTTTTTCACTATCTAAAAGCTCTGAAAACTCTTAAGCATTTTGCATCGATCCCTGTTTTCTAACATCAGCAACTTTAAACATGTGAAGATTCACCAAATAAATGCTTATTTTGAGGCTGCCCTTATTTTTGGTCTTTATATATCCACACCCACAAAAAGCAATACCAGATGCTGTAACAGGGTCTGCTAAAAACAAGGAATCATTTGACTATAACATGTTTACTTCCATTACATCCAGATGCTCTCCAAAAATACTGTATGAGATACTTGCAAATTTACGAGTTCATAGTCTCATTAGAAACATGACGTTCACAGAATTTAACAAAAGAGAAAAACTGCAAGATACGCTAAAGTAAGGCCAAGTTATTACACAAATTTGCTGTTGCGTAAGTTCAGGGTTCCAAGACACAATTTCTTAAAAGATAAACAGGAAGCATTAAGGAATTGCTACACAATGCTTGCAGAGCTCCTACTGGTTGGCACTTTGCCACCTTCCCCCCTGCTGTTTCCCACACCATATGAGTAAATCTTTCAGCACTGGTAGGAATTAAGAGAAACTGAAGATGGGGTTGGGGGAAGAGTCATGAGGCACCAAATATTCATGAAAATGTAACAATAAAAAGAGCTAACCTGAACAGCTTGCATGTGTGGTGACTGAATGACTGAGGGCTGTGTGGCTTGAATGACACCCTGGACATGAACAGTTTGACCAGAAGGCAACTGCACTAGACTTACAGCTGGAGATCCTCTTCCAGCACTTGATGCAGCTACAGAAACCTGCAAAAATTACAATCATCACGTTTAAGTAACATGCCTTAAGACTTCAGCAAAAGTGATACTAAAACAAACTGGTTTTGATGCCATATCCAAAATAGCTTACATGTGTTTAATTATCACACACAGAAATTAACTAGTTTTACAAGTAAGAGTTTGGTGCGTATCTTTCCAAATGGTATGGAAAGGTCAGAACTGTCCCCTAACGAATTACAAATCTTTCTTCTTCTTTTTTTTTTTTTCTCCTCCAGAGACTTCATGTTTTCTTCTCAATTAAAAACAAGCCTAAGCTATCACACACTAAATCTGCTGTCACTAGCACAAAGGTTGGGAAGAACCTCAAGAAATGTAACAAAAAATACCAATATTCACTGATTTGGCATGTTGCTGCAACAACATACAGGGCAGAATGTTCTTAGTCAGGGGGAAAAAAAAAAAAAAATCCAGAACTGCTTTGGGTTTGCTTTCTTAGGCAATAAGTTATGCTTTTCAGACAGACATCTACATGGATTTGTAAATTGATTTAGTTTAATAAATTCTCTTTTATATATACACATATATTTATATATCAAGAAAAAGAGGATTGCAGTGTATCAGTGCTTCAATAACACAACAAAAATAAAGAACAGCTGAATCTTCTTTAAGCCTAGCACAGCTGAAGAGTGTTCTGTTTAGGAATAATCTGATCCCTTTTGCTGATGACATTTTAGAGCACACACAGCTTTCCCCAGCCCTTGGCTCTCAACCATTCGTACTGAGGATGAATGGGTTAAGAAACAGCTAAACACCTACAAGCTAAAAAATAGTTCAATATCTATGCTATTACTGTTAAGTCTATTAACAGAAACACATACTCAAGCAAAGGGAAAACACTACAATTGATCTCAAGTTCTGTGTGATGAAACATCTCTAAACTCAGAAAAGGAAGAGAATGACAAACATAAATCATATGATAAAAGGAGATACTATGTTTTTCAAAGTAAACTGCATTGAAAAACCTTATTTCTATATTCTGGATGTACAAGAATAAACCTAGAGTCACATCTAAAATTCTGCTATTATTCCCTTCCTAGCTTTGTTCTCAACCCCAAAAGGTGTCTGGTATGAGCAGTAAAGGTAAAAAGAGATGACAGCGAGAAGACAGACGTGATGAAAGCTGAATATAAAAAAAAAGATAAAGTTTTGTATTTTTCTGTATTCACACTGAAGGTTTTTTTTTTAATTCCAAATATTAAAGAAGCTTTCATTCCTGATCCAGAAGCAATTGCTTGTCTGGGAAACATTCCTTTCTTGAAACCAGAGAAAAATTGTAACTACTATTAAGATGCACCACTATCAAAAAGACCAGATGTTGGCTCAAATTATCTTGAAGAAACAATGTTTCTAGGAAACAGAGACAGGATCTTGCCAACATTCACTATGTAATTGTTCAATTGTTACAGGAAACTGAACCGCTTTTCAGGAAATAGAACAATTGAGGGCACTTCTAAGCCCCAAATGGAGACAATCATTCCTTAAGTGGCATTAAATGGCAACATGTAAATAGGACATACAAACCTTCTTCCCAATCTATAAAACAAGTATTAATATTATTATCAGAAATTTATCAGAAAGAGATATTTGGGATTGAGATCTAGAAAGTCTCGAAGATCTGAAGAGTGTGATCTATTTTGTGTCAAAGCTGACATCATCCTAAACCCAAGCTTCAAGGAAAGAACATGGTGCAGTCTAAATGTTTACAAAACACGGTAACTTTTCAAAACATCACAAAGGCAATTTCACTAAACCTTTTACTGCTATCTTTGTGAGACCTGCAATCGGATACAATACTCTGTGTATCAGAAAAAACTTTCTAGGTACAACACACACAAAACAGTATAAGGTGAACAGTTTATGAGTTTCTTTTTAGTACACAATGGGTCAGGCACATATAATCAGTAAATAATCCAGTATTCAAGATTAAGAAACACTACATTCATTTAAAAGCTCCTTATTTAGTATAACCACACAAGAAAAAAACAAAACCCACACTCAGCCAGTACTCTTTTAGACTACAGTTCACAATATCACAGAAGAAATTGTTTTGTTCCCATTAATTCAGAAAGAGAGATTAAATGGGGGATAGGGTTGAGTGAAGAGGAGACGGTAGTGTTTTAAAACTGCATGAAACAAAAAGTGATTGGTTTGTTTACTTATATCTATTTTAATCAGCTCGATTTTATTTGATCACTGTTTACTGAGTTTCCACAAGTATCTGAAGGTTACACAATACATAACCTACGAACCTTACTTTAAAACGTCTGTGATTCTTCTGTATTAGCTTTGTTTTCTATAACTAAGACTGAAAAAAATCTTCCCAACTTAATACTCTGCATCTCTTTTATAAATATTAGAAATTATTAAAACAATTTTGATTCACATTTCCCTTTGCATTGTTTTCAAATCGAATATTCCCATGTTAACTGATACACTAGAACCTTTTGATGCTATCACGCATAAATGCTGCCTAAAACAGACTTGGAAAAAAAATTAATTTCTGGCATCAGTGATGAGCAATGCTACCTTTAACATCATTACTTCAAGGGCTGTCTGGCACAATGACTGACAACAATCCACAGAAGCAACTCAGGAACATAGAGGGTGAGGGGAAGCTTAGCACATAAAGCACCTGGTTAAACAATGTAAGGGGTTATGTCCCTGGCAAGGGCAAAGAGATTTCAGTTGTTGTAATGTCCTTTTGGGTTCTATCCTCTTAGGTATGCAACAGTCAAGTCTAATAGCTTCAACAAATATGCATTGTCATAGCAGCGTGGTCTCATACTTCATATGTTTGGAAATACAAGTGCTCCGTCTTCCAAGAGGGGAAAGAAAAGTAGCCAGCAAAAAAGATCATGAACTATCTTCATACCGAGGCATGCATTCTTTCAGAGAAAGAGGTTATTCATCGGTTATCTGACTTCAAGATGCATTGTGCATCTGAACAGTTATACTGTGGAGGTATGCACTCTCGCCACCCAGGGTCAGCTAACTTTTCCTTACAGAGTACTACAGAAGTTACATTCACATTCAACCCCTCATACCTTAAACACTGCTGATATGAAGTACGCAGTGCACAACTCCATCTGATTTATGTCCCTGCTGTAGAATTTAAACACTACAAGGACTCCAGAAGTAAACTGAAAAGTACTTCTGGAAAAGGAGAAGACAAGGCTAACCAATCCTGGACTTACCTAATAAAGGAACAAAGGACTCACCACACTCAGGCACCAAGTAGTCTCTATGAGGAAAAGCTGAAGACAGGGAAGTTTTGGTCAATTCCAAAGCTAATGTCAGAAAAGAAGCACATAGTTTTAGGGAAGACAAGGTTATGCTGATTTGAGCCATTTGGTGATAGCACACCCTTGAGGAAGCACAAAATGGTCATAAGGCTGCAGATTTATAATGCTCTAACATCAACTTTGCTAAATGTCCTGGACTTGCCTTTGGCAGGCTGGTTTTAGAGCCAGATTTACAACAGCCTGCCAAAATTCTACAGGGCTCAATCTGTTGGGAGCAAGATTTAACACGAAGTTTGATGCTGAGAGCCCACAAGGACAATACCGCTTAAGTGCTAAACCTGAGCAGTCCCAGCTTGCAATGGTTATGCACTCCAGGCTCTGGAAAAGTCCCTCTGCTCTGACAGCAGTTCTTACGTTGCAAAACCTGACCCATGTCTTGTTCAGAGCCAGCACCAAGAGGTCAACAGATGGTATCTCAGGCCAAGACAGCAGACAGCTCTACTGACAGACAGAACGTGACAAAGTTTACAAAAAGTGATTCAAAGAAGAACCCACCAAGGATGTAGGATTAAAGAAAAAAAAAAAAAACACAACTGAAAGTATTTTTGTCAAATCTGAAAATGGTGTAAGCACATTGCTTTTACATTTTTAGAGTTAGATTTAGTGTAGCTGAGCAAAAGGCAACACAGAATGCAGTATGGCCTCTAGAAATCCTGCAAAAGAAACATCTAATTTCTCTTTGAATACCAATGCAGATGTAACTCTTCCACGATACCAGTTTGACTATCATCAACATTATCAGAATATTTCAATCCAAACTAACTTCCTTTTAAGAACAACCATATATGTATTAATAGATCTGTGCATGTGAGACAGAAACTATGGAGTCCATCTCAAAACAGGTTGAGAAATTTCCCACCTTGCACTTTTGTTCTTCCCTGAAGAAAAGGCATCAAGCTTCTGTACAGGTGCTCCGTACACTTCCAACTTCTAAAGACAAACACCATGATTTTTACAAATAAATATTGTCTTACCTAATTCTTTTGGTGGCTCGATCACCAAAACAATGCTGTGTCAATTCATTAACTGGTTGAAAGCGAGGGATGCAGGAAATTCAACTACAAATGCAATCTTGTTCTACATTAATTAATTTTATTTTAAAAATAACCCTTTAAAGACAGAAATTCTCAATTTTGCCTCAATGGATGAAAGATGCATCTAATTTTTGCTAGTTTCTAAGTTACTAGTTTTTGCTTTTGCAGAAAAAGTAATTTTACTTTCATCACCAAAGTTACATGAGTATATAGCAATACCTAGTACATAAGCTGGGGGAAAAAAAAAAAGACACTATTTTTTTTTCTACTAAGAATGTATAATAGGTCCTCCTTTAGCGTTGGAGGTTATCCCATCACACCATAGTGCTCCCACCCAGACATTCTTAATGTCTCCCCTCCCTCCCAACAGGGAAGACATTAAGAATGCTTCAGCACAAAACAATGTGTGCTCTTTAGAGTTTATAATTTTATTGAATACCTTGTCCACCTTTTTAAAACTAAATGGCAGGTATTTCTTTTAAAAGCCTGAATTCCACAGGAAAGAAAAACAAACCCACAAAAAACCCACCTCCTATGCAGTGGTATTCCTCAGCATTTTGCTAGTTGTTCCCTAGCCAAAGTCATAATTAAAGAAAAAAACGAGCAAATGAACAAAACATGAAATTCCATCTGAACATAAAAACCCACCGTTGTCACTGTGAGGGCAGTCAAATACTGGCACAGGTGCTCAGAGAGGTTGTAGAGACTCCGTCCTTGGAGATACTCACAACGCAACTGGACCCAGTCCTGGGCAACCTGCTCTGGCTGACCCTGCTTGTGCAGAGGGGTTGGATTCGGTGATCTCAAGAGCTCCCTCACAACCTCAACCATTCTGCACTATAAATTGCGTATTAAAACATAGCGTATGAAAATGCTTTACTTCTGACTGAACAAACCCAAGGCTGAACAAATATTTGGCTGGAAAAAACAAACAAAAAACCCACAGAGATGTCTGAAAAGGAGCCCTCGGTTTCAGTTACTAGGCATTTCACCTCTCACTAAGAACCAAGTCATTCTTTTCTCCTATTTCTGCACATATGCAAGAAAATTAGTAGGAGAGATGATTGGAAGTTGGCACAAGGTACATTTCAGTTACTTTAAGCGGTTGTCTTCCCTTAACTGCACTGTTCCAGAGGCCAAAGAGGGAGAAGGAGCTACCTGTGCCCTTCTGTAACAGTCAAAACCCACAGACGCCAGACCAGCAGCACAGCCAGGAATTCCTCAGGAACACCCCGAGTTTCCCATCCCATACCAGCAAAAGCAGATGGGACAAGTCCCACACAAGGCCCTTGCCTCACGCAGGGGTTAACCTCTCAACGTCCGCCTCTAACCCTCACCATGACAAAGCGTCTCACCTGCAGAGCCTGCCAGGTAGGCAAGTAAGGGAAGTAAGTCCTCCTCATCTTAAGCCAAAGAAATGTCACCACGAGGCCTTTCAGCAACAAGCTTTCCGTTGGGGCCCGTTTGACCAAAAGAAAGGCTGTGGTGGTGGTGGTGGTGGTGGCCTCAAGGCACCACGGGGGCGGGCGCGGACTGCCAGCCGCCCCGCTCAGGGAGATGGCGGCCGGCCGGCGGGCCCCGGGGAGCAGCAGCGAGGGGAGCGGCCGGCCGGGAGGCCCGCGGCACTGCCCGGCTGCTGAGGCGACAGGCCTGTCCGCTGGAGGCCTCTCAGCTTCACTATTTTTCACAGAGTGGCACAATTGCATCAACCCCGCTTTTCCGGATGGCCCAGGAGAGGGACATGGACTCCAGCTGTGAGCGCCGAGCCGCTCTGGCAGGGCCAGGATGGCTCTCTAGGCCGTCTGACCAAAAAAGAGGGACTCCCAGATATGAACTCCAGACGATTATCCTGAGCCTTCAAACTGAAGTGCATGTGTTTCATTTTAGTGCTAAATGACCGACATCCATCCGTACTTCAGAGTTATTACTTTTAACTGAAAGACCTGAGGCCTATGCCCAGTATGGATGAACTTTCACACACAGTACTCAAGCATCAAATGTAGATAAACATAAAAAGTATTTTCCCTGGGGACCCAGAAGCCCTCCTACAGCATCAGTGAGAGCCTTGTCTGTAGATCAACATTAAAAATTCCAAGTGACAGAATTCACAGGTATTTTCTTCAGAGACTATTGCACAAGGCAATAGATTTTACACATAAATCATCCTATGAAGTTAAAACGCAAAATTTGAACTGAACTATCAAAGAGAGAAGAAATGAGGGGATGACATCAACAGAGCAAACCAAATAAAATTCTTGGTTTCATGCTCCATTCGTAAAGGGCAAAAAAAACCCCAACCCAGTAGTCCCAATGCTACAGGTATCAAAACCACAACAAATGCCATAGGTAACAAAACCAACAAGTACGTGTTCATAAATACTTTGCGGTCTACTTTGTGTCTGAAGACCCAACAAAAAGCAGCTGAATTCAGACTCAAAAATGTATCTATAATGTAAATCAGGTATCTAACATTCCAAATACATGGCATCAAATAACTGAGCATCCCTCCCTCAGATCGGACAGGAATCTTACCAAGTAACTTCTAACTTCTGATGATGAAGAAATTCTGTAAGATGTTTTTTAAAATCAGTTCTTTTATTTCACAAAGGGTTTTTGAAGATCCTTCCAAGTGGTCTATACAGCTTCCTGAAGCTATAAATATTAGTACTGGCAAGAACACTATTTCAAGCGCTGAGCGTTTCAGTGTGTATTTTTAATGCTTGAGAATTATTATTACGTCACCTTTTATCCATTAACTACCAAAGAAGAATCCAGGTACCGCTACCATACAGAACATGTAAAGTATATTTTTAGAACTCCAGACACTGTCATTGGGTGCACATGGATGAAACAAAACAAAACAAGCATGCATTAAAAATGCACTTGCAAGAAGATGAAACACATTCTGTACAAAAACCAGAACTAGGAAAGAACCATAGTTATTTTTATTCATTTTTCATTTTTGTTATACAACACATCTTCAAGATACACAAATGTTTTAGCTATGTTTGATCTTGCAGCCATCTCAATTCTTTAGACCCTACTCCCATCTCCATACAAAGAAAATAATCTTGGAAAAGTGGGAAGAAAAAAAAACCAAACCCAACCCAAAAGGTGCCTACAGATCATTCTGAAAAGCCCGGTCTCCTAAAAGTGTTACCTTTTAACAGACCTGATGTTATACTATCCTTTGTTAAGTAGAGCAGGCATAGTTTTCAGTATATCTTTGCTGTATTTTTCCTGTTTAATAACAAGACTTATAGAATGTGAGAACTCCAACTGATAATTTAAAAATCACAGCAGTTCTGAATATCACTTTATTGATTCTTCTCATCTTTCCACATTTCAACTTACCTCAGATACTGGCGAAATCCGACTTCGGCCTGGCTGATTGTGAAGGTGACCAGCATCTCTCTCTGGCACAGAATCCACTGCATTGTCATCCTGTTGTGATTCAACCATTTCCATGGTCATCTGCCTAAAAGTAAGTACGTACATATCTAAATAATGCAGTACAGGGAGGTATATCAGGCACCTAGGGAGAAAACAGCAGTTCCAGGCTATCTTATATTTGGAGCAGACAACTAACAGAAAATAGATTTCTCGCAAAACTATCAGATTAACTGAAGTGCTTTCTTCCCATTCCCCCATATTAAAACATTCATTCATATAGCCAGAAGCTCTAAAACAAGTACTTTGAAAAGCTGCAAGGAGGGGCAGTTCTGGAAATGGTTCTCATGCAAAAGAGTGCATGAGAAGACAAGCACAGTGTCCCGGGGTCCCGTGCAGTGTCGACAGCGGGGCTGGGAGCGCAGCGCTCCAGAGCGGCTCACCAGCACTGCCCGCAGCAGGCCCCTCATGTCTCACATCTCCCACTGGAAAGGCTCAAGTTGACCAGCAGCCACGTGCTGCTACAGCCCTCTTGAACCTTCTGAGATACCAACCCCCAGCCGGGATCTATGCTTGAATTGTCTGTAAACCACTCACGGCTCAAGACCCACGACGATTCTTCTTGTTTTGCAGGTTTAAAAGTAGAGTAAGTTTCACAGAAGAACAAGCAACTCCCTGACCCTCAATTTAAACTATGAGTTTAAACTCCGGAGAAAGCTTCCAAATATATCTGCTGTATAAAAATGCAATTACCTGACAGTTGCTTTTCCATATTTCTTGGCACACTTAGTCATAATGGAAGGTGTGTTTTGAAACAAGAGCTTGGTTCTCTTCGGCTCCCTTTCTCTCCTACCAAACCCTGCACTGAAGGTGCAACATTGAACAAGTGATGTCACAAACATTGCCACGGCAACAGGTCAGTTTACAAACAGAACAGACAGGACAGGGTCAGGCAGAGGCAGGCAGGATGCCCTGCGGGCGTGCTCCCACCTACAC